>NW_027362771.1:78746686-79989186 GCF_046119375.1 Phyllobates terribilis | reverse complement strand
TACTAAATTTCACTAGGGGGGAATGTGGCACCCCAGGGGTCTGGTTGCCACAGTGATAGAAATATCACGTCTGAGAGCAAGTGGGAGGTTCCCTGGTCAGGAGCCCTTGAACATGCAACACCTCCTGTCCCAGACCAGATAGGGGAGGAACCTGCCCTATATAAACTGGATCTGGGGCGGGGTTAGAGTAGAAAGGAGAGAAAGTGAAGCAGAGAGTAGAGAGAGAGTGCAGTTCCAGACACAGGGAAAGCAACAGCTAGGAGCTCTGTAGGAGCAGGAGCTGAGTGCCAGGGACTGGAAGCAGATATTGCTCGTCCTGGCTGAAGACACTACGACCAGACAACAGAGTCCGAGGCTGTGAGGACTTATATATCCAGCAGCAGAAACCAGCTGGCAGGGGATTCCAGGTCCTCTGGCCATAGAAGCCCGGAGGCTCAGTCACACACAAGGGACCGGTACCGCTGTAGCGCCCAGGGGATGGGGACTACTCGGCACCCGGGCCTTAATGCCTGGTCTTGGGGGATGTCGCGGTGGTGGGCTCCCGGGCCCGTACCCTGGGGTCTCTCTTAAAAAAGGGGAAAAAGGAAAATGAAATGTCGAAGTTCGTGACGCCACCTGTGGTGTCTGGTGAGGACCACCAGCGCTGAGGCAGTCCACTGAGGCCGGTGTTACGGCAGCTATGATGGTGTAGCTCCGACAGGTGGAGCTAGGCCTCAGGGCAGCGGTGTTTGGTAAGGTGCACGATATGGCGGTGACCCAGCCGGGTCCAAAGAAAAATGGGAGACACACTCACGTTTGGCTTCAGTACCATTTTACTGGTGGAGTTGCGCTACCGCCCGGTGCACTGTAGGGTGAGGGGTGCAGTGCAGGTCTCTCCCCAGTGAGCAGGTATAGGGCCTCCTGTATCCTTGCCACTGGCAGTTAGCTGGCTGCCTCTTCTGCCGCTCTCTAGAGCGTCGGCAACGCTCCTAGCTGTCTCCTTCTCTGCTCTGCTAGACTGCTTGCAGAACCTGCTGACACACTGTCTCTCTGTCTCAGGCTGCAGCAGCCTCCAGACTCCTCTCTCACTGCAGAAACCTGCTGAGTCCCTTCCTGCCTAGCTCCACCATCCCTATTTATATCTCCCTGTAGGGCACCCTCTGGTGGTTCTGAGGTAGGGTGGAGGTGTGTGCATGCTCTGAGGGCCTCTTGTGCAGAAAACATGAAATGCACCCCCCTTGGGTCTGTGACTCCATGCACAGCAGGGCATCACATTCCCCCCTAGTTGAA
The DNA here is from genome assembly GCF_046119375.1 of Phyllobates terribilis. NCBI lineage: Eukaryota > Metazoa > Chordata > Amphibia > Anura > Dendrobatidae > Phyllobates > Phyllobates terribilis. The sequence goes on along the minus strand of NW_027362771.1, from coordinate 79,987,917 downwards.
CTCAGCACTCCCGGGCTGAAACACATTTTGTAATAACATAAATAACAAGCTTCCCTTTATGGGAGGTTAGGACACTCGAACGTTGCATAACAAGTTAGTAATGAATACATATATATAATGCAATAAATAATTGGCAATGAGCAACTAGAAAGTCCAAGTCTCTTCCGGAGAGGTTGCTCAAAGGGGCACTCCAGGGAGCGCAAATATTTACAATACAAAGTCTTTGGGCTGCACAAAGTCCTCAGACACAGAGTTCATATATGAGGAATAAGCAGGTTAGGGTTAAAGTGTCCATTTCACTTAGATTGTCCAATCAAAGGGAAGAAATATAAGTTAAATACACACATGAATACAATATGCAGTATAATACATAATACCTCAGGGGTAACTATCTACATAAATCATTGCTTCTATTTTAGATTCTATATCTAGCAGGGGTTTGACCTTGTGTGGTGCGGGTTGATCTGCGCAGAAACGGGATGCGTGAGACACTAGTGTTTGCACTATTTCCCATGTGGTCAATACTAGATATAGATGTACTGCTGGTGTGTTTAGACCTCCCTAACCGACTGGCAAGTATACCGTTTGCTGGGCCTTCTTGCTCTGCTCCCGCCGGTGATCCTTCTTGAGCAGACTCTTCTCCAGTATTAGCAGGTTCAACTTGCTGTGGGGAGTTTTCTGGTTGTTGGAAGAAGTGGAGTACTGGGACGATTACCGCTCCTCCTATTTGAGGCCAATCTGCCGGGAAGTCGCCTAAGTCAGTATGAATTACTGCTTCTTCAGGTTCCTCCTGGATGATGAGAGGCACTTCTTCTTGGGGTTCAAGCAGATCCGGACACAACTTCAGGTGGTCCCGAGATACTGTTGCAGTGGTTCTTCCTCCATCTTTGCTGATCAAACACGTCTTCCTGTTGTCAAACCTTGAATTCAACACAGTGTAGGGTTCTCTCTTCCACTGGTCATCGAGCTTGTGGTTCCTCCACTTCCTTTTCAATACCCCTTCTCCTGGTGTGAAGGGTTCTGCTGGTGCACTTCTGTTGTCTTGTGCCTCTTGTTTATCCCTCACCTGAGTGAGACTGTCTTCGACACAGGCTTGGACTCTCCTGTACTGCTCCTGTCTGGTCGTGTCCCAGTCCTCAGTGGTCACATCAGCTTCAGGTTCTAAAACACCAAGCTCCAGGTCCATGGGCAACTTCCCAGGTCTTGCCCGCATGAGATATGCCGGAGTGCAATTGGTGGAACTTACTGGTATGTGATTATACAGATCCACTAGGTCAGGTAGTAGGTCTGGCCACTGGTTTCTCTCTGCTAGTGGTATGGTCTTCAGTAGATCGATGATGATGTTATTCATCTTTTCACAGAGACGGTTAGTTTGGGGGTGGTACAGTGTAGTCCTGATCTTTTTACACCCGTACAGATGGCAGAACTCTTTGAACAATTCAGCCTCAAAGGCCGGGCCATGGTCAGTCAGTACCTGCTCAGGGTATCCATGGGGCCTGCAGAAGTACACCTGGAATGTCTTAGCTGCTGTCTCTGCTGTCAGGTCTTTGACAGGGGCGACCACCAGGAAATGCGAGTAGTGATCCACCATGGTCAGGGCATAGGAGTATCCTGACCGACTGGGTGACAACTTGACATGGTCCAGGGCCACGATCTCCAGAGGGCGAGTCGTCTTGATGGGTTGCAGGGGTGCCTTCTGGCTGCTGTAGTCTTTTCTTCTGAGGCTACAGGGTCCACAGTCTCTGCCCCGCCTGATCGTGGTAGGCCTCCAACACCATCTGGATGTCCGTCTTGGGGACCACTATCTGCCACACCATCTCGTGGGTTTTGGGATTGACGTACCTCCGGCACAACTTCTCACGGTAGATAAACAACCGGCTTCTCTCATTCCACAGCTGCTTTGATTGGAGAGACGCATCCTTCTCCACGGAGGAACCTTCTTGGGTTATCAGCTCCTTGATACGGCTGACAACTGGGTCGCTGTCCTGGGTCTCTTTCCAGCTGTGGTGACGCAAGGGGTTTAACGCCTTACAGCGTTGCTTCCTGGAGGCTCGTAGCTCGTGGGCCATCCCATTCCGGTGGAAGGCAGGTAGTTCAACCTCTTCCAGGTCATCCACTTCTTCTTCTGTGTCTGACTGGTGAGGCATCCTGGACAGGGCATCGGCATTGGCGTTCTTGCGGCCCGCCCGCCCTTTATGGTGAATTGGTAGTTTGACAGCTGAGCCATCCATCGTTGTTCCATGGCTCCCAGCTTGGCTGTTTCAAGATGAGTTAAGGGGTTATTGTCAGTGTAGGCAGTAAACTTGCTGGAGGCTAGGTAGTGATTGAACCTTTCTGTGATGGCCCAGACCAAGGCCAGGAACTCCAACTTGAAGCTGATATAGTTCTCTGGGTTCCTCTCGGTCGGACGGAGCTTCCTGCTTGCATACGCGATGACTTTCTCCTGGCCATTCTGCTTCTGACTTAGGACAGCTCCCAATCCTTCATTGCTGGCATCAGTATACAGCAGGAACTGTTGGCTGTAGTCAGGGTAGGCTAGGATCTCATCACCTGTCAAGATCTCCTTCATTTCTTGAAATGATTCAGCCTGTTCTTTACCCCAGTAGAACGGGGGATTTCTGCCTTTGGGGGACTGTCCTTCCAGGAGGTCTTGCAGAGGTGCTGCTCTCTTGGTGTAATCTTTTACAAACCTCCGGTAGTATCCTATCAGTTCCAGGAACTGACGCACCTCCTTGAGGTTCTTCGGCTCCGGCCATTTCTGGATGGCAGTGACCTTCTCCGGGTCTGGTGCTACCCCTTCTGGACTGACAATGTGTCCCAGGTACTGTACCTTCTTCTTGAGCAGGTGGCACTTAGAGGGCTTCAACTTCTTCCCATACTGGGACAGTGACTCAAATACCTCCGCCAGGTGCTTCAAGTGGTCCTCATATGTCTTGGAGTACACAATCACGTCATCCAGGTATAGTAACACAGTCTCAAAGTTGCGGTGTCCCAGGCAGCACTCCATCAATCTCTGGAATGTTCCGCGGGCATTGCAGAGTCCAAACGGCATACTGTTGAACTCGCAGAGTCCCATCGGGGTGGTGAAGGGCATTTTCTCCTGATCCTCCTCAGCCACAGCTACTTGCCAGTACCCACTAGTGAGGTCAAGGGTGGAAAAGTAATTTGCAGACTTCAAGGCAGCCAGGGATTCCTCAATACGTAGTAAAGGGTATGCATCTTTATGTGTAATGCGATTTACTTGTCTGTAATCTACACACATTCTCATGCTTCCATCCTTTTTCCTGACTAGAACTAGGGGAGCTGCCCAGGGACTACAACTATCCCTTACTACCTGCCTTCTTCATGTCATGCAACATCTCCTTGGCTTTCTGGTAGTGTGCTGGAGGTATAGGCCTGTACCGTTCCTTGATGGGGGGATGGTTGCCTGTGGGGATGTGATGTTGTACCCCCTTAATCCTCCCAAAGTCAAGTGGGTGTTTGCTGAATACCTGCGCATATTCCTGAACCACCCGGTGTACTCCCTGTTTCTGGTGGGCAGGAGTGGTGTCTGTCCCAACGTGGAGCAGTTGACACCAATCCTCCACCTGTATTGTAGGGTCATTATCCTCCACTTGGTCTGGGGAGGTTAAGGACTCCGCCGTGTGAATAGAGTTATTATTTACAGTGTAGAGTTTGGCAATAGTGGCATAACGTGGTAATCTGACCTCGTCTTCTCCATAGTTAAGAAGGCGGACGGGCACCCTCCCATTGCGTACATCTACTACTCCCCTGGCAGTCAAGAGTGTAGGTCTGTGCTCTGAGCTAAGGGGTTCTACTACCACCTGGTAGCTCTGTACTTTAAGACCTATTGCTGCTCTACACCAGATAAGCATTTCACTCATTGGGGGAATCACAATGGGTATCGGGTCTGTTACCCGCACATTACCAATCTCACCACCGGTCAGCTTCACTTGCTGCCGGTACGTCAGGGCTCGGATCTCCTTCTGGATCGCTCTCTTCTGCCCTGGTCTGGCAAAGTCAGCGAGCTGTTGGAGTAAAAACACAACCTCCTCCAAACAGTTACCAACAATGTTAGTGCCTAGTACCATATTCAGTCCATTTTCCTCATGGGCAGTCTTCACCACAATGAGTCCGTGGTCCTTTAACTCCACTCTCCCCACTTTTACTGCTACATTCTTAACCCCAACTAGGTCAAGAGGGAGGCCGTTAGAGGCATATACTGAAAAGTCTGGGTTTGGGGGCTGGAGACTGTCCATGGACCAGTATTTGCTATAGAGGATATTAGGTATGATTGTTACCTGGGATCCGGTGTCCAGCAGGGCAGGTATCGCAATGCTGTCCAGTATGATGGATAGGAAAGGTCTTCCTCCCACAAACCTGCGGTGCTAGTCTGAGGGGCCTGCTGAGTCTATTCCTGGGTGCTGGCCCTCGGACCCAGGGTTCGCTCGTTTAAAGGACACTGGTGCACTGTGTGACCTGCCTTCTGGCAGCAGTGGCAGACGAACTCTTGGCGAGGATGATGCTGGTTGTTGGCCCTTCCTGGGGGTGGCGTTGTCCTCCTCCGGGGTGGCGACGTCCCCCTTCTCCTCCGGTTCATCCAGGGGACATACTCAGGGCAGTCGGCTAGCAGGATCTTTCCGTCCGTCTCTGGCTCCGTCCGTAGCTGCAGGGCACTCATCACAGTGGCCAGGTTTTTGGTCAGCTGGCGCACTTCTGAGCGCAGACAGTCCAGCTCAGTAGGGGGCGCTGCCTGGACTTTGGCTTCAGCAGCCAGCGGGGAAAAGGTGGGTGCTGCTGGCGTTGGAGTGGCCCCACCCTGGTAACGCTGGATAGACGTATCTGCTGTCTCCAGGGGTTGTAGTCCCTTGATAGCCATGTCCTTAAGGGTGTCAAAGGTAGCATCTGGATGGTCCAAGGACCACCAACGCACAGTCCGGCTCTCCGCTTGGGACCTCAGCCCCCGGACAAATTGTTCTTTTAGCATTTTACTCTCATTAGTTATGCTAATTGGACTAACCTGTTTTAGAGCCCGCAGGGCCCCTTGTAAGCGGCAGGCGTAGTCCCGAACGCTGTCCTCCGGTTTTTGAGAGCATTGGTAGAACCTCATCCGGAGGTCTGCTTCAGTGCAGTCCTCGAAGGCAGTCTGTAACTTTTCGAAAATTACGGACACTGAGTCCTGGTCTGCGGCCGTCCAAGTCTCTATTTCGCTCTACGCAGCACCAGTCAATTGTCCCACAACTACTGCAGCTCTTTGTTTGCTCGTCATAGAATACATGTCCAGGATGCTGCATATTTTGCGCTTGAATCCAGACAGGGTGTCCAGCTTGCCGCTGTACTGGGGGAGCCATTTTGCTCCGGGCATGTACGGTAAAGTCAATGGTACGATAGGGGCTACAGGCCCTGGTAATGGAGCGGCTGCTCCGTCCTGCGCGGCGGCTGCGGGTACATCATCGGGGCTGTCAGCCTGGGCAGCGACGTCGGGCTGTTGCTGCAACATCTTGGCATCCCCCTAGTGTACCGTGGCCTACCTTCCTTCTGTAGGCCGTAGCTCCGCAGGTGACGGTCTGCTGATAGGACCTTGCGTCGCTTATGTTCCACGTCAGCGCGTTTGCTGGGTTTTCCTGCCAGGATCTGACGCTGCATCAGTGCGTGGGGCGAGTCCTCAACTTCGCGCGCTTTCAGCGGTTACGCCCCCTAGTTTTCCCGCGGTTACGCCCTTCTTCTCGCGCGGTGACCGGAAAGATGGCGGCCAGTGATGAGAAACTCCAGAAACTGGCGGGAAAAGCTTTACCACTGCGAGTTTTACAGTTTCTTAAGGCGCACAGTACCCGGTAGCAACGGGCACAACTCTTTCCGTTGCCGCGGGCACGCAATCCTGTTTGTGACGCCAGTTAGAGAGATGTAGCGCCCAGGGGATGGGGACTACTCGGCGCCCGGGCCTTAATGCCTGGTCTTGGGGGATGTCGCGGTGGTCGGTTCCCGGGCCCGTACCCTGGGGTCTCTCTTAAAAAAGGGGAAAAAGGAAAATGAAATGTCGAAGTTCGTGACGCCACCTGTGGTGTCTGGTGAGGACCACCAGCGCTGCGGCAGTCCACTGAGGCCGGTGTTACGGCAGATATGATGGTGCAGCTCCCCACAGGTGGAGCTAGGCCTCAGGGCAACGGTGTTTGGCAAGGTGCACGACATGGCGGTGACCCAGCCGGGTTCAAGGAAAAATGGGAGACACACTCACGTTTGGCTTCAGTACCTTTTTACTGGTGGAGTTGCGGTACCGCCCGGTGCACTGTAGGGTGAGGGGTGCACTGCAGGTCTCTCCCCAGTGAGCAGGTATAGGGCCTCCTGTATCCTTGCCTCTTCGTGTAGTTTATGGCCTGTCTGAAACTAGGCCCAACTTAGTTCTTGTGATACGCCGGCTGACTTGGTGTTAGGGCCTTTTGCTGAAGAGCACGCTCCTGGTATGGCGGAGCCTCCGTGCCTCCTGGTCCTGCTGCGTGTCAGCTCCTGGGCTATCCTGAGACCTGAAATCTTCCAGGAAAGATCCGGCTGTTTTCCACAGAGGGTATACTGCTCTGCAGACTCGGAGCCGGTGTCCGGTATATTTCTGGGGTGAGCTTATGAAGCTCCTCTGTCCCCAACACTACTGTTCCACTAGCCTTCGGCCTACTCTGGGCCCTCACTAGGCTACACACACTGGCAGTTAGCTGGCTGCCTCTTCTGCTGCTCTCTAGAGCGTCGGCAACGCTCCTAGCTGTCTCCTTCTCTGCTCTGCTAGACTGCTTGCAGAATCTGCTGACACACTGTCTCTCTGTCTCAGGCTGCAGCAGACTCCAGACTCCTCTCTCACTGCAGAAACCTGCTGAGTCCCCTCCTGCCTAGCTCCACCATCCCTATTTATATCTCCCTGTAGGGCTCCCTCTGGTGGTTCTGAGGTAGGGTGGATGTGTGTGCATGCTCTGAGGGCCTCTTGTGGAGAAAACCTGAAATGCACCCCCCTTGGGTCTGTGACTCCATGCACAGCAGGGCGTCACACCGCCATCGAGGAGCGGAAGCTACCAAAGGGTCCAAGTCACCAGCCATACGGGCGAGCACCACAAGGTATACTCAGGGACGTGGGCTACTTCCACTCGCTTACAGCAAGGTAGCCAGGAAGAGTGCAGACAGACGGGGAGGCCTACAACTCCACCTGGCCAGGGGAACTCCTGTTTGTTCACAGACTGACCAGGCCTCTTATGCTAGCCAGTACTCCCGGGAGGGTCTGCCTTATCATCATCAGTAAAGACCCTGAACTGCACTGCAAAGACTCTGAGTCGTTCCTGCTTCACCCGTGCACGATAACTCCCATCATCCACACTCACTGCCCTGAGGCTATACTCGTCCCGTGGGGAGTTGTCACATCCTCTGCTGCGCACACAACACCAGCCTCAGTGGTCTGCCTCGCAGCGGCGGTACACCCTGACCGCAATCCACGGGTGGCGTAGTCGGATATTAACCTAAAACATATGAAAGACTGCCACTGGTTTGACCACCCTGAGCCACGGGACCGGGTTGCCGCCATGGAGACTACAACCCCCAGAGACCCGGCTCCGGGTAACCCACACGCGTGCACACACGGCCCAGGGGGCGCGTCATATGCAGTGCTTTAAAATAGTTAGTATTGTTGTATCATGTGCAAAGGCTGCAATAACTACACGTGATGATAGCCAAGATCCACTTATAGTAGATACCACAAGAAATATATGACAAGGAAAAGTATTTGCGTAGTATGGTCTGTGATCCACATATCTTTGAATGGTGCCAGGTGCCATGAATAATTCTCCTTTATATCCAAAGAATGTATTTTCTCCATTAGAATAATTTCTGAATACACCTACGTATATCTACAGGCATTAGAAGCAGAGACTACAGTGCTGACATATATTTGGAGATCTCTCCATTAAAGTCCACTTAGAGCTCCGTAAGTCCTATTGCCACTGTTGGATTTCACAAATAACACTAGAAGTGCCTGTCCTCCAAAATAACTACTAAAAGGACATCCCTGTCATACCAGGTTCCCCTAACAAACCACAATTTGGCATATCCAAAATAGAAGCAAATTATTCGCAGAGCGAGGTCCTGATTTAACTTTTTGTGGAGCACATCCAAATGCTTTAGCTGGCTGTGTATTAATGAGGATTATGATGAAATTCTGCCATACACTACTGATTTTGGTTATCTGTGACAACAAATTCTATTGTAAAAAGAAAAAGGTTTCTGGACTCACTGTGTATATTGCGATCTCTCCACTATTGAATGAATTGGTGGAGATGTAGTCTTTGGGATATTTGAGAACTCTGCTTAAAAAATGAGTAGTATCAAAATACATAAACAAAAATTCTTTGCACTAGTTTTCTTACAGTTTTCTTTTTAAATTCATACAAATTTGTCATTTATCAAGACCAGACAACTCAACCTTTTTGGGTTGCCCAGTCATAGACCTACAAAATACTGATTGGCATTTGCCTTTATGAAAAGCATTGTTATCCAAAATGCCAATCTATTCAGACTCGCTATGAAGGACGAGATGTTGTTACGTGGCCTTGTCAGTGGTCGCTTGGCAGTTCCAAGGACAGACTTAGTGCAAGTCACTACTTTTACCAAATCCAAAGGGTTGCCCTATACTTCACCCTTTCACACCTGTACATGGTTCTGGACATACACACAGGCCCAGGATTGGGGCCATGGAGTCAGCTGCTAGCCATTGGTGCACACTGGCTGGAGTGTTGTCGAGCCCAGGGGATGGGGATGACTCGGCGCCCGGGCCTTGTTGCCTGATTTTGGGGGATGTCGCGGTAGTCGGCTTCGTGACGCCACCTGTGGTGTCTGGTGAGAATCACCAGCGCTGCGGCAGCCCACTGAGGCCGGTGTTAAGGCAGCTTGCGTGGTATAGCTCCCCACAGGTGGAGCTAGGCCTCAGGGCGCGGGGAAGAAAGGATGCAGGACAGATGGGACCCAGCCGGGTCAGAGCAAGAACAGGGACAGACACGATAGTCACTTCAGTACCTTTTACTGATGTTATTCAAGGCACAATCCGGAGCACTGTAGGGTGAAGGGTGCATATCAGGATCCAACCCAGTGAGCGGGTATAGGGCCTCCTGTTTCTTGCCTTTGTGTAGTAATTTTCTGACCTGCCTGGAGCTAGGCCTAACTTTGCCTCTGTCCTGCACCGGCTGACTTTGTGGTAGGGCCTTCTCTTGGAGTACACGCTCCCAGCTTGCGGGGCCTCCATGACTCCTGGCTCTGGTACGTATCAGCTCTTGGGTGATCCTGGGACCTGAAGTCTTCCAAGGGTCTCCGGTTGTCTCTACAGGGGGGTATACGACCCTGTAGACGCGGACCCGGTGTCCGGTATATGTTTTCTGGGGTGAGCTTGTACAGCTCCTCTGCCCCCAATGCTACTTACTCCTCTAGCCTTCGGCCGCGCTCGAGGCCCTCACTAGGCTACACACACTAGCGGCAGCTTGCCGCGCTTCACCGCTCTTATGGCGTCGGCACACCTTAAGCTCACTATTCTGAGCTACAACTGAGTCTGGACTGTGCTCCACTGCAAGCTGACCTCTCTCAGACTTAACTACTGCAGGAACTCTCTCAACAGACTTAGACTTAGACTGAGCTCGACTCTGTATTCAGATCTGTACTGGCTGAACTCTCCAGAGGAACTGACTGCCTTGCTCCACCTTCCCTTTTTATATCCCTGAAGGGCTCCCTCTAGTGGTCTTAGGTGGAAGGTGGAGGAGTGTGTATGCTGTGAGGGCCTCTTGTGGAGGAATCCGTTCATGCACCCCTCTAGGATCTGTGGCACTCATGCGCAGCAGGGGCGCCACAGTGTTCATGATGCTAGATCAAAACCAGGAGGGCAGTCAAGTTCCAAAATTAGAAGGCAAAAGAATGGTCAGGGAACAGATTGTTGTCAGACAAAAGGAATCGCAAAAACCTGATCAGGAGCTGAAAGCACAATACTGAACAATTGTTTACTGGCAGTGAATGTCACAGAAAGGAGCAATTACAATAGGCAGGAAATAATCCCTTAGTTCCATGACCGAGGAGCATCAAAAAACCCAAGGGATTAAACAGGACTGCAGCATTGCTGCCCTACATCGCCTGCAAATAAGATATGGCACTACTCAGCGTCTCAAATGGGAATATTGGGTATAGATACTGGCCTGGTGGTTACAAACATTCATTGTTCCACTGTCCAAGATAAGTATTATAAAAGAAGTAAAAAAATTTAACACTACTTAATTAAATTTTAATTTAAATTTTATATCAAATTGTTAGATTTTTCAAATCTTGGCCAATTATGGCATATCCACAGGGTATATACATACATTTCTGGTATGTGTGGGTCCAGGGCTACCACTAGGATTTCAGGGCCCCATACTGTCAAAATTTCCGGGCCCCCTTTAGACTCCGCCCAGGCTCCACCCCAGCTCCGCTTCCACCCCAGCTCCGCCTCTACCCTTTGAACCTTCCAAAGGCCCACCGCCCACTCTTGGAAAAACTCCACTGTCCCACGTCCTCACCAATCACACATTAACAGTTCCCATCCAACACCATACAACATACATAACCAGCAGCTTTTATTTTGGCCAAAAGATTTTTTTAAACCGCCACCAGGACAAGGTAGGCTCTTCTTGCCGGGCCCTGATCTACTCTAACCTATTAAATATTTCTTAAAAATTTCCAATACTCTTTTTTTTAGGTATATTTTATTTATTTTTATTTAAGGGAATGTGTCACATTCATTTTTTTAAACTAATTGTAACCAGATTATGATAATTTTTTTTTTTTATAATCTGTATTTCTGATTGCAGATTCCATCAATCATTCCCTCCCCAACTAAAATTTATAAGCTACTGGAGAATCCTGAGCGCTGCCACCTGATGTTGTAATTCGACATTTGGTTTTGCTTTTTCAGCATCGCTCAGGATCATCCAGTATTTATTTTTTATTTATTTTACTCACCTATATAGCGCCATTAATTCCACAGCGCTTTACAGACAATATGGGCACTGTACTTCTCAGGGCTCACAATCTAAATTCCCTATCAGTATGTCTTTGGAGTGTGGGAGGAAACCCACCCAAACACGGGGAGAAGATACAAACTCCTTGCAGATGTTGTGGCATATGAACACTGGACCCCAGCGCTGCAAGGCTGCAGTGTTAACCACTGAGCCGCCGTGGTGCCCATGTGTGTCACCCTGGCCTGGATGCCACAAGTGTAATTAAAGCTGTGTCTGAGAGCAAGGGGGAGGTTCTCTAGTCAGGGGAACATTAGCATGCAATGCCTCCTGTCTCAGGCCAGTAGGGGGAGCAGGCTGCCCCTATAAAAGCTGGTACTGGGGGCAGGGTTAGGGAGAACTTGAAGGCCTGTCTCAGGACTGAGACTTGTCCCAGAGCAGAGCAGGGACAGACAGTTTTGTATTGCACCTAAGAGGAAGTGTGGCAGGAGGAGAGCCACAAGCCAGAGACAAGAGGTGAAGAGAGCCTGTCTTGGTAGATAAAAGACTTAATCTACCAGACTTTGGTGTCTGGGGCTGGGAGGATTCCACATTCTCCAGCAGATAACCAGTTCGCAAGGGACTGTATATTCCTTGGCCTAAGAAGCCTGGAGGCCCTGCCACAACAGAAGGGACCAGTAAAGCCGTACAAGGCTGGGAGCAGAAAGGAACCCACGTCGCAGGCCATACAAGCGAGAGTACATGGAAAGCTTGGAAACGTGGGCTGTTACCCTATAATGAGGAGATAGCCAGAAGGAGCGCAGAAAGCACGGTAGGCCTACACCCTCACCCTGACCAGGGCCAATTTCCCCATTGCTCTCAGACATCCAGGTCCCCTCCTAGCCGGGACTGTTTATGGGTCAGTTTACCTGTTTTAGTAAAGACCCTGGACTGCAACCTGTTGTCTGTGTGCTCCTTGCTCCTCCAGCACTATCAGCACTGGGACTCTCACTACCATCACTCCCACCATCCATTATACTGCCCTGGGGCCGCAGCCCCAGCGGTCTGCATGCAGCGGCGGTTCCTAATAACCGCAATCCACGCGTGGCGTAGTCAGACATAATCAATAGCACATAACGGACTACCACTGGCCTGACCACCCTGAGCCACGGTACCGGGTTGCCACTACTACCCCCATCGTTCCCTATTGCCCGAATTCGAGTGCCCCACGGCCCAGGGGGCGAGTCAGCTTTGGCGTAGTCGGCAGGATTTCGTGCCCGCAACCACCGGGTACTGCGTGCCTGAAAAAGACTTTTGTAACTTACCTGTGGCGAAGTTTCCCGCCGTCCGGAGTCGTTTCCCGCCATCCGGAGCCGATTCCCGCCATCAGACGCCATCTTGGACCGTTTCCCGCCGTCTTATGCCGTCTTCCCGCCATCCGCAGCTGTTTCCCACCATCGGACGCCATCTTCAGGACGCCGCGCGGGAAGAAGAGGGGCGTGGACGCCGAAAGCGCGCGAGACCCGAAGCTCCACCCCACGCACCGACGCTGCGCAAGGTCCTGGAAGGGAGAGAGAGCGACGCTGACGTCATCAGGACATGACGCAAGGTCCTCGTCCAGAGCAGCAGCAGCGGAGCCGCGGCCTACAGAAGAGGATCGTCGGAAGGTAGGCCACGCTTAACTAGTGGGGAGGAAGATGTCGGACACAGAGGCGCCCACTACCACCAACGCAGCTGCAGCAGCGGTGATGCCCTTTTCCCTGCCCTACATCCCTGGAGCGGCCTGGCTGCCCAAATACTCAGGGGAGCCCCATGCCCTAACTGACTTCAAGGAAAGGCTATACAGTTTGTTCCACGTTTACCCCCTGACAGAGGAACAGAAGGTCAGCATATTAACAGGGCAGTTAACTGGCGCAGCCCAGAGGGAGGTAAAATCACGGCCCACTGAGGAGAAAAGAACTGTGAAGAGTATTCTGGCCCGGCTGCGGGGTACCTTTGACACACGTACCTCCGCTGAAATTAAAATGAGGTTCTATGGGTGTAAGCAGCGGGCACAGGACAGCATCAGAGACTATGCCCTAAATCTGCAGGAAGCCTTGAGGGCTATCCAACAAACTGACCCTGGCTATGTGCAGGAAACGGACAAACTGCTAACAGAACAATTCATAGGAGGCCTGCTGTCCAGCGCCCACAGGGCCCAGCTGCGCCTCATGTTCTTTCAGAACCCCGACCTGACCCTTGCCCAATTTAAGGACAGGGCCATAAGGGTGCTCCGTGAATCTGCAACCAGTGGCGCTATAAACCCCCGGCGCCCTGCTCTCACCTACCACCAGGAGGCGGCACCCTCCTCTATGGACCCCGTGGGGGCTGATGCACAGGCCCTGAACCAAGCCCCGTCGAAAGACCTGCACCACCAAGTCCAGGAGCTGACCAAGAGCGTCACGGCGTTGAGCAGGACCGTCCAGGCGTTGCAAGTGGACCCGTCAAGACCCATCGAGCTGGCTTCAAGTCCGGAGGATGTCCCGTGGCGTCGACAGAGGCCCACAGACCGCTACGCAGAGGATGTACAGCCCATTTGCCGTCGATGCAACCAGCCCGGACACATTTCCAGGTACTGTAATTTAAACGGGTCCAACCTGGGGCAGAGGGCCAACCCCAGGCATAAGATCACCAGGCCCTTACAATTGGCGTAATAAGTACGTTGGGGGGCGCCCGGTTTTACCCGTGGTGCTGGACGGTATCCCCATGAGCACCTTGCTGGATACTGGGTCACAAGTAACCACTATCCCTTATGTACTTTTTAAGCAGTATTGGACTGATGCTGATATCACACGGTATCCAGACAGTAACTTGAGCATCATCGCCAGTAATGGCTTACCCGTGCCGCAGATGGGGTTCAAGGAGATGACCATTAAGATTGGTAAAGTTGAACTACCGGCACAGGGAGTGATTATTGTGGACATTGACCGACGTGAAAGTCACCCTAAAATAACTGTGGGTACTAACGTAATTGAAAATTGTCTTTCAGAGGTAATTGTAATTCTACAACAGGAGGCGGTGAATGCTAGTTCCAGCCAATAGAGAGTCCTCAACAAGGAGATAAAAGCCCTGATGAGACGGCAGCAGGTAGAACTGTCTGGTGGTGAGATCGGTAGCGTAAGATTGAGTGACCCATTCCCCATTTCCATGCCTCCCAAAAGTGAAATGATGATCTGGTGTCGGACTGCAATCGGGTTGAGAGGTAGAGACTACCAAGCCATGGTAGAACCCGTGTACTCAGACAGCAGGCCCACCATTTTGACAGCCCGGGGGGTGGTTGATGTCCGTCATGGGAGGGTGCCCGTCCGCATCCTCAACATTGGGGAGAGGGAAGTACACTTACCCAGGTACGCTACACTCGCCAAACTGTTTGTTGTCGAACACAAAGCTATCAGGGCCGTGGAACCCTTGCCTCCATCTCCTCAGGCGGAGGGTAATGGCTCCCAGAAACAAAAGGAGGACTGGTGCCAGAAACTCCATGTGGGTGCTGACTCCACTCCCCTGCACCAAAAACAAGGAGTCTACCGGGTGGTACAGGAGTACGAGAGAGTCTTTAGTAAGCACCCGCTAGACTTCGGTAGAGTAAAAGGGATAGAACACCACATCCCCACAGGGAGCCACCCACCAATAAAAGAGAGACACAGGCCTGTACCCCCTGCACATTATCAGAATGCCAAGGGCATGCTTAGAGAGATGAAAGAAGCTGGGGTCATTAGAGATAGCTGTAGCCCCTGGGCAGCCCCCTTGGTTCTGGTGAACAAGAAAGACGGCACCATGAGAATGTGCGTGGACTATAGACAAATCAACCATATAACCCACAAAGACGCATATCCGCTGCCTAGAATAGAGGAGTCTTTAGCTGCACTAAAATCTGCTAACTTCTTTTCTACTTTGGACCTTACTAGCGGGTACTGGCAGGTTCCTGTGGCAGAGGCTGACAAGGAGAAGACCGCCTTCACCACCCCGATGGGACTGAGTGAGTTCAACTGTATGCCCTTCGGGCTCTGCAACGCACCAGGGACCTTCCAGCGGCTGATGGAATGCTGTCTAGGGCACCGAAACTTCGAGACGGTCCTCCTTTACCTGGACGACGTGATCGTCTATTCAAAGACCTACGAGGACCATCTAAAGCACCTGGCCGAGGTGTTCGAAGCCCTGGCAGGCTACGGCCTGAAGGTGAAACCATCGAAGTGTCACCTGCTGAAACCGAAGGTCCAGTACCTAGGGCACGTGGTAAGTGCGGAAGGAGTAGCCCCCGACCCTGACAAGGTCACGGCAATCAAGAGCTGGCCAAGCCCCTTGAACATCAAAGAGGTGAGACAGTTCCTCGGGTTGGTAGGCTACTACCGAAGGTTCATCCCCGGGTTCACTAAGATGGCAGCTCCTATGCAGGACCTCCTGATCGGACAGTCTAAGTCCAGAAGTCAAAAGCCACCCTTCAAGTGAGATAAACCGGAAGAGGAGTCCTTCCGCCAGTTGAAGATGGCCCTCACGGGGGATGAAATCCTGGCCTACCCTGATTATGGCCAGCCTTTTATCCTTCACACAGACGCCAGTAATGTGGGACTGGGAGCCGTACTGTCCCAAAACCAACAGGGCAGAGAAAGGGTGATCGCGTACGCCAGCCGGAAGCTGAGACCCACGGAGAGGAACCCGGAGAATTACAGCTCCTTCAAGCTAGAATTCTTGGCGGTGGTGTGGGCCGTGACGGAACGCTTCAAGCATTACCTGGCCTCCGCAAAGTTCACCGTGTACACGGACAACAACCCGTCGACACACCTGGACAATGCAAGACTGGGTGCCCTAGAACAGCGGTGGATGGCCCGTCTCTCCAACTATGACTCGTGATCAAGTACCGGGCCGGCAAAACCAATGCCAACGCTGACGCCCTATCGAGGATGCCTCACTTACCTGAAGGTGACGAAGACCCAGAAGAGCTGGAGGAGGTAGAACTCCCCGCGTTTCACCGGTATGGAGCCGCTCAATACTCTCACCGCGTGAAGGAGGAGGATCTAACAACTGTGATGATCAACCCCCTACCTCACCACAGCTGGGCCGAGACCCAAGATAGTGACCCTGCTGTCAGCCTGGTGAAAGATCTGCTGACCCAGGAAGATGCCCGCATAGATCCGGATGCTCCAGAGGAAGCCAAGCAGCTATGGAAAGAGAAGAACAAGCTGTTCCTCTACGAAGGCAAGTTGTGCAGAAGGATTGTCAACCACCGGACGCACGAGCTGACCTGGCAAGTCGTGGTCCCAAGGCGGGATGCAGCTATGGTCCTGGGGGCTTACCATGACAGAGCGGGACACTTCGGTTGGAAGAAACTGGAGTTCCTACTAAGAGGACGGTTCTTTTGGGTCGGCATGAGAGGAGCTGTAGAAAAATGGTGCAGAGACTGTGGCCCTTGTCACCTAAGGAGGAAGGACCGTGCCAGCCAGAAGACACCCTTGAGGCCCATCGTCACCACGCAGCCTCTTGAGCTGGTAGCTCTAGACCACGTCAAGTTGGCTCCAAGCCGGTCAGGGTACATCTACGCCCTGACAATCGTGGACCACTATTCCCGTTTTCTCGTGGTGGTCCCGGTAAAAGACTTGACAGCCCAAACAGCGGCCAGAGCCTTCCAGCAATATTTCTGCCGTCCACACGGGTATCTGGAACAGGTCCTGACAGACCAGGGTCCAGCGTTCGAGGCTGAAATCTTCCAGGAGTTCTGCAACCTCTATGGCTGTAAGAAGATTCGGACAACGCCTTACCATCCACAAACCAACGGGATGTGTGAGAAGATGAACAATATAGTTATCGATCTCCTGAAGACGTTGCCCCTGGAGGAACGCAGCCTGTGGCCAGAAAAACTGCCGGACCTGATCGACCTATACAACAATATCCCGGTGAATGCTACAAACTGCACCCCGGCTTACCTGATGCGAGCTAGACCAGGTAAGCTGCCCGTAGACCTGGAGATGGGAGTCCTAATACCTGAGGACACCTCCCTGGATGCAGACTGGGATACGGAAAGGCAACTGCAGTACAAGAAGGTACAGGAGTGTGGAGAAGAGCCTGGCCCATGTGAGAGAGAGGCAGGAAAAACTCTTCAACCAACACGCCCCTGCTGGTCCCCTAGAACCTGGTGAGCAAGTCCTGAAGCGAAAAAGAAGGCTACATAAGTTGGATGACCAGTGGGAAAGGGAACCCTACACTGTACTGCAGTCTGACCACGACAACCCAAAGGTGTGCGTAATCACCAAGGACGGAGGAGAAACCACTAGTGTCGTCTCCAGAGACCACCTCCAAAGGTGCCCCGAGCAACTCCGTAGTGCAGAAGAGGATCAGAGTGACCTTGAACCCGCAGAGGACAAGGAAGAAATGATCAGCACCGTTCTCGGAGAGTTCCCTCAGTCCTGGACTCGCATAAATGATGCCATAGTGGTACCCGTCCTGCATTTCCTGCAACCGGCACAGTAACAACCAACACCAGAGCCGGAAGTTGAAGAGGAGCAAGCGGTTCCAGAGGCAGAAGAGCCTGTACCAGCAGCCCAGGAGAGTCAACCCTCTGCTGACAGTGAGCCTGCCATGCCTGCGGTAAGCCAAAGGACCCGCAGACAGCTGCCTGCCCTACCTGTACACCCAGCTGGTAGCTGTACCCCTAACGCTTGTGGGGAAAGCCAGGTTGGTCCACCACCAGACAGTGGGCTACGTAGGTCAACCAGGAGCACAAAGGGGCAGATACCCGCTCGCTGGAGAATATAGAGTGTACTAAGATTGTAAATAACCCTGTTGCCAAATGTTGAAATTGTTTGCCAAGTTACATGCATGTTTGGTAATTCTGTGTTTCAGTTTCTTGCAGCTACCGTAAGGACTCAAAGGTTATGGACTTTTTATAACCGGGACCTTGTATGGACTGCGTTTGGAGCCTAACCCAGGAATGAACTAAGACTGTAAAGGACTTGGGGTAGGACAGACCCCCACCTGGTTAAGGCTCCCCGTTGTGCTGGTGATATGGACACCCGGTCACAGACCACACTGTGACCTTAAGAACTCAATCTGTGCGTCGTCTGTCTGTTATTGTTTTATGGTTATGCATATTGTCTTTGTTTACTGTTTAGTCCCGGAGTACTAAATTTCACTAGGGGGGAATGTGTCACCCTGGCCTGGATGCCACAAGTGTAATTAAAGCTGTGTCTGAGAGCAAGGGGGAGGTTCTCTAGTCAGGGGAACATTAGCATGCAATGCCTCCTGTCTCAGGCCAGTAGGGGGAGCAGGCTGCCCCTATAAAAGCTGGTACTGAGGGCAGGGTTAGGGAGAACTTGAAGGCCTGTCTCAGGACTGAGACTTGTCCCAGAGCAGAGCAGGGACAGACAGTTTTGTATTGCACCTAAGAGGAAGTGTGGCAGGAGGAGAGCCACAAGCCAGAGACAAGAGGCGAAGAGAGCCTGTCTTGGCAGATAAAAGACTTAATCTACCAGACTTTGGTGTCTGAGGCTGGGAGGATTCCACATTCTCCGGCAGATAACCAGTTCGCAAGGGACTGTATATTCCTTGGCCTAAGAAGCCTGGAGGCCCTGCCACAACAGAAGGGACCAGTAAAGCCGTACAAGGCTGGGAGCAGAAAGGAACCCACGTCACAGGCCATACAGGCGAGAGTACACGGAAAGCTCGGAAACGTGGCTGTTACCCTATAACGAGGAGATAGCCAGAAGGAGCGCAGAAAGCACGGTAGGCCTACACCCTCACCCTGACCAGGGCCAATTTCCCCATTGCTCTCAGACATCCAGGTCCCCTCCTAGCCGGGACTGTTTATGGGTCAGTTTACCTGTTTTAGTAAAGACCCTGGACTGCAACCTGTTGTCTGTGTGCTCCTTGCTCCTCCAGCACTATCAGCACTGGGACTCTCACTACCATCACTCCCACCATCCATTATACTGCCCTGGGGCCGCACTCTTCCCGTGGGGAGTCACACTACCCTAGCTGCACACCTCATCAGCCCCAGCGGTCTGCATGCAGTGGGGGTTCCTTATAACCGCAATCCACGGGTGGCGTAGTCGGACATAATCAATAGCACATAACGGACTACCACTGGCCTGACCACCCTGAGCCACGGAACCGGGTTGCCACTACTACCCCCATCGTTCCCTATTGCCCGGATCCGAGTGCCCCACGGCCCAGGGGGCGAGTCACATGTAGCTTATAAGTTTTGGTTGGGGGTTAGAAGGTGGGAGGGGAGGGAATGATTGCATCACACAATCACGTACTGAAATGGTGGACAAATTAATACATGGGCTTAAGTTAGCTACTCACACAGCCAGTGGTGCCGCTGCGCCCGCCGCCCAGTAAAGAAGAATCTAATGGTCGCCTCAGCTTGCCCACTGCCGCCACCTGCCGGCCACCGCCTCGGCCTGTGATCACTGAATTAATAAATGTAAACAAGGTATGTTATAGCATATATTCACAGATTATGCACTACTAAAATATCTTTATTGATATTCATTAAAAAACTGTAAATTCTAGAATATAAAATATAAATACACCTCAAAACATGATAACTCAAAGTGATAATATAAAAAAATTATCAAGTAGTCAAGAGTAAAGGGGGCCTCCCCATTTAGCAACTACTCGTCCATACCTGTCTGCGGAGGTTGGCACCCTCTTGAAACAAAATTGGCGCCCTCGCTCTGCAGCCACTCAACAGCATTCCCTCAGCAGCCTCCCCCTCAGCAGCCTCCCTTCCCTCACCAGCATCCCCTCAGCAGCAGCCTCCCCTCCCTCAGCAGCAGCCTCCCCTCCTTCACCAGCATCCCCTCAGCAGCAGCCTCCCCTCCTTCACCAGCATACCCAAAGCAGCGCAACACACACACACACAATGTCTTGCCTGACCGCCCACAGCCGTCCCTGCAACACATGTGACACGCTGCTCTGCTCCGGATTGAAGATGAGAGCGTGGTGTGTCACATGACCAGCGTCAGGACCATGATGCACCCAGCCGTGGATTAAAGGTACAGCGCTCATTTCTGTCCGCCGGGTGCATCATTCTCTGAACTGTTGTCCCTAAGAGGCCCGGTAAGCAGAAACAAAGAGAGGGGAGCCCTGGCCGGGCCCCCCCATTTTGCTAATGGTCACCGGGCACCATACAGTAGTAAGGGCAGTAATACCCTGATGGCGTCCATGTGTGAGTCCATCCAACTCATATAATGTACAATGGCTGTCAGCAAAATCTGTCCACAATAGTATCAGAAGAAGCTTTTCCCACTAAAGAGGTAGCCATGTGTTCCTCTCTCCATTGAAGTCTATTGGAGCTACAGAAACAACTAACTACTGCCAGATGTGAGACCTACCAAGTATAGACAAGCACATTTTCTGAATTTATTTTGGGTTCGATTAGTTTGAACAAAATGAAAACTTCAATTTGGACCAAATAGATTAGGCATGAATTGAAAGTACTCTAAGGCCTCCAATTGTACTTAAACAGTGTGAATAAGTCTCTGAGTTCTTCTAGGACTGTATCTAACCCACTTCAAGCTCTTTAATGCAAAGGCAGCTATTTTAATGTCAAAGGGACTTCAAGATATATGGCTGTGGGTAAACGGATGGCGACCGGTGGTAACAAACAGTCCTAGGTAATAATACACTACACTGACAGATTTTTTATGCTTTTTAAACTTGAAAAAAAGAAACAGTCCAAAAATTATCCCTTTTTTGGGGGTACAAGCCTTCTGGTGCACATGCAATGAATATGATAGAAGCAATGGCTTTTAACCCCTTCCCGACATGCGCAGCAGTGATCAAATGCGGAGCAAAACCCACGTTCGGTGCAAGCACTGATCGTGAGCATTTAACCCCTGTGATGCCGCTGACAATAGTGACAGTGACATCGCGGGGCATTGCAGAGGGAGTGAGCTCTGTGTTCTCATAAGCGCAACGCGAAGCGATCACTGATGGTCTCCATGGTGACCTCGGGTCCCAAGATGGTCGCAGGGTCGCCCAGGGATGGTGGCCAGTCAGCTCATGCTAAGAGCACAAGCTGACATGACTCCACCCTGAACTGTCAGATGCTGATCTAATGCTCTGCAATGCAGAACCATTGAAGAGCATTAGATCAGCAATCTGTCAGTTTGAAGTTGATGACCCATTCTGGAATAATGTGAAAAAGTAAAAAAGTTAATAAAAATTGTAAAAATATAAAAAAACTAAAAAAATAAAGAACAAAAAAAAAGAAAAAATATTGATCCAATAAATACATTTATATAAAAACAAAAAGAAACAAAACAAATACACATATTTGGTGTTGCCACATCCAGAACGACCCGACCTATAAAACTGTCCCACTGGTTAACCCTTTCAGTGAACATCGTTAAAAATATTAATAAAAAAAGAGCCAAATAACTAGGCTTTATCATCATACCGCCAAACAAAATGTGGAATAAAACGCGATCAAAAAGACGAATGTAAATAAAAATGGTATCGCTGAAAACATCATCTTCTCCTGCAAAAATCAAGCCACCATAGAACTCCGTCAGCAGAAAAATAAAAAAGTTATAGCTCTCAGAGTAAAGTGATGCAAAAATAATTATTTTTTCAATAAAATAATTTTTACTGTGTAAAAGTCCCAAAACAATTTTACCACACACACAACGGCATAAACCCCTCCCCCCAAAAAATTCCTGAATTGCTGGTTTTGTTCATTTTGCCTTCCAAAATTCAGAATAGAATGCAATCAAAAAATGTCAAGTGCCAGAAAATGATACCAATAAATACATCAACTCGTCCCGCAAAAAACAAGCCCTCATATGACTCTGTCAGCTGAAATATGGAAAAATTTTAGCTATCAAAATATGGCGATGCAAAAACTTGTTTTTGCAATAAAAAGCATCTTTTAGTGTGTGACAGCAGCCAAACATAAAAAAAACGATATAAATCTGGTACCACTGTAATCTCACCTACCTGAAGAATAAAGTCGTCTAATCGCTTATACTGCACAAGTAGTGGCATAAAAAAAAATTAAACCAATTCTTTGCGAGCTGTTGATTTGTTCATTTTGCTTGCCAAAGAGCGCTTACACCGTGTTTCTGTGTAAATCTCTGAAATATGTGATTCAGGCGGAACCCCTGGCGTAAGATTTCCTATAAGAAGGCAGATGGGGGCACTGTGGACGCCATCTGCCCTGTGATCTAGCGGTGTCTGTCTTTTTAGGTGTGCATAAAAGTGCGGTTGGCCACAGTTTTGTGCACCTCTGAAAAGAAAAACAACGCTGAACAGAAGCCAGACGGTGTCCAGCGTAACTTTGCTGCCTTATTATAGAGAATGAATCCCTCGGTTCTTTCATCTGCCACATCACTTGGAGATTTAGATGGAAACCCCAAAGTAAGTGCTCAGCCTAAGAGCGCCGAATAAATCTGATCCAAAATGTTATGTAAAATGTACCCAATAAAAGCTTCAACTCAATCCAAAAAAAAAGCCCCCACTCAGGTCCATCATCTGTTATCGGAAATATAGGGGGCTTCCACTTTACTGGTAGTACAAAGGCTCTGGAAAAGCGCTATGGCTCCTTGCCCCCCAAAAGAAATTCAGCAAATTCAGCACTCCCAAATCCAAATGCCCCCCTCCCTTCTGAGCCCTAGTCTGTCTAAACTACATTTAGCACCGACATGTTTGGAATTTCTGTAGCGGTGAGAGCCCGTCTAATTTACGGATGCATGTCCCCAGAAGCACGAGCTGGGCAAATGTACAGGCACTACAATGTACTGGTCACTACAATGGCAGTTTGCAATTTTCACTCAGCAACATCCACTACAGCTTGTTTCTGGAAAACACCCATGGAGTCAAAATTGTCATTACACCTGTAGATAAGTTCCCAAAGGGTTAAAATTTCCAAAATGGGGATACTTGAGGGGGATTCTGCTCTTCTAGCACTAAGGGGCTCTGTATATGGAGTCCGCAAACTATTGTAGGAAAATCTGTTTCCCAGTGTGTAAATGTAAAATCTGGGGCTAAAACTAAATTTTGGTGGTAAAAATTTTATTATTTTTTCTTCCCTGCCAATGGTATAAAATGCTGTGACACACCCGTGGTGTCAATATGATCACTGCATCCCTAGATTAATTAATTGAGAGGTGTAGTTTGTAAAATGGGGTAACTTATGGGGGTTCGGCTGTTCTGGCACCTCAGTGGCTCTACCAATGTGACATGACAACCTCAAACAAGTCCAGCAAAATCTGAACTCCAATGTGGCGCTCCTTCCCTTCTGAGCTCGGCGTACTCGGGAGAAATTGCACAACAAATTTTGGGGTCCATTTTCTCCTGATATCCTTGTGAAAATGAAAAGATTTAGGGCTAGAACAACATTTTTGTGGAAAAAATATATTTTTTTCATTTTCCCAGATCAAAGTTGTAAAATTCTGTGAAGCACCTGTGGGTTCAAGGTGCTCTCTACATCTAGATAAATTCCTTGAGGGGTCTAGTTCCAAAAATGGGGTCACTTGTGGGGGGTTTCTGATGCGCCCCCTGGGCCGTGGGGTACCCGGTGCCGGGCCGGTGAACGCTGTGGGATGTCACAGTGGTGGTGACCCGGTCCGTGACCCAGGGCGGTCAATGAAAGGGGGTTGTGGATAGGGGATTTATAGTGTTTTTATAGAGTTTGTGACGCCACCTGTGGAATGCGGCTAAAGGGAGCCACCGCTGCGGAGCAGTCCTCTGAAGCTGATGTTAATGCAGCAGGGATGGTGAGGCTCTCCACAGGAAGAGCTAGTGACTCACCCCCTGGGCCGAGGGGCACTCGGATCCGGGCAATAGGGGAACTATGGGGGTAGTAGTGGCGACCCAGTCCGTGGCTCAGGGTGGTCAGACCAGTGGTAGTCCCTTTATAAGTTTTAAGTGATGTCCGACTACGCCACCCGTGGATTTGCGGTCATTAGGAACCGCCGCTGCAGGGCAGACCGCTGGGGCTGATGGTGTATGCAGCTGAGGTGGTGTGACTCCCCATGGGAAGAGTGCAGCCCCAGGGCAGTGTAGTGGATGGTGGAAGTGAGGGTGGTCAGAGTCCCAGTGCTGATAGTGCTGGAGGAGCAAGGAGCACACAGACAACAGATTGCAGTCCAGGGTCTTTACTAGAACAGGTGAACTGACCCACAAACAGTCCCGGCTAGGAGGGGACCTGGATGTCTGAGAGCAAATGGGAAGTTGGCCCTGGTCAGGGTGAGGGTGTAGGCCTACCGTGCTCTCTGCGCTCCTTCTGGCTATCTCCTCCTGGTAGGGTAACAGCCCACGGTCCCGAGCTCTCCGTGTATTCTCGCCTGTATGGCCTGCAACTTGGGTCCCTTTCTACTCTCGGCCTGGTACGGCTTTGCTGGTCCCTTCTGTTGTGGCAGAGCCTCCGGGCTTCTTAGGCCAAGGAACATACAGTCCCCTGCGGACTGGTTATCTGCTGCAGGACGTGGAATCCTCACAGCCTCAGACACCAAATTCTGGTTAATGGAGTTCTTTGTCTGCCAAGACAGGCTTACTTCGCCTCTTGTCTCTGGCTTGTGGCTCTCCTACTGCCACACTTCCTCTTAGGTGCAATACAACTTTCAGTCCCTGCTCTGCTCTGGGACAAGTCTCCGTCCTGAGACAGGTCGTCCAGTTCTCTCTAACCCTGCCCCCAGTTCCAGCTTTTTATAGGGGCAGCCTGCTCCCCCTTCTGGCCTGAGACAGGAGGTATTGCATGCTAATGTTCCCCTGACTAGAGAACCTCCCCCTTGCTCTCAGACACAGCTTTATTATATTAGTGGCATCCAGACCAGGGTGACACATTCCCCCCTAGTAGAATTTAGTACTCCGGGACTAAACAGTAAACAAAGACAATATGCATGACCATAAAACATTATCAGGAAAGTGACGCACAGATTGAGTTCTTAAGGTCACAGTGTGGTCTGTGACCGAGTGTCCATATCACCAACACAACGGCGAGCCTTAACCAGGTGGGGGTCTGTCCTACCCCAAGTCCTTTACAGTCTTAGTTCATTCCTTGGTTAGGCTCCGAACGCAGTCCATACAAGGTCCCGGTTATTAAAAGTCCATAACCTTTGAGTCCGTACGGTGACTGCAAGAAACTGAAATACACTATTACTAATCATGCAGGTAACTTGGCAAACATTTCAACATTTGGCAACATGGTTATTTACAATTTTAATGCACCCTATATTCTCCAGCGAGCGGGTATCTGCCCCTTTGTGCTCCTGGTTGACCTCCTTAACCATCTGTCTGGTGGTGGACCGACCTGGCTTTCCCCACTAGCGTTAAGGGTACAGCTACCAGCTGGGTGTACAGGTAGGGCAGGCAGCTGTCTGCGTGTCCTTTGGCTTACCGCAGGCATGGCAGGCTGTCAGCAGAAGGTTGACTCTCCTGGGCTGCTGGTACAGGCTCCTCTGCCTCTGGAACTGCTTGCTCCTCTTCACCTTCCGGCTCTGGTGCAGGTTGTTGCTCAGTCGGTTGCAGGAAATGCAGGATGGGTACCACTATTGCATCGGTTATTTGAGTCCAGGACTGAGGGAACTCTCAGAGAACGGTGCTGATCATTTCTTCCTTTGTCCTCTGCAGGTTTACGGTCACTTTGATTCTCTTCTGCACTACGGAGTTGCTCGGGGCACCTTTTTAGGTGGTCTCTGGAGACGGTACTAGTGGTTTCTCCTCCGTCCTTGGTGATCACGCACACCTTTGGATTGTCGTGGTCAGACTGCAGTACGGTGTAGGGTTCCCTTTCCCACTGGTCGTCCAACTTGTGAAGCCTTCTCTTTCGCTTCAGGACCTGCTCACCAGGTTCTAGCGGACCAGCAGGGGCGTGTTGGTTGAAGAGTCTTTCTTGCCTCTCTCTCACCTGGGCCAGGCTCTTCTCCACACTCTCCTGTACCTTCTTGTACTGCAGTTGCCTTTCCGTATCCCAGTCCGCATCCGGGGAGGTTTCCTCAGGTGTTAGGACTCCCATCTCCAGGTCTACGGGCAGCTTACCTGGTCTAGCTCGCATCAGGTAAGCCGGGGTGCAGTTTGTAGCATTCACCGGGATATGGTTGTATAAGTCTATTAGATCCGGCAGTTTTTCATGCCACAGACTGCGTTCCTCCAGGGGCAACGTCTTCAGGAGATCAATGACTATATTGTTCATTTTCTCACACATCCCATTGGTTTGTGGGTGGTAAGGCGTTGTCCGAATCTTCTTACAGCCATAGAGGTTGCAGAATTCTTGGAAGATTTCAGTTTGGAACGCTGGACCCTGGTCCGTCAAGACCTGTTCCGGATACCCGTGTGGACGGCAGAAGTATTGCTGGAAGGCTCTGGCCGCCGTTTGGGCTGTCAAGTCTTTCACCGGGACCACCACTAGAAAACGGGAATAGTGGTCCACGATTGTCAGGGCGTAGATGTATCCTGACCGGCTTGGAGCCAGTTTGACGTGGTCCAGAGCTACCAGCTCAAGAGGCTGCTGGGTGACGATGGGCCTCAAGGGTGTCTTCTGGCTGGCACAATCCTTCCTCCTTAGGTGACAAGGGCCACAGTCTCTGCACCACTTTTCTACAGCCCCTCTCATGCCTACCCAAAAGAACCGTCCTCTTAGCAGGAACTCCAGTTTCTTCCAACCGAAGTGCCCCGGTCTGTCATGGTAAGCCCCCAGGACCATAGCAGCATCCCGCCTCGGGACCACGACTTGCCAGGTCAGCTCATGTGTCCGGTGGTTGACAATCATTCTACACAGCTTGCCTTCGTAGAGGAACAGCTTGCTCTTCTCTTTCCATAGCTGCTTGGCTTCCTCTGGAGCATCCGGATCTATGCGGGCATCTTCCTGGGTCAGCAGATCTTTCACCAGGCGGATTGCAGGGTCACTATCTTGGGTCTCGGCCCAGCTGTGGTGAGGTAGGGGATTGATCATAACGGTGGTTAAATCTTCCTCCTTCACGCGGTGGGAGAATTGAGCGGCTCCGTACCGGTGAAACGCGGGGAGCTCTACCTCCTCCAGCTCTTCTGGGTCTTCGTCACCTTCAGGTAAGTGAGGCAATCTCGATAGGGCGTCAGCGTTGGCATTGGTTTTGCCTGCCCGGTACTTGATCACGAAGTCATAATTGGAGAGACGGGCCATCCACCGCTGTTCCAGGGCACTTTGCGGAGGCCAGGTAATGCTTGAAGCGTTCCGTCATGGCCCACACCACCGCCAAGAATTCTAGCTTGAAGGAGCTGTAATTCTCCGGGTTCCTCTCGGTGGGTCTCAGCTTCTGGCTGGCGTACGCGATCACCCTTTCTCTGCCCTGTTGGTTTTGTGACAGTACGGCTCCCAGTCCCACATTACTGGCGTCTGTGTGGAGAATAAAAGGCTGGCCATAATCAGGGTAGGCCAGGATCTCATCTCCTGTGAGGGCCATCTTCAACTGGCGGAAGGACTCCTCTTCCGGTTGATCCCACTTGAAGAGGGTGGCTTTTGGCTTCTGGACTTAGACTGTCCGATCAGGAGGTCCTGCATAGGAGCTGCCATCTTAGTGAACACGAGGATGAACCTTCGGTAGTAGCCTACCAACCCGAGGAATTGCCTTACTTCTTTGATGTTCAAGGGGCTTGGCCAGCTCTTAATTGCCGTAACCTTGTCAGGGTCGGGGGCTACTCCTTCCGCACTTACCATGTGCCCTAGGTACTGGACCTTTGGTTTCAGCAGGTGACACTTCGATGGTTTCACCTTCAGGCCATAGCCTGCCAGGGCTTCGAACACCTCGGCCAGGTGCTTTAGATGGTCCTCGTAAGTCTTCGAATAGACGATCACGTCGTCCAGGTAAAGGAGGACCGTCTCGAAGTTTCGGTGCCCTAGACAGCATTCCATTAGCCTCTGGAAGGTCCCTGATGCGTTGCAGAGCCCGAAGGGCATAGAGTTGAACTCGCTCAGTCCCATCGGGGTGGTGAAGGCGGTCTTCTCCTTGTCAGCCTCTGCCACAGGAACCTGCCAGTACCCGCTAGTAAGGTCCAAAGTAGAAAAGAAGTTAGCTGATTTTAGTGCGGCTAAAGACTCTTCTATTCTAGGCAGCGGATATGCGTCTTTGTGGGTGATACGGTTGATTTGTCTATAGTCCACGCACATTCTCATGGTGCCGTCTTTCTTTTTTACCAGAACCAGGGGGGCTGCCCAGGGGCTACAGCTATCTCTAATGACCCCAGCTTCTTTCATTTCCCGCAGAATACCCTTGGCGTTCTGATAATGTGCAGGGGGTACAGGCCTGTGTCTCTCTTTTATTGGTGGGTGGCTCCCTGTGGGGATATGATGTTCTATCCCTTTTACTCTGCCGAAGTCTAGCGGGTGCTTACTAAAGACTCTCTCGCACTCCTGTACCACCCGGTAGACTCCTTGTTTTTGGTGCAGGGGAGTGGAGTCAGCACCCACATGGAGTTTATGGCACCAGTCCTCCTTTTGTTTCAGGGAGCCATTACCCTCCGCCTGAGGAGATGGCGGCAAGGGTTCCACGGCCCTGATAGCTTTGTGTTCGACAACAAACAGTTTGGCAAGTGTAGCGTACCTGGGTAAGTGTACCTCTCTCTCCCCAATGTTGAGGATGCGAACGGGCACCCTCCCATGACGGACATCAACCACCCCCCGGGCTGTCAAAATGGTGGGCCTGCTGTCTGAGTAAACGGGTTCTACCATGGCTTGGTAGTCTCTACCTCTCAACCCGATTGCAGTCCGACACAAGATCATCATTTCACTTTTGGGAGGCATGGAAATGGGGAATGGGTCACTCAGTCTTACGCTACCGATCTCACCACCAGACAGTTCTACATGCCGCCGTCTCATCAGGGCTTTTATCTCCTTGTTGAGGACTCTCTGTTGGCTGGAACTAGCATTCACCGCCACCTGTTGTAGAATTACAATTACCACTGAAAGACAATTTTCAATCACGTTAGTACCCAGTTATTTTAGGGTGACTCTAACGACGGTCAATGTCCACAATAATTACTCCCTGTGCCGGTAGTTCAACTTTACCAATTTTAATGGTCATCTCCTTGAACCCCATCTGCGGCACGGGTAAGCCATTACTGGCGATGATGCTCAAGTTACTGTCTGGATACCGTGTGATATCAGCATCAGTCCAATACTGCTTAAAAAGTACATAAGGGATAGTGGTTACTTGCGACCCAGTATCCAGCAAGGCGCTCATAGGGATACCGTCCAGCACCACGGGTAAAACCGGGCACCCCCCAACGTACTTATTACACCAATTGTAAGGGCCTGGTGACCTTATGCCTGGGGGTTGGCCCTCTGCCCCAGGTTGGACCCGTTTAAATTACAGTACCTGGAAATGTGTCCGGGCTTGTTGCATCGACGGCAAATGGGCTGTCCATCCTCTACGTAGCGGTCTGTGGGCCTCCCTCGGAACGACGGGATCCTCCTCTGTCGACGCCACGGGACATCCTCCCGACTTGAAGCCAGCTCAATGGGTCTTGACGGGTCCACTTGTAATGCCTGGACGGTCCTGGTCAACGCCGAGACGCTCCTGGTCAGCTCCTGGACTTGGTGATGCAGATCTTTCGACGGGGCTTAGTTCAGGGCCTGTGCATCGGCCCCCACAGAGTCCATAGAAGAGGGCGCCGCCTCCTGGTGGTAGGTGAGAGCAGGGCGCCGGGGGTTTATAGCGCCACTTGTTGCGGGTTCACGGAGCACCCTTATGGCCCTGTCCTTAAATTGGGCAAAGGTCAGGTCAGGGTTCTGGAAGAACATGAGGCGCAGCTGGGTCCTGTGGGTGCTAGACAGCAGACCTTCTATAAACTGTTCTGTTAGTAGCTTATCCGTATCCTGCACGCTGCCAGGGTCAGCTTGTTTATTGGCTCTCAAGGCTTCCTGCAAGTTTAGGGCATAGTTTCTGATGCTATCCTCTGCCCGCTGCTTACATCCATAGAACCGCATTTTAATTTCAGCGGAGGTACGGGTATCAAAGGTACCTCGCAGCCGGGCCAGAATGTCCTTCACAGTCCTTTTCTCCTCAGCGGGCCATGACCTTACCTCCCTTTGGGCTGCGCCAGTTAACTGCCCTTTCAGTATGCTGACTTTCTGTTCCTCTGTCAGGGGGTAAACTTGGAACAAACTGTACAGCCTTTCCTTAAAATCAGTCAGGGCATGGGGCTCCCCTGATTACTTAGGCAACCAGGCCGCTCCAGGGATGTAGGGCAGGGAAAATGGCATCACCGCTGCTGCAGCTGAGCTGGTGGTAGTGGGCGCCTCTGTGTCCGACATCTTCCTCCCCCCTAGTTAAGCGCGGCCTACCTTCCGACGATCCTCTTCTGTAGGCCGCGGCTCCGCTGGTGCTGCTCCGGACGAGGACCTTGCGTCGTGTCCTGGTGACGTCAGCGTCGCACTCTCTCCCTTCCAGGACCTTGCGCAGGGTCGGTGCGTGGGGCGGAGCTTCAGGTCTCGCGCGCTTTCGGCGTCCACGCCCCTCTTCTTCCCGCGCGGCGTCATGAAGATGGCGTCCAACGGCGGGAAAATGACTTCGGATGGCGGGAAAACAGCTGAAGATGGAGGGAACCGACTGAAGATGGCGGGAAACGGCTCCGGATGGTGGGAACCTTCACCACGGCAGATATGACAGTCTTTTGAAGGCACGCAGTACCCGGTAGTTGCGGGCACGAAATCCTGCCGACTACGCCAAAGCTGACTCACCCCCTGGGCCGTGGGGCACTCGGATCCGGGCAATAGGGGAACGATGGGGGTAGTAGTGGCGACCCGGTCCGTGGCTCAGGGTGGTCAGACCAGTGGTAGTCCCTTTATAAGTTTTAAGTGATGTCCGACTACGCCACCCGTGGATTTGCGGTCATTAGGAACCGCCGCTGCAGGGCAGACCGCTGGGGCTGATGGTGTATGCAGCTGTGGTGGTGTGACTTCCCACGGGAAGAGTGCAGCCCCAGGGCAGTGTAGTGGATGGTGGGAGTGATGGTGGTCAGAGTCCCAGTGCTGATAGTGCTGGAGGAGCAAGGAGCACACAGACAACAGATTGCAGTCCAGGGTCTTTACTAGAACAGGTGAACTGACCCACAAACAGTCCCGGCTAGGAGGGGACCTGGATGTCTGAGAGCAAATGGGAAGTTAGCCCTGGTCAGGGTGAGGGTGTAGGCCTACCGTGCTCTCTGCGCTCCTTCTGGCTATCTCCTCCTGGTAGGGTAACAGCCCACGGTCCCGAGCTCTCCGTGTATTCTCGCCTGTATGGCCTGCAACGTGGGTCCCTTTCTACTCCCGGCCTGGTACGGCTCTGCTGGTCCCTTCTGTTGTGGCAGAGCCTCCAGCTTCTTAGGCCAAGGAACATACAGTCCCCTGCGGACTGGTTATCTGCTGCAGGACGTGGAATCCTCACAGCCTCAGACACCAAAGTCTGGTTAATGGAGTTCTTTGTCTGCCAAGACAGGCTCACTTCACCTCTTGTCTCTGGCTTGTGGCTCTCCTACTGCCACACTTCCTCTTAGGTGCAATACAACTTTCTGTCCCTGCTCTGCTCTGGGACAAGTCTCAGTCCTGAGACAGGTTGTCCAGTTCTCTCTAACCCTGCCCCCAGTTCCAGCTTTTTATAGGGGCAGCCTGCTCCCCCTACTGGCCTGAGACAGGAGGTATTGCATGCTAATGTTTCCCTGACTAGAGAACCTCCCCCTTGCTCTCAGACACAGCTTTATTATATTAGTGGCATCTAGACCAGGGTGACACACTAGCTCCAGGGCAGTGTAGATATTGCAGGTTGTGCTGGGCGTTATAGTGCAGGGGTTGATGGCGCAGCAAGAAACACAGAGACAAGGAAGTGCAGTCCCAGGGTCTTTACTGGTGGTGATTAGACAAGCCGGGACTAGGGTACTGGCTAGAAGTGGAAGTCCGGGCAGCCTGGAAGCAAGTAAAGAATCCTCCTTGCCAGGTGAAATTGGAGGCCTTCCCTTTCCACTAAACTCTTTGGCCCTGCTGCTTGTAGCTGTGCGGTGGCCCTTGTCTCTGAGTGTAACTTTTCTGTGCTCACCCGTATGGCAGGCAGCTCGGGCCTTGCTGGCGCGTCGCTCCCACGTGGCAGTGCTGGGCCCTCTGTGCTGCTGAGCCTCCGGGCGTCTGATGGGGCCAGGAGACCTGCAATCTCCTCCCCTCCGGTTTCTACTGCTGGGCCTTCGGTGCCCCACAGCCTCAGACTCCGGTGTCCGGTTCTTCTGTGCGGTACTTCTAGGGTGAGCTGCCGCGCAGCTCCAGTCCCCAGCTCCTCTCTCCTCGACGTCCTCGCTTCAACTCCTCACACTAAGACTAACTAACCCCGCCCCCAGATCCCAGTTTCCAAGGGGAGTGGCTCCCCTTGCTGGTCTGGAGCCAGGAAAGTGTTGCATGTTTAGTATACCTGACTAGGGGATCCCTGCTTCCTTCCAGGCATGGCATTACCTCTTTTGAGGGAGGCAATGCCACTGTGGCAACCGGACCCCTGGGGTGCCACATTCCCCCCTAGTTAACTTCAGTACTCCCGGACTGAGGATACTTTTCAAAATTAACAAATAACAATTCACATTAGAAGATTATGAATTTAACATTTCTTGAACGTTACTGGTTATCAAACCATTATAAAACACGGTTAATAACATTCTTCAACAGGTTACAGTACATTCTGTAACCGGGTGTCCATTCTTCTTTAGTAAGGTGCAATTTTGAGCAACATGAGGGACCCATCTGAAAACCCTCAACGTAGGCCCTGGGCGTGGCTGCAGGGCATAAATGATCCAGGTGTTGGACCACGTCTTCGGCCACGCCAAACGGGTTTTTGTTCTGAGGTCATTTGTTATAATCATAAAACCAATAAGGGGCACTCTAATAAGTGCAACTATTTACCCTGGAAAATTCTTTGGTTATTCACCGTCCATAACCTACAAGTCTTTATACCCTTACCAGGTAACTATATACAGCATACATTTTAGTTCTCTTATAATTTAATTCTTTACATTTTAGTTTCTCCAACGGGCAGGGAGCTGAGCTTTTGTACTCCTGGTCGATCTACGTAGTGCATTGGTAGTCACTGCTCTACCCTGGTCCCTTGTGTCTACCCCTGGTGTGGTGGGTTCAGTGTGAACTACTCTACGGGTAGTCTGAGGTAACACTGGTAGGCTGGGTAATCTCCTACAAATTCTTTGGCTCACCCTGGGTACGACAGGTTCACTGCTAGCAGAGGGTAGATTCTCCTGGTCTGCTGATGATGAAACTTATGTCTCTGGGGCCGACTGGTCTTCCAGCTGTTCTGGGACTTCTGCAGCTTCCGGTGAGGCCGCTTGGAGAAAGGTCAAGACCGGTACCACAATCGCTTTGTTCACCTGCGTCCAAGACGGGGGAAATTCTCAGAGTACTGTTTGGACCACTTCCTCCACTTCTTCTGTGGGCTGAGAGTTGTCTTGATCTTCTTCTGTGTGTTTCAACTGTTCAGGACATATCTTCAAGTGATCTCTTGAGACTGCCGCTGAAGTTTCCCCTCCATCTTTGCTGATGTAACACACTTTGGTGTTGTCGTGATTTGAGGGTAGAACGGTGTATGGCTCAACCTCCCACTGGTCATCTAACTTGTGGACTCGTCTTTTCCTCTTAAGTACCTGTTCTCCAGGTGATAAGGAAATGGCAGGTGTGCGCTGATTGTAAGTTTTCTCTTGCTTCTGCCTTGCCTGGGACAAACTTTTTTCAACACACTCTTGCACTTTGCGGTATTGTTGCTGCCGCTCGGTATCCCAATCCGCATCTGGTGAAGTCGTCTCTGGTGTTAGGACTCTCATGTCCAAGTCGATGGGTAGTTTACCAGGTCTTCCTCTCATCAGGTAAGCGGATTTACAGTTGGTGGAGTTCACCGGGATGTGATTATATAGGTCCACCAAATCTGGTAACTTCTCTGGCCACAGGCTACGTTCTTCAAGGGGCAACGTCTTCAACAGGTCTGTTACCACCTGGTTCATCTTCTCACACAACCCGTTGGTCTGGGGATGATACGGCGTTGTCCTTATTTTCTTGCAGCCGTACAAGTTACAGAATTCCTGGAACACCTCGGCTTCAAAGGCTGGACCTTGGTCGGTAAGCACTCGTTCAGGGTAACCGTGCGGGCGACAAAAGTGCTGTTGGAATGCTTTGGATGCTGTGTCAGCCGTCTGGTCTTTTATTGGCACTACTATCAAGAACCGGGAGTAGTGGTCTACTATAGTTAGAGCGTAGACCTAGCCTGACCTGCTTGGGGCTAGCTTCACGTGGTCCAAGGCTACCAGTTCTAGTGGCTGTTTGGTGATGATGGGTTGCAGGGGAGCCCTCTGGCTGTTACGGTCTTTTCGTCTCAGGTTGCATGGACCACATTCTCGACACCATCTCTCGATTGCTTTCCTCATGCCAACCCAGTAGAATCTCTCACGTAGCAGGACTTCCAACTTCTTCCACCCGAAGTGTCCTGCTCCATCGTGGTACGCTTCTAAGACCATAGACGCATCCCGCCTTGGGACTACCACCTGCCAGACCAGTTCATGTGTCCGGGAGTTGATGCTTCTTCGACACAGCTTTCCTTCGTAGATGAACAGCTTGCCCTTCTCCTTCCACAACTGTTGGGTTTCCTGTGGAGCATCTGGATCAGGGTACGAGTTAGCTTGCGTCAGCAACTCCTTGACTAGGCGGACAGCCGGGTCGCTATCCTGCATTTCTACCCATCCATGGTGGGGCAATGGGTTGAACGTGGCCTCTCTGTTGGCGGAGCGCTTGTCCCTTACACAGTGGGAGCACTGGGTCACCCCATGATGATGGAAAGCGGGTATCTCTATCTCTTCCAGCTCTTCCGGGTCTTCTCCCCCATCTGGCAAGTTGGGCATCCTGGACATCGCATCAGCATTTGCATTTTTATGCCCCGCCCGATACTTGATGGTGAATTCGTAGTTAGACAGTCGGGCCTTCCATTGTTGCTCTAGGGCACCAAGCTTCGCAGTCTCCAGGTGCGTCAGAGGGTTATTATCTGTGA
This sequence comes from Phyllobates terribilis, assembly GCF_046119375.1. Taxonomy (NCBI): domain Eukaryota; kingdom Metazoa; phylum Chordata; class Amphibia; order Anura; family Dendrobatidae; genus Phyllobates; species Phyllobates terribilis. The sequence continues at coordinate 79,952,930 of NW_027362771.1, read as the reverse complement.
AGACTGTAAATTTGGAGGAGGCGAGATAGTGCTTGAAGCGCTCTGTTACAGCCCAGACTATGGCGAGAAACTCCAACTTGAAGGAACTGTAGTTGTCGGGGTTCCTTTCTGTGGGCCGGAGCTTCCTGCTGGCGTATGCAATCCCTCACTCTCTGCCTTGCTGTACCTGGGACAGCACCGCTCCCAATCCCACGTTGCTGGCATCTGTATGGAGTATAAAGGGTTGGCCATAGTCGGGGTAGGCCAGGACTTCATATCTGGTCAGAGCCATCTTCAGTCAGGTGAAGGATTCGTCTTCTAGTTTACCCCATTTGAACGGAGGTTTCGGGTTCTTGGCCTTCTTGGACTGGCCTACCAGGAGGTCCTGCATGGGTGCTGCTATCTTGGTGAAACCCTTGATAAATCTTCTGTAGTAGCCTACCAGCCCGAGGAACTGCCGCACTTCCTTGATAGTGGAGGGTCTTGGCCAGTCCTTGATTACGGTGACTTTTTCGGGGTCTGGCGCTACAACTTTGGCGCTTACCACATGACCTAGGTACTGCACCTTGGGCTTCAACAGGTGGCATTTGGATGGCTTTACCTTCAGGCCAAAACCAGATAGGGCTTCAAACACCTCGGCCAGGTGCTCCAGGTGGTCTTCATATATCTTCGAGTAGACAATTATGTCGTCCAGGTACAGCAGGACAGTTTCGAAGTTCTTGTGTCCTAGGCAGCACTCCATTAACCACTGGAAGGTTCCTGGGGCGTTGCAGAGCCCGAATTGCATGCAGTTGAACTTGCTGAGGCCCATTGGTGTTGTAAACGCGGTCTTTTCTTTGTCCGCCTCTGCCACAGGAACCTGCCAGTACCAACTGGTGAGATCCAAAGTGGAGAAATAATTAGCAGATCTTAGTGCAGCTAATGACTCCTCAATTCTGGGTAATGGATAGGCATCCTTATGTGTAATGCGGTTAATTTGCCTGTAATCAACACACATCCTCATTGTACCATCCTTCTTTCTAACGAGAACTAATGGAGCTGCCCAGGGGCTACAACTATCCATTATCACCCCAGCCTCCTTCATCTCACGTAACATTCCTTTGGCACTTTGATAGTGAGCTGGAGGTACAGGCCGGTACCTCTCATTAATGGGCGGATGATCTCCTGTGGGGATATGATGTTGAACCCCTTTTACCTGCCCAAAGTCTAATGGGTGTTTACTGAAGACCCACTCATACTCTTGGACCACCCGGTATACTCCATGCTTTTGGTGCAAAGGGGTGGAGTCAGTGCCCACTTGTAGCTTCTGACACCAATCCTCCATCTGCCCCTTGGAGCCATTATCCTCTGCCGGTTTGGATGGAGGCAAGGGTTCCACTGTCTTTATTGAGTTGTTACTGACAGTGAATAACTTAGCCAGGGTAGCATACCGGGGTAAATGGACCTCTTTCTCCCCACAATTCAGGATGCGGATCGGCACTCTCCCCTTGCGGACATCGACTACCCCCCTGGCTGTCAAGATGGTGGGCCTACTGTCAGAGTATACGGGTTCTACCAGGGCCTGATAATCTTGACCCCTGAGACCGATTGCTGCTCGACACCATATCAACATTTCGCTCCTAGGGGGCATTGCAATGGGGAATGGATCACTCATCCTGACACTGCCAATTTCTCCACCAGACAGTTCTACCTGTTGTCTTTTCATCAGGGCTCTGATTTCTTTCTGCAGAACCTGCTGCTGACTGGAACTGGCAGTCTCTGCGACCTGTTGTAACAAAACAATAATTTCTCCAAGACAATTTTCTATCACATTAGTGCCTAAGGTTATCATGGGATGACTTTCTCGGTGATCAATATCAACAATAATCATTCCTTGTGATGGCAATTCTACTTTGCCAACTTTTATGGTCACCTCTTTATACCCCACCTGAGGCAAGGGCTGACCATTGCTGGCATAGATACTAAGATGTTCATCTGGACTGCGGGTAATGTCTGAATCAGTCCAGTATTGTTTATAAAGGATATATGGCATCGTGGTCACCTGGGACCCAGTGTCCAGCAACGCATTCATTGGGATGCCATCAAGCACGACAGGCAGGACCGGTCGTCCTCCCACGTACTTGTCTTGCCAGCCTTGTGGGCCTGGTCATCTTACTCCTGGGGGTTGGCCCTCTGCCCCAGGGGTTGCTCGTTTTAAACTGCAGAATCTTGCAAAGTGCCCCGCCTTTTGACAGCGGCGGCAGATGGGTTGTCCGTCCTGGTCGTAGCGATCGCTGTTCCTCCCTCTGATCAGTGGAATCCTTCTCTGTCGTCGCCATGGGACGTCATCTGGACTGGAAGCCAGCTGGATCTTTTCCTTGGTGGACATTTGAATGGCCTGCACGGTTTTGGTTAACGCAGCCACACTTTTGGTCAGCTCCTGGGCCTGAAGGCGTAGGTCTGCAGACGGGTCATTGTCCATAGTCTGTGCGTCAGCCTCCACAGGTTCTGGGGAAAAGGATGCCACCTTCTGGTGGTAGGTGATAGCTGGGTGCCGGTGGGATGCAGCGCCTCCTGGTGTTGATTCCCGCAGCACCCGGATGGCTCTGTCTTTAAATTGTGCAATGTCCAGTTCAGGGTTTTGCAGAGCCATAATGCGCAGCTGTGTCCTGTGAGCGCTGGACAGGAGCCCCTCAATAAGCTGCTCAGCAATCTGTCCTCCTGCAGGTTTACAGCATAGTCCCATACACTGTCCTGCACCCTTTGTTTGCACCCGTAAGACTTAATTTTAATTTCTGATGCGGTGCGGGTGTCAAAGGTATCCTTCAATCGGGCCAGTATTTCTTTTACAGTGCCTTTGTCTCTGCCCGGCCAGGACTTCACCTCTCTCTGGGCTGCACCGATTAGCTGGCCTATGAGGATGCTGACATTTTGCTCCTCAGACAGGGGGTATACTTTCAACAAACTGCGCAGTCTCTCCTCAAAGTCGTTCAGGGTGTTCGACTCCCCTGAGTACTGGGGCAACCACGCCGCCCCCGGTATATATGGCATTGATAACGGCATCACAGTGGCAGCGGCCGCGCCTGCGACTGAACCCTCCTCCATATTGGACATCTTCCTCCCCCCTAGTGAACCTCAGCCAGGTCCTGGGCGTCTCCTGACGTACCAGTATGCTGCTCTGCAGGCGGAAGGATCTCTTACCCGGCGGTTCCGGATCGGGGCTTCTTTCTTCCCCCTCGGCGGGCGGCAAACCACGTGATAACACAGTTCAATAAAGTCTATGGCACACAGGACCCGGTTATACCGGGCTTCGTGAATCCTGTTTGTGACGCCAAAGACGCGCCCCCTGTGCCGTGGGGTACCCGGTGCCGGGCCGGTGAATGCTGACGGATGTCACAGTGGCGGTGACCCGGTTCGTGACCCAGGGCGGTCAATAAAAGGGGGGTGTGGATAGGGGATTTATAGTGTTTTGATAGAGTTCGTGATGCCACCTGTGGAATGTGGCTAAAGGGAGCCACCGCTGCGGAGCAGTCCTCTGAAGCTGATGTTACTGCAGCATGGATGGTGAGGCTCATCACAGGAAGGGTAGTGTAGATATTGCAGGCTGTGCTGGACATTGTAGTGCAGGGGTTGATGACGCAGCAAGAAACACAGAGACAAGGAAGTGCAGTCCCAGGGTCTTTACTGGTGGTGATTAGACAAGCCGGGACTAGGGTACTGGCTAGAAGTGGAAGTCCGGGCAGCCTGGAAGCAAGTAAAGAATCCTCCTTGCCAGGTGAAGTTGGAAGCCTTCCCTTTCCACTAAACTCATTGGCCCTCCTGCTTGAAGCTGTGCGGTGGCCCTCGTCCCTAAGTGTAACATTTCTGTGCTCACCCGTATGGCAGGCAGCTCGGGCCTTGCTGGCGCTTCACTCCCACGTGGCGGTGCTGGGTCCTCTGTGCTGCTGAGCCTCCGGGCGTCTGATGGGGCCAGGAGACCTGCAATCTCCTGCCCTCTGGTTTCTACTGCCCCACAGCCTCGGACTTCGGTGTCCGGTTCTTCTGTGCGGTACTTCTGGGGTGAGCTGCAGCGCAGCTCCAGTCCCCAGCTCCTCTCTCCTCGACGTCCTCGCTTCAACTCTTCACACTAAGACTAACTAACCCCGCCCCCAGATCCCAGTTGCCAAGGGGAGTATCTCCGCTTGCTGGTCTGGAGCCAGGATAGTGTTGCATGTTTAGTATACCTGACTAGGGGATCCCTGCTTGCTTCCAGGCATGGCATTACCTCTTTTGAGGGAGGCAATGCCACTGTGGCAACCGGACCCCTGGAGTGCCACATTTCCACTGTTTATGGGCTCTCCAAATGCGACATGACACCTGCAAACCGTTCCATCAAAATCTGCATTCCAAAACATTTCTTCTTCCATTCTGAGCCCTGCGTCCAAACAGTTTTCCTCCACATATGGGGTATCGGTGTGCTCAAAATAAATTGCACAACAAATTGTATGGTGTATTTTCTCCTGTTACCCTTGTGAAAATAAAAAAATTGGGGCTAAAAGAACATTTTTGTCGGATAAATTAGATTTTTTATTTTCAAGGCTCAACGTTATAAACTTTTGTGAAGCACCTGGGGGTTCAAGGTGCTCACCACACACCTAGATATGTTCCTTGAGGGGGTCTAATTTCCAAAATGGGGTCACTTGTGGGCGTTTTACTCTTTAGGCACATCAGGAACTCTCCAAATGCGACATGGCATCCTCTAATGATTCCAGCAAATTTTGCATTCAAAAAGTCAAATGGCACTTCTTCCCTTCTGATCCCTGCCGTGCACCCAAACAGCAGTTTTTCTCCACATTTTGGGTATCAGCATACTTAGGAGAAATTGCACAACAAATTGTATGGTGCATTTTCTTGTGTTACCCTTGTGAAAATAAAAAATTGTGTCTAAAAAATGTTTTTGTTGGAAAAATTAGATTTTTTATTTCATCGCTCAATGTTATAAACTTCTGTGAAGCACCTGGGGATTCAAGATGCTCAACACACATCTAACTAAGTTCCTTGAGGGGTCTAGTTTCCAAAGTGGCATCACATGTGGGGGGGTTTCTTCTCTTTAGGCACATCAGGGACTCTCCAAACGTGACATGGTGTCCACTAATGATTTCTGCAAATTTTGCATTCAAAAAGTCAAATGGTGCTCTTTCCTTTCAGAGTCCTGCACTTCGCCAAAACAGTAGTTTTCCTCCACATATTGAGAATCAGAGCATTTTCTCCTGTTACTCTTGTGAATATAAAAAAATTGGGGTCTAAAATAAAAGTTTTGTGAAAAAAGTTAAATGTTCATTTTTTCCTTCCACATTCCATTAATTCCTGTGTAGAACCTGAAGGGTTAATAAACTTCTTGAATGTGGTTTTGAGGGGTGCAGTTTTTAGAATGGTGTCACTTTTGGGTAGTTTCTGTCATATAGACCCCTCAAGGTCACTTCAAATATGATGTGTTCCCCTGAAAAAATGGTTTTGTTGTTGGAAAATGAGAAATCGCTGGTCAACTTTTAACTTTTAACCCTTCTAACTTTCTAAAAAAAAATGATGTTTTAAAAATTGTGCTGATGTAGAGTAGACATGTGGAAAATGTTATTTTTTAACTATTTTGTGTGACATAACTCCCTAATTTAAGGTTATATCGAAAATTTTGTCCCGAAAAAACATTCTCAGAATCAGTGGGATCCGTTGAAGCGTTCCAGAGTTACTACCTCATAAAGTGACACTGGTCAGAATTGAAAAAATTGGCCTTGGTCAGGAAGGTGAAAACAGGCTCTGGGGTGAAAGGCCAATCCAAAGCCATCAAAAATGTATTCTTTTGGGGAGAAGCAACAGGTTTGTATTTTGGAAGATGGAATAGCATGTGAGTAGTGAATATTGCAGGGAAAGCACAGGATAACACATAGACTAGGATTAGGACATAGGGTAGTGACAAATAGGGCAGAATAGATGGAGATAGGCTTTATGAGTGCAGAAGTGATCTGAATAGTATATGATCTTGTAGACTGTGGGTCCTCTCCCCTCTTGTACCATTCAGTGTCTTGTATTGCTCAAAGATTATTTTACCTGTTTTTTTTATTATGCATACCCCTTTTCACATGTAAAGCTCCAAGGAATAAATGGCACTATAATAATAAATAATAATAATAATACAGTTAAATGTTTGGGACTAGCCTGTAATGGCAGAGGGTGAACCAGTAAAAGAAATACTTCCTGATAGTAGTTCAGTTAGAGATAGAGTTTGTTGGTAACAGATACAAGGTCAAGTTCAAGGAGGAGTGGGCTGACAGCGAAGAGAGTACAAGTAGTGTTAGGCGGCATGAGTGACGCGCCCCCTGGGCCATGGAGTACTCGGTGCTGGGCCGGTCGGTGCAGGGGATGTCACAGTGGCAGTGACCTGGTCGTTGACCCAGGGCGGTCAATAAAAGGGGATTATAGTTTTTATAGTTTAATGAGGAGCAGGTCCTCTAGAGATGTTGTTAATGCAGCAGATTTGGTTTAGCTCTCCATAGGTAGAGCTTAGCTCCAGGGCAGTGTGGATGTTGTATGAGGTAGATGTTGCTGTGCAGTATGGTGCAGGAGGATGATGGCGCAGCAATAATTCACAGAGACAGTGGGGTGCAGTCCCCAGGGTTTACTCACAGTTGTTAAGTTCCTCAAGTTACACTTTCCAGATTATAACTGCCCACCTTGCCCTGTGTTCACCAAGGAAGGGTTTCAGCAATCCCCCAGATAATTCAGGAGCACATAACGGGACCCCCTTCTGTGTGCCTTTCTCAGTCGTCTTCCTGCACTGGCTCTCACCCTCCTGCCCTGCGCCTCACAATCAGTGTCCCGAACCAGTAGCCTCAGATCTTGTCGGGCAACCTGCAGTTCCCTGGACCCTCTGTGTCCACCTTTTTGGCGATGAAATTGTGGCAGTGGCAACTGCACCCTAAAAGTACAGAAGCCTCCGGTTTCTAGCTAAACGTTGCAATTCTCACTAGTTAGGGGCCGGTCCCCTCTGCGACTTGATCCCTCCACGTCCTTGTAGATTCGGGCGCACGGGTGGCATCCAGCACTTCCCATACCCCTAGGATCTCCTCTTTCCTTCTAGGAGCCTTCCTTCCTGCTCCTCTCCTCTCTTCAGTCAGTCTCACCTCCTGGGCCTCTCACTAGGCCCACTCCGCCTGAGTAGAGCTCCTGCAGAGCTCCTGCTCCCACTCACTGTCCTCCTCTGACTGGAACCCTTCTAGATGGTTCCATCCCTTTTTATACACCTGCTGAAGTGCTCCCCTAAACTCCTTCCTCCACCCACACCCACTACATGGTTCCCCCTCTCTTGGTTCCCCCCGCTCCAGCCAGGGACAGGGCTCAGCAGAGGAGCAGCGCATCTTGCCCCTCCTGCTGGTCTGGAGCAGTGTAGTGTTTGATGCAGGTGTTTGGGTCCCGGGTAGTGTTGAGCGATACCTTCCGATATCGGGAAATATCGGATCGGATTGGATCGGACCGATACCGAAAAAGTATCGGATATCGCCGATTCCGATACCGGAAACCAATGCAAGTCAATGGGACATAAATATCGGAATTAAAATAAACCCTTTCTTTCCTTGTAGGTTATTTCTACATGAAGGAAAACAACTAAGAATAATGTAGAATGTATTGGGGGAGGTGGGGGAGACAATAAAGGCATAGAGGTTTAGCCCAGTCAAATGGAATAGCAGGAATTACTATTTTTTTATTATGTTCTGAGTTACGGAAATATTAACTATGTTAAGTATTTTTATATTTTGTCAGATATTTATGCTTCACTACTTCCATGCTCTTCACCTTCTTTTTTACTTCTCCCACACTTTCTCCTTCATCATCCTCAGCATCTTTTTCATCCACTTCTTCTTCACCTTCTTCTTCTTCACCTTCTTCGTATTATTCTTTTTTTTACATTCTTCATATTCTACTTCTTCATCTTCTTCATATTCTTCTTCTTCATCATATTCTTATTTGTGACAGGCATTCCTGTAGTTGTTATCTATAAAAGGTTGGACATTACACCTTTCGTTCTGCCCGTCACAAAAGATTTACAACAGGATTTGTCCGCGTTCAGTTTGGCCTGCAGCAGCAGGTCTTTTCCAGGGGCACCACGAGGAGGAACGGACTCACCCCCATACACTGCTTAGTCATCTTCTGCTTATAATTTAGATATTATCTTTTGCTCTGATTTTTAGTCTTATGCTTAATGTTCTTCCGCTTTTTGTTCTGCAGCTTCTTGTATTTCTGCTTCTTGGTTTTCTGTCTCTTGTTCTTCTGTATCTTGGTGCTTGTCTTCTCTTCTTTGTCTTCTTGGTCAACTTCTTCAGGGTCATCTTCTTGGTCTTCTTCGGGGTGGTCTTCAGGGTCGTCGTCTTCGCGGGTCCTCGTCTTCGGGGTCCTCGTCTTCTTCGGGTTGGTCTTCTGGGTCCTCGTCTTCGGGGTCCTCGTCTTCTTCGTGGTGGTCTTCAGGGTCCTCATCTTCTTCGGGGTGGTCTTCAGGGTCCTCGTCTTCTTCGGGGTGGTCTTCAGGGTCCTCGTCTTCAGGGTCATTGTCTTCGGGGTCCTCGTCTTCTTAGGGTTGGTCTTCAGGGTCCTCGTCTTCAGGGTCCTCGTCAGGGAGATCCAGAGTGATTACCAAGAACCATTTCAAAAAGCTTGAACTTGGAAATGTAGCAGAAGGTACAAGAAAGCTGAGGAACTACCGAGGACCAGCTGATGGTACTGGAACCCGGATGGGTAGCAGAAGGTACAAGAGCCAATGGAACTACCGAGGACCAGCTGATGTTACTGGAACTCGGTTACTAAGCAGGAGGTACCTGTGCCAGAAAGCACTACCAAGGACCAGCAGACGTTGGTGGAACTTGGATACCGAGAAGGAGGCACCTAATCCAAAGGCACTGCCGAGAACCAGCTGACGGTACTGGAACCCGGATGGGTAGCAGAAGGTACCCATGTAAAAAAAAGTTCAAGGCCGCGAGCCGGCCGCAGTTACCAAAACCCACCGTCCTACAGGGGGTGCTTGTCCTATTGGCACTATGGAACCAGCCTTCTTTGCCAGATCCCGCAGCCCACATAGGAGTCACCTAAACTGCAGGCACCATAGAGTCGGCTAACCCGACCGCAACACGACAGGACAACGCATTGGAGGCAAAGTGACGTTGACACTACCCGGAAACAGCTGGCGTGCTGGAACCAGGCTGGGCAGGAGGGAGTACCCGTGCCAAAGACACTGCCGAGAACCAGCTGACGGTACTGGAACCCGGATGGGTAGCAGAAGATACAAGAGCAAATGGAACTACCGAGGACCAGCTGACGGTACTGGAACCCGGATGGGTAGCAGAAGGTACAAGAGCCAATGGAACTGCCGAGAACCAGCTGGCGGTGCTGGAGCCCAGGGTAAATACTAAAAACAGAGGAGCCAGAGGTGTATTTGGAGGAGGTTTTAAATCCGTAGTACAGTGGATGTGGACAAAGCAGGAGAATTTGCCGGACACACAGCTGGGGATCAGCTGACGTTACTGAACCCCAATAACACTGGAGCAAGCGTTGACTGTGCAGACGGCACTTCTGAGCAGCAACTAGCGATATTGGAGCCCAGGGTAAATACTAAAAACGGAGGAGCCAGAGGTGTAATTGGAGCAAGTTTTAAATAAGTAGCACAGTGAATATGGACAGAGCAGGAGAAATTGCCGTGAACACAGCAGGGGAACAGCTGACGTTACCGAACCCCAATAACACCGCAGCAAGTGTTGACTGTGCAGACGGCACTTCCGAGCGCCAACTGGCGGTGTTGGAGCCCAGGGATAAGAATGAAAACAGAGGAGCCAGAGGTGTAATTGGAGCAACTTTAAAATGTGTAGTACAGTGGATGTGGACAAAGCAGGAGAAATTGCCGTCCGCACAGCAGGGGAACAGCTGACGTTACTGAACCCCAATAACACGGCAGCAAGTGTTGACTGTGCAGATGGCACTTCCGTGCGCCAACTGGCGGTGTTGGAGCTCAGGGATAATACTGAAAACAGAGGAGCCAGAGGTGTAATTGGAGCAACTTTAAAATCTGTAGTAGTGAGAATGTGGACAGAGCAGGAGAAATTGCCGTCCGCACAGCAGGGGAACAGCTGATGTTACTGAACCCCAATAACATGGTAGCAAGTGTTGACTGTGCAGACGGCACTTCCGAGCGCCAACTGGCGGTGTTGGAGCTCAGGGATAATACTGAAAACAGAGGAGCCAGAGGTGTATTTGGAGGAGGTTTAAATCAGTAGTACAGTGGATGTGGACAGAGCAGGAGAAATTGCCGTCCGCACAGCAGGGGAACAGCTGACGTTACTGAACCCCAATAACACGGCAGCAAGTGTTGACTGTGCAGACGGCACTTCCGAGCGCCAACTGGCGGTGTTGGAGCTCAGGGATTACAGTTCAGGTGGTAGAAACATGAACAGAACAGGAGACCTGGATACTGTTGCCAACCAATTATTTATTCTGGAAGAGGACTGGCAAATTCATGAGAGATCCAGGCCTTGTTCATTTTGAGAAAAGTAAGCCGGTCAACGTTATCGGAGGATAGTCGCATGCGACGGTCTGTTAGTACACCACCTGCGGCACTAAAGACGCGTTCCGATAATACACTAGCAGCAGGGCAAGCTAGCACCTCCAGTGCATACTGACTAAGCTCTGGCCATGTATCCAGCTTACAGACCCAAAACTTGAAGGGAGAAGAGCCGTCTGGGAGTACACTAAGAGGGCAAGACATGTAGTCTGTCACCATCTGACGGAAACGTTGCCTCCTGCTGACTGGAGCCGTCTGTGATGGTGTAGACATTTGTGGCGGCGGGGACACAAAACTTTGCCACATTTCGGCCATACTGGTCTTGCCTTGTGCTGAGGCGCTGCTTCTGCTCCCTCTTTGTGCAGAGCTTCCTCCACTGCCTCGACGCACTGAGCTGCTTTGTAAAGCACTAGCAGCACTGCTCTCGGTTGGAATGGAGAACATGATGGAATGCACCAGTGCGTCTTGGTACTCCCGCATTTTACGCTCCCGGTTCAACGGTGTTATGAGGCTTTGTAAGTTGTCCCGGTAGCGAGGATCTAGGAGGGTGGACACCCAATAATCAGCCGTGTTGAGAATGTGGGCGATGCGGCGGTCGTTTCTCAGGCACTGCAGCATGAAATCAACCATGTGCTGCAGACTGCCAACTGGCCAAGAAACGCTGTCCCCTGCTTGAGGCGTGATCTCTGCCTGCTCTGCATCACCCCACCCTCGCTCTAGATACTGACTACTAGAGCATTGTGTACCTCCCTCCTCTGGACAGATGTCTTCCTCATCCATTGACTCCTCCTCACAAAGTGTCCCCTGCCTAGGCCTTTGTGAGGAACCACGTTGCGCAGACTGTAGAGAAGCAGATGGCATTTGTGACTCCTCATCCTCCACCTCTTCCAAAACCTCGTCCCTTAGTGCTTGCAGTGTTTTTTCAAGCAGGCAGATAAGGGGGATAGTCATGCTGACTAGTGCATCATCTGCACTCGCCATCCGCATGGAATAATCGAAGGCACGCAAAACGTGGCAAATGTCCTTCATAGAGGCCCACTCAGTGGTGGTGAAGTGTGAACGGCGCGCACTGCGACTTGTTTGCGCCTGCTGCAGCTGGTACTCCATTACTGCTGCCTGCTGCTCACACAACCTCTCCAACATATGTATCGTTGAATTCCACCTGGTGGGTAGGTCACATATGATGCGATGTTCCGGAAGACATAATCGGCGCTGCAGAGCTGCAATGCGTGATCTTGCATTGCTGGAACGCCGCAAGTGAGCGCACTCTATGCGGACCTTGTGAAGCAGTGCATGAAGATCCGGATAGTCCCTCAAAAAACTCTGCACGACCAAGTTGAGCACATGTGCCAGACATGGGATGTGAGTGAGGTTGCCTAGGCCCAGAGCTGCCACCAGATTTCGGCCATTGTCACACACTACCATGCCTGGCTGGAGATTCGCTGGCACAAACCACACGTCACTCTGCTGCTTGATGGCATTCCAGAGCTCCTGCGCTGTGTGGCTTCGATTCCCCAAAGAAATTAATTTTAATACGGCCTGTTGACGTTTGGCCACGGCTGTGCTCATATCGGTCATCATAACAGGTAACCGTTCACGGGTCGATGTGGAGGTAGACCGTGACGGCTCCTGCAGCGCTGATTCAGAGGAACTGGAGTATGAGGAGGAGTCAATGTGTACAGACTGGATTCCTGCAATCCTTGGAGTTGGCACAACACGTACAGCGCCACTCTCAAGATCTGTACCCGGCTCCACAACATTTACCCAATGGGCAGTGAGGGAAAGGTATCGTCCCTGTCCATGCTTACTGGTCCACGCATCAGTGGTCAGGTGGACCTTGCTACTGACGGCGTTTTGTAGCGCATGTTTAATTTTTCCCTCCACATGATGTTGCAGGGCAGGGACGGCTTGCCTGCTGAAATAAAAGCGGCTGGGCACGTTGTATTGTGGGACTGCCAATGCCATAAAGTTACGGAATGTGTCAGTCTCCACCAGCCTGAATGATAGCATTTCAAGGGCCAGTAGTTTAGCAATGCCAGCATTCAGAGCCTGTGCTCGGGGGTGGTTTGCCGAGTATGGGCGCCTTTTCTCCCATGCCTGTGCTAACGATGGCTGTAGACTGGCCTGGGAGTGTGAGGATGACTGGGAAAGTGGTGCTGTGGGTGGAATTACACTGTGTCTCTGTACAACAGTGCCAGAGATTCTTCCATGGCGATCCTGTGAGGAAGCCGAACCAGCTGTGTGTGAGCTGGAGGAAGAGGCTACAACACGAGCTGAAGAGGTGGTAGGTGGCGCTGTAGGTTGGCCTAGGTCTTCAGTGTGTTTGTGTAACTCCACCACGTGCTTGGTCCGCACATGTTTCCACATATTTGTGGTATTGAGGTTGCTGACACTTTTCCCTCTTTTCACCTTCTGATTACACAGCTTGCATTTGACAAAGCAAATGTCATCTGCAACTGTGTCAAAAAAGGACCAGGCACTGCAAGTCTTGGGAGCGCCCGCTTTGGATTTTGGAAGAGCCATGCTCCTAATGGGTGCCGAAGTGGAGGCTACAGGCAACCAAGTCTGCCCCCTCCCTCTCCGTCCTTTTTGGGCCGTTCGGGGAATCTCTTCCTCAGAGCTGCTCCCACCACCTTCCTGTCCCTCACGCCATGATGGGTCAAGGACCTCATCATCTACACCACCCTCTTCAAACAACTGTTTCTCCTGGGTAGTCTCGACAGCACAGTACGCACCAGAAAGTGGCACCTGAGTCTCATCATCAGATGCGTACTGAGGTGTGCTGCTGACCATAGGCACTGGCCCACCCGCCTCTTCAGATTCAGAGAGACAAAACGGTTGCGCATCACTGCATACTACCTCTTCTTCAAATTCTCGAATTCTGCTTGGCTGGCCCCCTCTTTCCAAGCCAAGAGATTCAGAGAACAGAAGTAGAGATGGCTCCTGTCCAGGGCTCTCTGACTGCCTGGGCAATTTGGCAGGTGGTGAAGAGACAGATGGGTGCTCTTCAGTGCTCAGGACCTGAGAGGATCTGGAACTAATTGAAGTCGATGCGTTAGCTGCCATCCATCCGACAACGGCTTCAATTTGGTCCTCGCGCAGCAGTGGGGTACGGCTAGCTCCTACAAAGCTGTGCATAAAGGACTGTTCCCTGGTAAAACTGGGGGATGCTGAGTCACTGGTGCCCGCAGCAGGCACAGAATCCCCACGTCCTCTCCCTGCAGGCACAGAATCCTCACGTCCTCTTCCTGCAGAAACTCCACGCCCACGCCCACGCCCACGACCACATGCCTTACTCCCTGCCTTCTTCATCTTGGTAGACTGATAAAGATAGGCAGAAAAGTACTAAGGGCTTAGTGTGCTTATTCCTGAACAGCTGCTAACAGGTATAAGAAACACTAATTTTATAAAGTGTGGACTAGACTTTAATATGAGCTAATGTGGCCTACACAACTGTAAAGTGGAGTGTTTGGTGAACTTTATTTAGGTTTTTTTTTGTCACAAAAAGACACTGGATGTGCCTAAAGATGTAATAACGATAGTATCACAAACTTTTTGTAGCTATTACAATGTAGGAAGGTAACCTACAATGCAATAGATGAGGCTGCAAAAAATAGGCTAATACTAATCTGGCTGGGGCTGCAGGGCCCAAGGCTGCAGAAAGGCTCCTCTATCTACTCCTATATAGTGTGTTTGGAATCAATTTAGCTGAATACGGATGGAACCACCACACTAATAGGAGATATCAGGAAAAATTATGAATTGGCAATAAAGGACAATGTATGAGGCAGTGACACACACTGAGTGCACTACAACCAGACGGGGTTGAAGCACACACTACAGGGTGAGCTGCACTCACACACCAGACCTTGCAGACAGCGGTGAACAGTACAGATGCAGAGCACTGTGCACTAGCGCTGCAAGACCAAAAAAATTTCTCTATCTACTCCTATATAGTGTGTTTGGAACCAATTTAGCTGAATACGGATGGAACCACCACACTAATAGGAGATATCAGGAAAAATTATGAATTGGCAAAAAAGGACAATGTATGAGGCAGTGACACACACTGAGTGCACTACAACCAGACGGGGTTGAAGCACACACTACAGGGTGAGCTGCACTCACACACCAGACCTTGCAGACAGCGGTGAACAGTACAGATGCAGAGCACTGTGCACTAGCGCTGCAAGACGGAAAAAAATTTCTCTATCTACTCCTATATAGTGTGTTTGGAACCAATTTAGCTGAATACAGATGGAACCACCACACTAATAGGAGATATCAGGAAAAATTATGAATTGGCAAAAAACGACAATGTATGAGGCAGTGACACACACTGAGTGCACTACAACCAGACGGGGTTGAAGCACACACTACAGGGTGAGCTGCACTCACACACCAGACCTTGCAGACAGCGGTGAACAGTACAGATGCAGAGCACTGTGCACTAGCGCTGCAAGACCAAAAAAATTTCTCTATCTACTCCTATATAGTGTGTTTGGAACCAATTTAGCTGAATATGGATGGAACCACCACACTAATAGGAGATATCAGGAAAAATTATGAATTGGCAAAAAAGGACAATGTATGAGGCAGTGACACACACTGAGTGCACTACAACCAGACGGGGTTGAAGCACACACTACAGGGTGAGCTGCACTCACACACCAGACCTTGCAGACAGCGGTGAACAGTACAGATGCAGAGCACTGTGCACTAGCGCTGCAAGACGGAAAAAAATTTCTCTATCTACCCCTATATAGTGTGTTTGGAACCAATTTAGCTGAATACAGATGGAACCACCACACTAATAGGAGATATCAGGAAAAATTATGAATTGGCAAAAAACGACAATGTATGAGGCAGTGACACACACTGAGTGCACTACAACCAGACGGGGTTGAAGCACACACTACAGGGTGAGCTGCACTCACACACCAGACCTTGCAGACAGCGGTGAACAGTACAGATGCAGAGCACTGTGCACTAGCGCTGCAAGACCAAAAAAATTTCTCTATCTACTCCTATATAGTGTGTTTGGAACCAATTTAGCTGAATACGGATGGAACCACCACACTAATAGGAGATATCAGGAAAAATTATGAATTGGCAAAAAAGGACAATGTATGAGGCAGTGACACACACTGAGTGCACTACAACCAGACGGGGTTGAAGCACACACTACAGGGTGAGCTGCACTCACACACCAGACCTTGCAGACAGCGGTGAACAGTACAGATGCAGAGCACTGTGCACTAGCGCTGCAAGACGGAAAAAAATTTCTCTATCTACTCCTATATAGTGTGTTTGGAACCAATTTAGCTGAATACAGATGGAACCACCACACTAATAGGAGATATCAGGAAAAATTATGAATTGGCAAAAAACGACAATGTATGAGGCAGTGACACACACTGAGTGCACTACAACCAGACGGGGTTGAAGCACACACTACAGGGTGAGCTGCACTCACACACCAGACCTTGCAGACAGCGGTGAACAGTACAGATGCAGAGCACTGTGCACTAGCGCTGCAAGACCAAAAAAATTTCTCTATCTACTCCTATATAGTGTGTTTGGAACCAATTTAGCTGAATATGGATGGAACCACCACACTAATAGGAGATATCAGGAAAAATTATGAATTGGCAAAAAAGGACAATGTATGAGGCAGTGACACACACTGAGTGCACTACAACCAGACGGGGTTGAAGCACACACTACAGGGTGAGCTGCACTCACACACCAGACCTTGCAGACAGCGGTGAACAGTACAGATGCAGAGCACTGTGCACTAGCGCTGCAAGACGGAAAAAAATTTCTCTATCTACTCCTATATAGTGTGTTTGGAACTAATTTAGCTGAATACAGATGGAACCACCACACTAATAGGAAATATCAGGAAAAATTATGAATTGGCAAAAAACGACAATGTATGAGGCAGTGACACACACTGAGTGCACTACAACCAGACGGGGTTGAAGCACACACTACAGGGTGAGCTGCACTCACACACCAGACCTTGCAGACAGCGGTGAACAGTACAGATGCAGAGCACTGTGCACTAGCGCTGCAAGACCAAAAAAATTTCTCTATCTACTCCTATATAGTGTGTTTGGAACCAATTTAGCTGAATACGGATGGAACCACCACACTAATAGGAGATATCAGGAAAAATTATGAATTGGCAAAAAAGGACAATGTATGAGGCAGTGAGACACACTGAGTGCACTACAACCAGACGGGGTTGAAGCACACACTACAGGGTGAGCTGCACTCACACACCAGACCTTGCAGACAGCGGTGAACAGCACAGGGAACTGTGCACTAGCACTGCAAGGCACAGTGATTTAGAAAGTAGCTTGGGTAAAGCAGTATAGAGCAAATAGGTAGCTAAAACTGTCCCTCAGAACAACAGCGTCCTATCCCTAACTGAATTCACAGCAGAGTGAGCTCAAAATGGTGGCGGTGGCTTTTATAGTGCATCATGACATCATTTCAGCAGCCAATCACAGCCATGCCATTAGTTAAGATGCCTACATGCCTAACAGGATGTGCCCACACTTCTTAGGATCCTCATTGGCTGAATAAAATGAAAATGTCTCATTGCATTATGGGAACTTCCGATTCCGGTATACGATATTGCAAAAGTATCGGAATTCCGATACCGCGAATATCGGCCGATACCCGATATTTCAGTATCGGAATGCTCAACACTAGTCCCGGGCAGTACTCCATCCTTACCTGAGAGTGGGATACCACACCTCTGGGTGAGATGCAGTACATCTGTGGCGACTGAACCCGCAGGGGCGCTACATGAGTCCTTACAAGACTAACTGAGGTCATTCCTGCAATGTCCAGAGCCTAAGGCTCAAAACAGGTGCCATGGAGAGCACCTTAACCAGTTCTGTACAGAGGAAGATGGACGTGGAACCACGTGAGAGAAAAGGACCGAATCTCGTCAATACTGTGAGGCCGGACAGGAAATCCCTGGGACTGAAGAAACTAATAAGCATAGGGATAGTCCAGGCGGAACTAAAAGTGAAGCGGAAATGTACTGTTTTACTTAAACAAGAACCGGAGGGTGCGTGTTACAATCTGATGTACCTGAACTGTTCAGTAAACTCTTGAATGTAGAAACGAACTGGGTGTCCCCTGATACGTGTGCGGCTGTTCCTGAAGATGTAATGCACCCTACATTAGACAGCACACTGGGCCTGGGACATGATTTTCCTGTAAAGTACCATGGCGTAATGTAGCAGCAGCTCGCCAACGGCTATCACCCTCTGGTACCTTTGGGGAGAAGCAACAGGTTTGTTTTTTGGAAAATAGAGAAGCAATGCACATGTGCCAAAAAATATTGTACTGACACATACATTTTTAACAGATTGAACAATAATTAAGAACGGTGTTTAAATCTATTGCTAGTTTGACAGAGAAAATGTTTGGCACCCTGCTGCGCACAGGTACCACAGGACCCAGGGTGCATGGACGGACTTCTCCACAAGAGGCCCTCATTACATACAAACACCTCCACCCTTCCACCTCACACCACCAGAGGGAGCCCATCAGGGACATATATATATGGAGGATGGAGCCAGGCAGTTCAGTGAGTTGTTAGTTGTTGGAGAGTGTGCTGGCACTTAGACCAGTGAAGACGCAGCACGCTGGCTGTTGTGCTTAGGCGAGCCTAGGCCTACAGCACGAGTTGAGTTCTGAGGGCCCCGAGTGTGGCTGATGGCAAGAGGAGAAAGGAGAGAGGAGTTGAGGGGGCAGAGGATCATCATAGGCTTACCCTGATATACAAACCGGACAGCGGGTCCGCGCGTACAGGGTCCCTTTATACCCAGTAGGGATCACCGGCATCCCAGGAGGACTACAAGTCCCTGGACGACCTGAAGCTAGACCCACACAGGACCAGGAACCACGAAGGCCCCAGCGCTACCAGGGATAGTGGTTGCCAGCAGAAGGTCCTACTACCGAGCGACAGGTGAAGGAACAGCACGACACATAAGCTAGGCCCAGCTGCAGGCTGGCCAGGAGCATACAGAGAGGCAGACACGGACCAGGAGGCCTTATACCCGCTCACTGGGGAGAAGTCCTGAAGTACACCCATCCTACTGAGTACCCTGGACCGTACCTCACATCCGCACCAGCAAAGGTATTGAAGCGAATCCCCTGTCTCTGTCAGTTACTCCTGCTGCGCCATCAGCCTGCACTACAAGCCCCAGCATCACCACCCACCATCAAACTCCACACTGCCCCGGGGGCCCGCTCCACCTGTGGGGAGCAGAAACATCACCCCCCGGAGGTCTGCAGCAGCGCTGGTAATCCTTACCAGGTACCACAGGTGGCGTCACAAACTATTTATTTTATTTTTATTTCTATCCAAGTTCCAATCCCCCTTTTTGGTTGACCGCCCTGGGCCACGGACCGGGCCAGCCACCGTGATATCCCCCACCAGCATCCATAGGCCCGGCTGCCGAGTACCCATTGCCCAGGGGGCGCGTCAAATGCAAAAGACAGTGCACAGGAGACAGGTGTAAAAAAAAGTGCTGTGCCTTGCTAGATTGTTACTTCACTTGTCACCGAGTAGACTGACACTGTGATTGTGAATTGCAGCAGTAACATCATATTTCTGTACGTCTCACTGTCCCTGCCAAAAACAGTGTCAGTGACACAATCAATCTCTTGTAATTAAATCTCTATTTTTCAATGTCTTGTAGTTTAGTCTGTCTATTCTCTTCTCACACACTAATCATCACACTATATATCCATATTATCGGTGGACGCACAGAGAAAAGTTCTTACTGTATACTGTTACTGTATACTGTTCTTGCACAAGGTCCCTTTGATTCCGCATAATGTGTCTGGAACAGAAAATACTTGCTGTCTTGGTGATGGAAGTGGCCCGATAGCCCTTGGGACCCTGTGCAGCTGCACAAGTTGAACCAATAGTATGTCTGCCCCTGATCTGTATTCTCCCAACTATGACCGTGATTCATCAAGACCGCAAGAACAACGCTGGTCTTTATGAGGGTGCGTGATGGAGTCAGATACTCCTGACTCATTTACACATGCCTGTGAACGACGTGTGCTCCTCTATGCACCTCACAACAAATCTTACTCCATTCAGGTGACGCGCCCCCTGGGCCGTGGGGTACTCGGTAGCCGGGCCGGTCGTTTCTAGGGGAGATGCCACAGTGGCGGTGACCCGGTCCGTGACCCAGGGCTGTCAATAAAAGGGGATTTTATAGTTTAAAGGAAATAAAGTTTTTATATAAATGTTCGTGACGCCACCTGTGATATGCGGCTAAAGGGAGCTGCCGCTGCGGAGCAGGTCCTCTGGAGCTGTTGTTACTGCAGCAGAGTTGGTTCAGCTCTCCACAGGTAGAGCTTAGCTCCAGGGCATGTAGTGGGGATGTAATAGATGTCGCTGTTGCAGTGTGGTGCAGGCAGGTGATGGCGCAGCAATTATTCACAGAGACAGTGGGGTGAAGTCTTTAGGGTTTTACTCACAGTTTGCCAAGACCCCAGGTTACAGTTACCGGTGTATAACCTCCCACGTCGTCCTGTGTTTACTCAGGGAGGGGTTCAGCAAACTCCCAGGTACCTCCGGAGCACGTAACGGGACCCCGTTCTGTGTGCCTTTTCTTGTCGACTTCCTGCTCTTCCTGTCCTTGCTGGAGGTGGGACTCCACGTCCCTCCGGTTAACAAATAAATCCATTGCGACCTGTGGCTCTCTGATGAAGCCCCACCCGGCATCCAGGTCGAACCTCACGACAGTCCCTTCTACGCGGGGACTGGGTGTGGCCGTTTTTACCTTGCGGGCCCGATTCTTCTCCTCCATGTTCCTCGCGTCCATCTTCTCCCAGCGCACCCGCCGGATGCGCCGCTCCTTCTCTAGCTGCAGAAGCTCCCTCCGGCAATGCTCCTCCCGGCGTGCAGCCCCCTTACGGGTCTCCTGGGGAAAACCCATGAGCTCCCCTTCCAGGTTATCCCACAGGAATTGATCTCCTTCTTCCTGGTGGGCGACTGAGGACTCAGGGAAAACAGCTGAAGATGGCGGGAACCGACTGAAGATGGCGGGAACCGACTGAAGATGGCGGGAAACGGCTCCGGATGGTGGGAACCTTCACCACGGCAGATATGACAGTCTTTTGAAGGCACGCAGTACCCGGTGGTTGCGGGCACGAAATCCTGCCGACTACGCCAAAGCTGACTCACCCCCTGGGCCGTGGGGCACTCGGATCCGGGCAATAGGGGAACGATGGGGGTAGTAGTGGCGACCCGGTCCGTGGCTCAGGGTGGTCAGACCAGTGGTAGTCCCTTTATAAGTTTTAAGTGATGTCCGACTACGCCACCCGTGGATTTGCGGTCATTAGGAACCGCCGCTGCAGGGCAGACCGCTCGGGCTGATGGTGTATGCAGCTGTGGTGGTGTGACTTCCCACGGGAAGAGTGCAGCCCCAGGGCAGTGTAGTGGATGGTGGGAGTGATGGTGGTCAGAGTCCCAGTGCTGATAGTGCTGGAGGAGCAAGGAGCACACAGACAACAGATTGCAGTCCAGGGTCTTTACTAGAACAGGTGAACTGACCCACAAACAGTCCCGGCTAGGAGGGGACCTGGATGTCTGAGAGCAAATGGGAAGTTGGCCCTGGTCAGGGTGAGGGTGTAGGCCTACCGTGCTCTCTGCGCTCCTTCTGGCTATCTCCTCCTGGTAGGGTAACAGCCCACGGTCCCGAGCTCTCCGTGTATTCTCGCCTGTATGGCCTGCAACGTGGGTCCCTTTCTACTCCCGGCCTGGTACGGCTTTGCTGGTCCCTTCTGTTGTGGCAGAGCCTCCAGCTTCTTAGGCCAAGGAACATACAGTCCCCTGCGGACTGGTTATCTGCTGCAGGACGTGGAATCCTCACAGCCTCAGACACCAAAGTCTGGTTAATGGAGTTCTTTGTCTGCCAAGACAGGCTCACTTCACCTCTTGTCTCTGGCTTGTGGCTCTCCTACTGCCACACTTCCTCTTAGGTGCAATACAACTTTCTGTCCCTGCTCTGCTCTGGGACAAGTCTCAGTCCTGAGACAGGTCGTCCAGTTCTCTCTAACCCTGCCCCCAGTTCCAGCTTTTTATAGGGGCAGCCTGCTCCCCCTACTGGCCTGAGACAGGAGGTATTGCATGCTAATGTTTCCCTGACTAGAGAACCTCCCCCTTGCTCTCAGACACAGCTTTATTATATTAGTGGCATCCAGACCAGGGTGACACACTAGCTCCAGGGCAGTGTAGATATTGCAGGTTGTGCTGGGCGTTATAGTGCAGGGGTTGATGGCGCAGCAAGAAACACAGAGACAAGGAAGTGCAGTCCCAGGGTCTTTACTGGTGGTGATTAGACAAGCCGGGACTAGGGTACTGGCTAGAAGTGGAAGTCCGGGCAGCCTGGAAGCAAGTAAAGAATCCTCCTTGCCAGGTGAAATTGGAGGCCTTCCCTTTCCACTAAACTCTTTGGCCCTGTTGCTTGTAGCTGTGCGGTGGCCCTTGTCTCTGAGTGTAACTTTTCTGTGCTCACCCGTATGGCAGGCAGCTCGGGCCTTGCTGGCGCGTCGCTCCCACGTGGCAGTGCTGGGCCCTCTGTGCTGCTGAGCCTCCGGGCGTCTGATGGGGCCAGGAGACCTGCAATCTCCTCCCCTCCGGTTTCTACTGCTGGGCCTTCGGTGCCCCACAGCCTCAGACTCCGGTGTCCAGTTCTTCTGTGCGGTACTTCTAGGGTGAGCTGCCGCGCAGCTCCAGTCCCCAGCTCCTCTCTCCTCGACGTCCTCGCTTCAACTCCTCACACTAAGACTAACTAACCCCGCCCCCAGATCCCAGTTTCCAAGGGGAGTGGCTCCCCTTGCTGGTCTGGAGCCAGGAAAGTGTTGCATGTTTAGTATACCTGACTAGGGGATCCCTGCTTCCTTCCAGGCATGGCATTACCTCTTTTGAGGGAGGCAATGCCACTGTGGCAACCGGACCCCTGGGGTGCCACATTCCCCCCTAGTTAACTTCAGTACTCCCGGACTGAGGATACTTTTCAAAATTAACAAATAACAATTCACATTAGAAGATTATGAATTTAACATTTCTTGAACGTTACTGGTTATCAAACCATTATAAAACACGGTTAATAACATTCTTCAACAGGTTACAGTACATTCTGTAACCGGGTGTCCATTCTTCTTTAGTAAGGTGCAATTTTGAGCAACATGAGGGACCCGTCTGAAAACCCTCAACGTAGGCCCTGGGCGTGGCTGCAGGGCATAGATGATCCAGGTGTTGGACCACGTCTTCGGCCACGCCAAACGGGTTTTTGTTCTGAGGTCATTTGTTATAATCATAAAACCAATAAGGGGCACTCTAATAAGTGCAACTATTTACCCTGGAAAATTATTTGGTTATTCACCGTCCATAACCTACAAGTCTTTATACCCTTACCAGGTAACTATATACAGCATACATTTTAGTTCTCTTATAATTTAATTCTTTACATTTTAGTTTCTCCAACGGGCAGGGAGCTGAGCTTTTGTACTCCTGGTCGATCTACGTAGTGCATTGGTAGTCACTGCTCTACCCTGGTCCCTTGTGTCTACCCCTGGTGTGGTGGGTTCAGTGTGAACTACTCTACGGGTAGTCTGAGGTAACACTGGTAGGCTGGGTAATCTCCTACAAATTCTTTGGCTCACCCTGGGTACGACAGGTTCACTGCTAGCAGAGGGTAGATTCTCCTGGTCTGCTGATGATGAAACTTATGTCTCTGGGGCCGACTGGTCTTCCAGCTGTTCTGGGACTTCTGCAGCTTCCGGTGAGGCCGCTTGGAGAAAGGTCAAGACCGGTACCACAATCGCTTTGTTCACCTGCGTCCAAGACGGGGGAAATTCTCAGAGTACTGTTTGGACCACTTCCTCCACTTCTTCTGTGGGCTGAGAGTTGTCTTGATCTTCTTCTTTGTGTTTCAACTGTTCAGGACATATCTTCAAGTGATCTCCTGAGACTGCCGCTGAAGTTTCCCCTCCATCTTTGCTGATGTAGCACACTTTGGTGTTGTCGTGATTTGAGGGTAGAACGGTGTATGGCTCAACCTCCCACTGGTCATCTAACTTGTGGACTCGTCTTTTCCTCTTAAGTACCTGTTCTCCAGGTGATAAGGAAATGGCAGGTGCGCGCTGATTGTAAGTTTTCTCTTGCTTCTGTCTTGCCTGGGACAAACTTTTTTCAACACACTCTTGCACTTTGCGGTATTGTTGCTGCCGCTCGGTATCCCAATCCGCATCTGGTGAAGTCGTCTCTGGTGTTAGGACTCTCATGTCCAAGTCGATGGGTAGTTTACCAGGTCTTCCTCTCATCAGGTAAGCGGATGTACAGTTGGTGGAGTTCACCGGGATGTGATTATATAGGTCCACCAAATCTGGTAACTTCTCTGGCCACAGGCTACGTTCTTCAAGGGGCAACATCTTCAACAGGTCTGTTACCACCTGGTTCATCTTCTCACACAACCCGTTGGTCTGGGGATGATACGGCGTTGTCCTTATTTTCTTGCAGCCGTACAAGTTACAGAATTCCTGGAACACCTCGGCTTCAAAGGCTGGACCTTGGTCGGTAAGCACTCGTTCAGGGTAACCGTGCGGGCGACAAAAGTGCTGTTGGAATGCTTTGGATGCTGTGTCAGCCGTCTGGTCTTTTATTGGCACTACTATCAAGAACCGGGAGTAGTGGTCTACTATAGTTAGAGCGTAGACCTAGCCTGACCTGCTTGGGGCTAGCTTCACGTGGTCCAAGGCTACCAGTTCTAGTGGCTGTTTGGTGATGATGGGTTGCAGGGGAGCCCTCTGGCTGTTACGGTCTTTTCGTCTCAGGTTGCATGGACCACATTCTCGACACCATCTCTCGATTGCTTTCCTCATGCCAACCCAGTAGAATCTCTCACGTAGCAGGACTTCCAACTTCTTCCACCCGAAGTGTCCTGCTCCATCGTGGTACGCTTCTAAGACCATAGACGCATCCCGCCTTGGGACTACCACCTGCCAGACCAGTTCATGTGTCCGGGAGTTGATGCTTCTTCGACACAGCTTTCCTTCGTAGATGAACAGCTTGCCCTTCTCCTTCCACAACTGTTGGGTTTCCTGTGGAGCATCTGGATCAGGGTACGAGTTAGCTTGCGTCAGCAACTCCTTGACTAGGCGGACAGCCGGGTCGCTATCCTGCATTTCTACCCATCCATGGTGGGGCAATGGGTTGAACGTGGCCTCTCTGTTGGCGGAGCGCTTGTCCCTTACATAGTGGGAGCACTGGGTCACCCCATGATGATGGAAAGCGGGTATCTCTATCTCTTCCAGCTCTTCCGGGTCTTCTCCCCCATCTGGCAAGTTGGGCATCCTGGACAGCGCATCAGCATTTGCATTTTTATGCCCCGCCCGATACTTGATGGTGAATTCGTAGTTAGACAGTCGGGCCATCCATTGTTGCTCTAGGGCACCAAGCTTCGCAGTCTCCAGGTGCGTCAGAGGGTTATTATCTGTGAAGACTGTAAATTTGGAGGAGGCGAGATAGTGCTTGAAGCGCTCTGTTATAGCCCAGACTATGGCGAGAAACTCCAACTTGAAGGAACTGTAGTTGTCGGGGTTCCTTTCTGTGGGCCGGAGCTTCCTGCTGGCGTATGCAATCCCTCACTCTCTGCCTTGCTGTACCTGGGACAGCACCGCTCCCAATCCCACGTTGCTGGCATCTGTATGGAGTATAAAGGGTTGGCCATAGTCGGGGTAGGCCAGGACTTCATCTCTGGTGAGAGCCATCTTCAGTCGGGTGAAGGATTCGTCTTCTAGTTTACCCCATTTGAACGGAGGTTTCGGGTTCTTGGCCTTCTTGGACTGGCCTACCAGGAGGTCCTGCATGGGTGCTGCTATCTTGGTGAAACCCTTGATAAATCTTCTGTAGTAGCCTACCAGCCCGAGGAACTGCCGCACTTCCTTGATAGTGGAGGGTCTTGGCCAGTCCTTGATTAC
This sequence comes from Phyllobates terribilis, assembly GCF_046119375.1. Lineage (NCBI taxonomy): Eukaryota > Metazoa > Chordata > Amphibia > Anura > Dendrobatidae > Phyllobates > Phyllobates terribilis. The sequence continues at coordinate 79,927,366 of NW_027362771.1, read as the reverse complement.
GGTGACTTTTTCGGGGTCTGGCGCTACAACTTTGGCGCTTACCACATGACCTAGGTACTGCACCTTGGGCTTCAACAGGTGGCATTTGGATGGCTTTACCTTCAGGCCAAAACCAGATAGGGCTTCAAACACCTCGGCCAGGTGCTCCAGGTGGTCTTCATATATCTTCGAGTAGACAATTATGTCGTCCAGGTACAGCAGGACAGTTTCGAAGTTCTTGTGTCCTAGGCAGCACTCCATTAACCACTGGAAGGTTCCTGGGGCGTTGCAGAGCCCGAATTGCATGCAGTTGAACTTGCTGAGGCCCATTGGTGTTGTAAACGCGGTCTTTTCTTTGTCCGCCTCTGCCACAGGAACCTGCCAGTACCAACTGGTGAGATCCAAAGTGGAGAAATAATTAGCAGATTTTAGTGCAGCTAATGACTCCTCAATTCTGGGTAATGGATAGGCATCCTTATGTGTAATGCGGTTAATTTGCCTGTAATCAACACACATCCTCATTGTACCATCCTTCTTTCTAACGAGAACTAATGGAGCTGCCCAGGGGCTACAACTATCCATTATCACCCCAGCCTCCTTCATCTCACGTAACATTCCTTTGGCACTTTGATAGTGAGCTGGAGGTACAGGCCGGTACCTCTCATTAATGGGCGGATGATCTCCTGTGGGGATATGATGTTGAACCCCTTTTACCTGCCCAAAGTCTAATGGGTGTTTACTGAAGACCCGCTCATACTCTTGGACCACCCGGTATACTCCATGCTTTTGGTGCAAAGGGGTGGAGTCAGTGCCCACTTGTAGCTTCTGACACCAATCCTCCATCTGCCCCTTGGAGCCATTATCCTCTGCCGGTTTGGATGGAGGCAAGGGTTCCACTGTCTTTATTGAGTTGTTACTGACAGTGAATAACTTAGCCAGGGTAGCATACCGGGGTAAATGGACCTCTTTCTCCCCACAATTCAGGATGCGGATCGGCACTCTCCCCTTGCGGACATCGACTACCCCCCTGGCTGTCAAGATGGTGGGCCTACTGTCAGAGTATACGGGTTCTACCAGGGTCTGATAATCTTGACCCCTGAGACCGATTGCTGCTCGACACCATATCAACATTTCGCTCCTAGGGGGCATTGCAATGGGGAATGGATCACTCATCCTGACACTGCCAATTTCTCCACCAGACAGTTCTACCTGTTGTCTTTTCATCAGGGCTCTGATTTCTTTCTGCAGAACCTGCTGCTGACTGGAACTGGCAGTCTCTGCGACCTGTTGTAACAAAACAATAATTTCTCCAAGACAATTTTCTATCACATTAGTGCCTAAGGTTATCATGGGATGACTTTCTCGGTGATCAATATCAACAATAATCATTCCTTGTGATGGCAATTCTACTTTGCCAACTTTTATGGTCACCTCTTTATACCCCACCTGAGGCAAGGGCTGACCATTGCTGGCATAGATACTAAGATGTTCATCTGGACTGCGGGTAATGTCTGAATCAGTCCAGTATTGTTTATAAAGGATATATGGCATCGTGGTCACCTGGGACCCAGTGTCCAGCAACGCATTCATTGGGATGCCATCAAGCACGACAGGCAGGACCGGTCGTCCTCCCACGTACTTGTCTTGCCAGCCTTGTGGGCCTGGTCATCTTACTCCTGGGGGTTGGCCCTCTGCCCCAGGGGTTGCTCGTTTTAAACTGCAGAATCTTGCAAAGTGCCCCGCCTTTTGACAGCGGCGGCAGATGGGTTGTCCGTCCTGGTCGTAGCGATCGCTGTTCCTCCCTCTGATCAGTGGAATCCTTCTCTGTCGTCGCCATGGGACATCATCTGGACTGGAAGCCAGCTGGATCTTTTCCTTGGTGGACATTTGAATGGCCTGCACGGTTTTGGTTAACGCAGCCACACTTTTGGTCAGCTCCTGGGCCTGAAGGCGTAGGTCTGCAGACGGGTCATTGTCCATAGTCTGTGTGTCAGCCTCCACAGGTTCTGGGGAAAAGGATGCCACCTTCTGGTGGTAAGTGATAGCTGGGTGCCGGTGGGATGCAGCGCCTCCTGGTGTTGATTCCCGCAGCACCCGGATGGCTCTGTCTTTAAATTGCGCAATGTCCAGTTCAGGGTTTTGCAGAGCCATAATGCGCAGCTGTGTCCTGTGAGCGCTGGACAGGAGCCCCTCAATAAGCTGCTCAGCAATCTGTCCTCCTGCAGGTTTACAGCATAGTCCCATACACTGTCCTGCACCCTTTGTTTGCACCCGTAAGACTTAATTTTAATTTCTGATGCGGTGCGGGTGTCAAAGGTATCCTTCAATCGGGCCAGTATTTCTTTTACAGTGCCTTTGTCTCTGCCCGGCCAGGACTTCACCTCTCTCTGGGCTGCACCGATTAGCTGGCCTATGAGGATGCTGACATTTTGCTCCTCAGACAGGGGGTATACTTTCAACAAACTGCGCAGTCTCTCCTCAAAGTCGTTCAGGGTGTTCGACTCCCCTGAGTACTGGGGCAACTACGCCGCCCCCGGTATATATGGCATTGATAACGGCATCACAGTGGCAGCGGCCGCGCCTGCGACTGAACCCTCCTCCATATTGGACATCTTCCTCCCCCCTAGTGAACCTCAGCCAGGTCCTGGGCGTCTCCTGACGTACCAGTATGCTGCTCTGCAGGCGGAAGGATCTCTTACCCGGTGGTTCCGGATCGGGGCTTCTTTCTTCCCCCTCGGCGGGCGGCAAACCACGTGATAACACAGTTCAATAAAGTCTATGGCACACAGGACCCGGTTATACCGGGCTTCGTGAATCCTGTTTGTGACGCCAAGCTGACGCGCCCCCTGTGCCGTGGGGTACCCGGTGCCGGGCCGGTGAATGCTGACGGATGTCACAGTGGCGGTGACCCGGTTCGTGACCCAGGGCGGTCAATAAAAGGGGGTTGTGGATAGGGGATTTATAGTGTTTTGATAGAGTTCGTGATGCCACCTGTGGAATGTGGCTAAAGGGAGCCACCGCTGCGGAGCAGTCCTCTGAAGCTGATGTTACTGCAGCATGGATGGTGAGGCTCATCACAGGAAGGGTAGTGCAGATATTGCAGGCTGTGCTGGACATTGTAGTGCAGGGGTTGATGACGCAGCAAGAAACACAGAGACAAGGAAGTGCAGTCCCAGGGTCTTTACTGGTGGTGATTAGACAAGCCGGGACTAGGGTACTGGCTAGAAGTGGAAGTCCGGGCAGCCTGGAAGCAAGTAAAGAATCCTCCTTGCCAGGTGAAGTTGGAAGCCTTCCCTTTCCACTAAACTCATTGGCCCTCCTGCTTGAAGCTGTGCGGTGGCCCTCGTCCCTAAGTGTAACATTTCTGTGCTCACCCGTATGGCAGGCAGCTCGGGCCTTGCTGGCGCTTCACTCCCACGTGGCGGTGCTGGGCCCTCTGTGCTGCTGAGCCTCCGGGCGTCTGATGGGGCCAGGAGACCTGCAATCTCCTGCCCTCTGGTTTCTACTGCCCCACAGCCTCGGACTTCGGTGTCCGGTTCTTCTGTGCGGTACTTCTGGGGTGAGCTGCAGCGCAGCTCCAGTCCCCAGCTCCTCTCTCCTCGACGTCCTCGCTTCAACTCTTCACACTAAGACTAACTAACCCCGCCTCCAGATCCCAGTTGCCAAGGGGAGTATCTCCGCTTGCTGGTCTGGAGCCAGGATAGTGTTGCATGTTTAGTATACCTGACTAGGGGATCCCTGCTTGCTTCCAGGCATGGCATTACCTCTTTTGAGGGAGGCAATGCCACTGTGGCAACCGGACCCCTGGATTGCCACATTTCCACTGTTTATGGGCTCTCCAAATGCGACATGACACCTGCAAACCGTTCCATCAAAATCTGCATTCCAAAACATTTCTTCTTCCATTCTGAGCCCTGCGTCCAAACAGTTTTCCTCCACATATGGGGTATCGGTGTGCTCAAAATAAATTGCACAACAAATTGTATGGTGTATTTTCTCCTGTTACCCTTGTGAAAATAAAAAAATTGGGGCTAAAAGAACATTTTTGTCGGATAAATTAGATTTTTTATTTTCAAGGCTCAACGTTATAAACTTTTGTGAAGCACCTGGGGGTTCAAGGTGCTCACCACACACCTAGATATGTTCCTTGAGGGGGTCTAATTTCCAAAATGGGGTCACTTGTGGGCGTTTTACTCTTTAGGCACATCAGGAACTCTCCAAATGCGACATGGCATCCTCTGATGATTCCAGCAAATTTTGCATTCAAAAAGTCAAATGGCACTTCTTCCCTTCTGATCCCTGCCGTGCACCCAAACAGCAGTTTTTCTCCACATTTTGGGTATCAGCATACTTAGGAGAAATTGCACAACAAATTGTATGGTGCATTTTCTTGTGTTACCCTTGTGAAAATAAAAAATTGTGGCTAAAAAATATTTTTGTTGGAAAAATTAGATTTTTTATTTTCATCGCTCAATGTTATAAACTTCTGTGAAGCACCTGGGGATTCAAGATGCTCAACACACATCTAAATAAGTTCCTTGAGGGGTCTAGTTTCCAAAGTGGCATCACATGTGGGGGGGTTTCTTCTCTTTAGGCACATCAGGGACTCTCCAAACGTGACATGGTGTCCACTAATGATTTCTGCAAATTTTGCATTCAAAAAGTCAAATGGTGCTCTTTCCTTTCAGAGTCCTGCACTTCGCCAAAACAGTAGTTTTCCTCCACATATTGAGTATCAGAGCATTTTCTCCTGTTACTCTTGTGAATATAAAAAAATTGGGGTCTAAAATAAAAGTTTTGTGAAAAAAGTTAAATGTTCATTTTTTCCTTCCACATTCCATTAATTCCTGTGTAGAACCTGAAGGGTTAATATACTTCTTGAATGTGGTTTTGAGGGGTGCAGTTTTTAGAATGGTGTCACTTTTGGGTAGTTTCTGTCATATAGACCCCTCAAGGTCACTTCAAATATGATGTGTTCCCCTGAAAAAATGGTTTTGTTGTTGGAAAATGAGAAATCGCTGGTCAACTTTTAACTTTTAACCCTTCTAACTTTCTAAAAAAAAAATGATGTTTTAAAAATTGTGCTGATGTAGAGTAGACATGTGGAAAATGTTATTTTTTAACTATTTTGTGTGACACAACTCCCTAATTTAAGGTTATATCAAAAATTTTGTCCCGAAAAAACATTCTCAGAATCAGTGGGATCCGTTGAAGCATTCCAGAGTTACTACCTCATAAAGTGACACTGGTCAGAATTGAAAAAATTGGCCTTGGTCAGGAAGGTGAAAACAGGCTCTGGGGTGAAAGGCCAATCCAAAGTCATCAAAAATGTATTCTTTTGGGGAGAAGCAACAGGTTTGTATTTTGGAAGATGGAATAGCATGTGAGTAGTGAATATTGCAGGGAAAGCACAGGATAACACATAGACTAGGATTAGGACATAGTGTAGTGACAAATAGGGCAGAATAGATGGAGATAGGCTTTATGAGTGCAGAAGTGATCTGAATAGTATATGATCTTGTAGACTGTGGGTCCTCTCCCCTCTTGTACCATTCAGTGTCTTGTATTGCTCAAAGATTATTTTACCTGTTTTTTTTATTATGCATACCCCTTTTCACATGTAAAGCTCCAAGGAATAAATGGCACTATAATAATAAATAATAATAATAATACAGTTAAATGTTTGGGACTAGCCTGTAATGGCAGAGGGTGAACCAGTAAAAGAAATACTTCCTGATAGTAGTTCAGTTAGAGATAGAGTTTGTTGGTAACAGATGCAAGGTCAAGTTCAAGGAGGAGTGGGCTGACAGCGAAGAGAGTACAAGTAGTGTTAGGCGGCATGAGTGACGCGCCCCCTGGGCCATGGAGTACTCGGTGCTGGGCCGGTCGGTGCAGGGGATGTCACAGTGGCAGTGACCTGGTCGTTGACCCAGGGCGGTCAATAAAAGGGGATTATAGTTTTTATAGTTTAATGAGGAGCAGGTCCTCTAGAGATGTTGTTAATGCAGCAGATTTGGTTTAGCTCTCCATAGGTAGAGCTTAGCTCCAGGGCAGTGTGGATGTTGTATGAGGTAGATGTTGCTGTGCAGTATGGTGCAGGAGGATGATGGCGCAGCAATAATTCACAAAGACAGTGGGGTGCAGTCCCCAGGGTTTACTCACAGTTGTTAAGTTCCCCAGGTTACACTTTCCAGATTATAACTGCCCACCTTGCCCTGTGTTCACCAAGGAAGGGTTTCAGCAATCCCCCAGATAATTCAGGAGCACATAACGGGACCCCCTTCTGTGTGCCTTTCTCAGTCGTCTTCCTGCACTGGCTCTCACCCTCCTGCCCTGCGCCTCACAATCAGTGTCCCGAACCAGTAGCCTCAGATCTTGTCGGGCAACCTGCAGTTCCCTGGACCCTCTGTGTCCACCTTTTTGGCGATGAAATTGTGGCAGTGGCAACTGCACCCTAAAAGTACAGAAGCCTCCGGTTTCTAGCTAAACGTTGCAATTCTCACTAGTTAGGGGCCGGTCCCCTCTGCGACTTGATCCCTCCACGTCCTTGTAGATTCGGGCGCACGGGTGGCATCCAGCACTTCCCATACCCCTAGGATCTCCTCTTTCCTTCTAGGAGCCTTCCTTCCTGCTCCTCTCCTCTCTTCAGTCAGTCTCACCTCCTGGGCCTCTCACTAGGCCCACTCCGCCTGAGTAGAGCTCCTGCAGAGCTCCTGCTCCCACTCACTGTCCTCCTCTGACTGGAACCCTTCTAGATGGTTCCATCCCTTTTTATACACCTGCTGAAGTGCTCCCCTAAACTCCTTCCTCCACCCACACCCACTACATGGTTCCCCCCGCTCCAGCCAGGGACAGGGCTCAGCAGAGGAGCAGCGCATCTTGCCCCTCCTGCTGGTCTGGAGCAGTGTAGTGTTGGATGCAGGTGTTTGGGTCCCGGGCAGTACTCCATCCTTACCTGAGAGTGGGATACCACACCTCTGGGTGAGATGCAGTACCTCTGTGGCGACTGAACCCGCAGGGGCACCACATGAGTCCTTACAAGACTAACTGAGGTCATTCCTGCAATGTCCAGAGCCTAAGGCTCAAAACAGGTGCCATGGAGAGCACCTTAACCACTTCTGCACAGAGGAAGATGGACGTGGAACCACGTGAGAGAAAAGGACCGAATCTCGTCAATACTGTGAGGCCGGACAGGAAATCCCTGGGACTGAAGAAACTAATAAGCATAGGGATAGTCCAGGCGGAACTAAAAGTGAAGCGGAAATGTACTGTTTTACTTAAACAAGAACCGGAGGGTGCGTGTTACAATCTGATGTACCTGAACTGTCCAGTAAACTCTTGAATGTAGAAACGAACTGGGTGTCCCCTGATACGTGTGCGGCTGTTCCTGAAGATGGAGACCAGAATACAGCGGAGGCCTGCGGCCTGCAAGTGAATGTAATGCACCCTACATTAGACAGCACACTGGGCCTGGGACATGATTTTCCTGTAAAGTACCATGGCGTAATGTAGCAGCAGCTCGCCAACGGCTATCACCCTCTGGTACCTTTGGGGAGAAGCAACAGGTTTGTTTTTTGGAAAATAGAGAAGCAATGCACATGTGCCAAAAAATATTGTACTGACACATACATTTTTAACAGATTGAACAATAATTAAGAATGGTGTTTAAATCTATTGCTAGTTTGACAGAGAAAATGTTTGGCACCCTGCTGCGCACAGGTACCACAGGACCCAGGGTGCATGGACGGACTTCTCCACAAGAGGCCCTCATTACATACAAACACCTCCACCCTTCCACCTCACACCACCAGAGGGAGCCCATCAGGGACATATATATATGGAGGATGGAGCCAGGCAGTTCAGTGAGTTGTTAGTTGTTGGAGAGTGTGCTGGCACTTAGACCAGTGAAGACGCAGCACGCTGGCTGTTGTGCTTAGGCGAGCCTAGGCCTACAGCACGAGTTGAGTTCTGAGGGCCCCGAGTGTGGCTGACGGCAAGAGGAGAAAGGAGAGAGGAGTTGAGGGAGCAGAGGAGCATCATAGGCTTACCCTGATATACAAACCGGACACCGGGTCCGCGAGTACAGGGTCCCTTTATACCCAGTAGGGATCACCGGCATCCCAGGAGGACTACAAGTCCCTGGACGACCTGAAGCTAGACCCACACAGGACCAGGAACCACGAAGGCCCCAGCGTTACCAGGGATAGTGGTTGCCAGCAGAAGGTCCTACTACCGAGCGACAGGTGAAGGAACAGCACGACACATAAGCTAGGCCCAGTTGCAGGCTGGCCAGGAGCATACAGAGAGGCAGACATGGACCAGGAGGCCTTATACCCGCTCACTGGGGAGAAGTCCTGAAGTACACCCATCCTACTGAGTACCCTGGACCGTACCTCACATCCGCACCAGCAAAGGTATTGAAGCGAATCCCCTGTCTCTGTCAGTTACTCCTGCTGCGCCATCAGCCTGCACTACAAGCCCCAGCATCACCACCCACCATCAAACTCCACACTGCCCTGGGGGCCCGCTCCACCTGTGGGGAGCAGAAACATCACCCCCCGGAGGTCTGCAGCAGCGCTGGTAATCCTTACCAGGTACCACAGGTGGCATCACAAACTATTTATTTTATTTTTATTTCTATCCAAGTTCCAATCCCCCTTTTTGGTTGACCGCCCTGGGCCACGGACCGGGCCAGCCACCGTGATATCCCCCACCAGCATCCATAGGCCCGGCTGCCGAGTACCCATTGCCCAGGGGTCGCGTCAAATGCAAAAGACAGTGCACAGGAGACAGGTGTAAAAAAAAGTGCTGTGCCTTGCTAGATTGTTACTTCACTTGTCACCGAGTAGACTGACACTGTGATTGTGAATTGCAGCAGTAACATCATATTTCTGTACGTCTCACTGTCCCTGCCAAAAACAGTGTCAGTGACACAATCAATCTCTTGTAATTAAATCTCTATTTTTCAATGTCTTGTAGTTTAGTCTGTCTATTCTCTTCTCACACACTAATCATCACACTATATATCCATATTATCGGTGGACGCACAGAGAAAAGTTCTTATTGTATACTGTTACTGTATACTGTTCTTGCACAAGGTCCCTTTGATTCCCCATAATGTGTCTGGAACAGAAAATACTTGCTGTCTTGGTGATGGAAGTGGCCCGATAGCCCTTGGGACCCTGTGCAGCTGCACAAGTTGAACCAATAGTATGTCTGCCCCTGATCTGTATTCTCCCAACTATGACCGTGATTCATCAAGACCGCAACAACAACGCTGGTCTTTATGAGGGTGCGTGATGGAGTCAGATACTCCTGACTCATTTACACATGCCTGTGAACGACGTGTGCTCCTCTATGCACCTCACAACAAATCTTACTCCATTCAGGTGACGCGCCCCCTGGGCCGTGGGGTACTCGGTAGCCGGGCCGGTCGTTTCTAGGGGAGATGCCACAGTGGCGGTGACCCGGTCCGTGACCCAGGGCTGTCAATAAAAGGGGATTTTATAGTTTAAAGGAAATAAAGTTTTTATATAAATGTTCGTGACGCCACCTGTGATATGCGGCTAAAGGGAGCCGCCGCTGCGGAGCAGGTCCTCTGGAGCTGTTGTTACTGCAGCAGAGTTGGTTCAGCTCTCCACAGGTAGAGCTTAGCTCCAGGGCATGTAGTGGGGATGTAATAGATGTCGCTGTTGCAGTGTGGTGCAGGCAGGTGATGGCGCAGCAATTATTCACAGAGACAGTGGGGTGCAGTCTTTAGGGTTTTACTCACAGTTTGCCAAGACCCCAGGTTACAGTTACCGGTGTATAACCTCCCACGTCGTCCTGTGTTTACTCAGGGAGGGGTTCAGCAAACTCCCAGGTACCTCCGGAGCACGTAACGGGACCCCGTTCTGTGTGCCTTTTCTTGTCGACTTCCTGCTCTTGCTCTCACCCTCCTGCCCTGCACCTCACACCCAGTGTCCCAAGCCAGTGACCGCTGGACCTTGTCGGGCGACGTCTTCTCTGTCCCCTGGGTCCTCTATGGCCACCTTTTTGGCGAATTAGATGTGGCTGTTGGCTGCAGCACCTGAAATGCTGCACCCTCCGGTTATCTAGTTGAGACTTGAAGAACTCTGCTAGTTTAGGGGCCGGTCCACTCTTTGCGGCCTGATCCTTCCACTCCTGGTTGGTTCGGGCGCACAGGTGGCATCCGCACTGTCCGTGCCCCTGGGATACTTTCTGTTCTCAAGCCTTCCTTCTCACTCCTCTCCTCTCTTCAGTCTGTCCTGGGCCTCTCTCACTAGGCCCTCCTCCTGAGCAGAGCTCCTCCAGAGCTCCTGCTCCACACTCTCTCCTCACTGCTCCCTCAGACAGATCTCAACTGAACTCCCAAGATGGCTTCCCCTTTTTATATCCTCCTTTATATCCACCTGCTGAAGTGCTCCCCTAATAAACTCATTCCTCCACCCACACCCACTACATGGTTCCCCCTCTCTTGATTCCCCCCACTCCAGCCAGGGACAGGGCTCAGCAGTGCAGCAATGCATCTTGCCCCTCCTGCTGGTCTGGAGTAGTGTAGTGTTGGATGCAGGTGTTTGGGTCCCGGGCAGTACTCCATCCTTACCTGAGAGTGGGATATCCTATCTCTGGGTGAGATGCAGTACCTCTGTGGCGACTGAACCCGCAGGGGTGCCACATACCCCCCTGGTAAAACACAGCATGTCCGCGGGCTGGAACAGAGTAAAAACAAAGCAATTTAAAGACATGCAAAATTTTTAGATGCATCACTTAGAAGAATTTTCAAACTTTTCTTCCCTTTATGGGAGGCACATTTCTTGAATGTTACAGGTTACTATTAATTTCTATAAAACATGATAAAACTTTTTCAATACAATTTTTCCCATATTTATAAAACACTTTTTCTCATAAAACACATCTTTCAACTCAACACTGTGAGATCCATAACCGGGTGTCCATCTCACTGGAGAAGGTGCAATTTGAGCAACATGAAGGACCCGTCCGCAAACCCTCAACGTAGGCCCTGGGCGTGGCTGCAGGGCATCGGTGATCCAGGTGTTGGACCACGTCTTCGGCCACGCCAAACGAGTTTTTGTTCAGTGGTCTTTTAATATAAAACCAATAAGAGGCACTTTAATAAGTGCAAACTATGTACAGTTTAAAAGTTTTTGGCCGCTCACAGTCCTCTGCCTGTCAGTTTGTATACCCTTACCGGGTAGTTATGCACACAAAACTTTTTAGTTCACTCAAACAAAGATGTACCCTTCCGGGTAACTATATACAGTACAGTTTCACATACTGTGCTTAGTAGTGGTGCTCCCTCCGGGGAGACACCTGTCTGCTGTAAGCTGGCCCAGCCGGGTCATCAGCCTCTGATTGCAGGGGCATGTCCTCCTCCACTACCCTGTATACATGCAGGTCATACCAGCCCCGCTCACGACTGTGCCTGGTGTAGGTGACTTGGTCACCAGGGTACAGATCTCGGTCAGAATGTCCTTGCTGGAGGTGGGACTCCACGTCCCTCCGGTTAACAAATAAATCCATTGCGACCTGTGGCTCTCTGATGAAGCCCCACCCGGCATCCAGGTCAAACCTCACGACAGTCCCTTCTACGCGGGGACTGGGTGTGGCCGTTTTTACCTTGCGGGCCCGATTCTTCTCCTCCATGTTCCTCGCGTCCATCTTCTCCCAGCGCACCCGCCGGATGCGCCGCTCCTTCTCTAGCTGCAGGAACTCCCTCCGGCAATGCTCCTCCCGGCGTGCAGCCCCCTTACGGGTCTCCTGGGGAAAACCCATGAGGTCCCCTTCCAGGTTATCCCACAGGAATTGATCTCCTTCTTCCTGGTGGGCGACTGAGGACTCAGGAGCAGGCAACAACGGGAGGCTCTGGTCTTCCACCTCCGCAGACCAGTCCCAGGCCGTGCGTCCGTACACCCATTCGGGTGTAGGGGCAGGTGGCTCTAGCAGGGGGCCCAGGAGCAGGTCCACCTCACCAGTGCCCAGGGTTAACGGTTTCGGGCCCAGGAGCAGATCTGAGGTGTGAGCGCCCGAGGACGGAGGTTCCTGCATGGGGACCAGGGACGGTGCAGCGCCAGCCGTGTCCGGGACAGGGGCATCACTCCTACCTACTCCCGCGACAGCTTCAGGTAAGCCTGCCACCTCCCGGTCCGTGCGCATCTCCGCCGAGGCTGGGGCGCTGCTGGTCACTTACAGCGCCGACTGCTGCCGGGTCACCAACTTCTCCAGCAACTCGCTTCTCCATATGGCGACGGCAGCTTGCTGGGCCTCCTACATTCTCCTGCCCAGTTCTTGCATCTCATCCCAGATGAAGCTGGTGTCCTCCAGGGACAACTTTGCTAGCATCCCCTCCAGGGTGAGGGATTCTGCAGCGGACTGCAGACCACAAGACGGAGCTTCAGGCTGACCTCTCTCCATCTTGCCTGCCGGGTGTGGTCTGTCTCGACTGCTGGAGACTCCACCCTGTCTCCAAGGTTTCTTCTCTCCTCTCCCCTTTCTGGGGCAGTCCCATGGCTGCTTGCTGTGGGCCACACCCGGAGGCGGCTTCCCCAGACTGATGGACAGATCCAGGTATATGGCCACAGGCGCATGGGGTGGCCTGCACTTTTGGCGCCATTCTGGGACCCGGCCCACGATGGGAGGTTCCTTGTTGTCCTTGATAACACACATAATGGCGCCCGTTCTTCTGGGGCGGGCGCCACATTCAGTATAGAACACAGTCTCTAGGCGCACAATATGAGTTCATATCCTGTTCGTGACGCCAAATATGACGCGCCCCCTGGGCCGTGGGGTGCTCGGTAGCAGGGCCGGTCGTTGCTAGGGCAGATACCACAGTGGCGGTGACCCGGTCCGTGACCCAGGGCTGTCAATAAAAGGTGATATTATAGTTTAAAGGAAATAAAGTTTTTATATAAATGTTCGTGACGCCACCTGTGGTATGCAGCTAAAAGGAGCCGCCGCTGCGGAGCTGGTCCTCTGGAGCTGTTGTTACTGCAGCAGAGTTGGTTCAGCTCTCCACAGGTAGAGCTTAGCTCCAGGGCATGTAGTGGGGATGTAATAGATGTCGCTGTTGCAGTGTGGTGCAGGCAGGTGATGGCGCAGCAATTATTCACAGAGACAGTGGGGTGCAGTCTTCAGGGTTTTAGAATTAGATGTGACTGTTGGCTGTAGCACCTGAAATGCTGCACCCTCCGGTTATCTAGTTGAGACTTGAAGAACTCTGCTAGTTTAGGGGCCGGTCCCCTCTCTGAGGCCTGATCCTTCCACTCCTGGTGGGTTCGGGCGCACTGGTGGCATCCGCACTGCCCGTGCCCCTGGGATCCTTTCTGTTCTCGAGCCTTCCTTCTCACTCCTCTCCTCTCTTCAGTTTGTCCTGGGCCTCTCTCACTAGGCCCTCCTCCTGAGCAGAGCTCCTCCAGAGTTCCTGCTCCACATTCTCTCCTCACTGCTCCCTTAGACAGTTCTCAACTGAACTCCGAAGATGGCTTCCCCTTTTTATATCCTCCTTCTCAAGTGCTCCCCTGAACTTCTTCCTCCACGCGCACCCACTACATGGTTCCCCCTCACTTGGTTCCCCCCACTCTAGCCAGGGACAGGGCTCAGCAGCGCAGCAATGCATCTTGCCCCTCCTGTTGATCTGGAGTAGTGTAGTGTTGGATGCAGGTGTTTGGGTCCCGGGCAGTACTCCAGCCTTACCTGAGAGTGGGATATCACATCTCTGGGTGAGATGCAGTACATCTGTGGTGACTGAACTCGCAGGGGCGCCACACAGGGACTGTAGAAAGATTTCTGGCATAAGGAACACCGCAGCTCATCATGAATTAGACGAGCTGTAGCATCTTGGCCCCATCCAGCACCAGCTCCACCCATTTTAGCTGCGCTAGCCAAAACTGGCGTGAAAAGTTCACATTGTGAAAACATTTTACGAATTTTCAAATTGATTTACACCAGAATTCTGGCACAATGGCTTTGAATAGTGTTGAGCGAGCACTAAAATGCTCGGGTGCTCGAAGCCCGGGCCGAGCTCGCCGTGATACTCGGATGCTCGACCCGAGCAACGAGCCCAATGTTAGTCAATGGAGACCCGAGCATTTTTGCGGCGGCACCCCCGGCAGTTTGTAGAAAGCCTAAAAAGTGCCCAAAACGATAGTGACAGTGCTCAAAAGACATGGGGACAGCATGGGCATTGCACCAGGAAGCATTTCTGACCCCCAGGTCACTGCTGTCCACAATGTGGTCAGAGGTATTAAGCCACTTTTACGGGCTCACAATAAAACGTTCAAAAACGAAACTGAAACGGTTTTCCTGTGAAATATGTTAAGTGTGGCACCCCTGAGGGTTCAGTCGCCACAGAGGTACTGCACCTCACCCAGAGGTGTGGTATCTCCTTCTCTCAGGTAAGGAGGGAGTGCTGCCCGGAACCCCAACACCTGCATCCAACACTACACTGCTCCAGGCCGGCTGGAAGGGCAAGACGCAATGTGTTTTCCTGCTGATCCCTGTCCCTGGCTGGAGTGGGGGGAACCCAAAGGTAGGGGGAACCAGTAGTGGGTGTGGGTGGAGGAAGAAGTTTAGAGGAGCACTTTGACAGTAGGTATATAATGGGAAGCCATCTTAGGGTGGCAGAGAACAGTTCAGTAGGACAGTCTGGGAGCAGAGTCTCTTTAGGAGCTCTGCTCCACAAGTAGGGCCTAGTCTTAGAGGCCCAGGAGCGGAGCAGAGGAGTAGGCTCCGACTGACAGAAGGGATCCCAGGGGGTACGGCGAGTGCAGGACAGCACCCGTACGCCTCGAATCTGTCCGAAGACAGAGGGATCGTAGGCCGCAAGAAGGGGACCGGCCCCTGGACCAGCTGTGTTACTCCAAGTCTCGGCTGGAAAAAACCGGAGGCTTCTGGCTTTCATAGACCAGTTGCCACAGCCTTATTCTAATCCCCGTGAGGGTCAAGCAGGTCCAGGAACTCCAGCAAGATAGGAGGGACTTCAGAGCACCCGAGCGGGATTGAGAGTGGGGAAGCGCAGGGCAGGAGGGAGAAGACCCAGCGTGAAGATGGTCTAGTTAGGAACACAAGAAAGCGGGGTTCCATCACGTGCTCCTAATCTGCCTGAGGAAAAGCTGAACCCCTGCCTGGTGAGCGCAGCGCGGCGTGGGAGGCTGGCACCCATACAGTGCACCAGTGGAACTTTCATAAGAACTGTGAGTAAAGACTCGGATGACTGCACCGTACTGCCTCCGTCCATTATTTTAGCTGTGCCATCTTGTCCTCCCTGCACTACAACGCCCAGCGCACCCCTCTCTCTTCACAGTGCCCTGAGGCCTGCTGCTCCATCTGTGGGGAGCCGTTCCATCACAAGCTGCCCTACCACCTGCCTCAGAGGACTGTTCCGCAGTGGCGGCTCCCTTTAGCCGCACTCCACAGGTGGCGTCACAAACACTTTACAAATCCCCTATAAACATTCCCCCTTTTTGTTGACCGCCCTGGGCCATGGACCGGGCCAGCCACCGTGATATCCCCCACCAGGATCCATAGGCCCAGCTGCCGAGTACCCCACGGCCCTGGGGGCGCATCATTAAGGAACTTCCTTTCCAGGGTGAAGACTTGTGTATAAGGTAAAATAAATAACCAAAACAAAAATACTCCTCCACACCTTGGGCTATGTTCACAAGTAGCATTTTTTATGCGTTTTTGCACTTTTGTATTGCTTTCAACCGTGACAAATGCATTCACCGGGAAATATCATTTTAACATTTTACAATCCTATCTGGCCATGTGCTGTGTGACACATGCATATAGTGCTGAAAAGACATGGGAACAGCATGGGGAAGACCCCTGGAAGCATCTCTGACACCCAGGTCACTGCCTAAAAGTGTGCCCATCAGAAGTGATCCTTTCCGCATCAAAAGATGCAGACTTGCAACTATCCCTGTGCAAGTCCTTGTCCCAGGGCAGTGTTCAATTGTACCTCCCCCATTCCTTGCAATGCAAGCGCAAGTATGCAGCCTGCCACCCACCCACCCCCAGGCTGCAATACCATACTGCTAGCTTCCTTGCACTTGAAATGGGGCCTTTTAGTTTGGAGGAGGCCGAAGCTGGCCACTACTTCATGGCTACTTCGGCAGTGAGGTATCCATACTCAGTCCCCAGCCGCCCGGCGGCCGGGTGTCCACGCTCGGTCCCCAGCCGCCAGGGGGCGGCCGGGTGTCCATACTCGGTCCACAGCCGCCCCGCGGCCGGGTGTCTACGCACGGTCCCCAGCTGCCTGGGGGCGGCCGGGTGTCCATAAACGGTCCCCAGCCGCCCCTATGTCTCCTTGGAACATCCCCCCACACACTTTTCTTAGCCCGGCCTGCTTGAGGGCAGCATTGGACGAGCCCACCAGAGAACCAGACTCCTCTGGTGGGCCCTGGCTTCTCCATCAGGGGAGTTGAGAGTGCCAAGGTGAGGAGCATGATGATGATGATAGAAGTTAGCATCCGCTTTGTTTTCTTGGAATGCAAGCGTAAGTGTGCAACCTGCCACCCACCCACCCCCGGGCTGCAATACCATACTGCTAGCTTGCTTGCACTTGAAATGGGGCCTTTTAGTTTGGAGGAGGCCGAAGCTGGCCACTACCTCATGGCTGCTTCGGCAGCAAGGTATCCATACTCAGTCTCCAGCCGTCCGGCGGCCGGGTGTCCATACTCGGTCCACAGCCGCTCCGTGGCCGGGTGTCCACACACGGTTCCAAGCTGCCTGGGGGCGGCTGGGTGTCCAGAAACGGTCCCCAGCCACCCCTATTTCTCCTTGGAACATCCCCCCACATACTTTTCTTAGCCCGGCTTGCTTTAGGGCAGCATTGGACGAGCCCACCAGAGCACCAGACTCCTCCGGTGGGCCCTGGCTTCTCCATCAGGGGAGTTGAAAGTGCCAAGGTGAGGAGCATGATGATGATGATAGAAGTTAGCATCTGCTTTGTTTTCTTGGAATGCAAGCGCATGTATGTAGTAGCGGCTAGGCCTGAGGTGGTCAGCGTTTTGGCGCATATCCTACCTCCTCTGAGGATTGCTGGATGTTTTCCTGCTACTATCCCAGTTCTATGACTCCCGTTAAAACAAAGCATCAGGTGATGAATGATGGATAAGGTGGTGGCAATGGAGAAAGAGCAGGAGGAACAGGGACCATTCACATCAATATCAGGCCAGTCAACCACACGTCTAGTAGGATATGTTTCTGTACCAAAAGGAGAGGTTCGGCTACACAGTTATAGGGCATGCAGTGAGTGTAATGCCTACCAAAAATTTCGAGGCACTCCAATGCCCCTTGGAAGTGACATGGAGGACAGATGGCCTTAACTAAACCGTTTTTTCCATTTATAGCAACTGGGTCTCCTGTGCACTGTTGGCCTAAGCAGTGAATGGAAGGCTTTCCAAAAATTAGGAGGAACTGCAATGCCCCTTGAAACAGACGTGGATTACAGCTTACTAAAAACCTTCTAACCATTATTGGGGAGTGGGTCTCTCTTAGTGTTCACCTATGTATTGAAAAGCAAAAGCTGACTAAAATTAGGAGGAAATGCAATGCCCGTTGGAAGAATGGTGGAGTTCGCAGTGGAATAAAAAGACAATATCAATGCCCCTGGGAAAAGTGGTGGAGGTCGCAGTAGCTTAACAAGACGGTTTTAATGCCCCTTGGAAGAGATGTGGAGGTCGCAGTGGAATAAAAAGACAATATCAATGCCCCTGGGAAGAGTGGTGGAGGTCGCAGTAGCTTAACAAGATGGTTTTAATGCCCCTTGGAAGAGTGATGGAGGTCACAGTAGCTTAAGAAGACGGTTTTAATGCCCCTTGGAAGAGACGTGGAGGTCGCAGTGGAATAAAAAGACAATAACAATGCCCCTGGGAAAAGTGGTGGAGGTCGCATTAGCTTAACAAGACAGTTTTAATGCCCCTTGGAAGAGACGTGGAGGTCGCAGTGGAATAAAAAGACAATATCAATGCCCCTGGGAAAAGTGGTGGAGGTCGCAGTAGCTTAGCAAGACAGTTTTAATGCCCCTTGGAAGAGCGGTGGAGGTCGCAGTAGCTTAACAAGACGATTTTAATGCCCCTTGGAAGAGTGGTGGAGGTCACAGTAGCTTAACAAGACAGCTTTAATGCCCCTTGGAAAAGTGGTGGAGGTCGCAGTAGCTTAACAAGACAGCTTTAATGCTCCTTGGAAAAGTGGTGGAGGTCGCAGTAGCTTAACAAGACGGTTTTAATGCCCCTTGGAAAAGTGGTGGAGGTCGCATTAGGTTAACAAGATGATTTTAATGCCCCTTGGAAGAGACGTGGAGGTCGCAGTAGCTTAACAAGACGGTTTTAATGCCCCTTGGAAGAGTGGTGGAGGTCACAGTAGCTTAACAAGACAGCTTTAATGCCCCTTGGAAAATTGGTGGAGGTCGCAATAGCTTAACAAGACGGTTTTAATGCCCCTTGGAAGAGACGTGAAGGTTGCAGTAGCTTAACAAGACGGTTTAAATGCCCCTTGGAAGAAACGTGGAGGTTGCAGTAGCTTAACAAGACGGTTTAAATGCCCCTTGGAAGAGTGGTGGAGGTTACAGTTAGAGATGAGCGGTGTTCGACTCGAACTGTTCGCCAATCTCAAATTCAAGCTGTTTTGGCCGGTGTTCGAGCCGTTCGACGAACCCGAACGATTTGCAAAAAATCCGGCTGTTCGTGCACCAAAATCGTAACTGGATTTTTTCACAGTAATACTGTTAATTAGTGTTGAGCCACCCCCGTAGTGTTCGAGTTCGGTTCGGTTCGTCGAACACCCGTGTGTTCGCCGAACTGTTCGTCGAACTGTTCGTCGAACACCTTCGAACACCGTTAAAACCAATGGCAGGCAAACAAAAACACATAGAAACACATAGAAAACACCTTCAAAGGTGTCCAAAAGCTGACAAACTGCTCAGAAGACACAACTAACACATGGAAAAGTGACAAGTACATATAGTCATGCGAAAAGAAAAGAGGTGGAGGAGTAAAAGGAGGGGGAGACACAGATATAGGCATGTCATGCCCTTCTAAAATCCAAAAAGTGAGAAGCCGACACGGCCAGTCCGTTCCTGCCTGTGCCACCTCTGTGTCGCCGGGTTTGTGCCAGAGCCGCGGTGGACCCTGACGGCCAGCCCCCCTATCCCAATACTGGTGCCTGTCCGCCGGTGGGTCGAGGCCCCCCACGGTGGGGGGGGGGAGTAACATCTGCAGAAGAAAGACCATCTTCCAGCCAAACTAAGATGTCGACTTCTTTTCGTGGACAATGTGATACGATCCCATTCTTACGGACACGCCCATCGCTACAAATTCTAGATGAGGCACAAAAACAGCAGGTGCTTCAACGGATATCAAGTGCTCCTTCAAGTGGGCTCTCCATCACCTCAATTTCAACATCACAAATACTCCAGTCCTCAGAGGTGTCACCCCAATCGCACTTGCTTCCTCACAGCTCCCAAGTCTCCAGCTGCCCGTCTGAGTATGGGTAACACAGATGGCTGAGTCTGCCCAGCTGTTTACTCATACTATAGCCTGGGAAACGGAGGTCTGCTCCAGAGCTTCTGTTAATCCAGATGAGGAAATGATCTGATCCGATGCCCAGAATCTTTATAAGTTGGATCCAGGACCAGATGAAGAAGGTTCTGAGCATAATGTAGACCCTTGTTCCCAAACTGTAACTCCTGTTGGTGGAGACAATGATGAAGACGATGATGAGACTCAAATACCTGATTGGAGCGACAACTTGACTTTTCGGTCAGGGCAGGAAGAGGTTGGCTCTGAGGGCGACGGGTGTGATAACACACAGGGTGATGATGACGAGGTTGGAGATCCCACTTACTGTCAACCCACAGTCAGACAGTCGATGAGGTCAGCAGAGGAGGTGGAGGAGGATGTGACTAGCCCTGGGGATGGGGATGACTCGGTACCCGGGCATTTGCCTGGCCTTGGGGATGTCGCGGTGGTCGGCTCCCTGGCCCGTACCCTGGGGTCTCTCTTTAAAAGGGTGGATAATTGATAATTTTATAAGAGTTCATGACGCCACCTGTGGTATCTGGTGACAAGCAGCAGTCCACTGAGGCCGGTGATAAGGCAGCTCGATGGTATAGCTCCCCACAGGTGGAGCTAGGTCTCAGGGCAGCGTATGCAGGGGGAATGCAGGACAGGCGAGACCCAGCTGGGTCAGAGCAAGAACGGGAACGGACACGGTAGTCACTTCAGTACCTTTTACTGGTGGAAATTCAGGCACATCCCGGAGCACTGTAGGGTGAAGGCTGCATATCAGGATCCTCCCCAATGAGCGGGTGTAGGGCCTCCTGTTTCTTGCCTCTGCGTAGTAAGTTTCTGACCTGCCTGGAGCTAGGCCTAACTTTGTCTCTGTCCTGCGCTGGCTGACCTTGCGGTAGGGCCTTCTCTTGGAGTTCACGCTCCCAGTATGCGGGGCCTAAGCGTCTCCTGGCTCTGTTACATATCAGCACCTTAGCAATCCTGGGACTTGTAGTTCTCCAGGGATTCCGGTTATGCCTTACTGGGTCATAGAGATACCGGTAAGCTCGGATCCTGTGTCCGGTAAATGCTTCGGGGTGAGCTGGTTAAGCTCCTCTGCCCCTTATGTACTAACTCGCCACTCGCCTTCGGCCTACTCGGGCCCTCACTAGGCTATACACACTAACGGCAGTTTGCCGCGCTTCACTGATCTTACGGCACCGGCACACCTTAAGCTCTATCTGGGCTCCCTGAATCTAGCAAGCAGGAGCCTCATGCTCCACTGCTGAACTATTAACTGCGTTCTCTAGACTAGACTGAGCTCCACTGCAGACTGACCTCTCTTAGGCTTCTCTACTGCAGGAACTCTTCAGAGGAACTGAACTGCCTAGCTCCACCTTCCCTATTTATATCCCTAATGGGCTCCCTCTGCTGGTCTGAGGTGGAAGGTGGAGATGTGTGAATGTTTATGGGGGCCTCTTGTGGAGGATTCCATCAATGCACTCTTGTAGGATCTGTGATACCAAGCGCAGCGGGGCATCACAGATGCTATTGACGACGAAGTTAGGTTGTGCCTTCCTGAACAGAGACGGAGTACTGGAAGCACGTCAACAACTGCATCCTCAACCACAACTCTGCCTCTGACCACAAGTCGTAGTGGCTCTTCAGATAACATGGGCTCTAAGCCTTGCATAGTCTGGGCATTTATTCAGATCGATAAGGATGACCCAACTCGTGTTATCTGTAATATTTGTCAGCAAAAGCTAAGTAGAGGCCAAAAAATACATAGTTTGAGTACTTCATGCATGTACCGTCACATGGATATGAAGCATAAGTTGCAGTGGGAAGCTCACTGTGCTACAATGCGGCCTAGCCGGCTGGGCCAACCACCGTCTGCCCCATCTTGTGCATCCGCAGCCTCTTCATCCTCTGTGACTGGGGGGACAGCAGTCACACATGTTTTTGGACGCAGACCTGCCACCTCTTTACCCGCAACAGCCAGTGTGATTGGCAGGTCGTCAGTTCATTGGGAAGTGGAAACACCTGCTAGTGTTGAGCGCTCTCCGACATCGAGAGCACCACCTTTGGATCAAGGCAACCTAACATGTCCGCCTGCATCTTCCTCACAGACCGGCAGTTGCCGGGGACACCCTACTCAACACCGTCTAAGCACAACAGCCAGCCCTCGGTCCCTCAGATGTGGAAAAGTAAAAGACCATTTCCTCCTAGCCATGAGAAAGCTAAGAGGTTGAATTTCACCATCTGCAAGCTGTTGGCTACAGAAATGCTGCCTTTCCACCTGGAGGACACAGAGGATTTTCAAGACTTTATGTCCGTCACAGTGCCCCAGTACCAGATGTCGAGTCGGCACTACTTCTCAAAGAAAGGTGTGCCTGCGCTCCACTAGCATGTCGCACACAACATCACCGCTTCTTTGAGAAACTCTGTGTGTGACAGGGTGCACTTCACCACAGACACTTGGATGAGAAGGCATGGACAGGGGCATTACATGTCGCTGACTGGGCACTGGGTAACTATGGTGACAGCAGGACAAGGGGCTGCTGTCCAAGTCTTACCGTCCCCACGAGTTGTGTGTTAATCCTCTTTGTCTCGAACTTCCTCCACTGCTTCTGCCTCCTCAACCTCCTCTCGGTCCTCCACCTGCACCCAAAGCCTGTCTGGTAATGCCACCTGCTTTCTAACTGTGCAGAAGGAATCCTGCACACCTCCTTACTATGCTGGCAGCAGGGCTCAACGCATCAGTGTTTACTTTGAAATGTCTGGGAAATGTGAGTCACACAGCTGAGGAGTTTTGGTCAGCTCTGGAGACCCAGTTTCATGAAAGGTTGTCTCCACTGGACCTGCAACCAGGGAAGGCCATGTGCGACAATGCTGCAAACCTGGGTGCGGCACTTCGCCGGGGCAATGTCACACACGTGCCTTGTATGGCTCACGTGTTGAACCTGGTTGTCCAGCAATTTTTAGCCCACTATCCCGGACTAGATGGCCTTCTGCAGAGTGCACGGTCGCTGTGTGCTCACTTCCGCCGTTCCCATCCCGCAGTTCAACGACTTACATCTCTACAGAAGTCGTTGGGCCTGCCAGTTCACCGGCTGAAATGCGATGTGCCGACACGGTGGAATTCAACTCTGCACATGTTGCAGCGACTGTGGCAGCACCGACAAGCCCTGGTGCAATACGTTCTGACGTATAGCCTGGGCCAACGAGATCCAGAGGTGGGGCAAATCACGCTGGAGGAGTGGTCTCAGATCAGGGACCTATGCACCCTTCTGCACAGTCTTGAAATGGCGACGAAGATGTTTAGTGCTGACGATGCCATTATCAGCATGACTATTACGGTGATTTACATGCTGGAGCACATGTTAAACAGAATTCGGAGTCAGGTGGTGGGACAAGAGGAGGTGGAGGAAGTAGAGGAGGAGTCGTATGCGGAAGGGATAACATCTCCAAGGTCCAGACGGTTGGCAGCACCAAGGCGGCAGGCATGGGAGGGTGGGGGAGAGGGATTAACCAGGGCGCATGGTAGCAGCCAAACTGTTGAGGAAGGTGCAGGAGCCGAGGAAGAAGTGGAGGACGAACTGGCAATGGGCATGGAAGACTCATCAGATGAGGGAGACCTTGAGGTCAGTATAGATGGACTAATAGAGAAAGTCCCACACACTGCTAGAAGGCCACATATTTTTTCAGAGGCAGATGCAGAAAAAAATATATTCAGTTTGCAACCTGATGGAGGTCTGTATAGATGGATTAATAGAACAAGTCCCACACACAGCTAGAAGCCCAAATATTTTTTCAGAGGTAGATGCAGATAAAAATTATTTTTAATTTGCAACCTGATGGAGGTCAGTATAGATGGACTAATAGAGAAAGTCCCACACACTGCTAGAAGGCCAAATATTTTTTCAGAGCTAGATGCAGATAAAAATTATATTCAATTTGCAACCTGATGGAGGTCAGTATAGATGGACTAATAGAACAAGTCCCACACACAGCTAGAAGCCCAAATATTTTTTCAGAGGTACTGTAGATGCAGATAAAAATTATTTTTAATTTGCAACCTGATGGAGGTCAGTATAGATGGACTAATACAACAAGTCCCACACACAGCTAGAAGCCCAATATTTTTTCAGAGGTAGATGCAGAAAAAAATATATTCAGTTTGCAACCTGATGGAGGTCTGTATAGATGGATTAATAGAACAAGTCCCACACACAGCTAGAAGCCCAATATTTTTTCAGAGGTAGATGCAGAAAAAAATATATTCAGTTTGCAACCTGATGGAGGTCAGTATAGATGGACTAATACAACAAGTCCCACACACAGCTAGAAGCCCAATATTTTTTCAGAGCTAGATGCAGAAAAAATTATATTCAATTTGCAACCTGATGGAGGTCAGTATAGATGGACTAATAGAATGATGCTATGCCCAAAAGATTTTACTTCACTAGGTGCAGTAAAAAAATTGGTATTCTATACACAGGTGGTATATCTTGCAACACAGATAGGCTACTCCACTGACTAACACACTCTGCAATAGGCCAAAAAGGATTAGCTTTGCTAGATTCAGCCAAATGCTGTGAAAAAAACTTGCACAGCACTGGCACAGACCTGCCTGGCAAAAACTGATAGGAACTGATGTAACCTAGTCCTGAAAAGGACTCCAATTACAATTAGTCTTTACTCCCACAACCTATCTATTTAAGAGCACAGACCTGCCTGATAAAAGTCATAGGAAATGCTGTAACCTAGTCCTTAAAAGGACTGCAATCACAACTATTCCCTACTCCCAAGCTATCTGTAGATTTGTGCGAAAATTGGCTTGAAATTAACAAGGTATAGCGCACACAGCAACAGCGGTGCCGTCTAACACGCAGCTGCAGCAGTGAGAAAATGGTGGTGACAGGGAAAATGGCTTGGTCTTATAGGGCAAGGACATGTGACATACACTGCCAATGACACATGCCCTTGCTTGTGTGAAAAAAAGCACTTCGCTCCGTGTGTGCGCTGCTGATAGGCTGACAGATTGCACCTCCCCACTGTAAATGCGGGAAAGAGAAAAAAAAAATGGAGATCTTCATTGTTCCTGCAGAGATCCATCCCCTGCCCCTCCCCCCACCCCGCTGTACACTCAAACTGCGTATTAACATTAATTTTCATCATTACTGAGAAAAAATCCAGTTATGATTTTGGTGCACGAACAGTTATCGAACATAACCTCGAACAGCCGAATTTTTCTCAAATTGTTCGTGTTCGCCGAACGGCTCGAACACCGCCCAAAACAGCTCGAATTTGAGATTGGCGAACAGTTCGAGTAGAACAACGCTCATCTCTACTGTTAATCAATGTTAATAGACAGTTTCAGTGTAGAGTGGGTGGGGGGAGGAGCAGGGGATGGATCTCTGCAGAAATAATGCCTATCTCCATTTGTTTTTTCTTTCCCGCATTTACAGTGGGGAGGTGCAGTCTGTCAGCCTATCAGCAGCGCACACACGTAGCGAAGTGCTTTTTTTTCACATAAGCAAGGGCATGTGTCATTGGCTGTGTATGTCACATGTTCTTGCCCTATAAGACCCAGCCATTTTCCCCATCACCACCATTTTCTCACTGCTGCAGCTAAGTGATAGACGGCACCACTGCTGTTGTGGGCGCTATACTTTGTAACTGTGTGAATTGCAAGCGAATTTTCTCTTAAATAGACAGATAGGTTTAGGGAGTAGGGACTAGTTGTAATTGCAGCCCTTTTGAGGGCTAGATTACAGCAGTTCCTAGCACTTTTTGCCAGGCAGGTCTGTGCCAGTGCTGTGCAAGTGTATTTCACAGCTTTTGGCTAAATCTAGCTAAGCCAATGCTTTTGGGCCTCTAGCAGTGTGTGTTAGTCAGTGGAGTAGCCTATCTGTGTTGCAAGCTATACCACCTGTGTATCTAATACCAATTTTTTACTACACCTAGCCAAGTAAAACCTTTTGGGCATAGTAGAAGTGTCTGTTTCTCATTGGAGTAGCTCATCTGTACCAAGCTACACCACCTTTGTATTTAATAACAATTTTTTACTGCATCTAGCCCAGTAAATACTTTTGGGCTTGTAGCAGTGTCTGTAACTCATTGTAGTAGCCCATCTGTACCAAGCTACACCACATTTATATTTAATAACAATTTTTTATTGCATCTAGCACTGTAAATACTTTTGGGCCTGTAGCAGTGTCTGTTACTCATTGTAGTAGCCCATCTGTACCAAGCTATACCACCTTTGTATTTAATAACAATTTTTTACTGCATCTAGCCCAGTAAATACTTTTGGGCCTGTAGCAGTGTCTGTTACTCATTGTAGTAGCCCATCTGTACCAAGCTACACCACCTTTGTATTTATTAACAAATTTTTAGTGCATCTAGCCAAGTAAAACCTTTTGGGCTGAGTACCAGTGTCTGTTACTCATTGTAGTAGCCCATCTGTACCAAGCTACACCACCTTTGTATTTAATAACAATTTTTACTGCATCTAGCCCAGTAAATACTTTTGGGCCTGTAGCAGTGTCTGTTACTCATTGTAGTAGCCAATCTATACCAAGCTACACCACCTTTGTATTTAATAACAATTTTTTACTGCATCTATCCCAGTAAATACTTTTGGGCCTGTAGCAGTGTCTGTTACTCATTGTAGTAGCCAATCTATACCAAGCTACACCACCTTTGTATTTAATAACAATTTTTTACTGCATCTAGCCAAGTAAAACCTTTTGGGCCTGTAGCAGTGTCTGTTACTCATTGGAGTAGCCCATCTGTATGGATATGCAGCGATACTAAATAACCAATGGTGCACAAGCTTATGGCCTCCGTATTGGGCAGAACAAATGCTGACAAAAAAACAGACACTCCTGGAACTCTTCCCAATAGTGGTAGCAATAGAAATATGGGGCGCGCACCTGGCTAACAAAAATATACGCTTCATAACAAAAAACACCAGCCTAGCGCACTGCATTAATAAGATGGCATCAACGTCTCTCCCAGTGCTAAGCCTACTATGCCGGCTAGCATTCCTGTGCCTAAAACACAATGTATGGGTCCGCGCTAGCCACGATGCTTAGGGGTCTAACGCTGCTGCTAACGCTTTATCACAATTCAATTGGCAGATTTTCACAGAGCTCCTCCCCAACGCCCACCCATCGGGCAACAGTTGCCCACCCTCCCTATGGGATCTAGTGGCGAATAGTTGATGCCATTAATCAGAGCGTCAGTTGCCCCGTCGACGTGGCAAGCATACGGTAAGGCATGGGAAGAGTGGACACGACTAGTAGCAGGCAGACGGGTTGACCAATGTGAACAAGCCAGATTACAAGTCACCATAGAATTTCTCCACCAGCTAATGATGAGGGGCATATCAGGGGCGTCAGCGCAGCCGAGTAGCATTTCACTTCCAACTACTGAATTGGGGAGATGTGACAAAGAGATTCATCATCAGACAATCCATAAAAGGGTGGAAAAGGGGTCAGCCAAGTCAGGAGTGTAGATGTCCCGTGTCACTAAAACTGATTTCTCACATCATATCCCTAACACCATTAACATGACACTCACAATTTGAAGCAACACTACTGTCTACTGCATTTGCGATCGCCTTCTTTGGGGCACTATGCATAAGCGAATTAGTCCTTCAATCCAAAATTCCCACCAGTGGAGGCTTATTACACCAGGACGTAGTCATAGCCAATAATGCAATATGTCTACGTATACGCAAAGCGAAAACGGTTCCAGCAGGCAGGGGCACTTGGGTACTTCTACAAAACACAAACGGTACACCGAGTCGGGTAACAATAGTAAAAACATATATAACCATCAGATCACAAAGTAATTTCCTCCTATCACACATTGATGGAACGCCATTATCAAGATACCAGTTCCAAGCTATATTTAATAAATGCCTAACATCGGCAGGGAACCACCCCAAAGATTACGGGACACACTCATTCCGCATAGGCGGGGCCACGGAAGCAGCAAGAGCAGGACTGTCAGAAACGGAAGTTCAGAGGATAGGGAGATGGCGATCCACGTGTTTGGCGAGATACATAAGACTGGACTTGTTATCCTAACGTGGTTTGTTTCTTTTACAGGTGACGCTAAGCCAACAGTGTGGGTGATAGGTCACTCGTATATATATTGGGCAGAAAAAAGGGCGAAAGTCCGCCCAGGCGGGAGGAAATTAGAGTTTCATAACACATTTCAACTGAAGAGGTATTAGAGGCCTGCAATGGCCACAGGTACTAATGGAGGTAATCAAGGTAGGGAGAGAGGCAAGAGGTCCGGTCATCTTAGTTATACAGGCCGGGGGAAACGACCTAGGTCATCACAAGAGCACATAACTAATGGAAATAATGAAACTAGACACTGAGCGCTTCAGAGAATTTTTCACAAAACTAACTATAGTATGGTCAGAGATTGTGCCGATAGCGGTATGGCAAGGTGCGCGAGACATCACGGCCATCGAACGGACAAGGCGGGTAATAAATATTCGGATGGCAAAATTTAGAAGAGACAGAGGCAGTGTAGTGATACGACACCGACAACTGGAAGGAGATAAAGCCGGCCTCATACGGCCCGACGGTGTTCACTTAATGGATATTGGACTGGACATATTCCTGTCAGGACTCCAGGACGGAGTGGAACAAGCGTTAAGAGTGATGGATGGGGGTCAGAGTCCTGCATACGAGTACGCAGGATCCTCCGTGGCCTGGAAATAGAAAGGACATGTTGAAGAGTTACACTTGTTGGCCAACTTGCCGGTGTGGAGACACAGGGCATGCTGCAACAAGCTGAATTATTTTAGAAATAAAATGCCTTTCTAATGGAATAAGTATAAAGAGTTAATAAAGCTGTGACCGATCCTCACCCATCCAGTTGTAAGAGTTACATTATTGTATTGTCAAGGAAAGGGGGGCGGTAGGGGGGCCGAGCATCTGGGTTTGGTTGGGGGTCCCCACAGTCTGCCTAGGCTAGATGCATTTAAAATCTCTTATTAGATACACAGGCAGTGCAGCTTGCTTCGCAGCTGGGCTACTACGCCCAAAGTATTGCCTGGGCTAAATGCAGTTAAAAATTCTTATTAGATACACAGGCGGTGCAGCTTGCTTCACAGCTGGGCTACTACGCCCAAAGTATTGCCTAGGCTAGATGCAGTTAAAAATTCTTATTAGATACACAGTCGGTGTAGCTTGCTTCAGAGCTGGGCTACTACGCTGACTAGCAGACACTGAAGCTTTGGAGCAGACCTCTGAGTAAACAGCTCTTCAGACTCAACCATCTGTGTTACCCCAAGCCATAGTGTATGTAGTTTCTTACAGTTAAAAGGGGGGGGGGGGCGACCCAACCCACCTGGAATTCACGATGCCAACGTCACTTAAAACACAGCAAGGGGACTCCAAAAAGAGTCTCCATTTTTTCCAAAAATTGTGGCACAGACACTACTTAAGTGGCATCAATTGCCCTAGAGTTGCTTAAAACGGTTGGTGAGGTGATTTTACCAAATCCTCAAGCTTTTAGTCTCCCCAGGATGACACAGGGGTAGAAAAGTCCTTGCGGATCCATGATTTGTTCATCTTTATGAACGTGAGTCTGTCTACATTCTCAGTGGACAGCCGCATGCGCTTATCTGTCAGCACACCACCAGCAGCGCTGAACACACGTTCAGAGAGAACGCTGGCTGCAGGGCATGACAAGATCTCCAAGGCGTGAGTGGCAAGCTCCGGCCATTTTTCCAGATTAGAAGCCCAAAATGAGCAAGGGTCCAGTGACACAGTCATGGCTTCGATGTTCACTTGGAAATACTCCTGTACCATCCTCTCTAGGCGTTGACTATGTGTCAGACTTCTTGTCTCCTGTGGCCTTGCAAAGGATGGTCTAAAAAAGTGATGAAACAAGTCCACAAAATTGCTGTTACCAGCAGATACTGTGTTACTGTTACGGTTTGAGCGATGAAGACTCCACAGTCCCACGGTTGGCAAGTTAGAACTGTGAGATTCACTACGTGCACCACTGGTGTTTTGTGGAAAAGCACATGTAAGATTCTGCAACAGCCTCTGCTGATACTCCTGCATGCGTGAATCCCTTTCTATGGCAGGAATTATTTCGGCAAATTTACTTTTGTACCAGGGATCTAAGAGTGTGGCAACCCAGTAGTCGGGATTACTTCGAATTCTGACAATCCGAGGGTCATGTTGCATGTAGTGCAGCAAGAAGGCACTCATGTGTCTTGCGCATCCAGGAGGACCAAGTCCTTGTTGTGTTGGTAGCGAGGTAAGAATCATGCTTCCTTCCTCTGCCCTCTCCCCCCAACCTTGCACAACAGAAATGTGATCAAGGTCTCCCTCATCTGAAGAGTCTTCCATGCCCATCGCCAGTTCGTCCTCCATTTCTTCCTCGGCTCCTGCACCTTCCTCAACAATTTGGCTGCTACCATGCGCCCTGGTTAATCCCTCTCCCCCACCCTCCAATGCCTGCCGCCTTGGTGCTGCCGACCGTCTGGACCTTGGAGATGTTATCCCTCCCGCATACGACTCCTTCTCTATTTTCTCCACCTCCTTTTGTCACACCACCTGACTCCGAATTCTGTTTAACGTGTGCTCCAGCATGTAAATCACCGGAATAGTCATGCTGATAATGGCATCGTCAGCACTAAACATCTTCGTCGCCATTTCAAAACTGTGCAGAAGGGTTCATAGGTCCCTGATCTGAGACCACTCCTGCAGCGTGATTTGCCCCACCTCTGGATCTCGTTGGCCCAGGCTATACGTCAGAACGTATTGCACCAGGGCTTGTCGGTGCTGCCACAGTCGCTGCAACATGTTCAGAGTTGAATTCCACCGTGTCGGCACATCACATTTCAGCCCGTGAACTGGCAGGCCCGACGACTTCTGTAGAGATGTAAGTCATTGAGCTGCGGGATGGGAACGGCGGAAGTGAGCACACAGCGACCGTGCCCTCTGCAGAAGGCCATCTAGTCCGGGATAGTGGGCTAAAAATTGCTGGACAACCAGGTTCAACAAGTGAGCCATACAAGCCACGTGTGTGACATTGCCCCGGCGAAGGGCCGCACCCATGTTTGCAGCATTGTCGCACACGGCCTTCCCTGGTTGCAGTTCCAGAGGAGACAACCATTCATGAAACTGGGTCTCCAGAGTTGACCACAACTCTTCAGCTGTGTGACTCACATTTCCCAGACATTTCAAAGTAAACACCGCCTGATGCCGTTGAGCCCTACTGCCAGCATAGTAAGGAGGTGTGCAGGATTCCTTCTGCGCAGTTAGAAAGCGGGTGGCATTACCAGACAGGCTTTGGGTGCAGGTGGAGGACCGAGAGGAGGTTGAGGAGGCAGAAGCAGTGGAGGAACTTCTAGATAAAGAGGATTGACGCACAACTCATGGGGACGGCAAGACTTGGACAGCAGCCCCTTGTCCTGCTGTCACCATAGTTACCCAGTGCCCAGTCAGCGACATGTAACGCCCCTGTCCATGCCTACTCGTCCAAGTGTCTGTGGTGAAATGCACCCTGTCACACACAGAGTTTCTCAAAGAAGCGGTGATGTTGTGTGCAACATGCTGGTGTAGCGCAGGCACACCTTTCTTTGAGAAGTAGTGCCAACTGGGCATCTGGTACTGGGGCACTGCGATGGATATAAGGTCTCGAAAATCCTCTGTGTCCACCAGGCGGAAAGGCAGCATTTCTGTAGCCAAGAGCTTGCAGATGGTGAAATTCAACCTCTTAGCTTTGTCATGGCTAGGAGGAAATGGTCTTTTACTTGTCCACATCTGAGGGACCGAGGGCTGGCTGTTGTGCTTAGACGGGGTTGAGTAGGGTGTCCCCGGCAAACTGCCGGTCTGTGAGGAAGATGCAGGCGGAAAAGTTAGGTTGCCTTGATCCAAAGGTGGTGCTCTCGATGTCGGAGAGCGCTCAACACCAGCTGGTGTTTCCACTTCCAAATGAAATGGTGACCTGCCAATCACACTGGCTGTTGCGGGTAAAGAGGTGGCAGGTCTGCGTCCAAAAACATGTGTGACTGCTGTCCCCCCAGTCACAGAGGATGAAGAGGCCGCGGATGCACAAGATGGGGCAGATGGTGGTTGGCCTGGCCCGCTAGGCCGCATTGTAGCACAGTGTGCTTCCCACTGCAACTTATGCTTCATATCCATGTGACGGTTCATGCATGAAGTACTCAAACTATGGATTTTTTGGCCTCTACTTAGCTTTTGGTGACAAATATTACAGATAACACGAGTTGGGTCATCCTTATCGATCTGAAAACATGCCCAGGCTATGCAAGGCTTAGAGCCCATGCGACCTGAAGAGCCACCACGACTTGTGGTCAGAGGCAGAGTTCTGGTTGAGGATGCAGTTGTTGACGTGCTTCCAGTACTCCGTCTCTGTCCAGGAAGGCGCAACCTAACCTCGTCGTCAATAGCATCCTCCTCCACCTCCTCTGCTGACCTCATCGACTGGCTGACTGTGGGTTGACAGGAAGTGGGATCTCCAACCTCGTCATCATCACCCTGTGAGTTCTCACACCCGTCGTCCTCAGAGCCAACCTCTTCCTGCCCTGTCCAAAAAGTCAAGTTGTCGCTCCAATCAGGTATTTGAGTGTCATCATCGTCTTCATCATTGTCTCCACCAACAGGAGTTACAGTTTGGGAACGAGGGTCTACATTATGCTCAGAAACTTCTTCATCTGGTCCTGGATCCGACTCATAAAGATTCTGGGCATCAGTGCAGATCATTTTCTCGTCTGGATTAACAGAAGCTCTGGAGCTGACCTCCGTTTCCCAGGCTTTAGTATGAGTAAACAGCTCTGCAGACTCAACCATCTGTGTTACCCCATACTCAGACGGGCAGCTGGAGACTTTGTAGCTGTGAGGAAGCAAGTGCGATTGGGGTGACACCTCTGAGGACTGGAGTATTTGTGATGTTGAAGTTGAGATGGAGGAGAGCCCACTTGAAGGAGCACTTGATATCCGTTGAAGCACCTGCTGTTTTTGTGCCCCATCTGGAATTTGTAGCAATGGGCATGTCCGTAAGAAAGGGATCGTATCACATTGTCCACGAAAAGAAGTACACATCTTAGTATGGCTGGAAGATAGTCTTTCTTCTGCAGATGTTACTCCCCCCCACCGTGAGGGGGCTTGACCCACCAGCGGACAGGCACCAGTATTGGGAGAGGGGGGCTGGCCGTCAGGGTCCACCGCGGCTCTGGCACAAACCCGGCTACACCGAGGTCGCACGGGAAGGAACGGACTGGTCGTGTCGGCTTCGCACTCCAGCGTAGTCCCTCTGCCCGCTCGCGCCCGTAACCTCAAAGGGATGCGCAAGCGGCTTTTCTTCCCAGGGCTGTTCGCCGCCCAGCAGGAACATGGGGGAGCTCAGGTCGGCCTTCCATTGTACTCCCTTACCTCCCTCGCCCTCTTTCCTTCTTCCGTTCTCCATCTAACCCCTCGACTCTGTGGTGTACGCTCTCCCTCCAGCACTCTACTTCTCACAGGTGGACTACCGCGTGTATTCACACTGTGGCGAATCTTTTGGGCCCAGGCATAAGAAGTTGTCGAGGTAATGGATAATATGTGCCCCCTTAGAAATGTCCATTACAACCTATTCGAGGAAGCAACTAAACGCCTCAAATAGTGAGTAGGATCTGAACCACCCCATGGGCAAACAGCGATCTATATAGTATGCTCCTTCCCAGAAGCAGCCCAATAGGTGGACGCTATTCGGAGGCACAGGTAGTAAGTAACCGGAACGCCGCATCAATGTCTGTTTTGGCCATTAGGGTGACCCTTCCCAACTTCTTGATCCGCCTGATTGCCTTGTCAAAGGATGTACAGTATATACTACTGTACTTGGTTCCGCGTCGATGTTGTCGTTTACTGACCTGCCCCTTGGATATGACAAATGGTGGATTAGTCCGAATGTATTGGGTTCCGTTTTTTGGCACAACTCACAACGGGGATACCACTACGTCTTGTAAGGAAAGTGTTCTGAATGAAACCGCCATTCTACCTAAAGATATTTATTTTTTTAATTTTCTTGTCACGACGTCTGGGTGTTGGTAGGCTGATTTTAGATTTTTACTCCAGCCTTTCTTGATTTTAGAAGGGCATGACAAGCCTATATCTATGTGTCCCCCCTTCCTTTAACTCCTCCACCTCTTTTCTTTTTGCATGACTATATGTGCTTGTCACTTTTCCATGTGTTAGTTGTGTCTTCTGAGCAGTTTGTCAGCTTTTGGACACATTTGAAGGTGTTTTCTATGTGTTTCTATGTGTTTTTGTTTGCCTGCCATTGGTTTTAACGGTGTTCGACGGTGTTCGAAGAACAATTCGACGAACAGTTCGGCGAACACAACGGTGTTCGACGAACCAAACCGAACCCGAACACTACGGGGGTGGCTCAACACTAGTTACAATATCTTAACAAGACGGTTTTAATGCCCCGTGGAGAAGTGGTGGAGGTCGCAGTAGCTTAACAAGACGGTTTTAATGCCCCTTGGAAGAGATGTGGAGGTCAGAGTGGTTAAACAAGACGGTTTTAATGCCCCTTGGAAGAGCGGTGGAGGTCGCAGTAGCTTAACAAGACAGCTTTAATGCCCCTTGGAAAAGTGGTGGAGGTTGCAGTAGCTTAACAAGACAGCTTTGATGCCCCTTGGAAAAGTGGTGGAGGTCGCAGTAGCTTAACAAGACGGTTTTAATGCCCCTTGGAAAAGTGGTGGAGGTCGCATTAGCTTAACAAGATGGTTTTTATGCCCCTTGGAAGAGACGTGGAGGTTGCAGAAGCTTAACAAGATGGTTTAAATGCACCTTGGAAGAGACGAGGAGGTCGCAGTAGCTTAACAAGACGGTTTTAATGCCCCTTGGAAAAGTGGTGGAGGTCACATTAGCTTAACAAGACGGTTTAAATGCCCCTTGGAAGAGTGGTGGAGGTTACAGTAGCTTAACAAGACGGTTTTAATTCCCCTTGGAGAAGTGGTTGAGGTCGCAGTAGCTTAACAAGACGGTTTTAATGCCCCTTGGAAAAGTGGTGGAGGTCACATTAGCTTAACAAGATGGTTTTAATGCCCCTTGGAAGAGACGTGGAGGTTGCAGTAGCTTAACAAGACGGTTTAAATGCCCCTTGTAAGAGATGTGGAGGTCAGAGTGGTTTAACAAGACGGCTTTAATGCCCCTTACAAGAGCCATGCAGTACGGCATATTAAAAACATTATTCCCATTATTGGGGAGTGGGTCTCCCATAGTCTTTGCCTATGCCTTCCAAGCAAAAGCTGCCAAAAATTAGGACGGAGGAACTTGCAATGCTGGCAACATGGACCATGGTCACCCTGGTGGTATAGTGGTGGTGGAGGCAGAGATTTGACCCTTGGAACTGCAAAAGCATAGTTATAGTTATATGGCATACACCAGACTCTTTTCAACAGATATATTGGTGTCTGACCAGTCAGGGAGACACTATTACAGTTTTTTTTTATGGCAAAAAATGCCAAAAACAAGATAATACAGAGATTTGACCCGTGGAACTGCAAAACCACAGTTATGTTTTTATGGCCTACACCAGACTTTTTTAAACAGATATATTGGTGTCTGACCAGTCAGGGAGACACTATTACAGTTTTTTTTTACGGCAAAAAATGTCAAAAACAGGATAATACAGAGATTTGACCCGTGGAACTGCAAAACCACAGTTATAGTTATGTGGCCCACACCAGACTCTTTTAAACAGATATATTGGTGTCTGAACAGTCAGGGAGACACTATTACTGTTTTTTTTATACGGCAAAAAATGCCAAAAACAGGATAATACAGAGATTTGACCCGTGGAACTGCAAAACCACAGTTCTATTTTTCTGGCCTACACCAGACTCTTTTAAACAGGTATATTGGTGTCTGAACAGTCAGGGAGACACTATTACTGTTTTTTTTAAGGCAAAAAATTCAAAAAGCAGGATAATACAGAGATTTGACCCGTGGAACTGCAAAACCACAGTTATAGTTATGTGGCGTACACCAGACTCTTTTAAACAGATATATTGGTGTCTAACAAGTCAGGGATTACACTATTACAGTTTTTTTTTACAGCAAAAAATGCCAAAAGCAGGATAATACAGAGATTTAACCCGTGGAACTGCAAAACCACAGTTATAGTTATGTGGCATACACCAGACTCTTTTAAACAGATATATTTGTGTCTGACCAGTCAGGGAGACACTATTACAGTTTTTTTTTACGGCAAAAAATGCCAAAAGCAGGATAATACAGAGATTTGACCCGTGGAACTGCAAAACCACAGTTATATTTTTATGGCCTACACCAGACTCTTTCAAACAGATATATTGGTGTCTGACCAGTCAGGGAGACACTATTACTGGTTTTTTTACGGCAAAAAATGCCAAAAACAGGATAATACAGAGATTCGACCTGTGGAACTGCAAAAGCACAGCTCTATTTTTCTGGCCTACACCAGACTCTTTTAAACAGATATATTGGTGTCTGAACGGTCACAGACACACTCAATTTTTTTTGGGGGGGAGGGGGGGATACCAAAAGATTAATAAGATGCGTATTTGAAAAAAAAAGTACAGGATTTAGATGAAAAAAAAATAATTTTCCTGGCCCCTGAGACCGCGGTGATAAGTCTAGCAATTTGACCAACAGGAGCACACAGGACTGTAATGCAGCATTTGCTGGTATAACCACTGCATCTCCTATACAGCCTGCCTGCCTGCCTGATATCTGGGATGGATATTAGTCCTGAGAAGGACTGTTTGCTTGATTTGGCAGGCTTTAGAGACCCTACACTACCTATTTCGCACTATATATCTCTCCCTAACTCAGCAGCACTCTCCCTACACCGTCTGATCCGGAGCGACTGTGTCCAAGATGGCGGCGCCCGGTTTTAAATACTTGAGGTGATGCTGTGCGGCCAGCCAATCACTGTAATGCCCACAAACAACATGGCTGCTGCATTCCAGTGACTGGCTGGCAATCCCTGCATGTTCATTGGCTCTGTAAAGAGTGCCAAACGTGCAGGGCGGAGACCCGAGCTCCCGCCCGAGTAACCCAGAAATGCTCGGTGCTCGCCGAACATCCCGAGTAGCATGATGATCGGGCGAGTAACGAGCAGTGTCGAGCATGCTCGCTCAACACTAGCTTTGAAGAATTGGGGGTCTCTCTTTTTCTGACTGAGCTCTGAGGTCTTCTCTCCAATCCACATCCCCCCCGAAATAACAGCAGTGCCCAATGTCATGTTATCCTTCTCTGTCTTATGCTTATGATAGATAGCAGAGGCAATTTTATCAAATTTGGAAGAATCTCAAATATGCAAACCTTGACATCTTCTTTTTGTTGTTTTTGTCTGGACAACATAACTAAAAATCAGATACGTTGCTTGAAATAAAATAGATAGATTAGAAGATTATCTGACAGTGGAAGGATCAGGTAGAGAGACCTTTATGTGTAGTAGCGATATAATCATCCTTTACCTGATCCGTTCAGTACAAGCTATGTCCTACTACCTTTGTCTGCTGTCTTTTGTATATTTCAGTCACTCAGAAATGCCACTTCAATCTCCCCAGCATTATCACCCTTCCTCAAGGTTAATTTAGCTAATGGCCAGGACTTTGAGCAGACAAGAGGAGCAACACATACTGTATATACAAACACAGTAGGTCCTAATGAGCTGTGACCCCTTTGATGCAAGAACAGACTATTCATCTGTCCTTCCTGTGGTGCTTGTGTTGTCTGCACATCACAAAAGAGCAAGCAGTTTCATAAGGGAGGCACAAGTCCCTGGAAGAACGTGTCACTTAACACTGTTTGCTTCTCCACCTTCAACTGCAGCTGCCCTATCAAGTGCTATTCAGAAGATTTACTTTGTTGCCTTCTTTAAAAAATAAAAGTTATTTTATACTTCACAAGAAAATGTTGGTTATTCTGCTATGTTAGAATTTAACATTTATAATATATCAATTGGAAAGGTACAAAGGAAACATTTCTCCAGGTTTTCTGTCCCCTCTAGTCACATGACCATGACTAGGATAAGTTTAAAGGGCAACTATTATCAGAAAAAGGCTTATTGATAATATCAGGCTTTTGTGTTAAATGTACGGTATATTTTAAAAAATGTTGTCAATGTTTTTTTTTAGTTAATACACACACAATCTTTATAAAAATGTTCACGCTAGTCACTGGGGCTTTTTTAAGACTCATACTTCTATTGGGCTATTTTAAGACTCATACTTCCTTTTGTTTCAGGAAACAACACCTGTACATAGCCACAATGGTCAAATTCTGACTTTATCTTTTGTATTGAAGGGTCTAATAATACAGTGCAGAGGTCATTGAGAAGGAGGGAGATCAGGGCCAGCTGGGATATCACCTATTGTGATTGGTGGATACTGTGTTACCAGCTGTGTAGAGAGGTGTTACTGATCATTCTAAGGCTATGTGCCCACAATGCAGAAATGCTCCGGATGTTTTCCTGAGCATTTCTGCATCTCCCTGCCAGAAAAAACGCATGCGGATTGTACATGCGTTTTTCCTGCCAGGGACATGCGGATGTAAAGCGTTCTTCACATGCATTTCCGCATGCGGGTTGTCAAGTGTTTTCCAAGCGATTTTAGCATCACTTGGAAAGGGCTTGACAACTTGGTCACACTATATAAATCCATGCAAATGGCATGGATTTATATAATGTGACCGAAAGAATGTCAAAAAATAAATCTATACTTACCTTCTGTAACGGGTCTGGGAGGCGGAACCTCTGAGCAACTATACAAGGGAGCGATCCTTGTAAGGAAGCGGGTGGTGACCAGGGAAGACGGGCAGGTAGTCACAGCAGGTGACCGGGACAGTCTCTGGGTAAACGGGCAGGAGGTCACGGCAAGTGACCGGGACAGTCTCTGGGTAAACGGGCAGGAGGTCACAGCAAGTGACCGGGGCAGTCTCTGGGAGAACGGGCAGGGGGTCACAGCAAGTGACCGGGACAGTCTCTGGGTATAGGGTTGGTACGACCTGTGACGGCTGAGCCTCCAGGTAGGCTAGCAGGCGGATGGCAGGTGTGTGCTCCCAGGTGAGCAGGCGAGAGTCTCTGGATAAGCAGGTGGTCACAGCATGTGACGGCGGAGCCTCCAGGTAGGCTAACAGGCGGATGCAGATGAGTACTCCCAGGTGAGCAGGCGAGAGTCTCTGGATAAGCAGGTGGTCACAGCTTGTGACGGCGGAGCCTCCAGGTAGGCTAACTGGCAGGTAGCAGATGTGCGCTCCCAGGTGAGCAGGCAAGAGTCTCTGGACTGGCAGATGGTCACAGCACGTGACGGCAGAGCCTCCAGGTAGGCTAACAGACAGGTAGCAGGTGAGCGCTCCCAGGTGAGCGGGCAAGCTGGTCCATAGACAGACTGACAGGTGTCGGAAGGCAGACCGTCGGACCTCAGGCTAGCAAGCAGGAAAGCGGATGACAGGCAGGAATCAGGCAGCAAACTGGCAGGCAACTGGCAGGCAACTGGCAGGTAACTGGCAGGTAACTGGCAGGTAACAGGCAACGGGACCTGAGGGCTGAAGCAGAGTAGTGAACAGTGCAACAATATTGCTCGGGCACCTCCATTTTGGAGGAGGTGCCTTATATATGGTGAAGTCCTCCGGCCATTGGCCGGGGACTCCTTAGGACGGCGCGCGCGGCCCCTTTAAGAGGGGGGAGCGCGCGCGCGCCCTAAGCACCGTGGCCGGGAAGGAGCGCGCGCTGCCAGCAGAGCGGGAGGAGGACGCCGGGCTCGGAGCGGAGGGGTGAGGGGAACAGCGTCCCTGCCTAGCAGGGGGCAGGGACGCCGACGCTACACCTTCTGATGTCCCCCGCAGTCTTGCTTCACTCCATCCTGGCTTGCCGGCAGCTCGCGGTACACTATACTGAAGGACCTGCCGTCACATGACTTAATGACGTCAGCGCAGGTCCTTCAGTCCACCGCGAGCTGCCGGCAAGTGAAGACAAGCGCACCGCGGGCCATCAGAAGGTAAGTATCATATTTATTTTTTATTTTATTCTTTTTTTCATAGGTTCTATGGTACCTGGGTCCGGATGAGAGTCTCTTCTCCTCCACACCTGGGTACCATCCCCACATTGAAACGCTTGGATTCCGCATGTACTGATCCAGTGATGCAGAATCCAAGCGTTCCAATGCAAGTCAATGGCGGCGAAAACACAGCGCTTCCACAAAATAATTGGTAGTGCTGCGTTTTTTTCCGCAATGATAATCCACAGCGGAAATTTCCGCAGCATGTGCACAGCACATGCAGATTATCATTGGGGAGCATGACAGGCCTTCTACCATGCGTTTTTTAAGCGTTTCTGCAGTGTTTTTGCCGCTGCGGAAATGCTTAAAAAGCGCATCGTGGGCACACAGCCTAAGGGTAGGTTCACACAAGTGTATTTTGAGTGCTGTCCGGACCACACTCGGACCAATGTTATTTAATGGGGCAATGAGTGTTTTTTTTCACTGACCGAATATGCGTGTGAAAAAAATCGCAGCACGCAGTAGGTTTTTGGACGAGACTCACTCATTCAAGACTATGGGTGTGTGAAAAAAATCGGATGCCATACAGAAACACAGTACAGCATCCGATTTTTATGGATACATTGCAATTGCGGAACATAGGAACCTCTAAGGCTATGTTCAAACATCATGTTTTTTTTTTAGCATTTTTCACTCATTGGAAGTAATGGGTAGTGAAAAAAACGCTGGAAAAAATGCCTAGTGTGAACATAGCTATCAGGTTTTGCTGGGTTTTTAGTGAAAATAAGCAAAAGTACTGCAGTATGTGCAATTTATTTATTTTTGTGATTTTACCATCTTGTCTTGGTCACCAAGATGGTAGTTTGTATTAGTACAGTGTAATTAAATTAGTTATGTGTAAAGTGTAAACATTGGCTAAGCAACATGTGAGATTGAACAACACATGTGGCCCAGGGAGGTGTGAAATTGAACAATGCCCTGAGCAACTCAATGGCAGACCATAGTGTGAAAGTAAATAGTGTCATACAAACTCAATGCACTGCCAGTGTCGTAGGTAAACTGTTCCTGAACAATTCACCTCCCACCACTGTTACATTTTAAATTCTGGCTAATATGGTTTCACATTTGTCTTGCATTGGTGACCTGAGTTCATGCTTCTGTGGTGGAAGCAAAGCTGAACTTTGGCTATGTTCACACATGATGTTTTTTTCAGTGTTTTTTGTGCCTAAACCAGAATGAGTTTTTTTTTCACTGAACTTTAT
Organism: Phyllobates terribilis; assembly: GCF_046119375.1. Taxonomy (NCBI): domain Eukaryota; kingdom Metazoa; phylum Chordata; class Amphibia; order Anura; family Dendrobatidae; genus Phyllobates; species Phyllobates terribilis. Next base: position 79,886,570 of record NW_027362771.1, on the reverse strand, counting down.
GTACATGCATAACAGAGACAAAAGGACAGCGAGAAGAACGCACCAAAAATGCACCAAAAAAAAGCAAAAAAGCAAGAAAACAGCAACAAAAATCTTGCCCAACCTCCTAGCAAGAGATTAGGTTTTGCTGCAGAAAATGAACGCTGAAAAAACCATGATGTGTGAATATAGCCTAAATGATCTTGTAAATCATTAAAAGTTGATGCTGTAAAACTGGATTGTATAAGGACTGCAAAAAAAATCATCCCACTTTTCTGGATGAAATGCTGAATGATTTTTTATATGGTCATATGAACCTACCCTATCCTGCCTCTGCTGATAAAAAAACTCCTGTGAACTCTTCCTGAATGGACAGTAAGTATGAGTCTAAAACAGCCCCAGGATCTAGTATGAAAACTGCGAGATTACTAATTTTATTTTTTTCTATATAAAGATCATGTTTAGAGATGAATAGATCAGGCAAAATTTTAATTTGCATGTTCGATATTGCATGTAGAGAAATAATTTTCTGCAAATTTAATGTCCCTAATTATGCCCTGGTTCTCTCCAGACCCCAGAGCATAATAAACGTAATATGTAAAAAATAAAAGTCCTTATACTCACCTCACTGCTCACTTCTCCGGCACCCATACTCCTCACCGCCCCCGTCCAGTCATTGTCGCATCTTCTGATCCTTACTGTGACCTTGCGCATGCATGTGACGCGCCCCCTGGGCCAGTGTTGTTTGGGGGATACCCGGAGCCGGATCAGATGGGGGTTGTAGTCTCCGAGTGGCGGTGACCCGGTCCGTGCCCAGGGTGTCAAGCTCAGTGTGTGGCAGTCCTACAGATGTTGCTGGATGTTCTTTAGTGTCGACTACGCCACCCATTGATTTGCGGTCAATACGGCCGCCGCTGCAGCAGGGTCCGCTGAGGCTGGTGGTGTGTGTGCAGCTTCTGGTAGTATAACCCCCAACGGGAGGGGTATAGCCTCAGGGGGTCAGTTGTAGAGGGTGGTGGTTGTGGTGGTGCAGTGAGGATGGTATTAAGACTCAGAGTCGGGCTGTGCAGTTCAGGGTTTTTACTTACTGCTGTTGTTCTGGTCACTCCGGCCTTGAGTGACCGCCCGAGCCGTGCTGCGTCCACCAGGTCCTGGACTCGGCCAACCCCCAGGTAATTCTGGAGCGTGATCCTGAGCTCCCTTTCTGACGTTCCTTTTCTCTGGCCTTCCCCACCAGGGATCCACCTATGTCCGGCTCCCTCGGGTCTCTTGGTGGGTACACCTCCTCTGGGTTCCCTGACCCTATACTTGGTCTGCCTTCCTGGTGGATTTAGTGGGGGGTCGTGGCAGATCCTGCCCACAACCTCCGGTCTCTGGCTGAGGATTAGTGCCCTCCACCAGCTTGGGATCCGGTACCCTTGTGCCAACCCTTCACCCTGTTGCTTGTATTTGGGCTCTTGGGGTTCCCTCTTCTTCCCCTCTGGGTCCTTCTGACTCCTCTCTCTCTCTTCTTTCAGGACTGCTTGACCCTCTACAACAGACTGACTAGTTGCTGTCTGCCTGTCTGACCCTGATCTAAGATGGTTCCCACCTTATATACTCCCTCTATGTGTGAGCTCAGGTGACCAGCACCCAATGAGCTCCTAGCATTACCCAGACTGCTCCCCCTATCTGCCCCTACACTACTGGGATGTTCCACCCCCCCTCCCACTCCAGCCAGGGACAGACACTGTCGTACCTGCACATAAACTGGTGGGAGTACCGTCGATCTGTCCCCCGGAAATGGGATGTATGTAGTGTATGCAGCCTACTGAGCTCAGTTCCACACTCCATCCTTACCCGGGAGTGGAATATCACACCTCTGGCTTGAGGTGTAATACCCCTGTAGCAGCCGAATCCTCAGGGTGCTACACATGCACAGATCGATTATGGACATCATCACTGCTGGAAGTTCCACTTCAGTGTTGAGAAAACTGGAGTTTTCAATGAGCGTAGTGGAGATCAGAAGATGTGATAAGGACCAGACTATTGATGGTAAGGAGCAGAGGGGCTGGAGAGGTGAGCTGTGAGTATAAGTATTTTTAAATTTTTTTTTATCCTTTTGTTGGCCCTTAACAGTGCAAAAAATGGCAGCCAGCATCCGCCATTTTGCTGAGTCAGCAAGAATGCAAATCACAGAAAAATCTGTATTTTGGTAAATGCGGATATTTGTTTAATTCACGTAGAATTTAATTCCACTCTAATTTTTTTGCTCATCTCTAATCGTATAGTAAAAAAATTAGCAATTAAAAAAAAAACGTAAAGAATTTAGACCAACCAATTCTCACTTTGTCAGCTGTTTTAATGTTTAAGCCATTCCCGACATTGAACGTACTGCTACGCCCAATATCAGGTCCACGTTTTTGATGACGGCTCAGAATTTGAGCCTGCATCCTTCATGGCAGATGATGGCTGTGTTGAACAGTCATCATCTGCCAGTATGAGCAGTGAGAAAAGCCAAGCGTTACCAGCTCTGTTAACCATATCAATGCGACTGTCAATGCCATGTCAACAAGCACTTAAAGGTTTTTTATTATTAATGAACTAAAAAAAAATACTCACCTACCAGAGCCTCAACACTCCTTCTGCTGCCAGCATTGCATGCCAATCCCTTGGCTTCATCTTCCAAAAGCTACGTGATGACTGCAAATGATGCCAAAGGAAAAAAGCAGTAGAACAGAGGGTTAAGTAGGTGAATATGTTTCCGTTTTTTATTATTTTACAAAGCCGTAGTATGTTTATTAGTATAGCACTAACCCTTCGAAAGAGAATCTGTCAGAATGATCCAACCCCGAACTGTTTATATGGTCATTTTATTTTGCTCTCTGAAAGGTAATGCCATCCACAACCTGACTGATGCAATCTGTTGCTCCCTGACTTAAAAAAAAATCACTGTTTTAATTCATATGCAAGCGAGGCTTAAATGCTCTGGGAGTGTCAAGATCTAAGGAGTAACATTTCTCCTTGTGGAGAGTGACATACCGGCTCTGGCATGCCAAGGTAAGGAGGCTTATTCCCCACGTAAAGCTCCTTTGGCAAATTGTCTCTTCAGAGATGAAGAGGGCTTGAACTCTATAGCGCCAACTACCGGCTGTGGCATGCCAAGGTAAGGAGGTGCTATAGAGTTCAAGCCCTCTTCATCTCTGAAGAGGCACTTTTCATATTAAATTTCCCAGAGGAGCATTGCATGGCGAATAAGCCTCCTTACCTTGGCATGCCAGAGCCGGAGTGTCACTCTCCACAAGGAGAAACGTTACCCCTTAGACCTCAGTCCAGCGCCTCTCACCCAGCCAAATCAGTTCTCATACTTTGTACTGATGATGGCCAATAGCCTGAAACACAGTGTCTGGAAACTGAGATTCTGATTTGGCTATTATCCTAAGACATATTGCAAGACTCGATAAAGGGTCAATATTGAATTGTAGGATCGCTGCTTCCAATAGATGGCACTATAACGTTCAAGCCCTCTTTATCTCTGAAGATTCAATTTGCACTGTAAGAGCTCGCTCTCACTTGCGATGTAATCGGACAAGTGCAATCCTACAAAAAATAGGATTACACTCGCCCCAATGTTACCCTATGGGGCAGCGAACATCTGCGATTATTTTCTCATGCCGATTCGGTATGCGAAAACAATTGCAGCATGCTGCAATTGCATCCTCAAATCGGATTGCACGCACCCATATAAGCCTATGGATGTGTGTGAAACATCGCACTGCACTTGGATAACACCCGAGTGCAGTGAGATACCCGTCCCCTCTGCAGCTGTACTGCGATCTTCTCTGAGTGAGAGGATCTGAGCCCTGACACTCGGCTCCCACTCGCAGCAGAGAAGAAGCCGAATGTCATTAGTATATCGCATCGGATGCCATACGCTAGTGGGGCCCCCAGCCTGAGTGTCAAAGCACTTCCAAAGCTTCAAAATGCAGCGTCTTACAGTTCTAGCAGAGTTGATGGGATTTATAGAAATTTCATGCCCACTGGGCTGTTTTTTAACTCAACGTAAACTGACCTGTAGTGCGTGTTTCACATCCGCAGCATGTCAATTTCTCTTGTGGGTAGACTGAGTTTTATGTACGAAGTTTTCCAATAGAATTGCATTAGATGCGGAAAATACGCAGGAGGAAACGCATCAAAAACACATGTAATCTGCACATGATTATATCAATAAAGTTTTGTCAAAGCCAAATACCAGGAAGCATCAAAAACAGCAGCATTATTTAAAACATGACATTCCAACAAGAGAGAAAAAAACCCGATAAAAACTAATGTAAAAATATGCACTCAAAAACGCAATGAAAAAACTAGAGTAACCTAATTTAGGCCATGTTCACACGTTTTTGCAGCATTTTTTCATGCAAATTTTCAGCTGCGTTTCACAGTATCAGCAAAGTCTATGAGATTTCAGAAATCTCATGCACACACCTTGGTATTTTTTTCCTAACTGTTTTGTCAAAGAGCTGCGTTTGTGCAAAATGCAGCATGTCACTTCTTTCAGCCTTTTTCACCCATTGAAAGCAACAGGTAGTGCAAATACGCGGCAAAAAAACGCAGGTATCAGGTTTTGCTGCGTTTTTGGTGCCAAAACCTGATGAAGTTGAATCAGATTTTTTTTATGCACTAATCTTTATCAGCATGCATGTACCCTGACAAAAACGCAGTAAAAAATGCACTAAAAACGCAGCAAAAACTAAGCAAAAAAACACAGCAAAAGCTAAGCAAAACTTGCTGTCTGTAAGCAGCTAAAATGCAGCTAAAATTTGCATAGAAAAACACTGTAAAAAATGCCACATGTGAACCTAATTGGTACAGAAGTTGTGCAGAAAATCTGCAACATCAAAAACTCACCAAAAGCTCATCCTGGAAACATAGCCTAAAGAGGACCTATCAGCATGTAAAAAATGTCCACTTTTTCTCTTATTTTATCCCAACCACTAGGGTGCGTATTCTAATTTTTTCTTTATTAAAATTCACCAGACAGCCCCAGACATATGATACTATTTATTTAGTGCTAATATTTTGTGGCCTTTAATAAGGGGGTGTTGCTCAAAGGGTAATAATGAAAAGAAGCCTAAAGACAGGACCTCAGAGAACCTTATGAGCCCCACCTTCTTGGTAAAGACAATGTACAACTGGAATATATGTCATTCTCTATAAGAAAATGGTTCCTGGATAGGGTACCACTTCATAAATTCACAAAAGAAAAAGAATCAGGCACTCTTGTAGTAGCAAGAAATTTTTAGTTTTAATGAGAATTGCAATCCAAAAACGAACTCAGTGACGCTTCGCTTCAGTCAACAAGGCCTTCTACAGCTGGATTGCGGACAGTATACTGTGTGGACTAGTGCTATATGGTATACGGATATGTTGTGCAAATCTCCTGGGCAACATATCCCTATCCCTATACCACATAGTACCAATATATATGGGCTAACCATTGCCCAGAAACTCCAGTTCAAAACCCTAACATTGGCACACAAAGCCATCCACAACCTGTCTCCTCCATACATCTGTGACCTAGTCTCCCGGTACATACCTGCACGCAGCCTCCGATCCTCACAAGATCTCCTTCTCTATCCCCTCTTATCTCCTCTTCCCACAATCGCATACAAGATTTCTCCCGTGCATCCCCCCTTCTCTGGAACTCTCTACCCCAACATATCAGACTCTCGACTACAGGGGAACCTTCTAAAGGAACCTGAAAACTCACCTATTCTGACAAGCCTACAACGTGCAGTAACCCTCGCTTCACCCTACCGCTGCACTACTAGCTCTACCCTCACCTACTGTATCCTCACCCATCCCTTGTAGATTGTGAGCCCTCGCGGGCAGGGTCCTCGCTCCTCCTGTACCAGTCACTGTCACATTGTGTTTAAGATTACTGTAATTGTTCTTGTATGTATACCCCTTTTCACATGTAAAGCGCCATGGAATAAATGGCGCTATAATAATAAATAATAATAATAATATATATATATATATAAATATATATATATATATATATATATACACATATATATATGTATATACACAAATATAAGTATATACAGTATATTTATATATATATATATATATATATCTAAAAGAAAAATAATATCTATGTATGGATATATATATATATATATATACATATATATATACTCCCATGTATATGCAGTATATGTACTATAGTTCCAAACATGCCAGTGTGCACAGCTCTGCAGTCTGCAGCTCTACACCAGCACCTCCATACATGATATAACTGTATTCTGCCCATGTAATGTCTCCATTTCTACTGGTATATCAGAGACTAATACATTACTAATAGAACAGATCTAATGTGGAATCAGTCACGTAACAACCAGATGCTGGCTTCTCCCATAAATTCTGTCACCAGTATGTGCCATAACTTCTATAAAGCAACAATAAAATAAAGTAATAAATTGTTATCACTATCATAGGTAACAGTCATATAGATATTATTATCTGTTATTCCTAATAGATGTTGTTAAAAAGCAATAACAGAAGCACATTTCTATCTCTGTACTTAATATATATAGTATGGTATGGTGTTAGTAGATATAAATATCGTGATTACACTTATAATTTATATATACATATTTTTATATATATATATATATATATATACACATATATATATATATAAATATGCTCATATATATATCATATATATCATATATATAAATATATATGATATATATCATATATATGATATATATATCATATATATAAATATGCTCATATATTAAGTATATTATCTCTCTGTCTACAGTGTTTATTTTCACTTACTTTAGTGGCATTTACATTAAAAATTATCATATTATAAAGAATATTTTTATTTTAAAGTGTGATACCATTAGCAAGAAGAATAAATTATTGTTTAAGAAATAAACTGGTGACAAAGATAATAAAGCAGAACTAGTTGGAAATAACGGCAATACAATAGGTGGAGTAATTCTTCGTATGAAACAATGGCCTTTGGTCCTCCTAATTGAAATTATTCTTAAACTTAATAATAATTATCATAATCTTCATTATAATCTTAATCATAACAGTAAGAAGAAATGCGCTAATATATTTCGGTCTTTTTAGATGAAATAAACTGTAAACCTCATTGGCAGCAGGCAGTAAGTCCCTGGTCCGACTTGTCCTTATCTTGTATAGTAACTGTATACCTGACTAGTTCATTGTCCTAACTTAAACTGATCCCTTTCTAATAGTAAATGATCTTCAATCACAGGACACTACTTCGTGCTGCCGCATACAGTAATTGCTCCTTTATTATATATACCATACATTAGTTTCAAGACATTTACCTTTTTTATTCCTAATAATTATCTCTATAATAATGGATTTGATAATATAATCATATAATTAACACATGATCATAATAATAATAATAATAATAATAATAATAATTATTGTTATTATTATTAATAATCTAAAATGGGAGAAAATAGTAGTTAAAAATCAACAAAACAAATGAATGAATTTATTTGTGAAACCTAACACTAACATTTTTCTTCAGGTTTTTATTTCCACTAACACTGTGATCTCCAGTTACAGTCTTGTTAGTAATGGTAGTCTTCTCACTAGTAGTTTTCTGTTAATAAACCCTCAGTTTGATTAGGTGATACATGCATATTACACATATTAATAATGCACTACTTACATTTCCCGGCAAGCATCCATTTGTAGATGGCATTAGCTATGGCTGTGGCAGGGAAGGTGTTAATAAGTTGCATCAGGGACCTCTGAGCTGCACATCGGAGCCTCCATTCTCTCCCATTGTCTTGCAGTGAACATGCTGTCAGTGGCAGATCAGAGGACTCTGGCTCCCTCTGCTGTCTTTGTGCAGAGCTGCAGGCAGACGCCTAACAATGTTTATGTCAGGTTTACAGAACATTTCCCCCTAAAATATCTAATCATTTCCATTTAAGGGGTTTTCTCACCAAGACCCATGCTCTATTAAGCTTTATGGATGAAATAAATAGGAGTTCCGATCCTCAATGGAGAAGATGGATAAATTTGGTCTCCATCTTCTCCTTACAGTGTGCTCTGATTCTCACATCCGAGAGAATCGAATCCCACTATACTGACACTCAGAACAAACTCTGATTATTGTTTGATCCGATTATCATTGCCATAATTGGCCCGATTCTCTCGAATGAGAGAACCTACGGTCGTGTGACCCCAGCCTTAGACTCTGATCACAGTTTAATCAGCGTGTGATCTGATTTTCTCGGATGTGGAGAAGAAAAAATAAATTTCTCCATCATCTCCATTCAGTCAGTCTGTGTAAATCGGACCACACTCGGATGTCATCTAAGCGCATTCCGATTTTTTCCATGAACCCACAGACATGAATGGCCGAGTGCGATCTTATAATCGGATGCAACTTGGACATGCTGTGATTGTTTTCCTTGGAACGACTTGATCCAATGAACGAATTGGACATGTGCACAGCCCCATAGAATAACACAGGGAAGAGAGTTATCCGTCAAAACAATGGATAGCACTTATCCGATTTTTACGGTCATGTGCATGAACCCTAAGACATGACACACATCTCCTTCATTTGGGTCTTTGACTTGTGACCCAGTCCATGTTCTAGAATAAAGGGGCAATAGCACCACAGGGTCCTATTAAAGTCTAAAAGTATCTGTTGATTTTTTAGGTCTAAAACTGCCCTATTTTTACATTGCAAACAGGAGCCCTATTTGGAAACCTCTGCTCCATATATAAGGCCACGGTCACACGTTCAGTATTTGGTCAGTATTTTACATCAGTATTTGTAAGCTAAAACCAGGAGTGGGTGATAAATACAGAAGTGGTGATGTGTTTCTATTATACGTTTCCTCTGATTGTTCCACTCCAGGTTTTCCCTTACACATACTGATGTAAAATACTGACCGAATACTGAACGTGTGAACGTGGCCTAAATCTCAGTTTTGGGGCGCTGCTAGTTTATAGCTCTTGTTGGTGCTGTATTGTAAGAATACTGTGGAACAGATCAATTGCACATCTTGGGACACCTTATGCCCTTCAAAACCCTCAGAGTCACCCAGCGACAAAGTGGTCACATCTACACAAATGGTTTCCAAGGGACTTGACCCTGTCAGCCCTGAAGGCACGTTTTATCTGAGATTTACATGTTAAAATAGGATGTAGATAGAGTCCCACACATTAGTACGGATAAGGGCAGATAATGGCTCAGACATATGTCTAGCTAGTAAAAAAAGACAGTTTTCTATATACTTTACTTGATCATTAAGGGATTATTAACCCTTAACAAGAATAAAGCAGGTAGACCAATTCTCACACTAGTTTTTCTCTTTAATATTATCTTTTCACATGTTTTTTCTCTTTCCTGATGCTGTATTTACGTTTTTTTAGTGTGTGAACATCTGAGTACTATTTGGACAGACATTTAGACAAATATAAATCTCACTAATATCACATTTCGAACCATACGTTGGCTGCATTCACACATTACAGTCATGGCTAAAATGTTGCTGTTCAAATACAATTGTATGTAATATATATTAACGCAGCCACAACAGCCTTAAAGCCTCCAGATTCCATACACATTAGATTTAGATATGTTGCTGGTTAAATGGTCATTTATTAAACGATCCATAATGCAGACACAATCATACACATTTTAGTTCATATTGCACATTGTAGACATTCAGCCTGGCCATATATATTTAATGACATGTTTGGACAATGAATGAATGAAAGAAAATGGCCGGACATTAAAGAAGTTGTCCACTACTTTATCCCCCCCCCCCAATGTATCCCCCCGAGTCCCCTAAGACTTATTGTAAATACCTTGTGCTGTTGATAATGCCCACAACCCAGCAGCCACCGCGGGGACCCCAGCGCTGAGTCACGCATCACTTGTCGTGACGTCAGCGCAGGGTCACGTGATGCCTGTGAGCGGCCAGTGATAGCGCCGCTCACAGGCAGAAATAGCAACAGATGTTATTTACAAGAAGTCTTAGGGGCCCCAGGAGGATACATGGGGGAGAATATAAAGTAGTGGACAACCCCTATAAGATCCACTCTTGACTCATACCTCTTCTACGGTGGCTGTGAACAAGGTCGTCAGACCAAAACGTTGGCCCTTTCTTCTTTGCACAGACCAGCTGATATGAAATAAATATATTATTCTTTGAATCTAGAAGTACCATGTTATTTTCTCTACATATTAAGGCCTACTCAGGCCTGGTCACTAAGGGGACTTAATACAGGACATATATATTTGACTGTGGGGTCAAAAATTCTTCTTCCCCCATTCTCCTCACTGCTTAATGAGACACAATGCTGCATACACGATTAACACTTTTGATGTTACTACAGTTTATTTGGGATCCAAGGGGTAACGTTTCCGAGAGTGACGTGCCAAGCCTGGTATGCCAATGTGAGGAGGCTTTTATGTTTTGCAATGCACCTCTGGAAAATTAAATATGCAAATTGCCTCTTCAGAGAGGAAGAGGACTAGAACTCTAATGCCATCTATAAAAAATAACAATCCTAAAAGTTAATATCAACCCTTTAATGAGCCTTGTCACATGACTTAGGATAAAAGCCAAACCAGAATCTCAACTTTCAGACACGTTGTTTCTGGGTGCTGCCCTTCATCAGTGCAAAGTGTGAGATCTGGTTTTGCTTATTGATACAGTCATGCATGGATTACATGTGTTTTTAGTGCATTTATATTTTTTACCTGTGTATTTTCTACATCTAATGCAATTTTATGGTGAAAATCCTCACATAAAACTCAATGTACCCTCAATAGAAATGTACAGGATGCGGATTTCAAACATGCACCGCAGGTCAGTTTATGCTGCGTAAAAAAATAGCACATGGGGCATGAGATTTCGATATCCCATCCTATTTGCTGGAACATTATGACTCTGCATATTTTTGCAGTAAAAATACACAACATCAAAAACTGATCGTGGGAACTAGTGATGAGCGAGCATGCTCGTCACTACTCGTTGCTCACCTGAGCATCACAGTGCCCCAGATGCTCGGTACTCGGCGAGTAGTTTTTGAATGTTCAGGCTAGAGCTTGAGTCCCTGCCCCGCATGTTTGCCGCTACTTAGGCAGCCAATTAACATGCGGGGATTGCTTGCCAGTCACTGTAATGCCGTAGCCATATTGGTAGTGGAATTACGGTGATTGGCTGGCCGCATAGAGTCATCGGGACTATAAAAGACCCAGGACCCTATGCTTGTCGCAGTCTATAAACCTATTAAACTATTCACAAATTAGGAAAGAAAATTAAAAATCAAATAATAAAGTAAATATATAATAAAAGTATTATTTTTATTAGACAAATCCAAGAATACAGAATATAAAATAAAAAAATGGGTAGGGAGAGAGGGGAAAGGAAAGGATAAAAAAGAGGAGATGGGGAACACTCAATATAGCATAATGAGGCAGGGAAAAATCACTCTATCATGAGGGCACATATAATATGATCAAAACCAGATAAATATATCATATACTCCTACATAAATATATATACGGGGTTACAAAGTGCCATGTGCAAAGTTAAATGAAATAATAATTAATAAAGCTATAAGTGTCTATAAAACAAATCAAGGTGCAATGTGCCAAATATGTAAATAGCTGAATTCCTTTAGTATTGCAATATTTACAGTACAGACCAAAAGTTTGGACACACCTTCTCATTTAAAGATTTTTATGTATTTTCATGACTTTGAAAATTGTACATTCACACTGAAGGCATCTAAACTATGTATTAACACATGTGGAATTATATACTTAACAAAAAAGTGTGAAACAGCTGAAAATATGTCTTATATTCTAGGTTCTTCAAAGTAGCCACCTTTTGCTTTGATGACTGCTTTGAACACTCTTGGCATTCTCTTGATGAGCTTCAAGAGGTAGTCACCGGAAATGGTCTTCCAACAATCTTGAAGGAGTTCACAGAGATACTTAGCACTTGTTGGCCCTTTTGCCTTCACTCTGCGGTCCAGATCACCCCAAACCATCTCGATTGGGTTCAGGTCTCGTGTCTGTGGAGGCCAGGTCATCTGGCCTAGCACCCCATCACTCTACTTCTTGGTCAAATAGCCCTTACACAGCCTGGAGGTGTGTTTGGAGTTATTGTCCTGTTGAAAAATAAATGATGGTCCTACTGAACGCAAACCGGATGGAATAGCATGCCGCTGCAAGATGCTGTGGTAGCCATGCTGGTTCAGTATGCCTTCAATTTTGAATAAATCCCCAACAGTGTCACCAGCAAAGCACCCCCACACCATCACACCTCCTCCTCCATGCTTCACGGTGGGAACCAGACATGTAGAGTCCATCCGTTCACCTTTTCTGCGTCGCACAAAGACACGGTGGTTGGAACCAAAGATCTCAAATTTGGACTCATCAGACCAAAGCACAGATTTGCACTGGTCTAATGTCCATTCCTTGTGTTCTTTAGCCCAAACAAGTCTCTTCTGCTTGTTGCCTGTCCTTAGCAGTGGTTTCCTAGCAGCTATTTTACCATGAAGGCCTGCTGCACAAAGTCTCCTCTTAACAGTTGTTGTAGAGATGTGTCTGCTGCTAGAACTCTGTGTGGCATTGACCTGGTCTCTAATCTGAGCTGCTGTTAACCTGCGATTTCTGAGGCTGGTGACTCGGATAAACTTATCCTCAGAAGCAGAGGTGACTCTTGGTCTTCCTTTCCTGGGGCGGTCCTCATCTGAGCCAGTTTCTTTGTAGCGCTTAATGGTTTTTGCAACTGCACTTGGGGACACTTTCAAAGTTTTCCCAATTATTCGCACTGACTGACCTTCATTTCTTAAAGTAATGATGGCCACTCATTTTTCTTTACTTAGAATTTGTATTATGGCAAGAAAAAAACAGCTAACAGTCTATTCAGTAGGACTATCAGCTGTGCATCCACCTGACTTCTGCACAACACAACTGATGGTCCGAACCCCATTTATAAGGCAAGAAATCCCACTTACTAAACCTGACAGGGCACACCTGTGAAGTGAAAACCATTTCCGGTGACTACCTCTTGAAGCTCATCAAGAGAATGCCAAGAGTGTGCAAAGCAGTCATCAAAGCAAAAGGTGGCTACTTTGAAGAACCTAGAATATAAGACATATTGTCAGTTGTTTCACACTTTTTTGTTAAGTATATAATTCCACATATGATAATTCATAGTTTTGATACTTTCAGTGTGAATGTACAATTTTCAAAGTAATGAAAATACATAAAAATCTTTAAATGAGAAGGTGTGTCCAAACTTTTGGTCTGTACTGTATAAGACACTTATTCAAAAAAATCATAAATACATTACCAGAAAAGTATCTATCACAATAAATATTGCACAAACCCCAACAAATTATTCTAATAAATTCAATGTATTTATTCATAAATTACTCATAATTTAAAAATTAATATATGTACAGCACTTCAAAGACAGAAAAAATAAATATCTCATATAGAACATACACTGTGTTCAGAATTATTAGGCAAGTTGTATTTTAGAGGATTATTTTTATTATTGATCAACAATTATGTGGAGGATGTAGGAGGATATCTATTTGTGCAGGTAACTATTACTGTCCCGAATTATTAGGCAACTTAATAAAAACCAAATATAATCCCATCTCACTTGTTTATTTTCACCAGGTAAACCAATATCAGTGCACAAAATTTAGAAATAAACATTTCTGACATGCAAAAACAAAAACCCAAAAAAATTAGTGATGAATATAGCCACCTTTCTTTATGATGACACTCAACAGCCTTCCATCCATAGATTCTGCCAGTTGCTTGATCTGTTTTCGAACAACATTGCGTGCAGCAGCCACCACAGCCTCCCAGACACTGTTCCGAGAGGTGTACTGTTTTCCCTCCCTGTAGATCTCACATTTTATGATGGACCACAGGTTCTCTATGGGGTTCAGATCAGGTGAACAAGGGGGCCATGTCATTATTTTTTCTTCTTTTAGACCTTTACTGGCCAGCCACGCTGTGGAGTAGTTGGATGCATGTGATGGAGCATTGTCCTGCATGAAAATCATGTTTTTCTTGAACGATACCGACTTCTTCCTGTACCACTGCTTGAAGAAGTTGTCTTCCAGAAACTGGCAGTAGGTCTGGAAGTTGAGCTTCACTCCATCCTCAACCCGAAAAGGTCCCACAAGTTAATCTTTGATGATACCAGCTGTAGCATCGGCGTCTCTGCCCCCTGCTAGGCAGAGACGCCGTTCCTCTCACCTTCCCGTTCCTGGCGCGGCGTCCTCCAGCGCTTCTCTCCCCGCTGCTGCCGGCGCACACTTCTTCCCCGGCACTGTGCTTAGGGCGCGCGCGCTCCCCCTCTCTTAAAGGGACCGCGCGCGCCGTCCTAAGGAGTCCCCGGCCAATTGCCGGAGGACCTCCCATATATAGGCACCTCCTCCAAAATGGAGGTGCCTGAGCAAAGTTGTTGCACAGTTTCTTATCTATGCTTCAGCCCTCAGGTCCCGTTGTGCCTGACTACCAGCACCTGGTCCCTGTGCCCGGATCCTCCCTGCCGCCGTCCGACCAGGGTCGGTTCGGGTTGATACTTAGTCACGCCCCTCTGGGTCCCTCCTTGCACCTCGGCACAGAGGTTCCACCACCCGGACCCGTAACACCAGCCCATACCAGTACCCCACCTCCACCTTGCTGGCGTCTGAGTCGGAGTGGAGCTCTCTGCCCTTTACTGATCCAGCCTCTGGCCCATCCATCTGGCCCATCAAGAGTCACTCTCATTTCATCAGTCCATAAAACCTTTGAAAAATCAGTCTTAAGATATTTCTTGGCCCATTCTTGACGTTTTACCTTATGTTTCTTGTTCAAAGGTGGTCGTTTTTCAGCCTTCCTTACCTTGGCCATGTCCCTGAGTATCGCACACCTTGTGCTTTTTGATACTCCAGTAATGTTGCAGCTCTGAAATATGGCAAAACTGGTGGTGAATGGCATCTTTGCAGCTTCACACTTGATTTTCCTCAATTCATGGGCAGTTATTTTGCGCCATTTTTGGCCAACATGCTTCTTGCGACCCTGTTGGCTATTTGCCATGAAATGCTTGATTGTTCAGTGATCATGCTTCAAAAGTTTGGAAATTTCAAGACTGCTGCATCCCTCTGCAAGACATCTCACAATTTTGGACTTTTCAGAGCCCGTCAAATCTCTCTTCTGACCCATTTTGCCAACGGAAAGGAAGTTGCCTAATAATTAAGCACACCTTATATAGGGTGTTGATGTCATTAGTCAACACCCCCTTCTCATTACAGAGATGCACATCACCAGATTTACTTAATTGGTAGTTGGCTCTCAAGCCTATGCAGCTTGGAGTAGGACAACATGTATAAAAAGTATCATGTGATCAAAATACTCATTTGCCTAATAATTCGGCACACAGTGTATATGCCAAACAGGAGGTACATATATACATATAGTAAGTCACAGCAAGTGCTGAATATATATCTCTCTCTCCATCCAGGGCAAAAACTACAGTTATGCCATTATCACTGAATTATTATGTGCTGCACCGATAGAAAATTCAATACAATTCCATGTAGGAAATGAATGCCCAAAGAGATCCAAAGGGATCACATATACTGACCATATGGTGCACACCACATCCCCCTCCACCTACTCCAACGCGCGTCTCGCTGCTGCTTCGTCATTCCGATGAATATTAATACTGCTGTTAGCAGTAGTTAGGCAGAGTTTGTGGAGAGATAGTGTACTACAGGATAGGGTTCATTGCACGTTCTTTCTGCTGCTGGTACTCATACTGTATGAATAGCCCTAGTCCTCAGAGATAATAATATTCTTTTTGCTCTTAATCCTTCTAATTTTTGTTAAAAACAATATAATAGACCATTTATACTGGTCCATTTGTTTGCGGTAATAATCTCCAAAATGACAACATCTGTCGCAAGCTGGAAGCACTGCAGCACTGCCACGGCCAAGCAGCAACAGGCTCTGCTGAAGATAATGTGCTTAGGTGAAAAAGCACACACAGCTGCCGAGTTGTTGAAAGCTGTAACAGACCAGACAGATCTGTGGCTCTCGCCCCTGGACCTACAGCCAGGCACGGTTGTGTGTGGTGGCTCTGAAGCTTGGCAACCTCACACATGTACCATGCCTGGCCCATGTGCTCAACGTAATGGTTCAGCGGTTTCTCAAAACCTACCCCAATCTGCCTGAGCTGCTTGTGAAAGTACACCACGTGTGTGCCCATTTCCGCAAGTCAGCTACAACTTCCGCTGCCCTGGCAGTGCTTCAGCAGTGTTTGCAACTTCCAGCTCATCGACTGTTGTGCGATGTCACCATGAGTTGAAACTCCAATGTTGCATATGTTGGCAAGGCTTTGTGAGTAGCAGAGAGATCTGGTTGAGTACCAGCTTCAACATGCCCGTCAGTATTCCGGTCAGCTTCTGCACATAAGAGCTGAGTGGGCATGGATGTTTGACATCTGTGCAGTTCTCCAAAACTTTAAGGACTCCACCAAGATGGTGAGCAGGGAATAATGCCATAATCAGCGTCATCATCCTGCTTCTCTCTCTATTGAAACGCTCGCTGCTGACAATTAAAGAGGAGGCTTTGCAGGTACAGCAAGTTGAGATGGAGAAATAAACTATACAAGGTGATGCTACACAACCCAGCCTCATCTCATCTTCTCAATGAGGATTGTGTTATAATGAGGAGGAGGAGAAACAGTAGCTGGTTTCCTGTGCTACAGACGGTACTACTTACACCACCTTCATCCCGTTTGGTCAGCGTGGATGGCCTGAAGATGAGGAGGACCAGGAGGATGACAAGCAGGAGAACAGGGACAGCCGTCCTCTTGGTGGGGACAGTAAAGTCTTGGCTGTTGCCAGTCTGGCACACATGACTGACTTTATGTTCCGCTGCCTTTTCCGTGACCTTCGCATTGTACACATTTTGAGCAACAGTAATTACTGGTTGGTCACCCTTCTAGATCCACGATACAAGGAGAACTTTCTATCTCTCCTTCCCATGGCAGAGAGGTCTATTAACCCTCCGTCACATACAATATCGGTTCTAACGAGTTCACATACAATGTGACTGTCAGGCGCAGGCTAGAAAAATACCTATAATATCTAATGTTTGCAATTTCAGTGCTCTAAAAGTGATCAGTGACCTTCATAGGGATATAATAAAAGAGACTACACATAATCAGGTGCAAAAAAAACCCATTTACTTAACATAAAACGAATAACTCTGAAATACAAACATTTCAAAACTCCCGCCAAATAGTCCCCAGTTCGACTCTGTCCAAAAACTCTACAAAGAAAATTTATGGAAACAAACTTAATTTTAAGGTACCTTAAGTACTATTAAACACATATTCAATCAGAATTAGATCCTGAAGTTTCCCCAGAAAAATTACACTTGCAGAGCAAAGAGCAAGAATTACACATCATTTTTGCATGTGTCAGGCAGATTGCATTATGACATTTGTGACATTCATAATTAGAAAGCCTTCTGATTCCGCTTTCCGTGGTGCAGGTGGTGCATCTCCTTCTTTTGGGAGGTGGTGCAGGTGGTGAATTTTCACTATCATCTTCTGGGTGGAATCTTTTGAGCTGAACTTGAAGGCGAGAGGGGATACCGAATGTTTTCATACTTCTCCTGCGTAGCTCTCAAAGCGCTAGTTCATGGGCCAATTTTTTCAGATAGAATTGTCTACGGAGTGGTTCAAGCTTGTTTTCAAGGTAAATGACTTGTGAATTTATACCACTCAAATTCAACATAGCAAAAAATATGACCATTGGCCAGCGTTTGGTGTTTCTGCTGACGTTGAAAGTTGAGCACATCTGATCAGCTGTATCAACACCCCCTTTGGTTGCATTATAAAATGTAATTATCTCCGTTTTTTTTTGTGCCTTAGTCCCAGGATCGATGGCATCATCATCATGAAGTGTTGATAGAAGAAGTACAATTTTTTTTGCTTGTGGTACATAGGAAACCAAAACCTTTCCATAATGGAATGCAAACATACTGCTGTACTGTTGTCTCCCTTTCACATTTACAAACTGTGTAGGCAATTCTTTTTTATTTTTTCTTACAGTTCCGACATATGAAAGCTTCTGCATTTTCAGATAATCAATCAGATCACAATTTGAAAACCAATTGTCAGCTGTTATATTGCGACCCGATCCAAATAAGGGCTCAGCCAGTCTTTTTACAACATCACTGGGTTTGTTGCTGACACAGTAAGGACCTTCTGGTTGTTTTCCTGCATAAACTTCTAGGTTGTAAGTGTAGGCCTTACTGGCATCAACAAGGGCATACATTTTTATTCCATATTTGTTAGGCTTTGATGGAATATATTGACGAAAGGCACATCTACCACGAAAACCAGGGAGCATTTCGTCAATAGTGAGATTCTCCCCAGGGCAATAGCTTTTTTTACAGTTTTCAACAAATGTTTGGAATATATCACGAATTGGAGCAAGTCGGTCATGTGTTTTACGTTCGGTTCGGGTAGTTCTGTCGTCAAACCGAAGGCAACGAATTAGAAGCTTGAATCTGTTTATGAACATAACAAGGCCAAATTTTTCAACTCCATCCCCATCTTTACTCCAAAGTTCCTCCAAACTTTGTCTATTTGCCATTTAAGCTCCTGCAAGGTATAATAATCCAAAAAAAGCACGCAGTTCTATTTCATCTGTGGCCTTGATGGTTCTGTTGCAGATGAACTTGTCCTTTGTAATGTCTATATATTGGTTGGTATATGTGACAATAGAGTCCAGAATGTCATCTGTGAATAAACTATTCCAGCATTCAACTGCAGTTTTTGCATTACTTGCAGTTCCTATAACTGCAGGAAGGTGAGTAATAATGTTTTGAGGTTCCCTACGTTTTTTCTGGAGTGGCTTCTTGTTCCATTGTTTTTTTTTTATCTTTTCCCATATAATAAGATTCTACATCTTCATCCTCATCACTGTCACCATCTTGCTCTGTTTCAGAATCCACTTCACATACTTCCACCTCATCATGAGAATCAATCTCACTTTCCTCTCCTAAATCCTCATTCAGTGTGGGGTCTGCATCATCTAACAGCATGTTTGTTACTTCCTCAACATCAAGGTTTTTTGATAAATTGTACATTTTCCTCTCCATTTCAGCAGATAATCTGAAGCAAGAGAAGGAATATGTGTTAGGGAACTACTGTATATGCCTGAGCAGCACACTTTCTTTTTTAATCTGCCTTATTTCTATGAAATATCCTCACACTTTGTGCTATACATTCATAAAACAAGCTAAATAAACAATTGTGATGAATAAAAACATAAAATACCAACCTTATTGAGTGTGACGTGTTGACATATAATGAGCCTGAGAGATTAGCGCAGTTATATCTGTCCTCCTGAAGCTCTGCAATCCAACTGTGGTATGAGGTTTCACAGAGCTGCTAGAGACAGGAGACTACCTGGAGGGAGGGGATTTCCTCACAATCTGGTGAGGAAGGAGAAATGAAAGTAAAAGAGATGTGCCTGTCAGGCCTATTGGAGGGTTAAAATGTTGCAGTACAAGAAGGCCCTAGTTGAAGAATTATTAAAAAAAATCCCATCTGACAACGATGGCAGAAGAGGTCACAGTTCCTTGGACAACCAAGGAGTACAGGCGAGGGAGACACATACCAGATGCAGCAGAGGCAGGGAGAACACTCTCAAAGGTCTGGGACAGTTTTCTCAGACCTTCCCAGCGCACAGGCCCTGATGTGTGGGGTACTCTGACAAGGAGGGAAAAGTTTTGGAAGATACTGAAGGAGTACCTTGCCGACCGTACCAACGTTCTCCGTGATTCCTCTGTGCCTTACAACTATTGGGCATCCAAGCTGGACACATGGCATGAACTGTCTCTCTATGCCTTGGACATCCTGGCTTGCCCTGCTGCTAGTGTTCTGTCAGAGCGGGTTTTTAGTGCCACCGGAGGAATTATAACTTATAGGCGCATCCGTCTGTCAACTGACAGGCTGACTCTTATCGAAATGAATAAGGGCTGGATTGGCCCAGACTTCTCAACACCACCAGATGACAGCAGCGGAACATAAACTCAAATTAATTTTTTCCTGGTCCATTCCCATGCACGCCTTCACATCCTGACAAGGGTATGTGCTCCAGAATTTCATCTTATGTCGTCCTCCTCCTTCTCCTCCTCATCATCCTCCACCACCACCATATCAACAGGGTGATCATCATGCAATCCCACGATTAATTTCTGTAAGGGTATTTATGATGCCTTCATGAACAATTTTTAGATGTTTACCTCTAACATTGTTTAAAATTTATATGTATACCCCAAGGGGTAAATGTTTTTGATCCCATGCACTTAGTGCATGGGCATTACCCATATAGGAGGTCCACTCCTTAATAATGGGAAAAAAAATTCTGAGGCCCTCCACTACGTTTCTTCAAAGGGGTATTGGAGTACCTCCTTTTTTTGGCAGCCCTTGCACTTAGTGCATATGCATTACCAGTCTAAGAGACCCACTCCTTAATAATGGGATTTATTTTTTTTATGAGACAGATTCAAATAAATTCTATATTCTACAATATTTCCAGTCTTATCTACAATTCGTGTACAGTGAGCTATCGCACAAGGGATAGCATATTGCAAGCATCTAGTCAGGGATTTGCCTTATAGTCTGTGCTGTTGCAACCAAAAAAAATAAAAATTCTGTTCTATTCCCTATAGGATATACTGCTGTTAGCTGCATTTGGAATAGGGACAGGTGCTAGGCATCATCTGCTGGAAATGAGTGTTCATTGTTATCGCATACATCTCTTCCACTGTCCATAACTTGATTGTTTTTTCAAAAAACTCATTGACAGATTTGTGTTTTTTAATGTAATCTGCACTCAGAAATTCATCAAAGCAGGCAGGGTTGCTTACATTCTTTCACAGTTTGGTGCTGCTAAGTACAAATAAAAACCTCTTTGGGGCTGGTTAAAATCTATTTTATATTCTACAATATTACCTCTCTTATCTGCACTTCGTGTATGGGTGAGCTATAGCACTAGAGATAGCATATTACAGGCATCTAGTCAGAAATTATTGCCTTATAGTCCTTGCTGCTGCAATGGAAAAATAAAAAAAAATTCTATTCTATTCCCTATTAATACAGCTGTTAGCTGCATTTAGTATAGGGATAGGTGCTAGGTGGTATCATCTGCTGGAAATGAGTTTTCATTCTGGTCACATACATCTCTTCCACGGTCCATAACTTGGTTGATTTTTTTCCTTCACTCATTGACCGATTCATAATTTTTACGGTGATCTGTACTCAGAAATTCATCGAAGTTGACAGAAATTCATAGAAGTTAACAGAAATTTTTCAAAGTTGACATAAATTAATCGAAGTTGACAGAAATTAATCAAAGTTAACAAAATTTACTGATTTAATGTGTCATTCGCAGTTTCTCTTCAGCATCTGTATGTAAGAGGTAGTGGTGGGAGACTTGACGCTACTGGAGCTGGAATTACCACTTCAGAACTCTCCAGCTCTTTGTTTCTATCCATTTCTGGATGCTTCTTGAAGTATGTTTTTGTTCATTGTCCTGCTGTAAGACCCATGATGACCTAGGATGCAAACCCAGTTTTCTAACACTGGACACTATATTGCAACCCAAAATCCTTTGGGAATCTTCACATTTCATGAGGCCTTGCACACAGTCAAGGCACCCAGTGCCAGAGGCAGCAAAACAGCCCCTAAATATCTTTGAATCTCCACCATATTTGACTGTAAGTACCGTGTTCTTTTATTTGTAGGCCTTATTCTATTTACAGTAAACAGTTGTATGATGTGATTTAACAAAAAGCTCTATCTTGGTCTCATCTGTCCACAAGACGCCTGCTGGCCCTCTAAAAATAGTGGGGGCTGCCTGCTGGCCCTCTAAAAAGCAATATACGGCTATGCAAACCAGAGCTGGCTGCTGGCTCTCCAAAAATGCTTTGTGAGGGCTGGCTGCTGGCCCTCTAAAAAGTTGAGAGAGAGCCGGCTGCTGGACCTCTAAAATTTAAGTGAGGGCAGCGGATGGACCTCTGACAATAGTGAGAGCCATTTGCTGGCCATCTAACAATAGTGAGGGCTGGCTGTTGACCCTCTAACAATAGTAAGAGCCGCCTGATGACCCTCTACAAATAGTGAGGGCCGCCTGATGGCCCTGTAAAAATAGGCTTTGTGACTTTCAGAATCCTTCCTTCATAAATTAAACAGAATGTGTCTGATCATGTTTCATACACCAGATAAGGTAGTAAAATGTTAAAATTACATTTGAAAGCAATGCAAACATTCAAAAATGTAGCAAAAACACTACGTGTGAACATAGCCCAAGGTGTGGAGGAACATTTTTTTTCTCTTATTTTGCCTTATATTAAAGTCATTATCCTGGAAACAATATTTCTTGACATTCTTTCCAGTAAAATCCATTCAGTTTTGTATGTTGTATTGTCAGTCCGTAAAAGTGGCATAATACTCTGACAACATTGTTCACAGCAGCGACCTGGGATTCAGAGATGCTTCCAGGGGTCTTCCCCATGCTGTTTCCATGTCATTTTAGCGCTGTTTCCATCAATTTGGCCAATTTTTAGACTCCTCCAGACCTCCGGGAGTATCCGCCGGAAAAATGGTCAAGTTTCCCATTGACTTCCATTATACTCGTCACTCAGGTCAAGCACCTGAGCTTTACGATTTGCTAGACTCGAGTAATGAACACCCGAGCATTTTAGTGCTCGCTCATCACTAGTGTGAACTTAACCTTAAACTCCTTTAAGTTTTGTATTAAGCAGTGACAAAGTTAGGGTCCATATACTGTACATATGCTACTAAGACTCTATTTGGATCCTCCATTGCAAATTCCTGCACATTAGATGGTAGAAATAGAACTGCATACAGCATTAGCCTTTCCTTTACAGACATCATCATCACTGTCCTCAACATGGTTCACTATCTAAATTCCCTATCAGTATGGCTTTGGCGTGTGGAAGGAAACTGGAGGAAACCCACACAAACACAGGGAGAATATACAAACTCATTTCAGTTGTTGTTTTTGGTGGGATTTGAACCCAGGACCCCAGCCCTACAAAGCAACAGAGCTAACCACTGAGCCACCATGCTAGCCTCGGTCCAATAATGTCTCTATGACAGAAGCTTTTTGCCACTTTAGAAGTGGCAATGACCTCCCCTTAGGTCTTGGACCCCAGTGTGGCTTGACAAGATGCACCAAAAGTATGTCCGCCCCTGAATCATTGTGTGATATATTATTGTTATTTATTATTATACTGCCATTTATTCCATGGCACTTTACATGTTAAAAGGGTTATACATAATAAAAAAACAAGTACAATAATCTTGAACCAAATAAGTCACCGTCTGGTACTGGAGGAGAGAGGACCCTGCCCGTGAAGGCTCACAGTCTCTGTCAGAATGTTGTGGCTTCCATTACAAAAGACAATATGCAACCCCCCCCCAAAAAAAAAAACACAAAAAAACTATTCAAATGCATAGGAATTATTATTATTAAACATATATAAAATTATGTCACATAATTGTGCCATATACAGTATATGTAGGGATGGGGAGGAAGGTGTGGCAGCCCTCATGAAATCCCTGTTGTTTTACATGTATGAAAATGTACTGTGTTGTATGTATTATCCTCTGGGATGCTGCAGTTCCTGTTAGTCAGGGGTGACAGAGTTAACTGTAGGGCCAGCCCATAGTTGGGGAGGAGGATTGTGGACCTGTGTGTCAGTTCCTGTTTTTGTAAGGGAGTTGTTACTAAGATAGAGACAAGAAAGGACACCCTCATAGGAAGGCTTCATCATTAGGTGTGTGTGTGTGAGAAGAAACTAGAGAAAAAGGGAGCAAGTTTTAGCGAGAGATCTTCGGCAGTGTTCTTCCCTATGCAGTAAAGTTGGGGGACCCACAGTAAGAGAATGTTAGGGAACGTCTCTACTTTTGGGAACATTTAGGCTATGTACACACGATGCGGATTTGAAGCCGAAATTTCCTGAGCGTTTTTGCCTCTCCCTGGCAGAAAAAACGCATGCGGATTTACATGCGTTTTTGATGCATTTTTGACACGTTTTTTATGTGCATTTTTTGAAGCGTTTTTGTACATCAATGAATGCTTTTTGGAGCTAAATAAAGTCTTTTGGTGGGGCATTGCTTAAACCCTTGGATTAAGAACTGGGGTGAGTATATTGATTCATTTAAAGGATTAAAGAATGGGTCTGTTGTATTTCAAATAAAGTGTTTGATCTTTGTCTGTGTGTTTATTTAACTCTTTACTTTACTTTAATTAAGTTTGGTCATGAAAATTCTATTCATGTAATTTATGCAACTGATGTGAGCTGCTAATTTTAGCCTGGGAAGGTGCCATTAGACAAACATTTTCCCAGGCCATAATTAACATCTTACAGCTAGTTCGTTAGCCACTATGCCCCCCCCACTCAGCAGCAATTTGGACACAATGTATTTATGTTGTTTCCAAAACACAGTGTTCTAATGCAGCACTTTTGTTGTCGATACATGTGAATAAACTGCATATAATGACATTTCAATCAGTCAAAATCTGCAACGGAGACTAGCGTATCCGCTACAGAAATTGACATGCTGCGGATGAGTTTGGGTACGTGGCCACGGTCAGGAACCGCTGCAGGTTTGACGCTGCGTGTTTATACAACGTCAAACCCGCAGTGTCCAGACGGTACAGCATAGTGGATGGGATCTCTAGAAATCCCATGTCCACTATGCGTTCATCAGAGGCTGCGAATCACCTGCGGACATTGACATGCGCGTCTCTCAGGACCGTAGCATGTCAATTTCTCTTGCGGAGTCACTAGTGCACAACAGAAATTTGACCACTAGAAAGTATTGAATGCAGTAAATCTGCATGGTTCAGTGAACACATGTGGATTTACCTGCGTTCAATAGAATGCAACTCTTTGTACGCAGCAAAAATTGTCGTCCAAAGTGCTGCTACGTCCAAATCGTGGGTGCAGAGCCTAAAATTAAAAAAAAATTGCGTGGGCTCCCGCATCATTTTTATAACCAGCAGAGGGAAAGCTGACCACTGGAGGCTGATATTAGTAGAAGGGGAAGGGGCCATTAACCAACAATGTTCCCTGGCTATTAATATCAGCCCACAGCTGTTTGTTTAGCCTTTACTGGCTAGATTACAGGGGGATCCCAGAAAAAAATTGACGTTTGGTCCCCCTAAAAAAATCTAACCAGCAAAGGCTATACTAGACAGCTGCGGGCTGATATTAATAGCCATGGAAGGGGCCATGGATACTAGCCCCCTCCGCGGCTATTAATATCACCCCTCAGCAGTCCCAGAAATGGCGCATCCATAAGACGCATCAAATCTGGCACTTAGCCTTGCTCTTCCCACTGCCCTGTATCGGCGGCAAGTGGGGTAATGGGGTTGGGGTTCACGTCAGTCTTATATTGGCGGCTGACGTGTAGCCCAAGTTAGTAATTGAGGGCTTCTATAAGACACCCCCATTACTAACTGCATAGTAAAATGGTCACCACCTTTTCAATAAAAACACGGCCAGAATAAAGTATTTTAATGAAATAAAAACCACATGTTTTTTTAAAAAAACTTTATTGTACGCCTCCGCGAAGCCATCGATCTTCTGAAAAAAAAGTAAAAAAACAAACATCCATATCCCTCACCTTACAGCAAGGAAAGTGAAAAACCTGCACCACCTGCAAGCAGCTGCAATATTCAGTGCAAAGCTGAACATGTACAATGCAGACACCTAAATAGGACTTGGTAACATTTCAGGGGCAAAAGGTCATAAAAAAGTTTAAACAGTCCAATATCCCTCACCTGTCCGCCATCAAAGTCGCAGTCCATGATCACCACCGATTGTCCCTCGACAATCTGGGTAACTTCTACAGCAGTGACATCAGCAATCACTGATGTCACTGCTGCAGAAGCTAGCAATGTATACTGACAAGGAGTGTAAAATCACTCCTGTCATTATACATTGCTGCAGGAGGTCACTGGGGTTCATCAGCTGAAGATCAGCTGATGAGCCCCAGTGAGCTAACCACCGTGGGAGCATTCTTGAGAATGCTCCCATGGGGAGATCAGCTGTTGCTCACGTCACCGCAGGTACTGTACTGACAGTATCTGCGGTGACGTAAGCATCAGCTGATCGGTTGCGTGACCGATCATCTGATCGTTGATGTCACCGCAGGTCCTGGCAGCTCAGTACACTGTGGGGAGCGAACCCGCTCCTCACAGTGTACCGCCAGCCGCCAGGAGTAGAGGATTGCCGTCGGGGACCAGGAGAACACTGGGGGGGCGCTGGACAGGTGAGTATAAAAGTTTTTTTTAAATTTTTTTTATTTTTTTTTACACTGCAGGCACACGGGCTGGGCAGAGCAGACTACTACTACTGCTGTTATCAGTGAGAGCGGAGATCGGATGAAAGGAGTAGTAACCTCCTCTCCCGATCTGGGTACCACCCGCACCGCGTTTCCGCCGCGAATTTGTGGCCATTGACTTTAATTGAAATGCATCAAATCCACAGGTTATCTGCGGTTTTGCTGCGTTTCAATTCAAGTCAATGGGTGCATATTCGTGGCGTAATTTCCTGAACAATGGTAGTGCTGTGTTTTTTAACGCAATGCGAATCCGGAGCGGAAATTTCCACATCATGTGCACAGCCCATGGGGATTTGCATTGCAATGCATGGCAGACCAATTACAAGCGTTTTTGATGCGCATCAAAAACGCTCTGTGTGCACATAGCCTTAGTGTTGACAAGACTTGGAAGCTGCAGTCAGAGAGATAGAACCAGCAAGGCTGGGGCACATTTAGTAAGGTGACAGCTAGAGGATCTACCTTACGTTGTTTTCAGGAGTGTTTCAGGAAGTGAGACAATAAAGGCATAGAGGTTTAGCCCAATCAAATGGAATAGTAGGAATTAATATTTTTTTAAGACGTTCTGAGTTACGGAAATATTGACTATGTTAAGTATTTTTATATTTTGTCAGATATTTATGTTTCACTACTTCCATGCTCTTCACCTTCTTTTTTACTTCTCCCACACTTTCTCCTTCATCATCCTCAGCATCTTTTTCATCCTCTTCTTCTTCACCTTGTTCATCTTCTTCTTCTTCACCTTCTTCGTATTATTCTTTTTTTTTACATTCTTCATATTCTACTTCTTCATCTTCTTCATATTCTTCTTCTTCATCATATTCTTATTTGTGACAGGCATTCCTGTAGTTGTTATCTATAAAAGGTTGGACATTACACCTTTCGTTCTGCCCATCACAAAAGATTTACAACAGGATTTGTCCGCGTTCAGTTTGGCCTGCAGCAGCAGGTCTTTTCCAGGGGCACCACGAGGAGGAACGGACTCACACCCATACACTGCTTAGTCATCTTCTGCTTATAACTTAGATATTATCTTCTGCTCTGATTTTTAGTCTTATGTTTAATGTTCTTCCGCTTTTTGTTCTGAAGCTTCTTGTATTTCTGCTTCTTGATTTTCTGTCTCTTGTTCTTCTGTATCTTGGTGCTTGTCTTCTCTTCTTTGTCCTCTTGGTCAACTTCTTCAGGGTCATCTTCTTGGTCTTCTTCGGGGTGGTCTTCAGGGTCGTCGTCTTCGGGGGTCCTCGTCTTCGGGGTCCTCGTCTTCTTCGGGTTGGTCTTCTGGGTCCTCGTCTTCTTCGGGGTGGTCTTCAGGGTCCTCGTCTTCTTCGGGGTGATCTTCAGGGTCCTCGTCTTCTTCGGGGTGGTCTTCAGGGTCCTCGTCTTCAGGGTCGTTGTCTTCGGGGTCCTCGTCTTCTTAGGGTTGGTCTTCAGGGTCCTCATCTTCAGGGTCCTCGTCAGGGAGATCCAGAGTGATTACCAAGAACCATTTCAAAAAGCTTGAACTTGGAAATGTAGCAGAAGGTACAAGAAAGCTGAGGAACTACCGAGAACCAGCTGACGGTACTGGAACCCAGATGGGTAGCAGAACCACTACGTCTTGTAAGGAAAGTGTTCTGAATGGAACCACCATTCTACCTAAAGATATTTCTTTTTTTAATTTTCTTGTCACGACGTCTGGGTGTTGGTAGGCTGATTTTAGATTTTTACTCCAGCCTTTCTTGATTTTAGAAGGGCATGACATGCCTATATCTGTGTCTCCCCCTCCTTTTACTCCTCCACCTCTTTTCTTTTCGCATGACTATATGTACTTGTCACTTTTCCATGTGTTAGTTGTGTCTTCAGAGCAGTTTTTCAGCTTTTGGACATCTTTGAAGTGTTTTCTATGTGTTTTCTATGTGTTTCTATGTGTTTTTGTTTGCCTGCCATTGGTTTTAACGGTGTTCGAAGGTGTTCGACGAACAGTTCGACGAACAGTTCGACGAACAGTTCGGCGAACATACGGGTGTTCGACGAACCGAACTCGAACACTACGGGGGTGGCTCAACACTAGTGAGCAGTGAAGTGTGCAAAAGGATTTTTAATCTTTTGATGGCCTTTTACAATTTAGAAAAATGGTGGCTAGTGGTGGTCATTTTGCTGAACCTGGAAGGGAATTACAAAAACCCCTCTGCATTTTGGCAAATGTTTGATATTTGTAAAATTGAAGTTAAATTCAAATTCCCTCTCAAATTTATTCACTCATCTCCTATACAAACCATTTACACATACAGACATCTTTACTAATGTGTCTAATCTATTATCCAATTAATCTCTGTTCCATGATCTATGACTCCATTGTTTTTACTTTTTAAGTCTTGTCCTCTTCTCGTGGTTTTGGCATTTTTTCAAATTGGGATCCATTTTTAATCATGCTAATATAATTTAATAAAGTCTATACAGAATATATATTTTTTATATTATATACTTCTGTTTTGTGGTTGCTTGGTCGATTTGTTAGGGGTGATTGTAGTATTGATAGCTAGACCATATTATATTGTCTATATTGTGTAGTGTTGAGCCACCCCCGTAGTGTTCGAGTTCGGTTCGGTTCGTCGAACACCCGTGTGTTCGTCGAACTGTTTGTCGAACACCTTCAAACACCATTAAAACCAAAGGCAGGCAAACAAAAACACATAGAAACACATAGAAAACACCTTCAAAGGTGTCCAAAAGCTGACAAACTGCTCAGAAGACACAACTAACACATGGAAAAGTGACAAGTACATATAGTCATGAGAAAAGAAAAGAGGTGGAGGAGTAAAAGGAGGGGGAGACACAGATATAGGCATGTCATGCCCTTCTAAAATCCAAAAATTGAGAAGCCGACACTTTCAGTCCGCTCCTGCCCGTGCCACCTCCGTGTCGCCGGGTTTATGCCAGAGCCGCGGTGAACCCTGACGGCCAGCCCCCCTCTCCCAATACTGGTGCCTGTCCGCTGGTGGGTCGAGCGAGCCCCCCTGTTGTGGAGGCAGCTCTAAGCTTTTTAATTTAAATTGTCTCTCTAATTTGAATGAATACACTTTAAATCCATTTACAAGGATCTATTGGAGGGCAAGTCTCATGCCAGCAGCCGCGTAATTCCAGCTCCAGTAGCGTCCACTAAAGCTGCTGCAGTTAAAAAGCTTTTATAAGGATCGAGCTCGGCTGTCCACCGCAAGGCATCCTACTGCCAGTCCCAGCCCCTATGCCTTGGGGTGCCTCCTGATGCCCTTCACTGAGTATCCCGTGGTCCCGAAGCATTTCCTTTGAAAAAATTAAGTGTCCAAACTACAGGTGGTGTAGCTTGCTTAACAGTCGGGATAATCCGCTGACTAGCAGACACTGCTACTAGGCACAAAGTATTTCCTGGGCTAGATGCAGTTAAAAATTTGTAATTAGATACTCTCGTTGGATGCTGAGAAAGCATTCCATAGAGTCTCCTGGCACGCCATATATGATTCTCTTAAAAAGCTTGGGGTAGGGGTCTAGGGGACCCTTTTATAGCCAAAATCACGGCCCTGTATCGCAATACATCACCTAGGCTGAAGATAAATGGAACTGTAGCATCCTGAGGGCTCGGTTGCTACAGAGGTATTGCACCTCACCCAGAGGTGTGATATCTCACTCTCAGGTAAGGATGGAGTGTGGATCAGGACCCGACACCTGCATGCATTACACCACATTGCCGTGGGGCAGGGCGACCAATATGCCCCTGAGATGGGCACGACAGTCCCTGTCCCTGGCTGGAGTGGGGGGGGGGGGAACACTGAGGAAGGGGAACCCTGTAGTGCAGGAGCAGGGAGGAAGCAGTTCCTGGGTGCATTGAGAAGGGAGTATAAAAGGTGGGCACCATCTTAGTTCAGTGCAGAGAAGTCTGAGCAGAAGTGGCAGGGAGCAGGGGCTCTGCATGAGCTCTGCTCTGGAGGCGGGCCTAGTAACAGAGGCCCAGGCCTGGAAGAGGGAGAAGGAAGGAAGAGGAGCGGAGAAGGCTCCAGGAACGAGGAATGAAGGGATCCCAGGGGTGCGGACAGGCGAGTCGCCACCGCACGCCAGAATCCACATGCATGGAGGGGTCAGGCCAAAGGGGGAGACCGGTCCCCGAAACTAGTGGAGGCAGGAAACGACCCTCAGCTAGAAACCGGAGGCTGTGACATTTTATGTGGCGCAGCCCCTCGCTACACCCGCTAGGAGGGCAGCACATAGGGTCAGGGAAACTGGCGCCAAGTTTACCAAGAGGAGGCCCGAGGCAGCCGGACAGAAGGGTTGGTAAGAAAGTCCAGACAAAGGACACACAAAGGGGGTCCTGTGAAGCGCTCCAAAGTTATCTGGGAGTTGCCTGAGCCCCTCACCTGGTGAGCACAGTACGACGTGGGCAGCCGTTACCTGCAGACGTGGTCTGGATAATAAGAACTGTGAGTAAAGGCCCTGGACTGCATCAATGACTCTGTGTCGTTACTGCTGCTGCCCTGCACCATCACCCCCATCCTCCGCATACACTGCCCTGAGGCTATACTACTCCCGTGGGGAGTTATGCTACGCTCTGCTGCACCCACAACACCAGCCTCAGCGGTCTGCCCTGCAGCGGCGGTTCACTCTGACCGCAATCCACGGGTGGCGTAGTCGGACATTTAAACATCAAAACCACATAAATAGTTCCGCCACTGGTTTGACCACCCTGAGCCACGGAACCGGGTCGCCGCCACGAAGACTACAACCACCAGCATCCACCAAAAAGGGTCCGGCTCCGGGTGTCCCAAGGCCCAGGGGGTGCATCAGAACATTTTCATCACCTTTCACAATCACCAATGGGACAAGGCAGGGATGTCCTCTGTCCCCTCTCTTATACATCCTAGTGACGGAGCACCTGCTCTCATCAATTCGCCATAACCCCAATATTAGGTGGATTGAGGTGGGAGGCACCGAGTACAAGTGCTCTCTATTTGCTGATGATGTACTAGTATATATCACTCAATCACATATATCCATCCATGCTGTTATGGCTGAAATAGATCACTTTGTTACATGGTCAAATTTTAAAATCAATGCAGCGAAGTCTGAGGCCCTTGATGTCTCCCTCCCCAAATCCATATAGGATTCCATCCAGTCCAACTTTCCCTTTGCCTGGCCCTCACAGGGTATCAAATACTTAGGAATTCCTATTCATAGAGACCTCTCCCATCTATGTTATCTTAATTTTGGGCCCTTTATTGAACAACTCCATACAGACCACGGTTGGCAAGTTAGAACTGTAAGATTCACTACGTGAACCACTGGTGTTTTGTGGAAAAGCACATGTACACTGTGTTCCAAATTATTATGCAAAAAGTGTTTAGGAGTGATAAGGGAAGAATTTGTTTGTTTGTCAGTTAAACTCATTGATGGTGATGTGTGTCAGGGCTCTTTATATCACTGTAAGCAATTGCAGACACCTGTGCTAATTAGTTTGGCAGGTGTGTCCAATGAAAGGCAAGACTACTTAAGAAGGCTGTCTCACATTATTAAGCAGCCTACATTTTCTGCCAAAATGGGAAAGAAAAAGGATGTGTCGGCTGCTGAGAAGCAACAAATTGTGGAGTGTTTAGGTCAAGGCATGACTACAATCAACATTGTGCGATGATCAGGATGAAGTGTCTTGGCAATCAAGAAGTATGTAGCTGATTCACAGTACACACGTGTGCGTGCTGATAAGGGCAAATTGAGGACTCTTTCCTACAGGCAATTACGTCAGGTTAAAAGAGCAGCGGCAAAAAAGCCTTGTCATAGCAGCAGACAAGTTTTTGAAGCTGCTGGTGCCTCCAACGTCCCCCGAACAACAAGATGCAGGGTCCTTCAGAGGTTTGCAGCTGTGCATATGCCATCCTGTCGACCTCCTCTATCCACTTCACACAAGCAGAAACGGCTCCAGTGGGCCAAACATTACATGAAGACTGATTTCAAAACTGTTTTGTTCACGGATGAGTGCCGTGCAGCGCTCGATGGTCCAGATGGATGGAGTGGAGGATGGCTGGTTGATGGACACCCCACGCAAACACGGCTACAGCGCCAACAAGGAGGAGGTGGAGTAATGTTTTGGGCTGGAATCATGGGGAGAGAGATTGTCGGCCCCTTTAGGATCCCTGAAGGCGCTAAAGATGAACTCCATAATGTATGTGGATTTTCTCAAACAGCACTTCCTGCCATGGTTCAAGAAGAAGAACCATGTATTTCACAGCAAGATCATTTTTTTGCATGATAATGCACCATCTCATGCTGCACATAAAACATCTGCATCTCTGGCTGATATGGGCATAAAAGGGGACAAACTTATGGTGTGACCCCCATGCTCCCCTGACCTCTACCCCATTCAGAACCTCTGGAGCATCATCAAAAGGAGTGTCTATGATGGCGGGAGGCAGTTCACATCTAAGCAACAGCTCTGGGAGGGTATTCTGTCCTCATGCAAAACAATTGAAGCAGAAACCATCCAAAACCTGACAAATTCAATGGACGAGAGAGTTCAGAAGCTCCTTTCGAACAAGGGGTCCTATGTGAAAATGTAACATCACCTAGAATAAAGTTTTGAGTTGAAAACTGTTTGATTTCAGTTTCTAATAACCTGCTAAAGCTTATAATTTCAAAAATGACCATTTTTTTGGTCTTTATTAAAATGAAAAGGTTGATTGAAAAGTTTGGGGGATCTAAGAGTGTGGCAACCCTGTAGTCATGATTACTTCGAATTCTGACAATATGATGGTCATGTTGCAGGTAGTGCAGCAAGAAGGCACTTATGTGTCTTGCGCATCTCGGAGCCCCAAAATTATTTTCCGGGCTAGATGCAGCTACAAATTATTATTAATTTTAAATCTGGTGGAGCTTAGTATAGATGGGCTAATAGGATCAGTGCTGCACACTGCTACAAAGCCCAAATTATTTTCCAGTCAAGATACAGATAAACATGATTAGTAATTTGAAAGCTTAAAACGGTTGGTAGGGTGATTTTAACCAATCATCAAGCTTTTACTCTCTCCAGGATGACACAGGGGTAGAAAAGTCATTTCGGATCCATGATTTGTTCATCTTTATGAACGTGAGTCTGTCTACATTATCAGTGGAGAGCCGCGTGCGCTTATCTGTCAGCACACCACCAGCAGCGCTGAACACACGTTCAGACAGAACGCTGGCTGCGGGGCATGACAAGATCTCCAAGGCGTAAGTGGCTAGCTCCGGCCATTTATCCAGATTGGAAGCCCAAAAAGAGCAAGGGTCCAGTTACACAGTCATGGCTTCAATGTTTACTTGGAGATACTCCTGTACCATCGTCTCTAGGCGTTGACTATGTGTCAGACTTCTTGTCTCCTGTGGCCTTGCAAAGGATGGGCTAAAAAAGTGGTGAAATGATTCCGCAAAATTGATGTTACCAGCAGATACTGTGGTTCTGTTACGGTTTGAGTGCTGAACACTTGACGGTCCCACGGTTGGCAAGTTGGAACTGTGAGATTCACTACGTGCACCACTGGTGTTTTGTGGAAAAGCACATGTAAGATTCTGCAACAGTCTCTGCTGATACTCCTGCATGCGTGCATCCCTTTCTATGGCAGGAATAATTTCTGCAAATTTACTTTTGTACCGGGGATCTAACAGTGTGGCAACCCAGTAGTCAGGATTATTTCTAATTCTCACAATTCGAGGGTCATGTTGCAGGTAGTGCAGCAAGAAGGCACTCATGTGTGTTGCTCATCCAGGAGCACCAAGTCCCTGTTGTGTTGGTGGCGAGGTAACAATCATGCTTCCTTCCTCTGTCCTCTCCCCCCAACCTCGCACAACAGAAATGTGATCAAGGTCTCCCTCATCTGATGAGTCTTCCATCAGTTCGTCCTTCACTTCTTCCTGGGCTCCTGCACCTTCCTCACTAGTTTGGCTGCTACCATGCGCCCTGGTAAAACCATCTCCCCCACCCTCACATGCCTGCCGCCTTGGTGCTGCCGACCGTCTGGACCTTGCAGATGTTAGCCCTTCCGCATACAACTCCTCCTCCTCTACTTCCTCCACCTCCTCTTGTGCCACCACCTGACTCCGAATTCTGTTTAACATGTGCTCCAGCATGTAAATCACCGGAATAGTCATGCTGATAATGGCATCATCAGCACTAAACATCTTCGTCGCCATTTCAAAACTGTGCAGAAGGGTGCATAGGTCCCTGATCTGAGACCACTCCTCCAGCGTGATTTGCCCCACCTCCGGATCTCGTTGGCCCAGGCTATACGTCAGAACGTATTGCACCAGGGCTTGTCGGTGCTGCCACAGTCGCTGCAACATGTGCAGAGTTGAATTCCACCGGGTAGGCACATCGCATTTTAGCCGGTGAAGTGGCAGGCCCAACGACTTCTGTAGAGATGTAAGTCGCTGAGCTGCGGGATGCGAACGGCGGAAGTGAGCACACAGCGACCGTGCCCTCTGCAGAAGGCCATCTAGTCTGAGATAGTGGGCTAAAAATTGCTGGACAACCAGGTTCAACACGTGAGCCATACAAGGCACGTGTGTGACATTGCCCCGGCGAAGGGCCGCACCCCGGTTTGCAGCATTGTCGCACACGGCCTTCCCTGGTTTCAGGTCCAGTGGAGACAACCATTCATGAAATTGGTTCTCCAGAGCTGACCACAACTCCTCAGCTGTGTGACTCACATTTCCCAGACATTTCAAAGTAAAAACCGCCTGATGACGTTGAGCCCTACTGCCAGCATAGTAAGGAGGTGTGCAGGATCCCTTCTGCGCAGTTAGAAAGCTTGTGGCATTACCAGACAGGCTTTGGGTGCAGGTGGAAGACCGAGAGGAGGTTGAGGAGGCAGAAGCAGTGGAGGAACTTTGACATAAAGAGGATTGACGCACAACTTGTGGGGACGGCAAGACTTGGACAGCAGCCCCTTGTCCTGCTGTCACCATAGTTACCCAGTGCCCAGTCAGCGACATGTAATGCCCCTGTCCATGCCTACTCGTCCAAGTGTCTGTGGTGAAATGCACCCTGTCACACACAGAGTTTCTCAAAGAAGCGGTGATGTTGTGTGCGACATGCTGGTGGAGCGCAGGCACACCTTTCTTTGGGAAGTAGTGCCGACTGGGCATCTGGTACTGGGGCACTGCGACGGACATAAGGTCTCGAATATCCTCTGTGTCCACCAGGCGGAAAGGCAGCATTTCTGTAGCCAAGAGCTTGCAGATGGTGAAATTCAACCTCTTAGCTTTCTCATGGCTAGGAGGAAATGGTCTTTTACTTGTCCACATCTGAGGGACCGAGGGCTGGCTATTGTGCTTAGACGGGGTTGATAAGGGTGTCCCCGGCAAACTGCCGGTCTGTGAGGAAGATGCAGGCGGACATGTTAGGTCGCCTTGATCCAAAGGTGGTGCTATCGATGTCGGACAGCGCTCAACACCAGCTGGTGTTACCACCTCCAAAGAAAATGATGACCTGCCAATCACGCTGGCTGTTGCGGGTAAAGAGGTGGCAGGTCTGCGCCCCAAAACAGGTGTGACTGCTGTCCCCCCAGTCACAGAGGATGAAGAGGCCGCGGATGCACAAGACGGTGGTTGGCCCGGCCGGCTAGGCCGCATTGTAGCACACTGAGCTTCCCACTGCAACTTATGCTTCATGTCCATGTGCCGGTTCATGCATGAAGTACTCAAACTATGTATTTTTTGGCCTCTACTTAGCTTTTGCTGACAAATGTTACAGATAACACGAGTTGGGTCATCTTTATCGATCTGAAAAAATGCCCAGGCTATGCAAGGCTTAGCACCCATGCGACCTGAAGAGCCACCACGACTTGTGGTGAGAGGCAGAGTTGTGTTTGAGGATGCAGTTGTTGACGTGCTTCCAGTACTACGTCTCTGTCCAGGAAGGCGCAACCTGACCTCGTCGTCACTAGCATCTTCCTCCACCTCCTCTGCTGACCTCATCTCTTGGCTGACTGTGGGTTGACAGTAAGTGGGATCTCCAACCTCATCATCATCACCCTGTGCGTTATCACACCCGTCGTCCTCAGAGCCAACCTGTTCCTGCCCTGACAAAAAACTAAAGTTGTCGCTCCAATCAGGTATTTGAGTCTCATCATCGTCTTCCTCATTGTCTCCACCAACAGGAGTTACAGTTTGGGAATGAGGGTCTACATTATGGTCAGAACCTTCTGCGTCTGGTCCTGGATCCGATTCATAAAGATTCTGGGCATCAGTGCAGATCATTTCCTCGTCTGGATTCACAGAAGCGCTGGAGTCGACCTCTGATTCCCAGGCTATAGTATGAGTAAACAGCTCTGCAGACTCAACCATCTGTTCTACCTCATACTCAGATGGGCAGCTGGAGATTTGGGAGCTGTGAGGAAGCAAGTGCGATTGGGGTGACACCTTTGAGGACTGGAGTATTTGTGATGTTGAAGTTGATGTGGAGGAGAGCCCACTTAAAGGAGCACTTGATATCCGTTGAAGCACCTGCTGTTTTTGTGCCTCATCTGGAATTTGTAGCGATTGGCGTGGCCGTAAGAAAGGGATCTTATCACATTGTCCGCTAAAAGAAGTAGACATTTTAGTTTGGCTGGAAGATGGTCTTTCTTCTGCAGATGTTACTGTTGCTTTAACACCTACCCCACGGACACAACCTTTTTTCCCCTTCCCAACACGCCTATTCCCCTTTCCACCAGCAGCAGGCCTTTTTCCACTCATTTTGGTGGTTAACTAATTCACAACTCTGGAGTTGTTTGCACAAAAAAACAATGGATGGGAACCGAGCAGAGCTGAGTGGCCAAACTGTGGTATTAGGCCAAAACTATTGGCTGGGTTAGATGCAGAAAAAAATTATATTCAATTTGCAACCTGATGGAGGTCAGTATAGATGGACTAATAGAGAAAGTCCCACACACAGCTAGAAGCCCAAATATTTTTTCAGAGGTAGATGCAGAAAAAAAATATATTCAGTTTGCAACCTGATGGAGGTCAGTATAGATGGACTAATAGAGAAAGTCCCACACACTGCTAGAAGGCCAAATATTTTTTCAGAGGTAGATGCAGAAAAAAATTATATTCAGTTTGCAACCTGATGGAGGTCAGTATAGATGGACTAATAGAACAAGTCCCACACACAGCTAGAAGCCCAAATATTTTTTCAGAGGTAGATGCAGATAAAAATTATTTTTAATTTGCAACCTGATGGAGGTCAGTATAGATGGACTAATAGAGAAAGTCCCACACACTGCTAGAAGGCCAAATATTTTTTCAGAGCTAGATGCAGACAAAAAATTATTTTCAGTTTGCAACCTGATGGAGGTCAGTATAGATGGACTAATAGAACAAGTCCCACACACAGCTAGAAGCCCAAATATTTTTTCAGAGGTAGATGCAGAAAAAAATTATATTCAGTTTGCAACCTGATGGAGGTCTGTATAGATGGATTAATAGAACAAGTCCCACACACAGCTAGAAGCCCAATATTTTTTCAGAGGTAGATGCAGAAAAAAAATATATTCAGTTTGCAACCTGATGGAGGTCAGTATAGATGGACTAATAGAGAAAGTCCCACACACTGCTAGAAGGCCAAATATTTTTTCAGAGCTAGATGCAGACAAAAAATTATTTTTAATTTGCAACCTGATGGAGGTCAGTATAGATGGACTAATAGAGAAAGTCCCACACACTGCTAGAAGCCCAAATATTTTTTCAGAGCTAGATGCATAAAAAAATTATATTCAGTTTGCAACCTGATGGAGGTCAGTATAGATGGACTAATAGAACAAGTCCCACACACAGCTAGAAGCCCAAATATTTTTTCAGAGGTAGATGCAGAAAAAAATTATATTCAGTTTGCAACCTGATGGAGGTCTGTATAGATGGATTAATAGAACAAGTCCCACACACAGCTAGAAGCCCAATATTTTTTCAGAGGTAGATGCAGAAAAAAAATATATTCAGTTTGCAACCTGATGGAGGTCAGTATAGATGGACTAATAGAGAAAGTCCCACACACTGCTAGAAGGCCAAATATTTTTTCAGAGCTAGATGCAACAAAAAATTATTTTTAATTTGCAACCTAATGGAGGTCAGTATAGATGGACTAATAGAGAAAGTCCCACACACTGCTAGAAGGCCAAATATTTTTTCAGAGCTGGATGCAGATAAAAATTATTTTTAATTTGCAACCTGATGGAGGTCAGTATAGATGGACTAATAGAGAAAGTCCCACACACTGCTAGAAGGCCAAATATTTTTTCAGAGCTAGATGCAGAAAAAAATTATATTCAGTTTGCAACCTGATGGAGGTCAGTATAGATGGACTAATAGAACAAGTCCCACACACAGCTAGAAGCCCAAATATTTTTTCAGAGGTAGATGCAGATAAAAATTATTTTTAATTTGCAACCTGATGGAGGTCAGTATAGATGGACTAATAGAACAAGTCCCACACACAGCTAGAAGCCCAAATATTTTTTCAGAGGTAGATGCAGAAAAAAATTATATTCAGTTTGCAACCTGATGGAGGTCTGTATAGATGGATTAATAGAACAAGTCCCACACACAGCTAGAAGCCCAATATTTTTTCAGAGGTAGATGCAGAAAAAAAATATATTCAGTTTGCAACCTGATGGAGGTCAGTATAGATGTATTAATAGAGAAAGTCCCACACACTGCTAAAAGGCCAAATATTTTTTCAGAGCTAGATGCAGAAAAAAATTATATTCAGTTTGCAACCTGATGGAGGTCAGTATAGATGGACTAATAGAACAAGTCCCACACACTGCTAGAAGCCCAAATATTTTTTCAGAGCTAGATGCAGAAAAAAATTATATTCAATTTGCAACCTGATGGAGGTCAGTATAGATGGACTAATAGAATGATGCTATGCCCAAAAGATTTTACTTCACTAGGTGCAGTAAAAAAATTGGTATTCTATACACAGGTGGTATATCTTGCAACACAGATAGGCTACTCCACTGACTAACACACTCTGCAATAGGCCAAAAAGGATTAGCTTTGCTAGATTCAGCCAAATGCTGTGAAAAAAACTTGCACAGCACTGGCACAGACCTGCCTGGCAAAAACTGATAGGAACTGATGTAACCTAGTCCTGAAAAGGACTCCAATTACAATTAGTCTTTACTCCCACAATCTATCTATTTAAGAGCACAGACCTGCCTGATAAAAGTCGTAGGAAATGCTGTAACCTAGTCCTTAAAAGGACTGCAATCACAACTATTCCCTACTCCCAAGCTATCTGTAGATTTGTGCGAAAATTGGCTT
Source organism: Phyllobates terribilis (assembly GCF_046119375.1). Lineage (NCBI taxonomy): Eukaryota > Metazoa > Chordata > Amphibia > Anura > Dendrobatidae > Phyllobates > Phyllobates terribilis. The sequence goes on along the minus strand of NW_027362771.1, from coordinate 79,846,824 downwards.
GAAATTAACAAGGTATAGCGCACACAGCAACAGCGGTGCCGTCTAACACGCAGCTGCAGCAGTGAGAAAATGGTGGCGACGGGGAAAATGGCTTGGTCTTATAGGGCAAGGACATGTGACATACACTGCCAATGACACATGCCCTTGCTTGTGTGAAAAAAGCACTTCGCTCCGTGTGTGCGCTGCTGATAGGCTGACAGATTGCACCTCCCCACTGTAAATGCGGGAAAGAGAAAAAAAAATGGAGATCTTAATTATTCCTGCAGAGATCCATCCCCTGCCCCTCCCCCCACCCCGCTGTACACTCAAACTGCGTATTAACATTAATTTTCATCATTACTGAGAAAAAATCCAGTTATGATTTTGGTGCACGAACAGTTATCGAACATAACCTCGAACAGCCGAATTTTTCTCAAATCGTTCGTGTTTGCCGAACGGCTCGAACACCGCCCAAAACAGCTCGAATTTGAGATTGGCGAACAGTTCGAGTAGAACAACGCTCATCTCTAATATTGTGTACTACCTTTTTTTACACTGCACCGTACATTTTGGGTGACTTGGGTGGGTTTAGTTTCTGTTGCTGAATTTGAATATTTGAAAATCTTTATCAAAATAATTTTATTATAAGCAATTTTTGAGTGCAACTAAATAGTAACAAAGCTCATGAGTCCAAGTGTATTCAATCTCTACACACCCAGCCTGACTGCTAGCTGCATCTTGTACTGGTCAGTGAGAGAGTTCAGCAGCAGCAGCAGCAGCAGGGAGGAGGGACACTTAGGAGAGTGAGTTAAACTTTGAAAAAGGATTATACAGTAAATGTCACATGAATTTTCAAAGTAAGTACATACCACCTAATCAAGTCTAAGATATATATTTAATAATGTATGCAGCTTATATTGTGAAAGCGGATGACAATTCCACTTTAAGTCTTATTCACACCTGTTTTATAGCTCTGAACAAGTTTCAAGTTTTTCTGAGCTGCACTAGGGCACCTATACAAGCCTATGCTGTAACCCCATATGTCTAAGATTTCATAGGGAGTCTTACTGAAGTTTCCTCTTGGATTCATAGGAAATCTGACAAATATAAAGCCATGGTATGCTTTGTTATTATTTATTTTAAAGTACCATTCATTCCTTAGTATTGAACATGTGAAGAGGATTTACATACATATAATAAACACTATATATAAAATACAAGTACAATAAACAAGCTATAACTGACAGACTGGTACAGACCCTACCCTTACAGGCTTACAATCTACATCTTTATTGTGGAGACTACCTCCATAATATAGTGCCCTACAAAGGCACCATACAGATGCCCATGGAGTGCTGCTGTCTACACATACTGAACCACAGAGAGTCTGTGCGTTGCCATACAGGCTCTGTATACATGACTCAGGCTGCATTCCGTAATGTGGTTTGTATGAGTGCCGCATATTTAGTCTTATAAGTAGGATCACACTAGTATCGAGCTAAACAGGGAAGCTTTCTTTCAGCGAAACCTTTGAGAAAGGTTTCCTTATCCAATGCTGTTCTTGGCCTTAATACAATTGCCCGAATACAGTCCACGTTCTGTATAAGAAAATGGGACTAAGATCCAAAATGAACTTAAAAGTTGAAAAAGAAACACCATTGTGTTTTCGACCCTATGTATGTTTTTTTGACTATATAAAACTGTTCTAAACCGATTTCTGAAAAGATCCCTACCATTCGGTTTCTGATGAAGGGTTTATATTAGAACCACTTTACAGTTGACAAAACATAATTGAAAAGAGCAGAACAGAGCACGTTATATGACCTTGCAGTCTGACTTGTATGATAACACACATCTTATTACAGGCAGAGGAAATGCACAATTAAATGAATAAAACTGATATATTTAATGTGAAAAAGAAAGCATTGAACTTTGCATGCATAATAGTGTGTCTAGCCATTTGTCACATGTCATCCTTTATGACATCACCTAATTCAACGGTATAATAATAAACAATTTCAATTCATTTCCCCTATGTGAAAAAGTGCAGACCATACCATCTGACCTTCAAGGCTAATCTGAAATATATCTGAGACTAATGCAGGGTTTCTGTATACATTTTGCATGACATTACCCTAACATACTACACTTTGGCATAGCTGGCAACTAATAACAGATTCTCAGATTTTAAAGAGGAAAGGCACTCTTTTAAATTAATCTGTATGTATTTGTATCACTGAAATGAATAGTATATTGAGTATATTGGAGGTTTATACTAATTCAATCCATCAAGCATTCTCTTGCTCCTCTGTGGTAGGTTATGTTGTTGGCAAGGCAAGGCTTTTCCAACTAAGTATGAATGACTGATTTACAATGCTACTGGTGGCAAATTAAAGGAGACAGTAATGGAAAATGCACCCACCTATCAACTGCCATATTTTTACAAGTAGCACAGGGAATGTATGGAGGAGGTTCAGGAGCGGGGCTGCATATTACAGTGTATATTACAGTTAACACTTTTCTGTAAAGTCAGAAATGAGAAATAACTCAGATCAAGTCTATTTAACCCTTAAAGCCGTGATCAATATTGACAGCTGCATCTAAGTGGTTAAATAGAGGCAGGGGACTACCATTGCCACCCCATCATCATTCCCTTCCAAGTGGGCTACTGATGAATTTTCATGGCATCTTTGGGCCTAATAAGGGTCTGCCATTGTCTGTACTCCTAATAGAGACTCTGGGTCTAATAGGGCAGCCCTGCCCTATTAGACCCAGAGGCTCTATTGGGATAATGCTATCAGGACAATACACTGCAATATAGAAATATTGCAGGATATCATACAAGCAATCTAATGATTACACTTTGAAGACAATAGTGTGAATTAAAAATGTTTCTGCATTCAGTTACTGGTGGTATTTCTGGTACTGTATCATGTATTGATGTTGGTTCTGGTGCTGAATTCCTGTACTGATGCTTCTTTTGATGCTGTATTCATATACTGATATGATTCAGTTGCTGTATTCATATAATGATGATGGTTCTGGCGCCATATTCATATACTAATGATGGTCCTGGTTCTGTTTTCATGCACTGATGATGATTAAAATGATGTATCCATGCATTGATGATGGTTTTGTTATTATATTCATGTACTGATGTTGGCTCTCTTGCTGTATTTGTGTACTGATGATGGTTCTGGTGAGTATCCATTCACTGCAGTTTGTTCTGGTGCTATGCTCATGAATTGATGATTCTGCTGCCATATTCATGAACTTATGATAGTTTTGATGATATATTCATGTACTAATCATGGTTCTGGTGCAAATGTAAAATATCAGTGTGAGGCCACATAGCAGGAGGAAGTGTAGAAGCCACTTCTATCCAAGAAAATGAAGCAAATGATCTGTACTCTTTAACCATGGAGGTATGTGGGAAAAGTAGGTGTCAACATAAAACAGTACCATGATTTTTTTAAGGAACATTACATGCAATTTGTTTGGCATCTATATGCAAAAAATAGTTTCCAAGTTGGGCATATCTTTTATACTTACTGTTACATATATGAGAACTCCACTTTTTCTTTTATTAAACATGTTTCTTGCAGTCTCTTTCTTTGATTTGCTCTCAGACTTAGTGTCTTAAAACTCAAAACTTTGAAGTGGAAAAAAGAAAAAAAAAGAAAAATGAAGCATAGAAGGTCCCAGTTACTGAATAGAAAAAAGAAATAGGCTAGAAACATTAAACAGTTTTCAAACAAATGGCCTGCCAAACTGGAAGCTGAAAGCTCAAGAGAAGTCTGTTAAGATTGCTTTATCCACACAGTGTGGACAATTAATAGGCAATTTGTATTTTTCATGATAAATTTTATTATTGAACAACTACCGTGTTGTTGGTCAATCCAAAAGGTTAGTAAACATGAAAAGTAAAAGTGAGGTTTTGTCTTAGGATAATATCTATATGTGCAGAATTATTGAGCAACTATTAGTGTGCAAAATTATTATGCACCTAAATAAAAAAAACATTTCCTCTTCTCACTTGTTTATTTTCATCTTGTTCAGATAATAGTATGTTTTTTAAAGATACATTGCAGTTCTTTTACATAGGAAATTGTAAACAGATTTATAAGAGGACAGCATTGTGGCTCAGTGGATAGCACTGCAGCCTTGCAGCGCTGGGGTCCTGGGTTCAAATCCCACCAAGGACAACATCTGCAAGGAGTTTGTATGTTCTCTCCATGTTTGCATAGGTTTCCTCCAGGTTCTTCGGTTTCCTCCCACACTCCAAAGATGTACTGATAGGGGACTTAGATTGTGAGCCCTAATGGGGACAGTGCCCATAATGTCTGTAAAGCACTGTGGAATTAATGGCGCTATATAAGTGAGTAAAATAATTAAGAGCTGCTGTTGTAAAAACAGATTGCATACAACCCCTGCCAAAAATTATGGAATCACCAGGCGTGGAGGATGTTCATTCAGTTGTTTAATGTTGTTGAAAAAAAGCAGATCACAGACATGGCACAAAACTAAAGTCATTTCAAATGGCAACTTTAGGGCTTTAAGAAACACTAAAAGAAATCAAGATAAAAAATGTGGTACTCAGTAAGGGTAATTTTTTTTCAGACCAAGCAGAGGGAAAAAATTATAGAATCACTCAATTCTGAGGAAAAAATTATGGAATCACCATGTAAATTTTCATTTCCAAAACTAACACCTGCATCAAATTAGATCTGCTCGTTAGTCTGCATCTAAAAAGGAGTGATCACATATTTGGAGAGCTGTTGCACCAAGTGGACTGACATGAATCATGGCTCCAACACGAGAGATGTCAATTGAAACAAAGGAGAGGATTATCACACTCTTAAAAGAAGGTAAATCATCACGCAATGTTGCAAAAGATGTTGGTTGATCGCAGTCAGCTGTGTCCAAAATCTGGACCAAATACAAACAACATGGGAAGGTTATTAAAGGCAAACATACTGGTAGACCACGGAAGACATCAAAGAATCAAGACCGGAAACTTAAAGCAATATGTTTCCAATACAGGAAATTCACAACAAAACAAATGAGTAACGAATGGGAGGAAACTGGAGTCAATGTCTGTGACCGAACTGTAAGAAACCGCTTAAAGGAAATGGGATTTACATACAGAAAAGCTAAACATAAGCCATCATTAACACCTAAACAGAAAAAAACAAGGTTACAATGGGCTAAGGAAAAGCAATCGTGGACTGTGGATGACTGGATGAAAGTCATTTTCAGTGATGAATCGCGAATCTGCATTGGCAAGGTGATGATGCTGGAACTTTTGTTTGATGCCGTTCCAATGAGATTTATAAAGATGACAGCATGAAGAGAACATGCAAATTTCCACAGTCATTGATGATATGGGGCTGCATGTCAGGTAAAGGCACTGGGGAGATGGCTGCCATTACATCTTCAATAAATGCCCAAGTTTACATTGATATTTTGGACAGTTTTCTTATCCAATCAATTGAAAGGATGTTTGGGGATGATGACATCATTTTTCAAGATGATAATGCATCCTGCCATAGAGGAAAAACTGTGAAAACATTCCTTGAAAGAAGACACATAAGGTCAATGTCATGGCCTGCAAATAGTCCGGATCTCAATCCAATTGAAAATCTTTGGTGGAAGTTGAAGAAAATGGACCATGACAAGGCTCCAACCTGCAAATCTTATCTGGCAACAACAATCAGAGAAAGTTGGAGCCAGATTGATGAAGAGTACTGCTTGTCACTCATTAAGTCCATGCCTCAGAGACTGCAAGCTGTTATTAAAGCCAGAGGTGGTGCAACAAAATACTAGTGATGTATTGGAGTGTTCTTTTGTGTGTTTGTTTTTCATGATTCCATAATTTTTTCCTCAGAATTGAGTGATTCCATAATTTTTCCCTCTGTTTTGTCTGCAAAAAATTACCATTACTGAGTAGCCCATTATTTTTTCTTGATTTCTTTTAGTGTTTCTTAAAGCCATAAAGTTGCCATTTGAAATGACTTTAGTTTTGTGCCATATCTCTGTTCTGCTCTTTTTCTAACAACATTAAACAACTGAATGAAGATCCTCTGAGCCCGGTAATTCCATAATTTTTGCCAGGGGTTGTATAAATTGCACATAGATGACAAGTGAGAAAAAAAATCATAGTGTTTATATGTTTTCTGGATGAAACTCTGATGATTTTTCTATATGGCCGTGTGAACCTACCCTTATAGTGAGAATAATAGCCAAACAGCTCAAAATGTACAAAAATACATTTGTGACACTTCAAAAAAATATACCATGGACCAATATAGCCGCACTTCTCCTGAATAACAGGCATAAATTTTCCATCCACGGAGTCTGCGAGTTTCTTAATCTGTGAACATACAACATCCTTAAATACATGCCCCAAAGCAACCATTGCTGATAAACCATAAAGCTAGATCAGCATGAACTCTACTCCAACACCATACTAAACCAGGAGAAAAGCAGGAGTAGCTTGAATAAAAAACAATCTTTATTAAATACATAAATATCAGAAATAAGTATTCAAGTCATAGCATTAACATGAATGCGGATACAAGAGGATTGAAGTGGTAGCAGCACAAAAGTGACCTGTAAGCCCCCATGCATCCACATTATGTGAGTGATTTGCAAGCTGGGGGCTCCTAAGGCAAGGTACCCATAATATTCAACAAAGAGTGGACAGGGGGCATTCAATCATATGTAATACTCAGGACCGAGAGAAGTCCATAATAGCATTTAGAGGTCCATAGTCAAAATGAATCTAAGTAAAGACAAGGAACCTTACCAGAGGAGGTAGAACACAGAACTAAAGTGCTGAGTGCAATAAACCCATGGGAAGGAGAGCCTCAACGCGCGTTTCGCCTGGGTGAATGTGGCTTTCTCAAGAGTCTGGCAAGAGTTTCTTAATCTGTTGACAATCAACTTTTTGGGCAGCACCAACCACAGCTTCCCAGACATTGTTCAGAGAGGTGACTGTTTTCATTCACCATAAATCTCCTGATTAAGAAGGGCCCACAGGTTCTCAATAGGGTTTAGATCTAGTGAGGATAGGGACCATGTCATTATTCTCTCATCTTTAAGGCTTTTACTGGTCAGCCAAGCAGTGAAGTACTTAGATGCATGCAATGGAGCATTGTCCTGCATAAAAATCATGGTTTTCTTGAAAAATGCTGACTTTTTCTTGTACCATTGCTTGAAGAAAGTTCTTCTAAAAACTGACAGTAGGTTTGGGAGTTGATTTTGAGTTCATCTTCAACCCAAAAAGGTCCAACTAATTCACCCTTAATAATTCCAGCCCATAGCAATAACCCACCTTGCTGGCACCTGAGTCATAGTGGAGGTCTGTGCCTGTTACTGAACCAGCCACAGGCCCAATCATCTGGTCTATCAAGAGTCACTCTCATCTCATCAGTCCATAAAATCTTTGAAAAATCTGTCTTCAGATATTTCTTGGACCAGTCTTGACTAGTGATGAGCGAGCACTAAAATGCTCGGGTACTCGTTGCTCGGGTCGGGCAAATTGGAATACTCGGGTGCTCGACCCGAGCAACGAGCCCAATGTAAGTCTATGGGAAACTCGAGCATTTTTCAGGCGGCTCCCCCCGGCGGTCTGCAGAGGGCCTAAAAATTGCCCAAATCGATGGGATCAGTGCTCAAATGACATGGGAATAGCATGGGGAAGACCCCTGGAAGCATTTCTGACTCCCAGGTCACTGGTGTCAACAACGTTGTCACAGGTATTACGCCACTTTTGCGGACTCACAATAAAACATACCAAAACGAAACCAAAATGGATTTTCCTGGGAAATATGTTAAGGAACTGTAGCACCCTGAGGATTCGGCTGCTACAGGGGTATTGCACCTCAGCCAGAGGTGTGATATTCCACTCCCGGGTAAGGATGGAGTGTGGAACTGAGCTCAGAAAGCTGCATGCACTACACACATCCCATTTCCGAGGAACAGACCAACGGTACTCCCACTTAGAAATGCGCAGGTACGACCGAGTCTGTTCCTGGCTGGAGTGGGAGGGGGGTGGTACATCCCAGTAGTGTAGGGGCAGATAGGGGGAGCAGCCTGGGTAAAGATAGGAGCTCATTGGGTGCTGGTCACCTGAGCTCACACATAGAGGGAGTATATAAGGTGGGCACCATCTTAGATCAGGGTCAGTCTGTCAGAGTAAGAAGCAGAAGTCCAGATGAGCCTGCAGAGAGAGTGGAGCAGAGAAGGAAAGACCCAGAGAGGGGACAAAGAGAGGACTCTGAGAACCCAAATTCAATCCCCGGGTGAAGAGTCGGCAATAGGGTACCGGATCCCAAACTGGTGGGGGCAAAAGCACACCCTAGCCAGAGACCGGAGGCCGTGGGCAGGATCTGCCACGGCCACCCACCACATCCACCCCGAAGGCAAACCACGTGGAGGGTCAGGGAACCCAAGGCCAAGGGTCTCCCAACAGAAGGCCCGAGGGAGCTGGACCTAGGTGGATCACTAGTGGGGACGGCCAGAGGAAAGGACAGAAGGAGAGCTCAGGGTCACGCTCCGGACTTGTTTGGGGGTTTGCTGAATCCAGGACCTGGTGGACGCAGCACGGCTCGGGTGGTCACTTGAAGCTGGAGTGACCGGAACATCAGCAGTGAGTAAATACCCTAAACTGCACAACCCGACTCTGTCTTCATTTAACATCTATGCTGCACCACCACAACCCCCATCCTCTGCACCTGACCCCCTGAGGCTATACCCCACCCGTTGGGGGTTATACTATCAAAAGCTGCACCAACACCATCAGCCTCAGCGGACCCTGCTGCAGCGGCGGCCGTAGTGACCGCAATACAACGGGTGGCGTAGTCGACATTAAGAACTTTATAACATCTGTAGGACTGCCACATACTCTGAGCTTGACACCCTGGGCACGGACCGGGTCACAGCCACTCGGAAGACTACAACCCCCATCTGATCCGGCTCCGGGTATTCCCCTAAAGAATATGGCCCAGGGGGCGCGTCAACTTTGGCGTAGTCGGCAGGATTACGTGCCCGCAACAACCGGGTACTGCGTGCCTGAAGAAAAGAACAAGTTTACCTCAAAAAGAAGTCTCCTGCCGGTTCCGGAGGGTCCCTGCCATCGGACTCCGTCACAGATCGATTCCCGCCGGTTGTCCGCCATTAACAGCTTTTTCCCGCCATCTGCAGAGTTTCCCGCCACTGGGAGACGATTCCCGCCATTTCCAAAGGTTTCCCGCCTTGTCAGAGCGGACGCCATTATGGGCGTGCCAGAGGATGGCAAGAGGCCGCCTCCCATCGTGGGCCAGGACCGAAAATGGCGCCAAAAGTGGAAACCGCCCCCACCAACAGAGACTGTGATGCTAGAGGTGTCTGTCAGCGTGAAAGAACTGCCCCTGGAGCTGACAATCACCAAGTGGCCCCGGGACCGCCCTCGAAGTGGGAGGACTGAGAAGAAGAGAGAAAAGATGGGTGTCGCCTGGAGCAGTCTGGAGCGAGCGCACCCGGAGGCAAGAAGCCTGGAGAAGAGTATCGGAGGAGCTTACCCGGAGATGGCGAGAAAGCAGAGCAGCACCGGCCCGTTGGCCAGGAGCCTGCTAGAAACAGAGGAGGGAGAGCAGAGCAGCACCGGCCCGCTGGTCAGGAGCCTGCTGGAAGCAACGACCCCACTAGGCCTAGTGGAGGTCCTAGCACAGCTCCCCCGAGATCGGGAGTGTGCGCAGACCGCTCTGGAGGGCCTCGCAAGGAGGATGGCCCGGGTGCAGCGAGAGGCGTTGGCGGAGTGGAGCCGAGAGATGGCCCAGCAGACCGAGACCCGTCAGCGGAGCACGCCACCCAAGACGAGGAGACAGACCGCCTCTGAGGATGGCGCGGGAGGACTCAAGGCCGGAGACGGCGCCGAGAAGGGAGCCGAACGAGTGGAGGCAGGTAAAGGGGACGTCTATACCCCAAACCGGGAAACCGCGTACCTGCCCCAGCTCCCCGTCGCAGAGCCCGAAGTCTATCCTGCCGTGCCCGTCGCTGCAACGTCACCGCCGCAGACTAGGCCTCAAACGGGAGCCGCGACCCCTGTGACGTCACACGCCTCGACCCCGAGCGTGACCAAGCAGGAAGTACCACCAGCCTGGTCGCAAGGCCTAGTACCCCCGGGCGCCGCAATACCAACAGCGCCCCCTACCTCCGCGGAGCCCCCGGCCTGGTCGCAGGGCCAAGTAGCCCAGGGCGCCGCCGTCCTTACGGTGCCCTTCACTTTCCAGGTACCCCCGGCCTGGCCGCAAGGCCCGGGCAACCCGGGCGCTAACACCACCGCGCCCATAAGACCAAGAGTGCCGCATCTGGGAGAGGACCTGTTTACCCAACACACGTGCCCGGATGGGCAGCCTTTCATCTGGCCCCAGGAATATCATGAACTGGAACGGCAGAGGAAGGCTGGGGCCATGTGTGCACCCCTGATCCCGGCTCCAAAGCCCGTAAAGAGGATCTCGCCCCCGCTAGAAGAGACCCAGTTTGAGTGGGACCCCACCGGAGAAGACCTCATGGGGTTCACTCAGGAGACTCGGGCAGCTGCAGCGGAGCGTGCTGAGTGCTGCCGCCAACAGCTCGAGGTCTTCGAGAGGGAGCGGAGAGAGAGGTGGGTCCGGGAACAACAAGCCCAGATAAGGAGCGCGGAGCAGAAGAGCCGGGCCAGGAGAGACCCCCGTGCAGCGCATAGTCCCCGCACCACCGGGACTGTGATCAAGTTTAACATGCAGCATGGGTGGGGCTTCATCCGAGACCACCGCACCCTAGGCGACGTCTTCGTGACCAGGAGAGACGTTGAGTCCCACCTACCGGAGGGACACAGAGGTCGTGACCTTTACATCGGGGACGAGGTCACCTTTACCCGGCACAAGTGTGCCAAAGGACCCTACGCCCTCCATGTGCATCGCCTGACGGAGGAAGAGCTGCGGTGTGAGGAAGAGCAAGAGGACCCGGACGGGTCTGAAGCTAAAGGTAACTACAAAGAAAGAGCAGGAGGACGTCGTCGTTGAGTACAGCGAAGCAGAAGCTGTATATAGTTGCCCGTCGGGGCACAGTGAACTGTTGATAATATAGTCCCCGTTGGGACCAGCATGTGTGAACTGTTTACCCGTTTATCCCTTTAATCCCACTGACCGAGGACTGAGAGCGGTCATCCCTATTCCCATTACCTGGCCGAGGACTGAGAGCGGCCATATCCCTTGTAAATAGTTGCGCGTCCTAAAGCGCCCCCTACCGGTTTTATAGGAAAACCATTTTTCTAAGAGACTGTCGCACTTTTCCCGGACACACGTTGCACAGTGTCCGGAGGAGGAACCAGAAAAAGGAGAGAGAATGTTTATATGAAAAGTTTTTATATGATGTTTTATTATGTTGTTTTATGAAAAAAAAATGTATGTTTGGTGTTGTTTTTGTCTTACAGCCCGAGGACGTGCTGTGATTTACCAGGGGGGAATGTAGCACCCTGAGGATTCGGCTGCTACAGGGGTATTGCACCTCAGCCAGAGGTGTGATATTCCACTCCCGGGTAAGGATGGAGTGTGGAACTGAGCTCAGAAAGCTGCATGCACTACACACATCCCATTTCCGAGGAACAGACCAACGGTACTCCCACTTAGAAATGCGCAGGTACGACCGAGTCTGTTCCTGGCTGGAGTGGGAGGGGGGTGGTACATCCCAGTAGTGTAGGGGCAGATAGGGGGAGCAGCCTGGGTAAAGATAGGAGCTCATTGGGTGCTGGTCACCTGAGCTCACACATAGAGGGAGTATATAAGGTGGGCACCATCTTAGATCAGGGTCAGTCTGTCAGAGTAAGAAGCAGAAGTCCAGATGAGCCTGCAGAGAGAGAGTGGAGCAGAGAAGGAAAGACCCAGAGAGGGGACAAAGAGAGGACTCTGAGAACCCAAATTCAATCCCCGGGTGAAGAGTCGGCAATAGGGTACCGGATCCCAAACTGGTGGGGGCAAAAGCACACCCTAGCCAGAGACCGGAGGCCGTGGGCAGGATCTGCCACGGCCACCCACCACATCCACCCTGAAGGCAAACCACGTGGAGGGTCAGGGAACCCAAGGCCAAGGGTCTCCCAACAGAAGGCCCGAGGGAGCTGGACCTAGGTGGATCACTAGTGGGGACGGCCAGAGGAAAGGACAGAAGGAGAGCTCAGGGTCACGCTCCGGACTTGTTTGGGGGTTTGCTGAATCCAGGACCTGGTGGACGCAGCACGGCTCGGGTGGTCACTTGAAGCTGGAGTGACCGGAACATCAGCAGTGAGTAAATACCCTAAACTGCACAACCCGACTCTGTCTTCATTTAACATCTATGCTGCACCACCACAACCCCCATCCTCTGCACCTGACCCCCTGAGGCTATACCCCACCCGTTGGGGGTTATACTATCAAAAGCTGCACCAACACCATCAGCCTCAGCGGACCCTGCTGCAGCGGCGGCCGTAGTGACCGCAATACAACGGGTGGCGTAGTCGACATTAAGAACTTTATAACATCTGTAGGACTGCCACATACTCTGAGCTTGACACCCTGGGCACGGACCGGGTCACAGCCACTCGGAAGACTACAACCCCCATCTGATCCGGCTCCGGGTATTCCCCTAAAGAATATGGCCCAGGGGGCGCGTCAGAACATCCTTTCCATGGCATGTACTGTACAATGTACAGTATATAAAGCAAAATAAATAAGCAAAAACAAAAGTACTCCTCCACACCTTGGGCTATGTTCACAAGTAGCGTTTTTGATGCATTTTTGCACTTTTGCATTGCTTTGAACAAAGACAAATGCATTTACTGGGAAATGTCATTTTAACATTTTACAACCTTATCTGGCCATGTGGTGTGTGACACATCATCAGACACATGCATACAGTGCTGAAAAGACATAGGACCAGCATGGGGAAGACTTCTGGAAGCATTTCTGACTCCCAGGTCACTGCCTAAAAGTGTGCCCATCATAAGTGATCCTTGGCGCATGTGAAGATGCCTCCCGCCATGCACCTGTCGTTGCAGACTTGCAATAATCACCGTCCACGTCCTTGACCCAGTGCAGCGTTCAGTTGTCCCTACCCCATTCCTTGGAATGCAAGCGCAAGTATGCAGCCAGCCACCCACCCAATCCACATTAAAAAAGCAGCCACTGAGTATCCGGGAACCTTCCGCCACACTTTTCTTAGCCAGGGCTGCTTCTTGGCAAGGTTGGACGGGCCCACCAGAGAACCGGAGACTCCTCCGGCGGGCCCTAACTTCTCCTTCAGGAGAGTTCATAGTGCCGAGGTGAGGCCATGATGATGATAGAGGTCACCATCTGCTTAGTTTTCTGTTACTTGGAATGCAAATGCAAGTATGCAGCCAGCTACCCACCCACAGGCCGCAACACTAAACTGCGAGATTTCTGGGCAGCTGCTTGCACTTGAAATATGGCTTTTTAAGCTCGTGGATGCAGAAGCTTTTCACAACCTCATGCAGGCGGCGGACGGGTGTCCATACTCGGTCCCCAGCCGCCACTGGTTCTCCTGGTGTCGCCTCCGCCTTCCAAAAACACGGGTTCCACAACATTACCCGTGCCCTCCCCAGTGCACTTACTGGGAAGGACCGCCTAGCCACAAACACGTGGACAGGTGAATGTGGCCAGGGACGGTACGGAGCCAGTCCACAACTTTTTTTGCTGAGAGTTGTATTTAGCTCGGTGAAAGGACTGGCATAGAGGGAAACCGTATTTACCCTGCATGTTATTTCTCCCAGGAAGTCCTCTAATGCAGCTTGTTGCAGAAGCAATGGCAGCCCGTCCAACATCAACTCGCACTTGTCGGTGGTGCTTTGACACACACATCTTTCTTTGCGCATTTAATTTCTTGAATACAGAGTTGGACAATGGCCTGATCTGTAATGCGGTTTAAGAAATAACATGCATAAGCATGGCCGATCCACATTAAAAAAGCAGCCACAGAGTGTCCGGGAACCTTCCGCCACACTTTTCTTAGCCAGGGCTGCTTCTCGGTAAGGTTGTACGGGCCCACCAGAGAACCGGAGACTCCTCCGGCGGGCCCTGGCTTCTCCTTCAGGAGAGTTCATAGTGCCGAGGTGAGGCCATGATGATGATAGAGGCCACCATCTGCTTAGTTTTCTTTTACTTGGAATGCAAATGCAAGTATGCAGCCAGCCACCCACCCACCAACAGGCCACAACACTAAATTGCCAGATTTCTGGGCAGCTGCTTGCACTTGAAATATGACCTTTTAAGCTCGTGGAGGCGGAAGCTTTTCACAACCTCATGCCGGTGGCGGCTGGGTGTCCATACTCGGTCCCCAGCCGCCACTGTTTCTCCTGGTGTCGCTTCCACCTTCCACAAGCATGGGTCCCACAACATTACCCGTGCCCTCCCCAGTGCACTTACTGGGAAGGACCGCCTAACCACAAACACATGGACAGGTGAATGTGGCCAGGGACGGTACGGAGCTGTTAGAACTCACCTGTTAGGTTTTTTCTATTATGCTGGTCACATGACTGTTTTTGCCTATTTAATCCTGCTCCGCCCTTCTGGCCTTGCTGGACTTCATTGTATATTCTGCTCTTAAGCTAGCCAGGTGCTTTGTTACCTTTCTCAGTCAGTTTAGATAGGCCTTTTGACCTCTATGTTCTATGTTGTTCGTTTGTCTTTTTACTGCTACAATTTCTGTTAGGAGGTGTCCATCTTTCTCCCAGTCCCTAGTTCTTGTAGGGATCCCTCCCTCACATCTACAGGTCTTCGTTCAGACTAGCTGAGGACTTTAGCGGGTCTGATCGCAGGATCAGGTTCCCCGTTACATTGTAGGGATCTAACTTAGTTCTATTGTAGGGACAGATCTCCTGTCTTTCCTTGGTGCTTGTAGCAGATCATAACAGTAAGTCCAGCCCAAAAAATTTCTCTAAGGAAAGACCTCCAGTTTCCATCATGGTGTTGGTTCAGGATTTGGCTCAACGCCTGCAGGGACTCTCTCTGGAGGTGGCCGAGCTCCAACAACACGTGAGTAGCTGTTTTGGAGCGCATTTTGTGGAGCCAAAGGTACGTTTGCCTGATTTATTTTTTGGTGAACAACAAGATTTTTTTTTCCTTTAAAAATGCTTGTTTATTGTATTTCCGTTTGAGACCCAGATCCTCTGGTGATAAATCACAGCGCATAGGGTTCATAATGTCACTTTTGCGCAAAGAACCTCAGGGATGGGCCTTTTCTCTCCAACCTAGTGATCCGTGCTTTAGATCAGTGGATAGTTTTTTTTTCTGCTTTGGGGTTGTTGTATGATGATCCTGATCGTGTCTCATCAGCTGAGACGGAATTGAGACATTTGAGGCAGGGATCAGGTAATGTGGAAAATTATTGTACTCACTTCCATCGGTGGTCTGCTCAGGTGGGGTGGAACGATTCAGCTCTGAAAAGTTTGTTTCTTGCAGGGCTAGGTGAAAGGGTTAAGGATCTGCTGATTGCTTATCCTACACCTGGAAACTTGCAGGAGGCAATGCAATTAGCTATACGGGTGGACAGGAGACTGCGTGCAAGGGTTAATGAGAGTAAATCCTCTGCCATGTCAGCTCCGAGTCTTGAGAGGGTCTGTACTGACACTGGAGAGCTGATGGAGATTGGGGCGATGTCACCCCGCTCTCAGGAAAAAGACCACAGGTTTTCCAAAGGTTTGTGCTTTTATTGCGGCAAATCTGACCATTTCATTAAGAACTGTGTGCTTCGTATGAACAAAGAAAAAAAAAAGGTCAGTTAAGCCCGTATAGCCTGTTTAAACACTAAGGGTGTATTTCTTTCTGCTACTACCGCAGCTCAGGAAGAATTAATTGAATTTCGGGTATTTGTGGATTGTGGTTCAACTCTGAATGTGATTGATGGGGGATTCTTGGAAAAACTTAATTTAAAACCCAAACCTTTGTCATCCCCTATTGCCGTGGTTTCTGTCGATGGCTCTCCCTTGAAATGTGTTACTCACAAGGTTTATGAATTTCCCCACACTATTAATGGTATTCACCAAGAAAATTTGGATTTGGTGGTATTAAATAATTTGCCTTCTCCAGTGGTTTTGGGGTTACCTTGGTTAAAATTGCACAATCCTGTACTGGATTGGTCTACCAATGAAATTAAGTCCAGGAGCCCTAAGTGTTATGACAAGTGTTGTAACGGGCGCATTGCTGCTGTGGATAATGGGGAATTACCTGTACCTATTCAGGATTTTTGGATTTTTTTTCTGAGGAGGAGTCGCAAATTTTGCCTCCCCATAGAGACTACGATTGTACCATTGAATTTGTCCCTGGAGCGACTCTTCCTAAAAGTCGTTTATTTAATCTGACTATTCCTGAGAGAAAGGCTTTGGAGGAATACATACAGATGAGCTTGGCCGTCGCTCATATCAGACCCTCTAAGTCACCTGTGGCTGTTGGATTTTTTTTGTTAAAAAAAAGGACGGCGGTTTAAGTCCTTGTTTGGACTTTCGCGAGATTAATAAAATTACTGTACGCAATCCCTACCCACTGCCATTGATTCCTGATTTGTTTAACCAGTTAGTGGGGGCCAAATGGTTCTCTAAAATTGATTTCCGGGGGGCATAAAATTTGTTGCGCATGAAGGAGGGTGATGAATGGAAGACTGCTTTTAACACTCCTGTGGGTCATTTTTAGAATTTGGTTATGCCTTTTGGTCTTACCAATGCACCAGCATTTTTTCAGAATCTTATTAATGACATCCTTAGACCTTTGATCGGCAAAAATGTGGTTGTGTACTTGGATGACATTTTCATTTATTCGCCGGACCTGGAGTCTCATTGGCGGAGCGTACGTGAGGTATTGCAGTTATTGATTGACAATTCACTTTTTGCTAAGCTGGAGAAATGTGAGTTCGCTGTACAGAGAATTAGTTTTTTGGGCTACATTATCTCCAGCAAGGGCTTTGAGATGGACCCGGTGAAAGTTCAAGCTGTGCAGGAATGGCCTAGGCCTATTGTTTTGAAATCGATACAGAGGTTTTTGGGTTTCGCCAATTATTACAGAAAATTCATTAAAAAATTTTCTATTATTTTTAAACCACTGACCGATCTCACCAGGAAAGGTTCTAATACGGTTCAGTGGACTACTGAGGCCATTGAAGCTTTTGTGTTTCTAAAGGAGAGGTTCAGCTCTGCCCCCATCCTTATGCAGCCTGATGTGACTAAGCCGTTTTTGGTTGAGGTTGATGCTTCTTCTGTGGGGGTCGGTGCGGTGTTGTCTCAGGAAAACAAGGATGGAGTACATCCCTGTGCCTTTTTTTCAAAAAAATTTTCCGAGACTGAACTTAATTACGATATTGGTAATCGGGAATTGCTGGCGATTAAACTCGCATTTGAACACTGGCGTGATCTCTTGGAAGGTGCTGAATTTCCCATTCAGGTTTTCACTGATCATAAAAATCTGATCTATCTTGATGCAGCCAAGCGCTTGAATGCCCGTCAGGCTAGGTGGGCACTTTTTTTTTCGCGGTTTAATTTTTCCATTACTTACATCCCGGGTACCAAGAATGTTAAAGCTGATGCTTTGTCTCGCAGCTTTTCTCCCATGGTCGGTGCTGAGGAGGAGGAGAGCATTTTACAAGAAGGTGTTGTCATTGCTGCATTGGACTCCGTTTTGGAAGATGAGATTCTGAAGGCGCAGGAGGATGCCCCATCTAACACTCCCCATGGGAGGTTGTTAGTGCCTAGGACCTTTAGGAGAGATTTGTTTGTTGAGTGTCATGATTCTCGGTTGGCAGGTCATGCTGGAATTTCTGAGACCAAGAGACTTGTGGGTCGCAGTTTTTGGTGGCCTGGATGGCAGAAGGAGGTCATTAAGTGGGTGCGTCAATGTACTGTGTGTGCTAGATCTAAGTCTTCACATGCTCCTGCTGCGGGGTTGCTTTGCCCTCCGGAGGTTCCTAGTGCACCTTGGACACATCTGGCTATGGACTTTATAACTGACCGTCCCCCCTCTGAGGGTTTCACGGTCATCTGGGTGGTCGTGGACCGTTTTAGCAAGATGTGTCACTTGGTTCCCTTCATCAAACTGCCCTGCGCTAAGACACTCGCTAAGGCCTTTGTCAAGGAGATTGTCAGACTCCATGGTGTTCCTACTGACATTGTTTCTGATAGGGGACCTCAGTTCGTGGCTCGTTTTTGGCGTGCCTTTTGTGACAGGTTGGGAGTCCATTTGTCATTTTCATCTGGGTATCATCCTGAGTCTAATGGCCAGACAGAAAGGAAGAACCAGGATGTTAAGCAGTTCTTGCGTTGTTTTGTGGCAGACAATCAAGAGGGGTGGTCTGAGTTTCTGCTGCTTGCTGAATTTGCTCTTAACAACCATACATCTTCTTCTGCTGGGTGTTTGCCTTTTTTTTGTTGTACTGGGAGACATCCGTCTTTTGGGTCATTCTCCAAATTGGTATCGGCTGTGCCTGAGGAGGAGAGTTTTTCCGGTGATTTGGAAAGAGTTTGGACGGATGTGCGTGGTAATCTTCAGGAGGCTAACAAAAAATCTTAGAGGTACTTTGACAGGAAACGTCAAGAGGTTTTGTTTACGGTTGGTTACATGGTTTGGTTGTCCTCTAAGAATCTGCGGTTGAGGATTCCTTCTAAAAAATTGGGTCCCAAGTTTGTAGGGCCCTTTAAGGTGCTTCAGGTAGTTAACCAATCTGCTGTTAGGTTGGAGGTTCCTACCTCCTGGAAGATTAATCCGGTGTTTCACGTTTCTCTATTGAAAAAAGGTGATGTATCTGATAGGGACGCCTCCAGTGGTGGAGGATGGGGAATATGAAATTTCCCGCATCCTTAATTCTAGACGGTATAGAGGGAGTTTGCAGTATCTCGTCGCTTGGAAGGGTTTCGGTCCCGAGGATAACTCATGGGTGAGGGCAGATGATGTTTCTGCTTCCAGACTTGTCAGAGCGTTTCACAGGAGGTTTCCTGATAAGCCTGGGCCTAGGGGATCCGGAGGATCCTCATAGAAGAGGGGGTACTGTTAGAACTCTCCTGTTAGGTTTTTTCTATTATGCTGGTCACATGACGGTTTTTGCCTATTTAATCCTGCTCCGCCCTTCTGGCCTTGCTGGACATCATTGTATATTCTACTCTTAAGCTAGCCAGGTGCTTTGTTACCTTTCTCAGTTAGTTTAGCTAGGTCTTTTGACCTTTTTGTTCTATGTTGTGTGTTTGTCTTTTTACTGCTGCAATTTCTGCTAGGAGGTGTCCATCTTTCTCCCAGTCCCTAGTTCTTGTAGGGATCCCTCCCTTACATCTATAGGTCTTCGTTCAGACTAGCTGAGGACTTTAGCGGGTCTGATGGCAGGATCAGGTTCCCAGTTACATCGTAGGGATCTAGCTTAGTTCTATTGTAGGGACAGATCTCCTGTCTTTCCTTAGTGCTTGTAGCAGATCATAACAGGAGCCAGTCCACAACTTTTTTTTGCTGAAAGTTGTATTTAGCTTGGTGTAAGGACTGGCATAGAGGGAAATCGTATCTACTCTGCGTGTCATTTCTCCCAGGAAGTCCTATAATGCAGTTTATTGCAGAAGCAATGGCAGCCCATCCAACATCAACTCGCACTTGTCGGTGGTGCTTTGATACACACACATCTTTCTTTGTGCATTTAATTTCTTGAATACAGAGTTTGACAATGGCCTGATCTGTAATGCGGTTTAAGAAATAGCATGCATAAGCATGGCCGATCCACATTAAAAAAGCAGCAACAGAGTGTCCGGGAACCTTCCGCCACACTTTTCTTAGCCAGGGCTGCTTCTCAGCAGGGTTGGACGGGCCCATCAGAGAACCGGAGACTCCTCCGGCGGGTCCTGGCTTCTCCTTCAGGAGAGTTCATAGTGCCGAGGTAAGGCCATGATGATGATAGAGGCTGTTTCTCCCGGTATCGTCTCTGCCTTCCACAAGCACGGGTCCCACAACATTACCCATGCCCTCCCCAGTGCACTTATTGGAAAGGACAGCCTAACAACAAACACGTGGACAGGCTGCTGTTTTACAGCTTTCAACAACTCTGCAGCGCTGGGCGGTTTGTCAAGGCAGTGCTGCAGTGCTGTCAGCTTGTGACTGATGTGGTCATTTCGGAGATGGAGGAGGAGGTGCATGAGCTAAACAATGTGATTACATTGAGGTTAAATTGGTGACGCTGTTTTTTATACTAAAGAAAGATCCTATTGTTTTGTTTTTTTTACGTTTTTTTTAAGACAAATGCATTCACCGGGAAATGTCATTTTAACATTTTACAACCTTATCTGGCAATGTAGTGTGTGACACATCATCAGACACATCCTGTTTTATTTATGATGGAGGGACTCTGAAAGTCATAAAGCCTATTTTTATAGGGACATCAGACAGCCCTAACTATTCTTAAAAGGCCAGCAGTCGGCCCTCGCTATTATTAGAGAGCCATCAGCCGGCTATGCTTTGTTGTTCCCATTATTAACAAGTGGGTCTACTATACTCTTATTGCGTATCCAGTGACTGCAAGGGCTGCCAAAAATTTGGACGCAACCCAATACCCATTTGAAGAGACATAGAGGAGGGTCTCAGTAAAAAAATGTTCCCATTATAAAGGAGCGGGTCTCCTATAGTGGTAATGCCCATGCTGTCACTGCAAAGGCTGCCAAAATTTGGGAAAAACCCCACTAAGAATTTAAAGACACATAGAGCAGGGCCACAGTAACGACAAATTCCCTTTAGAAAGGAGAGAGTCTGCTATACAGTTATAGGGTATGCAGTGAGTCCAACGGCTGACCAATTTTAGGAAAAACCCCACTAAGAATTTAAAGACACACAGAGCAGGGCCACAGTAACGAGTACGACATGTTCCCATTAGAAAGGAGAGAGTCTGCTATACAGTTATAGGGTATGCAGTGAGTCCAACGGCTGACCAATTTTAGGAAAAACCCCACTAAGAATTTAAAGACACATAGAGCAGGGCCACAGTAACGACAAGGAGAGAGTCTGCTATACAGTTATAGGGTATGCAGTGAGTCTAACGGCTGACCAAATTTAGGAAATACCCCACTAAGAATTTAAAGACACACAGAGCAGGGCCACAGTAACAAGTACAACATGTTCCGATTAGAAAGGAGAGGCTCTGCTATACAGTTATATGGTATGCAGTGAGTCCAACGGCTGACCAATTTTAGGAAAAACCCCGCTAGGAATTTAAAGACACATAGAGCAGGGCCACAATAATGACAAATTCCCATTAGAAAGGAGAGAGTCTCCCATAGTGTTGGCCTATGCAGTGAATGCAAGGGCTGCCAAAAATTTGGAGGCACTTCAATGTTCCCATTAGAAAGGAGCGGGCCTCCTATATTTGTAATGCCCATGCACTAAGTGTATGGGCTGACAAACATTTACCCCTGGGGGGTATACATGAACATACTGTATAAAAAATTTTTTTCACTGGCATCATAAACACCCTTTAAAAAAATTATGTGGCTTTTGCATCACGGACCACGGTCACCCTGGTGATATGGTGGTGGAGGATGAGGAGATGGAGGAGGACAAGAGCAAATAGCCAAAATCAAGAAGCGTGTACTCATGTGTGGGTGTGAAAAGGTGCATGGGAATACACCTCCCAAGAAAAGACACTGGATTTGAGTTTATGTTACGCTGCTATCATTCGGTGGTGTTGAGAAGTCTGGTCCAATCCAGCCCTTGTTAATTTTTATAAGAGTCAGCCTGTCAGCATTTTCAGTTGACAGGCGGATGCACTTATCAGTTATAATTCCACCAGTGGCATTAAAAACCCGCTCTGATAAAATGCTGGCGGCAGGGCAGGCCAGGACTTCAAAGGCATAGAGAGCCAGTTCATTCCACGTATCCAGCTTGGATACCTAATAATTATAAGGCACAGCGGAATCACGGAGGATGTTGATATGGTCGGCAAGGTACTCCCTCAGCATCTTCCCAAACTTTGCACTCCTTGTGAGAGTGCCCCGCGCCTCAGGGCCTGTGCGATGGGAGGGTCTGAGAAAACTCTCCCAGAACTTTGACAGTATTACTCAGCCTCTGGTGGATTGAAGTTGAGTCTCTCTCGCCTGTACTCCTTGGTTGTCCAACGAAGTGTGCCCTCTGCCGCCAGCGTTTTCAGATGGGAATTTTTTTAATAGTTCCTGAACAAGGGCCTTCTGGTACAGCCCCATTTTTGTAGACCTGTCCGCCTCAGGAATAAGAGATATAAAGTTCTCCTTGTAGCGTAGGTCTAGAAGTGTCACCAACCAGTAATGACTGTCACCAAAATTTTGTGAACTCGAGGGTCATGGGAA
Organism: Phyllobates terribilis; assembly: GCF_046119375.1. Taxonomy (NCBI): domain Eukaryota; kingdom Metazoa; phylum Chordata; class Amphibia; order Anura; family Dendrobatidae; genus Phyllobates; species Phyllobates terribilis. Next base: position 79,824,506 of record NW_027362771.1, on the reverse strand, counting down.
AGGCAGCGTAACATAAACTCAGCCATGCGTGCCAGACTACTAACAGGCAAGACTTCCGTGTTCTCACCAAGAGGATGACTGACCATGCTCTCCTCCTCCTCCTCCTCTCTGTCCTCTGGCCATCCACGCTGAACAGACGGTATGACAGATGTGCAGGTACTACCGTCTATAGTGCATGAAACCAGCTCCTGTCCTTCCTCCTCCTCCTCCTCTTCCACATTGTCACCCAATCCAAGTTGGGATGAGATGGTGACGCTAATTATGGCGTCATCACCGCTCACCATCTTGGTAGAGTCCTCAAAGTTTTGGAGGATGGTACATATGTCTGACATCCATGTCCACTCCTGAGGTCTTATGTGTGGAGTCTGAACTGAATACCGACGGCCTTGTTGATGCTGGGACACAACAACTACCCTCTTCTGCTCACAAATCCTTCCTAACATCTGCAGTGTAGAGTTCCAACGTGTGGGGACATCACACACCAGTCTGTGAGCCGGAAGCTGCAAACACTGCTGAAACACTGCAAGGGCGGCGGAAGTTGTAGCTGACTTTCTAAAATGGGCACACAGGCGGCGTACTTTAACAAGCAGATCCGGCAGCTTGGGTAGGATTTGAGAAACCGCTAAACCACGAGGTTAAGCACATGGGCCAGGCATGGTACAAGTGTGAGCTCTCCTCGCCTCACAGCAGCCACCAGGTTCCGCCCATTGTCACACACGACCATGCCTGGCTGTAGGTTCAGCGGTGTGAGCCACAGTTCTGCTTGCTCTTTCAGAGCTGTCCACAACTCTTCAGCATTGTGCTGTTTGTCACCTAAGCATATTAGCTTCAGCACAGCCTGTTGCCGCTTGGCTGAGGCAGTGCTGCAGTGCTTCCAGCTTGTGACTGATGTGGTCATTTCGGAGATGGAAACTGAAGAGGAGGAGAAGGCTGAGGACGATGAGGTGCAGGAGCTGTAGACCGTGGGGGCAACGCTGATTGACCTAGGGCCCGCAATCCTTGGTGTCGGGAGGACGTGTTTCGTCCCAAGGTCCGACTGGGTCCCGGCTTCCACTATGTTAACCCAGTGTGCCGTCAGCGAGATGTACCGTCCATGCCCACAAGCACTTGTCCACGTGTTCGTGGTTAGGTGGACTTTACCGTTAACTGCGTTGTTGAGGGTACAGCTAATGTTTTGGGACACTTGCTTGTGTAATGCGGGGACTGTACACAGGGAGAAATAGTGGCGGCTGGGGACCGAGTACCGAGGGACGGCTGCCGCCATCAGGTTGTGGAATGCTTCCGTCTCCACGAGCCTAAAAGCCAACATTTCGAGTGCAAGCAGTCGTGAAATGTGAGAATTTAGTAGTGTGGCCTATGGGGCGTTGGCTGCATATTTGCGCTTGCGTTCCAAGGTCTGGGGTATGGACAACTGAATGCTGCGCTGGGACAAGGACATGGATGTGCTTCCTTCCTGATGCTGCTACTTGAGAGTGTGCAATGACAGGTGCTGGGCAGGAGGCATCTTCGCATGCGCCATGGACAGGGGATTGGCTTGCATGCACAACAGCGGAAGAAGCAATGGTGCCAAGCGCAGACACTGTTCCTGGTCCCTGGGGTTTGGCCCACATATTCGGGTGCTTTGCTGCCATGTGTCTGATCATGCTGGTGGTGGTCAGGCTGGTCGTTTTGCCACCCCTGCTGATGCTGGCCTGGCAGGTGGTGCAAATGGCCTTTTTGGAGTTATCGGCAGAGTCTTTGAAAAACAACCAGACTCTGGAAGACCTAACTGTTGATGTTATGGGGAACGGTTGCCTGCCTTCAGTCTGCGGCTACCACACTGCTTCTTCCTGCCTGTTGGGGTGCTCTGCCTCCCTCCCCCTGTGTGCTGCTTTCCTTGCTCTGCATGTCCTCCTGCCAGGTTGGGTCAGTTACTATATTATCCACCACCTCGTCTTCCACTTCCGCACCCTGGTCCTCCTCCTGACTTTCTGGCAATTGTGTCTCATCATCGTCCACCTCTTGTGACACTTTCCCACCGTCACCTTTGACGCGCCCCCGGGGCAATAGGTACTCGGCAGCCGGGCCTATGGATGCTGGTGGGGGATATCACGGTGGCTCGCCTGGTCCGTGGCCCAGGGCGGTCAACCAAAAAGTGGGATTGTAACTTGGATAGAAAATAAAGATAAAGTAAATAGTTTGTGACGCCACCTGTGGTACCTGGTAAGGATTACCAGCGCTGCTGCAGACCTCCGGGGGTGATGGGATGGCAGCCGGGATGTTTCTGCTCCCCACAGGCGGAGCGGGCCCCCGGGGCAGTTTGGAGTTTGATGGTGGTGATGCTGGGACTTGTAGTGCAGGTGGATGGCGCAGCAGGAGTAACTGACAGAGACAGGGGATTCGCTTCAATACCTTTACTGATGTTGATGTCAGGTACGGTCCAGGGTACTCAGTAGGATGGGTGCATTTCAGGACTTCTCCCCAGTGAGTGGGTATAAGGCCTCCTGGTCCATGTCTGCCTCTCTGAATGCTCCTGGCCAGCCTGCAACTGGGCCTAGCTTATGTGTCGTGCTGTTCCTTCACCTGTCGCTCGGTAGTAGGACCTTCTGCTGGTAATCACTCTCCCTGGATGCTGGGGCCTTGTGGTTCCTGGTCCTGTAATGGGTCTAGCTTCAGGTCGTCCAGGGACTTGTCCTCCTGGAATGCCGGTGATCCCTACTGGGTATAAAGGGACCCTGTAGGCGCGGACCCGGTGTCCGGTTTGTATACTGGGGTGAGCCTATGATGCTCCTCTGCCCCCTCAACTCCTCTCTCCTTTCTCCTCTAGCTTTCGGCCACACTCGGGGCCCTCAGAACTCAACTCGTGCTGTAGGCCTTGGCTCGCCTAAGCACAGAAGCCAGCGTGCTGCATCTTCACTGGTCTCAGCGCCAGCACGCTCTAAGACTCTCTGTCTGACTGATCAACTAACTGAGCTGCCTGGCTCCACCCTCCATATATATATACCTAATGGGCTCCCTCTGCTGGTATGAGGTGGAAGGGTGGAGGTGTTTGTATGTAATGAGGGCCTCTTGTGGAGAAGCCTGTCCATGAACCCTGGGTCCTGTGGTACCTGTGCGCAGCAGGGTGCCACATTCCCCCCTAGTACAATTCAGTACTCCTGGACTGAAGCATTTTTTTTTTAACAGGTTACAGCAATAATAATAATAAGTATAATAACAATTAAGTTACAGTAAGTCCCGTAACCTGGTGTCCATTTCACCAATAAAAGAACATGAGAAACATGAGGGACCCGCCTGAAAACCCTCAACGTAGGCCCTGGGTGTGGCTACAGGGCATAAGTGTTCCAAGTGCTGGACCACGTCTTCGGCCACTCCAAACGAGTTTTTGTTCTGTGGTCAATTTAGGGGCACTTTGATAAGTGCAACTATTTACAAATAAAGTTTTTGGCTGCTCACAGTCCTTAGCCTACGAGTCTTTATACCCTTACGGGTAACTAAATGCATATATATTTTCAGTTTACATAATAAACAATCTACAATACCCTACTGGGTAACTATTTACAATGGTAGGCACTTTGTGCTTATTCCCTAAACCGGGCAGGGATTTGTCCTCGTGTGCTGCGTGTGGACTTTCGCAGCACTGGGATGTCACTAGTGTCTGTGCGTGCACTCTCTGTTAATCTAGCGGTGTACGTGCTGGTAGATTGTAAAACTGCCTTAATCTCTCTATGGGACTGGCAAGTACACTGTCCACTGGGCCTTCAGGCTCTGCTTCAATGGGTGATTCTCTTCTTACTGGGGACTCTTCCTGTTCTTGAGCAGGCTCTTCCAGGGTGCTCACAGGTTCTTCTGGTTGTTGATAGAAGTGTATCACCAGTACTATAACTGCTCCATCAAGTTGAGGCCAGTCCGCAGGGAAATCTAGAACTGTGTGAAGCATGTCTTCCTTGGGTTCTTCCGGTGCTATAGGAGGTACTTCTTGCTCTGTTGTCTTCAGTAGACCTGGGCACACTTTCACATGGTCTCTTGAGACTGTTGCAGTTGTTTTACCTCCATCTTTGCTAATCAGGCAGGTTTTACTGTTGTCAAACTTGGAGTTCAACACTGTGTAGGGCTTTCTTTCCCCCTGGTCATCGAGCTTGTGACGTCTTCTCTTCCGCTTTAGCACTATCTCTCCAGGTGCCAAGGGTTCTGCTGGTGCATGTTTATTGTACTGTTCTTCTTGTTTTTCCCTTACTCTGTTCAGACTGTCTTAGACACAGGCCTGTACTCTCCTGTACTGCTCTTACCGATTTGTATCCCAGTCTTCAGTGGACATATCTGCTTCAGGTTCTACCACTTCGAGTTCCAGGTCCATGGGCAACTTTCCGGGTCTTGCTCTCATGAGGTACGTTGAGGTACAATTAGTAGAACTCACAGGTATGTGATTGTACAGATCTACCAGGTCAGGTAGTTTGTCTGGCCACTGGTTTCTTTCTTCCAAGGGTAAGGTTTTCAGCAGGTCTATGACGATGTTGTTCATTTTCTCACATAACCCATTGGTCTGAGGGTGATACGGCGTAGTCCGGATCTTTTTGCATCCGTGCAGGTGGCAGAACTCTTTAAACAACTCGATTTCAAAGGGAGGGCCTTGATCCGTCAGCACTTTGTCTGGGTATCCATGGGGCCTGCAGAAGTATGCTTGGAACGTTCTTGCTGCAGTCTCTGCTGTCTGGTCCTTGACAGGGGCTACCGCCAGGAACCGGGAATAATGATCCACCATGGTCAGTGCATAGGAATAACCTGACCTGCTGGGTGACAGCTTGACATGATCCAGTGCGACGATCTCCAGGGGCTGGGTTGTCTTGATGGACTGCAAGGGTGCTTTCTGGCTGCGGTAGTCTTTTCTTCTGAGGCTACAGGGCCCACAATTCCGGCAGCACCTCTCTATGGAGCTCCGCATTCCAGCCCAGTAGAAACGGTCCTTCAGCTGGGTTTCCAGCTTCTTCCAGCCAAAGTGACCTGCTTGATCGTGGTAGGCGTCCAACACCATCTGGATATCCGTTCTGGGTACAACAATCTGCCACACCTTTTCATGGGTCTTGGGGTTGACATATCTTATGCACAGCTTCTCTCTATAGATGAACAGCCGGCTTCTCTCATTCCACAGTTGCTTGGCTTGTGGAGGAGCATCCTTCTCCAGGTGGGAACCTTCCTGGGTGATCAGTCTTTTGATAAGGCTGACAACCGGGTCACTGTCCTGGGTCTCCTTTCAACTGTGGTGGGGTGGAGGATTCAGCGTCCTTCCCTGACGTCTTCTGGTGACGTGTTGCTCATGGACCACTCCGCTTTGGTGGAAAGTAGGTAATTCAACTTCCTCTAAATCATCCACTTCATCCTCGGTGTCTGACTGGTGGGGCATCCTTGACAGGGCATCAGCATTGGTGTTCTTGTGACCTGCCCGGTACTTGATGGTGAACTGATAATTTGACAGTCTGGCCACCCAACGCTGTCCCATGGCTCCCAACCTGGCTGTTTCCACGTGTGTCAAGGGATTGTTGTCAGTAAAAGCTGTAAACTTAGTTGAGGCTAGGTAATGCTTGAATCATAGAATCATAGAATCATAGAATGGTAGAGTTGGAAGGGACCTCCTGGGTCATCTGGTCCAACCCCCTGCTCAAAGCAGGATTCACTAGATCATCTCAGACAGATGTCTGTCCAGCCTCTGTTTGAAGACGTCCATTGAAGGGGAACTCACCACCTCTCGTGGCAGCCTGTTCCACTCATTGATCACCCTAACTGTCAAAAAGTTTTTTCTAATATCTAATCTGTGTCTCCTCCCATTTAGTTTCATCCCATTGCTTCTAGTCTTTCCTTGTGCAAATGAGAATAAAGATGATCCTTCTACAATGTGACAGCTCAGACCAAGTGATAGCCCAGACCAAGGCCAGGAACTCGAGCTTGAAGGAACTGTAGTTCTCCGGGTTCCTCTCGGTAGGGCATAGCTTCCTGCTGGCATACGCAATTACCTTCTCTCTTCCATTTTGCTTCTGGGACAACACAGCTCCCAGTTCCTCATTGCTGGCATCAGTGTACAGCAGGAAAGGCTGGCTGTAATCAGGGTAAGCCAGGATTTCTTCACCAGTCAGGATTTCTTTCATTACTGCAAATGATTCAGCCTGTTCTTTGCCCCACTGGAATGGGGGACTCTTTCCTCTTTTGGACTGTACTACCAGGAGGTCTTGTAGAGGTGCTACCTTTTTGGTATAGTCCTTTATGAACCTCGTGTAGTACCCGACCAGTCTCAGGAATTGCCGTACTTCTTTGATGCTTCTCGGTTCAGGCCACTTGTGGATAGCAGTGACCTTCTCCGGGTCTGGTGCTACTCCCTCCAAGCTGACTACGATCCCCAGATACTGAACCTTCTGCTTGAGCAAGTGGCATTTAGAAGGCTTTAGTTTCATCCCATACCGGGACAATGCTTCAAATACCTCCGCCAGGTGCTTCAGATGGTCCTCATACGTCCTCGAGTACACGATAACGTCATCCAGGTACAGCAGCACTGTCTCGAAGTTCCGATGTCCCAAGCAACACTCCATCAGCCTCTGGAACGTTCCAGGTGCATTGCAGAGTCCAAACGGCATACTGTTGAACTCGCACAGTCCCATCGGGGTGGTGAAGGCCGTCTTCTCCCGGTCTTCCTCAGCAACAGAGACTTGCCAGTACCCTGTAGTGAGATACAGTGTAGAGAAGTAATTGGCAGATTTTAGTGCAGCCAAGGATTCCTCTTTATGGGGCAAAGGATATGCATCTTTATGTGTTATGCGATTAATCTGTCTATAATCTACACACATTCTCATGCTACCGTCCTTTTTCCTGACCAGGACCAGGGGAGCTGCCCAAAGGCTACAGTTATCCCTTACTACCCTTTTCCTTTTTCATGTCGTGTAACATTTCCTTGGCTTGCTGATAATGTGCTGGTGGTATGGGTTGGTAACGCTCCTTAATGGGTGGATGGTTACTGGTGGGTATGTTTTTGTTGTACCCCTTTAACCCTTCCAAAATCAAGTGGGTGTTTACTAAACACTTGTTCATATTCCTCATCCACTCTGTAAACACCGTGTTTCTGATGGACAGGAGTGGCGTCAGTCCCAACATGGAGCTGTTGACACCAATCCTCCAGCTGAGCTTCAGAGTCATTGTCCTCCACTGAATCTGGTGGGGTCAAGGACTTCACTGTGTGTATGGCATCATTATTCACAGTATACAATCTGGCAACAGTGGCGTATCTTGGCAATTTAACTTCCTCCTCCCCACAATTTAGGAGACGTATGGGTACCCTCCCATTGCGTACATCAACTACCCCTCTAGCAGTTAGGAGTGTAGGTCTGAGCTCTGAGCTAATGGGCTCCACTACCGCCTGGTAGTTCTGTCCCTTGAGACCTATTGCTGCCCTACACCAAATCAGCATCTCACTCATTGGGGGAATCACAATGGGTATCGGGTCTGTCACCCGTATATTACCAATCTCACCACCTGTTAGCTTTACCTGTTGCTGGTACAGGAGGGCTCGAATCTCTCTCTGGAGCATCTTCCTCTGCCCTGGTTTGGCAGTGTCAGCAATCTGTTGGAGCAAAAACAACACTTCTCCCAAACAGTTACCAACAATATTTGTACCAAGTATCATATACGGATTGGTATCACCAGGGTTAGATTCTATGACAATTAGTTCTTGGTCCTTTAGTTCCACTCTCCCCACCTGTCACGTCCTTAACCCCTACTAGTTTAAGAGGAAGGCCGTTAGAGGCATACACAGAGAGGTTCTGGGCTGGCGGGTGGAGTTCATCTATGGACCAGTACCTTTTGTAGAGGACATCAGGTATGATGGTTACCTGTGAGCCGGTGTCCAGTAATGCAGGTGTTGCTATACCGTCCAGCACGATGGACAGGAAAGGCCTTCCTCCTGCAAACCGATGGTACCAGCTTGATGGGCCTGGTTGATTTACTCCTGGGTGTCGGCCCTCGGGTTTGCCTGTTTAAAGGACAGTTCCGCGCGGTGTGGCCTGCGTGTGGCAGCGGTAGCAGATGAAGTCTCCTGGAGGGCGACGTTGGTCGTTGGTTCTCCCATGGGGGTGGCGTTGTCCTCCTACGGGGTGGTGTCATCCTCCTACGGGGTGGTGTCGTCCTCCTTCTTCTCCTCATCCAGGGGACATCCTCAGGGCTGTCGGCTAGTAGGATCCTTCCTTCCGGCTCTGGCTCCATCTGTAGCTGCAGGGTGCTCAGGACAGTGGCCAGGGTTTTACTTAGCTGACGCACTTCAGAGAGCAGGCTATCCAGCTCGCTAGGGGGCACTGTTTGCATCTTTGTTTCAGCCGTTAATGAAGGAGCAGTGGGTGCTGTGGGCACTGAGGTGGCCCCACCCTGGTAACGCTGGATAGCAGTCCCTGATGTTTCCAGGGGCTGAAGGCCCTTAATAGCCATGTCCTTCAGGGTGTCAAAGGTGGCATTTGGATGATCTAAGGCCCACCACCGTACGGTTCTGCTCTCCTCCTGGGACCTCAACCCCCGGATGAATTGTTCTGCCAGTATTTTATTCTCATCTTGTATGCTGGCTGGACTAATCTGTTTCAGGGCCCGCAGGGCTTCCTGTAAGCGCCAGGCGTAGTCCCGGATACTGTCCTCAGGTTTCTGGGCACAGTGGTAGAACCTCATCCGGAGATCTGTCTCAGTGCGGTTTTCAAAGACAGTTTGCAGTCTCTTAAAGATAATGGATACTGATTCCTGGTCTGCGGCTGGCCAGGTTTCAACTTCCCGCTCTGCAGCACCAGTCAATTGTCCCAGCACAACAGCGGCTCTCTGCTTACCAGTCATAGAATACATGTCCAGTACACCGCATATTTTTCTCTTGAACAAAGACTGGGTGTCTGGTTTGCCATCATACTGGGGAAGCCATTTTGCTTCAGGGATATACGGCAGGGCCATGGGTATCAACGGAGTCACGACCCCTGCTGGTGGGGCGGCCGCTCCGGCCTGTGCAGCGCTGGGCGCAAGTTGGGCATCTGGAGCGTTAACCGGTGCTCCGGCGGCTTGCTGGTCGTCGGCCATGGCTGCGCCCCCCTAGTAAACCGTAGCCTACCTTCTTTACTTGGATCAGGTAGGCCGCAGCTCCGCAGGCGACAGTCTCCTTCCAGGACCTTGCGTCTCCCTCGCAGCTGACGTCAGAGCGTGCGCTTGACAGCGGTCTCCTTCTAGGACCTGACGCTTCCTGGTTCGGCGTCAAGGCGCGAGGCGGGGCCTGGGCTTCGCGCGCTTCCAGCGGTTACGCCTCTCCGATTCCCGCGGTTACGCCCCTCTTCTTCCCGTGCTGCGACAGGAAAATGGCGGACAATGGCGGGAAACAGCGGCAATTGGCGGGAAATCTTCACCACAGTAAGTGTTACAGTCTTCTAAGGCGCACAGTACACGGTGGCAATGGGCACGCAATCCTGTTCGTGACGCCAGAAGTTGACGCGCCCCCGGGGCAATGGGTACTCGGCAGCCGGGCCTATGGATGCTGGTGAGGGATATCACGGTGGCTGGCCCGGTCCGTGGCCCAGGGCGGTCAACCAAAAAGGGGATTGTAACTTGGATAGAAAATAAAGATAAATAGTTTGTGACGCCACCTGTGGTACCTGGTAAGGATTACCAGCGCTGCTGCAGACCTCCGGGGGTGATGGGATGGCAGCCAGGATGTTTCTGCTCCCCACAGGCGGAGCGGGCCCCCCGGGCAGTGTGGAATTTGATGGTGGTGATGCTGGGACTTGTAGTGCAGGTGGATGGCGCAGCAGGAGTAACTGACAGAGACAGGGCATTCACTTCAATACCTTTACTGGTGCTGATGTCAGGTACGGTCCAAGGTACTCAGTAGGATGGGTGCATTTCAGGACTTCTCCCCAATGAGCGGGTATAAGGCCTCCTGGTCCGTGTCTGCCTCTCTGTATGCTCCTGGCCAGCCTGCAACTGGGCCTAGCTTATGTGTCGTGCTGTTCCTTCACCTGTCGCTCGGCAGTAGGACCTTCTGCTGGTAACCACTCTCCCTGGATGCTGGGGCCTTGTGGTTCCTGGTCCTGTAATGGGTCTAGCTTCAGGTTGTCCAGGGACTTGTAGTCCTCCTGGAATGCCGGTGATCCCTACTGGGTATAAAGGGACCCTGTAGGCGCGGACCCGGTGTCCGGTTTGTATACTGGGGTGAGCCTATGATGCTCCTCTGCCCCCTCAACTCCTCTCTCCTTTCTCCTCTTGCTTTCGGCCACACTCAGGGCCCTCAGAACTCAACTCGTGCTGTAGGCCTTGGCTCGCCTAAGCACAGCAGCCAGCGTGCTGCATCTTCACTGGCCTCAGCGCCAGCATGCTCTCAGACTCTCTGTCTGACTGATCAACTAACTGAGCTGCCTGGCTCCACCCTCCACATATATATCCATAACGGTCTCCCTCTGCTGGTATGAGGTGGAAGGGTGGAGGTGTTTGTATGTAATGAGGGCCTCTTGTGGAGAAGTCCATCCAAGCACCCTGGGTCTTGTGGTACCTGTGCGTGTGACCGTGGCTGCTCAAATATTTGGGCATCTCTACATGCGATCTCTTCTTGCCGCGCTTCAAGAGGAGTCCCGAATCTATAAATGGATAAGTGAACAGCTCTTCAGAGTGTCCAAGTATGGGATCAGTTGTCTCTGGGTACTCGGCATGGTGGGAGGAAGGAGGATCAGGGTGAGGAATATGCGGTCCAGACTCACGGCTACTGAGACTTGACCGTGTGGAAGACAGGGTGTTGGTGGTGGCAAAGTGACTGGAAGCATTATTTGCTATCCAACCAACAACCTTTTGACACTGCTCTGGGTTCAATAGTGGTGTGCTGAGATCCCCTAGAAATTGGGACAGGAAGGTCAGGCGAGAAGATGTGGGTGTTTGTTGTGGCACAATTTCGGCTTGCCCACGGCCTTGTCCTCGGCCTCTGCATGCACCATCAGCATCACGTCCAGTTCCCCGTCCCTTGCCAGGTGCCTTGCCCATTTTAAATGCAGGACAGTATCTTCCACGCTCACTACAAATGATTGAGTTTGGAGCGAACTTATATGAAAAAGTTTGGGCACCCCTATTAATCTTAAGCTTAATGTTTTATAAAAATTGGTGTTTTTGCAACAGCTATTTCAGTTTGATATATGTAATAACTGTTGGACACAGTAATGCTTCTGCCGTGAAATGAGGTTTATTGTACTAACAGGAAATGTGCAATCTGCATTCAAACAAAATTTGACAGGTGCATAAGTATGGGCACCTCACCAGAAAAATGACATTAATATTTAGTAGATCCTCCTTTTGCAAAAATAACAGCCTCTAGTCGCTTCCTGTAGCTTTTAATGATTTCCTGGATCCTGGATGAAGGTATTTTTGACCATTCCTCTTTACAAAACAATTCCAGTTCAGTTAAGTTTGATGGTCGCCGAGCATGGACAGCCCTCTTCAAATGATCCCACAGATGTTCAATGATATTCAGGTCTGGGGACTGGGATGGCCATTCCAGAACATTGTAATTGTTCCTCTGCATGAATGCCTGAATAGATTTGGAGCGGAGTTTTGGATCATTGTCTTGCTGAAAGATCCATCCCCTGCGTAACTTCAACTTTGTCACTGATTCTTGAACATTATTGTCAAGAATCTGATGATACTGAGTGGAATCCATGCGTCCCTCAACTTTAACAAGATTCCCGGTGCCGGCATTGGCCACACAGCCCCAAAGCATGATGGAACCTCCACCAAATTTTACTGTGGGTAGCAAGTGTTTTTCTTGGAATGCTGTGTTTTTTTGCCGCCATGCATATCACCTTTTTGTATGACCAAACAACTCAATCTTGGTTTCATCAGTCCACAGGACCTTCTTCCAAAAAGAAATTGGCTTCTCCAAATGTGCTTTTGCATACCTCAGCCGACTCTGTTTGTGGCGTGCTTGCAGAAACGGCTTCTTTTGCATCACTCTCCCATACAGCTTCTCCTTGTGCAAAGTGCATTGTATAGTTGACCGATGCACAGTGACACCATCTGCAGCAAGTTGATGCTGCAGCTCTCTGGAGGTGGTCTGAGGATTGTCTTTGACTGATCTCACCATTCTTCTTCTCTGCCTTTCTGATGTTTTTCTTGGCCTGCCACTTCTGGCCTTAACAAGAACTGTCCCTGTGTTCTTCCATTTCCTTACTATGTTCCTCACAGTGGAAACTGACAGGTTAAATCTCTGAGACAGCTTTTTCTATCCATCCCCTGAACAACTATGTTGAATAATCTTTGTTTTCAGATCATTTGACAGTTGTTTTGAGGAGCCCATGATGCCACTCTTCAGAGGAGATTCAAACAGGAGAACAACTTGCAAGTGGCCACTTTAAGTAGCTTTTCTCATGATTGCATACACCTGGCTATGAAGTTCAAAGCTCAATGAGGTTACAAAACCAAAAAAAGTGCTTTAGTAAGTCAGTAAAAAGTAGGTAGGAGTATTTAAAACAAGAAAATGATAAGGGTGCCCACACTTATGCACCTGTCAAATTTTGTTTGAATGCAGATTGCACATTTTCTGTTAGTACAATAAAGCTCATTTCAAGGCAGAAACATTTCTGTATCCAACAGTTATTACATATATCAAACTGAAATAGCTGTTGCAAAAACACCAATTTTTATAAAACATTAAGCTTAAGATTAATAAGGGTGCCCAAACTTTTTCATATAACTGTATATGTGATCCGTGTGACGGAGAAAACAGAGTTTTAAATACCTGGCCTGTAGGTAAGTAGTTTGAACAGCAAACTGTTGTGAATTGCTTCACTGACACACTAAAGGAAATTTTTAATGGAGGCCAGAAATGGCAGTATTTTCTGACAACGTATATGTGATCCATTTGACGGAGAAAACACAGTTGTAATTAGCTGGATTTCTAGCGCAGTAATATGGAAAGGACCTGGCTGCATTCTGCAGTGCCAACAAGCAAATGGCACAGAAAAACGGTGTTCTCTGGATTGATTTTTAAGCAATTAATGAGGATTAAGATCCAAAGAAAAGTATTCCTGGCCCCTGAGACATGGGCCTTTGTCTAGAATTATCTAACAGCAGCAGAAGGCAGAATTGGAATGGAGCCTCTTGTGCTATATACACTGCCTGCCTATGCACCCTGTCTGCCTGATATCTCTGCAGATGGATTAGTCCTCAGAAGAACTGTTTGTTAAGATGGATATGTGTAATGTACGGTTTTTCTCCCTACACTACCTAATACACAAGCAAATCTCTCCCTGACGCAGCAGCACCTCTCCATACACAAGCAAATGGCGCAGAAAAACGGTGTTCTCTGGATTGCATTTTAAGCAAATAATGAGGATTAAGATCCAAAGAAAAGTATTCCTGGCCCCTGAGACCTGAGCCTTTGTCTAGAAATATTTTGTTAAGATGGATATGTGTAATGTATGGTTTTTCTCCCTACACTACCTAATACACATGCAAATCTCTCCCTGATGCAGTCGAAGCTCTCCCTACACTGTCTGATCCGGAGTGACAGCGACGAGCACGGCGGCACTAGGTCTGATATAGACCTGATGACGCTGTGCGGCCAGCCAATCACTGTAATGCCCACAACCAACATGGTTACGGCATTAGAGTGCATGGCAGGCAATCCCTGCATGTTCATTGGCTCGGTAAAGAGCGCCAAACATGCAGGGAGGGGACCCGAGTTCCCGCCCGAGCAACCCAGAAATGCTCGGCGAGCGCCGAGCATCTCAAGCAGTGAGATGCTCGGGCGAGCACCGAGCAGTAGCGAGCATGCTCGCTCATCACTAGTGTTGAGCGAGCACTAAAATGTTCGGGTGCTCGAAGCTCGGGCCGAGCTCGCCGTGATACTCGGGTGCTCGACCCGAGCAACGAGCCCAATGTTAGTCTATGGGAGACTCGAGCATTTTTGCGGTGGCACCCCCGGCAGTCTTTTAAAAGTCTAACAAGTGCCCAAAACAATAGTTACAGTGCTCAAATGACATGGGGACAGCATGGGGATCGCCCCAGGAAGCATTTCTGACCCCCAGGTCACTGCTGTCAACAACGTGGTCAGAGGTATTAAGCCACTTTTGCAGGCTCACAATAAAACGTTCAAAAACGAAAGTGAAACTTTTTTCCTGTGAAATATGTTAAGGAACATCCTTTCCAGGGTAAAGACTTGTGTATAAGTTAAAATAAATGACCAAAAACAAAAATACTCCTCCACACCTTCGGCTATGTTCACAAGTAGCATTTTTTATGCGTTTTTGCACTTTTATATTGCTTTCAACTATGACAAATGCATTCACCGTGAAATGTCATTTTAACATTTTACAACCTTATCTGGCCATGTGCTGTGTGACACATGCATAAAGTGCTGAAAAGACAAGGGAACAGCATGGGGAAGACCCCTGGAAGCATCTCTGACTCCAAGGTCACTGTCTAAAAGTGTGCCCATCATAAGTGATCCTTACTGCATCAGAAGATGCAGACTTGCAACTATCCCCATGCAAGTTCTAGTCCCAGGGCAGTGTTCAATTGTACCTCCCCCATTCCTTGCAATACAAGCTCAAGTATGCAGCCTGCCACCCACCCACCCCCAGGCTGCAATACCATACTGCCTGCTTGCTTGAACTTGAAATTGGGCCTTTTAGGCATGTGGAGGCGAAATCTGGCCACCACGTCATGGCTGTGTTGGCGGCCTGGAATCCATACTCAGTCCCCAGCCACCCGGCGGCCGGGTGTCCCTACTTGGTCTCCAGCTGCCTGGGGGCAGCCGAGTGTCCATAAACGGTCCCCAGCCGCCCCTATTTCTCCTTGGAACATCCCCCCACACACTTTTCTTAGCCCGGCCTGCTTTAGGCAGCATTGGACGAGCGCACCAGAGAACCAGACTCCTCCGGTGGGCCCTGACTTCTCCATCGGTGGAGTTGAGAGTGCCAAGGTGAGAAGCATGATGATGATGACAGAAGTTAGCATCTGCTATGTTTTCTTTTAATGCAAGTGTAAGTGTGCAGCCTGCCACCCACCCACCCCCAGACTGCAATTCCATACTGCTAGCTTGCACTTGAAATGGGGCCTTTTAGTTTGGAGGAGGCCGAAGCTGGCCACTACCTCATGGTTGCTTCGGCAGCGAGGTATCCATACTCAGTCCCCAGCCGCCCATATTTGTCCTGGTGTGCCTTATACATAAGATTAAGCGCGTATACCAAAACATTACCTGTGCCCTCCCCAGTGCATTTAGTGGGAAGGAGAGCCTATTCCGCTGTAGTGTGTGCATGCCAAACCCCTGTTCATGGTACATGCGAAGATGCCTCCCACCTTGCACCTGTCGTTGCAGACTTGCAACTATCCCCATTCAAGTCCTTGTCCCAGGGCAGTGTTCAATTGTACCTCTCCCATTCCTTGCAATGCAAGCGCAAGTATGCAGCCTGCCACCCACCCACCCCCAGGCTGCAATACCATACTGCTTGCTTGCACTTTAAATTGGGCCTTTTAGGCATGTGGAGGTGGAATCTGGCCACCACGCCATGGCTGTGTCGGCGGCCTGGTATCCATACTCAGTCCCCAGCCGCCTGGTGGCCGGGTGTCCCCGCTTGCTCCCTAGCCTCCAGGGGGTGGCCGGGTGTCCATACTCGGTCCCCAGCCACCCCTATTTGTCCCGGTAACCTTTCCCACACTTTTCTTAGCCTGGTCTGCTTTAGGGCAGCGTTGGCTGAGCCCACCGGACTATCAGACTCCTCCGGTGGGCCCTGGCTTCTCCATCAGGGGAGTTGAAAGTGCCAAGGTGAGGAGCATGATGAGGATGATAGAAGTTAGCATCTGCTTTGTTTTCTTGGAATGCAAGCGCATGTATGTAGTAGCGGCTAGGCCTGAGGTGGTCAGCGTTTTGGCGCATAACCTACCTCCTCCGAGGATTGCTGGATGTTTTCCTGCTACTATCCAAGTTCTATGACTCCCGTTAAAACAAAACTTCAGGTGATAAATGATGGATGAGGTAGTGGCAAAGGAGAAAGAGCAGGAGGAACAGGGACCATTCACATCAATATCAGGTCAGTCAACCAGATATGTCTTGTAGGATATGTTTCTGTAACAAAAGGAGCGGTTCGGCTACACAGTTATAGGGCATACAGTGAGTGCAATGCCTACCAAAAATTTCGAGCCACTCCAATGCCCCTTGGAAATGACATGGAGGTCAGAGGGCGTTAACTAAATCTTTTTTTCCATTTATAGCAACTGGGTCTCCCGTGCACTGTTGGCCTAAGCAGTGAATGGAAGGCTTTCCAAAAATTATGAGGAACTGCAATGCCCCTTACAAGAGCCATGTGTGGCACCCCAGGGGTCTGGTCACCACAGTAATAGAGATATTACGTCGGAGAGCAAGTGGGAGGTTTCCTGGTCAGGATCCCTTAAACATGCAACATCCTCCTGCCCCAATCCTGGGAGGGGAGAATTCTGCCCTTATAAACTGGATCTGGGGCGGGGTTGAGCGAGTCAGATAACAGTCAGAGTCAGAGTGAGAGCAAGTGAAAGTAACAGCAAGGAGCTCTGTAGGAGCTAGGAGCTAAAGACCAGGGGCTGGAAGCTGAGCAGAGCTCGCCCTGGCAGAAGACAATAGGAACCGGACACAGGAGTCCGAAGCTGTGAGGACTTATATATCCAGCAGCAGAAACCAGCCGGCAGGGGATTTCAGGTCCTCTGGCCATAGAAGCCCGGAGGCTCAGTCACAAGCAAGGGACCAGCACCGCCGTCGTGGAGTGGAGGCTAACAGAAGGCCCCAAGTCACCAGCCATACGGGTGAGCACTACACGGTACACTCAGGGACGTGGGCTACTTCTACCCGCTTACAGCAAGGTAGCCAGGAAGAGTGCAGACAGACGGGGAGGCCTACAACTCCACCTGGCCAGGGGAACTCCTGCTTGCTCACAGACTAACCAGGCCTCTTAAGCTAGCCAGTACTCCCGGGAGGGTCTACCTTATAATCATCAGTAAAGACCCTGAACTGCACTGCAAAGACTCTGAGTCATTCCTGCTGCGCTCGTGCACCATCACCCCCATCATCCACACTCACTGCTCTGAGGCTATACTCCTCCCGAGGGGAGTTATCCCATTCTATGCTGCGCACACAACACCAGCCTTAGCGGTCTGCCTCGCAGCGGTGGTACTCCCTGACCGCAATGCACGGGTGGCGCAGTCGGACAATTAACCTCAAAACCTAATAAAGACTGCCACTGGTTTGACCAGCCTGAGCCACGGGACCGGGTCACCGCCACGGAGACTACAGACCCCAGAGACCCGGCACCGGGTATCCCACACACGTGTACACACGGCCCAGGGGGCGCGTCACATGCAGTACAGCATATTACAAACATAAGTCCCATTATTGGGGAGTGGGTCTCTCATGGTATTTGCTTATGCTTTCCCAGCAAAAGATGCCAAAAATTAGGACGGAGCAACTTGCAATGCCCCTTACAAGAGCCATGCAGTACAGCATATTACAAACATAAGTCCCATTATTGGGGAGTGGGTGTCCCATAGTATTTGCTTATGCTTTCCCAGCAAAAGCTGCCAAAAATTAGGACAGAGCAACTTGCAATGCCCCTTACAAGAGCCATGCAGTACAGCATATTATAAACATAAGTCCCATTATTGGGGAGTGGGTGTCCCATAGTATTTGCTTATGCTTTCCCAGCAAAAGCTGCCAAAAATTAGGATGGAGCAACTTGCAATGCCCCTTACAAGAGCCATGCAGTACAGCATATTACAAACATAAGTCCCATTATTGGGGAGTGGGTGTCCCATAGTATTTGCTTATGCTTTCCCAGCAAAAGCTGCCAAAAATTAGGACGGAGCAACTTGCAATGCCCCTTACAAGAGCCATGCAGTACAGCATATTACAAACTTAAGTCCCATTATTGGGGAGTGGGTGTCCCATGGTATTTGCTTATGCTTTCCCAGCAAAAGCTGCCAAAAATTAGGACGGAGCAACTTGCAATGCCCCTTACAAGAGCCATGCAGTACAGCATATTACAAACATAAGTCCCATTATTGGGGAGTGGGTGTCCCATAGTATTTGCTTATGCTTTCCCAGCAAAAGCTGCCAAAAATTAGGACGGAGCAACTTGCAATGCCCCTTACAAGAGCCATGCAGTACAGCATATTACAAACATAAGTCCCATTATTGGGGAGTGGGTGTCCCATGGTATTTGCTTATGCTTTCCCAGCAAAAGCTGCCAAAAATTAGGACGGAGCAACTTGCAATGCCCCTTACAAGAGCCATGCAGTACAGCATATTACAAACATAAGTCCCATTATTGGGGAGTGGGTGTCCCATAGTATTTGCTTATGCCTTGCAAGCAAAAGCTGCCAAAAATAAGGACGGAGGAACTTGCAATGCTGGCACCCTGGTGGTATAGTGGTGGTGGAGGCTGAGGATAAGGAGAAGAAGATTAAACAGCTGAAACGAGGAAGCGTATACCCATGTGTGGGTGTGAAGCGGTGCATGAGAATACACCTCCCGAAATAACACAGTGGATTTGACTTTATGTTACTCTGCTGTCATTTGGTGGTGATGAGAAGTCTGGCCCAATAAAGCCCTTGTTCATTTTGATAAGGGTCAGCTTGTCAGCATTGTCAGTTGACAGGCGAGTGCGCTTATCAGTTATAATTCCCCCAGCGGCACTAAAAACACGCTCTGATAACACGCTAGCGGCAGGGAAGGCCAGGACCTCCAAGGCGTACAGAGCGAGTTCATTCCAAGTGTCCAGCTTGGATACCCAATAATTAAAAGGCACAGAGGAATCACGGAGGACGCTGGTACGATCGGCAAGGTACTCCCTCACCATCTTTTGAAACTTTCCACTCCTTGTGAGAGTACCCCGCGCCTCAGGGCCTGTAAGCTGGGCGGGTGTCAGAAAACTGTCCCAGAACGTTGACAGTGTTCCCCTGCCTCTGCTGGATTGGAGTTGCATCTCTCTCGCCTGTACGCCTTGGTTGGGCAACGAACTGTGACCTCTGCCGCTAGCGTGTTCAGATGGGAATTTTTTTAAGAGTTCTACAGCAAGGGCCTTCTGGTATTGCCCCATTTTTGTAGACCTCTCCACCTCAGGAATAAGAGAGTGAAAGTTGTCCTTGTAGCGGGGGTCTACAAGTGTCACCAACCAGTAATGACTGTCACCCAACATTTTGACAACGCGAGGGTCACGGTTAAGGCAGCGTAACATAAAGTCAGCCATGCGTGCCAGACTGGTAACGGGCAAGATTTCCGTGTTCTCACCAAGATGACGACTGACCATGCTCTCCTCCTCCTCTTCCTCCTCCCCCCTGTCCTCAGGCCACCCACGCTGAACCGACGGTTTGACACTTTTACAGGTACTACCGTCTACAACGCATGACAGCAGCTCCTGTTCTTCCTCCTCCTCCTCCTCCTCCTCTCCCTCATTGTCCCCCAATGCACGTTGGGATGAGATGAGGCTGGGCTGTGTGTAATCGCCCGCTACGGCTTCTTGATCCATCTCATCATACTCTGGCTGCAATGCCTCCTCTTTAATTCTCTGCAGAGAGCGTTGTAAAAGACAGACAAGTGGGATGCTGACACTAATGATGGCGTCATCGCCACTCACCATCTTGGTGGCCTCCTCAAAGTTTGTCAGGATGGTATATATGTCAGACATCCAGGCCCACTCCTGAGGTCTTATGTGTGGAGTCTGACCTGAATATCGACGGCCTTGTTGCAGCTGGTACTCCACAACTGCTCTCTTCTGCTCACAAATCCTTTGCAACATGTGGAGGGTAGAGTTCCAACGTGTGGGGACATCACACACCAGTCGGTGTGCCAGAAGCTGCAAACGCTGCTGCAACACAGCAAGGGCGGCGGAAGCTGTAGCCGACTTGCGAAAATGAGCTGACAGGCGGCGTACTTTCATGAGCAGATCTGGCAACTCGGGGTACGATTTAAGAAACCGCTGAACCACGAGGTTAAGCACATGAGCCAGGCATGGTACGTGTGTGATCTCACCTCGCCTCAGAGCCACCACCAGGTTACGGCCATTGTCACACACGACCATGCCGGGATGTAGGTTCAGCGGTCTCAGCCACAGATCTGCCTGCTCTTTCACAGCTGTCCACAACTCACAAGCAGTGTGAGGTTTATCACCTAAGCTTATGAGTTTCAGCACAGCCTGTTGCCGCTTGGCGGAGGCAGTACTGCAATGCTTCCAGCTTGTAACTGATGTGCTGATATCTGAGATGGAGGCTGAACATGAGGAGGAGGAGGAGGAGGATGCGCAGGAGCTGTACACTGTGGGGGCAACTCTGACTGACATAGGGCCCGCAATCCTCGGTGTGGGGAGGATGTGTTCCGTCCCAAGGTCCGACTGGGTCCCGGCTTCCACTATGTTTACCCAGTGTGTCGTCAGAGAGATGTACCGTCCCTGGCCACAAGCACTTGTCCACGTGTCCGTTGTCAGGTGGACTCTCCCAGTAACTGCGTTGTTGAGGGCACGGCAGATGCTTTGGGACATGTGCTTGTGTAGTGCGGGGATGGCACACCGGGCAAAATAATGTCGGCTGGGGACCGAGTACCGAGGGACGGCCACCGCCATAAGATTGCGGAAAGATTCCGTCTCCACCAGCCTAAAAGGCAGCATTTCCAATGCAAGCAGTCGTGAAATGTGTGAATTTAGGACTGTGGCCTGTGGGGCGTTAGCTGCGAATTTCCGCTTTCGTTCAAAGGTCTGGGATATGGACAATTGAACGCTGCGGTGGGACGTGGACGTGGACGTTGATGCTGTTTCTTGAGAAACTGCCATAACAAGTAAAGACTGAGAGAAGGGGGCATCTTTACATGCAGTATGGACAGGGGATTGCCTTGCACACACAACAGGGGGTTCTATTGCACGCACAACTAGTGGAAGAAGCAGTGGTGACACCCGCTGACACTGGTCGTGGACCTTGGGTTTCACCCCACAAAGTCGGGTGCTTTGCTGCCATGTGCCTGATCATGCTGGTGGTGGTCAGGCTGGTAGTTTTGTCACCCCTGCTGAGGCTGGCATGGCAGGTGGAACATATGGCCTTTTTGGGGTTATCAGCAGAGTCTTTAAAAAAAATCCAGACTCTGGAAGACCTACCGCTTGTACTGCCAACGTCCCTCGTGTTGGTGTTACGGGGAACGGTTGCCTGCCTTCTGTCTGCGGCCACCACACTGCTTCTTCCTGCCTGTTGGGGTACTCTGCCTCCCTCCCCTTATGTGCTGATGGCCTCACTCTGCATGTCCTCCTTCCACGTTGGGTCAGTTACTAGATCATCCACCACCTCCTCCTCTTCCACTTGCGCACCACGATCCTCCTCCTCACTTCCTGGCAATTGTGTCTCGTCATCGTCCACCTCTTGTGACAGATTGCCAACGTCGACTTCCTGTGGCCGTGGCTGTTCAAATATTTGGGCATCGCAACATGGGATCTCCTCTTCCACCACTTCAAGCGTATCAGGCGAGGGGCCCAAATATGGAAATGGACCAGTGAACAGCTCTTCAGAGTGTCCAAGTGTGGGATCACTTGCTGTCTGACGACACTCGGCATGGTGGGAGGAAGGAGCATCAGGGTGAGGAGGAGTATGCGGTCGAGACACACGGCTACTAAGAGTTGACCGTGTGGAAGACAGACCAGAGGTGGTGGTGCCCAGGTAACTGGAAGTATTATCTGCTATCCAATTAATAACCTGTTCACACTGATCAGTTCTCAATACTGGTGTTGTTCTGTGCTTCCCTAGTAATTCGGTCAAGAAGTGGGAGCGAGAAGATGTGGCTGTTGGTTGTGGCACATTATCACCTTGGCCACGGCCCTGTCCTCTGCACGAACCATCACCAGAACGTCCACTTCCACGTCCCTTGCCACGCGCCTTGCCCATTGTAAATGAAGTAAAATAGCTTACACTTGCACTATCAATGGAAAAAGGGTAATAAAGAGTAGATTAGAACCGTGGAAGAGGAAAACCACAGTTACTGTTTACTGGGGTATACCACACTTTTTTAAATAGAGATATTTGCGGCTGGACAGTGAGCGACACACTCAAACTGCTTTTTTTTAGATACCAAAGGCCCAAAACTGGATAGTACAGCGATTTGACCCGTGGAACTGTGAAACCACACTGGGATGTCAGGCCTACACAAGACTATTTTCAACAGATATATTTTTGTTTCACAACAGTCAGGAGACACTACTGTTTTTCTTTACGGAAAAAACTACCAAAAGCTGAATAATAGAGATTTTTTACCGTGGGATGGCAAAACCACAGTTATTGTTTACTGGGGTATACCACCCTTTTTTAAATAGAGATATTTGCGGCTGAACAGTGAGCGACACACTCAAACTGCTTTTTTTTTAGATACCAAAGGCTCAAAACTGGATAGTACAGCGATTTGACCCGTGGAACTGCGAAACCACACTGGGATGTCGGGCCTACACAAGACTATTTTCAACAGATATATTTTTGTGTCACAACAGTCAGGAGACACTACTGTTTTTCTTTACGGAAAAAACTACCAAAAGCAGAATAATAGAGATATTTTACCGTGGGATGGCAAAACCACAGTTACTGTTTACTGGGGTATACCACACTTTTTTAAATAGAGATATTTGTGGCTGAACAGTGAGCGACACACTCAAACTGCTTTTTTTTTAGATACCAAAGGCCCAAAACTGGATAATACAGCGATTTGACCCGTGGAACTGCGAAACCACACTGGGATGTCGGGCCTACACAAGACTATTTTCAACAGATATATTTTTGTGCCACAACAGTCAGGAGACACTACTGTTTTTCTTTACGGACAAAACTACCAAAAGCTGAATAATAGAGATTTTTTACCGTGGGATGGCAAAACCACAGTTATTGTTTACTGGGGTATACCACACTTTTTTAAATAGAGATATTTGTGGCTGAACAGTGAGCGACACACTCAAACTGCTTTTTTTTTAGATACCAAAGGCCCAAAACTGGATAGTACAGCGATTTGACCCGAGGAACTGCGAAACCACAGTGGGATGTCGGGCCTACACAAGACTATTTTCAACAGATATATTTTTGTGTCACAACAGTCAGGAGACACTACTGTTTTTCTTTACGGAAAAAACTACCAAAAGCTGAATAATAGAGATTTTTTACCGTGGGATGGCAAAACCACAGTTATTGTTTACTGGGGTATACCACACTTTTTTAAATAGAGATATTTGCGGCTGAACAGTGAGCGACACACTCAAACTGTTTTTTTTTTAGATACAAATGGCCCAAAATGGATAATACAGAGGTTTGAACCGTGGAAGTGCAAAACAACACTTCTGTTTCTCTAGCCTACACCAGACTATTTTCAACAGTTATATTTGTGTCTGAAAAATCAGAGACACGCTTTTTTTTTGGGGGGGGGGGGACATACCAAAAGGTTAATAAGATGGGTATTTGTACAGTGTGAAGGAGGAAAAAAAAGGAGGATTTAGATGAAAAAAAAAGGATTTTTCCTGGCCCCCGACACCTGGTGCTAAGTCCAGCAATTTCAGCAACAGGAGCACACAGGACTGTAATGCAGCATTTGCTGGTATAACCACTGTGTCTCCTATACAGCCTGCCTGCCTGGTATCTGGGATGGATATTAGTCCTGAAAAGGACTGTTTGTTTGCTCTGGCAGCCTTTACAGACCCTACACTAACTATTTCGCAGTTTATATCTCTCCCTAAATCAGCAGCGCTGTCCCTACACTGTCTAATCCGGAGCGACTGTGTCCAAGATGGCGGCGCCCCGTTTTAAATACTCGAGGTGACGCTGTGCGGCCAGCCAATCACTGTAATGCCCACAACCAACATGGCTGCAGCATTACAGTGACTGGCTGGCAATCCCTGCATGTTCATTGGCTCTGTAAAGAGCGCCAAACATGCAGGGCGGAGACCCGAGCTCCCACCTGAGTAACCCGGAAATGCTCGGTGCTCGCCGAACATCCCGAGTAGCGTGATGCTTGGGCGAGTACCGAGCAGTGTCGAGCATGTTCGCTCAACACTACTCATCACTAGTCTTGATGTTTCAGCTTCTGTGTCTTGATCAGTGGTGGTCAGGTTTCAGCCTTCCTTACCTTGGCCATGTCTCTGAGCACTGAACACCTTATACACCTTATACATCTGGGCCCTCCAAGGAGATTGCGGTTCTGAAATATGACAGCACTGGAGGATAATGGGTTCATGGTCGCTTTACGTTAGATTTTTCTCAAGTCTTTGGCAGTTAATGTGCATCTTTTTTTCTCAATGTGTTTTTCGAGACCCCGTTGACTATTTTCAGTGAAGCTTTTGATGGTTCTATGAGCACGCCCCCATATCTTAGCAATTTACAGAGTGCTGCATCCTCCTCTGTAAGCCTTTTAACATTTTTCGACTTTTCAGTCAGGTGAATCTTTTTTTTGACCCATTTTGCAAGAGGAAAACAAGCTGCCTAATAATTCTGCACAACTTGATAATGAGTGTATATATACAAATACACATCGCCTGATCTGCTTCATCCAATAAACATTCAGTATACAACTTGGAGTTAGAAAATATGCATAAAATGATGATATGGTCTCTTGCTCTATAATTTTGCACACAGTGTAGACATGTTGGTGGTGGAGTGGTTAGATCATGCTCCAACTCAGTCCCTGGGAGGCACATATGCAGTGCGCTATGAAGGCGCATATACCTGACTTTCTGTGCATTATGAAGGAGGCAGAGATTTGTAAAGAGCGAATGGTTACTCCACTCTTATAAATCATGTTACTCACCCCCACCGAGTTCTCCATTGAACACAGCTTTTACCCATGAAATGAAATTGAAAAATCAACCCAGGAGGAGAACACAACTGATTCTACTAATGAGATATAATGCAAAGTTGCTTATTTTCATGTGTACTTTTTAAGTTTTAAGAAATAAAATGAAAGTGACGATTAAATCTTTAATTCGATTTTTAAATGTATAAAAATTACTGGTTTTCCACTCACTGAAGTAATGTTTTAGAAATGCTAATATGCAAACTATCAGTCTGAGGAGTTCTCTTTAACTTGTACAGTCTGTAATTATTTATTTAAAAGAAATCCCACTAACTCAATCATCCACCTCTTGCAAGTAAGTAGTGAATACTTATGTTTAAGGATAGGTCATAGGTGACCTGGCAAATTGGGGTGGAACTCTCTACTGGGACCCCCATGAATCACCATTGGGGATCTAAGACTGGTTATAAGGAGTTGAATAGAGGGAAAGCCATGCTTGTGGCATGCAACTTTATTACATTTTATGGCATTGATGAAGGTAGCTCAGCTATCTTCGTATCTTCAGTACCATAGACTTTAAATGGAGTGGCAGGTAGCAACCCACTACTATATGCAATTCTACACAGCTCCCACATTCTGGTGGTCTCTGGGGGTCACAAAAGCAAGACCCGTTCTAATCATTCAGTTATCACCTATCCTGTGGAAAAATGTTAACTTTAAAGGCAGCCTATTAAGGTTACAGGTCTGTACTTGTAATATAAATATAGATGTATTGTGGTAAACATTACCTATAAGCGAATGGGACCTCTGACATTCACAGTGCAGGATTCAAATTGACATCTTAATAAGCCTTGACATACATAGCATGATTAGTATTTGATCCTCATTCAGTTCCCTGATGAACCCCATACCAGAGAGAAGGGAAAAGCTTCAGTACAAGATGCATGGATTGAAAAACTCCAGACACGAATTATAGTTATTTAAAATTATTAAAATTTGGTACTGTATACACATTGATTAATAAATAAATTCTCTTTGTAAGCCAGTTGTACTCCTAGTTTCTTTTGTTTCTAACGAATTATAGTTATCCAGTAAAGGCATTTATTCTGGGTCCTACTAGGACAGTGAGTATAACACATTACATCTACCACATGCAATGTGGATTTTTAATCAGCTATGAATGTTTGACACCTTTGTTACTGTTTGCTTCATCACCGTTCTTTATCTACAATATACTAAACCTATTTGCATAAATATTAGGATTAATAGTCTATTTGCTGATTGGGCAGGTATGTGGATTTCTTTATGTGGATACTCTTGGCTATTATACTATTTCATTGGTGCACTGAATAGGCCTTAGAGCATAGGTCCCCACCCATGCTTTGTGGCTCACTACTATCTGCTAACTCAGTGCATTAATGTTGGTTATAGCTGACAGCTATGAGCAAGACAAGGTGGAGAAGTCATGAAAAGGCTGTAGAGTAGCGGTGTTATGGTTGCCTCCTCTCTCCTGCTTGCTGGTGACATCAACTCAATCAGCATGTGACTGATCCCGCTGGCTTTTTATGCATGGTCTTCCTCAGCACTGTTGGCCACTTCCCCGCTGCCTGCTTTCAACTACATTCTCCGTTTCTCCAAGGCATGTGTAAGGGGGAAGACCGGGGTGTAAGTACTTTCAGAGCAAGGGATCCGGAACTGCCGGGGCCGTGCCTCTGGTTGCAGGGGGGAGACAGACTGCGAGCACAGGAGTCAGGTGACTGGGAAGCTGGGGGCGTGTCCTGAGTGAGAGCTGGGAGGTCAGGTGATCGAGAGACTGGTGGCGTGGGTAGAGAGGGGAAGAGACAAGGACGTTTGCGTGGAAATCGGAGCAGGGTCCTGCTCAGCAGAGCAGTGTGAGAGGGTCCAGGCTCCTGGCTCCAGGACTGGGAGCAAGAGCTGAGTGCAGTGGACCGGAGGAGTCAAGCCGACTAGAGAAAAGACGCAGGGTCGGTGGAGCCGGGCATGTGAGGTGCCATGTTATGGACTAGGGGCTCAGCGGGTAAAACCGGAGACCGCCCGCTGCCGCCAGAAGATGGAGCATTGTTTCGGCGGGGAAGCCTGAAGAAATCAACACTGGCCTCAGCTGGCAACTGCCTTGTGGAGGAAAAGAGTCAGCTAAGTGTAAAAACTGTAGTTTACAACCAGTTCGACTCTGCTACATCTAGTTAAACTGTGAACTGTCAGTTAAAGACTTTTCCCTGCTACTTCCCTTGTTTTCCCCCATATTTTCCCCTGATACTCCCTGCGTGGAGATTTACCCTGTTATTATAAACTTCCCCTGTTTATTAACCCTGTATTGGCTGCTCTGTGTTTCTGTGTTGCTGCATCTAAAGTACCCGTGTTACACATGCACACACATGGCATCTCATTGCTGTCTTTAACCTACCCTCTCCCACATTTTTCTCCAGCAAAAGTTATTTAGTGAGAGAAAAAGAGATAATAAGAATTGTTATGTTACATAATTATTGTTAAAGAGGTTGTCTACAAATTTAGCATTGATGACCTATTCTTAGTATAGGTCATCAATGTCTGATCGGTGAGGGTGCGACACCTGGCATCCCCTTGAATCTGCTGTTACCGTTGTTGGCGGCGGCCGGAACTGCTCAGTTACTCAGTTACTCGCCCGAGCATACTTCCCGAAAGGGTTAACCGAACATACTCGCTCATCACTATGAGTAGTACATCACCTCTAGTCACCTACTGGGACATTTGTGTGATTGGCAGGTATTTTGTACTTGTCCTACTTATCAGGAAAGGTGTGTGTAACACCTTCCAATGGTGCTTTCTTCCTGACAGTTATCTGTGGACGTGACATCACTGGCCCTCTTCATCTCCCAATGCAAAAGTGAGCAAAGCAGAATATTCCTATTAAACATGAATCTGAGTTTATTGTAAGTTATGTGCCATTTGGACAGCCTAAAAAGAATTATCTGGCTCCACTCACTTCTTTATAAGTGAGGCAAACAGTGCTGGTGATGTCACATCAACAGATACCTGCAGGCAAGAGTGGAGATAGAAGAGGGCCCTGTGCAAGAACAATAAATGGGCCCTTTGTAGTCCAATGGCTCATCAGAATATACAATTCCATCTGCTTTAGATGTAGAAGTGGGCCCCTTTATGTCTGGGGCCCCTTTGTGGTTGCCCAGTTTGCACCAATAGTATGTCCACCCATGCCGGTAGATGTGGCGCCACAGAGGTACAGCATCTCACCCGAGGTGTGGTATCTCACTCTCAGGTAAGGATGGAGTACTGCCCGGGACCCACCCACTTGCATCCATTACACTCCACTTTAGAGGGCAAGGCGATATTGCTCCTAAGGGAGAGCACAGTCCCTGGTCCCTAGCTGGAGGGTGGAACCATGTAGTGGGCGTGGGTGGAGGAAGAACAGGGGAGCACTTGAGAAGGAGAGTATAAAAAGGGGAACCATCTTGGGAGAGTGTGTTCAGTCAGAGGAGACAGTCTGAGGAGAAGGAGTGGGAGCAGGAGCTCTGCAGGAGCTCTGCTCAGAGGAGAGGAGCGGGCATAAGTTGAGAGGCCCAGGAGGACTGGCAGGACGAGGAAGGGAGCAGAGGAAGGCTCCAGGAGTGAGGGGATCCCAGGGGCACGGCGAGTGCGGAAGCCACCCGTGCGTCCGAATCTGCAGGAACGTGGAGGGATTAGGCCGCAAAGGGGACCGGCCCCTAACTAGTGGAGAACTACAAGGCTCAGTTAGAAACCGGAGGCTTCTGTACTTTCAGGGTGCAGTTGCACACAGCCGCATCTATATCGCCGAAAAGGTAGCCATATAGGATTCAGGGAACTGCAGGTTGCCCGCCAAGATCCGAGGTTACCGGCTTGGGACACTGGTTGCGAGGCGAAGGGCAGGAGGGTGAGAGCCAGCGCAGGAAGATGACGGAGGAAGGAACACACAATGGGGTCCCGTTATGTACTCCTGAAACACCTGGGAGTTTGCTGAACCCCTGCCTCAGTAAACACAGAACGACGTGGGAGGTTACCCTGGTCCTGGTAACCTGGAGTGCAACAACTGTGAGTAAACTTTGAAGACTGCACCCCACTGTGTCCTAGATTTATTATTTGCGCCATCCCCTGCACTACACTGCACAGCAACATCTACCTCATTAATCATCACTGCACTGCCCTGGAGCTTAGCTCTACCTGTGGAGAGCTGAACCAACTCTGCTGCATCACCATCAGCTCCAGAGGATGTGCACCGCAGCGGCGGCTCCATATAGCCGCATACCACAGGTGGCGTCAC
The DNA here is from genome assembly GCF_046119375.1 of Phyllobates terribilis. Lineage (NCBI taxonomy): Eukaryota > Metazoa > Chordata > Amphibia > Anura > Dendrobatidae > Phyllobates > Phyllobates terribilis. Next base: position 79,795,437 of record NW_027362771.1, on the reverse strand, counting down.
GAACATTAAACTATAAAAACTATAATCCCCTTTTATTGACCGCCATGGGACATGGACCGGGTCACTGCCACTGTGACATCCCCCCAGCATTGACCGGCCCGGCTACCGAGAACTCCATGGCCCAGGGGGTGTGTCATTTTTGGCGTCACGAACAGGATACAAACCAACCCGTTATAACCGGGTATTGTGCACCTAGAGACTGTGTTGCATATTGAATGTGGCGCCCGCCCCAGAAAAACGGGCGCCATTATGTGCGTTATCAAGGACAACAAGGAACCTCCCATCGTGGGCTGGGTCCCAGAATGGCGCCAAAAGTGCAGCCCGCCCAATGCGCCTGTGGCCATATACCTGGATATGTCCATCAGTCTGGGGAAGCCGCCCCCAGGTGTGGCCGACAGCAAGCAGCTATGGGACCGCCCCAGAAAGGGGAGAGGAGAGAAGAAAACTTGGAGACAGGGCGGGGTCTCCAGCAGAGCAGCCAGACCGCACCCTGCAAGCGACATGGACGGAGACCAGCCTCAGACTCCGGGCCGTGGCCTGCAGCCAAGTGCGTCATCCCTCAACCTGGAGGGGATCTTAATGAAGCTGTCCCTGGAGGATACTGGGTTCCTCCGAGATGAGGTGCAAGAGCTGGGCAGATGAATGGAGGAGGCCCAGCAGGCTGCTGTCGCCGTCTGGAGGGTCGAGCTTCTGGAGAAGTTGCTGACCCGGCAGCAGTCTGCACTGCATGTGACCGGCAGCGTCCCAGCCCTGGCGGAGCCACTCCCAGACCAGAAGGCGATGGATCGTGCTAGAGCGATCGCGGGAGCAGGTAGGAGCGAAATCCCTGTCCCGGACGCCACTGGCGCTAGTCTATTCCTGGTCCCCCTGCAGGAACCTCCTTCCCCGGGCGCTCACGACGCTGACCTGCTCCTGGGCCCATTCACGGAACCTCCTATCCGGGCGCTTGTGATGCAGATCTGTTCCTGGGCCCCCTGTTAGAGCCACCTGCCCCCACACCCGAATGGGTGTACGGACGTGCGGCCTGGGATTGGTCCACGGAGGTTGAAGACCAGAGCCTCCCTTTATTGCCCGCTCCCACGCCCATGGTTGCCCAGATAGAAGAGGGGGACCAATTCAGATGGGATAACCTGGCGGGCGACCTGATGGGATTACCCTGGGAGACCCAAAAGGAGGCCGCACGCCGAGAGGAGTATTGCTGGTGGGAACTCCTTTAACTAGAGGGGGAGCGGCGCACCCGCCGGGTGCGCTGGGAGAGGATGGAGGCCCGCAACATGGAGGAGAAGACCCGGGCCCGCAAAGCAAAGCCGACCACGCCCGATCCATGGGTAGAGGTGGTCGTAGTCAGGTTTGACCTGGATGGAGGATGGGGCTTTATCCGGGAACCACAACTTGGCACCGACCTCTTTGTAAACCGGCGGGACGTGGAGTCCCATTTACAGCAGGGACATCCGGAACGGGATCTGTACCCTGGTGACAAGGTCACCTACACCAGGCACAGAGGAGAGCGGGGCTGGTACGCTCTCCATGTTCATAGGGTGGTAGAGGAGAGTGTACCCATGCCACTTGAAGGAGATGACCTGGCTGGGCCATCTAGTGGTGGGCCAATGTTACCCCGGAGGGGACCCCACTACTGAACTGTTTAGTTGAAAATAAAAGTTGTACTGTATATAGTTACCCGGAAAGGGTACTTCATTTTTGAGTGAACTGAAAAGTTTTTGTGTGTTACTTAGTTACCTGGTAAGGGTATAAGAACTGACAGGCTGAAGACTGTGAGCAGCCAAAAACTTTTAAACTGTATATAGTTTGCACTTCTTAAGGTACTTCTTATTGGTTTTATGCAGACCGCAGAACAAACACCTGTTTGGAGTGGCCGAAGACGAGGTCCAACAGCTGGATCACCTATGCCCTGCAGCCATGCCCAGGGCCTACGTTGAGGGTTTTAGGACGGGGCCCTCAAATTGCACCTTGTTCAGAGAAATGGACACCCGGCTATAGATTTCACTGTAGGTTATATGAAAAATGTTTTATTGAAGTAAAGAAAGTTTTATTGAAGAAAGTTCTATAATGTCTTGATAAAGAAACATGTAACGTTAAAGAAAATGTGCCTCCCATAAAGGGAAGAAAAGTTTTGATAAATTCTTATATGTGAATGCATTCTAAAAATTTGTATGTCTAAAATACCTTGTTTTACTCTGTTCCAGCCCGCGGACGTGCTGTGTTTTACCAGGGGGTTATGTGGCGCCCCTCCGGGTTCATTCGCCACAGAGGTACTGCATCTCACCCAGAGGAGTGGTATCTCACTCTCAGGTAAGGATGGAGTACTGCCCTTGACCCACCCACTTGCATCCATTACACTCCACTTCAGAGGGCAGGGAGAGATTGCTCCTAAGGGAGAGCACAGTCCCTGGTCCCTAGCTGGAGGGTGGAACCATGTAGTGTGTGTGGGTGGAGGAAGAACAGGGGAGCACTTGAGAAGGAGAGTATAAAAAGGGGAACCATCTTGGGAGAGTGTGTTCAGTCAGAGGAGACAGTCTGAGGAGAAGTAGTGGGAGCAGGAGCTCTGCAGGAGCTCTGCTCAGAGGAGAGGAGCGGGCATAAGTTGAGAGGCCCAGGAGGATTGGCAGGACGAGGAAGGGAGCAGAGGAAGGCTCCAGAAGTGAGGGGATCCCAGGGGCACGGCGAGTGCGGAAGCCACCCGTGCGCCCGAATCTGCAGGAACGTGGAGGGATCAGGCCGCAAAGGGGACCAGCCCCTAACTAGTGGAGAACTACAAGGCTCAGCTAGAAACCGGAGGCTTCAGTACTTTCAGGGTGCAGTTGCTCACAGCTGCAACTATATCGCTGAAAAGGTAGCCATATAGGATTCAGGGAACTGCAGGTTGCCTGCCAAGATCCGAAGTTACCGGCTTGGGACACTGGTTGGGAGGCGAAGGGCAGGAGGGTGAGAGCCAGCGCAGGAAGACGACGGAGGAAGAAACACACAATGGGGTCCCGTTATGTACTCCTGAAACACCTGGGAGTTTGCTGAGCCCTTGCCTCGGTAAACACAGAATGACGTGGGAGGTTACCCTGGTCCTGGTAACCTGGAGTGCAACAACTGTGAGTAAACCTTGACTGCACCCCACTGTGTCCTAGCATTATTATCTGTGCCATCCCCTGCACTACACTGCACAGCAACATCTACCTCATTAATCATCACTGCACCGCCCCGGAGCTTAGCTCTACCTGTGGAGAGCAGAACCAACTCTGCTGCATCACCAACAGCTCCAGAGGATCTGCACCGCAGCGGCGGCTCCATATAGCCGCATACCACAGGTGGCGTCACGAACATTAAACTATAAAAACTATAATCCCCTTTTATTGACCGCCCTGGGTCACAGACCGGGTCACTGCCACTGTGACATCCCCCAGCATCGACCGGTCCGGCTACCGAGTACCCCATGGCCCAGGGGGTGCGTCATAGAGATGTGCATAATAGTCAGGTGTTGAGCAACTGCTGTCTTCATTAGAATAGGACAGGTGCACAATTCCTGCTGATCACTCACATGGGACTGCAAGTATCTGTAAATGTAATAACACCGGCACAGCTCGCCTCCCAGATATGAAAGTGAGCTGAGTCAAAGTAACTCTTTAATTTCCAGAGATAAACCTTTAAATGACCAGTTATCTTTCATTGCCCGCAATATGCTCTATATGATTTCTTCTCATAGATTGTGGCTCTTGACAATCTCTCAAAGTTGCATGTGACTCTCAAGGTAAAAAAAGTTAAGGACCACTGCTGAAGAGAATACCAGGGTCTATAAGGCTAAGTCGATGAGGAGTGGGGGTTCCATACTTGCTTTTTAGGGTACCAACCTTCGCATCCAGGAACCATAATTCCCTTTGGGAATATTAGGAATATAAATATAATCAGGCCAGTAGGTCTCTTATTAACCCAGCTTTATCACAACTTCATCAGATATTGATACAGTTAGCTAATAGAGAAAGAAAATATATTATCTTTCTCAAATTCTGATCAGGTGTAAAATTATTGCTTACCCTTGATATCAGATTCACCTGGTTGTCTAAAAAAATAAGAACAAAAAAAAAAACCAAACTGTAAATATCTGTATACAACAGGGATGATGAAAAAACTAGTGTAATAGGACAAAGTCCAATTCAGATCTGGCTTACAGTGACCTCCTGTGGTTGCAAACTAGTATTACAAAAATGTGCAATACACATTATACACAACATACAATTGCTGTATCTTCATTTAGCCCCCTAAATAGTCTAAAAAATATTGAAATAAAATTCTGCCAAACAAAATGTAAATAGTGAAACATGTTAAGATCTTTCTATATTACATTTTATTGACATTGCACGTTTTATTCGGATCTCTTACATCATGCAACATCTATTAATCCTGTCTCATATATATTATAAATTCACAGAAAGGTTATTACAATTTGTATAAGCTAGAAAAAGTCAGGTTCCAACTGTGGGCCTTACAGCCCTCTGTGGCCCTTATTGCTGTAAAAGAGCAAGATATAGCTTGTTATCACAAAATCTCACTCTTTGCACTAACCCATCGCTGGCGCATACTTTACTAAGCTGCTACCAAATAGTAACCACTTTAATGATTTTACTGTTCTGTAACAGTTTAGTAAAGTATGCGGCAGTGCTAGGTTAGTGCAAAGATCAAGAGCTCTCAAGAATATTCAAGATCTCGGTCTTTTACAAACAATGTCACAGAGGATTGTGGGATCCAGCTCAGTGTCAGGATCCCGAAACCTAAAAGCTCGGACCTTACTTCTCCGGGTAAAGTTCTTTAGGAAGGCATTTGGGTTACTTGTGTTCACTTTTGCTAATAAGTGTTATTTACAAAGAGTCTAAGGCTGTCACTGTTTTCTTAAACAGTAACTGTTATTTTAATGACGGGCGTGGAGGGCGTGCCAGCGTGTCTTCAGTCACCGCTCAATGAACAGTAACCAGTGTGCAATTTTTATTTAACCCCTTTACCCCCAAAGGTGGTTTGCACGTTAATGACCAGGCCAATTTTTACAATTCTGACCACTGTCACTTTATGAGGTAATTACTCTGGAACGCTTCAACGGATCCCACTGATTCTGAGATTGTTTTGACATATTGTACTTTATGATAGTGCTAAAATTTCTTCGATATGACTTGCGTTACTTTATGAAAAAATCAGAAATTTGTTGAAAATTTGCAATTTTTAAACTTTGAATTTTCATGCATTTAAATAAGAGAGATGTCTCACACAAAACATTTCCCACATGTTTACTTTACATCAGCACAATTTTGAAACCATTTTTCTTTTGTTAGGAAGTTATAAGGGTTAAAAGTTGACCAGCGATTTCTCATTTTTCCAAACAAATTTACAAAACCATTTTTTTAGGCACCACATCACATCATTGCAATCATTTTTCCATATTTCGGCCGACAGAGTCATGTAATGGCTTCTTTTTACAGGACAAGTTGACATTTTTATTGGTACCATTTTCTGGCAAATGACATTTTTTGATCGCTTTCTATTATGATTTTTGGGAGGCAGAATAAACAAAAACCAACAATTCAGGATTTTTTTTTTTTATGCTATTCCGCGTGTGGTAAAGTTTATAAGGCAGCTTTATTCTTCGGGTCAGTACATTTACAACGATACTACATTTATATAGTTTTTTTTATGTTTTGACGCTTTTACATAATAAAAACTATTTTATAGAAAAAATCATTTTTTTTGCATCACTTTATTCTGAGAGCTATAACTTTTTTATTTTTTGGCTGATGGCAGCTTGTTTTTTGCAGGACAAGATGATGTTTTCAGCGGTACCATTTTTATTTACAGTCATCTTTTTGATTTATTCCATTTTTTGCTTGGCGGTTTGATGCTAAAGTTTCATTTTTTTCTTTTTCTTTACCATGTTCACTAAAGGGGTTAACTAGTGGGACAATTATATAGGTCAGGTTGTTCCGGACGTGGCGATACCAAATATGTGTACTTTTTTTTTTTTTTTCATAATTATATTTTTTTATGGGTACAGTATATTTTTATTTTTTTGGGATAATTTTTTTTACTTTGTTTTTCAGTTTCTGACACTTTCACTTTTATACTTTGTCCCACTGTGGGACATTCATTTTTTTCAAGCTGATCGCTTGTATACCATAGGGTTGCAGCAGCAACCTTACGCTATTCAGGCTGTCAGCCCTGCAGGCACAATTTAGATAGATCGTGCACTGCACAAAACTCTGGCCGACGGCACTTTTATGCACGCTTAAAAAGACAGGTCCTACGGCATCCACAGTACATCCATCTGCCTCATTATAGGGAATCTTCCGCTGGGGATTCCGTCTGAATCATGTATTTTAGAGATTAAAATGGAAACCTCGGTGTAAGCACTCAGCTCAGAGCACAGGATACATGTGCGCTGAGCCTTACTGCCATCTTTGGAAGGCAGAATGAACAAATCAACAGCAGGTGAAGAATTGGTTTTATTTATTTTTTGCACTGTTCCTCATGCGGTATAAGTGATTTTATAACTTTATTCTTTGGGTCGGTGCGATTACAGTGATGCCAGATTTATATCCGGTTTTTATGTTTGATTGCTGTCTTACACAAAAAGACGCAAATGACATCTGTTGATTGCTTTCTATTCCAATTTTTGGGAGGCAGAATGAACAAAAAACAGCAATTCAGGCATTGTTTTTTTGGGGATTTTTTTTATTCCATTCCGTGTGTGGTAAGGCAGCATTATTCTTCGGGTTAGTACGATTACAGCAATACCACATTTATATCTTTTTTTATGTTTTGGCGCTTTTACACAATAAAAAATATTTTATAGCGCATCCCTTTATTCTGAGAGCTGTAACTTTTTTATTTTTCTGCTGATGGAGCTGTGTGGCATCTTTTTTTTTGCAGGACAAGATGGCGTTTTCAGCGGTATAATTTTTATTTACATTCATCTTTTTGATTGCGTTTATTGCACTTTTTGTTCAGTGGTATGATGATAAAGCATAGTTTTTTGCCTTGTTTTTCATTTATTTTTTTTACTGTGTTCACTGAAGGGGTTAACTAGTGGGACAATGTTTTAGGTCAGTTTGTTCCAGATGCGGCGGTACCAAATATGTGTACTTTTTTTTTACTTTTTTGTTTTACACAGATAAATGTAAGTGTTGGATTAATATTTTTTCTTTTTTTTGTTTCTTTGTTTTGTGATTTTTTTTTAAATATTTTTATAATTTTTATTAACTTTTTTTTACTTTTTTTACATTGTCCCACTATGAGACATCAACTTTCCCTGACCTGATCGCTGATCTGATACTATGCAATGCATCCTGGTCCATGCTCTCCCAAACTGGCATATGCTCCCCCACCCTGTTATGTGCTCCCCCATCCTGGTCCATGCTCCCCCAACCTGCACCTCCATCCAGTTTTGTGCTGCCCCCATCCTGTTTTGTGCTGCCCCATCCTTTTTTGAGCTGCCTCCATCCTACGCCCCCATCCTTTTTTGTGCTGCCCCATCCTCTTTTGTGCTGCCCCATCCTCTTTTGTGCTGCCCATCCTCTTTTGTGCTGCCCCATCCTCTTTTATGCTGCCCCTATCCTCTTTTGTGCGGCCCCATCCTCTTTTTTGCTGCCCCCATCCTGTTTGTTTTGTGCTGCCCTCATCTGTGAAGACCCGAGGACTTCCGTGGGCGTCACGCTACTCAGACAACACAGGTCGAGGGTAAAACAGCATGGCAATGCTTTATTGAACCATAAAGTGGACAATAAACACACCGAACAATCCCAGCAACTACCCAAGATGGTACAACATTACACAGTATCACCCTTCCGCTGGCCCGCCTGGGATAGAACAGCTGTGACTTTGGAGACTTCCAGGGCCGACTACCTCAACCAGTGGCCGCTCACTTCTGACGGGCCCCCACAGAGAGGAGGTAGCGGCAAGCTTAAGAAGCTAGCAGTCCATTGAGGTACAAGACCAGGAGACCCGAGGGTCTAAATATGGCCTCTCCGAGAGTTTTCCATGGAGCCAGGCGACCGGTAGGTCCCTCCTGGCAACTTCAAAACAACATATCCATGGGGTCATGTCACTCTGATGGTTAATGTAGCAGATCCGAATCTTTCCAGTCAGGGCCGGTACCCTTAGGCTAGAATCATGTAGAATACAAATCTGTGTCTCTTTAGATGCCATGCAGTCCATCTACTTTAGAAATACACAAACATGTAAAAGACAATTTAAACACAATGGTGTAATTTACACACAATAGTGTATTCTCTTGACTTAACAAATCTAAACGTCTGGTTTATTAAGCTTTTACTCTGTATTGTCACATTGCTCCCCAATCTTAATAAGCCAGACATGACAGGATCCCAATCATCCTTCTCCACTTACTGGAGACAGTTCATCAGCATGTCCTTAAGCACAGACACGAATGTAAGAAGTCTCATCTTCATGAGAAAAAAAAACTTTGCATTATCCAGTTTCCTCAGAGCATATTCCATATCTTCCTTGCAAATAAACTCCACTTGTAATTGAAGAAAACTGAGTGGTATCCATTGTGCCCACACATGCCATCCTCTGTATCCTGTGGTTCCTGAATTAAATCCAATGAGTGTCGGTGGCCTGGTATTCAATCCGTTGAAGCTGGCATAGTTCCTGTAGTTGCCGTTCTTGTTGCTGCTGTATATCCTCTCCGGTCTTCTTCTCAAGGCCGGGCTGGTGGTGTTGGACATGGTAGCATCTGAAACCCGCTGTGTATGCCTCACCTATGGACTGCTATGTCTGTCTACATGCCTCCCTGGTTATGGAGCCCTTTGGACGGTGTGTGCGAACACCAGTCCCCTGCAGCTCGCCCAGTTCTGCTGGGCTGAGTAGTATCCCACCGCTGCCACCAAAATGTGAAGACCCGGGGACTTCCATGGGTGTAAGGCTAATTAGACAACACAGGGTGAGGGTAAAACAGCGTGGCAATACTTTATTGAACCACAAAGTGGACACTAAGCACACAGAACAGTCCCAGCAAATACCCAAGATGGTACAACATTACACAGTCTCACCCTTCCGATGGCCCGTCTGGGATAGAACAGCTGTGACTTTGGAGACTTCCAGGGCCGACTACCTCAACCAGTGGCCGCCCGCTTCTGGCAGGCCCCCACAGAGAGGAGGTAGCGGCAAGCTTAGGAAGCTAGCAGTCCATCAAGGTACAAGACCTGGAGACCCAAGGGTCCAAATCTGGCCTCTCCAAGAGTTTTCCATGGAGCCAGGCAACCGGTGGGTCCCTCCTGGCAACTCTAAAACAACATATCCATGGGGCCAGGTGACTTCTTTGTCCTCTCCTGGACTCCCCAAAATATAACCATGTCTCTCTGATGGTTAATGTAGCAGATCCGAGTCTTTCCAGTCAGAGCTGGTACCCTTAGGCTAGAATCATGTAGAATATAAATCTGTGTATCTTTAGATGCCATGCAATCCATCTACTTTCCTGAAGGATGTCTCCCATTCTCCTTCCAAAGTCCTTCTGACTCTGTCTCGTGTCTCATTCTGTCTCTAGCACTACAGACATCCCTGTTTATATTTATATCTGTGTGAGGTCATCAGGCACAGGTAAGAGGTTAAGGTGCAGGGCTCAGTTATTATGGAGCTAATCTATTTACATAGTTGGTATCACAGTGGCTGCTGTAAATAGCTGGCTTCTAGTACAATTAGCATATTAGCAAACAACATTGTTTCCAAGAGAAGACCACAATCAGGGTTAGACAAATACTGGTCTGACACAAACATGTACAAGATTTTACTCTGTATCGTCACACCATCCTCCATCAATTAAATAAAAAAAACAGTCCTACTCACCTTTCCATTGCTCCACTGCAGCTCCATTGCAGTGGAGCATTAATAGGCTATTAATATCAGCCCCCAGCTGTCGGCCTAGCCTTTGCTAGCTATTAAAATAGGGGGACCCCACGTCATTTTTTTTTGGGTCCCCCATTTTAATAGCTAGTAAAGGCTAGGTATTCAGCTGGGGGCTGATATTAGTAGCCTGGGGAGCTCGGTGGGTATTATCCCCTTTCCAGACTTCAAACATCTGCCCCAGCCGTCTGCTTAACCTCCGCTAGAGACTAAAATTACGGGGAACCCCACGCCAATTTTTTTCTTAATAAATCCTTTAATTTAACACCAAATGACAAGTACAGTAACCAACACTGTCACTGTACTTATTATATATGTGACTGACATGTTTCTATCTATCTAATCTATGTGTGATGCTCTATTCTTTCTGTTCTAAATTGTCAGGTACCGGTGTTATAACTGTGTGCGGCTCCTGAATTGCTGGCTTTTTTAAAGAGACAGGTGCATGAAAATCAGAGGGTTCCCAGTGCCCTGCTATGTTTTTCATGCACCCTCCTATATACCCTGCCTGCCTGTCTGCCTATATATTCTGCCTGCCTGCCATGCTTCATTGAGCACTGTTCGCATCGATTTGGGCAATTTTTGACCCTCTGCAGACCGCCCGGGAGGACCGCCAGAAAAATACTCAAGTTTCCCATAGACTTACATTGGGCTCATTGCTCGGGTCGAGCACCCGAGTATCACGATGTGCTCGGCCTGAGCTTTGAGCAACCGAGCATTTTAGTGCTCGCTCATCACTAGTCTTCACTAAAATGGCATTGGATAGCGCGCTATGCGCCGATTCTGACGCCACACTCCTCCCCCCCGGTCTCCGGCCCGAACAGAGGAGCTGCGGCAACACTCCTCCCGGTCAGGTATGTGCTTATGGTGCCGGAGATCACGGTATGCGTTCAGTGTCTATGCATACTTTGATCTCCGGCCCCACGCTCCTCTTACCTGTTACCTTGTATTGGCTGGATGCGTTCTTCTGTCTGGGGCCAGACTGCGCAGGCACATGTGCTCCCTCTTCCTAGTATTTGTGCTCCCCCTTCTTGTTATTTGCGTCCCCATCATGGCCCAGGCTCCCCCCATCCTGGTATTTGCACCCCCATCATGGCCCCCCATCCTGGTACTTGTGCTCCAGCCATTCTTGTACTTGTGCTCCCCCCATCCTGGTGAAGCTATGTAGTTCGCAGCTACACGGCGCATGCGCTATGGCGCTCTATTCCCCGTGCATGCACAGTGAGGCTGTGTGATTACCAGCTTCACTGCGCATGTGCTATGACGTGTTATGCTCCCGGTGCATGTGCAGTGAAGATGGTAATCACACAGCCTCACTGCGCAGGCGGCCGAACATATACAAGTGCACCTGTGTCCCACAATATCAGCTCTTGCCGAGAGCAGGATTCAAATACATGGGCGGCGCCAGCAGTGAGTGAATGCTGCGCCCGCGCATGACTGAATATGACAAGCACGCCCCATGACTGAATGAGCAGGTAGGATCTAAGTATATTAAACATTATAAAATCTTTATAGCTGCACCAATTTTCATGAAAACAGCTTTGAGTGATGCATATTGCATCACTAACAGCGCTATGGGGGCAGTCTGGAGGGTAGATAGGACGTGACAGGTTCCCTTTAAGATCTTTCCACAGGTGTTCAATATATATATACAGTACAGACCAAAAGTTTGGACACACCTTCTCATTTAAAGATTTTTCTGCATTTTCATGACTATGAAAATTGTACATTCAAACTGAAGGCATCAAAACTATGTATTAACACATGTGGAATTATATACTTAACAAAAAAAGTGTGAAACAACTGAAAATATGTCTTATATTCTAGGTTCTTCAAAGTAGCCAGCTTTTGCTTTGATGACTGCTTTGCACACTCTTGGCATTCTCTTGATGAGCTTCAAGAGGTAGTCACCGGAAATGGTCTTCCAACAATCTTGGATTGGAGTTCCCAGAGATGCTTAGCACTTGTTTGCCCTTTTGCCTTCACTCTGCGGTCCAGCTCACCCCAAACCATCTTGATTGGGTTCATGTCTGGTGACTGTGGAGGCCAGGTCATCTGGCGTAGCACCCCATCACTCTCCTTCTTGGTCAGATAGCCCTTACACAACCTGGAGGTGTGTTTGGGGTTATTGTCCTGTTGAAAAATAAATGATGGTCCAACTAAATGCAAACCGGATGGAATAGCATGCCGCTGCGAGATGCTGAGGTAGCCATGCTGGTTCAGTATGCCTTCAATTTTGAATAAATCCCCAACAGTGTCACCAGCAAAGCACCCCCACACCATCACACCTCCTCCTCCATGCTTCACGGTGGGAACCAGGCATGTAGAGTCCATCCGTTCACCTTTTCTGCGTCGCACAAAGACACGGTGGTTGGAACCAAAGATCTCAAATTTGGACTCATCAGACCAAAGCACAGATTTCCACTGGTCTAATGTCCATTCCTTGTGTTCTTTAGCCCAAACAAGTCTCTTCTGCTTGTTGCCTGTCCTTAGCAGTGGTTTCCTAGCAGCTATTTTACCATGAAGGCCTGCTGCACAAAGTTTCCTCTTAACAGTTGTTGTAGAGATGTGTCTGCTGCTAGAACTCTGTGTGGCATTGACCTGGTCTCTAATCTGAGCTGCTGTTAACCTGCGATTTCTGAGGCTGGTGACTCGGATAAACTTATCCTCAGAAGCAGAGGTGACTCTTGGTCTTCCTTTCCTGGGGCAGTCCTCATGTGAGCCAGTTTCTTTGTAGCGCTTGATGGTTTTTGCACTGCACTTGGGGACACTTTCAAAGTTTGCCCAATTTTTCAGACTGACTGACCTTCATTTCGTAAAGTAATGATGGCCACTCGTTTTTCTTTACTTAGCTGCTTTTTTCTTGCCATAATACAAATTCTAACAGTCTATTCAGTAGGACTATCAGCTGTGTATCCACCAGACTTCTGCACAACACAATTGATGGTCCCAACTCCATTTATAAGGCAAGAAATCCCACTTTTTAAACCTGACAGAGCACACCTGTGAAGTGAAAACCATTTCCAGTGACTACCTCTTGAAGCTCATCAAGAGAATGCCAAGAGTGTGCAAAGAAGCTGACTCGCCCCCTGGGCCGTGGGGCACGCGGATCCGGGCGATAGGGGAACGATGGGGGTAGTAGTGGTGGCGGCCCGGTCCCGCGGCTCAGGGTGGTCAGGCCAATGGTAGTCTGCTACGTGCTTCAGGTAATGTCTGACTACGCCACCCGTGGATTGCGGTTATTAGGAACCGCCGCTGCATGCAGACCGCTGGGGCTGATGAGGTGTGCAGCTAGGGTAGTGTGACTCCCCACGGGAAGAGTGCGGCCCCAGGGCAGTGTAGTGGATGGTGGGAGTGATGGTGGTGAAGGTCCCAGTACCGGTAGTGCCGGAGGAGCGAAGGAGCACATGGACAACAAGTTACAGTCCAGGGTCTTTACTCACAGTTCGTTTGTCCCGGGTCACTTCCGTCGGCAGTGAACGCCCGAGCCGTGCTGCGTCCACCAGGTGAGGGGCTCGGTCAACTCCCAGGCAGTTCAGGAGCATGGCACAGGACCCCCTTTAATCCTTTCTCTGGCCTGCCTCACCAGTGACCCACTTTTGTCCGGCTGCCACGGACTCGTGCGGTTAAACGTGGGCCCCGTCCTCCGCTGTCCTATATGGTGCCTTTCTAGCAGGTTTGATGAGGTGTCGCACCAATAAATGATCACGACGACCGGTCTTTGGCTGAGGGTAGTTTCTCCTCCACCAACTTGGGATCCGGTACCCTTAATCTGCCTGACCCTGCACCCTGGATTCTCGTGGGTTCTTAGGGTCCCTTCCACCTTCTTGTTCCTGAACCCTTCTGTTTCTCTGTCTCGCCTTGTCTTTCTCTGTTCCTTTCTGTTCCTTTCTTGTTCCGTTCTCTTGGAGCTGAGATGAGTCAGAATCTCAGCTCCCCTTCACCTCCTCCTCAGCCTCTCACTAGGCCCTTCTGGAGTAGAGCTCCTACAGAGCCTCTACTCCCTGTCTTCTCCTCTGGCTGAACTGACCCAGAACTAAGATGGTGCCCACCTTTTATACCTCCCTCTGACCATGAGCCCAGGTGACCAGCAACCAATGGGCTCCTATCTACGCTCAGGAACCAACCCCTATCTGCTCCTACAGCACTGGGTGTTCCACCCCCCTCCCCACTCCAGGCAGGGACATAGTCGGTTGTGCCTGCACTTATGTCTAGTGGGAGCACCGTTGAGCTGTCCCTCGGAAATGGGGTGTGTGTGCTGTATGCAGCTAACTGAGCCCTGGTCCATACTCCATCCTTACCTGGGAGTGGAATATCACACCTCTGGTCTGAGGTGCAATACCCCTGTAGCGGCCGAACCCTCGGGGCGCTACATTCCCCCCTGGTAAAGCACAGCACGTCCTCGGGCTGGAAAAGAGCAAAAACAGTTAATTACAGGACATGCAAAACTTTTTAAAACTTTTCACATCAGAAAACAGGCAACATGGTTCAATTCCCTTTATGGGAAACGCTTTCCTTTTCTTGTCACACTATTATAAAACACTTTGCTAATGCCTCTGGAACTCTTTTGTCATATAACACACCTTGTAAAACATTTGCATTATCACCTAACAGCATATTAAACTTTCTCATGTAAAACATTTTTAAGTAAAGCACATTCTTGGATTCTTGGATCATGGCCGCGGTGCAACTTGCGACCAGGTAAAGGTGCAACAGTCCAGTAAATCTTGAGGTAGACGTTGCGGTTTTTGTATAAAACCAGTAGGGGGCGCTTTAGGAAGCGCAACTATATACAAGGGATTTGACCGCTCTCAGTCCTCGGCCAGTTTTGGGAAGGGAATGGCTGCTCACAGTCCTTAGCCTGGTAGGGGATGAGGGGCACACAGGTAACAGTTCAATATTTGTCCCAACGGGGACCACACTTTCAAGACGGGAACAGTCCCAAAAACAGTTCTGATACCCTGACGGGTAACTATGTACACAGGAACTTTGCTACTTACTAGTAGCGGTGTCCTCCATATGCTCCTTCTTCCTCCTCATATGGTTCTTCAGACCCGTCCGGGTCCTCTTGGCTCTCCTCATAGCCGCGGTATTGTAGCTCCTCCTCGGTGAGCCAATGGACATGTAGGGCGTATGGTCCTTTTGCACCTACGTGGCGGGTAAAGGCGACCACATCACCAGGGTATAGGTCACGGCCACGATGTCCCTCAGGTAGATGACTCTCCACGTCCCTGCGGGTCACAAAGACGTCGCCTGCGGTTTCTGGGCCACTGATGAAGCCCCAGCCGTTCTCCATGTGGAACTTGACTATGGTCCCGGTGATTCGGGGACCACGGGCTGCTTGGGGGTCTTGGCGGGCCTTGCGCTTTTGTTCAGCACTCTGGGCTTGGAGCCGTTCCTCCCTGACGCGCCTCTCTCGTCGCTCCCGCTCAAAGGTCGCCAGTTGCTGGTGACAGGCCTCCAGACGACGGACCGCGTCTGCCCGGGTCTCTTGAGAGAACCCCATCAAGTTCTCGCTGGTGGGGTCCCACGCAAATTGGACGTCCTCCAGTGGGGGTAGGGTGACCTCGACGGGTTCAGGAGCCGGTATCAGAGGCTCACGCGGGGGCTGGGCCTTCCATGGCTGATTGCCGGTCACTTCAGCCGGCCACTCTAGCGGCAGTCCATCCGGACCGGTGTGATGTGCCAATAGGTCCACGCCCAGCGATGGTATAGTGGGGGGACCTAATCTTGGAGCAGCGCCCGGGGGCACTCGGCCTTGCGACCAGGCCGGGGGTCTTGTGGCTGCGCTAGGTGGCAGTCCCATCCGGGACAGGGGCGCAGGCTTAGCGATGGCGCCCGGGTCATCCAGGCCTTGCGACCGGGCCGATGATACTTCCTGCTTTACGGCGCCCGGGGTCAAGGGGCGTGGCGCTGGGCGGGGCGTGGGCGTGGCGCTGGGCGGGGCGTGGCCGCGGCGCTCGCCGCTTGAGGCCTAGCCGGGAGCAGTGGCGGCGCGGCAACAGGTGCGGTGAGTGGGGCTTCTGGTGCTACGACGGGAGGCTGGGGCAGGCTTGCGGGTGCTGGGCTTGGGATGGTGACGTCCCCTTCACTTGCCTCAGTCCTCGTTGCTCCCTCCGCGGCGTCGCCTCCGGTCCTCTCTCCTCTTGCGCCATCCTCAGAGGCAGGCAAACCCCAGGGTGCGGCTGAGGCCTGTCGCTGGTGGGTCTCGGCCTGCCGGGCCAGTTCCTCTCTCCACTCGGTGAGTGCACTCCGCTGCGCCCGGACCATCCTCCGCTCCAGGTCCTCCAGTGCAGCTTGCGCACGCTCCGGGTCTCTGGGGAGCTGCGCTAGGACTTCTGCTAGGCTGCAGAGCGGTTCGGCCTGCAGCAGGCTTCGGGCCAGGAGGCTGGTGCTGCTCAGGGAGTCCATCCCCGGGTGCGGTCTGTCTGGACTGATCCAGACCACCCCCTGCCCCGCAGTTTTCTTTCCTATCCGCCCCCATGGGGGGTGGTCCTGGGGCATTCTGCTGACAATCACTCTCAGGGGCAGCCCCCCCACGTTGACGGACATTTCCACAGCAGTGCTCATGGTTGTTGGGGGTGGGCTTCCTCTTTGGCGCCATTCTGGGACCCGGCCCACGATGGGAGGCGGCCTCCTGTGGTCTTTTGGCGCGCACATTATGGCGCTCGTTCTTCTGGGGCGGGCGCCATCTTTAGTACCGTGAAACAGTCTCTTTTCAGGCGCGCAGTACCCGTGGTTAGCTGGCACGAAATCCTGCCGACTACGCCAAAGCTGACTCGCCCCCTGGGCCGTGGGGCACGCGGATCCGGGCGATAGGGGAACGATGGGGGTAGTAGTGGTGGCGGCCCGGTCCCGCGGCTCAAGGTGGTCAGGCCAATGGTAGTCTGCTACGTGCTTCAGGTAATGTCCGACTACGCCACCCATGGATTGCGGTTATTAGGAACCGCCGCTGCATGCAGACCGCTGGGGCTGATGAGGTGTGCAGCTAGGGTAGTGTGACTCCCCACGGGAAGAGTGCGGCCCCAGGGCAGTGTAGTAGTGGATGGTGGGAGTGATGGTGGTGAAGGTCCCAGTACCGGTAGTGCCGGAGGAGCGAAGGAGCACACGGACAACAAGTTACAGTCCAGGGTCTTTACTCACAGTTCGTTTGTCCCGGGTCACTTCCGTCGGCAGTGACCGCCCGAGCCGTGCTGCGTCCACCAGGTGAGGGGCTCGGTCAACTCCCAGGCAGTTCAGGAGCATGGCACAGGACCCCCTTTAATCCTTTGTCTGGCCTGCCTCACCAGTGACCCACTTTTGTCCGGCTGCCGCGGACTCGTGCGGTTAAACGTGGGCCCCGTCCTCCGCTGTCCTATATGGTGCCTTCCTAGCAGGTTTGATGAGGTGTCGCACCAATAAATGATCACGACGACCGGTCTTTGGCTGAGGGTAGTTTCTCCTCCACCAACTTGGGATCCGGTACCCTTAATCTGCCTGACCCTGCACCCTGGATTCTCGTGGGTTCTTAGGGTCCCTTCCACCTTCTTGTTCCTGAGCCCTTCTGTTTCTCTGTCTCTCCTTCTCTTTCTCTGTTCCTTTCTGTTCCTTTCTTGTTCCGTTCTCTTGGAGCTGAGATGAGCCAGAATCTCAGCTCCCCTTCACCTCCTCCTCGGCCTCTCACTAGGCCCTTCTGGAGTAGAGCTCCTACAGAGCCTCTACTCCCTGTCTTCTCCTCTGGCTGAACTGACCCAGAACTAAGATGGTGCCCACCTTTTATACCTCCCTCTGACCATGAGCCCAGGTGACCAGCAACCAATGGGCTCCTATCTACGCTCAGGAACCAACCCCTATCTGCTCCTACAGCACTGGGTGTTCCACCCCCCTCCCCACTCCAGGCAGGGACATAGTCGGTCGTGCCTGCACTTATGTCTAGTGGGAGCACCGTTGAGCTGTCCCTCAGAAATGGGGTGTGTGTGCTGTATGCAGCTAACTGAGCCCTGGTCCATACTCCATCCTTACCTGGGAGTGGAATATCACACCTCTGGTCTGAGGTGCAATACCCCTGTAGCGGCCGAACCCTCGGGGCGCTACACAGTCATCAAAGCAAAAGGTGGCTACTTTGAAGAACCTAGAATATAAGACATATTTTCAGTTGTTTCACACTTTTTTGTTAAGTATATAATTCCACATGTGTTAATTCATAGTTTTGATGCCTTCAGTGTGAATGTACAATTTTAAAAGTCATGAAAATACAGAAAAATCTTTAAATGAGAAGGTGTGTCCAAACTTTTGGTCTGTACTGTATATAGTGAGACAGTGAGGGCAATCATATGCGAGGGCAGTTATGTATCTCCCAGAATGTGCTTAGAAGCATACTGAACCGCTGGAGTGCATTGTAATCAGAGCCACGGCTGTGGTTACCATGCAAAGTAAAAGTAAGTGTGACATGTGTAAAGTTATTTGACCAACTCAGTTTAGGAAATCCTGAATTGGGCTTTTATTTTTGGATAGATCTGTAGGATGGTAGTGGGACGGATTTCTCCCTCCAGTCCAGGTCTTACAAGTTGCCCATAGCCATGATTTTCATTTAAACCTGCAATTAAGGTTTGAGTGGTCAGTTTCTGTTTGGATTACACAGAGCTGAAGGTGCTCTGGACGTATGCCTGGTTGTGTGAAGCTAACACAGGCCAGAGCCAGGGACGTGGACAACCACAATAGCACCCGACAACCTTACGGGGGGGTCAAGTGCCATCAGGACTGGACTTTAGTTACGTGTTCCCGGCTGCGAACCGAAGGTGAGCAATTTTCATGTGTGCAATATTTGGACAATAAAGGACCTGTTATTCAACTTGCCTGGGTCACTGCCTTGCTAAATTCACTGGCGGAAACGCCGCTGCCTTACTGTATATACTGTATACATATATATATATACATATATATCAACTAAACCATCCATTGGCAGCTCACGAAAATAGTAAAAAAAGCATTTTTAAAGGGAATCTGTCAGCAGTTTTTTGCTATGTAATCTAAGGACAGCATGATATAGCAGCTGAGATACGGATTTCAGCAATGTGTGACTCATCGGGCTGAATGCTATTCTTTACTTACAATGAAGTTTTTATCACCAGGGCATTATCACTAACAGGACTGATGCCCGCAGGAGCAGTTTTTACATATATATATATATATACAAAAACAACTGGAGGCAGCACACCAAAAATATAGCAAAAAGTGGCTTTTAACCCCTTAAGGACTGAGTCACTTTGTAGGTTAATGACTGGGCCTCATTTTTCAAATATGACCAGTGACAATTTATGAGGTAATAACTCTAGAATGCTTCAATGGATCCTGCTGATTCTGAGAATTTTTTTTCAGACATATTATACTTCATGGTAGTGGTAAAATTTCTTCGATATGACTTGCGTTTACTTGTGAAAAAATTGGAAATTCGGCAAAAAATTTAAAAATTTCACAATTTTAAAACTTTGAATGTTTATGACTTTAAATCAGAGAGTTATGTCACACAAAATAGTTAATAAACATTTCCCACATGTCTACTTTACATCTGCATAATTTTTTAAACCAAAATTTTTTTTTTGCTAGGAAGTTATGCGGGTTAAAAGTTGAGCAGCAATTTCACAATTTTCCAACAAAATTTACAAAAACATTTTTTTAGGGACCACATCACATTTGAAGTGACTTTGACGGGTCTATATGACAGAAAATGCCCAAAAGTGACGCCATTCTAAAATCTGCACTCTGCAAGGTGCTTAAAACCACATTCAAGAAGTTTATTAACCCTTCAGGTGCTTCACAGGAACTGAAACAATGTGGAAAGAAAAAAATTAACATTTAACTTTTTTTCACTAAAATTTTACTTTAGACCCAAATTTCTTTATTTTCATAAGGGTAACAGGAAAAAAATGGACACCAAAAATTATTATGCAATTTCTTCAGAGTTTGCTGATACCCAATATGTGGAGGAAAACCACTGTTTGGGCACACGGCAGGGCTCGGGAAGGAGCACCGTTTGACTTTTCGAACACAAAATTGCCTGGAATCGAGACGGGAGCAGACGCCATGTCACGTTTGGAGGGCCCCTGATGTGCAGTATAAATCCCCCACTAATGACACCATTTTGGAAACTAGACCCCTCAAGGAACTTATGTAGATGTGTGGTGAGCATCTTGAACCCCCAGATGCTTCACAGAAGTTTATAACATAGAGCTGTGAAAATAAAAAATCTAATTTTATCCACAAATAATGATCTTTTAGACCCAAATTTTTTATTTTACCAAGGAAAACAAGAGGAAACGGGCCAACAAAATTGTTGTGCAATTTTTCCTGAGTATGGCGATACCCAATATGGGGGGGGGGGGGGACCACTTTTTGGGCGTGCGGCAGGGCTCGGAAGGGAAAGAACACTGTTTGACTTTTTGAACGCAAAATTGGCTGGCATCGAGAGAGGACGCCATGTCACTTTTCTAGAGCCCCTGATGTGCCTAAACAGTAGAAAACCCCTCAAATGACTCCATTTTGGAAACTAGACCCCTCAAGGAATGTATCTAGATGTGTGGTGAGCAATTTGAACCCCCAGGTGCTTCACAGAAGTTTATAACGTAGAGCCAAGAAAATAAAAAAATCACATTTTTCCCACAAAAATTTTCTTTTAGCCTCAAATTTTTTATTTTCATAAGGGTTAACAGAAGAAAATGGGCCACAAAATGTGTTGTGCAATTTCTCCTGAGTGTGCCAATACCCCATGTGTGTGGGAAAACTACTTTTGAGACACAATGCAAAGTTTAGAAGGGAAGAAGCGCCATATTGGAATTCAGATTTTGCAGAATGGTTTGAGAGTGTCATGTCACATTGGCAGAGCTCTTGACAGCAGAACCTCCTCAGAAGTGACATCATTTTATAAACGACACCTCTCAATAAATTCATCTAAGGGTGTAGTGGTCATCATGGGCGTACCCAGGATCAAAACTAGGGGGGGGAAGCCATGGTCACAGATACCGAAGAGAAATATATATATAGTACAATGCAAAGATTTCACTTCTTACATTACATGAGTGATATCTATTGTAAATTCCACAATAGCTCAGAAACCGGCGAATCGCTCGACACAGTATACTGGCCGCCATAAAATGCCCCATACAGGATACTGGTCCCCATATAACGCTCCATACAGGATACTGGCCCCCATATAACGCTCCATACAGAATACTGGCTCCCATATAATGCTCCATACAGGATACTGGACCCCATATAATGCTCCATACAGAATACTGGCCCCCATATAACGCTCCAGGCAGAATACTGGTCCCCATATAACGCTCCATGCAGGATACTGGCCCCCATATAACGCTCCATACAGAATACTGGCTCCCATATAACGCTCCATACAGGATACTGGCCCCCATATATGGCTCCATACAGAATACTGGCCCCCATATAACGCTCCATACAGAATACTGGCCCCCATATAACGCTCCATACAGGATACTGGCCCTCATATAATGCTTCATACAGAATACTGGCCCCCATAAAATGCTCCATACAGAATACTGGCCCCCATATAACGCTCCATACGGAATACTGGCCCCCATATAACACTCCATACAGGATACTGGCCCCCATATAATGCTCCATGCAGAATATTGGCCCCCATATAACACTCCATACAGGATACTGGCCCCCATATAACGCTCCATACAGAATACTGGCCCCCATATAACGCTCCATACAGAATACTGGCCCCCATATAACGCTCCATACAGAATACTGGCCCCCATATAACGCTCCATACAGGCTGTTCCCCACACATAATGCCTCATGCAGGCTGTTCCCTCCCCCACATAATTCCCCACGCAGGCTGTTCCCCCCACATAATGCCCCACGCAGGCTGTTCCCCCCACTTAATGTCCCATGCAGGCTGTTCCCCCCCATATAATGCCCCATGTAGGATGTCACCCCACCTTATAATGCCCCATGCAGGATAACACTCCCCCCCTTCCTTATAATGCCCCATGCAGGATGTCACACACCCCCTCCCTTATAATGCCCCATGCAGGATGTCACACCCCCC
The DNA here is from genome assembly GCF_046119375.1 of Phyllobates terribilis. Lineage (NCBI taxonomy): Eukaryota > Metazoa > Chordata > Amphibia > Anura > Dendrobatidae > Phyllobates > Phyllobates terribilis. The sequence goes on along the minus strand of NW_027362771.1, from coordinate 79,773,458 downwards.
TCCCTTATAATGCCCCATGCAGGATGTCACACACCCCCTCCCTTATAATGCCCCATGCATGATGTCACCCCCCCTTATAATGCCCCATGCAGGATGTCACCCCTCTTATAATGCCCCATGCAGGATGTCACACACCCCCTCCCTTATAATGCCCCATGCAGGATGTCACACACACCCCCATCCCTTATAATGCCCCATGCAGGATGTCACACACACCCTTATAATGCCCCATGCAGGATGTCACACACCCCCACCTCACCCCCCTCCCTTATATTGCCACAGGCCTCCATATAATAAAAAAAAAAATCAAATACTCACCTCACATCTCACCTGCTGCCGCTGCTCCGGACTCCAGCATCGCCGGCCTCATCCCGCTCTGCGCTGTGACTGCTCAGGAGAGACCGCGGTGTAAAGACGTCACTGCTATCTCTGATTGACGACTAGCACATCAGGTCCTTCCACCTACCTACCATTAGGAACAACCTCAAAACTAATACCAATTGGGGAGGCTTACCCACAATTGAATTTACCTCGGGAAGACACATAAATAAAAAATCCTAGTAAAGTGTTTAAGAATCATCAGGTAAAACAGGTGCTTCAAGTGATTAGCACATCCCCCCCCCCCCTTGTTTTTTACTGAAGTCTTACCATTTCTTACCTTCCTCTAGGAAATTAGGTGCTCTGCTCTACCTCCAATAAGATCCCTTTATATCCACAAGCACCATCCCAGGATCATATACAGAACTCCCACATCAGGTATCTTGTTGGATTAAAAATTATAAAAATATATAAATTATATAATGTATAAAATTATATAATATTATACATTTTCTCTATTTCTCATATCTAGTGGAACTTCTTGTACATTAGGCACCTGTATGCCCTAGCCACCTGTATACCATACTCGGTGAAAATAATTTAGGAACGCACCAATACGAGGAAGGTAATTACTCCTCTTCATTAGCCTCTGTAATGGAGCAATGATACATCGTAACTTACACACTTCCTTTCTTTCCCTCTAGGGGTCATTACAAACCTATGATCTCTCTGATAATACTGACTGCCTACTATCAAATCGGATCTCAACTTATCTACTTTTTTGGACACAACCCTAATGACTTTTATATATTAAACATTGCTATTTACGTATTTTTAATTCTACTTCAAATAAACTTATTTTATCGATTTTAAAAAAACTCTACTCCTTTTCTATATCCGACAGCTGAGCGCGAATTATTATATCTATTTATTAACGTTTTTAGACAACTGTGGTTTTGTTTACAATTCGCCGCAGACCTGTTGGTCTTATTCCCGAGAGTGCCACTGTATACTTTTCCCTTCTGAAATAGTAAATTTATATGCCTTACCAGTTGAAAGCTGCCAGATTTAAATTGAATTTAGATATAAAATCCATGCTAAATCTTAACAGAATACTCAACGCATGACCATAGTCTAAAAGTAATATTAAAGAAAATTATACAGAAGTAGATGAAGATAAAACACTAATGTACAAAATATGCAGCTTTATGTTATACATAATAAAACTATGACTTTATAATAAATCATATGCTTCTTTCATTAAACTTAGAATGTAGAAGAGACATAAGGTTCCAAAATATTAACCAAATAACCAAAGTGTGTACTTTGACCATGGATAGAGGTCTGGCAGACAATGGAAACAACTCAGTCAATAAAAACTGCCTAGGAAGACAAAGTTCTTGCTGACCATTGCAACTAATAAGAATTTTGCTTTAGATCAGTGAGCTGCGCCTATAAAATTAAATATTGACCCTGATTGATAAGGGTAGAAAGGTAATTATTCATCTAAGCTTGGATATACAATAGTCTGCAATTTTCCTCCAAGCACCACAAGATGGCAGAAAAGAACAAGTCACTGTCTATATTATTTGGATACTATTACAGGGGAAACCAAGGGAAATCTACTTAACACTACACTGCAAAGCAGAGGTTGTGGGATAAAGGAGAAGCGAAGTGATTAACTGCTATGGACAACTGCTCCTTTTTTATCCTTTTCCTCTAGCAGTTTCACTGGGTAGGTTCTCATGTAACTGCTTTGCTTGGTTCTATTATCTTTGCTGCTATGGCCCTTTTCTGCCAACACAGGAAAGAGGGACATGCATATTGGTGCATGCTGCAGCAATCTTTTTTATGCTAAATCACACACCTAATCCATGCCCAGTTCTTTTTATGCACCCACCCACGAATAATACCACCAGTGAAGTCCCTTAGTGTTTCCACATATTACGATACCCCTTTTACGGCTCCAACACAGCATGATGTCTTCAAAACCAGTATGACACCATCAAAATGCCTCTTCACATAGTATAATGAAACCCACATACGATGTATGGCACAGGGCTAATAGTGGCAGACCACAAGGCTGATATGGGGTTCAGGAGTTGGGTGGACGAGGGGTGCCAAGCGGCTCTGCTTATCCCTCAGTCCAGGTTGGGTGTAACACATTTAATTGTGCCCCCAACCCATATGTACAATTATGCAGGCTTGTAATATATAGTGGCAAGGACCAAGAACTAACACTCACTAGTAGCCGGGGTGTTTTGGGCTCCCCAACAAGACACAATGCTGAGATTGTACTTCATAAAAACAAAAGGTACAAGTAGCAAAACCCAAGAAATGAGCGGAAGCATAAGTTGGTATACATGCGCCCTGTAGAAGCATGTTCACTCTGTGGACATTTAACAGTCAAAATCGAAGATAGAAGCAAAATGAGCAAATATCCTACAGTAAGTAAAAAAGTAAATAGTAATAGCACATATAAATAGCAAAGGATATTTAGTAAACACTGTTTTTGATCAAAAGAGCGTAAAAGCCACCCCACTGCGACAAGGTGTAACCCAATCGGGACAGTCCTATCTTCTAATATTAACCCCTTTCCGTCGTGTGTCGTAATAGTACGACACACGTCGACTCCCTACCTTTGGGGAGGCTCAGCGCCGGAGCCCGCACTTTTCCTGGCACATGACAGCGATCCACCCACGACTGTTAACTAGTTAAATGCCGCTGTCAATCTCTGACAGCGGCATTTAACTCGCACAAACCGGATGCGCGTCATTGGCCCCAGTCATCAGTGACCCCGTCACATGATCAAGGGTCGCCGATGGGTTGGCATGACTGCAGGAGACCCCTGCGGTTGTCATTGGCAGAGAGCTATGAGCACCGCCCAGTGGTCGGCGCTCATAGCAAGTGAGCAATTCTGCTACACACAGGCGATCTGATGGTCGCCTGTGCGTAGCATAGTCAATGAGATAATTGCAGCTTTAAGTCTCCTATGAAGACTATTGAAGCATGCAAAAAGTTAAAAAAGTTTTTAAAAATATTAAAAAAATAAAAAATATATAAAAGTTTAAATCACCCTCCTTTCACCCCATTCAAAATAAAACAATAAAAAAATCAAATATACACATATTTTGTATCGCCGTGTTCAGAATCACCCAATCTATCAATAAAAAATCCGATCGGTAAACGGCGTAACCAAAAAAAATTTCAAAACGCCAGAATTACGTTTTCTTGGTCACTGCTATATTGCAATAAAATGCAATAATGGCCAATCAAAACATCATATCTACCCCAAAATGGTATAAATAAAAACGTCAGCTCGACGCACAAAAATTAAGCCTTCACCCAGCCCCAGATTCCGAAAAATGGAGACTCTACAGGTCTCGGAAAATGTGGCCTTTTTTTTTTTAAAAAAAACCTTTGGATTTTTTTTTTCACTGCTTAAATAAAAAAGAACCTATACATGTTTTGTATCTACAAACTCATAATGACCTGGGGAATAATAATGGCAGGTCAGTTTTAGCATTTAGTGAACATGGTAAAAAAAACAAAAAAAACAACTGTGAAATTGCACTTTTTTTGCAATTTTACTACATTTGGAATTTTTTTCTCGTTTTTCAGTACACGATATGGTAAAACCAATGGTGTCGTTAAAAAGTACAACTTGTCAAAAAAAATAAGCCCTCACATGGCCATATTAACAGAAAAATAAAAAGTTATGGCTCTGGGAAGAACGGGAGCAAAAACAAAAGCGCAAAACGGAAAATGGCCAGGTCATGAAGGGGCTAAAGCCTCACCTTCTGTCAGCCGTCCTCAATGTAGATGGGGACAGAGCAGGACAGGATCCTGACTGTTTCAGACACCTACCCATGGGAAGCTATATAAATGAAATTCCTATCTCAAAAAAGGGGGCCACACCTAATAGCGGCAGACAACAAGGCTGATATGGGGTTCAGGAGCTGGGAGAGGGGGTAAGGTGCCAAATGCATTTGCTTATCCCTCAGTCAAGAAATGGTGAAACACATTTAATTGGGCCTCCAACCCATATTTACAATTACGCAGGCTTGTAAGATACAGTGGCAAGGACCAAGGACTAACACTTACTTATTGCTGGTTGGAGAGTTTTGGGCTCCCCAACAAGTCACAAGGCTCAGACTGTACTTAATAAAATACAATGTGAAGGCATTTCTTGTCTGAATGTTACTATAGAACTTTCAACAGCAATTCACAGTAGTCCAGTGTTAGCCTGAATGACTTGCTGTGCACCAGCTTATGCCACGGCCTATTCCTATTCCTGTCCCGATAGGTCTCTCCCATTCAGACCTCTCCGGTTATATTCAGGTTGCTGACCCAGTATTGCACTGGTTGCTCAACTAGGTCCCCATTAATCTGGTTCCACCTGTGCCACCTATAGCACAGTATCTGCTGTTCAGCAAATAAGCTCACTCTTTTCGAAAGACAATTGGCTCCCAAAACTGGTCACTACTCTTCTTCTAAGTGAACCTTCCATTTCTTCCCATGAGATTGTGGGGTTACGATTTTCCTCTTTATGACTTTTCTTCTCTATCTATCTGGTTCCTTCCTCTGCTGTGTTTTTCTTTGTCAACTCAAACAAGCCGCCGTCCCTCCGCTTCTCTATATATCCAGCACACCCAAATATTTCTAGCGCCACCAATTCATTCATCAATCACACTCCCTTATCTTGCCATTCCATCACTATCTGCACATTAATCAATCCTATCTCACACAGAGAAAGGAGAAGGCACTGTATTATGTAACAGTTTATTTTATACCTTAAAACTCACAGCACAAACTAATAACAAAATTATGTATTTCTTTAATAAATCACAGGCTCCTCCTAATTATAGTGGGCATAGTGAGGACCCCAGCAGACTACAATCCTGTTACTGAATGAAAATCATCATAAAAAAAGACCAAGACCAATATCACCACCATATACTGGCCATTTAGTAGTAGATACCAGTTCTGTAGATTGTATAAGAAATTACAGTACAGTTACATCCTATTTAAAAGTAATAATGCTGCAGAAAAAAATCACCTAACTCCAAGTTCCTAACAAGCCCACTAGCCTTCTTCTATACACTCCATCTAAGATGGAACGTTGCTGCAGGTCCCTTCAGAAGACAGAAAGTGGTATAGCAGGCCAGTTTTATGACAGGGTCTAACAGTCTTGGGGTTCTGTGCTCGTGTAATTGCAGTGTCATTTCGGCAGAAAATTATTCAGTTTGGGGGCTTTAGCGGGAGTCAAAGCCCTTTTTAGTAGGTCGTATATTTGAAGAAGTGGTGTCTGCATTATAAACTGTTCTGTTGGTTGTAGTTACAATATGCACTATATATCTTCCCTAAGGAGGAGAGGTTACTGTTCCGTAATTTTTTCCATCAATCTCCTTTGACATTCCAAACCATGAATCACATACTGAGGTATCGAGTAAAGCTATTGCATCATTATGTTTCTCATTTGATGTTGAGGCATATTCTTTTTCATAGTTTATGGTCATATACCATTACAGTTACCTTGACATTCAACTAAACATTTCTGTTAAACTTAGTGACCTGTCATGTTAAAGCAAAAAGCTATGGTATATTAATGATACATACAGTGCCTTGAAAAAGTATTCATACCCCACAAACTTTTCCACATTTTTTCACGTTACACCCACAAACGTAAACATTTTTTATTGGGATTTTATGTGATATACCAACACAAAGTAACAGGTATTTGTGATGTGTAAATGGAATGATAAATGGTTGTCTAAATATTTCAAAAATATAAATCTGAAAATTGTGACATGCATTTGTATTTATCCCACCAGTGTCAATACTTTGTTGGACCACCTTTAGCTGCAATAACTGTTGCAAGTCTTTTGGGGGATGTCTCTGCCAGCTTTGTACATCTTGAGGTGACATTTTTGCGGATTCATCTTTGCAATTTAGCTCCAGCTCAGTGAGACTGGATGGAGGCGTCTGTGAACAGCAGTTTTCAAGTTTTGCCACAGAATCTCAATGGATTTAGGTCTGGACTTTTACTGGGCCATTCAAACACAAGAATATGCTTTTATCTAAACCAATCCATTGTAGCTCTGGCAGTATGTTTAGGGTCGTTGCCCTGCTGGAAGGTGAACCTATGCCCCAGGGTCAAGTCTTTTGCAGCATCTAACAGGTATTCCTCCAGGATTGCTCTGAACTCAGCTCCATCCATCTTCTCATCAGCTCTGACCAGCTTCCCTGCCCCTGCTGAAGAAAAACATCCCCAGAGCATGATGCTACCATGTTTGACGGTGGGAATGGTGTTTACAGGATGATATGCAGTGTTAGTTTTCTGTCACACATAGCATTTTGCATTTAGCCCAAAAAGTTTTACATTTGTTTCATCTGACCAAAGTGCCTTCTTCCACATGCCAAGTAGGGGATACAACTAGTACAGTGGAATGTAAAAGTTTGGGCACCCCTGGTCAAAATGACTGCTATTGTGAAGAGTTAAGCAAGTTGACGATGAAATGGTCTCTAAAAGGCCTAAAGTTAAAGATGACACACTTCCTTTGTATTGTAGGCAAATATATATATATACAAATATATATATATATATATATATATATATATATATATATATATATATATATATATATAGACACACACACTGAACATATATTGTCATTTTTTTACATTTAAAAAATTACAAAAACGAAAATGGACCAATGCAAAAGTTTTGGCACCCTTGGAGATTTGTGTGCTCAGATAATTTTGACCAAGGTTTCAGACCTTAATTAGCCTGTTAGGGTTATGGCTTGTTCACTATCATTATTAGGAAAGGCCAGATGATGAAAATTTCCCAGCTTTATAAAAACCCAGCCCCCTTGTAATTTTTAAAATGTAAAAGATGAAAATATATATTTTTTGCCTAAAATGCAAAGGAAATGTGTCATCTTTAACTTTAGGCCTTGTAGAGATCATTTCATCTTCAACTTGCTTAACTGTTCACAATAACAGTAATTTTGATTTTCCACTGTAAGTGGAAGAAGGTGCTCTTGACAAAATCTTAAAAATTTTAATGTTGAATAAGTGGACCCCATACACATTGCATTTCAGCAAGATCGGACTTACTGTATTGTTTTCTCTGAGAGTTGTATAGACATAAATGTCCAGCAGCTGCTTACCCTCCTGCTCCCTACATATATAACACTTGGAACTGAATGCATGTTCATGAAGGAGTGGGGCTGGTATTGCACATCTGAGAAGCATTCAAGACTTCCAGCTTTTGTTCAATTGGCCAATTTTTAACTAGTTGCCACGTTATCACAAAGCAATGAGATCAGCAAAAAAAAAATTAAGGTTGTTCCTCATATAAACCATCCAGGTAATATCTTTATGATATTCTACAGGATTTGTCCAATTTACAGAGTACAAATAGGGCAGAAGTTGCCAGGAGTGGACTGTTAGAACCCTCCTGTTAGTTTTTGCTATCTTGCGTTTTGCGGTCACGTGACCAGCTGCCTATATATTCCAGCTCCGCCCTTCTGGCCTTGCTGGACTTCAGTGTTGTTTTACTGTCTTTCTAGCCAGGTGCTTCGGTGCCTATCTCTGTCAGTTCTTGGTCCTCTGGGACCTTTAGTACTTTTTGTCAGTTTGTCCTTTTTGCTCTGCAACAACTTCTGTTAAGAGGTGTCCCATTTTTGTCCCAGTCCTTAGTTCTTTTAGGGACCCCTCCCTTAATTCTATAGGTCTCCGTTCAGACTAGCCGAGGACAAAGGCGGGTCTGTTCACAAGGAACAGGCAGCCCGCTACATCGTAGGGATTCAGCTTAGTCTTACTGTAGGGATGGCTTTCCCTTTTCATTCCTTAGTTTATGTTGCAGATCATAACATGGACACAGACATGAGTGGACATAGAAAGAAGAGGTTCCATGTTCCAGAACATCATTTGGGCCCTTTGCAATCCAAATAGCTTTGGAGGTGCAAGGGGCCCCTTTACCTCTTGTCCTCTGTGCAACTATGATGTAATTCTATACCGATAGCGCTGTACCGTCACTTTTTGAAATGAGAAACTGATTTAAATGATTACCTTAATCGCATCAGATTCCAAAGACATACTGATAGGGAATGTAGATTGTGAGCCCCAATGGGGACAGTGCCGATAATGTCTGTAAAGCACTGTGGAATTAATGGCGCTATATAATTGAGTTAAATAAAATAAATGCCATTCATAACTTTCTTTTAACAATTCAATGAAAAATTCTAATTTGTAATGTGGGGATTTGTGGACTAATATTCTCAGTAATAAATATTTTATACGGTCAAGGTCATTTGAGTTTGTAGGACGTTGTGTGCTACCATGCCAATCTTGGGACAGGAGAAACTCCATCTAGATAGCCCTAGAGTCTCCATCCCCTAAGGCAGAGGTCACACTTAAGATAAAAATATCAGCATATCACACTTAGCACAGAGAATTACAACTTTTTGTAGAAAAATGTTTCAGTTTCAAATTTTACAGACTGATATTACAATGCACCTTAGCTACATGTGCACTGTTCTGGGGACAAGGTTAAGATTGTCGATGTTATATTGTGGTCATAACGTAGGACTCTACACAGTAGGTGGTCAGAAGCCACATGTGGCTTAAGAGCCACTGTTGGGAATCACTACCTTAATTGATCCACTGTAACCATAATACCACTTTTATGGTGCTTACAACCTTGACCAAGGTAACATCTCAGCAAAATATTAACTTATGTATGTGAACCAAAATCTTGGATATCTTGGTGTTGTTGTAACTTGACATCTACATGGAAACATTCCCATAAATGCTATGTTTGGAAATTGTTTGCATTAAAATATGTAATTCTTAGCCTTAGGCTTGCGAAATGACTGCTTAATAAAATATTCACTTTTATCCTTGAAGACACTTTATATGTAACACAAGTCTAAAGGGAATCTGTCACAAGGTTTTTGCTGCCCCACTTCAGAGCAGCATGATGTCGGAGCAGGGACCCTGATTCCAGCTATATATCACTTACTGGGTTGTTTGCTGCAGTTTTGATAAAATCACTGTTTCATCTGCTGCAGATCCAGCAGTTCTCTAAATGCTGAACTCTGTATAACCCCTCCTACACTACTGATTGGCAGCTTTCTGTGTACACTGTGCATAGGCAGAAAGCTAATTGTTGGGGTGTGGTTATACAGAGTCCCTGAATATGGAGGACTACATGGCAGCAGGTTTACTAGTCTACCAGTGATAATATCCTGCTGATAAATTAATAATTGTATAAAAACGACACTACTCAGCCCAGTAAGTGACACATCGCTGGAATTAGGGTCTCTGTCTCTACATTATGGTGCTGTCACATTAGGTGGCAAAAACGCAGTGACAGATTCCCTTCAAGGCCATGTTCACACTGCATTCAGCATCAATATTTTGTGTATATGTTGGTGTGACCCAATGGATTTTATATGAATATTGTAAATACCTAAGCACATCAGTAATAGGTAAATACACACAACTCTGATTAAACATAAAATGTTTATTAACAATAAAATAATTATAGCAATAAATAATGTGTTATGACATTAATAACATTACAGATCCGCATAAAATTATATTAAGTTGCTTAACAAAATATACTACTAGTGGCGTAAAATATGTACAACACAAGGTGGGAAAGAATGTTAAATTAGCTGAGCCAGAGACCGTGGGGGAGATTTATCAAAAGTGGTGGAAGGAAAAGTGAAGCCACTACCCATAGCCCATAGCTACCAATCAGATTGTCTCATTCATTTTTGTAAAGGCTTCTGAAAAATGAGAGGTGGGATCTCCAGTTTTAATAAATCTCTCCCAGTGTACCTGTGTTTGTACATGTGTATAGTAGGAAATGTGTGTGCACAAAGTGCATGTGTATAGATATATGTATGTATATTGTGTTCATAAAGAAAAACAATACAATAAATAGAAGCAAGAAATATATACAATATGAAAAACTCAACCAGTAGATATACAAGTAAACATACGTCACTTCATCCGAAACGTCATCCAGTCCCAACCATTCTAATGCGTGAGTTCAAAGACCTATATAAGCTCACACATATATATATATACAGAACATGTATACAAACATACACACACTCCATCGCAGCAATATTCATTATATAAAGATGAAGAAATGAATCCCCATAATAGGAAATAATCATTTTAGATGATGCATGCTGAGGTGATCTGTTGAAGAAGACATTCAATGTTTTGCATGGACACGTTGGATGAGTGATATGCCTATAGCGTTCTACCTATACAGGCGAGCATTACCCATTGACAATAACTACTGAATAATAGGCTATTGATCAAGGTATTTGGTTAACAGGTTTTGGAAACATTTTCTAAGTGTGGATTCACATGCAAAAGATTTATTGCAGTATTTTATGTCCTCATGTGTGAATGGAAATTGCAGAAATCCATACACTAGTTGCCAAAACAACTCCTTAAGATGAATTAAACTGATCAGTTGCAGAAATTTCTGAAACAAAATTTGTCTCATGTGAATCCACCCTAATCAACCCTGAAAGTAAGTCCGACCATACACATTAGATGGCTGTTGGCCAATCGATGCTTTGGCTGATCGATATCAGCCGTCTCTCCTGTACTCACGAACACACGCTCGGCTGAGTGCTCCTCTGCTCTCTATGAGAAAGCTACAGACAGACATCACTGTTTGCTGAATATCTCCGGGAGAACAATGTGATCGGCAGTCCGAAATTGGACATGCCTTATCAACATCTCCAATGACGATCAGTTGGCCGGTGCCCCCTTACACATGGGTTTGTTGGTTGAACTCTTCGATATCAGTAAGTGCGGCCAACATTAGTCTAATGTGCATGGGGGCCTTAAATTTAGGCAGGGGCAAAGGTGCACCCACGATGTGCTAACATAATGCCACCAAGAAGATCAGCGTGGATTTCAAATTGACTATAGCAAAGATCAGTTTTATTGTTAATGGCCGCATAGTAACCTGTTGTTTAACTGCATAACTGCACGAAGATTGACTATGAAGCATTACTTAGCCGCAGTCAATATGAAAACTGCACTGATCTCCATACAAGCATTGTATTGGCTGATCTCTATGTCAATGTGGTTTACTTTCCAGAAATTACTCATCTTTAATTAGGAGTCAGATTCTGTGCTAGGTAAAAGGAGAGGCAATCAAAGGCTGGTCTGGTCCCTTCAGATAAGGCAATGGTCCCAGTGTAAAGGCACCCATAAACTATAGCTGAAAATTGTCCAAACCTTCCGATTTCACCAACATCTGATGTGTATAGGGGCCTCTCGTGTCACCCCCAACAGATGATGTCAGGGAAGAGCAAAGATCAGGCAGCTGAAATTTCAATGTCCAATTCTTTTCTTTTCTCCTCTTTCTCCGTTGAAAAAACATAACATCTCGGCCAAGCCGAATGGAAGTTTGGCCAACAACGATCTCATGTGTATGTCCAGTTATAGTAAGGAGAAGAAATAAAGCTGGTGGACAATCCCTATATGAGTATACGAGACGTCTAATGAAGAATAGGGGTGTGGTTGTGAGGATGCATCTAACAAAAAATGTAGTTTTCTCTTCACACAATACTATTAAACTGGTAAAGTTATGTAATAAAATAAAGTGTGTAGATTTCCTATAGAAATGATAGTAATTAGAATCAATTATAAGTAATGACTGGATCCTTTCAGGTTATAGCTAAGTTATAACTTTTAAAAAGTAACCATCGTTTTCATTTTTATTTCATAAATCAATAGTACACTTGAGAATAAGCAACTTTGTAATATATCTTATTAGAGAAATCTGCTTTTTTCTCTGTCAAGACATCTTTAATTTTCAAAATTCTCAATTCACAGGTAAAATCTATATTCAGTGAAAAGAGATTATTACATTACTGAGATAAGAAATGTCAGTTAGTGCTAATAAGATTCTATGTACACAAGGGAGGGGAGCTCTGCTTCTAGCTCATACATGTTGCTCGTCCTTCGTAGTTGAAGATGACCAAAACTTCAGGGTTTAGACGAGGATCAGTGGCTGTTGGTCCGGAGGTGATTGAGGCCAATCTGGGCTCGGAAGTCTCGCCCACATATGGGACACAAGTAAGTAGACATCGTCAGGACAGTAAATACTGCTTATCCCTTGTGCAGAGCTCGCTTTCGTTTGCCTCAAAGAAGTTCCTGTCCTCAGCTGCATGAGCACCGGAAGTGATACTGCCTCACCACAGTCCAGGCCAAGCGTCTCCCATTCGTTGACTGTCTACAAAGAAACTTATTAGTGGCAACTGCCATCTCCTATCTTAGTAATGTAATAATATGTCTTCACTGTATACAGATTTTACCCGAGAACTGAGAATTTTGAAAATAAATGATCAGTTCTGACAGAGAAAGAAGTAGATTTCTCTGATAACATATATTACAGAGTTTTTTTTATTTTCATGTGTACTCTTGATTTATGAAATAAAAATTAAAATTACTATTTCTCATTATCAAATCCAACATTAAGGGGAGTAACTTGAATATCAACCTTTCTTTATAGAGGAGCAGTATATCATATGGTATAGCTTAAAAACTATCATACAGCTTAAAAACTGAACTAACTTGTTAGATGCGCAGATGAACTGTCTGAATATGCAGCAATCATTACTTATTCGTAACCTCTAAGGGGACGAATGATCTTTACTACAGTTTGTATATGGGCAGCATATCCCTGTATATGCAAGGAGATGTACAATGATTATGGGCGATTTTTAAACTCACATAAAAGATTCAAACAGCTCACAAATAAGCGTTCCAATAAACATTCATTCTGACAACCATTGGCCCGTGTAAAAGGGCCTTAATCTACTTTAGTTGTTTCATTTCATCTCAATCTTGTTATTGGTACACATCATATGTAAATGTATTGTAATATCGACGCTCCCACCATGCTGCTGTAATTAGCGGCACAAAAATCTGCTGTATTTTTTGCCTGGTAGCAAAGGTAGAAAAATAAAAATCAAAGTTGCAAACTGCACAGTAGTGCAATTGAAGAAACTCTCCACGTAAGTAGTAAGTTGTTACAACCTAAAGATGCGGTAATCCAATGTCACAAGTAACGTGTAAGCTGGATCTGTTACTTATCCAAAATGTCCAGCCTTTAAAAGATAAGAAGTAGAGGTCATCTGTGAATCGTCCATCAGTTGTAGATTTTTGCTTCTGTGCAAGAGTTCTGCGATATCTCTGATGGTAAGTGAGTCTAAGTTTTCAGGCAACGCTCCGGCCGGTTGCGTTGCGGTCAGCTGATTTGCTTCTGAGCAACTTGCTTTGGGCGATGTGATGTCACTTGCTACAGAAAGGTCCATGAAACAAAAGATACTTAATCCTATGGCTAATCCTACGCGTTTCGAAGGTAGCGTCCTGTTTGTAACAAACTTGTCTCTATATTCACTCACCGGGTCCACACGTGACACAATCCCTGAGGAAGAAGGACGCTACCTTCGAAACACATAGGATTAAGCACATCTTTTTGTTTCATGGACCTTTCTGTAGCAAGTGACGTCACATTGCCCAAAGCAGGTTGCTCAGAAGCAAATCAGCTGACCGCAACGCTATCGGCCAGAGTGTTACCAGAAAACTTGGACTCACTTACCATCAGTGACATTGCAGAAGTCTTGCACAGAAGCAAAAAGCTAGAACTGACGGACGATTCACAGATGATCTCTACTTCTTATCCATTTAAGGCTGGACATTTTGGGTAAGTAACAGATCCAGGGGACACAATACTTGTGACTTTGGATCACCGCATCTTTAGGTAGGAACAACTTACTACTTGTGTGGAGAGTTTCTTCAATTTCACTACAGCTCAGTTTGCAAATTTGATTTTTACATATCATATCTAATACCAGCAATCTCTCAAGGTCAACTGAGCAGAAGAAGGGTACGGTTCTGAAAGTCTGCTCCATCTTCTCCATAGGAGCTTGGGGTAATGCTGCAGGATCTGAGAATGAACTGCAAGCACAGCATTGCCCTTATGTATTATAAATGCCTTGGAATGTCCATAGTAGGAAATATGAGAAACTTCTGAATGAAGGAGAAGGGAAAAACCTGGTAATAAGACAATTTCACCTTCGGATATCTGTTAGACCGACCGGTTTATCAGAGCTTTCTGTGGCACTGAACACCATTTTGTTGAGGCTTGTCTTTCCACGATTATTTGGTATTAACCTGTTAACTTTTTCACTTTTGGAGGCTTTGGCATCTCTTTCCAAATCAGACTGAAATGAAAAATCACTATTGCTGCGAGTGGACTTCCCTGTGTCTCCTTTCACTAAATCTCCTTGTTTTCTTGCTGGGCTGGTATTGGACCCTTCTGAAGCATCTGCTTGTATGGCCGAGGTACAAAAGCTAAGAATATAACAAAGGCTTCCCCAATTCTGTGCACACTGGGCTTGTACACTACGGGTAATTGCCTCTTTCACCTCATCTCCGCAGGTTAGCAGAATGTTGACCAAGTCAACATAAGGCCTGTAGAAAGAAAGAGTTTATTGACAGCTGAATGATGTATACGATCTAAAAGAATTACAACTGTATATTACACCACATCCCATGGATTATAATATTCATTATGGCTGTCAGATAAGATTTTTTCTAATTTCTATAGATATTTACATAAAACACATATATTGCATTTCCTTACTTTTTAACTGTCGCTTTAATTGTTATGTCATAAATCAATAGTATACAAGAAAATATGCAACTTTGTAATATATCTTATCAGAGACATCTTCTTTCTCAGCCAAAATTGATCAGTCCTTATGAAAATTGTCAATTCCCCTGTAAATCTGTATTCAGTGAAGACAGATTTTCCCGTTACTGAGATAGGAGATGACAGTTGATACAGATACAATATTATGTAGATGGAAGGAGGGAGGAGCTAGAGGCAGATGTACTCCTCCTATCTACAGTAGATAGAATTACATCAGTAGCTGCCATCTCCTATCTCAGTAATGGGAAAGTCTGTCTTCACTGAATACAGATTTTAAAGAAGAATTGAGAATTTATGAAATAAATATTAAAATGATGGTTACGCTTTGGTCAAGTCAGAAAAGTAGTCAAATATGGCAACAGCATGGGTTAGAACAGGAGGAACTGAGCAGATTCAGTGTAACTTGTATCTTAATCATTAAAACCCTGATCCTCCTATGCTTAGTAGCCCAGCAGGCGGTCCTAACCCGTGACTAACAGCCATCTCTGTATGCATGTTCATGCTCAACTCCTGCACTGAGTAAAGCCGCCGGGGCTTTTCAGTCAATAAGTTACAATTGATTTTTCCCATAAAACCTGCTCAGACTCTGATATTCTATAACATGAAGTTGATGGGTTGGATTGCATTTTATTAGTGATAGATTTCCTTTAAAGTGTTCCAATGGCACTACCTTCATATCTTCTTTAAGAAGAATAGTTAAATTCTCACCAATATCCTGTTTAAAAGTCTTTAAGTAGCAACAGCATAATCATGGGACATATCTAGTAAGACTAAGACGATGATTACTTTCTCTGATCTTTCATGTTGTATTTAAGAAAAACATCTCAAATTTCCGTCCAAGCCCATGACATAGACAAGGTTATATATTAATGTCTATTATAGGGGCTTACATCCCGAATTTGAAAAGTGTTCCTACCATCTTATACTGTATATGGGACCAAGGTGCATATTTTGATTTGGAAAGGGCAAATTCTGATGAAAATGGTGGGGTTAGACAACTTTGATCAGATATGGGCCTTACCGATAAGAACATCCATGGACACTGCTACATAGAAATGACGGCAATAACAAATAAGTGCCCCCCCCCATAGTGTCTCATTGACCAGATAGCTAACCAAGTATTACACACATCTTAGGTATATTGTTGTATGTGTTGGAGTGATAATAATCCAGATAATAATCCAGATGTGTGACAGCTTCAAGGTTTCTTAGTTTCACAACAAAAATAAACAGCCCAAATTCATGACTATTCAGCTATCATTAATAAAAATATCAACTCCACATATGACATGTATCTCAAATGTCAGTTTTATGCTACTAGCTAAAAACTTTACAAGAAGGAATTCCTGAACTAATGGACATAAAATGCTCCTGGCAAATCTGCGACGCTTCCTGACCATCATCACTTACTCATGTAACAGAAGGTCTTTGAAGTGAATCATCTCCACAATCACTTGGACATTTTCCTTGGCAGCAGAGCAGAGGTCATGCTTGGCATAGCATTCTTTTTGGAGCTGGTAGACCATCTCTTTAATGGCAGGACACTTACGACTGATACAGCTGAATTTATGTCTTAGACCATGAGCTTTGCATTTAAGGGCATCTTTGATAAATGATTTTCCCTGAAATACAGATTTAAAATTTTACAATTGTGTAATACAATAAGCAATATCTGCATGGCTTGGTCTTTAAACTCATTATCATCGGATGCCATACATTACATGAATACCCATATAACCGATCCTTTGCTACTCTTAGCAGTTATCAAGCTTTGATCCTATAATCATACTTGACAGTTGTGTATATAGAAAAGAGGGGACATATAGCAATGATCAAAATGGTTTCCACAACTCATTTTCTTGGTTTGCATCCCAGGACTATTGGTTTACTCCACCTTCCACGAGCTTTGTGGAAACCCTACTCGTATACAGGACAAAAAGTAGTTCCTCCACAAAAAAAAGTTTTAAACCTACTCTTTTCAGCTAGTAGCAAAGAGGATGGCACTAATCAGAGGTGGGCCCCTTTCTCCAAGGTCCCCATGGTAGCATTAGCTGGCCTCTATAGAGTACATTATGTCTAGTGATTAATTTGTTGTGTGTTCTGCTGGAACAGAAGTAGAAATCAAACAATGTCCTATGAGGAATGGTTAGAGGATTTGGGAATGTTTAGCTTGCAAAAGAGAAGACTGAAAGGAGACTTAATAGCTGTCTACAAATATCTCAAGGGATGTCACACTGTAGAGGGATCAGCTTTATTCTCATTTGCACAACGAAAGACTAGAAGCAATGGGATGAAACTGAATGGGAGAAGATACAGATTATATATTAGAAAAAACTTTTTGACAGTGAAGGTGATCAATGAGTGGAACAGGCTGCCACGAGAGGTGGTGAGTTCTTTTTCAATGGAAGTCTTCACACAGAGGCTGGACAGACATCTGTCTGAGATGGTTTAGTGAATCCTGCATTGAGCAGGGGGTTGGACATGATGACCCAGGAGGTCCCCTCCAACTCTACCATTCTATGATTCTATGATTAAATTCCATTGCTCTAACTGCCTTAAAGAATTTGGATATTTCGTAAGAAATTACAATACTATTAGAAAATCAAATGATGAAATTTCAAATCACGAGTATTTTAATACTTGTCTTACATTACCTGTGCATCAAATCTACCGGCATTGTGTAAAAAGGTCATGCAGATTTCATGTAGACCTCGGATCTCACAGGAATTGTTCTCAAAGCATTCAAAGACTCCACATCCAACATCTCCAGCATTCACTAGACAATGTTGAATTTCAGCTGAAACCATAAAAAAAAGAAACAGTTATAAAAACAATTATGATCATAAAATGTGCATAAAGAAAGAGGATTATATTGGATTGTAAACTACTCTACTTTCAGTTGATGTTTGGGAGCGTTGCCCCCTTTCTCTGCTTCGCATAAAGAAAAGTGGGTCATACATGAGACTTCATGAGATTAAAACAAAGGTGGCATGCACTAAGGCTTTTGTGACAGTTTTCTAGTATCAAAAAGTTGCATATCTTAGCACATGACAATTTTAGTGCAAAAAATTCTGACTTTTTGCTAGTTTACTCCTCTTTAAAAGTCGGCATGGTTAGCTATACAAATGAGGTTTAGATTTATGATTTGCGATGTTTTAAAACTCCCTGCAGTAAGAGTGTGGCATAAAAAGTGGAGAAAATTTCTAGACAGAAGTGTGATGTCTTAAAATGTGACAATTTTCATGCTAGACTTGGATACACATTGAGGCCACAATGAAAAATTACTTTAAAAAGTCCCCTCATAATTTTTTTATTATGCTCACTTACTCAGGACCATCATATTCAACAGAACGTTACAATATATCTTTATGAGGAATCCAGAGCAGAATTCCCAAAGGAAAGCCATGCAAATATGGGGAGAACATACAAACTCTTTGCAAATGTTGTCCTTTGTAGGATTTGAACCCAGGATCCCAGTGGTACAAAGTAACAGTACTAACCACTGAGCCACCATGATGCCCACAATAAATGTTCCCTATATACATAAGGTGAAGGGCAGAGATGCTCATATGTCTTCAAAATGTATATGATCTACTGGCAAGAGGTGGTAGAAAGGTAGGGGAAGTATGGGGACAACAGTTAAGGAAAACTGTAATTTAGGTTATATGCTTGTAGAAAAAAAAGTATCCTTTCAGGGTGCATTCAAAGTTTTGAGCATGGTAGGTAGTGATGGAAAGAGTGGATTGGAGTTTGCATGTTGGGTATTATCTGAGACTTGTAATGAAGCTTCTCTTTAATAGAACTGTCCAATATCTAATGTCAATCAGTGAAAGTACATCACAATTTATAAAATTACTTTTGTTTGAGCAAATATTTAAACATCTATAGAGTTTTGCATTTAAATGGTTATGAAGGTTTAAGCGATTTTCTCACTACATCGACCATTTGTCCTATGCGCTGGGAATAGAGACTAGTCATTGCGAAAGAAGGCAACCATGGGGAGCTGTACGTGGTAAGAGTGGCATGGAATACAGTCTCTTAGAGGGAGGGCATAGTTGTTATCTGATTTGAGGTCTGAATACATATTTGAGTCAGGTTTGAGGCCTGAGTTTCTTCAGGTACATTGTGTGGGATGTCATTAATATTTGGGTCTGAATTAATGTTGAGGTCTGATCAAGGGTTTGAATTCATTCTGGGAAAAAAGGCCACATGGGACAGCAGAAAGCAAAGTATTGATGGCAGCATTAAAGAATGGGGGATTTTTGTTGCTATAGCAAGTGGCAACAGTAATTGGGAGCCAAAGATGTCTGGGTACTAAACTCTGTAGTTATCAGAAGATGTCATACCTGCCTGGGCAGAAAAAGGACGATAACATTTACAACCAGCGAAGAACTTAGACTGGACTGGGCTATAATAGATATACATTTTATGGTTGGAATTATTTAACATTTCTATGGAATTAAACCTAGATCATCATGTGTTTGCCATATGTATGGCTCCTCAGAATAAAATTTGCCAGACCATCCCTGCCCCATGGTATAGTCCTTTTAATGAATGCTGTAGCTGACTGTGACACTGTGAACTCCAATAGGCTGGCTGTATCCATTACTGTCCAGTGAAATCGTTCATGGCACAATAATAGTTCTGATATCTTCTACAGTATTATCAGCCCCTGTGAATGTAACATTCATTAATGTGAGGCAATCTCTTTCTGTCTCATTGTTTGGTATTGTTCATTTTCTGCTTTACCAGATTGCAAAATATAATGATACTACTTATAAATAATGGCTAGTATTTTTACTATTATTCCAATATTTGGTTGCAGTTTCATAGCTATAAATTATTTCTTCTCTTGGGCTCCAGAGTCTTGTGACACTAAATTCCACTGCCATTGAAAGCCTAGAGTAACACGAAACACATTTAGGTTCTCGTATTCTACTCTCTCTGTCCAACTGACTCACTATTACAAAGATGGTGAACATCAAGTGATGCATTATTGAAGAAGTGTCTGCAGACTCACATGATCAATACAGCATAATATACCGTGCAATGTATAGTGAGGCTCCAATGTGAGTTGTGCAGAGACAGAGCTTCATGTTCTTTAGCAATTACCAAAACATAGCTTATGATACCAGCTCATGTTTTCCTGATGTGTGGCATATCCTATAACTGGAATGTAATTCTTGGAAGCACTTATTTTAATTGATGACTCGAACAGCAGTGCTGAGACACGTCTGTGTATACTTCTGCTTACTTATAATATTGTTCAGGTGTGGACTAAAATTTATACAGTGGATATAAAAAGTCTTCACACTCCTGTTGAAATGCCAGGTTTTTGTCATTGTCATATAAAAAAATCATACCAACAAGAATAATTTCAGAACTTTTCCCACCTTTAAAGTTTGCTCACACTGTCATATAAAAATCAAATTTTTTACTCAGCAGCTATTAATCATTTACATGACCATGCACAGTTTCCTATGCTACAGAATTGTAATGTATCTGTAAAAATCAGATGCCATACTGATGGTCCATTTGGCATCTGATTTTTTTTCTCACACCCATCAGATTTCAGAGTGAAATCGCAGCATGCTGCAATTTTTTTTTCATGCCGAATACAGCTGAGAAAAAATACGCAGATCTGCACTGCCTCAACTGAATAACATTGGTCCGAGTGCAATATATTTTTTTCTCGCATTGCACTCATCCAAGTAATACGTTAGTGAACCTGTAATGTTACCCATAATCTGTAAAATTCAATTAAATATAGAACAAGAAAGAACTAAAATAATGTGGCTGCATGAATATGTACACCCTTTGATGAAGTACCCTTTGAATTTATGACAACATTCAGCCTTTTTGGGTAGGAGTCTATCAGCATGGCACATCTAGAATTGGCAATCTTTGCCTACTCTTCATTGCAGTAGTGCTCCAAATCTGTCAGATTGCGGGAGTCATCTCCTGTGTACAGCCCTCTTCAGGCGACCCACAGATTTTCAATTAGATTCAGATCCGGACTCTGGCTGGACCATTCCAAAACTTTGATCTTCTTCTGGTGAACTTATTCGTTTGTTCATTTGGAGGTATGCTTAGTGTTGAAACAGAGGCCTGAAATTTTTTTTTTCCAAAATTGACTGATTTGGAAATATTCATACTTCCTTGTACCTTGACTGAAGCCCCAGTTACAGCTACAGAAAAACAGTCCCAAAGCATAATGCTGTCCATGCCATTCTTCACTGTGGGTATGGTGTTTTTTTGGTGATGTGCAGTGTTGGCTTTGCGTCAGACATTTATAATCATGGCCAAAATTCAACCTTATCAAACCATGACATGTATTCACACATGCGTTTAGCAGACTTAACAGAAGTTTTGGCAAAACATAGCTGGGCTTAGATGTTTTCCTTTATAAGAAAGGGCTTCTGTCTTGCCACTCTACCCCACAGACCAGACATATGAAGAATATGGGAGATTGTTGACACATGCAGTACAGAACCAGTACTTGCCAGAAATTCCTGCAGCTCCTTTAATGTTCTTTTAGGCCTTTTGGTAGTCTCCCAATGCAATTTTCTTGTCTTTTTATAATTTTTAAGCGATGTCCAATGCTAGATGCCACTTTTTGATGACCATTTACAGTCATATGAAAAAGTT
Source organism: Phyllobates terribilis (assembly GCF_046119375.1). Taxonomy (NCBI): domain Eukaryota; kingdom Metazoa; phylum Chordata; class Amphibia; order Anura; family Dendrobatidae; genus Phyllobates; species Phyllobates terribilis. The sequence continues at coordinate 79,751,719 of NW_027362771.1, read as the reverse complement.
TGGGCACCCCTATTATTCTTAAGCTTAATGTTTTCTAAAAATTGGTGTTTTTGCAACAGCTATTTCAGTTTGATATATGTAATAACTGTTGGACACAGTAATGTTTCTGCCTTGAAATGAGGTTTATTGTACTAACAGAAAATGTGCAATCTGCATTCAAACAAAATTTGACAGGTGCATAAGTATGGGCACCCTTATCATTTTCTTGTTTTAAATACTCCTACCTACTTTTTACTGACTTACTAAAGCACTTTTTTGGGTTTTGTAACCTCATTGAGCTTTGAACTTCATAGCCAGGTGTATGCAATCATGAGAAAAGCTACTTAAAGTGGCCACTTGCAAGTTGTTCTCCTGTTTGAAGCTCCACTGAAGAGTGCCATCATGGGCTCCTCAAAACAACTGTCAAATGATCTGAAAACAAAGATTATTCAACATAGTTGTTCAGGGGAAGGATACAAAAAGCTGTCTCAGAGATTTAACCTGTCAGTTTCCACTGTGTGGAACATAGTAAGGAAATGGAAGAACACAGGGACAGTTCTTGTTAAGGCCAGAAGTGGCAGGCCAAGAAAAACTTCAGAAAGGCAGAGAAGAAGAATGGTGAGATCAGTCAAGGACAATCCTCAGACCACCTCCAGAGAGCTGCAGCATCAACTTGCTGCAGATGGTGTCACTGTGCATCGGTCAACTATACAACGCACTTTGCACAAGGAGAAGCTGTATGGGAGAGTGATGCGAAAGAAGCCGTTTCTGCAAGCACGCCACAAACAGAGTCGGCTGAGGTATGCAAAAGCACATTTGGAGAAGCCAATTTCTTTTAGGAAGAAGGTCCTATGGACTGATGAAACCAAGATTGAGTTGTTTGGTCATACAAAAAGGCGTTATGCATGGTGGCAAAAAAACACAGCATTCCAAGAAAAACACTTGCTACCCACAGTAAAATTTGGTGGAGGTTCCATCATGCTTTGGGGCTGTGTGGCCAATGCCGGCACCGGGAATCTTGTTAAAGTTGAGGGACGCATGGATTCCACTCAGTATCAGCAGATTCTTGACAATAATTTTCAAGAATCAGTGATAAAGTTGAAGTTACGCAGGGGATGGATCTTTCAGCAAGATAATGATCCAAAACACCGCTCCAAATCTACTCAGGCATTCATGCAGAGGAACAATTACAATGTTCTGGAATGGCCATCCCAGTCCCCAGACCTGAATATCATTGAACATCTGTGGGATCATTTGAAGAGGGCTGTCCATGCTCGGCGACCATCAAACTTAACTGAACTGGAATTGTTTTGTAAAGAGGAATGGTCAAAATACCTTCATCCAGGATCCAGGAACTCATTATAAGCTACAGGAAGCGACTAGAGGCTGTTATTTTTGCAAAAGGAGGATCTACTAAATATTAATGTCACTTTTCTGGTGAGGTGCCCATATTTATGCACCTGTCAAATTTTGTTTGAATACAGATTGCACATTTTCTGTTAGTACAATAAACCTCATTTCAAGGCAGAAACATTACTGTGTCCAACAGTTATTACATATATCAAACTGAAATAGCTGTTGCAAAAACACCAATTTTTATAAAACATTAAGCTTAAGATTAATAGGGGTGCCCAAACTTTTTCATATGACTGTATATAGTGTTCCATGGTATATCTAATGCCTTGGAGATTTTTTTGTACCTTCCTTCTCACTGATAACTTTCAACAGTGAGATACCTTTGCTGTGTTTTACGGTGTTCAGTGATAATGGCTTTTGCTGTAAAATGCAGCTAAGAAATGTTAGGCAAATCCTACTAGATCAGTTAAACTTTAAATGGAGTTAATCAGAATCACTTTAAATGATGGCAGCTGTATACTGGCTACTATTTAACATGTGTTTAATTTGATTGGCTAATTTTGAACACAACCACATCTCCAATTATAAGAGTGTGTTCCCACTTATGCACCCAAATTATTTTACTGTTTGTTATTTTTATTTCCCCCATCAAAATTATTTCAGTTTGTTTTTAAATGTAAAGATTATGTAAAAGTCTGAAATGATTTTTCTTGGTATGATGTTTTTCTGTGACAAAAACCTGCCATTTAACAGGGGTGTGTAGACTTTTTACATCTACTGTATATTATAGACATGATTCCTATGAGCACCTATTTAAGGCTTTCTAAAACCAGAACCCTAGTAAAAGGGAGCCAAACACCCTAAGATTATAGGATTCTGTTGGTTGTTTCATGCTGCCTATCAAAGGTCAGTGTGAAGTTCTAACAGGTTCCCTCACTATAGAAAGTCATGTTATATTATAAAATGCTACTGCATTTCAAAGAAATCTTTGCTTGCCAAACAATCTGGGCACAAGAAGAAGAGGCTCATAGCTTGGCTTGATTGTCAGGTACCATTTAGCCCTTTACCGCTCTAACCACTGCAGAAATGATCAATAACCCTTTTATATAATCCACATGGTAACCTCTGGCCCATTCTACACATTTAGGAATATTAGGTATGGACTAAATTCTAAACTACTTTATGTTAAAAAATGTGAAGTAAAAAATGTTACTTAATATGGGTGGCAATTTCCTTTAACTTGTGATAGTTGAGAATTTCTGCTAGCCAAGTTCAGAATTCACTCCAAACAAAAATATAACAAACCTTCTACACTTGCTTCAGTTTGAGTTTCAAAAAAGTAAATGTAAAAGTTCCAAAAGCTGCAATTTGGGTCTACACTGGCTTTTAACTACAGAGAGAATATTCCAAATATTCTGGCTAAAAGGAAAATAAGTCCAAAGGTTGTTTTATTTGGTATGATAGTCATTCATTGGGTACAGGTGTAATAGAATTTTATTATAATGCAATGATCAAAATTAGAGATGAGCGGTGTTCGACTAGAACTGTTCGCCAATCTCAAATTCGAGCTGTTTTGGGCGGTGTTCGAGTTGTTCGACGAACCCGAACGATTTGCAAAAAATTCGGCTGTTCGAGGTTATGTTCGATAACTGTTCGTGCACCAAAAGCGTGTCCTGCATGTCTGGCGCTATTTAGAGCACCAATCATGCAGGGATTGTCTGCCACTCACTGTAATGCCACAGCCATGGTGGTTGTGGCATTACAGTGATTGCCCAAATCGATGGGAACAGTGCCAACAGTGAAACATGAAAAGCCGGCAATTCAGCAGCGGCATACACCTGTACCCGACAATTTAGAACCGAAAGAATAGAGCTTCACACATAGATTAGATAGATATAAACATGTCAGCCACATATATACGAAGTACAGTGAAAGTGCTGCTTACTGTACTTGTCATTTAGCGTAAAGGATTTATCAAAAAAAATAATAGTGTTTTCATGCACCGTCTCTTTAAAAAAGCCGGCCGGCAATTCAGCAGCGGTACCCGACAATTTATAACAGACAGAATAGAGCTTCACACATAGATTAGATAGATAGAAACATGTCAGCCACATATATACGAAGTACAGTGACAGTGTTGCTTACTGTACTTGTCATTTAGCGTAAAGGATTTATCAAAAAAAATAATAGTGTTTTCATGCACCGTCTCTTTAAAAAAGCCGGCCGGCAATTCAGCAGCGGTACCCGACAATTTATAACAGACAGAATAGAGCTTCACACATAGATTAGATAGATAGAAACATGTCAGTCACATATATATGAAGTACAGTGATAGTGTTGGTTACTGTACTTGTCATTTAGTATTAAAATAAAGGATTTATTATTAAAAAAATTGGCGTGGGGTTCCCCTTAATTTTAGGCTCTAGCGGAGGTTAAGTAGACGGCTGGGGCAGATGTTTGAAGCCTGGGAAGGGGGTAATACCCACGGAGCTTCCCAGGCTACTAATATCAGCCCCCAGCTGAATACATAGCCTTTACTAGCTATTAAAATGGGGGACCCCCCAAAAAAAATGACGTGGGGTCCCCCCTAATTTAATAGCTAGCAAAGGCTAGGCAGACAGCTGAGGGCTGATATTAATAGCCCAGGAAGGGAGCCATGAATATTGGCCCCCTCCCAGGCTAGAAACACCAGCCGTCAGCCGCCCCAGAAATGGCGCATTCATAGGATGCGCCAATTCTGGCACTTAGCCTCGCTCTTCCACGCTGCCCTGGTGCGGTGGCAGGGGGTAATAGGGTTGGGGTTGATGTCAGCTTATAATGCCAGCTGACATCAAGCCCAGGTTAGTAATGGAGAGGCGTCTATAAGACACCCCCATTACTAACCCCATAGTCAAAGTTAAAAAAAACACAAACACCCAGAATAAAGTCCTTTAATTGAAATAAAGACACAATCCTTTATTGTTCTAAATTAAACCATACTTACCGTCACGCCCATTCCAGCTGAAGCCAACGATCTCCTGCAATAAAAGAAAAATAATAAAGCAACCTCATCCTTACCTTTCCATGGTTCCCACGACAGCTTCAGCTCTGCTACATCGAGATGACAGGCTGGACCGCAGCAGAACGCTGCCATCCAGCCTCTCATCCCGCAGACACTGAGAAGCGCAGGCTTGCTTGCGCTGCTCAGCGTCTCTCTGTGACGACATCCAGATGAGCCGAGTTCATGTCCAATGAACTCGGCTCACCTCATGCACGTCACTGACAGCGTGGGAAAATTCTCACGCTGAAGCGGTGAGTGCAGGAGAATTCTCCCACGCTGTCAGTGACGTGCATAAGGTGAGCTCATGTCCAATGAACTCAGCTCACCTCCTGCACGTCACTGACAGCGTGGGAGAATTCTCCTGCACTCAGCGCTTCAGCGTGAGAATTCTCCCACGCTGAAGCGCTGAGTGCAGGAGAATTTTCCCACGCTGTCAGTGACGTGCATAAGGTGAGCTCATGTCCAATGAACTCAGCTCACCTCCTGCACGTCACTGACAGCGTGGGAGAATTCTCCTGCACTCAGCGCTTCAGTGTGAGAATTCTCCCACGCTGAAGCGCTGAGTGCAGGAGAATTTTCCCACGCTGTCAGTGACGTGCATGAGGTGAGCCGAGTTCATTGGACATTAACTCGGCTCATCTGGATGCCCTCACAGAGAGACACTGTGGAGCGCAAGCAAGCCTGCGCTTCTCAGTGTCTGCGGGATGACAGGCTGGATGGCAGCGTTCTGCTGCGGTCCAGCCTGTCATCTCGATGTAGCAGAGCTGAAGCTGTCATGGGAACCATGGAAAGGTAAGGATGATGTTGCTTTATTATTTTTCTTTTATTTCAGGAGATCGTTGGCTTCAGCTGGAATGGGCGTGATGGTAAGTATGGTTTAATTTAGAACAATAAAGAATTGTGTGTTTATTTCAATTAAAGGACTTTTTTCTGGGTGTTGTGTTTTTTTTAAATACTTTACTAGAAATTCATCGTGGTCATGTCTAATACTGGCGTGACCCCATGAATTTCGGGCTTAGGGCCAGCTGATAATGCCAAGCTGGCCCTAACCCCTTTATTACCCAGTGAGCCACCGCATCAGGGCCCTGGATGAGTTGGGTACAGCGCCAGAAGATGGCGCTTCTATGAACGCGCCATTTTCCGGGGTGGCTGCGGACTGCAATTTGCAGCGGGGGTGGCCCAGAAAGCTTGGGCCTCCCTGCGCTGCGGATTCCAGCCCCCAGCTACCTAGTTGTACCTGGCTGGACACAAAAACAGGGCGAAGCCCCACGTCAATTTTCTTTAAATTATTTCATGAAATAATTAAGAAAAAAAGGGCTTCCCTATATTGTTGTGTCCGGCCAGGTACAAATAGGCAGCTGGTGGTTGGGGGCAGCCCGTTCCTGCCTGCTGTACCTGGCTGGAAACAAATATAGTGCGAAGCCCCACGTCAATTTTTTTTAAATTATTTCATGAATTTCCTGAAATAATTTAAAAAAATTGAAGTGGGGCTTCGCACTATATTTGTGTCCAGCCAGGTACAGCAGACAGGAACGGGCTGCCCCCATCCACCAGCTGCCTATTTGTACCTGGCCGGACACAACAATATAGGGAAGCCCTTTTTTTCTTAATTATTTCATGAATTTCATGAAATAATTAAAAAAAATTGAAGTGGGGCTTCGCACTATATTTGTGTCCAGCCAGGTACAGCAGGCAGGAACGGGCTGCCCCCAACCACCAGCTGCCTATTTGTACCTGGCCGGACACAACAATATAGGGAAGGCCTTTTTTTCTTAATTATTTCATGAATTTCATGAAATAATTAAAAAAAAAGTACGTGGGGCTTCGCCCTATTTTTGTGTCCAGCCAGGTACAACTAGGCAGCTGGGGGCTGGAATCTGCAGCGCAGGGAGGCCCAAGCTTTCTGGGCCCCCCCCCCCGCTACAAATTGCAGTCCGCAGCCACCCCGGAAAATGGCGCGTTCATAGAAGCGCCATCTTCTGGCGCTGTACCCAACTCATCCAGGGCCCTGGTGCGGTGGCTCACTGGGTAATAAAGGGGTTAGGGCCAGCTTGGTATTATCAGCTGGCCCCAAGCCCAAAATTCATGGGGTCACGCCAGTATTAGACATGACCGCCATGAATTTCTAGTAAAGTATTTAAAAAAAACACAACACCCAGAATAAAGTCCTTTAATTGAAATAAAGACACAATTCTTTATTGTTCTAAATTAAACCATACTTACCATCACACCCATTCCAGCTGAAGCCAACGATCTCCTGCAATAAAAGAAAAATAATAAACCAACCTCATCCTTACCTTTCCATGGTTCCCACGACAGCTTCAGCTCTGCTACATCGAGATGACTGGCTGGACCGCAGCAGAACGCTGCCATCCAGTCTGTCATCCCGCAGACACTATTCTTTCTGTTCTAAATTGTCGGGTACAGATGCTGAATTGCCGGCCGGCTTTTTTAAAGAGACGGTGCATGAAAACACTAATATTTTTTTTAATAAATCCTTTACACTAAATGACAAGTGCAGTAACCAACACTGTCACTGTGCTTCTTATATGTGTGACTGACATGTTTCTATCTATCTAATCTATGTGTGATGCTCTATTCCTTCTTGTCTAAATTGTCGGGTACCGGTGTATTTGCCGGCCGGCTTTTTTAAAGAGAGTGTCTTCTGAGCAGTTTGTCAGCTTTTGGACACCTTTGCAGGTGTTTTCTATGTGTTTCTATGTGTTTTTGTTTGCCTGCCATTGGTTTTAACGGTGTTCGACGGTGTTCTAAGGTGTTCGACGAACAGTTCGACGAACAGTTCCTCGAACATCCCGGTGTTCGACGAACCGAACCGAACCCGAACACTACGGGGGTGGCTCAACACTAATCAAAATGTCTTACAAATCAGCAAGAACCATTATGTCCATTTTTAGGATTGACTTAGAATTGCAGTTTTTATGAAAGCAATATTAAGAATTGACCTAGTTTCATTTTGCATTTGATATGATTCCCTCAACTGTCTATGCTACAGAAGTGTGTGCCAGTTCATTCCTCATTCATGTCACATGAGTGAATGAGAATCTCAGTAACTTAGTAACATAAATGTTTTGGAAACACCAATCTCGCCCCCCATCCATGGGTATTAAGTGCACTAAGAGTTGTAAATCGAGGATATCAAATACTCCACAAAATGCTGACCTTACGACCTATGGGAGCAGTGTAAGTTTTAAACATCTGCCGGAGCAACCAGGAAGTGTGATCCTACTTGTACTTTACTTGGCTTTTATACTTAGCAAACATTTCTTTACTAAGAAAAACATACTGTTGAGAATTGACTGTTCTCACAAGGTATCAAGCCATGTTCTGCTAGACAAAACTTTTGGAGTGTGACCTAAGCCTGAGTCTACTAACCCAAGAATGTAAGGGTATTACTATAAAAGGCTCGAAGCTACATTCATATCTACATATAAAGTTCTGTCACATCCATGCATTAATTAGATTAAGTAATTTTGATATTCTATTGTTTTCGTCAGGTTTTGTGTTAAATATATTTTTTTAATTTAATTTACAATGATTTTGTTTTTACATATCACATTCATTATTATTACATTATCATATTCATTGTTTTTTTTAGACTTATATCTTCTCATTGTTTCAGGAAACAACACATGTCCATAGTCACAATGGTAGGATCAAAACCCTTTTATTTCGTATTGAAGTGTCTAATGAGTTGTCATTGTGAAAGGAGGGGGAGCAGGGTCAGGTGTGAAATCACCTATTGTGAACGATGGATCAAGTCATATCAGCTGTGTATAGACGTGTTCCCTGTCATTGTAATCCTGCCTTTGATAGTAATTATCATTGCTGTAAACTCTTCCGGAAAGGACAGAAAATATAAGTCTAAACAAACCCTAGTGGCCACTGTAAAAATTGAAGATTACTAATTATTTTTTTAATACTATATATGAATCATAATATGGAAAAAACATTGCTAATTTAAAAAAATACACAAACCCTGATCTAAATAATAGATCTGATGATAGACTCCCTTAAAGTCCTTGGTGCTCATAAGCTCCCACTAGATCTACCCTTGCCACTGACAGACAACTTTCTGCCTATGCAAAGTATGGGCATTAAAAAAATTTGTTGGTGCTATACACATATAATATTTATAACAAAGATAATACTAATACGTATTGCCACCTACTGGTAAGAGGTTCTTTAAATTTGTGACATAAAGTTTCATATGGCATTTTTGACGGAATTAAGGCACTTTTATCCTTGAAAGTGTATGACATTGTAAATGCAAATTGCCTCTTCAGAGCAAAAGAGGACTTGTACCCTATAGCGCCACCTATTGGAAGTAGCAATCCTACAAGTCACAATCAACCCTTTAACAAGTCTTGCAATATGACTTAGGATAAAAGCCAAATCAGAATCTCAATTTGCAGACACGGTGTTTCGGGCTGTTGGCCCTCGTCAGTGCAAAGTATAAGAACTGATTTGGCTAGATGAGAGGCGCTGGGCTGGGGTCTAAGGGGTAACGTTTCTCCTTATGGAGAGTGACAAACAAGCTCTGGCAAGTCAAGGTAAGGAGGCTTATTCGCCATGCAATGCTCCTCTGGGAAATTTAATATGCAAATTGCCTCTTCAGAGCAAAAGAGGACTTGTACTCTATAGCGCCACCTATTGGAAGCAGCAATCCTACAAGTCACAATCAACCCTTTAACGAGTCATGCAATATGACTTAGGATAAAAGCCAAATCAGAATCTCAATTTGCAGACATGGGTATTTCTTACTTCATGCAATTTACAAACTTATGTCACTAGAAAGAAAGCTGTAGTATAGCAGCAGTTCATTATTCTTAAAATATTTTAGGAGGTTTTACCATAATCAAGAGCGGTGTTCTGTGCTCCCCGTTTAAATACAGTGTTGTCTTCGTGCATGCACACTACCACTGCATTCAATGTCTACGGAGACAGCAGACCAGCGCACTCACCTATCTTTATCAGTCCTATAGACTTTGACTGAAGGGGCAATGTGGAAGATTGACTACTGCTCCATTGAAATGGGGGACACAGGTCATTTGTTCTTGTGATCAGTGGGGGTCTCAGTAGTTTGACCTCCAGTAACTACACACTAATCACCTATCTTGTGGATTGATAAGTTTTGATGAAGGGAATACCCTTTCAACACTTCCATTTAATAGCATTGGATACAATCTGAAAAGCTGTATATCTATGCTGTACAGTATGTTCTTTGTAAGTTTATTGCCTCCATCTCCAGATATCGTAGTGATTTGCAGCTTCTCACTAAACTGATATAAAAGTATGTACAATCAGATATGTGACCCCGATAGGAGGGGTTGTGAGAGCAGTAGCTAAATTTATGTAATGTATTATTTGATAAAATAATAATTATTGGATATATTTACAGTACCGTGCACTAATACTGCTCATTCTGTATTCGCTATGCCAATAGTCATCTGAGATTTCCCTGACCACTCTAAGATGACGTTCAGTTCTCTTTTATAAAACAGATTATTTTGTTTCTTGAAACTAAGCGTTTTCCATATTCTGAAAAGGAAAGCACTTCAAACCAATGGCACATTTTCTCCATATAAAACAGTCTGGAACAAACCTTTTTTGTGCTTTCATATTTTAGTTTATGAAGACTTAAAGGGGTTTTACCATGAACAAAAGTTAATTTTAATCAATAGATCTTGGGATGATAGTAACTTTCACAATTATATGTGTTTAAATAAAATGTTCCTGTGCTGAGATAATCTTATACATGTGCCCCTGCTGTGTACTGTGTAATGGCTGTGTCTGACCGTGCAGGAACATGGTCTGATCATACCACAGCTCCTGGGCAGGGGAGAAAGCAAAAGAGAGAATACAGATATTATAGTATGGGATCACAGCTGATTCTTTTGGTGAGGTAAAATATTTCCCTGCCTGTGTTTAAACAATGTTTTACCTCCAAGAAAGAATCATTTGCGATCCGATGCTGTAAAATCTATATACTCTTTTGCTTCCTCCGCTTCCCAGGAGCTGTGGTATGATCAGACCGTGTTCTGTACACAGTCAGACACAGCCATTACACAGTACACAGCAGGGGCACACTAAGGCTATGTGCCCACGTTGCATTTATGAAGCAGAAAATTTCTGCTGCATAAATGCAAGTCCTCTCCCGGAAAAACGCATGCGGAATTCCGCACGCGTTTATCGTGCATTTTTCGCGCGTTTATCACGCGTTTTCCACATGCGGAATTGCCTTGCGTTTTTTATGCATTGGACTAAGGCAATTCCGCTTGCGGAAACGCAAAATTAAATGACATGCTGCGGATTTTTGAACGCGGCATAAACGCTGCGGAAAAATCCGCAACATGTGCATAGAACTTGCGGAATCCCATTGGGGACCATGGGGTGCGGATATACATGCGTTTTTCAAGCGTTTACGCTGCGAAAATTCCGCAGCATATACGCTTGAAAAATGCTACGTGGGCACCCAGCCTTATAAGATTATCTCAGCACAGGAACATTTTATTTAAACACATCCAATTGTGGAACTTATTATTATTCCAAGATCTATTGCTTAAAATTAACTTTTGTTCACGGGAAAACACCTTTAAGGCTATGTGCCCACGATGCAGAAATGCTGCATATTTTCTCCACTTCTCCCTGGCAGGAAAAACGCATGCGTTTTTTACATGCGTTTTTCCCGCCAGGTAGAAGCGTTTGTCAAGCGTCTTTGCATGCATTTCTGCATGCGGGTTGTCAAGCGCTTTTCCAAGCGATTTTAGCATCACTCGGAAAAGTGCTTGACAACTTGTTCACACTATATAAATCCATGCAACCGGCATGGATTTATAGTAGTGTGACCAAGTTAGTTAAAAAAAAAGAATAATGGTAAAAAATAAAAAAAAAAAGATTATACTTACCTTCCGATGTCCTCCCGATGTTATCTCCGCCGCGTCTTGGTGTCTTTCACTGCTCGCGGTGGTGTGAAGGACCTGCGGTGACATCATTCAGTCATGTGTCAGGTCACATGACTCAATGACGTCATGGCAGGTCCTTCACAACAGCGCGAGCAATGCAAGAAACCGGATGGAGCGGACAAAACACCGGGAGGACATCGGTAGGTGAGTATAATCTTTATTCTTTATTTTAAATTCTTTTTTTTACAGTTTCTATGGTACCGAGGTCTGGATGAGAGTCTCCTCTCTTCCAGGCCTGGGTACCATAAGCACATTGAACCGTGTGATATCCATTTATCCACATGTAGTGATGCGGATGTCACGCGGTCCAATGCAAGTCAATGGCGGCGATTACGCTGCGTGTCCGCAAAATTAATGGACATGCTGCGGATTTTTGAGCGCAGCATAAATGCTGCGGAAAAATCCGCAGCATGGGCATTGACATTGCGGCTTGCCATTGGGGACCATGGGGGGCGGATTACCAAGCGTTTCCCAAGCGTTTATGCTGTGTAAATTCCGCAGCATAAACGCTTGGAAAATGCTTCGTGGGCACACAGCCTAAGTCCTTATGTTGCTCCCATATAAATTAATAAGAGCCTTGAATGCGCTTAAATTCTAGATGTAATTGTCAGGTGCGCAGTTTTTAACCAATAAAAAACAAACACAATGAGAGAGAGTATACAGACAGGGCAGCATGGGATTGCAGCTGATTCTTTCTGTGAGGTAAAACATTTTTTCTGTGAGGTAAAACACTGCTCTTAAACAGGCAGGAAAATCTTTTACCTCACAGAAAGCAGGGGCTGTGATCCCATGCTGTTCTGTCTTTATACTCTCTTTTGGTTTCTCCCATTCCCAGGAGATGTGGTATATTCAGACCATATTCCTGCACGATAAGACACAGTCATTACACATCACATACCAGGGGCACATTTATAAGATTATCTCAGCACAGGAACATATTTGTAAACACATCCAATTCTAGAATTTATTAATATCCTATGATCTATTGATTAAAAGGTACTTTGTTCATGGGACAACCCCTTTAAACATTGCCTTAAAGGTTAGAAATTAGGCTTAGTCTATCTTTTGATATTTTTCGGTATGAAATGATTGGGAATGCACTGGAGAAGAAGCAACCAAGATCAAGACATAATAATTTTGCAGACTGAAGTGTTAAAAGGGTTGTCTAATCTTCTCAGTTCCTACAGTCTCAATTTTGCAATCTACCTCTTATTAAAAATCCTCTTTGTTCTGCAGAACGGCGAGATTATTAATTCTATTGTGTAAGGCTCGTTGCCTATGTTACCAGCCACTTCTGCAGTCTATGAGAGGTGACCAGTCTCCTAGGCACGGTGCACAGTGCTTACAAGCTATTGCCAATAGATCCAGCCAGCTTCTGTGCTACTGGGCTCCACCAAAGCTGCCGGTCTGGACTGTCAATTATCAGGAGCGTAACGCCTCCCAGGCAAGCAGGAAGTCGGGAGGCAGGTAGTGACCCGCTTCTGAAGATAGAACATGGGACAGCCCCTTAACTTATTAAAAAGAGTTCATTTTAAGCAGACGAGAAAAAATTGTCAGCTCAGTGGAGAAAGAACAGGAACTTTCTCGGCTCGATGCTATCTACTTGGCACAGTGTAAGCCAGTGGCTTGTAAACAGAATAAATCATTATCAAGCCTAGCTTGCTAGGAATGTAACTATGCCTGACAGAGGCACAATCAGGCTTGGTTTTGTAGACCACAGAGGTAATGCAATGTTCCCCTAAGGGAAAACTGCAAAGAAATGCATAGTGTACACAGCGAGAATGAAAAGCACATTACATGCTTAAAGTTGTGTTTTTAATTCTTAAAAAATGGGTTATGTAGATATGCAAATTATAATTCTGAAAATCAGCACATACCATTACACTCTGAATAGTCTTTACAGTAGCAGCTTTCTGTGCAGAATGCTTTCTTGGGCATCTCCCAATCACCTCAACGTACTAGTGTTACCCAAATTGGCAAACTGGATCTCACTGACATGTTTGCTAAGCACCAGACAGGGCATTTCTTGTAAAAGATCTCAGCCTTGGTCTTTCTCAGACAAAACACCCAGCTATTTACTACTGCAGCTAGTCTGGGGATGTGTGTTTTTTCATCCTCTGGGTAGAAGACATTAACTCTGCAATCCCCATGTGACTGGAGTAACATTCCAGCTCTGCTATGCACTCTTAGCACGTGGTTTTACACAAGCATTGCAGATAGTATCTGGTGCTGGCACACTGCAAATCACAGCACTTGTCATCAGGCCCCATGTTATTACTACAAATGTCTTATTCAGGCGGCACTTCTTTTACAGGATTACTGAAATATGTGCTATATCCCATTAAACTGACAATGTGCTCTCTATGCAGTGACATAGCGCGTTACGGAGATGCCTGATCCTCCGGCAAAATGTGGGAATAAATAATAATCATAATCAATAGTAGTAGAAACCTTGACAGATGTAGCAGAGCGGAATTGTTTAGTTGGTGATAAGTCATACCATAATACATTGCAACTACTAGGCACTGTATAACTAATGACAAACTCAGCTCAGCTGCAGCTTAAACCCCCAAGTCTACAATCTATCTCTCTCTCTTTCTCTCTCTGTCTATCTATCTATCTATCTATCTATCTATCTATCTATCCCTCTATCTATCTATCTATCTATCTATCTATCTATGTCTCTATCAATCAATGGAATCTATCGGTCAATCTATCATCTATATCTATCTCTCTATCTATCTATATATATCTATCTATATATATCTGTCTATTCTATCTACCTATCATCTATTTATCTATATCTATCTATCTATCAATCTATCTATCTATATATCTCTCCCTATCATCTATCTATATATCATCTATATCTATCTATATCCATATCTATCTATTTATCTATCTATCTATCTATCTATCTATCTGTATGTCTATCTATCTCGCTCTCTCTATCAATCAATGGAACCAGCAAACAGACAAATGACAAATATAACTGGGCATGCTGGTCCCAGTTGTGGGATAGTCTCATACACTGGGAAACCCTATATTATAGACAGTCCTGGCTGCAGCCAGATTGTAGTTAACTGTAACTTGGTCATGACCCATTGACACACTCCTATTAAGTCTTATTGCATTTTTATGAGAGCTGCGCAGTGCACCCATGCATTTCTAGCCACAGAGCTTGCAATCTAAAGCATAGTAAATAATGAATGGCAATTGAATGGCAATTGATAAAATGTAATGACAAACTGACCAATTCAAATCCCTTAGAGAGCTGAGTTTTCCATTTGAAACAACTTATCAATGTGATGTCAGTAGATCCAGATAGCACAGGCTTTGTTTTATCACAATATGAAAAGAAAGTAGCCACAAAAAGGGATATGACAAAAGTGACAAATTCATCTCTACTATACCTGCAACCTGGGATCAGCAAAATGCCTGTGCCATAAATACCTGTATTCTGCAGGGAGAGCCTTCCTTTCTGATTAGCCAGCTTGTCTCTATCCTGGGTACTGTCAGGCAGGTCAGTAGCATCTGTCCCATAAACTGCATCAAGGCTTGCAAACACCAGCCCCAGTGTCACAAGCCTGCTGAGGAGTTCCCTGCACATGGTCCTGTCTTACTGAAGTGAAAGGCTGAGAAGAGATATCAGCCTGCTGTGCTCTGTAGCCCTATCCTCAGCCAGCCCCTTCCACTGTCAGTACAACTGGCGCTAGGAATGATGAGGATCTGGGAGGGATGGTGCCTCAAATATCCCCTGGAAGCTCTGGTGTCACTTGAATGAAGGAGTCAAGCAGGTGTTGTCTTCAGTGGGAACCAATAGCTTCATGCAGGCACTTTGACAACACACTTAGTGGGAGGGAGATCCAGCCCACATACTACTACTGAAAAGGAACATGCATGTCAACTTGTCCCATCAGTCACTACTTGCTTCACTTCTCTCAAGAGGCTGAAGGTCTTAATCATCCAGTGTCTTAGCTCTGCTTATGCTCTGTTAGTTCTTACTTTAGGGATATCTATCTAAATTCATTCTATCTGTCTGTCTGTCTTGATGTCTATCTACTCTATCTATCCAGGGTTGCCAATCTGACTTTTTATTTTTTCAGGGCTGCCTATCAAAAAATCATGGACAGACAATATTTTTTACAGACACATTGGAAAACCATAATAAATCATTATGATTATAGTGATACCTGTCTACAGCCCATAATTCTGATATGAAGACATTAGTTGCATTCACTGTAAACTGTAAAATGATGAAAATTACAGCAAATTATCTGTATAAGTTTCTTTAACCTAAAAAAAAAAAATCACTGACGCCTTAATTTTTTTTACAACAGGGCAAAAAAGTGACCAATTTTGATGGACTGTCCTGGATTATCTAGACAGTTTGCAACCCTGTATCTAGCTTATCATCTATCTATCTATCTGTCCATCTATCTATCTTATCACATATCTATCTATCCATGTATATCTATCTATCTACAGTATATATGTATCTATCTATCCATATATCTAAAGACATGACAAAAAACAGCACCAGCAAAAAACTTAGGTGCAAAGCCCCCACATCTACATGCCAGGTCAGAAAAAGTCTCAGGGGAGCTGCTGTCCTGTATGGGCTGCTTAACACACACAAAGCTGCCTCTTTGGTTCCTAGCACCGCATTGTGTAGATGCTTGTACTGTGGGTAACAATCTAGATCAACAGAACAATAAACATACAGTATTGTGGAGGTGTAAACCTTGGAAAATTGAAGAGCAGGTGGGTTAGAAAGAAAGAAAGCAGCACAATACTCAGAGCGAACCTGACGAGAGATTCATGTAGCCCGAACCACAGGCAGCATGTATCAGACACTGGCTGCATTATTGTTTTACGCTGAAACACTACTGTGCGATTGAAAACAGAGAGATCTGTCACTCTTGGGAAGAAGGTTGGGGAGAAGCTACCAGGGGCCTGCTTCAGACTTGCCCAAGATGGATATTTCTTCAGGCTGGATTTTCAAAGTATGTTTTATCTTAAAAATTTTAGAGTGAAACATACAAGGCTGCAATTATGCTGCTGGTCTCTGATTCATGCTGCCCATGAATCTGTTTTCAGGTTCCTTTTAAGAAAGTGTGAATACGCATAATACTTAATGGATGGCTATGGGGTGCATTATACTTTATGGATGACTATGGGGGCACATTATATTTTATTGATGATTATGGGGTTCATTATACTTTATGGATTACTATGGGGGTGCATTATACTTTATGAATGACTATGGGGTGCATTATACTTTATGCATGACTATGGGGTGCATTATACTTTCTGGATGACTATGCGGTCCATTATACTTTATGGATGACTATGGGCTATGCATTATACTTTCTGGAGGACTATAGGCTGTGCATTATACTTTCTGGAGGACTATGGGGGTGCATTATACTTTATGGAGGACTATGGGCTGTACATTATACTTTATGGATAACTGTGGGCTGTGCATTATATATAAATGACCATGGGTTGTGCATTATACTTTATGGATGACTATGGGCTGTGCATTATACATTATGGATGACTATGGGGAGCATTATACTTTATGGATGACTATGGGCTGTGCATTATACATTATAGATGACTATGGGGTGCATTATATTTTATGCATGACTATGGGGTACATTATACTTTATGCATGACTATGGGGTGCATTTTAGTTTATACATGACTATGCAGTGCATTATACTTTATGGATGACTATGGGCTGTGCATTATACATTATAGATGACTATGGGGTGCATTATATTTTATGCATGACTATGGGGTACATTATACTTTATGCATGACTATGGGGTGCATTTTAGTTTATACATGACTATGCAGTGCATTATACTTTATGGATGACTATGGGCTATGCATTATACTTTATGGAGGACTATGGGCTATGCATTATACTTTCTGGAGGACTATGGGGTGCATTATACTTTATGGAGGACTATAGGGGTATATTATACTGTATGGAGAACTATGGGCTGTACATTATATTTAATGAATAACTATAGGCTGTGTATTATACTTTATGGATGACTATGGGCTGTGCATTATACTTTATGGATGACTATGGGGTACATTATACTTTATGGATGACTATGGGGGTACATTATACTTTATGGACGACTTTGGGCTGTACATTATATGACTCACACCCTGGGCCGTGGGGCACTCGAGACCGGACTTCAGGGCAATGCTGGGAGTAGTAGTGGCGACCCGATCCCGTGGCTCAGGGTGGTCAGACCAGTGGTAGTCTATGATGTGCTGTAGGTAATGTCCGACTACGCCACCCGTGGATTGCGGTCAGGGAGGACTGCCGCTGCAAGGCAGACCACTGAGGCTGGTGTTGGGGATGCAGCAGGGAATAGTACGACTCCCCACGGGAGGAGTGTAGCCTCAGGGCAGGTAATAGGATGCTGGGGGTGATGGTGCAGGCGCAGCAGTAACCCCACAGAGTCCAAGAATGCAGTCCAGGGTCTTTTACTGATCTTATCACAGACCCACCAGGAGTACAGGGTAGGAATGGACCTGGGTGTCTGAGGGCATTCGGGCGAGCTCTGCTGGTCAGGGTGAGTGGGTAGGCCTACCGTTCTCTCTCTCTGTCCTTGCTGACTATCTCCCCCTTTAGTGGTATGATAGCCCACGTCCCTGAGCTTGCCGTGTACTACGCCTGTATGGCTTGCGACTCGGGCCTTAGGTACATGTAGCTTCTCCGTGCTGTACCGGTCCTTCTGTGTGGCGGAGCCTCCAGGCTTCTTGGGCCAAGGGACCTGAAATCCCTTGCGGGTTGGTTTTCTGCTGCAGGACCTGCAACCCTGACAGCCTCGGACCCCAGTGTCCGGTTGTGTAGTCTCTCTCTGCCAGGACCGGCTCTCGTCGCCTCTGTCCCTGGCTTTCTGCTCCTCCTTTGCCTCCAGGACTCCTCAGCTGCGGCTGACCTGTCCCTCTCTTCTGGGAACCCTTCTGGATACTTCAGAAGTGGGTCCTGGTCTCTCTAACCCTGCCCTCAGTACCAGTTTTTATAGGGGCAGCCTGCTCCCCCTACTGGCCTGGGACAGGAGGTGCTGCATGCAAATGGTCCATGACCAGAGAACCTCCCTCCTGCTCTCAGACACAGCCTTACAAGTTTGTGGCATCCAGGCCTGGGGTGACACATTCCCCCCTAGGAAAGCTTAGTACTCCGGGACTAAACAAGAAACACGATACAGGGTATAAATTATAACATAAACATAACAGAGAAGAAAACAACAAACAACACCACATATTGAGTTCTTTAGGTCACAGGATGGCCTGTGACCGGGTGTCCATATCACCAACACAACGGGGAGCCTTAACCAGGTGGGGGTCTGTCCTAGCCCCAAGTCCTTGACGGTCTTTGTTCATTCCTTGGTCAGGCTCCGAACGCAGTCCATACAAAGTCCCGGTTATTAAAAGTTCATAACCTTTGAGTCCGTACGGTAACTGTAAGAAACTGAAATACACAATTACTAACCATGCTTATAACTTTGCAAACATTTCAACACTTGGCAACAGGGTTATTTACAGTTTTAGTGCACCCTATATTCTCCAGCGAGCGGGTATTTGACCCCTAGTGCTCCTGGTTGACCTCCTTACCCACTGTCTGGTGGTGGACCAACCTGGCTTTCCCCACCATCATTGAGGCTACTGCTACTAGCTGGTTGTACAGGCAGGGCAGGCAGCTGTCTGCGGGTCCTTTGGCTTACCGCAGGCATGGCAGGCTCACTGTCAGCAGAGGGTAGACTCTCCTGGGCTGCTGGCGTGGGTTCTTCCGCCTCTGGGGCCGCTTGCTCTTCTTGTTCTTCCTGTCCTCCTGTAGGCTCCTGCTGGGTAGGCTGAAGGAAGTGTAGGACGGGTACCACTATTGCGCCATTTATCTGAGTCCAGATCGGGGGAACTCTCCGAGAACTCTGCTGATCATCTCTTCCTTATCCTCTGCGGGTTCAAGGTCATCTTGATCTTCACTTGGACTCTGTAGTTGCTCGGGGCACTGTTTTAGGTGGTCTCTGGAGACGGTGCTAGTGGTTTCTCCTCCATCCTTGGTAATCACACATACCTTCGGGTTGTCGTGGTCGGACTGCAGTACTGTGTACGGGTCTCTCTCCCACTGGTCATCCAGCTTGTGAAACCTTCTCTTCCGCTTCAGGACCTGCTCACCAGGTTCCAGGGGACCAGCAGGGGCGTGTTGGTTGAAGAGCCTCTCTTGCTTTTCCCTCGCTTGAGCCAGACTCCTCTCCACACTCTCCTGTACCTTCTTGTACTGTAGCCGCCGTTCCGTATCCCAGTCCGCGTCTGGGGAGGTATCCTCAGGTGTCAGGACTCCCATTTCCAGGTCGATCGGCAGCTTACCTGGTCTTGCTCGCATCAGGTAAGCCGGGGTGCAATTTGTAGCATTCACCGGGATATGGTTGTACAAGTCAATCAGGTCTGGCAGCTTCTCCAGCCACAGGCTGCGTTCTTTCTATGGGTAACGTCTTGAGGAGATCAATGACGATATTGTTCATTTTCTCACACAGCCCGTTGGTTTGCGGGTGGTAAGGCGTTGTCCGAATTTTCCTACAGCCGTAGAGGTTGCAGAACTCCTGGAATACTTCAGCCTCAAACGCTGGACCTTGATCTGTCAAGACCTGTTGCGGATACCCATTGTAGCATCGACGTCTCTGCCCCTTGCTAGGCAGAGACGCCGTCCCTCTCACCTCCCCGCTTCTGGCGCGGCTTCCTCCAGCGCTTCTCTCCCCGCTGCTTCCGGCACACGCTCCTTCCCCGGCAGCGTGCTTAGGGCGCGCGCGCGCGCTCTCCCCCTCTCTTAAAGGGACCGCGCGCGCCGTCCTTAGGACAATTGTCGTTGGACCTCCCATATATAAGGCACCTCCTCCAAAATGGAGGTGCCCGAGCAATGTTGTTTGCACTGTGTCTCACTTGTGCTTCAGCCCTCAGGTTCCGCTGCTAGCCTGACTTCTCGTCCTGCCTGCCAGCCTGTTACTTGCCTTGTCCGCCAGACCGCTCACCTGGGAGCGTCCTTCAGTTACCTGCCTGTTACCTGCCTCATCAGTCAGACCGCTCACCTGGGAGCGTCCACCAGTTACTGCCTGTTACCTGCCTCGTCTGCCAGACTGCTCACCTGGGAGCGTCCACCAGTTACCTGCCTGTCTCCTGCCTCGTCTGTCAGCCCGCTCACCTGGAGCGGCCACCAGTTACCTGCCTGTTACCTGCTGTCTCCGTCAGCCCGCTCACCTGGGAGCGCCCGCCAGTTACCTGTCAGGTATCCGCCTCGCCTGTCTACCCAGAGACTGTCCCGGTCACTTGCCGTGACCACCTGCCTGTCTACCCAGAGACTGCCCCCGTCACTTGCCGTGACCACCTGCCTGTCTACCCAGAGACTGCCCCCGTCACTTGCCGTGACCACCTGCCTGTCTACCCAGAGACTGCCCCCGTCACTTGCCGTGACCACCTGCCTGTCTACCCAGAGACTGTCCCCGTCACCTGCCGTGACCACCTGCCCGTTTACCCAGAGACTGTCCCTGTCACTTGCTGTGACTACCTGCTTGCCCTCCCTGGGAGTCACCCGCTTCCTTACAAGGACTTCCCCCTTGTATTGCAGCTCAGAGGTTCCACCTCCCGGACCCGTAACAGTTTGCTCGGGCCATGGAACCCGGTGGCACCCAAGCTCCCTCACTCTCTGACCTATACCATGAAGTCTCCCGTCAGAGATCCCAGCAGGAGTCCATCCTGAACCACCTGCGGAATGTCAACTCCTGCCTGGACACACTAACTGCTCCACCAGCAACCACCGCTAGTGTCACGACTCGCACCCCGGCAGCGCCGCTGCCCACCAATACCATGGCATCCTGCCCCGGACCCCGGCTTTCTGCACCTCCTCGCTTCGGAGGCGACCCCACTCAAGCTCGGGGCTTCATAAACCAGTGCACCCTGCACTTTGAACTCTTGGTTCACCAGTTTATCTCCGACCGGGCCAAAGTGGCATTCATCATGTCCCATCTCACTGGGGAGGCACTGGCATGGCTTAACCCCCTGTGGGAGAGAGGGGATCCCCTGGTATCCGATCTGTCGTCTTTCCTCACTGCTTTCCGGAGAGTCTTCAATGAACCGGGACGAAAGACCTCATCTGCCTCCTCTTTGCTACGTCTCCGCCAAGGGAGTCTCACCGTGGGCCAATATGCCATACGGTTCCGCACCCTCGCTTCTGAGCTTGCCTGGGATAATGAGGCCCTGGTGTCCGTCTTCTGGGAGGGTCTTTCCGGTCGAATTAAAGATGAGCTCCCCGGTCGGGATATTCCTACCACCCTGGATGACCTGGTGTCGCTGGCTACCCGGATTGACATCCGGTTTCAAGAACGCACCAAAGAGACCACCCGTGAGAGAAGGTTTCCCCGCCTAGCTCCTACTTTCCAGAAACCTGTCTCCTCTTCTGTCACTCCCCGGACGCACTCACCCGAGCCCATGCAGATCGACCAGACCAAGATGGTCAAATCTCGCCAAGAGTCACGCCGAGCCGAGGGGAGCTGCTTCTATTGTGGCAGTAAGGAACACCTGATTCGTTCCTGCCTGGAGAGGCCGGCAAACTCCAGTGTCTAGGACCGCTCGGAGAGGTCGCCCTAGACAAAAATAAGTCCTCTCCAACCCTGACTTTGTCTGTATCTCCTGGGGAGAGAACCGTCACTTTGAACTCGCCCACCTGGATTCTGGATCCGCTGGAAACCTCATCTCCCAGTTCCTGGTTGAGAAATACCGTATTCCCACCAAGTCTCTGGCTGAACCTTTGTCTGTCGCCTCCGTGGATGGAAGACTCCTTCCGGTGACCATCCTGCTCGCCATGGAACCCATAACCCTGCAGGTGGGAATGCTGCACTCTGAGGTAATCTCCTTCCATGTGTTGTCCGGACTCTCCCACTCCCTATTGCTAGGTCTGCCTTGGCTCCAGACACATGAACCCGTGTTGAACTGGCATTCTGGTGAAGTACTCCGGTGGGGGCCGGTCTGCCATAAGACCTGCCTGGTTCCGGTTCGTCCGGTTCGTCCTCCACCTACCCCAGCTAATTTACCCGGTCTTCCGGCTCCTTACTGGCCCTATGCTGACGTCTTCGGTAAAAAGGAAGCAGAGACATTGCCGCCTCATAGGCCATATGATTGCCCGATCGACCTGGTACCTGGCGCCACTCCACCCCGTGGGCGTATTTATCCCTTGTCTGCGGCCGAAACCCGGGCCATGTCTGAGTACATAGAGGAGAATCTGGCCAGGGGATTCATCCGGAAGTCTACTTCCCCGGCTGGAGCCGGATTCTTCTTTGTCAAAAAAAAGGATGGCTCGCTACGCCCCTGTATTGACTATAGAGGACTCAATCAGATCACGGTTAAGAATAAATACCCCCTTCCGCTCATCTCTGAGTTATTTGATCGCTTTAAAGGCGCCAGGATCTTTTCCAAGCTGGATCTACGTGGAGCGTATAACCTGGACCGTATCCGTCAGGGAGACGAGTGGAAAACGGCATTTAATACCCGGGATGGACACTATGAGTACCGTGTGATGCCCTTCGGTCTCTGCAATGCTCCCGCCGTCTTCCAAGAACTGGTCAACGACATCTTCCGTGACCTTCTTTGCTCCTGCGTGGTGGTATACCTGGACGACATCTTGGTCTTCTCTCCGGATCTTCCCACACACCGGAGGGATGTTCGTCAGGTCCTGCTTAGGCTCAGGCAGAACCACCTCTATGCTAAATACGAGAAGTGCCTTTTTGAGCAGACCTCTCTTCCATTCCTGGGCTATGTTATCTCCCAGACAGGCTTGCGAATGGATCCCGAGAAGCTCTCTGCTGTCCTAAAGTGGCCCCGCCTGGAGGGCTTGAAGGCGATACAGCGATTCCTGGGCTTCGCTAATTACTATCGTCTCTTCATTCCTCACTTCTCGTCTCGGACTGCGCCCATATCTGCGCTCACCCGTAAGGGAGCAAATCCCAAGGTATGGCCACCCGAAGCTGAGGAGGCCTTCCTTTCCCTGAAGCAAGCCTTCTCCTCTGCCCCTGTGCTGCACCGTCCGGACTGCAACAAACAGTTCTACCTGGAGGTTGATGCTTCCTCCTCTGGAGCCGGAGCGGTGCTCACCCAAAAGTCTTCATCCGGGAGAATGGTAACCTGCGGCTTCTTCTCTAAAATCTTCTCCTCCTCTGAGCGCAATTACTCCATAGGAGACCGAGAGCTGTTAGCCGTTAAATTGGCGCTGGAGGAGTGGCGTTACCTGCTTGAAGGGGCTCTATACCCGGTGATCATCTACACGGATCACAAAAACCTGGCATATCTCCAAAATGCCCAGAGACTTAATCCACGTCAGGCCCGGTGATCTTTGTTTTTTGCCCGCTTCGATTTCATCCTTCATTTCCGCCCGGCGGACAAGAATGTCAAAGCTGATGCCTTGTCCCGATCCTTCCTGTCCTCCTACCAAGAGGAGGAGCCTATGCACATTATCAACCCCTCCAAGGTGATGAATGTGGCCCCCTTGGATTTGACTCGTCTTCCACCCAGCAAGACGTTCGTGGCACCTCCTGACCGTGAGAAGGTTCTTCGCTGGGGTCATTCTTCTAAACTAGCTGGCCATGCTGGCCAAAAAAAGACCTTCCTACTCATTTCCCGGCATTACTGGTGGTCTACCCTGCGTAAGGATGTGGTAGACTTCGTCTCTGCCTGTTCATCTTGTGGGCGCAACAAAGTTCCCAGACACTTACCAGCTGGTCATCTCCTGCCGCTTCCCATACCTGTTGCCCCGTGGCAACACATCGCTATGGACTTCATTACCGACCTTCCTGTCTCTGCCGGGTGTACTGTCTTTTGGGTGGTCGTGGACAGCTTTTCTAAAATGGCCCACTTCATTCCCCTGCCTGGTCTTCCGTCTGCACCTGAGCTGGCTAAGGACTTTATCCGCCATATCTTCCGTCTCCATGGCCTACCCCTCCACATCGTGTCGGATCGAGGGGTTCAGTTCACCTCACGCTTCTGGAGAGCCACATGTAAACTGCTGGACGTCACCCTGGACTTCTCCGCTTACCACCCTCAGTCCAATCGTCAAGTGGAGCGGATCAATCAGATCCTTACCAGCTATCTCCGGCACTTTGTTAATGCCCACCATTCTGATTGGGTGGATCTCCTCCCTTGGGCCGAATTCTCTTACAATAACCACGAGAGTGAACCCTCTTACAAATCCCCGTTCTTTATTGTCTATGGCCAGCACCCACGGATCCCGTTTCCCGTCTCCGCCTCTGTGGACAACCCTGCCGCGCAGTCTCTTGTCAGCGAGTTTTCTACCATTTGGGAGAGTACTAGGTCCGTGCTTCTTCTGTCCTCCGAGCGGATGAAGAGATATGCTGATAAGAGACGTCTGGATACGCCTCAATTCCGTCTGGAAGACAAGGTTTGGCTCTCCTCCAAACATGTACGGCTCAAGATACCCTCCTACAAGTTAGGTCCTCGCTTCATCGGCCCATTCGAAATCCTCAGGCAAATTAATCCAGTGGCCTACAAATTAAAACTCCCGGCCACCTTACGGATTCCCAACTCCTTCCACGTATCTCTCCTCAAACCCGTTGTCTTTAACTCTTTTTCCAACAATCCAGGTACTTCCCCTGCTCCGGTTTCCGCTGAGGACGTCTTTGAGGTAGAGAGTATTCTGGCCACCAAGAGGGTAAGAGGAAAGACCTTTTTTCTGGTAGATTGGAAGGGGTTTTGTCCTGAGGAGAGAACTTGGGAACCCAGGGAGAACATCAACGCCCCGCTTCTCCTTGAAAAATTTCTTTCTGGCCTAAAAAAGAGGGGGCCTAAAGGGGGGGGGTACTGTAGCATCGGCGTCTCTGCCCCTTGCTTGGCAGAGACGCCGTCCCTTTCACCTCCCCGCTTCTGGCGCGGCGTCCTCCAGCGCTTCTCTCCCTGCTGCTTCCGGCACGCGCTCCTTCCCCGGCAGTGTGCTTAGGGCGCGCGCGCTCTCCCCCTCTCTTAAAGGGACCGCGCGCGCCGTCCTTAGGAGTCCCCGGCCAATTGCCGTTGGACCTCCCATATATAAGGCACCTCCTCCAAAATGGAGGTGCCCGAGCAATGTTGTTTGCACTGTGTCTCACTTGTGCTTCAGCCCTCAGGTTCCGCTGCTAGCCTGACTTCTCGTCCTGCCTGCCAGCCTGTTACTTGCCTTGTCCACCAGACCGCTCACCTGGGAGCGTCCTTCAGTTACCTGCCTATTACCTGCCTCGTCAGTCAGACCGCTCACCTGGGAGCGTCCACCAGTTACTGCCTGTTACCTGCCTCGTCTGCCAGACTGCTCACCTGGGAGCGTCCACCAGTTACCTGCCTGTCTCCTGCCTCGTTTGTCAGCCCGCTCACCTGGAGCGGCCACCAGTTACCTGCCTGTTACCTGCTGTCTCCGTCAGCCCGCTCACCTGGGAGCGCCCGCCAGTTACCTGTCAGGTATCCGCCTCGCCTGTCTACCCAGAGACTGTCCCGGTCACTTGCCATGACCACCTGCCTGTCTACCCAGAGACTGCCCCCGTCACTTGCCGTGACCACCTGCTTGTCTACCCAGAGACTGCCCCCGTCACTTGCCGTGACCACCTGCCTGTCTACCCAGAGACTGTCCCCGTCACCTGCGGTGACCACCTGCCCGTTTACCCAGAGACTGTCCCCGTCACTTGCTGTGACTACCTGCTTGCCCTCCCTGGGAGTCACCCGCTTCCTTACAAGGACTTCCCCCTTGTATTGCAGTTCAGAGGTTCCACCTCCCGGACCCGTAACACCCATGTGGACGGCTGAAGTGTTGCTGGAAGGCTCTGGCCGCCGTTTGGGCTGTCAAGTCTTTAACAGGAACCACTACCAGGAACCGGGAGTAATGGTCCACAATTGTCAGGGCATAGACGTAGCCCGACCGGCTTGGAGCCAATTTCACATGGTCCAGAGCTACCAGCTCAAGAGGCTGCCTGGTGACGATAGGCCTCAAGGGTTTCTGCTGGCTGGTACGGTCCTTCCTTCTGAGGTGACATGGGCCGCAGTCCCTGCTCCACTTCTCGATGGCCCTTCTCATGCCGACCCAGTAGAACCGCTCTCTCAGTAGGAACTCCAGTTTCTTCGACCCGAAGTGTCCCGCTCTGTCATGGTAGGCCTCCAGGACCATTGCTGCATCTCGCCTTGGGACCACTATCTGCCAGGTCAGCTCATGCGTCCGGTGGTTGACCAGCCTTCTGCACAGCTTACCCTCGTAGAGGAATAGCCTGCTTTTCTCCTTCCATATCTGTTTGGCTTCCTCTGGAGCGTCCGGGCCAGGGCTAGCATCTTCCTGGGTTAACATGTCTTTCACCAGGCGTATTGCAGGGTCGCTATCTTGTGTTTCAGCCCAGCCGTGGTGGGGTAAGGGATTGAACATGACGGTGGTTAAGTCCTTGTCTCTTACCCGGTGAGAATGCTGGGCGGCCCCATACTGGTGGAATGCAGGGAGCTCTATTTCCTCCAGCTCTTCCGAGTCATCTTCTCCTTCAGGTAGGTGGGGCATTCTTGATAGGGCGTCTCCGTTGGCGTTGGTTCTGCCCGCCCGGTATTTGATTGTGAAGTCATAATTGGATAGCCGTGCCATCCAGGGCACCTAGTCTTGCATTGTCCAGATGTGTCAACGGGTTGTTGTCCGTGTACACAGTAAACTTTGCGGAGGCCAGGTAATGCTTAAACCGTTCTGTGACGGCCCATACCACTGCCAAGAATTCTAGCTTGAAGGAGCTGTAGTTCTCCGGGTTTCTTTCAGTGGGCCTCAGCTTCCGGCTGGCATACGTGATCACCCTTTCTCTGCCCTGTTGGTTCTGTGACAGTACGGCTCCCAGCCCCACATTACTGGCATCTGTGTGGAGGATAAAAGGCTGGCCATAATCGGGGTAGGCTAGTATCTCGTCCCCCGTGAGGGCCATCTTCAGCTGGCGGAAAGACTCCTCTTTCGGCTTGTCCCACTTGAAGGGTGGCTTGTGACTTCTGGATTTAGATTGCCCTATCAGGAGGTCCTGCATAGGGGCTGCCATCTTAGTGAACCCGGGGATGAACCTTCGGTAGTAGCCTACCAACCCGAGGAATTGCCTCACTTCCTTGATGTTAGAGGGGCTTGGCCAGCTCTTGATGGCTGTAACCTTGTCAGGGTCGGGGGCTACTCCCTCTGCACTCACCACATGTCCTATTATTGGACCTTCTGTTTTAACAGGTGGCACTTTGAAGGCTTCACTTTCAGGCCGTAGCCTGCCAGGGCTTCGAACACCTCGGCCAGGTGCTTTAGATGGTTCTCGTAAGTCTTCGAATACACGATCACGTCGTCCAGGTAAAGGAGGACCGTCTCGAAGTTTTGGTGCCCTAGACAGCATTCCATCAGCCTCTGGAAGGTCCCTGGTGCGTTGCAGAGCCCGAAGGGCATACAGTTGAACTCGCTCAGTCCCATCGGGGTGGTGAAGGAGGTCTTCTCCTTGTCAGCCTCTGCCACAGGAACCTGCCAGTACCCACTTGTAAGGTCCAAAGTAGAGAAGAAATTAGCTGATTTTAGAGCTGCTAAAGACTCCTCTATTCTAGGTAACGGGTACGCATCTTTATGGGTGATACGATTGATTTGTCTATAGTCCACGCACATTCTCATGGTACCGTCTTTCTTTTTCACCAAAACTAAGGGAGCTGCCCAGGGGCTACAGCTATCTCTAATGACCCCAGCTTCTTTCATTTCTCTCAGCATACCATTGGCGTTCTGATAATGTGCAGGGGGTACAGGCCTGTGTCTCTCTTTTATTGGTGGGTGGCTCCCCGTGGGGATATGGTGTTCTATCCCATTTACTCTGCCGAAGTCTAGCGGGTGCTTACTAAAGACTCTCTCGTACTCCTGTACCACCCGGTAGACTCCTTGTTTTTGGAGCAGGGGAGTGGAGTTAGCACCCACATGGAGTTTCTGGCACCAGTCCTCCTTTTGTTTCTGGGAGCCATTACTCTCCGCCTGTGGAGATTGAGGCAACGGTTCCACGGCCCGGATTGCTTTGTGCTCAACAGCAAACAGTTTGGCAAGTGTAGCGTACCTGGGTAGGTGTACCTCCATCTCCCCAATGTTGAGAATGCGAACGGGCACCCTCCCATGACGGACGTCCACCACCCCCTGGGCTGTCAAAATGGTGGGCCTGCTGTCTGAGTACACGGGTTCTACCATGGCTTGGTAGTCTCTCCCTCTTAACCCGATTGCAGTCCGACACCAGATCATCATTTCACTTTTGGGAGGCATGGCAATGGGGAACGGGTCGCTCATCCTCACGCTACCGATCTCACCATCAGACAGTTCTACCTGCTGCCGTCTCATCAGGGCTCTTATCTCTTTCTGGAGGACCCTCTGTTGGCTGGAGCTCGCATTCATCGCCACCTGCTGTAAAATCACAATTACTTCTGAAATACAGTTTTCAATCACATTAGTACCCACAGTTATTTTAGGGTGACTTTCACGACGGTCAATGTCCACAATGATCACTCCCTGTGCCGGCAGTTCCACCTTACCAATCTTGATGGTCATCTCTCTGAACCCCACCTGCGGCACGGGTTGGCCATTGCTGGCAATGATGCTTAAGTCATCGTCTGGGTAGCGGGTTATGTCAGCGTCACTCCAGTACCGCTTGAAAAGTACGTAGGGAATGGTAGTCACTTGAGACCCGGTATCCAGCAGTGCACTCAAGGGGATACCGTCCAGCACTACGGGTAAGACCGGGCGTCCTCCCACGTACTTATCACGCCAATTAGACGGGCCTGATGACCTTATGCCTGGGGGTTGGCCCTCTGCCCCAGGTCGGACCCATTTAAAGTACAGTACCTTGCTATGTGTCCTGGCTGACTGCAACGGCGGCAAATCGGCTGTCCATCCTCAGCGTAGCGGTCGGAGGGCCTTCCTCTGAACGGCAGGATCCTCCTCTGTCGACGCTGCGGGACATCCTCCGGACTGGAAGCCAGCTCGATTGGTCTTGACGGTTCCACCTGCAATGACTGTACGGTCCTGGTTAATGCAGCCACACTCTTTGTTAGCTCCTGGACCTGATGGTGCAGGTCTGCAGGCTGGGATGGATTTAGGGCCTGTGCATCAGCCCCCACAAGGTCTGCAGGGTAGGGCGCTGCCCCCTGGTGGTAAGTGATGGCAGGGCGCCGGGAAGCTACAGCGCCACCTGCTGCGGGTTCTCTGAGCACTCGGATGGCCCGATCCTTGAACTGCGCAAAAGTCAAATCGGGGTTCTGTAGGGCCATGAGGCGCAGCTGGGTTCTGTGGGAGCTGGACAGCAGACCTTCTATGAACTGGTCAGTCAACAGTTTATCAGAGTCCTGCACGCTACCAGGGTCAGCTTGAGGCTGGTGTTGGGGATGCAGCAGGGAATAGTACGACTCCCCACGGGAGGAGTGTAGCCTCAGGGCAGGTAATAGGATGCTGGGGGTGATGGTGCAGGCGCAGCAGTTACCCCACAGAGTCCAAGAATGCAGTCCAGGGTCTTTTACTGATCTTATCACAGACCCACCAGGAGTACAGGGTAGGAATGGACCTGGGTGTCTGAGGGCATTCGGGCGAGCTCCGCTGGTCAGGGTGAGTGGGTAGGCCTACCATTCTCTCTCTCTGCCCTTGCTGACTATCTCCCCCTTTAGTGGTATGATAGCCCACGTCCCTGAGCTTGCCGTGTACTACGCCTGTATGGCTTGCGACTCGGGCCTTAGGTACCTGTAGCTTCTCCGAACCTGGAGGCTCCTTCTGTGTGGCGGAGCCTCCAGGCTTGTTAGGCCAAGGGACCTGAAATCCCTTGCGGGTTGGTTTTCTGCTGCAGGACCTGCAACCCTGACAGCCTCGGACCCCAGTGTCCGGTTGTGTAGTCTCTCTCTGCCAGGACCGGCTCTCGTCGCCTCTGTCCCTGGCTTTCTGCTCCTCCTTTGCCTCCTGGACTCCTCAGCTGCGGCTGACCTGTCCCTCTCTTCTGGGAACCCTTCTGGATACTTCAGAAGTGGGTCCTGGTCTCTCTAACCCTGCCCTCAGTACCAGTTTTTATAGGGGCAGCCTGCTCCCCCTACTGGCCTGGGACAGGAGGTGCTGCATGCAAATGGTCCATGACCAGAGAACCTCCCTCCTGCTCTCAGACACAGCCTTACAAGTTTGTGGCATCCAGGCCTGGGGTGACACATTATACTTTATGGATAACTATGGGCTGTGCATTATATATGGATGGCTGCGGGCTGTGCATTATACTTTATGGATGAATATGGGCTGTGTATTATACTTTATGTATGACTATGGGGGTGCATTATACTTTATGGAGGACTATAGGGGTACATTATGCTTTATAGAAGACTATGCGCTGTGCATTATACTTTATTGATGACTATGGGTTGTGCATTATACTTTATTGATGACTATGGGGGTACATTATACTTTATGGATGACTATGGGCTGTGCATTATGCTTTATGCATGACTATGGGCTATGCATTATACATTATGGAGGACTATAAGCTGTGCATTATACTTTATAGAGCAAGATGGGCTGTGTATTATACTTTATAGATGACTGTGGGATGTGTATTGTATTATATGGAGGACTATAGGCTGTGCATTATACTATTTGGAGGACTATTGGCTGTGTATTATACTTCCTGGAGGACTATGGGGGTGCATTATACTTTATGGAGGACTATGGGGTACATTATACTTTATGGAGGACTATGGGCTGTGCATTATGCTTTATGGATGACTATGGGTTGTGCATTATACTTTATTGATGACTATGGGGGTACATTATACTTTATGGAGGACTATTACTATATGACTATGGGCTGTGTATTTTATTATATTATATGGAGGACTATGTGACGCACCCCCTGGGCCATATTCTTTAGGGGAATACCCGGAGCCGGATCAGATGGGAGTTGTAGTCGCCGAGTGGCAGTGACCCGGTCCGTGCCCAGGGTGTCAAGCTCAGAGTATGTGGCAGTCCTACAGATGTTATAAAGTTCTTTATGTCGACTACGCCACCCGTTGTATTGCGGTCACTACGGCCGCCGCTGCAGCAGGGTCCGCTGAGGCTGATGGTGTTGGTGCAGCTTTTGATAGTATAACCCCCAACGGGTGGGGTATAGCCTCAGGGGGTCAGGTGCAGAGGATGGGGGTTGTGGTGGTGCAGCATAGATGGTAATTAAAGACAGAGTCGGGTTGTGCAGTTTAGGGTATTTACTTACTGCTGATGTTCCGGTCACTCCAGCTTCAAGTGACCACCCGAGCCGTGCTGCGTCCACCAGGTCCTGGATTCAGCCAACCCCCAAGCAAGTCCGGAGCGTGACCCTGAGCCCTCCTTCCTGTCCTGTCTTCTGGCCGTCCCCACCAGGGATCCACCTAGGTCCAGCTCCCTCGGGCCTTCTGTTGGGAAACCCTTGGCCTTGGGTTCCCTGACCCTACACGTGGTTTGCCTTCAGGGTGGATGTGGTGGGTGGCCGTGGCAGATCCTGCCCACGGCCTCCGGTCTCTGGCTAGGGTGTGCTTTAGCCCCCACCAGTTTGGGATCCGGTACCCAGTTGCCAACTCTTCACCCGGTGATGGACTTTGGGTTCTCAGAGTCCTTTTCTTTCACCCCCTCTGGGTCTTTCTTCCTTTCTCCTCTCTCTCTCTGGGGCTAGGGCTGCTCTGCTCCTCTTCCTCTGACTTCTCTGCAAAGACTGGCTGACTGACTGACCCTGATCTTAGATGGTGCCCACCTTATATACTCCCTCTATGTGTGAGCTCAGGTGACCAGCACCCAATGAGCTCCTATCTTTACCCAGGCTGCTCCCCCTATCTGCCCCTACACTACTGGGATGTACCACCCCCCTCCCACTCCAGCCAGGAACAGACTCGGTCGTACCTGCACATTTCTAAGTGGGAGTACCGTTGGTCTGTTCCTCGGAAATGGGATGTGTGTAGTGCATGCAGCTTTCTGGGCTCAGATCCACACTCCATCCTTCCCCGGGAGTGGAATATCACACCTCTGGGTTGAGGTGCAATACCCCTGTAGCAGCCGAATCCTCAGGGTGCTACATATGGACTGTACATTATTCTATATGGAGGACTATTGGCTGTGTGTTATACTTTCTGGAGGACTCTGGGGGTGCATTATACTTTATGGAGGACTATGGGCTGTACATTATACTTTATGGATAACTGTGGGCTGTGCATTATACTTTATGAACTATTGGATGAACTATTGGCTTTGTTTTACAGTATATCACAAAAGTGAGTACACTCCTCACATTTTTGTAAATATTTTATTATATCTTTTCTTGGGACAGCACTGAAGATATGACACTTTGATACAATGCAAAGTAGTCAGTGTACAGCTTTTATAACTGCGTAAATTTGGTGTGCCCTCTAAATAACTCAACTCACAGCCATTAATGATGATACTGCTGGCAACAAAAGTGAGTACATCCCTAATTGAAAATGGCCAAATTGTGCCCAAAGTGTCAATATTTTGTCTGGCTACCATTATTTTCAAGCACTGCCTTAACTTTCTTGGGCATGGAGTTCACTAGAGCTTCACAGGTTGCCACTGGAATCCTCTTCCACTCCTCCATGTCGACCTCACGGAGCTGGTGGATGTTAAAGACCTTGTTCTCCTCCACCTTCCGTTGGAGGATGCCCTACAGATGCTCAATAGGCTTTAGGTCTGGAGACATTCTTGGTCAGCCCAGAACCTTTACCCTCAATTTCTTTAGCAAGGCAGTGGTTGTCTTGGAGATGTGTCTCATGTTGGAATACTGCCCTGCGGCCCAGTTTCCGAAGGGAAGGGATCATATCCTGCTTCAGTATGTCACAGTACATTCATGACCACCACCATGGTTGACTGTAGGCAAGACACACTTGTCTTTGTACTCTTCACTTGGTTGCCACCACAGATGCTTGACACCATCAGAACCAAACAAGTTTATCTTGGTCTCACCAGACCACAGAACATGGCTCCAATAATCCATGTCCTTAGTCTGTTTGTCTTCAGTAAACTGTTTGTGGGCTTTCTTGTGCATTATCTTTAGCAGAGGCTTCCTTCTGGAATGACAGCCATGCAGACCAATTTGATGCAATGTGTGGCATATGGCCTGAGCACTGACAGACTGACCCCACTACCCCTTTAACCTCTGCAGCAGTAGCGTAGCTATCGGGGGGCAGAGGGTGCGGTCGCCCCAGGCCCCGTGCTCAGGGGGGCCCACCACGGGGCTCCCACCAGGAGCTACGCTATGCTTAAGTATATCGGAGTGCACAGCGCTCCGATATACTTAAGCCAGGGCTGCACAGCAAGCGACTCGCTGCCGGCTCCCTTCTCCCTGTGCTCAGCTGTATTCACGTTTCTTAGACATGAATACATCTGAGCAACACTGCAGCGAGGGGACGTAGGGGAACTCTCATCATCTCACTGCCCCGATGTGCAGTAGAGTGAAGAGGTTGCACACAGCTGACCTCATCAATCTGCTGTGATCATTGAGCCGCAGAGCGGCAAAGGATGTGTCCTGCTTGCATGTAATGAGGCAGTGGGGAAAATTGTGAGAGGGAGCAGCAAGGGGGGAGGACCATAAAGAAAAATGTTGGGAAAGTAAGGAGAGGAGAAAGCATGGGAACAATATGGAGGAGGGGGTGGGCCCATTTGGAGAAGTGGGGGACATTATGGAAACGTGGGGGCCGTATGGAGAAATGGGTGTTGAACATGAAGAAGTGGGGAAACGGTATGGAGAGGTGGGAGCATAGGTGACAATATTGGTATGGGGGAACAGGATGTAGAATTGGGAGCATCTGAGTGTCATATGGAGAAGAGGGAGTGTGGTGGGATTGTATGGAGGAGTGGGGGGACCATATGGAGGTGTGGGGGGACTATATGGAGAAGTGGGGGACATTATGGAGAGGTGGGGGGACCGTATGGAGAAATGGGTGTAAAATATGAAGAAAAGGGGGGGACAGTATAGAGAGATGGGAGAGTAGGGAACAATATGGAGAAATTAAGGCACAGAATGGAGAATTGGAAGTGTGTGGGTCCAGATGTAGAAGTGGGAGAGTGAGGGGATTGTATGGAGAAGTAGTGGAACAGTAAGTAGAGATGGGAGTGTGGGGGGACAGTATGGAGAGCTGAGAGCGTGGAGAACAATATGGAGAAGTGGGGGCACAGTATGGGGAAGTGGGGGAACAGTATGTTGAGATGGGAGTGTGGCAGGACAGTATGAAGAGGTGAGAGCTTTGGGGACAATATAGAGAAGTATGGGCATAATATGTAGAGATGGGAGTGTGAGGGGACAGTATGGAGAGGTGAGAGCTTTGGGGACAGTATGGAGAAGTGGGGGCACAGTATGAAGAAGTTGGATTCATGTACTGACAGTGCATCTGGTAATGGATTCATGTACTGACCGTGGTTATGATCGTGTACAAATGTACCAATCCATAACTGATCAGGTGTCGTCACCCTGCTGAGGCAGTCACCTTTCAGCCACTGCCACCCTATTGTGGCCGTCACCCTTCTGCCGCCGTTATCCTGCTACTGCCATCACCCTGTTGCTGAAATGGGAAAGGTAAGCACCTTATAGAGCCAGAACTTATAGGGACTTTTATTGTATATGAGGGATGTTAATGTGAAGGCACAGTATCTTGTGGGCAGTATGCAGAGGAGGAAAAGTGTGGTTCTAGTGCTGTATTCATCTACTGGTTCTGGCACTGCATTCATTTACCAATAGTGGTTCTGGTGCTGCATTCATGTACTAACTATGGTTCTGTGTATATGGGAGCTGTGGGCCCACCATACTGTATATAGGGAAGCTGTAAGGCATTATATTGTGTATAAAGGAGCTATGGGCCCATCATACTGTATATAGGGGAGCTGTGGGTATATCATACTCTGTATAAGGGAGTTATGGGCTCACTATACTGTATATAGAGGAGGACCCAGTGGACATTATTAAATGTCAAGTGGACACTATTGAAGCATTATTGTTATTGGTAGCTCTCAGAGTACTGTAATCATCAAAGGGGCAACATGTGGACACTTTTCTATGGCATTTGCACAGTGCACTAATCTTTTCAAGGCAGAAATTTTACCATCTAGAGGGCATAAAGGAGGCATTATTACTTTCCAAGGTGCACAGTGGTGGCATTACTATGTGGGGCAGTAAGAGGAGCTGTTTTTGTACCACACAGCAGGTGCAGTAATAGGGACACATTCAACAGCAGAGGCTCAGCATCAGGGTATCAGCAGGATGAGGAGTTTGTTTAGGTTGAGGATAGATGGGGACGGGTCTAGAAATGTGAGAAGTCAAATGTGTTTTCGTTGTAATTGTTACACACACGCTGCTAGGTTCAGATAGGGCGAGAAGGGTTTCATGAATTCTATGGAATCATGGAGGAACCATTACTCAGGGCTACCATAGGGTGCAGCTTCTCTCAGGCATACGATAGATTCAATTGCTGACATCTGACAAGAGTCTTTTTAACAGTTTAACAGTGGAATTTAATCTGAAGCACGGCCAGTGCAATTCAGGGATATTACAGCAACAATCTTCATTACAGTACAGTCTCAAGAGTTTCTTGAGCAAAAGACTCCAGTAACAATACAGTAGTTTCTTCACAAGACACAGTATTACAGTCTCTTCAGTTGCATAATTCAGCATAGATTAGATCTCTTAGCAGCACACTTCTATGCATACACAACCACAGGCTTTTCCTTCACAAGGACACAATAATACACAGCATTCTTTATCCTGCATGGAGATGCAGGGGGGGGGGGGGTTTGATGAGGGAGATGATCCCTGTGACAAAATTCCTTCCAGTCCTTATCTTCCTGCTCGATAATACTCTGCACTGTTAGTTCAGGGAGTTTATCTGAACTATGTTTAGTTTTTCTCCTGATCTGAATCCTGTTCAGTTGCTTTCTGTCAGATCCAGATAACACACCACCTTTCTCTTCGGCTTCAGCCAGACTACAATAACAATTTCCCCACAATCCCCCTGGGGTTTTGCTAAAACACTCCCTGTCTCCTGTAACTGTGTTAACCCCTGTAGTTGCTGGATGCTTCTAAAGCACAACACTTCGTGTCTCCTATGCTTGTGTTATTTGTAACAGTTGCTGGATGCTTTGGAGTCAACAGCACTACTTCTGCATGTCACATAATCTCTGCAGACGAGTCCTGGCTGGAGAAGTTGTCATGTCGGTCTGGGCCAGATGGAAAAGACAGGAAAATAAATGACTCCACCAGAAAGAACATCAGCTGTAAGTTACTATATATAACTGTACTGTGATTACTTGTATGTTCTGCAGTACTGGTATATACCACTATATGGTCACCATATGGTGATAATATCAGTGTTGGTCTTTGTGTAGAGATTCATTTTCAGAGCGTTCGTCTCCTGAGGATCCTCTATACCCATGATCAGGGTTCACCACCATAGTTGTAACCACAGTTACCTGGTTAGGGGCCCACTCAGATGTTTCACCCCCCCCCCTCCTGAGCTGAACCCCTACCTACACGTCTGCTCTGCAGCAATGCTGGCAGCCCTCATATGTCTATTTTGAAAAGATAACCTCTGGATATTATGCTGAGCATGAGCAACTTCTTTGGTCAACCATGGCGAGACCAGTTCTGTGTGGAACCTGTCTTGTTAAAGCGCTGTTTGGTCTTGGCTGCAGCTCAGTTTCAGGGTGTTGGCAATCTTCTGACAGCCTAACCATCTTTATGTAGAGCAAAGCAGCAATTATTTTTTTCAGATCCTCGGGGAGTTCTTTGCCATTAGGTGTCATGTTGAACTTCCAGTGACCAGTATGAGAGACCTTCTGCATATGACTTCCCCAATCCGGGCTGAATATCATAATATCATCGAGGTAGGTTGTGGCATACTTTTTGTGAGGGGCTAAGGTCTGGTCTATGGCCCTCTAGAAGGTAGCTGGGTCTCTTTGCAGGCCCAATGGGCTTTTGGTATACTTGAAGCAACCATCAGGTGAAAAAGAGGTTGTCTTCTTTTTTGGCACTTTGAGAGAAGAGGATTTGCCAGCAACCCATCTTCAGGTCCAGGGAGGTGATGTATCTGGCTGACCCTAGCTTCAATATGAGTTCCTCATCGCGGGGTATCGAATACGTGTAAATTTTAGCCCCTTCCTTCAAAATCACCTTATGGCAGACTTCGGGGATTCTATGCGGCTTTTGGTTCACCTGCACATGTGGTTCCGTCAGTATTCCTTGTTCATCAACCTGCGTACGTCTTGATAACTCCGAAAACAGGTCCCAGTTCTGCTGAAGAAGTTCTAGGCACTGTTGTTTCTGGGCCGGTGACAGTATATCTGCCACGGAAACACCCTTAGTGTCACCTTCTGGTCTGTCCAGCCCACATGGAGTTTCAACTTTGTTCCTCTGTTGCCCAGCCTTGACAGATAGTGGCATGAGAGGATTTTGGAATAGAGAGGTGGTTGCAGTTAACTGGCAGGTGGGACAGGACTTGCAATATTTTAGGATTTCACGGTGACATCTGGGCCAATAGTACCTCTGCATGACCCGTTATTGAATTTTGTCCACGCCCAGATGACCTCCCAAAACATGTGATTGGGATCTGTCCAACACCCTTTGTCTATAGGGTGCTGGTACCAATAATTGCTCCACTATATCCTCCCTCACGTTAGTGACCCGGTGCAATAAGTCCCCACTCAACATAAAATAGGGAAACCTGATGTCAACTCCTGATTCCTGTGCTATGCTGTTTATGACGGTTACCTTATTGAACGCTTCTTTTAGTGATAGGTCTCTATGTTGGGTGAGCCCCAAATGTTATCTGGTCACTCCTATCTCAGGAATGTCTGCCTCAGGGAATATTACTTTCTCCTCTTTTCCCATTACACAGAAGGGAAACCCATCAGACTGTTGTGTTGGTGAGACTTTTTTAGTGCAAACCCGTTTCTTACCCGAGTAATCAAGGTCTCTGCCCCTCCCCCACAAGTCCATAAACAACACAAAGTCCTGGCTTATAATGATTGGGTGCAACAAATCCGGGACCACGCCGACCTCATGAGACTCAGTACCTCGGGCTGTCTCAATGACCGCTCTGGCCAACGGATAGTCTTTAGCATCCCCGTGAATGCAGCACCAGAAAATGTAAATACAGCCTTTCTCTGGCAGAAGGTAAAACATAAAATAACAAGTCCATACAGTAGTGCTGGTTAGCCCACCTGGCTTAGAGTCCAGCTTCTGTGTCCTTTAACAAAGGGATTCACACCAGAAGACCAGCAATCTCCATACATCCAGCATGTGTGAAACAAACAGCTCAGAGCTTTCACCTCCAGCCTACCCCCACACCAAATACTCTCAAGACTGGGATTTTATCCTCTGACCTCCTCCCTCTCTACAAGTGTTCAATCACCCTAGCACCCAAGATGGTTGTTTAACCCACTCGTGTGCTGGAACCTTTTTCCTATTTTTAATTACTGATGCTAACAACCTCATTGAAACATATCTCCCCTCCAGTACTTTGCCAGTGATTTTGTCACAATATATTTTTAATATATATATATATATATATATATATATATATATATATATATATATATATATATGTATATTTTATTCAGGATCAGGTGGGCCCGATTCAAATTTTGTGTCAGGGCCCATCAGACTCTAGTTACGCCACTGTCCATATATACAGTCATGGCCGAAAATGTTGGCACCCTTGAAATTTTTCCAGAAAAATAAGTATTTCTCCCAGAAAATTATTGCAATGTATATATACCCACACTTACATGGACAGTACTGTGTTAGTAACAATAAGTCTTAGGCTGGTGTGGTGTTCTGCTGCAGAATAAATTTGGAGCCAATTAGATTCCTCCCTGATGATATTGCATGATGAGTAATAGTGATGAGAGAACATGCTCGCCGCTGCTTGGTACTCGCCCGATCATCACGGTGCTCGACAAGCTCGTCGCTCAGCGAGTGTTTGTAATGCTGTAGTCATGTTGGTTGTGGCATTACTGTGATTGGCTGGCCGCACAGCATCATCAGGTCTATATAAGACCTGACGCCGCTATGCTCGTCACAGTCTACCCTGGAAACAGGCAGAGTAGGGAGAGCTGCTGTTGAGTCAGCGAGAGATTTGCTTGTTTATAGTTAGTAAAAGTATTCAACAACATATATATATATATCCATCTGAACTAACAGTCCTTCTGAGGACTAACCCAGCTGCATATATTCAGTGGTGATAGCAGGAGTTAGGCAGGCAGGCAGGGTATGTGGCAGACTGCAGTGCATATAGTGCAAGAGGGTCCATTGAACATCCTGTTAGTATAGGTATTCCAGAAAATATATATATATCCATCTGAACTAACAATCCTTCTGAGGACTAATCCAGCTGCCTATAATCAGTGTTAGGCAGGCAGGCAGTGTATGTGGCAGACTGCAGTGCATATACGGCAAGAGAGTCCACTGAATGTCCTGTCTGCTGCTGCTGTAATAATTACAGATATTTGTAGACATTGCCCCAGATATCAGGGGCCAGGGACATTTTTTTTCTTATCTTAAACCTTGTTATTTGCTTAAAAAGAGTATACCATTTTTCTGCTCCATTTGCTTGTTAGCACTGCAGAATACATCCAGATCTGTTCCGTATTTCAGCTATAAAAATCCAGAAATTTGAACTGAGCGTGGAAAATATTGACCTCCTTTTCCATTCTGTTGCAGTGTGTCGGTCAAGCTATTCACACTAGGTCTCTGTGAAGAATAGTATTAGTAAACTACAGGCCTGCTATTTAAAACTGTGGTTCTCTGTCAGACATAACACATATAACTGCGTTCCAAAATCAGCCATTTCTCGTGAACGTGGAAAATATTGCCCTCCATTTAAAATGGGCAAGGTGAGTGGCAAGGGACAGGGAAGTGGACGTGATGGTAATGGTGCACGCAGAGGACGAGGACGTGGCCGTGGGCAAGCTGAAATTGTGCCACAACAAACACCCACATCTTATCACTCGATCTTCCTGTCTCAATTACTAGGGGACTGCAGTACACCACTATTGAGCCCAGAGCAGTGTCAAAAGGTTGTTGGTTGGATAGCATATAATGCTTCCAGTCACTTTGCCACCACCACCCTGTCTTCCACACGGTCATGTCTCAGTAGCCGTGAGTCTGGACCGCATATTCCTCACCCTGATCCTCCTTCCTCCCACCACGCCGAGTGCCCCACACTTGGACACCTAGAAGAGCTGTTCACTTTTCCATTTGTAGATTTGGGCCTCTCGCCTGGCCAGCTTCAAGCGAGTCAAGAGGAGAACGCGTGTAGTGATGCCCAAATATTGGAGCAGCCATGGTCACACGAAGGCAATGGTGGGAATGTGCAATTACTGTCGCAAGAGGTAGATGATGATGATGAGACACAATTGCAAGAAAGTCAGGAGGAGGACCAGAGTGCGGAAGTGGAAGAGGTAGTGGATAATATAGTAACTGATCCAACCTGGCAGGGGACATACAGAGTGAGGACAGCAGCACACAGGGTGAGGGAGGCGTAGCACCACAACAGGCAGGAAGAAGCAGTGTGGTGGCCGCAGACACAAGGTGGGAAAGCGTTCCTCGTAACGCCAACACAACAGAAGTTGCCAGTACAACTGTTAGGTCTTCCCAAGTATGGTTGTTTTTTAAAGACTCGGCCGATAACCCCAAAAAGGCCATTTGCACCACCTGCCAGGCCAGCATCAGCAGGGGTAGCAAAACTAGCAGCCTGACCACCACCAGCATGATCAGGCACATGGATGCAAAGCACCCAGCTAAGTGGGCCGATCCCCAGGGTCCAGAAACAGTGTCTGTGGGTGACACCACTGC
This sequence comes from Phyllobates terribilis, assembly GCF_046119375.1. Classification (NCBI taxonomy): domain Eukaryota; kingdom Metazoa; phylum Chordata; class Amphibia; order Anura; family Dendrobatidae; genus Phyllobates; species Phyllobates terribilis. The sequence continues at coordinate 79,710,452 of NW_027362771.1, read as the reverse complement.
TTCTTCCGCTGTTGTGCGTGCACGCCAATCCCCTGTCCATGGCGCATGCCAAGATGCCTCCAGCCCTGCACGTGTCATTGCACACTCTCAAGTAGCAGCATCAGGAAGCACGTCCACGTCCTTGTCCCAGCGCAGCGTTCAGTTGTCCATACACGTCCACATCCTTGTCCCTACCCGAGTCCTTGGAACGTAAGCGCAAATATGCAGCCAATGCCCCACAGGCCACACTACTAAATTCACACATTTCGCGAATGCTTGCGCTCGAAATGTTGCCTTTTAGGCTCATGGAGACAGAAGCTTTCCACAACCTGATGGCACCCCCACAAAATTAGCCATGTCCTCAACAACGCAGTTACTGGGAAAGTCCACCTATCCACGGACACGTGGACAAGTACTTGTGGGCTGGTAAGGTACATCTCACTGACGGCACACTGGGTTAATATAGTGGAAGCCGGGACCCAGTCCGACCTTGGGATGGAACCCGTCCTCCCGAAGCCAAGGATTGCGGGCCCTGGGTCAATCAGGGCTGCCTCACATTCTACAGCTCCTGCACCTACTCCTCTTCAGCCTCCATCTCTGAAATGACCACATCAGTAGCAAGCTGGAAGCACTAAGGCACTGCCTCGGTCAAGTGACAACAGGCTGTGTTGAAGCTAATATGCTTAGGTGATAATCCGCGCAACGCTGAAGAGTTGTGGACAGGTCTGAAAGAGCAGGCAGATCTGTGGCTGACACCACTGACCCTACAGCCAGGCATGGTCGTGTGTGACAATGGCCGGAACCTGGTGGCGGGTCTGGGGCGAGGTGAGCTTACACACGCACCATGCCTGGCCCATGGGTTTCTCAAAACCTACCCAGATCTGCTGGATCTGCTTGTCATAGTATGCCACATGTGTGCGCCCATTTTAGAAGATCACCTACAGCTTCCGCCACCCTTGCTGTGTTTCAGCAGTGTTTTCAGCTTCCAGCTCACCGACTAATCTGCGATGTCCACACGCGTTGGAACTCTACATTGCAGATGTTGGGAAGGATTTGTGAGCAGAAGAGGGCAGTTGTTGACTACTAGTGTTAGGGGGACGGTTGCAGACAACTTTATTATAATGGAACGCAACCGACCCCGGGGTCCGCGATGCAGCCTGATGGACTGCTGCCGAACACTTTCTGGGTGAAAAGGAATGTAACCAACTTAAATGATAAACCCTTCCGTGTTACTGCACACGGCAACGGGTATAGCGGTTCTCTCAATCTCCGTTAACAGCACGGGAGATGTGCGACTGGGAAACTATCTGTAGTCCTGTTACAGCACAGGGACTACACTGGAGGCGCTAGGATGCGTGTGTGACTACGCCGATGGGTACACGTGCCTCCAGCTGGCGTGCTACCGGACTGAAAGGTACTACTCCACGTGGCTGACAGGCGATAACTGTGGATAGGACGTCTGCAGGCTGCTCGGGGTGTTAGGCGACCCCTTTGGCAGAGCCAGACTGCTAGACGAAGCTACCTGCCTATTTCCACTAGCCTGCCTATTTCCACTACACCTGCCTATGGAAATTACGTGAAACACAGTCGTCCACACAACAGCATCACTGCTCAATGATCAGAGCGCGCCGCCATGTTTGTGGGCAGGCCTTTTAAAGACTAAACCCTGCCCACCGTCGCACCATTGGTGATGCCACCGGTGGACCAATCAGGCGGTGCCAGGTCACCGGGTCTGGTGGTTGCCAAACCACCAATCACGGTCCGCCAGGTCACGGGAATGCTCAGTACAGAAAATCCTGGACTTAGGCTCCAACAGCCCTGTCTCCCTCCGCAACCTATGCTTAACCCTCCGTCAGGGGCAACTGATCTGACAGGCGCAGCTCACTTAGTTTCATTTCTCTATTTTCAGTGGTTTGTCTGGGAAACACCCTCCTCCCAGTACTTTCCTAACTTTAAAGGCTGTGCGAAACCTGAGAAGCCATTTATTACATTCCTATTAAGGTAACTGATCACTTTTAGAGCATTGAAATTTTATAAAAAGGAAAATATAGCCAATTTTCTAGCCTGTGCCTGACAGGCGCAATGCCCCTAAACTCGTTATGAAACATATTGCCCCTGACGGAGGGTTAACGTTGCTAGGCACATATACCCGAGAGACAATCTGTACATCTCGAGGACCAGCTAGGCGTTGGGGCTGATGATGATGATGCTGAGCAGCATCAGCCCCAGCTTGGACCAGAATGGGAGACCACAGAAGTTTCTGGACCCATTTCGAATCCAACAACAGCCTGACGCTTAACAATTAGCATCAACAAGGCCATCGGTATTCAGGTCAGACTCCACACATAAAACCTCAGAAGTGGACAGGGATGTCAGGCATCTGTACCATCCTCCAAAACTTTGAGGACTCCACCAAGATGATGAGCGGCAATTACACCATAATTAGCATCACCATCCTGCTTCTCTGTCTTCTGAAACGCTCTCTGCTCACAATTAAAGAGAATGCATTGCAGGCGGAGCATGATGAGATGTAGCAAAGAACCATACAGGGTGATTCCACACAGCCCAGCCTCATCTCATCCCAACGTGGATTGGGTGACAGTGAGGAAGAGGAGGAAGAGGAGGAAGAACAGGAGCTAGTTTCCAGCGCTATAGAAGGTACTACATGCACAACTGTCATACCATCTGTTCAGTGTGGATGGCCTGAAGACGAGGAGGAGGATGAGGAGGAGAGCATGGTCAGTCGTCCTCTTGGTGAGGACACGGAAGTCTTGCCTGTTAGCAGTCTGGCACGCATGACTGAGTTTATGTTACACTGCCTTTCCCATGACCCTCGCGTTGTCCAAATTTTGGGTGACAGTCATTACTGGTTGGTGACACTTCTAGCCCCTCGCTACAAGCAGAACTTTCTGTCTCTTATTCTCTTGCAGGACAGGCCTAATAAAATGGTGCAGTACCAGAAGGCCCTTGTGCGGAATTATTTAAAACTTCCCATCTGAAAATGCTGGCGGAAGAGGTCACAGTTCATTGGACAACCAAGGAGTACAGGTGAGAGAGACACAAATGCAATCCAGCAGAGGCAGAGGAGCACTGTCAAAGTTCTGGGACAGTTTTTCAGACTCTCCCATGACACAGGCCCTGAGGCGCGTGGTACTCTCCCAAGGAGGGAAAAATTTCAGAATATGGTGAGGGAGTACCTTGCCGACCGCACCAACGTCCTCTTTGATTCCTCTGTGTCTTATAATTATTGGGTATCCAAGCTGGACATGTGGCATGAACTGGCTCTCTACGCCTTGGAGGTCCTGGCCTGCCCTACCGCTAGCATTTTGTCAGAGCGGGTTTTTAGTGCCGCCGGAGGAATTATAACTTATAGGCGCATCCGTCTGTTAACTGAAAATGCTGACAGGCTGTCGTTTATAAAAATGAACAAGGGCTGGATTGGGCCAGACTTCTCAACACCACTGAATGATAGCAGCGTTACATAAACTCAAATCCAGTGTCTTTTTTTTGGGAGGTCTAACTCTATTCCTATGCACCTCTGTCTTCACAACCAGACATGGGTATATGCTTCCTGATTTTGTCTATTTGCTCTTGTGCTCCTTCTCCTCATCCTCATCCTCCACATCCTCCTCCATATCACCACCATATCTACAGCATCACCATATCTACGTCTCTTGCAAGAGACCTTGGGGTTCTTCCAAATTTTTGGCAGAAGTTTCATTGACTGCATAGGCAAACAGTATGGGAGACACACTTCCTAATAATGGGAACATTGTTTTTAGGAGGCCCTCTGACCTCTACAATGCTTGTAAGGGGCACTGGAGTTCCTCCAAATTTTTGGCAGCCGTTGCATTCACTGCATAGGCTAACAGTATGGGAGACCCACTTCCTAATAATGGGAACATTGTTTTCAGGAGGCCCTCTGACCTCCACGCCTCTTGCAAGGGGCATTGGAGTTCCTCCAAATTTTTGTCAGCCATTGCTTCACTGCATGGGCAAACTGTATGGGAGACCCTCTTCCTAATAATGGGAACATTGTTTGCAGCAGGCCCTCCGAACTCTACATCTCTTGCAGGGACATTGGAGTTCCTCCAAATTTTTGGCAGCCGTTGCATTCACTCCATAGGCAAACAGTGTGGGAGACCCACTCCTTTTTAATGGAAACATGTCGTATTCATTACTGTAGCCAAGCTCTATGTGTCTTTAAATTGTTAGTAGGGTTTTTCCTAAATTTTTGCAGTCGTTGGACTCACTGCATACCCTATAACTGTATAGCAGACCCTCTCCTTTCTAATGGAAACATGTTGTTACTGTGGCCCAGCTCTATCTGTTTTTAAATTGTTAGTGGGGTTTTTCCTAAATTTTGGCAGCTATTGGACTCACTGCATACCCTATAACTGTATAGCAGACCCTCTCCTTTCTAATGGGAACATGTCGTTACTGTAGCCCAGCTCTATGTGTGTTTAAATGTTAATGAGGTTTTTCCTAAATTATGGCAGCCGTTGGACTCACTGCATATCCTATAACTGTATAGCAGACTCTCTCTTTTCTAATGGGAACATGTCATACTCGTTACTGTGGCCCAGCTCTATGTGTCTTTAAATTGTTAGTGGGGTTTTTCCCAAATTTTGGCAGCCCTTGCAGTCACAGCATGGGCATTACCACTATAGGAGATCCACTCCTTTATAATGGGAACATTTTTTTTACTGAGACCCTCCCTCATGTCTCTTCAAAGGAATATTGGGGTGCGTCCAAATTTTTGGCAGCCCTTGCAGTCACTGCATACGCAATAACAGTATAGGAGACCCACTTGTTAATAATGGGAACAACAAAGCATAGCCGACTGCTGACCCTTTAAAAATAGTAAGTCAGTAAAAATAGCGTTTGTGACTTTAACAATCCCTTCTTCATAAATGAAACAGGATGTGTCTGATGATGTTTCACACACCACATAGCCAAATAAGGTTGTAAAATGTTAACATGACATTTCCCGATTAATGCATTTGTCACGGTTGAAAGCAATGCAAAAGTGCAAAAACACATCAAAAACGCTACGTGTGAACATAGCCCAAGGTGTGGAGGAGCATTTTTGTTTTTGGTTATTTATTTTGCTTTATATACAAGTCATTACCCTGGAAAGGATGTCACTTAACATATTTCCCAGGAAAATCCATTTTGGTTTCTTTTTTGTATGTTTTATTGTGAGTCCGTAAAAGTGGCGTAATACCTCTGAAAACATTGTTGACAGTAATGACCTAGGAGTCAGAAATGCTTCCAGGGGTCTCCCCCATGCTGTTCCCAGGTAATTTGAGCACTGTTCCCATCGATTTGGACAATTTTTAGGCCCTCTGCAGACAGCTGGGAGGAGCCGCCAGAAAAATGCTTGAGTTTCCCATAGACTTACATTGGGTTCGTTACTCGGACCGGGCACTCGAGCATTCCAATTTGCTCGACCCGAGCATTTTAGTGCTTGCTCATCACTAATGAGTAAGTATCTGCTTGTATTTCTCAACAGTTAGGACACCAAGAAACTGGCAACATTGAGGACCACAGACCCAGTGGTTAGAAATAGAAACTTAGTGCAGCAGATGCACATCATGCTCACTTCTCTTCGAAATCAAAAAACGTACTGCAGTGCCATCAGCTCAGAACTGGCAGCAACAATTGGAACCCAGTTATTCACCTTTACTGTTTGAAGAAGTCTGTCCAGAAGTGGTCTCCATGAAAGAACCTTTGACATATGCATACTTTCTATATTTTCTGCAGATTTTAAACAGCACACTATAACACTGACCAAACAGATTAAATTTTCAATTTTCCAAACAAAAATTGAAATTTAAAGCATGTCAATTCTTTCCACGTTACAAGAAAAAAGTGTCTGGGACTTACTGAGGCTGATTCTGTGTGATTCGGCTTGTGAATTCTACAAAACAAAATTAAATGATATTCCATAACTAGAGATGAGCGTTGTTCTACTCGAACTGTTCGCCAATCTCAAATTCGAGCTGTTTTGGGCGGTGTTCGAGCCGGTCGGCGAACAATTTGAGAAAAATTCGGCTGTTCGAGGTTATGTTCGATAACTGTTCGTGCACCAAAATCATAACTGGATTTTTTCTCAGTAATGATGAAAATTAATGTTAATACGCAGTTTGAGTGTACAGCGGGGCGGGGGGAGGGGCAGGGGATGGATCTCTGCAGGAACAATGAAGATCTCCATTTTTTTTTCTCTTTCCCGCATTTGCAGTGGGGAGGTGCAATCTGTCAGCCTATCAGCAGCGCACACACGGAGCGAAGTGCTTTTTTTCACACAAGCAAGGGCATGTGTGATTGGCAGTGTATGTCACATGTCCTTGCCCTATAAGACCAAGCCATTTTCCCCGTCGCCACCATTTTCTCACTGCTGCAGCTGCGTGTTAGACGGCACCGCTGTTGCTGTGTGCGCTATACCTTGTTAATTTCAAGCCAATTTTCGCACAAATATACAGATAGCTTGGGAGTAGGGAATAGTTGTGATTGCAGTCCTTTTAAGGACTAGGTTACAGCATTTCCTACGACTTTTATCAAGCAGGTCTGTGCTCTTAAATAGATAGATTGTGGGAGTAAAGACTAATTGTAATTGGAGTCCTTTTCAGGACTAGGTTACATCAGTTCCTATCAGTTTTTGCCAGGCAGGTCTGTGCCAGTGCTGTGCAAGTTTTTTTCACAGCATTTGGCTGAATCTAGCAAAGCTAATCCTTTTTGGCCTATTGCAGAGTGTGTTAGTCAGTGGAGTAGCCTATCTGTGTTGCAAGATATACCACCTGTGTATAGAATACCAATTTTTTTACTGCACCTAGTGAAGTAAAATCTTTTGGGCATAGCATCATTCTATTAGTCCATCTATACTGACCTCCATCAGGTTGCAAATTAAAAATAATTTTTTTCTGCATCTAGCTCTGAAAAAATATTTGGGCTTCTAGCAGTGTGTGGGACTTGGTCTATTAGTCCATCTATACTGACCTCCATCAGGTTGCAAATTAAAAATAATTTTTTTCTTCATTTATCTCTGAAAAAATATTTGGGCTTCTAGCAGCGTGTGGGACTAGTTCTATTAGTCCATCTATACTGACCTCCATCAGGTTGCAAATTAAAAATAATTTTTTTCTGCATCTAGCTCTGAAAAAATATTTGGGCTTCTAGCAGTGTGTGGGACTTGGTCTATTAGTCCATCTATACTGACCTCCATCAGGTTGCAAATTGAATAAAAAATTTTCTGCATCTAGCTCTGAAAAAATATTTGGGCTTCTAGCGGTGTGTGGGACTTGGTCTATTAGTCCATCTATACTGACCTCCATCAGGTTGCAAATTAAAAATAATTTTTTTCTGCATCTAGCTCTGAAAAAATATTTGGGCTTCTAGCAGTGTGTGGGACTTGGTCTATTAGTCCATCTATACTGACCTCCATCAGGTTGCAAATTAAAAATAATTTTTTTCTTCATTTAGCTCTGAAAAAATATTTGGGCTTCTAGCAGTGTGTGGGACTTGTTCTATTAGTCCTTCTATACTGACCTCCAGCAGGTTGCAAATTGAATATAATTTTTTTCTGCATCTAGCTCTGAAAAAATATTTGGGCTTCTAGCAGTGTGTGGGACTTGGTCTATTAGTCCATCTATACTGACCTCCATCAGGTTGCAAATTGAATAAAAAATTTTCTGCATCTAGCTCTGAAAAAATATTTGGGCTTCTAGCGGTGTGTGGGACTTGGTCTATTAGTCCATCTATACTGACCTCCATCAGGTTGCAAATTAAAAATAATTTTTTTCTGCATCTAGCTCTGAAAAAATATTTGGGCTTCTAGCAGTGTGTGGGACTTGTTCTATTAGTCCATCTATACTGACCTCCATCAGGTTGCAAATTAAAAATAATTTTTTTCTTCATTTAGCTCTGAAAAAATATTTGGGCTTCTAGCAGTGTGTTGGACTTGTTCTATTAGTCCTTCTATACTGACCTCCAGCAGGTTGCAAATTGAATATAATTTTTTTCTGCATCTAGCTCTGAAAAAATATTTGGGCTTCTAGCGGTGTGTGGGACTTGGTCTATTAGTCCATCTATACTGACCTCCATCAGGTTGCAAATTAAAAATAATTTTTTTCTGCATCTAGCTCTGAAAAAATATTTGGGCTTCTAGCAGTGTGTGGGACTTGGTCTATTAGTCCATCTATACTGACCTCCATCAGGTTGCAAATTGAATAAAAAAAATTTCTGCATCTAGCTCTGAAAAAATATTTGGGCTTCTAGCGGTGTGTGGGACTTGTTCTATTAGTCCATCTATACTGACCTCCATCAGGTTGCAAATTAAAAATAATTTTTTTCTGCATCTAACCCAGCCAATAGTTTTGGCCTAATACCACAGTTTGGCCACTCAGCTCTGCTCGGTTACCATCCATTGTTTTTTTGTGCAAACAACTCCAGAGTTGTGAATTAGTTAGCCACCAAAATGAGTGGAAAAAGGCCTGCTGCTGGTGGAAAGGGGAATAGGCGTGTTGGGAAGGGGAAAAAAGGTTGTGTCCGTGGGGTAGGTGCAGAAGAAAGACCATCTTCCAGCCAAACTAAAATGTCTACTTCTTTTAGCGGACAATGTGATAAGATCCCTTTCTTACGGCCACGCCAATCGCTACAAATTCCAGATGAGGCACAAAAACAGCAGGTGCTTCAACGGATATCAAGTGCTCCTTTAAGTGGGCTCTCCTCCACATCAACTTCAACATCACAAATACTCCAGTCCTCAAAGGTGTCACCCAAATCGCACTTGCTTCCTCACAGCTCCCAAATCTCCAGCTGCCCGTCTGAGTATGAGGTAGAACAGATGGTTGAGTCTGCAGAGCTGTTTACTCATACTATAGCCTGGGAATCAGAGGTCGACTCCAGCGCTTCTGTGAATCCAGACGAGGAAATGATCTGCACTGATGCCCAGAATCTTTATGAGTCGGATCCAGGACCAGACGCAGAAGGTTCTGACCATAATGTAGACCCTCATTCCCAAACTGTAACTCCTGTTGGTGGAGACAATGAGGAAGACGATGATAAGACTCAAATACCTGATTGGAGCGACAACTTTAGTTTTTTGTCAGGGCAGGAACAGGTTGGCTCTGAGGACGACGGGTGTGATAACGCACAGGGTGATGATGATGAGGTCGGAGATCCCACTTACTGTCAACCCACAGTCAGCCAAGAGATGAGGTCAGCAGAGGAGGTGGAGGAAGATGCTAGTGACGACGAGGTCAGGTTGCGCCTTCCTGGACAGAGACGTAGTACTGGAAGCACGTCAACAACTGCATCCTCAAACACAACTCTGCCTCTCACCACAAGTCGTGGTGGCTCTTCAGGTCGCATGGGTGCTAAGCCTTGCATAGCCTGGGCATTTTTTCAGATCGATAAAGATGACCCAACTCGTGTTATCTGTAACATTTGTCAGCAAAAGCTAAGTAGAGGCCAAAAAATACATAGTTTGAGTACTTCATGCATGAACCGGCACATGGACATGAAGCATAAGTTGCAGTGGGAAGCTCAGTGTGCTACAATGCGGCCTAGCCGGCCGGGCCAACCACCGTCTGCCATATCTTGTGCATCCGCGGCCTCTTCATCCTCTGTGACTGGGGGGACAGCAGTCACACCTGTTTTGGGGCGCAGACCTGCCACCTCTTTACCCGCAACAGCCAGCGTGATTGGCAGGTCATCATTTTCTTTGGAGGTGGTAACACCAGCTGGTCTTGAGCGCTGTCCGACATCAATAGCACCACCTTTGGATCAAGGCAACCTAACATGTCCGCCTGCATCTTCCTCACAGACCGGCAGTTTGCCGGGGACACCCTTATCAACCCCGTCTAAGCACAATAGCCAGCCCTCGGTCCCTCAGATGTGGACAAGTAAAAGACCATTTCCTCCTAGCCATGAGAAAGCTAAGAGGTTGAATTTCACCATCTGCAAGCTCTTGGCTACAGAAATGCTGCCTTTCCGCCTGGTGGACACAGAGGATTTTCGAGACCTTATGTCCGTCGCAGTGCCCCAGTACCAGATGCCCAGTCGGCACTACTTCTCAAAGAAAGGTGTGCCTGCGCTCCACCAGCATGTCGCACACAACATCACCACTTCTTTGAGAAACTCTGTGTGTGACAGGGTGCATTTCACCACAGACACTTGGACGAGTAGGCATGGACAGGGGCGTTACATGTCGCTGACTGGGCACTGGGTAACTATGGTGACAGCAGGACAAGGGGCTGCTGTCCAAGTCTTGCCGTCCCCACGAGTTGTGCGTCAATCCTCTTTATGTCAAAGTTCCTCCACTGCTTCTGCCTCCTCAACCTCCTCTCGGTCTTCCACCTGCACCCAAAGCCTGTCTGGTCATGCCACAAGCTTTCTAACTGCGCAGAAGGGATCCTGCACACCTCCTTACTATGCTGGCAGTAGGGCTCAACGTCATCAGGCGGTTTTTACATTGAAATGTCTGGGAAATGTGAGTCACACAGCTGAGGAGTTGTGGTCAGCTCTGGAGAACCAATTTCATGAATGGTTGTCTCCACTGGACCTGAAACCAGGGAAGGCCGTGTGCGACAATGCTGCAAACCTGGGTGCGGCCCTTCGCCGGGGCAATGTCACACACGTGCCTTGTATGGCTCACGTGTTGAACCTGGTTGTCCAGCAATTTTTAGCCCACTATCCCAGACTAGATGGCCTTCTGCAGAGGGCACGGTCGCTGTGTGCTCACTTCCGCCGTTCGCATCCCGCAGCTCAGCGACTTACATCTCTACAGAAGTCGTTGGGCCTGCCACTTCACCGGCTAAAATGCGATGTGCCTACCCGGTGGAATTCAACTCTGCACATGTTGCAGCGACTGTGGCAGCACCGACAAGCCCTGGTGCAATACGTTCTGACGTATAGCCTGGGCCAACGAGATTCAGAGGTGGGGCAAATCACGCTGGAGGAGTGGTCTCAGATCAGGGACCTATGCACCCTTCTGCACAGTTTTGAAATGGCGACGAAGATGTTTAGTGCTGACGATGCCATTATCAGCATGACTATTCCGGTGATTTACATGCTGGAGCACATGTTAAACAGAATTCGGAGTCAGGTGGTGGCACAAGAGGAGGTGGAGGAAGTAGAGGAGGAGGAGTTGTATGCGGAAGGGCTAACATCTGCAAGGTCCAGACGGTCGGCAGCACCAAGGCGGCAGGCATGTGAGGGTGGGGGAGATGATTTTACCAGGGCGCATGGTAGCAGCCAAACTAGTGAGGAAGGTGCAGGAGCCCAGGAAGAAGTGGAGGACGAACTGATGGAAGACTCATCAGATGAGGGAGACCTTGATCACATTTCTGTTGTGCGAGGTTGGGGGGAGAGGACAGAGGAAGGAAGCATGATTGTTACCTCGCCACCAACACAACAGGGACTTGGTGCTCCTGGATGCGCAACACACATGAGTGCCTTCTTGCTGCACTACCTGCAACATGACCCTCGAATTGTGAGAATTAGAAATAATCCTGACTACTGGGTTGCCACACTGTTAGATCCCCGGTACAAAAGTAAATTTGCAGAAATTATTCCTGCCATAGAAAGGGATGCACGCATGCAGGAGTATCAGCAGAGACTGTTGCAGAATCTTACATGTGCTTTTCCACAAAATACCAGTGGTGCACGTAGTGAATCTCACAGTTCCAACTTGCCAACCGTGGGACCGTCAAGTGTTCAGCACTCAAACCGTAACAGAACCACAGTATCTGCTGGTAACATCAATTTTGCGGAATCATTTCACCACTTTTTTAGCCCATCCTTTGCAAGGCCACAGGAGACAAGAAGTCTGACACATAGTCAACGCCTAGAGACGATGGTACAGGAGTATCTCCAAGTAAACATTGAAGCCACGACTGTGTCACTGGACCCTTGCTCTTTTTGGGCTTCCAATCTGGATAAATGGCCGGAGCTAGCCACTTACGCCTTGGAGATCTTGTCATGCCCCGCAGCCAGCGTTCTGTCTGAACGTGTGTTCAGCGCTGCTGGTGGTGTGTTGACAGATAAGCGCACGCGGCTCTCCACTGATAATGTAGACAGACTCACGTTCATAAAGATGAACAAATCATGGATCCGAAACGACTTTTCTACCCCTGTGTCATCCTGGGGAGAGTAAAAGCTTGATGATTGGTTAAAATCACCCTACCAACCGTTTTAAGCTTTCAAATTACTAATCATGTTTATCTGTATCTTGACTGGAAAATAATTTGGGCTTTGTAGCAGTGTGCAGCACTGATCCTATTAGGCCATCTATAATAAGCTTCACCAGATTTAAAATTAGAAATAATTTTTAGCTGCATCTAGCCCGGAAAATAATTTTGGGGCTCCGAGATGCGCAAGACACATAAGTGCCTTCTTGCTGCACTACCTGCAGCATGACCCTCATATTGTCAGAATTCGAAGTAATCATGACTACTGGGTTGCCACACTCTTAGATCCCCCAAACTTTTCGATCAACCTTTTCATTTTAATAAAGACCAAAAAAATGGTCATTTTTGAAATTATAAGCATTAGCAGGTTGTTAGAAACTGAAATCAAACAGTTTTCAACTCAAAACTTTATTCTAGGTGATGTTACATTTTCACATAGGACCCCTTGTTCGAAAGGAGCTTCTGAACTCTCTCGTCCATTGAATTTGTCAGGTTTTGGATGGTTTCTGCTTCAATTGTTTTGCATGAGGACAGAATACCCTCCCAGAGCTGTTGCTTAGATGTGAACTGCCTCCCGCCATCATAGACACTCCTTTTAATGATGCTCCAAAGGTTCTGAATGGGGTAGAGGTCAGGGGAGCATGGGGGTCACACCATAAGTTTGTCCCCTTTTATGCCCATATCAGCCAGAGATGCAGATGTTTTATGTGCAGCATGAGATGGTGCATTATCATGCAGAAAAATGATCTTGCTGTGAAATACACGGTTCTTCTTCTTGAACCATGGCAGGAAGTGCTGTTTGAGAAAATCCACATACATTATGGAGTTCATCTTTAGCGCCTTCAGGGATCCTAAAGGGGCCGACAATCTCTCTCCCCATGATTCCAGCCCAAAACATTACTCCACCTCCTCCTTGTTGGCGCTGTAGCCGTGTTTGCGTGGGGTGTCCATCAACCAGCCATCCTCCACTCCATTCATCTGGACCATCGAGCGCTGCACGGCACTCATCCGTGAACAAAACAGTTTTGAAATCAGTCTTCATGTAATGTTTGGCCCACTGGAGCCGTTTCTGCTTGTGTGAAGTGGATAGAGGAGGTCGACAGGATGGCGTATGCACAGCTGCAAACCTCTGAAGGACCCTGCATCTTGTTGTTCGGGGGACGTTGGAGGCACAAGCAGCTTCAAAAACTTGTCTGCTGCTATGACAAGGCTTTTTTGCCGCTGCTCTTTCAACCTGACGTAATTGCCTGTAGGAAAGAGTCCTCAATTTGCCCTTATCAGCACGCACACGTGTGTACTGTGAATCAGCTACATACTTCTTGATTGCCAAGACACTTCATCCTGATCATCGCACAATGTTGATTGTAGTCATGCCTTGACCTAAACACTCCACAATTTGTTGCTTCTCAGCAGCCGACACATCCTTTTTCTTTCCCATTTTGGCAGAAAATGTAGGCTGCTTAATAATGTGAGAGAGCCTTCTTAAGTAGTCTTGCCTTTCATTGGACACACCTGCCAAACTAATTAGCACAGGTGTCTGCAATTGCTTACAGTGATATAAAGAGCCCTGACACACATCACCATCAATGAGTTTAACTGACAAACAAACAAATTCTTCCCTTATCACTCCTAAACACTTTTTGCATAATAATTTGGAACGCGGTGTACATGTGCTTTTCCACAAAACACCAGTGGTTCACGTAGTGAATCTTACAGTTCTAACTTGCCAACCGTGGTCTGTATGGAATTGTTCAATAAAGGGCCCAAAATTAAGATAACATAGATGGGAGAGGTCGCTATGAATAGGAATTCCTAAGTATTTGATACCCTGTGAGGGCCAGGCAAAGGGAAAGTTGGACTGGATGGAATCCTATATGGATTTAGGGAGGGAGACATCGAGGGCCTCAGACTTCGCTGCATTGATTTTAAAATTTTACCATGTAACAAAGTGATCATAACAGCAGGGATGGATATATGTGATTGAGTGATATATACTAGGACATCATCAGCAAATAGAGAGCACTTGTACTCGGTGCCTCCCACCTCAATCCACCTAATATTGGGGTTATGGCGAATTGATGAGAGCAGGTGCTCCGTCACTAGGATGTATAAGAGAGGGGACAGAGGACATCCCTGCCTTGTCCCATTGGTGATTGTGAAAGGTGATGAAAATGTTCTGACGCACCCCCTGGGCCTTGGGACACCCGGAGCCGGACCCTTTTTGGTGGATGCTGGTGGTTGTAGTCTTCGTGGCGGCGATCCGGTTCCGTGGCTCAGGGCGGTCAAACCAGTGGCGGAACTATTTATGTGGTTTTGATGTTTAAATGTCCGACTACGCCACCCGTGGATTGCGGTCAGAGTGAACCGCCGCTACAGGGCAGACCGCTAAGGCTGGTGTTGTGGGTGCAGCAGAGCGTAGCATAACTCCCCACGGGAGGAGTATAGCCTCAGGGCAGTGTATGCGGAGGATGGGGGTGATGGTGCAGGGCAGCAGCAGTAACGACACGGAGTCAGTGATGCAGTTCAGGGCCTTTACTCACAGTTCTTATTATCCAGACCACGTCTGCAGGTAACGGCTGCCCACGTCGTACTGTGCTCACCAGGTGAGGGGCTCAGACAACTCCCAGATAACTTTGGAGCGCTTCACAGGACCCCCTTTGTGTGTCCTTTGTCTGGCCTTTCTTACCAACACTTCTGTCCGGCTGCCTCGGGCCTCCTCTTGGTAAACTTGGCGCCAGTTTCCCTGACCCTATGTGGTGCCTTCCTAGCGGGTGGAGCAAGGGGCTGCGCCACATAAAATGTCAGAGCCTCCAGTTTCTAGCTGAGGGTCGTTTCCTGCCTCCTCTAGTTCGGGGACCGGTCTCCCCCTTTGGCCAGACCCCTCCACGCAGGTGGATTCGGGCGTGCGGTGGCGACTCGCCCGTCCGCACCCCTGGGATCCCTTCATTCCTCGTTCCTGGAGCCTTCTCCGCTCCTCTTCCTTCCTTCTCCCTCTTGCAGGCCTGGGCCTCTGTTACTAGGCCCGCCTCCGGAGCAGAGCTCATGCAGAGCCCCTGCTCCCTGCCACTTCTGCTCAGACTTCTCTGCACTGAACTAAGATGGTGCCCACCTTTTATACTCCCTTCTCAATGCACCCAGGAACTGCTTCCTCCCTGCTCCTGCACTGCAGGGTTCCCCTTCCTCAGTGTTCCCTCCCCCCACTCCAGCCAGGGACAGGGACTGTCGTGCCCATCTCAGGGGCATATTGGTCGCCCTGCCCCACGGCAATGTGGTGTAATGCATGCAGGTGTCGGGTCCTGATCCACACTCCATCCTTATCTGAGAGTGAGATATCACACCTCTGGGTGAGGTGCAATACGTCTGTAGCAACCGAGCCCTCGGTGCTACAGTTCCATTTATCTTCAGCCTAGGTGACGTATTGTGATACAGGGCCGTGATTTTGGCTATAAAAGGGTCCCCTAGACCCCTACCCCAAGCTTTTTAAGAGAATCATATATGGCGTGCCAGGAGACTCTATGGAATGCTTTCTCAGCATCCAACGAGAGTATCTACTTACAAATTTTTAACTGCATCTAGCCCAGGAAATACTTTGTGCCTAGTAGCAGTGTCTGCTAGTCAGCGGATTTTCCCGGCTGTTAAGCAAGCTACACCACCTGTAGTTTGGACACTTAATTTTTTCAAAGGAAATGCTTCGGGACCACGGGATACTCAGTGAAGAGCATCAGGAGGCACCCCAAGGCATAGGGGCTGGGACTGGCACTAGGATGCCTTGCGGTGGACAGCCGAGCTCGATCCTTATAAAAGCTTTTTAACTGCAGCAGCTTTAGTGGACGATACTGGAGCTGGAATTACGCGGCTGCTGGCATGAGACTTGCCCTCCAATAGATCCTTGTAAATGGATTTAAAGTGTATTCATTCAAATTAGAGGGACAATTTAAATTAAAAAGCTTAGAGCTGCCTCCACCACAGGGGGGCTCTCTCGACCCACCAGCGGACAGGCACCAGTATTGGGAGAGGGGGGCTGGCCGTCAGGGTTCACCGCGGCTCTGGCACAAACCCGGCGACACGGAGGTGGCACGGGCAGGAGCGGACTGGCCGTCTCGGCTTCTCACTTTTTGGATTTTAGAAGGGCATGACATGCCTATATCTGTGTCTCCCCCTCCTTTTACTCCTCCACCTCTTTTCTTTTCGCATGACTATATGTACTTGTCACTTTTCCATGTGTTAGTTGTGTCTTCTGAGCAGTTTGTCAGCTTTTGGACACCTTTGAAGGTGTTTTCTATGTGTTTCTATGTGTTTTTGTTTGCCTGCCATTGGTTTTAACGGTGTTCGAAGGTGTTCGACGAACAGTTCGACGAACAGTTCGGCGAACACACGGGTGTTCGACGAACCGAACCGAACTCGAACACTACGGGGGTGGCTCAACACTATCCATAACATATAAAAACCGCAGCAGAAATCAAAAGGTTAACTGGGGATTCCTGCTATGAATTCACTGGCAAATCTTCAGGTTATTTTTCAAGCTTCATTATTGGTGTGTAAACATACTTTTTTGGCTTCATTCATACATTCGCTTTTCACTTACGTGTCCTATTCGTGTTTTTCATGAATAGAACACATACAGTGGCATGTAAAAGTTTGGGCACCCCTCATCAAAATTACTGGTATTGTCTACAGTTAAGCGAGTTGAAGATGAAATAATCTCAAAAAGGACACATTTCCTTTGTATGTTATGCAAAAAAAATTAAATATTTTCATCTTTTTACATTATAAAAATTACAAAAAGGAAAATCGGCAGAAGCAAAAGTTTGAGCACCCTGTATGGCTAGTACCTAGTAGCACCCCCTTTTGAAAGTATCCCAGCTTGTAAATGCTTTTTATAGCCAGACAAGAGTCTTTCAATTCTTGTCTGTGGGATTTTCATCCATTCTTGATTGGAAAATTCTTCCAGTTCTGTGAGATTCCTGGGTCGTCTTGCATGCACGGCTATTTTGAGGTCTAGCCACAGATTTTTAATGCTGTTCAGAACAGGGGACTGTGCAGGTCATTGTAAAACCTTCAGCTTGTGACTTTTGAGGTAGTCTATTGTGGATTTTGGATCATTATCCATTTGTAGAAGCCATCCTCTTTTCAACTTAAGCTTTTTCACAGATGGTGTTATGTTTGTGACGCACCCCTGGGCCTTCGTCGCGCGGCATCGCGCGCACGGGAGCTTACCCGGAGCCGGATCTGTTGAGGGTTGTAGTCTCGTGGCGGTGACCCGGTCCGTGCCCAGGGAGTCAAACTGAGCGGCGATGTATTAGCGGTAGATGTTGGACGACTACGCCACCCGTTGAATGCAGCGAAGGAGCTGCCGCTGCAGGGCAGACCGCTGAGGCCGGTGGTAGGATTGTGCAGCGTGATAGTATCACCCCCAACGGGAGGGGTATGGCCTCAGGGCAGCCGACGTGGATGATGAGGGTAGCAGGAATCACTCAGAGACGATGCGGTGTAATTCAGGGTCTTTACTGGTGATAAAGATAGACCCTCCCGGAGTACTGGCTAGCGATCGGGGCCTGGTCAGTCCTTGAGCAGATGGGATCTCCCCTGGCCAGGCGGAGTTGTAGGCCTCCCAAACTGACTGTACTCTTCTGGCTACCTTGCTAGAGGCGGGTATAAGTAGCCCACGTCCCTGAGTGTACCGTGTGGTGCTCACCCGTATGGCCGGTGACTCGGGGCCTTCTAGTGGCGTCCGCTCCACGACGGCGGTGCTGGTCCCACGCGTGTGACCGTGCCTTCGGGTTTCTTGGCCAGAGGACCTGAAATCCCCTGCCGGGCGGTTTCTGCTGCTGGGTAAAGATTAGTCCCCACAGCCTCGGACTCCGGGTCCGGTGATAGCTTCTCAGTCAGGGCGAGCTCTGCAGCTGCCAGCCCCTGACTCCTTATAGCACTGCTCCCACAGAGCTCCTGATGTTCTTTTCCTAGATCTGCTTCTCTTCTCTGTCTCTACTTCTTCTCTACTCCTAACCCTGCCTCAGCCCTAGGTTTATATAGGGGAAGTTCTTCCCCTCCCAGGACTGGGCAGGAGGTGTGGCATGCATAGGATCCCTGACCAAGAGACCTCCCACCTGCTCTCAGACATAACATTGCTGTTACTGTGGAAACCAGACCCCTGGGGTGCCACATTCCCCCCTAGTGAAATTTAGTACTCCGGGACTAAACATAACAAGGTATAAACAATAATAATACAATAAGAAAAACACAATAAGATGGTTACGGCGTGTCCGCAACCGGGTGCAGTTTTGAAGAAAACAAAGGTGTCCATTTCACCAAAACAGGGAGACGTAACCAGGTAGGGGTCTGTCCTGCCCCGAGTCCTTAACAGTCTTTAGTCCATTCCTGGGTTACGCTCCAACCAATTGTACAAGGATTCCCGGTAAATCCACCAAGGACTCCTAAAAATAACTAGAAACACATAATTATTTACAAGTAACAGACAGGTGACCACAAATAAAACAATTTAAACACTTCAAATCCTCCAACGTGCGGGTAACTGGCCTCTAGTGGCCCTAGTGGACCTACGGAGTTGACTGTCTGGCCCTGAACTACAGGGTGTAGGAGCTGTCAAGGGTAAACTGGGCAGCTGTCTACGGGCTCTTTGGCTCACTAGGGGTACGGCAGGCTCACTATGAGCAGAGGGTTGATCCTCCTGTTCTGCTTGTGTGGAGTCTGCTGCCTCCTGAACCGGCTGCTCTTCCAGCTCTACCTGTTGCTCCGTAGGCACTTGGGATGCTGGTTGGAGGAACGTGAGGACGGGTACCACAACTGCACCATTGACTTGAGTCCAGGATCGAGGGAAGTCTCCGAGCACAGTACTAACCATATCTTCCCTTTCCTCTACGGGTCGAGGGTCTTCTTGCTCTCCTTCTGGGTTCCGTAGCTGTTCGGGACACTTCTTCAGGTGATCCCGGGATACAATGGCTGTGGTTTCCCCTCCGTCTTTACTGATGGTACAAATCTTTGGGTTGTCGTGGCTTGAGGGCAGTGCGGTGTACGGGTCCTTCTCCCACTGGTCGTCCAACTTGTGGAGCCGTCTCTTCCTCTTCAAGACCTGCTCTCCGGGTACCAGGGGAACAGCGGGAGCATACTGGTTGTAATTTTTCTCTTGTCTTTCCCTAGCGAGACAGAGACTTCGCTCCACGCTCTACTGTACTTTCCGGTACTGCTGCTGCCTCTCTGTGTCCCAGTCTGCTTCCGGTGAAGTGTCCTCGGGTGTCAGGACTCCCATCTCCAGGTCAACAGGTAGCTTACCAGGCCTTGCCCTCATTAGGTAAGCCGGGGTACAGTTGGTGGAACCTACAGGGATGTAGTTATATAGGTCCACCAGGTCGGGCAGCTTCTCAGGCCACAGACTGCGTTCTTCCAGGGGCAACGTTTTCAGAAGATCCATTACCACCTGGTTCATTTTCTCACAAAGTCCATTAGTTTGCGGATGATAGGGTGTCGTCCTTATCTTCCGGCAGCCATACAGATTGCAGAATTCCTGGAAGACCTCCGCTTCAAAGGCAGGTCCCTGGTCCGTCAGCACTTGGTCCGGGTACCCGTGTGGACGGCAGAAGTGCTGCTGGAAGGCTCTAGCTGCTGTTTGAGCTGTTAAGTCCTTAACGGGGACGACAACCAAGAACCGGGAGTAATGATCCACAATGGTTAACGCGTAGACGTAGCCACTTCTGCTTGGGGTCAGTTTTACATGATCCAAGGCTACCAGTTCCAACGGCTGCTTGGTGACGATGGACTGAAGGGGGGTCTTCTGGCTGGCACGGTCCTTCCTTCTTAGGTTGCACGGGCCACAGTCTCTGCACCACCTCTCGATGGTTCCCCTCATGCCTACCCAGTGGAACCGCCCGCGCAGCAGGAACTCCAGCTTCTTCCATCCGAAGTGTCCAGACCCGTCGTGGTATGCCTCCATCACCATGGCTGCGTCTCTTCGTGGCACCACTACTTGCCAGATTAGTTCATGCGTCCGGGAGTTAACCATTCTGCGGCACAACTTCCCCTTGTAAAGGAACAGTCGACTCTTCTCAGCCCACAGTTGTTTGGCTTCCTCCGGAGCGTCTGGGTCAAGGCGAGCCTCTGGCCGAGTCAGCATCTCCTTCACCAGTCGGACGGCAGGGTCACTGTCTTGCGTTTCCTCCCAGTTGTAGTGAGGCAAGGGGTTAAACGTAGCGGCTTGCTTACTCCTTACCCGATGGGAATACTGGATAGTCCCATGACGGTGGAACGCGGGGAGATCGACTTCTTCCAATCCCTCTGGATCTTCTCCTACGTCCGGTAGGTTTGGCATCCTGGACAGGGCGTCCGCGTTGGTATTGGAGCGTCCTGCCCGGTATTTGATTGTGAACTCGTAGTTGGACAGACGGGCCATCCATCTCTGCTCTAGGGCACCGAGTCTTGCCGTGTCCAGGTGTGTCAACGGGTTGTTATCCGTGTACACGGTGAACCGGGAAGAAGCGAGGTAGTGCTTAAAGCGTTCGGTGACTGCCCACACCACTGCCAGGAACTCTAGCTTAAATGAGCTATAATTCTCAGGGTTTCTTTCGGTGGGTCGCAGTTTTCGACTGGCGTAAGCGATTACTCGTTCTTTCCCCTGCTTGATCTGGGACAGTACGGCTCCTAGCCCGATGTTACTTGCGTCGGTGTAGAGGATAAAGGGCTGACTGTAATCAGGGTACGCCAGGATTTCATCCCCCGTGAGGGCCATCTTCAGCTGGCGGAAGGACTCTTCTTCTAACTTCTCCCATTTGAAGGGCGGCTTCTGGTTCTTGGCCTTCCGGGACTGGCCTATCAGGAGGTCCTGCATAGGAGCTGCCTTTTTGGTGAAACCGGGGATGAATCTGCGGTAATAGCCTACCAACCCGAGGAACTGCCGCACTTCCTTTACACTGGAGGGACTTGGCCATTCCTTAATTGCGGTGATCTTATCAGGGTCGGGAGCCACTCCGTCAGCGCTCACCACGTGTCCCAGGTACTGCACCTTTGGTTTTAGGAGGTGACACTTGGAGGGTTTTACCTTTAGGCCGTAGTTTGCCAGAGCTTCGAACACTTCCGCCAGGTGTTTCAGGTGGTCCTCATAAGTCTTGGAATATACGATGACATCGTCCAGGTACAACAGGACCGTCTCGAAGTTTCTGTGGCCCAGACAGCACTCCATTAATCGTTGAAAGGTTCCTGGTGCGTTACAGAGTCCGAACGGCATGCAGGTAAACTCGCTAAGTCCCATCGGGGTGGTGAATGCGGTCTTCTCCCGGTCCGCCTCTGCTACAGGAACCTGCCAGTACCCGCTAGTGAGATCCAAGGTAGAGAAGAAGTTAGCAGATCTTAAAGCAGCCAAAGACTCCTCTATCCTTGGTAAGGGGTACGCATCCTTGTGTGTGATACGGTTGATTTTCCGGTAATCTACACACATCCTCATGGTGTTGTCTTTCTTTTTGACTAAGACTAGTGGAGCTGCCCAGGGGCTACAGCTATCCCTGATCACCCCAGCCTCCTTCATGTCCCTAAGCATCCCCTTGGCGTGTTGGTAGTGTGCAGGGGGTACGGGTCGATACCTCTCTTTTATGGGAAGATGGTCTCCCGTGGGGATGTGGTGTTCTACCCCCTTGACTCGCCCAAAGTCTAACGGGTGTTTACAAACACTCTCTCGTACTCTTGAACCACCCGATAGACTCCCTGTCTCTGGTGTGAGGGAGTGGAGTCAGTACCCAAATGTAGTTGCTGACACCAGTCCTCCATTGTTTCCTTAGAGCCGTTACTTTCCTCCGGGGAAGATGGAGGCAAGGGTTCTACGGACTGTATGGAATTTTGATTGATGGTATACAATTTGGCTAGCGTGCCATACCGGGGCAGGTACACTTCCCTCTTCCCGATATTTATTATGCGAACGGGCACCCTCCCATGGCGTACATTGACCACCCCCCCGTGCTGTCAAAATGGTTGGGCCTACTGTCTGAGTAAACTGGTTCTACCATTGCCTGGTAATCTCTACCTCTCAGACCAATAGCTGCCCGGCACCAAATCATCATTTCACTTTTTGGGGGCATGGCAATAGGAAAAGGGTCACACATTCTTACGCTACCAATCTCACCACCGGAGAGTTCTATCTGTTGCCGTCGCATCAGTGCCCGGATCTCTTTCTGGAGCACTCGCTGCTGGCCGGAGCTGGCGTTCTTGGCAACCTGCTGTAGAAGGAAAATCACCTCTGCAAGACAATTTTCAATTACATTAGTTCCTAGAGTTATCTTTGGGTGACTCTCGTGCTTGTCAATGTCTACAATGATCAGTCCCTGTGCCGCCAATTCAACTCTACCAATTTTAATGGTCACCTCTTTAAATCCAATCTGTGGCACGGGCTGACCATTGCTGGCGATGATACTCAAGTCGTCGTCAGGGTAGCGGGTGATATCCGAGTCATTCCAGTACTGCTTGAAGAGCACGTACGGGATAGTGGTAACCTGTGACTCGGTGTCCAGTAGGGCACTCATGGGGATGCCATCCAGTACCACAGGCAAGACTGGACGTCCTCCCACATATTTGTCGCGCCAGTTCGATGGGCCTGATGATCTTTTTCCTGGGGTTTGGCCCTCTACCCCAGGTTGTGCCAGTTTAAAGGACAGTACCTTGCCATATGTCCGGGTTGATTGCAGCGGCGGCAGATGGGTTGTCCGTCCTCATTGTATCGGTCGCTGGGTCTTCCTCTGGCCGGTGGGGTCCTCCTTGGTCGACGCCACGGGATGTCCTCCGGTCCGGATGCCAGCTGGATCTTCCCTGGAGTGGAAACCTGTAAAGACTGCACAGTTTGGGTTAGCGCGGCAACGCTTTTAGCTAGCTCTTGGACCTGATGGTGCAGGTCTGGAGCCGGGTCATTGTTCAAAGCCTGCGCATCAGCTCCCACAGGCCCTGCCGACAAGGGTGCCGCCTCCTGGTGGTAAGTGGTAGTGGGGCGTCTGTGGGTCACAACGCCACCTGGTGCCGGTTCTCGGAGCACCCGGATGGCTCTGTCCTTGAACTGTGCAAATCCCAGATGAGGGTCCTGTAAGGCCATTGCCCGCAACTGGGTTCGGTGGGCATTGCAATATAAACCCTCTATAAATTGTTCAGTCAACAGCCTGTCCTCGTCTCCCACGCCGTCAGGGTCGGTCTGCTTAATGGCTCTCAGGGCCTCTTGTAGGTTCAGGGCATAGTCCCTTATACTCTCGTGTGCTCGCTGCTTGCACCCGTAGAATCTAAGCTTGATCTCGGCTGAGGTGCGGGTATCAAAGGTGTCCCTCAGCCGGGTTAGTATCCCTGCAACAGTCCTTCCCCCAGGTGGCCAGGATTTTACCTCCCTTTGGGCTGCCCCGGTTAATTGGGCCACCAGGATGCTCACTTTTTGCTCTTCTGTGAGGGGATACACCTGGAAGAGGCTATCCAGCTTTTCTCTAAAGTCATGCAGGGTATGTGACTCCCCTGAGTACTGGGGTAGCCAGGCCGCTCCCGGGATATAGGGCATGGTGAAAGGCATGACTGCAGCAGCGGTGGCGCTGGCGGGGGTTGAGGCAGTGAAGCTCTCCTCCGTATCCGACATCTTCCTCCCCCCTAGTGGACCGTGGCCTACCTTGCGATGATCCTCTTCCGTAGGCCGCGGCTCCGCAGTGGATCGTCAGGGTTGAGGACCTTCCGTCGCGCTCCTGTGACGTCGGCGTCTGCTGGGCTCCTTCCAGGACCTTACGCAACGTCCGGACGTGAGGCGGGGCTTCAGTTTTCGCGCGCTTTCGGAGTCCACGCCCCTCTTCTTCCCGCGCGGCGTCTTTAAGATGGCGTCCAACGGCGGGAAAACTCCACGGATGGCGGGAAGAAGGCAGAAGATGGCGCCGGATGGCGGGAAAACTTCGCGGATGGCGGGAAGAAGGCAGAAGATGGCGCCGGATGGCGGGAATCTTCACCACTGGTAAGTTTGAACAGTCTTTTTCAGGCACGCAGTACCCGGTGGTTGCGGGCACGAAATCCTGCCGACTACGCCAAAAGTTGACGCACCCCTGGGCCTTCGTCGCGCGGCATCGCGCGCACGGGAGCTTACCCGGAGCCGGATCTGTTGAGGGTTGTAGTCTCGTGGCGGTGACCCGGTCCGTGCCCAGGGAGTCAAACTGAGCGGCGATGTATTAGCGGTAGATGTTGGACGACTACGCCACCCGTTGAATGCAGCGAAGGAGCTGCCGCTGCAGGGCAGACCGCTGAGGCCGGTGGTAGGATTGTGCAGCGTGATAGTATCACCCCCAACGGGAGGGGTATGGCCTCAGGGCAGCCAACGTGGATGATGGGGGTAGCAGGATCACTCAGAGACGATGCGGTGTAATTCAGGGTCTTTACTGGTGATAAAGATAGACCCTCCCGGAGTACTGGCTAGCGATCGGGGCCTGGTCAGTCCTTGAGCAGATGGGATCTCCCCTGGCCAGGCGGAGTTGTAGGCCTCCCAAACTGACTGTACTCTTCTGGCTACCTTGCTAGAGGCGGGTATAAGTAGCCCACGTCCCTGAGTGTACCGTGTGGTGCTCACCCGTATGGCCGGTGACTCGGGGCCTTCTAGTGGCGTCCGCTCCACGACGGCGGTGCTGGTCCCACGCGTGTGACCGTGCCTTCGGGTTTCTTGGCCAGAGGACCTGAAATCCCCTGCCGGGCGGTTTCTGCTGCTGGGTAAAGATTAGTCCCCACAGCCTCGGACTCCGGGTCCGGTGATAGCTTCTCAGTCAGGGCGAGCTCTGCAGCTGCCAGCCCCTGACTCCTTATAGCACTGCTCCCACAGAGCTCCTGATGTTCTTTTCCTAGATCTGCTTCTCTTCTCTGTCTCTACTTCTTCTCTACTCCTAACCCTGCCTCAGCCCTAGGTTTATATAGGGGAAGTTCTTCCCCTCCCAGGACTGGGCAGGAGGTGTGGCATGCATAGGATCCCTGACCAAGAGACCTCCCACCTGCTCTCAGACATAACATTGCTGTTACTGTGGAAACCAGACCCCTGGGGTGCCACATTTGCATCAAGAATTTGTTGAAATTTCATTGAATCCAATCTTCCCTCTACCAGTAAAATGCTCCCCGTGCCATTGGCTGCAACATAACCCCAAGCATGATTGATCCACCCCCATGCTTAATGGTTGACAAGATGTTCTTTTCCTGAAATTCTGTGCCCTTTTTTCTTTACACATACCTTTGATCATCGTGGCCAAAGAGTTCTATTTTAACCTCATCGGTCCACAGGACTTGTTTCCAAAATGCATCAGGCTTGTTTCAATGTTCTTTTACAAACTTCTGACACTGAATTTTATGGTGAGGACGCAGGAGAGGTTTTCTTCTAATGATTCTTCCATGAATGCCATATTTGTGCAGGTGTCTCTGAACAGTAGAACAATGCACCGCAACTCCAGAGTCTGCTAAATCTTTCTGAAGGTCTTTTACAGTCAAGCGGGGGTTCTGATTTGACTCTTTAGCAATCCTATGAGCAGCTCTCACGTTGATTTTGCTTGGTCTTCCATACTGGGAAATTTGCATCATCTGGCCTTTACTAACGATGATAGTGAACAAGCCATAACCCTAACAGGCTAATTAGGGTCTGAAACTTTGGTCAAAGTTATCTGAGCACACAAATCACCAAGAATGCCCAAACTTTTGCATAGGCCCATTTTCCTTTTTGTAATTTTTAAAATGTAAAAGATGACAATATTTTTTTGTTTGACTAAAATATAAAGAAAATGTGTCATCTTTAACTTTAGGCTTTTTAGAGATCATTTCATCTTCAACTTGCTTAACTCTTCACAATAACAGTAATCTTGACCAGGGATGCCCAAACTTTTACATGCCACTGTATCCATTATATTTTATGGAGGGGTTCTCATGTGTTATTTTTTTTTGAGGACCATGTAGTCCACAAAAAAATTGAGACATCAGTTTTTCATCCAACTCATGGATTGAAATCACCCATACATGTCAATAGTCTATAATGGATACACTCTGTTATATTCAATCTGTTAAAAAATTGATAGTGATAGAACACGTGAGTATATTGGCCATGTGAAAGTGATCCAGGGGTAGTTGTAGGCTCAGACATCACTCACAGCTCAAAGTAAAATGTTTAGGGTCCTAGTCTGGTTACTATGGCCAAATTCACAAGTGTTTCAAATGGCCAACGCACAAATGTAACATGGATGGTATTCATGTAATCTGTTTACATCACGGACCCATTCATTAAAATGTGAATTGGGTACACAAATTGGTCAAAATTTGATCATGTAATTTTTTTATTGCGGGAATTTAACCCCTGTGATGCCGCTGTCAATAGTGACAGCTACATTTCAGGGCATCGCACAGGGAGTGTGCTCCCTGTCTCTTTCCATCAGTACAACGTGATGTGATCGTGTTATGCTAATGGTCTCCATTGTGATACCCAGTCACAAGATGGCCGGGGGTCCTTTAATGTCCTTCAGACAGGTGGCCTGTCAGTGCCTGCTCAGAGAGCAGGAGCTGAGATGCCTTGTTCCTGCCCATCAGTTGCTGATCTAATGCTCTGCAGTGCAAATGCATTGCAGAGTATTAGATCAGTGATCAGGGCAGGGAAAGTTGATATCCCATAGTGGGACAATGTAATAAAGTAAAAAAAGTTAATACAAATTATAAAAGTATTTAAAAAAAAATCACAAAATAAAGAACAACAAAAAAAATGAATACAATAATACATATTGGGTATCTGGGTACTCAGAAGAAATTACAGAACAGATTTTGGGGTCCATTTTCTCCTGTTACACTTGTGAAAATTCTAAATTTGAGGCTAAAAAATATTCTTGCAGGAAAAATGTGATTTTTTTTATTTTCACGGCTCAACATTATAACTTCTGTGAAGCACCTGGGGTCCAAGGTGCTCATCACACATTTAGATAAGTTCCCTGACGGGTCTAGTTTCCAAAATGGTTTCACTTGTGGCGGGTTTCCACTGTTAGGCACATCAGTGGCTCTCCAAACATGGCGTCCGCTTATTATGCCAGCAAATTTTACATTCAAAAAGTCAAATGGCGCTCTTTCCCTTCCGAGCCCTGCCGTGCACCCAAACGGGGGTTTTCCCCCACATATTGGGTATCAGTGTGCTCAGGAGAAATTGCACAACAAATTTCGGGACCCTTATGAAAATAAAAAAATGGGTCTAAAGTAAAATATTTGTGAAAAAAAGTTAAATGTTTATTTTTTCCTTCCACATTCCATGAATTCCTGTGAAGCACCTGAAGGGTTAATAAACTTCTTGAATGTGGTTTTGAGCACCTTGAGGGGTGCAGTTTTTAGAATGATGTCACTTTTGGGTGTTTTCTGTCATATAGACCCCTCCAAGTCACTTCAAATGTGATGTGGTCCCTAAAAAATGGTTTTGTAAATGTTGTTGGAAAAATGAGAAATCGCTGGTCAACTTTTAACCTTTATAACTTTCTAGCAAAAAAATTTTTGTCTCCAAAATTGTGCTGATGTAAAGTAGACATTTTGAAAATGTTATTTATTAACTGCGTTGTGTAATATGACTCCCTGATTTAAGGGCATAAAAATTAAAAGTTTGAAAATTGCAAAATTTTCACAATTTTCACCAAATTACAAATTTTTTCACAAATAAACGTAAGTCATATCAAACAAATTTTTACCACTATCATGAAGTACAATATGTCACGAAAAAACAATCTCAGAATCCCTGGGATCCTTGTCAGAATTTAAAAACTTGGCCTGGTCAGGAAGGTGAAAACAGGCTTTGGGATGAAAGGGTTAATTATCCCCACATTAGCTCCCACATTGTATAATAGCCCCTGAATTAGTCCGTAAGCTGTATAATGGTCCCCACATTAGCTCCCACACTGTATAAGAGCCCCTACATTAGATCTCACACTGTATAATGGCCCCCACATTAGTCACCAAGCTGTATAAAGGACTCCTCATTAATCCCCAAGCTGTATAATGGCCCCTGCGTTAGTCACTAAAATATATGAGGCCCCCAACACTGTTTCAGGGTCCCACATACTATGTATAAGGGTCCTCCATTGTTTATTATGCCCCCACCTCACACCACAAGTTTTAATAAAAAAAATAAAAAAATCATGTGCTCACCTAACCCTGAAGAGTCAAGTGCTGTCATAGCGCCGATGCATGCACAGAACATCAGAGACCCGGTGCGATGACATCCCCAACTCTGGACTCTGACGTTGGTACCTCAGCCGTTCTTTAGACCACAGGCTTAAAGCGACCTGCAGTCTACAGAATGGAGAGAGCGGTATTGCAGGGAGGCCATGTCTCCCTTCTATACTGCATGGCTTAACTGTGTCGGCGCACTGTGCATGCTGATCAGTGAAGGGTAGCGTAGCTCCAAATGGGCCCCTCTGAACGTGCGGCCCAGGGCAACTGCCTGCTCTGCTCTCTTTCGCCAAAGCTACCCTACTCATGCCTGTATGACTGTAAAAGTGAAGGGCCAATGTTTAGTGATATTATTGGTTGCATTGTGCTAGTACACTAGCAGCAGAGCAGACACTTGTTCCTGACTGAAAAATCAAGTATACATCTGTTCCTGACCGTGTGATAAAGTGTTTATATGTTCTCCTTTTATTCTCTTTCGTGTCTTGATGATGTGGCATAAGCTAATTTAACAAACCTACTTTTACAGTCTGATTACGGACTGCAATTTCCAGAATAACTGACCTGAAATCAACAGCCTTATACGTGCCTGTGAGACTGTTGATTTAGTAAGGACATCAACGATTGATCTGCAAATTAATGTCTGTACATAGAGTTTCAAACTAGGGCTTGTGAAACCAGTCTTATATATTAAAGAGGTTGTGAGCGGTGTGGGGCATAACCAAGTAAATAAAAATTTACTTTAGCTATTTTTTCATCAATGCCAGATAGGTGATGGGCGAGCACTAAAGTGCTCGGGTGCTCGTTGCTCAGGTCGAGCAAATCGTAATGCTCGGGTGCTCGACCCGAGCAACGAGCCCAATGTAAGTCAATGGGAAACTCGAGCATTTTTCTGGCGACTCCCCCGGAGGTCTGCAGAGGGCCTAAAAATTGTCCAAATTGATGGAAACAGTGCTCAAATGATATGGGAACAGCATGGGGAAGACCCCTGGAAGCATCTCTGACTCCCAGATCACTGCTGTGTACAATGTTGTTAGAGTATTACGCCACTTTTACGAACTCACAATAAAACATAAAAAAAAAGCCAAAATGGATTTTCCTGGGAAAAATGTTTAGAAACATTCTTTCCAGAGTAACGACTTGTATATAAGGCAAAATAAATATCCAAAAACAAAAGTGCTCCTCCACACCTTGGCCTATGTTCACACATAGTGTTTTTGATGTGTTTTTGCACTTTTGCATTGCTTTCAACAGTGAAAAATACATTCACTAGTAAATGTAATTTTAACATTTTACCACCTTATCTGGCCATGTGATGTGTGAGACATAATCAGACACATCTATTTATGAAGGAGGGACTGTGAAAGTCACAAAGCCTATTTTTACGAGGCCCATCAGGTGGCCCTTACTATTGTTAGAGGGCCAGCAGTCGTCCCTCACTATTGTGAGAGAGGCATCAACCGTCTATGCTTTGTTGTTGTCATTATTAAGGAGAGGCTCTCCTATACTGTTATTGCGTATGCAGTGACTGCAAGAGCTGCCAAAAATTTGGACACACCCCAATACCCCTTTGAAAAGACATAGAGGAGGGCCTCAGTAAAAAAAATGTTACCATTATAAAGGAGTGGATCTCCTACTAGTGGTAATGCTCATGCTGTGACTGCAAGGGCTGCCAAAATTTTGGAAAAACCCCACTAACAATTTAAAGACACTTAGAGCTGGGCCACAGTAATGAGTATGACATGTTCCCATTAGAAAGGAGAGAGTCTGCTATACAGTTATAGGATATGCAGTGAGTCCAACGGCTGCCAAATATTAGGAAAGACCCCACTAACAATTTAAAAACACATAGAGCTGGGCCACAGTAACGACATGTACCCATTAGAAAGGAAAGGAGAGGGTCTGCTATACAGTTATAGGGTATGCAGTGAGTCCAACGGCTGCCCAAATTTAGGAAAAACCCCACTAAGAATTTAAAGACACATAGAGCTGGGCCACAGTAACAAGTACGACATGTTCCCATTAGAAAGTAGAGGGTCTGCTATACAGTTATACGGTATGCAGTGAGTCCAATGGCTGACCAAATCTAGGAAAAACCCCACTAAGAATTTAAAGACACATAGAGCAGGGCCGCAGTAATGACAAATTCCCATTAGAAAGGAGAGGGTTGGCCTATGCCGTGAATGCAAGGGCTGCCAAAAATTGGGAGGCACTCCAATGCCCCTTGGAAGAGACTTAGAGGGCCTCATAAAAAAATGTTCCCATTAGAAAGAAGCGGGTCTCCTATACTTGTAATGCCCATGCACTAAGTGTATGGGCTGACAAACATTTACCCCTGGGGGTATACATGAACATACTGTATAAGTTTTTTTTTTTAAGGGCATCATAAACACCCTTTAACCCCTTTGAAACCCTGGAATTTTCCATTTTTGCATTATCGTTTTTTGCTCCCCGTGTTCCCAGAGCCATAGCGTTTTTATTTTTTGGTCAATATGGCCACGTGAGGGCTTATTTTTTGCGGGATGAGTTGTACTTTTGAACGACATTATTGGTTTTACCATACCGTGTATGGGAAAAAGGGGAAAAAAATTCCAAGTGCGGTTAAATTGCAAAACAATGTGCAATACCACAGATGTTTTTTTTTTTATTTTTTTTTACCACGTTCACTGAATGCTAAAACTGACATGCAATTATTATTCTCCAGGTCATTACGAGTTCGTAGACACCAAACATGTATAGGTTCTTTTTATTTAAGTGGTGAAAACAAAATTCCAAAATTTGATAAAAAATTAAAAATGGCGCCATTTTCCAAGGCCCTTAGCGTCTCCATTTTTCGGGATCTGGGGCCGGGTGAGGGCTTATTTTTGCACACCGAGCTGAAGTTTTTATTGATAACATTTTGGGGTAGATTCGATGTTTTGATCGCCCATTATTGCATTTTATTTCAATGTTGCGGCGACCAAAAAATTTAATTCTGGTGTTTAGAATTTTTTTCTCATTACGCCGTTTACCGATCGGATTAATTCTTTTTTTATTTTGATAGATCGGGCGATTCTGAACGCAGCGATGCCAAATATGTGAGACTAGAAGTAGGATCAGCAGATCACCTCTATGTAGCAGAAATGCTCCTGTGCTTTGAGCTTTGAGCGCCAACCACTAGGTGGCGCTCATAGTGATCAGCTCATGACAACCACTGTAGTCTGCTGCAGACCCAGGGTTGTCATGCCCACGCATCGGTGACCCGCGATCACGTGACGGGGTCACCGATGGTCGGGGTAAGTGACGCGCTTCTGGAGCGGCAATGTTAAATGCCGCTGTCAGAGATTGACATTAACAGCCACGGGTGGATCGCGATTCCACAAGCGGCTGTTGCGGGCACATGTCAGCTGTAATAATCAGCTGACATGTGCTCGGTTCAGTGTGGGCTCAGCGCCGGAGCCCGCGCTGAACAGGGGGTTACAGCCTGTTGCGTACTAATACACCACAGGCTGTAAAGTGGTTAAAAAAATTATGTGGGTGTTGCATCACGGAACATGGTCACCCTGGTGATATGGTGGTGGAGGATGAGGATGAGGAGAAGGAGGAGGACAAGAGCAAATAGCCAAAATCAGGAAGCGTATACCTATGTGTGTGTGTGAAGAGGTGCATGGAAATACACCAACCAAAAAAAGACACTGGATTTGAGTTTATGTTACGCTGCTATCATTCGGTGGTGTTGAGAAGTCTAGCCCAGTCCAGCCCTTGTTCATTTTTATAAGAGTCAGCCTGTCAGCATTTTCAGTTTACAGGTGGATGCGCTTATCAGTTATAATTCCACCAGCGGCACTAAAAACCCGCTCTGATAAAACGCTAGCGGCAGGGCAGCCCAGGACCTCCAAGGCGTAGAGAGCCAGTTCATTCCACGTATCCAGCTTGGATACCCAATAATTAAAAGGCACAGAGGAATCATGGAGGACGTTGGTACGGTCGGCAAGGTACTCTCTCAGCATCTTCCCAAACTTTGCACTCCTTGTGAGAGTACCCCGCACCTCAGGGCTGTGCGATGGGAGGGTCTGAGAAAACTGTCCCAGAACTTTGACAGTGTTTCCCTCCCTCTGCTGGATTGCATTTGTCTCTCTCTCACCTGTACTCCTTGGTTGTCCAACGAACTGTGACCTCTGCGTTTTCAGATGGGAATTTTTTTAATAGTTCCGCAACAAAGGCCTTCTGGTACTCCCCCATTTTTGTAGACCTGTCCGCCTCAGGAAAAAGAGATATAAAATTCTCCTTGTAGCGTGGGTCTAGAAGTGTCACCAACCAGTAATGACTGTCACCCAAAATTTTGAGAACGCGAGGGTCATGGGAAAGGCAGCGTAACATAAACTCAGTCATGCGTGCCAGACTGCAAACAGGCAAGACTTCCTCCTCCTCCTCTCTGTCCTCTGGCCATACACGCTGAATAGACGGTATGACAGTTGTGCAGGTAGTACCGTCTATAGCGCATGAAACTAGCTCCTGTTCTTTATCCTCCTCCTCCTCTTCCTCATTGTCACCCAATCCACATTGGGATGAGATGAGGCTGGGCTGTGTGGAATCACCCTGTATGGTTCATTGCTCCATCTCATCGTGCTCCGCCTGCAATGCATCTTGATTGTGAGCAGAGAGCGTTTCAGAAGACAGAGAAGAGGGATGGTGACGCTAATTATGGCGTCATCGCCGCTCACCATCTTGGTGGAGTCCTCAAAGTTTTGGAGGATGGTACCTATGTCTGACATCCATGTCTACTCCTGAGGTCTTACGTGTGGAGTCTGAACTGAATACCGACGGCCTTGTTGATGCTGGTGCTCAACAACTGCCCTCTTCTGCTCACAAATCCTTCCCAACATCGGCAGTATAGGGTTCCAATGCGTGGGTACATCACATACCAGTCTGTGAGCCGGAAGCTGCAAATGCTGCTGAAACACGACAAGGGCGGCGGAAGCTGTGGGTGACTTATTAAAATGGGCACACAGATCTGCCTGCTCTTTCAGAGCTGTCCACAACTTTTCAGCATTGTGCGGTTTGTCACCTAAGCATATTAGCTTCAGCACAGCCTGTTGCCGCTTGGCCGAGGCAGTGCTGCAGTGCTTCCAGCTTGTGACTGATGTGGTCATTTCGGAGATAAAGGCTGAATAGGAGGAGGAGACTGAGGAGGATGAGGTGCAGGAGCTGTAGACTGTGGGGGCAACCCTGATTGAGGCCCGCAATCCTTGGTGTTGGGAGGACGTGTTCCGTCCCAAGGTCCGACTGGGTCCCGGCTTCCACTATGTTAACCCAGTGTGCCTTCAGTGAGATGTACCGTCCCTGCCCACAAGCACTTTTCCACGTGTCCGTGGTTAGGTGGACTTTCCCGGTAACTGCGATGTTGAGGGCACGGCTAATGTTTTGGGACAAATTCTTGTGTAATGCGGGGACAGCACACCGGGAGAAATAGCGGCGTCTGGGGACCGAGTACCGAGGGATGGCCGCCGCCATCAGGTTGCAGAATGCTTCCGTCTCCACGAGCCTAAAAGGCAACATTTTGAGCGCAAGCAGTCGTGAAATGTGGGAACTTAGTATTGTGGCCTGTGGGGCATTGGCTGCGTATTTGCGCTTGCGTTCCAAGGACTGGGGTATGGACAACTGAACGCTGCGCTGGGACAAGGACGTGGACGTGCTTCCTGATGCTGCTACTTGAGAGTGTGCAACGACAGGTCCAGGGGAGGAGGCATCTTCGCATGCACCATGGACAGAGGATTGGCTTGCATGCACAACAGCGGAAGAAGCAATGGTGCCACCCGCAGACACTGTTCCTGGACCCTGGGGTTCGGCCCACAAAGTCGGGTGCTTTGCTGCCATGTGCCTGATCATGCTGGTGGTGGTCAAGCTGCTAGTTTTGCCACCCCTGCTGATGCTGGCCTGGCAGGTGGTGCAAATGGCCTTTTTGGGGTAATTGGCAGAGTCTTTAAAAAAACAACCAGACTCGGGAAGACCTAACAATTGTACTGGCAACTTCCTTCTTGTTGGTGTTACGGGCAACGGCTGCCTGCCTTCTTTCTGCCGCCACCACACTACTTCTTCCTGCTTGTTGGGGTGCTCTGCTTGCCCCCCCCGTGTGCTCCTCTCCTCGCTCTTCATGTCCTCCTGCCAGATTGGGTCAGTTATTTTATCATCCACCACCTCGTCTTCCACTTCCGCACTCTGGTCCTCCTCCTGACTTTCTGGCAATCGTGTCTCATCATCGTCCACCTCTTGTGACACTTTCCCACCGTCGCCTCTGTGTATATATATAAATGGGAAAGTGAATAGCTCTTCGGAGTGTCCAAGTGTGGGATCAGTTGTCTCCGGGCATTCAGCATGGTGGGAGGAAGGAGGTTCAGGGTGAGGAATATGCGGTCCAGACTCACGGCTACTGAGACTTGACCGTGTGGAAGACAAGGTGGTGGTGATGGCTAAGTGACTGGAAGCATTATCTGCTATCCAACCAATAACCTTTTCACACTGCTCTGAGTTCAATAGTGGTGTTCGGAGGTCCCCTATTAATTGGGACAGGAAGGTCGAGCGAGAAGATGTGGGTGTTTGCTGTGGCACAATTTCAGCTTGACCATGGCCTCAGCCTCTGCATGCACCATCATCACCATCACGTCCAGTTCCCCGTCCCTTGCCATGCACCTTGCCTATTTTAAATGGAGGACAATATCTTCCACGCTCACAACAAATGACTGAATTTGGAGTGAACTTATATGTGATCCGTGTGACGGACAAGCCCCAGTTTTAAATACCTGGCCTGTAGGTAACTATTTTGAACAGCAATCTGGTGTCAAATGCTTCACTGACACACTGAAACTAATTTTTAATGGAGGCCAGAAATGGCAGTATTTTCTGAAAACGTATATGTGATCCATGTGACGGAGAAAACACAGTTTTAAATACCTGGCCTGTAGGTAACTATTTTGAATGGCAATCTGGTGTCAATTGCTTCACTGACACACTGAAACAAATTTTTAATGGAGGCCTGAAATGACAGTATTTTCTGAAAATGTGTATGTGATCCGTGTGACGGAGAAAACACAGTTTTAAATACCTGGCCTGTAGGTAACTATTTTGAACAGCAATCTGGTGTCAATTGCTTCACTGACACACTGCAACAAATTTTTAATGATGGTCAGAAATGGCAGTATTTTCTGAAAACGTATATGTGATCTGTGTGATGGAGAAAGCACAGTTTTAAATACCTGGCATGTAGGTAACTATTTTGAACAGCAAACCGGTGTCAAAAACTTTGCTGACACACTGAAAAAAAAAATTTAATGGCGGCCAGAAATGGCAGTATTTTCTGAAAATGTATATGTGATCCGTGTGACGGAGAAAACACGGTTTTAAATACCTGGCCTATAGGTAACTATTTTGAACAGCAATCTGGTGTTAATTGCTTCACTGACACACTGAAACAAATTTTTAATGAAGGCCAGAAATGGCAGTATTTTCTGAAAACGTATATGTGATCCCTGTGACGGAGAAAACACAGTTTTAAATACCTGGCCTGTAGGTAACTATTTTGAACAGCAATCTGGTGTCAATTGTTTCACTGACACACTGAAATTTTTTTTAATGGCGGCCAGAAATGGCAATATTTTCTGAAAACATATATGTGATCCGTGTGACGGAGAAAACACAGTTTTAAATAGCTGGATTTTTAGTGCTGTAATATGGAAAGGACCTGGCTGTATTCTGCAGTGCCAACAAGCAAATGGCGCAGAAAAACTGAGTTCTCTGGATTGCTTTTTAAGCAAATAATGAGGATTAAGTTCCAAAACAAAAATATTCCTGGCCCTTGAGACCTGGGCCTATTTCTAGAAATATCTAACAGCAGCAGCAGACAAAACTGGAATGGACTTGTCCTATGTGCACTGCAGTCTGTTATATACCCTGCATGCCTATATACACTGCCTGCCTGATATCTCTGCAGATGGATTAGTCCTCAGAAGGACTGTTTGTTGAGATGGATATGTGTCTCTAATATAATTTGATACACCTACACTAACTAGAAACAAACAAATCTCTCCCTAGCTCAGCAGCACCTCTCCCTACACTGTCTGATTCCGGAGTGACTGTGACGAGCATGGCGGTGCCATGTCTGATATAGACCTGATGACGCTGTGCGGCCAGCCAATCGCTGCAATACCACAACCAACATGGCTACATCATTACAGTGAGTGGCAGGCAATCCCTGTATGTTCATTGGCGCTCTAAAGAGCACCAAACATGCAGTGAAGAGACCCGAGCTCCCCATGAGCAACCCCGGTAATACTCGGTGAGCGTCGAGCATGTCGAGCAGTGAGATGCTCGGGCGAGCACCGAGCAGTAGCGAACATGCTCGCTCATCACTAAAAGGCACATAGAGCTGGGCCACAGTAACGACAGAGGAGAGGGTATGCAGTGAGTCCAACAGCTGCCAAAATTTAGGAAAAACCCTACTAACAATTTAATGACACATGGAACTGGGCTAGAGTAACGAGTACGAAATGTTGCCATTAAAAAGGAGTGGGTCTCCCATACTGTTTGTCTTTGGAGTGAATGCATCGGCTGCCTAAAGGGTGGAGGAACTCCAGTGTCCCTTGCAAGAGACGTAGAGGTTGGATGGCCTCCTGAAAACAATGTTCCCATTATTAGGAAGTGGGTCTCCCATACTATTTGCCTATGCAGTCAATTCAACAGCAGCCAAAAATTTGGAGGAACTCCAATGCCCCTCGCAAGAGACGTAGAGGTCACAAGGCCTACTGAAAACAATGTTCCCATTATTAGTAAGTGGGTCTCCCTTACTGTTTGCCTATGCAGTGAATGAAACAGCTGCCAAGAATTTGGAGGCACTCCAATGCTCCTTGCAAGAGATGTAGAGGTCGGAGGGCCTCCTGAAAACAATGTTCCCATTATTAGGAAGTGGGTCTCCCTTACTATTTGCCTATGCCGCTCACCATCTTGGTGGGGTCCTCAAAGTTTTAGGATGGTTCATATGTCTGACATCCATGTCCACTCCTGAGGTCTTATGTGTGGAGTCTGAACTGAATACCGCATGTAAAGTTCCAATGAGTAGGGACATCGCAGATCAGTCAGTGAGCTGACTTTCTAAAATGGGCACACACGCGCCATACTTTGACAAGCAGATCTGTCAAATCTGGTTAGGTTTTGAGAAACCGCTGAACCATGGGGTTAAGCACATGGGCCAGGCATGGTACGTGTGTGAGCTCAACTCGCCTCAGAGCCGCCACCAGGTTCCAGTCATTGTCACACATGACCATGCCTGGCTGTAGGGTCACCAGTGTCAGTCACAGATCTGCCTGCTCTTTCAGAGCTCTCCACAACTCTTCAGCGTTGTCCGGTTTGTCACCTAAGCATATTAACTTTGACACAGCCTGATGCCGCTTGGCCAAGTGCTGCAGTGCTTCCAGTTGTCGACTGATGTGGTCATTTTGGAGATAGAGGCTGAAGAGGAGGAGGAGGTGCAGGAGCTGTAGAATGTGGGGGCAACCCTGATTGACCCAGGGCCCGCAATCCCTGGAGTCCGGAGGACAAGTTCCATCCCAAGGTCCTACTGGGTTCCGGCTTTAATTTTATTAACCAAGTGTACTGTCAGCGAGATGTACCATCCCTGCCCACAAGCACTTGTTCACGTGTCCGTGGTTAGGTGGACTCTCCCAGTAACTGAGTTTTTGAAGGCACGGCTAATGTTGTGGGACAAGTGCTCATGTAATGCGGGGATGGCACACCGGGAGAAATATTGGTGACTGGGAACCGAGTACCGAGGGACATCCGCTGCCATTAGGTTGCGGAAAGCTTCTGTCTCCACAAGGCTACAAGGCAACACTTCGAGTGCAAACATGCGCGAAATGTGTGAATTTAGTATTGTGGCCTATGGGGCATTGGCTGCATATTTGCGCTTGCATTCCAAGGACTGTGGGTAGGGACAACTGAACGCTGCGCTGGGACAAGCACAAGGACGAGCTTGCTGATAGTGCTAGTTGAGAGTGTGCAACGACACGTGCAGGGCGGGAGGCATCTTGGCATGCGCCATGGACAGGGGATTGGCGTGCACGCACAACAGCAGAAGAAGCAGTGGTGTCACCTGCAGACACTGTTTCTGGACTCTGGGGTTTGGCCTAATTAGTCAGGTGCTTTGCTGCCATGTGCCTGATCATGCTGGTGGTGGTCAGGCTGCTAGTTTTGCTACACTGATGCTGGCCTGGCAGGTGGTGCAAACGCCTTTTTTGGTGGTGCAAATGGCCTTATCTGCAGAGTCTTTAAAAAACAACCAAACTTGGGAAAACCTAACAGTTGTACTGGCAACTTCCGTCGTGTTGGCGTTATAAGGAATGCTTTCCTGCCTGGAGTCTGCGGCCACCACACTTATTCTTCCTGCCTGTTGTGGTGCTATGTCTCTTCCCCTGTGTGCTGCTGTCCTCGCTCTGTATGTGCCCCTGCCAGGTTGGGTCAGTTACTATATCATTCACCACCTCGTCTTCCATTTCCACACCCTGGTCCTCCTCCTGACTTTCTGGCAATTGTGTCTCATCATCATCGTCGACCTCTTGTGACAGTAATTTCACTTTCCCACCGTTGCCTTTGTGTGACCGTGGCTGCTCCAA
Source organism: Phyllobates terribilis (assembly GCF_046119375.1). Taxonomy (NCBI): domain Eukaryota; kingdom Metazoa; phylum Chordata; class Amphibia; order Anura; family Dendrobatidae; genus Phyllobates; species Phyllobates terribilis. The sequence continues at coordinate 79,671,481 of NW_027362771.1, read as the reverse complement.
TATTTGGGCATTGCTACACGCGTTCTCCTCTTGACTCGCTTGAATCTAAAAATGGAAAAGTGAACAGCTCTTCTGAGTGTTGGATCAGTTGTCTCCGGGCACTCGGCATGGTAGGAGGAAGGAGGATCAGTGTGAGCAATATGCGGTTCAGACTCACGGCTACTCAGAGTTGACCGTGTGGAAGATAGGGTGGTGGTGGTGGCAAAGTGACTGGAAGCATTATCTGCTATCCAACCAACAACCTTTTGACACTGCTCTGGGTTCAATAGTGGTGTACTGCGGTCCCCTAGTAATTGGGACAGGAAGATCAAGCGACAAGATATGGGTGTTTTTTGTGGCACAATTTCAGCTTGCCCACAGACACTTCCTCGGCCTCTGCATGCACCATCACGTCCACTTTCCCGTCTTTTGCCATGCACCTTGCCCATTTTAAATGGAGGACAATATTTTCCACGTTCACGAGAAATGACTGATTTTGGAACGCAGTTATATGTGTTATGTCTGACAGAGAACCACGGCTTTAAATAGCAGGCCTGTAATTTACTAATATTATTCTACACAGAGACCTAGTGTGAATAGCTTGACTGACACACTGCAACGAAATGAAAATGAAAGAAATGGTTGATTTTGGAACACTGTTATAGGTGATATGTCTGACAGAGAACCACGGTTTTAAATAGCAGGCCTGTAATTTACTAATATTATTCTACGAAGAGATATCTGACGGATTTAGGTAGTAACAATACACGAGTATCAATATAATCCATCACTAACACCTGCTCACCTAGGACAAAGAATATAAGCAAATCATCATATAGCAATTATGGAGAGGGAAGAGCCAAAGGCCCAAAAATGATGATTTGAAGAGAAAAGTAATTTGAAAAAATATAAACTTTATTATCAAAAAGTACATACAGTTAGGTTAGTAAATAAACACATACAAAGACCACAAAGTGTATTAAAATGACGCGCATGGTGGAAACTATCTCTCCATGGTCCTATAAATAATCAATAGAACTCCTAAGTAGTGTTGAGCGATACCTTCCGATATCAGGAAATATCGTATCGGATTGGATCGGGCCGATACCCAAAAAGTATCGGATATCGCCGATTCCGATACCGGAAACCAATGCAAGTCAATGGGACACAAATATCGGAATGAAAATAAACCCTTTCTTTCCTTGTAGGTTAATTCTACATGAAGTAAAACAACTAAGAATAATGTAGAATGACATGAAAAGCCGGCAATTCATCAGCGGCATTCACCGGTACCCGACAATTTACAACAGAAAGAATAGAGCTTCACACATAGATTAGATAGATAGAAACATGTCAGTCACATATATATGAAGTACAGTGACAGTGTTGCTTACTGTACTTGTCATTTAGTGTAAAGGATTTATTAAAAAAAATATTAGTGTTTTCGTGCACCGTCTCTTTAAGAAAGCCGGCCGGCAATTCAGCATCTGTACCCGACAATTTATAACAGACAGAATAGAGCTTCACACATAGATTAGATAGATAGAAACATGTCAGTCACATATATAAGAAGTACAGTGACAGTGTTGCTTACAGAACTTGTCATTTAGTGTAAAGGATTTATTTAAAAAAATAATAGTGTTTTCATGCACCGTCTCTTTAAGAAAGCCGGCCGGCAATTCAGCATCTGTACCCGACAATTTAGAATAGAAGGAATAGAGAATCACACATAGATTAGATAGATAGAAACATGTCAGTCACATATATATGAAGTACAGTGACAGTGTTGATTACTGTACTTGTCATTTAGTGTTAAAATAAAGGATTTATTTAAAAAAAAATTGGCGTGGGGTTCCCCTTAATTTTAGGCTCTAGCGGAGGTTAAGCAGACAGCTGGGGCAAATGTTTGAAGCCTGGGAAGGGGGTAATACCCACGGAGCTTCCCAGGCTACTAATATCAGCCCCCAGCTGAATACCTAGCCTTTACTAGCTATTAAAATGGGGGACCCCCCCAAAAAAATGACGTGGGGTCCCCCCTAATTTAATAGCTAGCACAGGCTAGGCAGACAGCTGGGGGCTGATATTAATAGCCCAGGAAGGGTGCCATGAATATTGGCCCCCTCCCAGGCTAGAAACACCAGCCGTCAGCCGCCCCAGAAATGGCGCATCCATAGGATGCGCCAATTCTGGCACTTAGCCTCGCTCTTCCACGCTGCCCTGGTGCGGTGGCAGGGGGTAATAGGGTTGGGGTTGATGTCAGCTTATAATGCCAGCTGACATCAAGCCCAGGTTAGTAATGGAGAGGCGTCTATAAGACACCCCCATTACTAACCCCATAGTCAAAGTTAAAAGAAAACACAAACACCCAGAGTAAAGTCCTTTAATTGAAATAAAGACACAATTCTTTATTGTTCTAAATTAAACCATACTTACCATCACGCCCATTCCAGCTGAAGCCAACGATCTCCTGCAATAAAAGAAAAATAATAAAGCAACCTCATCCTTACCTTTCGATGGTTCCCAGGACAGCTCCAGCTCTGCTACATCGAGATGACAGGCTGGACCGCAGCAGAAAGCTGCCATCCAGCCTGTCATCCCGCAGACACTGAGAAGCGCAGGCATGCTTGCGCTCCTCAGTGTCTCTCTGTGACGTCATCCAGATGAGCCGAGTTCATGTCCAATGAACTCAGCTCACCTCATGCACGTCACTGACAGCGTGGGAAAATTCTCCTGCACTCAGCGCTTCAGCGTGAGAATTCTCCCACGCTGTCAGTGACATACATGAGGTGAGGTCATGTCCAATGAACTCAGCTCACCTCATGCACGTCACTGACAGCGTGGGAAAATTCTCACGCTGAAGTGCTGAGTGCAGGAGAATTTTCCCACGCTGTCAGTGACGTACATGAAGTGAGCGGAGTTCATTGGACATGACCTCGGCTCATCTGGATGCCGTCACAGCCAGACACTGAGGAGTGGAAGTATGCCTGCGCTTCTCAGTGTCTGCGGGATGACAGGATGGATGGCAGCGTTCTGCTGCGGTCCAGCCTGTCATCTCGATGTAGCAGAGCTGAAGCTGTCGTGGGAGCCATGGAAAGGTAAGGATGAGGTTGCTTTATTATTTTACTTTTATTGCAGGAGATCGTTGGCTTCAGCTGGAATGGGCGTGGTGGTAAGTATGGTTTAATTTAGAACAATAAAGAATTGTGTGTTTATTTCAATTAAAGGACTTTTTTCTGGGTGTTGTGTTTTTTTAAATACTTTACTAGAAATTCATGGTGGTCATGTCTAATATTGGCGTGACCCCATGAATTTTGGGCTTAGGGCCAGCTGATAATGCCAAGCTGGCCTTAACCCCTTTATTACCCAGTGAGCCACCGCACCAGGGCCCTGGATGAGTTGGGTACAGCGCCAGAAGATGGCGCTTCTATGAACGCGCCATTTTCTGGGGCGGCTGCGGACTGCAATTTGCAGCGGGGGTGGCCCAGAAAGCTTGGGTCTCCCTGCGCTGCGGATTCCAGCCCCCAGCTGCCTAGTTGTATCTGGCTGGGCACAAAAATAGGGCGAAGCCCCACGCATTTTTTTTTAAAATTATTTCATGAAATTCATGGAATAATTAAGAAAAAAAGGGCTTCCCTATATTGTTGTGTCCAACCAGGTACAAATAGGCAGCTGGTGGTTGGGGGCAGCCCATTCCTGCCTGCTGTACCTGGCTGGACACAAATATAGTGCGAAGCCCCACGTCAATTTTTTTTTAATTATTTCATGAAATAATTTTTTTAAAAAAGGGCTTCCCTATATTGTTGTGTCCGGCCAGGTACAAATAGGCAGCTGGTGGTTGGGGGCAGCCTGTTCCTGCCTGCTGTACCTGGCTGGACACAAATATAGGGCGAAGCCCCACGTCAATTTTTTTTAAAATAAGTCCTTTATTTTAACACTAAATGACATTTGAGGAGTTAATAAAGATGCAGTCCCTAAATTATTATTTATTTTTTAATTCATTTTTCCCAAAACTTTTGACGTGGGCTTCGCCATATTTTTGTATGCCAGCCAGGTACAGCATCCAGCTTCTATGAACGCGCCATTTTCCGGGGTGGCTGCGCACTGCAATTTTCAGCGGGGGGAGGGGGGGGGGCAGAAAGCTTGGGCCTCCCTGCGCTGCAGATTCCATCCCCCAGCTGCCTAGTTGTACCTGGCTGGACACAAAAATAGGGAGAAGCTTCACGTATTTTTTTTTTTTAATTATTTCATGAAATTCATGAAATAATTAAGAAAAAAAGGGCTTCCCTATATTGTTGTGTCCAACCAGGTACAAATAGGCAGCTGGTGGTTGGGGGCAGCCCGTTCCTGCCTGCTGTACCTGGCTGGACACAAATATAGTGCGAAGCCCCACGTCAATTTTTTTTAAATCATTTCAGGAAATTCATGAAATAATTTAAAAAAATTGATGTGGGGCTTCGCCCTATATTTGTGTCCAGTCAGGTACAGCAGGCAGGAACGGGCTGCCCCCAACCACCAGCAGCCTATTTGTACCTAGCCGGACACAACAATATAGGGAAGCCCTTTTTTTCTGAATTATTCCATGAATTTCATGAATTTAAAAAAAAAAAAACGTGGAGCTTCGCCCTATTTTTGTGTCCAGCCAGGTACAACTAGGCAGCTGGGGGCTGGAATCTGCAGCGCAGGGAGGCCCAAGCTTTCTGGGCCCCACCCGCTGCAAATTGCAGTCCGCAGCCGCCCCGGAAAATGGCGCGTTCATAGAAGCGCCATCTTCTGGCGCTGTACCCAACTCATCCAGGGCCCTGATGCGGTGGCTCACTGGGTAATAAAGGGGTTAAGGCCAGCTTGGCATTATCAGCTGGCCCTAAGCCCGAAATTCATGGGGTCACGCCAATATTAGACATGACCACCATGAATTTCTAGTAAAGTATTTAAAAAAAACACAAACACCCAGAAAAAAGTCCTTTAATTGAAATAAACACACAATTCTTTATTGTTCTAAATTAAACCATACTTACCATCACGCCCATTCCAGCTGAAGCCAACGATCTCCTGCAATAAAAGAAAAATAATAAAGCAACCTCATCCTTACCTTTCCATGGCTCCCACGACGGCTCCAGCTCTGCTACATCGAGATGACAGGCTGGACCGCAGCAGAACGCTGCCATCCAGCCTGTCATCCCGCAGACACTGAGAAGCGCAGGCATACTTCCACTCCTCAGTGTCTGGCTGTGACGGCATCCAGATGAGCCGACAATGAACTCGGCTCACCTCATGTACGTCACTGACAGCGTGGGAGAATTCTCCTGCACTCAGCGCTTCAGCGTGAGAATTTTCCCACGCTGTCAGTGACGTGCATGAGGTGAGGTCATGTCCCATGAACTCGGCGCACCTCATGCACGTCACTGACAGCGTGGGAGAATTCTCACGCTGAAGCGCTGAGTGCAGGAGAATTTTCCCACGCTATCAGTGACGTGCATGAGGTGAGCTGAGTTCATTGGACATGACCTCGGCTCATCTGGATGACGTCACAGAAAGACACTGAGGAGCGCAAGCATGCCTGCGCTTCTCAGTGTCCGCGGGATGACAGGCTGGATGGCAGCGTTCTGCTGCGGTCCAGCCTGTCATCTCGATGTAGCAGAGCTGAAGCTGTCCTGGGAACCATGGAAAGGTAAGGATGAGGTTGCTTTATTATTTTACTTTTATTGCAGGAGATCGTTGGCTTCAGCTGGAATGGGTGTGGCGGTAAGTATGGTTTAATTTAGAACAATAAAGAATTGTGTCTTTATTTCAATTAAAGGACTTTTTTCTGGGTGTTTGTGTTTTTTTTAAATACTTTACTAGAAATTCATGGCGGTCATGTCTAATATTGGCGTGACCCCATGAATTTCGGGCTTAGGGCCAGCTGATAATGCCAAGCTGGCCTTAACCCCTTTATTACCCAGTGAGCCACCGCACCAGGGCCCTGGATGAGTTGGGTACAGCGCCAGAAGATGGCGCTTCTATGAACGCGCCATTTTCCGGGGCGGCTGCGGACTGCAATTTGCAGCGGGTGGGACCCAGAAAGCTTGGGTCTCCCTGCGCTGCAGATTCCAGCCCCCAGCTGCCTAGTTGTACCTGGCTGGACACAAAAATAGGGCGAAGCGCCACACATTTTTTTTTTTAATTATTTCATGAAATTCATGGAATAATTAAGAAAAAAAGGGCTTCCCTATATTGTTGTGTCCGGCTAGGTACAAATAGGCAGCTGGTGGTTGGGGGCAGCCCGTTCCTGCCTGCTGTACCTGGCTGGACACAATTATAGGGCGAAGCCCCACATAATTTTTTTTTAATTATTTCATGAATTTCCTGAAATAATTAAAAAAAAATTGACGTGGGGCTTCACACTATATTTGTGTCCAGCCAGGTACAGCAGGCAGGAACGGGCTGCCCCCAACCACCAGCTGCCTATTTGTACCTAGCCGGACACAACAATATAGGGAAGCCCTTTTTTTCTTAATTATTCCATGAATTTCATGAAATAATTAAAAAAAAAAAAACGTGGAGCTTCTCCCTATTTTTGTGTCCAGCCAGGTACAACTAGGCAGCTGGGGGATGGAATCTGCAGCGCAGGGAGGCCCAAGCTTTTTGCCCTCCCCCCCCCCGCTGAAAATTGCAGTCCGCGGCCGCCCCGGAAAATGGCGCGTTCATAGAAGCTGGATGCTGTACCTGGCTGGCATACAAAAATATGGCGAAGCCCACGTCAAAAGTTTTGGGAAAAATTTATTAAAAAATAAATAATAATTTAGGGACTGCATCTTTATTAAGTCCTCAAATGTCATTTAGTGTTAAAATAAAGGATTTATTTAAAAAAAAAATGGCGTGGGATCCCCCATAATTTTAGTCTCTAGCGGAGGTTAAGCAGACGGCTGGGGCAGATGTTTGAAGCCTGGGAAGGGGGTAAAACCCACGGAGCTTCCCAGGCTACTAATATCAGCCCCCAGCTGAATACCTAGCCTTTACTAGCTATTAAAATGGGGGACCCCCCAAAAAAAAATGACGTGGGGTCCCCTCTATTTTAATAGCTAGCAAAGGCTAGGCAGACAGCTGGGGGCTGATATTAATAGCTCAGGAAGGGTGCCATGAATATTGGCCCCCTCCCAGGCTAGAAACACCAGCCGTCAGCCGCCCCAGAAATGGCGCATCCATAGGATGCGCCAATTCTGGCACTTAGCCTCGCTCTTCCACGCTGCCCTGGTGCGGTGGCAGGGGGTAATAGTGGTGGGGTTCATGTCAGCGCCAGCTGCCATGAAGCCCAGGTTAGTAATGATGGCCGTCTATATGACACCCCCATTACTAACCTACAAAGTGTTAAAAAGAAAAAACACACTACACCCAGAAAAAAATAATTTATTTGAAATAAAACACCATTTTATTTAATTCTTAGTTTACTAAAAAAAAAATAGTTACCTGTCCACGTTCCTGCGCTGATCTCCCATGCACAGCTGTCACATCTGGAGATGGTGACAGCTGTGCATGGCTGCTGTAAGCTCACGCTGCCGGGAACACGTCCGCTCCCGGCAGCGGGAGCCACTGACTGAGGTCACCGGAGTGCATTCAGGCAGCGCAGCTCCGGAGACCTCCTTTACGGCAGTGCTGTACCGTGGGAATTTCTCACGATACAGCAGTGCCGTAAAGGAGCTAACCGGAGCAGCGCTGCCTGAACTCCGGTGAACCCTTACGGCCCCGTCATTCTAGCGGCGGCAGCGGTTCAGAGCGGTCACATTCTATGTGGCTGCTCTAAACTGGAGATCATCGTGGGACACTCGTGGACTACTACGGAGGGGTAAGGATAAGGTTGTGGTTTATTATTTTATATTTTATTACAGGAGATCGATGGCTTCGGGGAATTAGGTGTCTTGGTGAGTATAGGTGTAGTTTTTTATTTTTTACTTTATTTTAGGTGGCGATCGGCGGGGACAGGTAATGTATGAACTAATTTCTTTTAGGTAACCACTGGCCACCAATGACATGTATTTAACATTTATTGGGGACACAGTAGGGCAATTTAAATAGCAGGATCAGGCTGATGGGAACTACTGCTCCCATCGAGCTGATCCTGCTGGCAGGAGTGGACGGGGGACAGACATAGGCCGATGGGAGTAGTAGTGTCACATCGGCCTATGTCTGCCCGCACACACACCCGCACACACACCCGCACACACACACCCCGCACACACACACCCCGCACACACACCCGCACACACACACACCCCGCACACACACCCGCACACACACCCCGCACACACACACACCCCGCACACACTAATCATGACGGGTCCGGGAGGTGAGGCTGACCTGTGCGGCCGTGGGAAAGTTGATGTGAGTTCATGCAGTCAAGCATGAACTCACATGAACCCTCTGAGGGCACCGCGGCTACTTCAAATGAACAGCTGATCGGCATCACCTGATACCTCAGCTGTTCATTTGAAATAACCGGCGGGAAAGCGCAGCACAGAACGGGAAAGCCGGCGGTGAAGTCTTTTCACTGCCGGCTTCCCCGCCCGGGTCCTTCGCTCCTTGGTGCTGCGCTCCCCGCCCGGTCCTAATTTACGATCGGGATGGGAGGTGGCGAGGGGAGCGGAGGATCGGGGTGGGAGGCTGCGGGGAAGCAGTATGGGGCTGCGTGATTGTTTAAAAGCCGGCGGCTTTTTACCGCGCGCCGGCTTTTAAACAATCAGGAGAATTCTCCCACGCTGGGATGGCATTCTGATGACAAGCTGGATCGCAGCTGAGCGCTGCCATCCAGCTTGTCATCCTTCAGAGACACTGCAGAGCGCAGGCATTATGGGAACTTCCGATTCCGGTATTCGATATTATAAAAGTATCGGAATTAAGTATCGGAATTCCGATACAGTGAATATCGGCCGATACCCGATATTTCAGTATCGGAATGCTCAACACTACTCCTAAGGATAACCTGACCTATAGTGATGGAGAGTAAGATGGTAAACAGCCTATTGTAAATATCATAAAGGAAGTATATATGCAAATCTTGTGTACACCATGCACTGTTCACACATGCTGTAGGTAATTATCTGATTTTGTAAAAGCCATCCAGCGTTCTCTACCACTCACGCGTCACCACCGACGCGAGTTTCGCCAATAAGCCTTTGTCAAGGGGCATAAGTGTTAAAATCGTGTCCGGTATAAAAAGGTCCCGCCGGCCAATGAAATCATCCTGTCTCGATTAGTTATCCGTGCACCCGAAACAGGAAGTGTAAGTGACCAGGGTGCCGACCGCATCACCCAGTGATGCTATGCGCCAACTGGAAGTGACACGTGCGTACCCATAGTAACCAGGATGCATGCTGGTAGCGGCACCAACCTGAATGACAAGCGAATGAATCCACCAAAGTCACACAGAATCAGAGATGCCACAAGCAGGCGGGCGCACAGGGACTATGGGACACACGCGTACAGGAGGGCACAGCTGCGACCACAGGGATAAAGTTACTCATGACCAGATCACAAACATATAATATATTCCAAATTAGAAATGCAATAGTCATATAACCTATCACCCATGGCATTATTAATATAAGGTCATACACAGTCACACAGTAATATGGAGCAAAAAACATGTTGCACACCTGCGTATAACTAGAAACAACCATATTAAATCAAAGTAGATATCCAATATTATGCATACATAGAGAAATCATCCCCACAATATATCCATCATATGATAAACATGAGGCAGGTGGATTTGGAGGCCAGGAGTATTTGGACTTTGAACACCACATACCCCAATGGACTAAATGAGAATTTAGGCTTTGTACTATTCCTGTGATCACCTCTTCTTACACCATCGACGTTCATGTACAAGGGCCCAATGTGTTTTTGATTTTTGATTTTAATTATTTGTTTTTATATTTAATGTACGCCGTCCTATACATCCTGTCCTGTTAGTTTACCATCTTCATTTGGTTTCCATGGCCGATTGGTGATACATCAAGGCTGAAGATATATATATATATATATATATATATATATATATATAGTACAGACCAAAAGTTTGGACACACCTTCTCATTTAAAGATTTTTCTGTATTTTCATGACTATGAAAATTGTACATTCACACTGAAGGCATCAAAACTATGAATGGTCTTCCAACAATCTTGAAGGAGTTCCCAGAGATGCTTAGCACTTGTTGGCCCTTTTGCCTTCACTCTGCGGTCCAGCTCACCCCAAACCATCTCGATTGGGTTCAGGTCTGGTGACTGTGGAGGCCAGGTCATCTGGTGTAGCACCCCATCACTCTCCTTTTTGGTCAAATAGCCCTTACACAGCCTGGAGGTATGTTTGGGATCATTGTCCTGTTGAAAAATAAATGATGGTCCAACTAAACACAAACAGGATGGAATAGCATGCCACTGCAAGATGCTGTGGTAGCCATGCTGGTTCAGTATGCCTTCAATTTTGAATAAATCCCCAACAGTGTCACCAGCAAAGCACCCCCACACCATCACATCTCCTCCTCCATGCTTCACGGTGGGAACCAGGCATGTAGACTCATCAGACCAAAGCACAGATTTCCACTGGTCTAATGTCCATTCCTTGTGTTCTTTAGCCCAAACAAGTCTCTTCCGCTTGTTGCCTGCCCTTAGCCGTGGTTTCCTAGCAGCTATTTTACCATGAAGGCCTGCTGCACAAAGTCTCCTCTTAACAGTTGTTGAAGAGATGTGTCTGCTGCTTGAACTCTGTGTGGCATTGACCAGGTCTCTAATCTGAGCTGCTGTTAACCTGCAATTTCTGAGGCTGGGGACTTGGATAAACTTATCCTCAGAAGCAGAGGTGACTCTTGGTCTTCCTTTCCTGGGGCGGTCCTCATCTGAGCCAGTTTCTTTGTAGCGCTTAATGGTTTTTGCAACTGCACTTGGGGACACTTTCAAAGTTTTCCCAATTTTTTGGACTGACTGACCTTCATTTCTTAAAGTAATGATGGCCACTCGTTTTTCTTTACTTAGCTGCTTTTTTCTTGCCATAATACAAATTCTAACAGTCTATTCAGTAGGACTATCAGCTGTGTATCCACCTGACTTCTGCACAACACAACTGATGGTCCCAACCCCATTTATAAGGCAAGAAATCCCACTTATTAAACCTGACAGGGCACAACAGTGAAGTAAAAACCATTTCCGGTGACTACCTCTTGAAGCTCATCAAGAGAATGCCAAGAGTGTGCAAAGCAGTCATCAAAGCAAAAGGTGGCTACTTTGAAGAACCTAGAATATAAGACATATTTTCAGTTGTTTCACACTTTTTTGTTAAGTATATAATTCCACATGTGTTAATTCATAGTTTTGATGCCTTCAGGGTGAATGTACAATTTTCATAGTCATGAAAATACAGAAAAATCTTTAAATGAGAAGGTGTGTCCAAACTTTTGGTCTGACTCGTATATATATAATTACATCAATATTATTATGTTTATATGTTATATATATGTGGGATGTTACCGCGCTATGCATATGTATACTCTAATATAATATCTGTTGTTTGTGAGGTGCCATTAACATCAACTGTATATAGCTTTCATGGCTAGGGTCATTCACTAATTATGTATATGTGTTGTTTATGAAGCCCCTTAGCTCCCCTCTCTTTGTTGACATATTGTCTTGTATACATATGCTCATACTCGTCATAATAGTGTTGCTAACGATCTAGAAATATATTGTATGTCGTTTTATTAGTGGGTATATGTGCATTTATTGTAATATAGAGATATCATCCCATATGCATTAACATTACAATAGTTACTATTTTTCTTACAATTATATGCCCATATGTACCCGCTTATTTGATTAAGGTTAGTAATATCTAGTGATGAGCGAGCATGTTCGCTACTGCTCAGTGCTCGCCCGAGCATCTCACTGCTCGAGATGCTTGGCGCTCGCAGAGTATTTCCAGGGTTGCTCCCCTCCCTGTATGTTTGGCGCACTTTACAGAGCCAATGAACATGCAGGGATTGTCTGCCACTAACTGTAATGGCGCAGCCATGTTGGTTGTGACATTACAGTGATTGGATGGCCGCACAGCATCATCAGGTCTATATCAGACCTGGAGCTGCTGTGCTCTTCACAGTCACTCCGGAATCAGACAGTGTAGGGAGAGGTGCTGCTGAGCTAGGGAGAGATTTGCTTGTTTATTGGGTAGTGTAGGTAGAACATAAGTTTGACTCGCCCACGGGGGATATAGGGGGACTCGGTACCCGGGCCTTTTACCTTGCTTAGGATGTCACGGCTGTCGGCTCCTGGGCCCGTACTCTGGGCTCTCTCTTGAAAAAGGGTATTTTTAGTGTATGGTTTGTTTTGTGATGCCACCTGTGGTTTCCGGTAATGGTTACCGGCGCTGCTGCAGACCTCCGGAGTTGATGAAATGGCAGCTGGGATGTTTCTGCTCCCCTCAGGCGGAGCGGACCCCCGGGGCAGAGTTGATGGAAGGATGCAGGTGAAAGATGGCCAGGTCAGGGAGAATGACGGACACTCACACAGGGGATTCGCTTCAGTACCTTTACTGGTGTAACGGCAGGTATGGTTCAGGGTACTTGCTAGGAAGGGTGCACTTCAGGACTTCTCCCCAGTGAGCGGGTATAAGACCTCCTGATCCGTGTCTCCCTCTCTCTAAGCTTCTAGCCAGCCTGAAACTTGGCCTAGCTTCTGTGTTGTGTTGCTCTCTCACCTGACCGCTTGGTAGTAGGACCTTTCTTTGGCAACCACTATCCCTGAATGCTGGGGCCTTCGTTGTTCCTAGTCCGGTTATTGCTGGTAGCTTCAGGATGACCAGGGGTCTGGAAGCCTCCTGGTAAGCCGGTTGTCTCTACTTGGTATAGAAGACCCTGTAGGCGCGGACCCGGTGTCCGGTTTGTGTCTTGGGGTGAGCCTATGATGCTCCTCGGCCCCCTCAACTCCTCTTTCTTCTCCTTACTGCCTCCGGCCACACTCGGGGCCCTCAATTCAGCAGCAGACGGGCTGCGTCTTCACTGCTCTCAGTGGCAGCACAATCTCTGAACTACCAACTAACTGAACTGCCTGGCTCCACCCTCCATATATATATCCCTATCAGGGCTCCCTCTGGTGGTGTGAGGTGGAAGGGTGGAGGTGTCTGCATGTAATGAGGGCCTCTTGTGGAGAAGTCCATCCATGCACCCTTTTGGGTCCTGTGGTACCTGTGAACAGCAGGGTGCCACATTCCCCCCTATTACAATACAGTACTCCTGGACTGAAGCATTTTTAAAACAGGTAACAACAATAACAATAATTATAATAACAATAATAAAGTTACAGTAAGTCCCGTAACCCGGTGTCCATTTCACCGAAGAAAGCGTAAAATGAGTAACATGAGGGACCCGCCTGAAAACCCTCAACGTAGGCCCTGGGCATGGCTACAGGGCATAAGTGATCCAGGTGTTGGACCACGTCTTCGGCCACGCCAAACGGGTTTTTGTTCAGTGGTCAAATAAGGGGGGGGGCACTTCTGATGAGTGCAACTATTTACAAGGACAGTTTTTGGCTGCTCACAGTCCTCAGCCTACAAGTCTCTGTACCCTGACGGTAACTACAGGCACACATTAATTTCAGTTTACACAATAAACAATAGGCAATACCCAACTGGGTAACTATTTATACTTCAGGCATTTTGTATTTTAATCCCTAAACCTGGCAGGGATTTGGCCTTGTGTGCTGCGTGTGGACCTTCGTAGCACTGGGGTGATACTGGTGTCTGTGCATGCACTCTCTGCTAACCTATCAGGTGTACGTGCTTATAAAACTGCCTCAATCTCTCTATGGGACTGGCAAGTGCCCAGATTACTGGGCCTTCAGGCTCTGCTTCAACGGGTGAGCCTCCTCTGACTGGGGACTCTTCCTGTTCCTGAGCAGGTTCCTCTAGGGCGCTCACAGGTTCTTCTTGTGGTTGATAGAAGTGTATTACTGGTATAATAACTGCTCCATCAAGTTGAGGCCAGTCCGCAGGGAAATTTCCTAGAACTGTGTGAAGCACATCTTCCTTGGGTTCTTCCGGTGCTATAGGAGGTACTTCTTCCTCTGTTGTCTTCAGTAGACCTGGGCACACCTTCAAGGGGTCTCTTGAGACTGTTGCGGTTGTCTTACCTCCATCCTTACTAATCAGGCAGGTTTTACTGTTGTCAAATCTGGAGTTTAGCACAGTGTAGGGCTCTCTTTCCCACTGGTCATCGAGTTTGTGACCTCTTCTTTTCCGCTTTAGCACTATCTCTCCAGGTGCCAAGGGTTCTGCTGGTGCATGTTTGTTATACTGCTCTTCCTGTCTTTCCCTCACCTTGTTTAGACTGTCTTCGACACAGGCCTGTACCTTCCTGTACTGCTCTTGCTGACTTGTGTCCCAGTCTTCAGTGGACGTATCTGCAGCAGGTTCTACCACTCCGAGTTCCAGGTCCATGGGCAATTTTCCAGGTCTTGCTCTCATAAGGTACGCTGGGGTACAATTAGTAGAACTCACGGGTATGTGGTTATACAGGTCCACTAGGTCAGGTAGCTTTTCTGGCCACTGGTTCCTTTCTTCCAAAGGTAGGGTCTTCAACAGATCTATAACGATGTTGTTAATTTTCTCGCACATACCATTGGTTTGCGGATGATATGGCGTAGTCCGGATCTTCTTGCATCCATACAGGTGGCAGAATTCCTTGAATAGCTCAGCTTCGAAAGCAGGGCCTTGATCTGTGAGCACCTTTTCCGGATATCCATGGGGTCTGCATAAGTAGGCTTGGAACGTTCTTGCTGCAGTTTCTGCTGTCAGATCCTTGACAGGGGCTACCACCAGGAACCGGGAATAGTGATCCACCATGGTCAGGGCATAGGAGTAGCCTGATCTGCTGGGTGACAGTTTGACGTGATCCAGAGTGACAATCTCCAGGGGTTGGGTTGTTTTGATGGACTGCAAGGGTGCTTTCTGGCTGCCATAGTCTTTCCTTCTGAGGCTACAGGGTCCACAATTCCGGCACCACTTTTCTATGGAACTCCGCATTCCAACCCAATAGAACAGGTCCTTCAGCAGGGTTTCCAGCTTCTTCCAGCCAAAGTGACCTGCTTGGTCGTGGTAGGCCTCTAACACCATCTGGATATCTGTCCTAGGTACAACAATCTGCCACACCATTTCATGGGTCTTGGGGTTGACATACCTTCTGCACAGCTTCTCTCTGTAGATGAACAGTCGGCTTCTCTCATTCCACAGGTGTTTGGCTTGTGGAGGAGCATCCTTCTCCAGGTGAGAACCTTCTTGGGTTATCAGTCTTTTGATGAGGCGGACAACCGGGTCACTGTCCTGGGTCTCCTTCCAGCTGTGATGAGGTAGAGGGTTTGGCGTCCTACCATGACATCTTCTGGAGGCGTGTTGCTCATGGACCATTCAATTTATGTGGAAAGCAGGTAGTTCAATTTCTTCGAGATCATCCACTTCATCCTCGGTGTCCGACTGGTGGGGCATTCTTGACAAGGCATCAGCATTGGTATTCTTTTGACCTGCCCGGTACTTGATTGTGAACTGATAATTCGACAGTCTGACCACCCAACGCTGTTCCATGGCTCCCAACCTGGCGGTCTCCAGGTGTGTCAAGGGATTATTGTCAGTAAAGGCTGTGAATTTAGTTGAGGCTAGGTAATGCTTGAATCTTTCAGTGATAGCCCAGACCAAGGCCAGGAACTCCAGCTTGAAGGAACTGTAATTCTCCGGGTTCCTCTCAGTAGGGCGAAGCTTCCTACTGGCATACGCAATTACCTTCTCTCTGTCATTTTGCTTCTGGGACAACACAGCTCCCAGTCCCTCATTGCTGGCGTCGGTGTACAACAGGAAAGGCTGGCTGTAGTCAGGGTAAGCCAGGATTTCTTCACCAGTTAGGACTTCCTTCATTACTGCAAATTATTCAGTCTGTTCCTTACCCCACTGGAGTGGGGGATTTTTACCTCTCTTGGACTGTCCTACCAGGAGATCTTGTAAAGGTGCTGCCTTTTTGGTGTAATCCTTTATGAACCTCCTGTAGTACCCGACCAGTCACAGAAACTGACGTACTTCCCTGATGTTTTTCGGTTCAGGCCACTTCTGGATGGCAGTGACCTTCTCCGGGTCCGGTGCTACTCCCTCTGAGCTGACTAGGTGTCCCAGGTACTGAACCTTCTGTTTGAGCAGGTGGCACTTGGAAGGTTTTAGTTTCATCCCATACCGGGACAATGCTTCAAATACCTCCACCAGGTGCTTCAGATGGTCTTCATACGTCCTCGAGTACACGATAATGTCATCCAGGTACAGCAGCACTGTCTCAAAGTTCCGGTGTCCTAAGCAACACGCCATCAGCCTCTGGAACGTCCTGGGGGCGTTGCAGAGCCCAAATGGCATACTGTTGAACTCGAATAATTCCATCGGGGTGGTGAAGGCTGTCTTCTCCCGGTCTTCTTCAGCAACAGAGACTTGCCAGTACCCACTAGTGAGATCCAATGTGGAGAAGTAATTGGCAGATTTTAGTGCAGCCAGGGATTCCTCTATACGAGGCAAAGGGTATGCATCTTTATGTGTTATTCGATTAATTTGTCTATAATCTACACACATCCTCATGCTACCGTCCTTTTTTCTGACCAGGACCAGGGGAGCTGCCCAGGGGCTACAGCTATCCCTTACTACCCCTGCCTTTTTCATGTCATGCAACATTTCTTTGGCTTTTTGGTAATGTGCTGGTGGTATGGGTCTGTAACGCTCCTTAATGGGTGGATGGTTACCGGTGGGTATGTGATGTTGTACCCCTTTAACCCTTCCAAAATCAAGTGGGTGCTTACTAAACACTTGTTCATATTCCTGAACCACTCTGTAAACACCGTGTTTCTGATGGACAGGGGAGGCATCAGTCCCAACATGGAGCTGTTGACACCAATCCTTCAGCTGAGCTTCGGAGTCATTGTCCTCCACTGTATCTGGTGGGGTCAAGGATTCCACTGTGTGTATGGCATCATTACTCACAGTATACAATCTGGCAACAGTGGCGTATCTTGGCAATTTAACTTCCTCCTCCCCACAATTTAGGAGACGTACAGGTACCCTTCCATTGCATACATCAACTACACCTCTAGCAGTTAGGAGTGTAGGTCTGTGCTCTGAGCTAATGGGCTCCACTACCGCCTGGTAGTTCTGTCCCTTGAGACCTATTGCTGCCCTACACCAAATCAGCATTTCACTCATTGGGGGAATCACAATGGGTATCGGGTCTGTCACCCGTACATTACCAATCTCACCACCTGTTAGCTTTACCTGTTGCTGGTACAGGAGGGCTCGAATTTCTTTCTGGAGCACCTTCCTCTGCCCTTGTTTGGCAGTGTCAGCAATCTGTTGGAGCAAAAACAACACTTCTCCCAAACAGTTACCAACATTATTTGTACCAAGTATCATATACGGATTGGTATCGCCAGATTCTATGACAATTAGTCCTTGGTCTTTTAGTTCCACTCTCCCCACCTTCACTGTCACGTCCTTAACCCCTACTAGGTTAAGAGGAAAGCCGTTAGAGGCATACACAGAGAGGTTCGGGGCTGGCGGGTGGAGTTCATCTATGGACCAGTACCTTTTGTAGAGGACATCAGGTATGATGGTTACCTGTGAGCCGGTGTCCAGTAATGCAGGTGTTGCTATGCCGCCCAGCACGATGGACAGGAAAGGTCTTCCTCCTACAAACCGGTCGTACCTGCTGGATGGGCCTGGTTGATCTACTTCTGGGTGTCGGTCCTTGGCCCCAGGGTTTGCCTGTTTCAAGGACAGTTCCGCGTGGTGTGGCCTGCCTTGTGGCAACGGTAGCAGATGAATTCTCCCGGAGGGCGACGTTGGTCGCTGGTTCTCCCACGGGGTGGCGTTGTCCTCCTTCTTCTCCTCATCCAGGGGACATCCTCAGGACTGTCGGCAAGTAGGATCCTTCCCTCCGACTCGGGCTCCGCCTGTAGCTGCAGGGCGCTCAGGACAGTGGTCAGGGTTTTACTTAGCTGATGCACTTCAGAGCGCAGGTTGTCCAGCTCGCTAGGGGGCAGTGTTTACATCTTTGTTTCAGCTGTTAATGAAGGAGCAGTGGGTGCTGCGGGCACTGGGATGGCCCCACCCTGGTAACGCTGGATAGCAGTATCTGATGGTTCCAGGGGCTGCAGACCCTTAATAGCCATGTCCTTCAGGGCGTCAAAGGTGGCATTTGGATGATCTAAGGCCCACCACCGTACGGTTCTGCTCTCCTCCTGGGACCTCAACCCCCGGATGAACTGTTCTGTCAGCATTTTGTCCTCACCATGTATGCTGGCTGGACTAACCTGTTTCAGGGCCTGCAGGGCTTCCTGTAAGCGCCAGGCATAGTCCCGGATATTGTCCTCAGGTTTCTGGGCACAGTGGTAGAGCCTCATCCGGAGGTCTGTCTCAGTGCGGTTTTCAAAGACAGTTTGCAGTCTCTTAAAGATAATGGATACTGATTCCTGGTCTGCGGCTGGCCAGGTTTCAACTTCCCGCTCTGCAGCACCAGCCAATTGTCCCAGCACAACAGCGGCTCTCTGCTTACCAGTCATTGAGTACATGTCCAGTACACCGCATATTTTCCTTTTGAATCCAGACAGGGTGTCTGGTTTGCCATCATACTGGGGAAGCCATTTTGCTCCAGGGATATATGGCAGGGCCATGGGTATTAACGGAGTCACGACCCCTGCTGGTGGGGCGGCCGCTCCGGCCTGAGCAGCGCCAGGCGCAAGTTGAGCATCGAGAGCGTTATCCGGTGCTCCGGAGTCTTGCTGGTCGTCAGCCATGGTTGCGCCCCCCCTAGTAAACCGTAGCCTACCTCCTTTTCCTTTTTTGGGTCGGCCGCAGCTCCGCAGACGACGGTCTCCTTCCAGGACCTGACGCTTCCTGGTGCTGCGTCAGCGCGCGAGGCGGGGCTTGAGTTTCGCACGCTTCCAGCAGTCACGCCTCTCTGGTTCCCGCGGTTACGCCCCTCTTCTTCCCGCGCGGTGACGCGGTAATGGCGGCAATGTTCACCACAGCACAAACACAGTTCAATTACGGCACACAGTACCCGGTGGCAATGGGCACGAAATCCTGTTTGTGATGCCAGGAAAAGATGACTCGCCCAGGGGGGATATAGGGGGACTCGGTACCCGGGCCTTTTACCATGCTTAGGATGTCACGGCAGTCGGCTCCCGAGACCGTACTCTGGGCTCTCTTTTGGTTTGTTTCGTGATGCCACCTGTGGTTTCCGGTAATGGTTACAGGCGCTGCTGCAGACCTCCGGGGGGGATGAAATGACAGCTGGGATGTTTCTGCTCCCCACAGGCGGAGCGGACCCCTGGGGCAGAGTTGATGGATGGATGCAGGTGAAAGATGGCCAGGTCAGGGGGAATGACGGACACTCACACAGGGGATTCGCTTCAGTACCTTTACTGGTGTAACGGCAGGTATGGTCCAGGGTACTTGCTAGGAAGGGTGCACTTCAGACTTCTCCCCAGTGAGCGGGTATAAGGCCTCCTGATCCGTGTCTCCCTCTCTCTAAGCTTCTAGCCAGCCTGAAACTTGGCCTAGCTTCTGTGTTGTGTTGCTCTTTCACCTGACCGCTTGGTAGTAGGACCTTTCTTTGGCAACCACTATCCCTGGATGCCGGGGCCTTCGTGGTTATTGCTGGTAGCTTCAGGATGACAAGGGGTCTGGAAGCCTCCTGGTAAGCCGGTTGTCCCTACTGGGTATAGAGGACCCTGTAGGCGCGGACCTGGTGTCCGGTTTGTGTCTTGGGGTGAGTCTATGATGCTCCTCTGCCCCCTCAACTCCTCTTTCTTCTCCTTACTGCCTCCGGCCACACTCGGGGCCCTCAATTCAGCAGCAGACATGCTGCGTCTTCACTGCTCTCAGTGGCAGCACACTCTCTGAACTACTAACTAACTGAACTGCCTGGCTCCACCCTCCATATATATATCCCTATCAGAGCTCCCTCTGGTGTTGTGAGGTGGAAGGGTGGAGGTGTCTGCATGCAATGAGGGCCTCTTGTGGAGAAGTCCATCCATGCACCCTTTTGGGTCCTGTGGTACCTGTGAACAGCAGGGTGCCACAAGTATATTACATATATCCATCTCAACAAACAGTCCTTCTGAAGACTAATCCATCTGCAGAGATATCAGGCAGGCAGTGTATAAAGGCAGGCAGGCAGTGTATATAGCAGACTGCAGTGCATATAGCACAAGAGGCCCCATTCCAATTTTGCCTGCTGCTGCTGTTAAATATTTCTAGACATAGGCCATTTGTTTCAGTGAGTCAATGAAGCTATTGACACCAGTTTGCTGTTCAAAATAGTTACCTACAGGCCAGCTATTTAAAACTGTGTTTTCTCCGTCACACGGATCACATATAAATTTTCAGAAAATACTGCCATTTCTGGCCTCCATTAAAAATTTGTTTCAGTGTGTCATTGAAGCTATTGACACTAGTTTGCTGTTCAAAATAGTTACCTACAGGCCAGCTATTCAAAACTGTGTTTTCTCTGTCACACGGACCATATATACGTTTTCAGAAAATACTGCCATTTCTGGCCTCCATTGAAGATATGTTTCAGTGTGTCAGTGAAGCTATTGACACCAGTTTGCGGCTCAAAATAGTTACCTACAGGCCAGCAATTTAAAATTGTGTTTTCTCCGTCACACAGATCACATATATATTTTCAGAAAATACTGCCATTTTTGGCCTCCATTAAAAAATGTTTCAGTGTGTCAGTGCAGCTATTGACACCAGTTTGCTGTTCAAAATAGTTACCTACAGGCCAGCTATTTAAAACTGTGTTTTCTCCGTCACACAGATCACATATAAATTTTCAGAAAATACTGCCATTTCTGGCCTCCATTAAAAATTTGTTTCAGTGTGTCAGTGAAGCTATTGACACCAGTTTGCTGTTCAAAATAGTTACCTATAGTCCAGCTATTTAAAACTGTATTTTCTCTGTCACACGGACCACATATACGTTTTCAGAAAATACTGCCTTTTCTGGCCTCCATTAAAAATTTGTTTCGGTGTGTCAGTGAAGCTATTGATACCAGTTTGCTGTTCAAAATAGTTACCTACAGGCCAGCAATTTAAAACTGTGTTTTCTCCAGATCACATATACGTTTTCAGAAAATACTGCCATTTCTGGCCTCCATTAAATATTAGTTCGCTCCAAATTCAGCCATTTGTAGTGAGCGTGGAAGATATTGTCCTCCATTTAAAATGGGCAAGGCTTGTGGCAAGGGACGGGAAACTGGACGTGATGATGATGGTGCATACAGAGGCCGAGGCCGTGGGCAAGCTGAAATTGTGCCACAACAAACACCCACATCTTTTTGCTCCACCTTCCTGTCCCAATTAATAGGGGACCGCAGAACACCACAATTGAACTAAGAGCAAAGTGAAAAGGTTATTGGTTGGATAGCAGATAATGCTTCCAGTCACTTAGCCACCACCACCACCACCCTGTCTTCCACATGGTAAAGTCTCAGTAGCCGTGAGTCTGGACCGCATATTCCTCACCCTGAACCTCCTTCCTCCCACCATGCCGAGTGCCCAGAGACAACTGATCCCACACTTGGACACTCCGAAGAGCTGTTCACTTTTCCATTTATAGATACTGGTCTCTCGCCCAGTCCACTTGAAGCCCGGCAAGAGGAGATCGCATGTAGCAATGCCCAAATATTTGAGCAGCCACGGTCACACGAAGGCGACGGTGGGAAAGTGTCACAAGAGGTGGACGATGATGAGACACAATTGCCAGAAAGTCAGGAGGAGTACCAGGGTGTGGAAGTTGAAGACGAGGTGGTGGATGATATAGTAACTGACCCAGAGGGTATGCAGAGCGAGGACAGCAGCACACAGGGGGAGGGAGGCAGAGCAGCCCAACAAGCAGGAAGAAGCAGTGTGGTGGCCGCAGACAGAAGGCAGGCAACCGTTCCCTGTAACACCAACATGAAGGAAGTTGCCAGTACAACTGTTAGGTTTTACCGAGTCTGGTTGTTTTTTAAAGATTCGGCCGATAACCCCCAAAAAGGCCATTTACACCACCTGCCAGGCAAGCATCAGCAGGGGTGGCAAATCTACCAGCCTTACCACCACCAGCATGATCAGGCACATGGCAGCAAAGCACCCGACTTTGTGGGCCGAACGCCAGGGTCTAGGAACAGTGTCTGCGGTGGCACCACTGCTGCTTCCGCTGTTGTGCATGCAAGCCAATCCCCTGTCCATGGTACATGCGAAGATGTCTCCCACTCTGCACCTGTCTTTGCACACTCTTAACTAGCAGCATCTGGAAGCACGTCCACGTCCTTGTCCCAGCGCAGCGTTCAGTTGTCCATACCCCAGTCCTTGGAACGCAAGCGCAAATACTAAGCCAACGCCCCACAGGCCAAACTACTAAATTCCAACATTTCGCGACTGCTTGCGCTCAAAATGTTGCCTTTTAGGCTCATGGAGACAGAAGCATTCCGCAACCTGATGGCGGCGGCTGTCCCTCGGTACTCGGTCCCCAGCCGGCACTATTTCTCCCTGTGTGCCATCCCTGCATTACACAAGAACGTGTCCCAAAACATTAGCCGTACCCTCAACAATGCAGTTACTGGAAAAGTCCACCTAACCACAAACACGTGGACAAGTGCTTGTGGGCAGGGACAGTACATCTCGCTGACGGCACACTGGGTTAACATAGTGGAAGCCGAAACCCAGTCAGACCTTGGGATGGAACACGTCCTCCCGACACCAAGGATAGCGGGCCCTAGGTCAATCAGGGTTGCCCCCACATTCTACAGCTCCTGCACCTCATCCTCCTCAGCCTCCTTTTCAGCCTCCATCTCCGAAATGATCACATCAGTCACAAGCTAGAAGCACTGCAGCACTGCCTCAGCCAAGCAACATCAGGCTGTGCTGAAGCTAATATGCTTAGGTGACAAACCGCACAATGCTGAAGAGTTGTGGACAGCTCTGAAAGAGAAGGCAGATCTGTGGCTCACACCGCTGAACCTACAGCCAGTCATGATCATGTGTGACAATGGCCGGAACCTGGTGGCGGCTCTGAGGCGAGGCAAGCTCACACACGTACCATGCCTGACCCACGTGCTTAACCTCGTGGTTCAGCGGTGTCTCAAATCCTACCCAGAGCTGCCGGATCTGCTTGTTAAATTACGCCAACTGTGTGACCATTTTAGAAAGTCACCTACAGCTTCCGCCGCCCTTGCCGTGTTTCAGCAGCCTTTGCAGCTTCCGGCTCACAGACTGGTGCGTGATGTCCCCACATGTTGGAACTCTACACTGCAGATGTTGGGAAGTATTTGTGAGCAGAAGAGGGCAGTTGTTGAGTACCAGTATCAACAAGGCCGTCGGTATTCAGTTCAGACTCCACACATAAAACCTCAGGAGTGGACATTGATGTCAGACATATGTACCATCCACCAAAACTTTGAGGACTCCACCAAGATGGTGAGCGTCATAATTAGCGTCACCATCCCGCTTCTCTGTCTTCTGAAACGCTCTCTCCTCACAATCAAAGAGGATGAACTGCAGGCGGAGCATGATGAGATGGAGCAAGGAACCATACAGGGTGATTACACACAGCCCAGCCTCATCTCATCCCAACGTGGATTGGGTGACAATGAGGAAGAGGAAGAACAGGAGCTAGTTTCATGCACTATAGATGGTACTACCTGCACAACTGTCATACAGTCTGTTCAGCGTGGATGGCCTGAGGACAGTGAGGAGGAGGATTAGAGCATGGTCAGTCATCCTCTTGGTGAGGACATGGAAGTCTTGCCTGTTAGCTGTCTGGCACGCATGGCTGAGTTTATGTGACGCTGCCTTTCCCATGACCCTCGCGTTCTCAAAATTTTGGATGACAGTCATTACTGGTTTGTGGCACTTCTAGACCCATGCTACAAGGAGAACTTTATATCTCTTATTCCTGAGGCGGACAGGTCAACA
The DNA here is from genome assembly GCF_046119375.1 of Phyllobates terribilis. NCBI lineage: Eukaryota > Metazoa > Chordata > Amphibia > Anura > Dendrobatidae > Phyllobates > Phyllobates terribilis. The sequence goes on along the minus strand of NW_027362771.1, from coordinate 79,647,501 downwards.
AAAATTGGACAGTACCAAAAGACCCTTTATGCGAAACTATTAAAAAAATTCCCATCTGAAAATGCTGGCAGCAGAGGTCACAGTTCGTTGGACAACCAAAGACTACAGGCGAGTATCTGCTCTTATCCTCCTGCTTATCCTCATCCTCATCCTCCACCACCATATCACCAGGGTGACCGTGTTCAGTGATGCAACACCCATATCATTTTTTTAAAGGGTGTTTATGATGCACGTAAATTTTTTTTTTTATACAGCACGTTCATGTATACTCCCCAGGGGTAAATGTTTGTCAGCCCATACACTTAGTGCATGGGCATTACAAGTATAGGAGACCCGCTCCTTTGTAATGGGAACATTTTTTTATGAGGCCCTCCTCTACGTCTCTTCCAAAGGGCATTGGAGAGACTACCAATTTTTGGCAGCCATTGCATTCACTGCATAGGCCAACACTATGGGAGACCCACTACCTAATAATGGGAACATTTTTATATGCGGCCTTTCTCCACATCTCTTCCAAAGGGCATTGGAGTGTCTCCCAATTTTTGGCAGCCCTTGCATTCACTGCATAGGCCAACAATATGGGAGAGCCACTTCCTAATAATGGGAACATTTTTTCATGAGGCCCTCTACGTCTCTTCCAAAGGGCATTGGAGTGCCTCCCAGTTTTTGGCAGCCCTTGCATTTACTGCATAGGCCAACACTATGGGAGACCCACTACACTGTGTTCCAAATTATTATGCAAATAATATTTTCTCAGATTTTCCCAAATTACCTATATGAATTGCAGTCATTGTAATTCTCCAGTCAAATAACTATTAGAGTACAATTGAAAGGTTTTTGTACAAACTGCCTATGATAACAGTATATTTTAAAAAAAATAAAACACTCAAACTGCACTCAAAATGCATGTTCCAAATTATTATGCACAGCAGAGTTTTCAACCTTTTCATTTGAATAAAGAACAAAAAAATGGTCATTTTTGAAATTATAAGCATTAGCAGGTTATTACAAAATGAAATCAAACAGGTTTCAACTCAAAACTTTATTCTAGGTGATGTTATATTTGCACATAGGACCCCTTGTTCGAAAGGAGCTTCTGAACTCTCTCGTCCATTGAATTTGTCAGGTTTTGGATGGTTTCTGCTTCAATTGTTTTGCATGAGGACAGAATACCCTCCCAGATCTGTTGCTTAGATGTGAACTGCCTTTCCGCCATCATAGACACTCCTTTTGATGATGCTTCAGAGGTTCTCAATGGGGTTGAGGTCAGGGGAACATGGGGGTCACACCATAAGTTTGTCCCCTTTTATGCTCATATCAGCCAGAGATGCAGATGTGTTATGTGCAGCATGAGACGGTGCATTATCATGCATGAAAATGATCTTGCTGCGGAATACATGGTTCTTCTTCTTGAACCATGGCAGGAAGTGCTGTTTGAGAAACTCCACATACATTATGGAGTTCATCTTTACCCCTTCAGGGATCCTAAAGGGGCCGACAATCTTTCTTCCCATGATTCCAGCCCAAAACATTACTCCACCTCCTCCTTGTTGGCGCCGTAGCCGTGTTTGCATGGGGTGTCCATCAACCAGCCATCCTCCACTCCATCCATCTGGACCATCGAGCGTTGCACGGCACTCATCGGTGAACAAAACAGTTTTGAAGTCAGTCTTCATGTATTGTTTGGCCCACTGGAGCCGTTTCTGCTTGTTTACAGTGGATAGAGGAGGTCGACAGGATGGCTTGCGTACAGATGCAAACCTCTGAAGGACCCTGCATCTTGTTGTTCGGGGGACGTTGGAGGCACCAGCAGCTTCAAAAACTTGTCTGCTGCTATGACAAGGCTTTTTTGCCGCTGCTCTTTTAACCTGACGTAATTGCCTGCAGGAAAGAGTCCTCAATTTTCCCTTAGCATGCACACGTGTGTACTGTGAATCAGCTACATACTTCTTGATTGTGCGATGATCACGATGAAGTGTCTTGGCAATGTTGATTGTAGTCATGCCTTGACCTAAACACTCCACAATTTGTTGCTTCTCAGCAGCCGACACATCCTTTTTCTTTCCCATTTTGGCAGAAAATGTAGGCTGCTTAATAATGTGGGACAGCCTTCTTAAGTAGTCTTGCCTTTCATTGGACACACCTGCCAGACTAATTAGCACAGGTGTCTGCAATTGCTTACAGTGATATAAAGAGCCCTGACAAACATCACCATCAATGAGTTTAACTGAGAAACAAAAAAATTCTTACCTTATCACTAGTGTTGAGCATTCCGATACTGAAATATCGGGTATCGGCCGATATTCACTGTATCGGAATTCCGATACTTAATTCCGATACTTTTATAATATCGAATACCGGAATCGGAAGTTCCCATAATGCCTGCGCTCTGCAGTGTCTCTGAAGGATGACAAGCTGGATGGCAGCGCTCAGCTGCGATCCAGCTTGTCATCAGAATGCCATCCCAGCGTGGGAGAATTCTCCTGATTGTTTAAAAGCCGGCGCGCGGTAAAAAGCCGCCGGCTTTTAAACAATCACGCAGCCCCATACTGCTTCCCCGCAGCCTCCCACCCCGATCCTCCGCTCCCCTCGCCACCTCCCATCCCGATCGTAAATTAGGACCGGGCGGGGAGCGCAGCACCAAGGAGCGAAGGACCCGGGCGGGGAAGCCGGCAGTGAAAAGACTTCACCGCCGGCTTTCCCGTTCTGTGCTGCGCTTTCCCGCCGGTTATTTCAAATGAACAGCTGAGGTATCAGGTGATGCCGATCAGCTGTTCATTTGAAGTAGCCGCGGTGCCCTCAGAGGGTTCATGTGAGTTCATGCTTGACTGCATGAACTCACATCAACTTTCCCACGGCCGCACAGGTCAGCCTCACCTCCCGGACCCGTCATGATTAGTGTGTGCGGGGTGTGTGTGTGTGCGGGGTGTGTGTGCGGGTGTGTGTGCGGGGTGTGTGTGTGTGCGGGTGTGTGTGCGGGGTGTGTGTGTGCGGGGTGTGTGTGTGCGGGTGTGTGTGCGGGTGTGTGTGCGGGCAGACATAGGCCGATGTGACACTACTACTCCCATCGGCCTATGTCTGTCCCCCGTCCACTCCTGCCAGCAGGATCAGCTCGATGGGAGCAGTAGTTCCCATCAGCCTGATCCTGCTATTTAAATTGCCCTACTGTGTCCCCAATAAATGTTAAATACATGTCATTGGTGGCCAGTGGTTACCTAAAAGAAATTAGTTCATACATTACCTGTCCCCGCCGATCGCCACCTAAAATAAAGTAAAAAATAAAAAACTACACCTATACTCACCAAGACACCTAATTCCCCGAAGCCATCGATCTCCTGTAATAAAATATAAAATAATAAACCACAACCTTATCCTTACCCCTCCGTAGTAGTCCACGAGTGTCCCACGATGATCTCCAGTTTAGAGCAGCCACATAGAATGTGACCGCTCTGAACCGCTGCCGCCGCTAGAATGACGGGGCCGTAAGGGTTCACCGGAGTTCAGGCAGCGCTGCTCCGGTTAGCTCCTTTACGGCACTGCTGTATCGTGAGAAATTCCCACGGTACAGCACTGCCGTAAAGGAGGTCTCCGGAGCTGCGCTGCCTGAATGCACTCCGGTGACCTCAGTCAGTGGCTCCCGCTGCCGGGAGCGGACGTGTTCCCGGCAGCGTGAGCTTACAGCAGCCATGCACAGCTGTCACCATCTCCAGATGTGACAGCTGTGCATGGGAGATCAGCGCAGGAACGTGGACAGGTAACTATTTTTTTTTTAGTAAACTAAGAATTAAATAAAATGGTGTTTTATTTCAAATAAATTATTTTTTTCTGGGTGTAGTGTGTTTTTTCTTTTTAACACTTTGTAGGTTAGTAATGGGGGTGTCATATAGACGGCCATCATTACTAACCTGGGCTTCATGGCAGCTGGCGCTGACATGAACCCCACCACTATTACCCCCTGCCACCGCACCAGGGCAGCGTGGAAGAGCGAGGCTAAGTGCCAGAATTGGCGCATCCTATGGATGCGCCATTTCTGGGGCGGCTGACGGCTGGTGTTTCTAGCCTGGGAGGGGGCCAATATTCATGGCACCCTTCCTGAGCTATTAATATCAGCCCCCAGCTGTCTGCCTAGCCTTTGCTAGCTATTAAAATAGAGGGGACCCCACGTCATTTTTTTTTGGGGGGTCCCCCATTTTAATAGCTAGTAAAGGCTAGGTATTCAGCTGGGGGCTGATATTAGTAGCCTGGGAAGCTCCGTGGGTTTTACCCCCTTCCCAGGCTTCAAACATCTGCCCCAGCCGTCTGCTTAACCTCCGCTAGAGACTAAAATTATGGGGGATCCCACGCCATTTTTTTTTTAAATAAATCCTTTATTTTAACACTAAATGACATTTGAGGACTTAATAAAGATGCAGTCCCTAAATTATTATTTATTTTTTAATAAATTTTTCCCAAAACTTTTGACGTGGGCTTCGCCATATTTTTGTATGCCAGCCAGGTACAGCATCCAGCTTCTATGAACGCGCCATTTTCCGGGGCGGCCGCGGACTGCAATTTTCAGCGGGGGGGGGGAGGGCAAAAAGCTTGGGCCTCCCTGCGCTGCAGATTCCATCCCCCAGCTGCCTAGTTGTACCTGGCTGGACACAAAAATAGGGAGAAGCTCCACGTTTTTTTTTTTTTAATTATTTCATGAAATTCATGGAATAATTAAGAAAAAAAGGGCTTCCCTATATTGTTGTGTCCGGCTAGGTACAAATAGGCAGCTGGTGGTTGGGGGCAGCCCGTTCCTGCCTGCTGTACCTGGCTGGACACAAATATAGTGTGAAGCCCCACGTCAATTTTTTTTTAATTATTTCAGGAAATTCATGAAATAATTAAAAAAAAATTATGTGGGGCTTCGCCCTATAATTGTGTCCAGCCAGGTACAGCAGGCAGGAACGGGCTGCCCCCAACCACCAGCTGCCTATTTGTACCTAGCCGGACACAACAATATAGGGAAGCCCTTTTTTTCTTAATTATTCCATGAATTTCATGAAATAATTTAAAAAAAAAATGTGTGGCGCTTCGCCCTATTTTTGTGTCCAGCCAGGTACAACTAGGCAGCTGGGGGCTGGAATCTGCAGCGCAGGGAGACCCAAGCTTTCTGGGTCCCACCCGCTGCAAATTGCAGTCCGCAGCCGCCCCGGAAAATGGCGCGTTCATAGAAGCGCCATCTTCTGGCGCTGTACCCAACTCATCCAGGGCCCTGGTGCGGTGGCTCACTGGGTAATAAAGGGGTTAAGGCCAGCTTGGCATTATCAGCTGGCCCTAAGCCCGAAATTCATGGGGTCACGCCAATATTAGACATGACCGCCATGAATTTCTAGTAAAGTATTTAAAAAAAACACAAACACCCAGAAAAAAGTCCTTTAATTGAAATAAAGACACAATTCTTTATTGTTCTAAATTAAACCATACTTACCGCCACACCCATTCCAGCTGAAGCCAACGATCTCCTGCAATAAAAGTAAAATAATAAAGCAACCTCATCCTTACCTTTCCATGGTTCCCAGGACAGCTCCAGCTCTGCTACATCGAGATGACAGGCTGGACCGCAGCAGAACGCTGCCATCCAGCCTGTCATCCCGCGGACACTGAGAAGCGCAGGCATGCTTGCGCTCCTCAGTGTCTTTCTGTGACGTCATCCAGATGAGCCGAGGTCATGTCCAATGAACTCAGCTCACCTCATGCACGTCACTGACAGCGTGGGAAAATTCTCCTGCACTCAGCGCTTCAGCGTGAGAATTCTCCCACGCTGTCAGTGACGTGCATGAGGTGCGCCGAGTTCATGGGACATGACCTCACCTCATGCACGTCACTGACAGCGTGGGAAAATTCTCACGCTGAAGCGCTGAGTGCAGGAGAATTCTCCCACGCTGTCAGTGACGTACATGAGGTGAGCCGAGTTCATTGTCGGCTCCTCTGGATGCCGTCACAGCCAGACACTGAGGAGTGGAAGTATGCCTGCGCTTCTCAGTGTCTGCGGGATGACAGGCTGGATGGCAGCGTTCTGCTGCGGTCCAGCCTGTCATCTCGATGTAGCAGAGCTGGAGCCGTCGTGGGAGCCATGGAAAGGTAAGGATGAGGTTGCTTTATTATTTTTCTTTTATTGCAGGAGATCGTTGGCTTCAGCTGGAATGGGCGTGATGGTAAGTATGGTTTAATTTAGAACAATAAAGAATTGTGTGTTTATTTCAATTAAAGGACTTTTTTCTGGGTGTTTGTGTTTTTTTTAAATACTTTACTAGAAATTCATGGTGGTCATGTCTAATATTGGCGTGACCCCATGAATTTCGGGCTTAGGGCCAGCTGATAATGCCAAGCTGGCCTTAACCCCTTTATTACCCAGTGAGCCACCGCATCAGGGCCCTGGATGAGTTGGGTACAGCGCCAGAAGATGGCGCTTCTATGAACGCGCCATTTTCCGGGGCGGCTGCGGACTGCAATTTGCAGCGGGTGGGGCCCAGAAAGCTTGGGCCTCCCTGCGCTGCAGATTCCAGCCCCCAGCTGCCTAGTTGTACCTGGCTGGACACAAAAATAGGGCGAAGCTCCACGTTTTTTTTTTTTTAAATTCATGAAATTCATGGAATAATTCAGAAAAAAAGGGCTTCCCTATATTGTTGTGTCCGGCTAGGTACAAATAGGCTGCTGGTGGTTGGGGGCAGCCCGTTCCTGCCTGCTGTACCTGACTGGACACAAATATAGGGCGAAGCCCCACATCAATTTTTTTAAATTATTTCATGAATTTCCTGAAATGATTTAAAAAAAATTGACGTGGGGCTTCGCACTATATTTGTGTCCAGCCAGGTACAGCAGGCAGGAACGGGCTGCCCCCAACCACCAGCTGCCTATTTGTACCTGGTTGGACACAACAATATAGGGAAGCCCTTTTTTTCTTAATTATTTCATGAATTTCATGAAATAATTAAAAAAAAAAAATACGTGAAGCTTCTCCCTATTTTTGTGTCCAGCCAGGTACAACTAGGCAGCTGGGGGATGGAATCTGCAGCGCAGGGAGGCCCAAGCTTTCTGCCCCCCCCCCTCCCCCCGCTGAAAATTGCAGTGCGCAGCCACCCCGGAAAATGGCGCGTTCATAGAAGCTGGATGCTGTACCTGGCTGGCATACAAAAATATGGCGAAGCCCACGTCAAAAGTTTTGGGAAAAATGAATTAAAAAATAAATAATAATTTAGGGACTGCATCTTTATTAACTCCTCAAATGTCATTTAGTGTTAAAATAAAGGACTTATTTTAAAAAAAATTGACGTGGGGCTTCGCCCTATATTTGTGTCCAGCCAGGTACAGCAGGCAGGAACAGGCTGCCCCCAACCACCAGCTGCCTATTTGTACCTGGCCGGACACAACAATATAGGGAAGCCCTTTTTTAAAAAAATTATTTCATGAAATAATTAAAAAAAAATTGACGTGGGGCTTCGCACTATATTTGTGTCCAGCCAGGTACAGCAGGCAGGAATGGGCTGCCCCCAACCACCAGCTGCCTATTTGTACCTGGTTGGACACAACAATATAGGGAAGCCCTTTTTTTCTTAATTATTCCATGAATTTCATGAAATAATTTAAAAAAAAAATGCGTGGGGCTTCGCCCTATTTTTGTGCCCAGCCAGATACAACTAGGCAGCTGGGGGCTGGAATCCGCAGCGCAGGGAGACCCAAGCTTTCTGGGCCACCCCCGCTGCAAATTGCAGTCCGCAGCCGCCCCAGAAAATGGCGCGTTCATAGAAGCGCCATCTTCTGGCGCTGTACCCAACTCATCCAGGGCCCTGGTGCGGTGGCTCACTGGGTAATAAAGGGGTTAAGGCCAGCTTGGCATTATCAGCTGGCCCTAAGCCCAAAATTCATGGGGTCACGCCAATATTAGACATGACCACCATGAATTTCTAGTAAAGTATTTAAAAAAACACAACACCCAGAAAAAAGTCCTTTAATTGAAATAAACACACAATTCTTTATTGTTCTAAATTAAACCATACTTACCACCACGCCCATTCCAGCTGAAGCCAACGATCTCCTGCAATAAAAGTAAAATAATAAAGCAACCTCATCCTTACCTTTCCATGGCTCCCACGACAGCTTCAGCTCTGCTACATCGAGATGACAGGCTGGACCGCAGCAGAACGCTGCCATCCATCCTGTCATCCCGCAGACACTGAGAAGCGCAGGCATACTTCCACTCCTCAGTGTCTGGCTGTGACGGCATCCAGATGAGCCGAGGTCATGTCCAATGAACTCCGCTCACTTCATGTACGTCACTGACAGCGTGGGAAAATTCTCCTGCACTCAGCACTTCAGCGTGAGAATTTTCCCACGCTGTCAGTGACGTGCATGAGGTGAGCTGAGTTCATTGGACATGACCTCACCTCATGTATGTCACTGACAGCGTGGGAGAATTCTCACGCTGAAGCGCTGAGTGCAGGAGAATTTTCCCACGCTGTCAGTGACGTGCATGAGGTGAGCTGAGTTCATTGGACATGAACTCGGCTCATCTGGATGACGTCACAGAGAGACACTGAGGAGCGCAAGCATGCCTGCGCTTCTCAGTGTCTGCGGGATGACAGGCTGGATGGCAGCTTTCTGCTGCGGTCCAGCCTGTCATCTCGATGTAGCAGAGCTGGAGCTGTCCTGGGAACCATCGAAAGGTAAGGATGAGGTTGCTTTATTATTTTTCTTTTATTGCAGGAGATCGTTGGCTTCAGCTGGAATGGGCGTGATGGTAAGTATGGTTTAATTTAGAACAATAAAGAATTGTGTCTTTATTTCAATTAAAGGACTTTACTCTGGGTGTTTGTGTTTTCTTTTAACTTTGACTATGGGGTTAGTAATGGGGGTGTCTTATAGACGCCTCTCCATTACTAACCTGGGCTTGATGTCAGCTGGCATTATAAGCTGACATCAACCCCAACCCTATTACCCCCTGCCACCGCACCAGGGCAGCGTGGAAGAGCGAGGCTAAGTGCCAGAATTGGCGCATCCTATGGATGCGCCATTTCTGGGGCGGCTGACGGCTGGTGTTTCTAGCCTGGGAGGGGGCCAATATTCATGGCACCCTTCCTGGGCTATTAATATCAGCCCCCAGCTGTCTGCCTAGCCTGTGCTAGCTATTAAATTAGGGGGGACCCCACGTCATTTTTTTGGGGGGGTCCCCCATTTTAATAGCTAGTAAAGGCTAGGTATTCAGCTGGGGGCTGATATTAGTAGCCTGGGAAGCTCCGTGGGTATTACCCCCTTCCCAGGCTTCAAACATTTGCCCCAGCTGTCTGCTTAACCTCCGCTAGAGCCTAAAATTAAGGGGAACCCCACGCCAATTTTTTTTTAAATAAATCCTTTATTTTAACACTAAATGACAAGTACAGTAATCAACACTGTCACTGTACTTCATATATATGTGATTGACATGTTTCTATCTATCTAATCTATGTGTGATTCTCTATTCCTTCTATTCTAAATTGTCGGGTACAGATGCTGAATTGCCGGCCGGCTTTCTTAAAGAGACGGTGCATGAAAACACTATTATTTTTTTAAATAAATCCTTTACACTAAATGACAAGTTCTGTAAGCAACACTGTCACTGTACTTCTTATATATGTGACTGACATGTTTCTATCTATCTAATCTATGTGTGAAGCTCTATTCTGTCTGTTATAAATTGTCGGGTACAGATGCTGAATTGCCGGCCGGCTTTCTTAAAGAGACGGTGCACGAAAACACTAATATTTTTTTTAATAAATCCTTTACACTAAATGACAAGTACAGTAAGCAACACTGTCACTGTACTTCATATATATGTGACTGACATGTTTCTATCTATCTAATCTATGTGTGAAGCTCTATTCTTTCTGTTGTAAATTGTCGGGTACCGGTGAATGCCGCTGATGAATTGCCGGCTTTTCATGTCATTCTACATTATTCTTAGTTGTTTTACTTCATGTAGAATTAACCTACAAGGAAAGAAAGGGTTTATTTTCATTCCGATATTTGTGTCCCATTGACTTGCATTGGTTTCCGGTATCGGAATCGGCGATATCCGATACTTTTTGGGTATCGGCCCGATCCAATCCGATACGATATTTCCTGATATCGGAAGGTATCGCTCAACACTACTTATCACTCATAAACACTTTTTGCATAATAATTTGGAACACAGTGTATCTAATAATGGGAACATTTTTTCATGAGGCCTTCTTCGTCTCTTCCAAGGGGCATTGGAGTGCCTCCCAATTGTTGGCATCCCTTGCATTCACTGCACAGGCCAACACTATGGGAGACCCACTTCCTAATTGTGGGAACATTTTTTCATGAGGCCCTCTACGTCTCTTCCAAGGGGCATTGGAGTGCCTCCCAATGTTTGGCAGCCCTTGCATTCACTGCATAGGCCAACACTATGGGAGACCCACTTCCTAATAATGGGAACATTGTTTTCAAGAGGCCCTCTGACCTTCACGTCTCTTCCAAGGGGCCTTGGAGTGCCTCCAAATTTTTGGCAATCCTTGCATTCACTGCATAGGCAAACACAATGGGAGACCCACTTCCTAATAATGGGAACATTTTTTTTCAGGAGGCCCCCCTCTATGTCTCTTCCAAGGGGCATTAGAGTAGTTCCAAAGTTTTGGCAGCCCTTGCATTCACTGCATAGTCAAACACAATGGGAGACCCACTTCCTAATAATGGGAACATTGTTTTTAAAAGGTCCTCTGACCACCACGTCTCTTCCAAGGGGCATTGGAGTGCCTCCAAATTTTTGGCAACCCTTGCATTCACTGCATAGGCAAACACAATGGGAGACCCACTTCCTAATAATGGGAAAAAAAATTTCAGGAGGCCCTCCTCTACGTCTCTTCCAAGGGGCATTGGAGTAGGTCCAAATTTTTGGCAGCCCTTGCATTCACTGCATAGGCAAACACAATGGGAGACCCACTTCATAATAATGGGAACATTGTTTTCAGGAGGCCCTCCTCTAAATCTCTTCAAAGGGGTATTGGGGTGCATCCAAATTTTCAAAGGGGTATTGGGCTGTGTCCAAATTTTGGCCAGCCCTGCCACTTACTGCATACGCAATAACAGTATAGGAGACCCACTCTTTAGTAATGGCAACAACAAAGCATAGCCGGCTGATGGCTCTCTAAGAATAGTGAGGGCCGACTGCTGGCCCTTTAAGAATAGTAAAGGCCGCCTGTTCGCCCTATAAAAATAGGCTTCGTGACTTTCAGTGGCCCTCCTTCATAAATGAAACAGGATGTGTCTGATCATGTCTCACACACAACATGGCCAAATAAGGTTGTAAAATGTTAAAATGACATTTTTGTCACAGTTGAAAGCAATGCAAAAGTGCAAAAAAGCATAAAAAACGCCACGTGTGAACATAACCCAAGGTGTGGAGGAATATTTTTGTTTTTAGTTATTTATTTTTCCTTATATACAAGACATTACCCTGGAAAGGATGTTCCTTAACATATTTCCCAGGAAAATCCATTTTTGTTTAGTTTTTGTATGTTTTATTGTGAGTCTGTAAAAGTGGCGTAATACTCTGACAACGTTGTTGACAGCAGTGACCTGGGAGTCAGAAATGCTTCCAGGGGTCTTCCCCATGCTATTCCTATGCCATTTGAGCACTGTTCCCATTGATTTGAGCAATTTTTAGGCCCTCTGCAGACCGCCGGGGGGAGCCGCCTGAAAATGTTCGAGTTTCCCACAGACTTACATTGGGCTCATTGCTCGGGTGGAGCACCCGAGTATTCCAATGTGCTCAACCCAAGCAATTTAGCATTTTAGTTCTCGCCCATCTCTAGTAATATCCTATCTTCTTTACCATGTGTATAGATTAGATAGAGTGACAAGCTATGTTTACCATATGATGGATATATTGTGGGGATGATTTCTCCATGTATGCATAATATTGGATATCTACTTTGATTTAATATGGTTGTATCTAGTTATACACAAGTGTGCAATATGTTTTTTGCTCCATATTACTGTGTGACTGTGTATGACCTTATATTAATAATGCCATGGGTGATAGGTTATATGATTACTGCATTTCTAATTTGAAATATATTATATGTTTTTGATCTGGTCATGAGTAACTTTACCCCTGTGGTCGCAGCTATGCCCTCCTGTACGCGTGTGTCCCATCGTCCTGGTGCGCCCGCCTGCTTGCGGCATTTCTGATCATGTGTAACTTGGGTGGATTCATCAGCTTGTCATTCAGGTTGATGCCACTGTTGGCGTGCGTCCCGGTTACCATGGGTACGCACGCATCACTTCAAATTGGCTCATCCCTGGGTGATGCAGACGGCACCCTGGTCACTTACACTTTCGGTTTCGGGTGCACGGATGACTATTCGGGACAGGATGATTTCATTGGCCGGCTGGTCCTTTTTATACCGGACACGATTTTATTACGTATGCCCCTTGGCAAAGGCTTGTTGCCGAAATGCGTGTTGGGGTTGGCGCGTGGGTGGTGGTGACCCCTGGGTGGCTTTTACAACAACAGGTAATTACCTACAGCATGTATGCACAGTGCATGGTGTACACAAGATTTGCATATATACTTCATTTATGATATTTACAATAGGCTGTTTACCATCTTACTTTCCACCGCTATAGGTCAGTGTTACGGGTCAGGGTGGTGGAACCTCCGTGCCGTGGTGCAAGGAGGGACCCAGAGGGGCGTAACTAAGTATCAACTCAGACCGACCCTGGTCGTACGGCGGCTAACGACTCCGTGACCAGGGAGGGACCGAGCAGAGGGACCAGGTGCTACTCTGGGGACGACCTTGTAAGAGAGCAGGTGGCTCCCAGGGGTCAGATGACTGGGACTGACCGGTATAGCGGGTGGGCACAGCAAGCAGGCAGAAGTCTCTGGGTTAGCTGACAGGTGGTCACGGCACATGACGGCGGAGCAGGCTGAAGTCTCTAGGTTAGCGGACTGGTGGTCACGGCAAGTGACGGCAGGAGCCTCCAGGTAGGCTATCAGGTGGTCACGGCAAGTGATGGCAGGAGCCTCCAGGTAGGCTATCAGGTGGTCACGGCAAGTGACGGCCAAGCAGGCTGAAGTCTCTTGGTTAGCAGGCAGGTGGTCATGGCAAGTGACGGCAGAGCCTCCAGATAGGCTGGCAGGTAACAGGCAGGTAACAGGCGAGTGCTCCCAGGTGAGCAGGCTAGCAGGCACGGCAGGTAGCAGGCAGGTAACTGGCAGGTGCTTCCTGGTAAGCAGGCGGGCTTGCCTATAGACAGACTGGCCGGTTGAACGGAAGACAGACTGTCGGGCTGGAGAGTAGTCAGGCTGGCCGACTGGAACAGTAGTCAGGCTGGCAACTGGACCTGAGGGCTGAAGTAGAGGTAAGAATACTTGTGCAACAACTATTGCTCGGGCACCTCCATTTTGGAGGAGGTGCCTTATATATGGGAGGTCCTCCGGCAATTCGCCGGGGACTCCTTAGGACGGCGCGAATGGCCCCTTTAAGAGAGAGGGAGCGCGCACGTGCACGCCATAAGCACAGTGCCCGGGAAGCTTTGCACAGCAGGAGGAGGAGCGCAGGAGGACGCCGCGCGGGGAGCGGGGAGGAGAGAGGGACGGCGTCTCTGCCTGGCAGGGGGCAGAGACGCCGATGCTACAGTCAGGTTATCCTTAGGAGTCCTAATGATTATTTATAGGACCCTGGAGAGATAGTTTCCACCATGCGTGTCATTTTAGTACACTTTGTAGTCTTTGTATGTGTTTATTCACTCACCTAACTGTATGAAGTTTTTAATAATAAAGTTTATATTTTTTCAAATTATTTTTCTCTTCAAATCATCATTTTTGGGCCTTTGGCTTTTCCCTCTCCATAATATTATTCTACACTGAGACCTACTGTGAATAGCTTGACTGACACACTGCAACAAAATGAAAATGGAAGAAATGGCTGATTTTGAAACACTGTTATAGGTGATTTGTCTGACAGAGAACCACGGTTTTAAATAGCAGGCCTGTAATTTACTAATATTATTCTACACAGACACCTAGTTTGAATAGCTTGACCAACACACTGCAACAAAATGAAAATGGAAGAAATGACTGATTTTGGAACACTGTTATAGGTGATATGTCTGACAGAGAACCACGGTTTTAAATAGCAGGCCTGTAATTTACTAATATTATTCTACACAGACACCTAGTTTGAATAGCTTGACCAACACACTGCAACAAAATGAAAATGGAAGAAATGACTGATTTTGGAACACTGTTATAGGTGATATGTCTGACAGAGAACCACGGTTTTAAATAGCAGGCCTGTAATTTACTAATACTATTTTTCACAGACACCTAGTGTGAATAGCTTGATCGACATACTGCAACAGAATGGAAAAGGAGGCCAATATTTTCCACGTTCAGTTCAAATTTCTGGATTTTTATCGCTGAAATATGGAACAGATCTGGCTGTATTCTGCAGTGCTAACAAGCAAATGGATCAGAAAAATGGTGTACTGGATTGCTTTTTAAGCAAATAACCATGATTAAGATAAAAAAAAATTGACTTGGCCCCTGATATCTGGAGTTATGTCTACAAATATCTGTAATTATTACAGCAGCAGCCGACAGGACGTTCGTCCTGCCCGAACATCCAGGAAGTACTCGCCGAGCATCTCGAACAGTGAGATGCTCGGTCGAGTAATGAGCAGTTGCGAGCACGCTCGCTCATTACTAGTGGAGACATCTCCATTGGTTAGCTGTGGGGTAGCACGGTGGCTTTGAAGCAGCATTTTAAATCCCACCAAGAACAACATCTGCAAAATGTTTGTATGTGCTCCCCATGTTTATGTGGGTTTCCTTTGGGTACTCTCAAAAAATACTGATAAGAAATTTGGATTTTGAGCCAAAATGTGGACAGTAATAATGATGTCACTACAGTACTGTGGGACCAATGGCACTATATAAGCAAGTAAATAAACCTGCTCCTGCTATTGAAGGTTTGTAAATAATGAAGGGGGAAGAACACCACAGCTCTGTACATTGTTTAGTGAAGAGGAGATAAGATGCAATACCTGGCAGCGGTCAATATATAGTGTATATTTCTGTGTTCTGCTAAATACATGGCTTACATCCAATATCTGCCAGAGTGGGTAGCAGCTGATTGATGGTGTCGGACCCCCACTGATTTGATATCGATGACCTATCATAACTGAACTTAGTTTTGTGTGAATTGTGCGGTCACAAGGTTCCACCAGTAAGACCACAGTAAGAGCGACTCCCCCCACCCTGCCTTCCTCCCTCCCTGTGCTCTGGCCAAGGTAGCCAGAAACAGAAAGGAGGATAGAAGCGCTTGAACTTCATCGTTGGGTCAGGGTGCCACTTTAACACATAAAGTATCGAAAGAAACCTGTGGAGCACTAAGCAAAAGGGAACATGACTTTGTAGAGGAAGGAGCACAGTATCTTCTGTGCCTGGTGTCTTACTGTGAGGAGGGTGGGTCTCATATAGAGGAGGTAACTCTATGTCTATCTCCCTCTTTCTCTCATCGGATGAACTGGTGGAAACATTACCCGCCCTCCTGCCCTGTTATTATCATTATCCTACAACGCTTTATTTAACCATTACTTGTATAATGGTGAATGCTTTATTTTATTTGTTTAATTATCCATTGTATATCTTGTACCATGTCCAATTTTATCATGGCTATAAAGAGTTAACAATAGCATTAACCTTCTAAGCCCAAGGGAAGGGCAAACTTTCAGTCATGGTTCCCTAGATGGTTCCTCCACAGGGGAGGTTTCCTCTCCTGATCACTGTAAGATGATTCCTTGTGAGTCAGAGGTTTGCCAAGTTTAGTCCCTTTAATGCTTTTGCAGGGATATCTACCTTATAAGTTTATCGAAGTATCATATATGGCTTGGAATTTATAACCCGTCACAGCTTTGCAGTTTAGGATTCAGGTGGAAGTTGCAGCAAGTTTAGATGGACTCATTTTAAGTAACAGAGCATGTAAAACCTAAGCTAAGTGTATTCCCTTGTTTGTTTCCCGTGTGTAATTTAGTTTGCAGTGGGGCTGACTAGTGCTTATCCCCTCCCCTCCGCCTAGGGCCTAGCCTTAGGGTCAGCTAGGGCCAGGTTTCCTTCTCGGCGATAGGTGCAGAACCTATATAGGGTCCATGGGGAGTCAGGGTTTGTCATTTGAGCTGTTTAGGGGTCTCCACTCCCCCATTCCCCACTTGTAGGGCACCCTTTCCTTTTCCTGTTGTTATACGCTGAGTTCTCCCCATACCCAGCATGACACAGGATTAAAACAATCATAGTAGGAGTTAGGTGAAGTGCTAGTACATTGGGATTCACAAGTACTGTGATATCCTCAACTGTCTGACATACAGCACCAGGACAGACAGCCATAAAGGGGCAGCACGCACTGGATTGCCATTCAAGCAGAGCCAGTAAACTTTTAGGGCATCCTATTATTCCCACTCCTGTGCTTAACCACTGTCCACGATTGACGTTACCATTACAACATCCTTCAGGCTGGTCACCAAAGTGAAAGTTAAAGTTTGGGACTAGCCAAGAGTGGGAGGGGTGAAGTTGAAGGGAAAGTGACAATTTCATGCAAGAGAGACAGATAGGGCCTGCAGTGCAAAGAAAGAGGACCTTTGCTTCTTAATGAATCTGGCACGTCTTGTTCCAACATGCCCCATCAAGACCGATGTGAACAATGTAGGTCTTGATGAATCGGGGCCAATGCATGAAAGAAGCATAAGGCTGGGTTCACACATCCATGTTTTGCGATTCGTATTCATACCAAATTGCACACATTGGCAACGTATATGAGACTGTCAAATTCAGGTCAGGAGACCTGCTATCAGTCCATGCTTCATGGTCTGGATACAAACCACAAAACATAAATATGTGAATTTGGTGTAAATCAATTTTCATAATATATAAAAATGGATTCTGACCCCACACGTGTCCTGGGGAAACTGAATAAAAATGCAATGTGGGTGGGGGCACCAACAGGCACTTCAGCACAGGACACTATTCAGCCCCACAGGTGGTGGGGGTGCTGGGTGTTGTAAAATAGTTCATTAATATCTAAGTCCCAGACAACCCCTTTAATGAATAACTGTTAATTCCCCTAAAGTCAGAATTTATGACAAGCACACTTGGCAGCAGTTCCAGCCTCAAGTCTGTGTAGATTGGTCTCTTCCAATGTTGCACATGTGGACAGAACGATTTTTTCCCATTCTTCCAGATGTTGTTCTTTTATGGTGGCGTATGTGCTTCCGTCATTTTCAACTCCATATTCTTGCCAAAAATCTTTTCTAGGAATGTGCCTCGTGTTGCAATGTTGTTACACGTATGAAAAAGTCTAGTGATTGAATACTTTAGATAAGTATTGTTTGAGACAATGTGTAGAACAATATGTTTTCCCAGGAAGTGAACTTAGAAGTGGGTATTCTGTCATTTTTCTATTTTTAACTCTGTTTTAGTCATTGCATTCTAGCAATAACAAGATCTGTATTAAATTTGCAATTAGATGTCCTTAGACCCACTAGGAGAATTGTGGATGAAGCAGATAGAGACACTTTGTGCTCCGACAGACCTCATTTTCGGCAGTATCTGCTATTTTCAAGTGGGAATAAAAATGCAGTTGACAATGTTTTGTGCCCATCTGAAAAATGTTTATCATCATAGTGTAAAGGGGCATTCTCAAGGTACTAAATTGCCTTAATTAGTTAGACAGCATGAAAATAAGTAAGGTTGCAAATGACTATTTTTTTCTATATGCTCTTAATCTCCTGCTATGAGAGCTTTTATCTTTCATAGTGTACAGCTGGTATTCATGGAGCTTGACCACTAGTGCTCGCCCAGACCCTGGCCAAGAGTGCACAGTAACTACATTGCAGGAAAGGTGTTTATTCCTAATATCACAGTCAGTTCTCTCCAGCCCATTGAATTCTATACAGCAGTTAGCTGCTCATCTCCCTCTTAGCCCCTGACAGGCTGCTGTTATAAATCTTGCAATATCTCCAAACTGCAGCATTGGCTTCTTCTACAGCACTTCTCCTAATCATGGTTCTCACTAACCTGAACTGTGTGCTTGTACTAATGCCTTGTTATCTCTATATGTAAATAAAGTGATAACAGTGTTGACTCAGAACAAACTACTGATAGCTAAATGTGTTACAGCAGGACTTTATAGTTCTATTAATACTAACACAATATTTTTAGTTCTATTAATACTACAGTTCTGTTGCTCACTAGAACTGTCATTTAATGACTGCCCGCTCTGCAAGAAACTAGGAAGTGAAGAGATTATAAGGAAGAGGTGGACAAAATGCATCTCGGAGGCCACGTAGGACCCTTGATGCCTTTTCTCATATGTATCTTCCATGTTAGGGAGTACATAAGCGAAGGGTAGCACTTCGGGGAGTAACTATTAATGGTGCAGCACTGTGTGGGCATATCTGTGACCATGTTATCATTTAGGTAAGGAGTAAATGCACTAAAGAAATGGCCATGCATGAATGCTGCCATAATCATTGTAGTTTATGGGAGAAAGGAAGCACTCAGCTGTGTCAGTGTCTCACATAAACTACAACAGAGAAAGCTGAATTCATGGTCTCTTCCTTTCTGGATATTGATTGGAAGAGAAGACCTCTATCCTCCTGATAGGTACTGATCTTCATTTTTAGTTTGTTCAATCTGATAATGTGGCCCTCGGTCCAAAAAAGGTTTTGTGCCACTACTATAAGGAGACTGAATAGCTCTGAGCTGCTCATGAGACAACTTGAAAATACCTACAATGGCCACAGTGTATATGTGCATCTGCATAATACTTTTATAGTACAGGTGTGCTGGCTCTTATTTATCTTTGCTGGTTGTACACTACTGTGGAATGTAATAATGATCTTGATTTTCTTTCATTTGAACACAGTCTTTATGATTGTGAATTGGTGGAGTCCAAACTCTTTAGAGATGGTTTTGTAACCTTTTCCAGCCTGATGAACATTTACAACTCTTCTTCTGAGGTCCTCAGAAATTTACTTTGTGCTATGCTACACTTCCACAAATGTGTTGTGAAGAACAAACTTTGATAAATCCTTGATCTTTAAAGAAAACAGGTTGACCACTCAAACCTGATTGTCATCCTATTGATTAAGAACACCGGACCCTAATTTAGTCTTCAAATTACCTGCTAATCCCAAAGGTTCACATAATTACTTCACATGTAATATTGGATCATTTTTCTCATTTGAAAAATGACAATGTCTAATTTTTTCCAATGTAGTTTTTAGGTTAAATCTGTGCAAAAATTTAGAAGATTCTGAAGTGTTCTCAAACTTTTAAGGACCATTGGATGAAGCAGTCAGTGAGTTCTGAAAGTTGACATATTGATAAATGATATATTAACATATTAAATAATGAGTAATGAGAAAGGATCTGGGCAAATTTGACAAGAGCTAAATTGTGAGTAGATGGATGTGTCAGACCTTTCTCCTCTTTAGCAGGTTTTGTGGGGTATTCATTGTATACGGGGGTTAGTAGTTACAGAAAGTGGTCCAAAGAAGGACAACCAGTGCACTGTTGTTAGGGTAATGGGCGCCCAAATGGGGAAACACAAACTCAGCTTATCAACCTCTCAACTAAAGGAACCCATATTAAAAATTTAAGACTGGAATCAGAAAGTTGGCTATTTTTTATGTAACTTTCTAAGCCAAGCACAGACATAATACAAAAGAGAGAAGCTAGTATTTCCTGGGGTGTATAACTAAAATTTAGAATATTTATATTACAGAAACCTAGACCAATGGTCCATTCAAAGCCTATATAATATAGCTAAAGCTGCAATGATGAATTGTAAAGAATCCACGGAACCATGTTCAGTTTAACATCTTGCACTAAAGCATATCAACTTCTTGGAATATTTACGTTGAAAACTTCAGCACAAGAAAGATTTCTATTGCTATTTTATAAAATTAAACTATGTATTTGTTGTATAGGAATGGCAAGAACAACAAGTACATGTAATAAAAACCAGTGACCCTATGAAAAAGAAACAACGTTGTGTTTTTATTCTCTTTTTATAGATACATAAACTATTTGACCTAGTATTCGACTCAGATGGATAACTATCTAAATATTTGGGATATGGCAAAAAAAGTAAGAAGGAATATTTACAACACCTTTACTTTCTATAATTTCAAGAAAGGTTTTGACCTTAAATGTTCTCTATGCATCCTTCTATTCTAAAGCCTACACTTTAGCTAAGTCCAACTTTATGGTTTTGGCTTGTTTTCCATTTATTTTCAACAAATTTCCACTACATACATTAGCACTGCGAGATTTATCCTGGTAGATTCCTACAGACAGTGACTGGTTGATTATGTATTGGTTTTGGCAAGAAGGAAACAGCTAGTGAGCAGGAAATAAAAATAGTCCATAGTACTATGTCAATTTGTGAGGCTGTAATGTTCCTATCTTGGGTCATATTAAAGTCCATAAACATATAGATATTATTGATATTGATACTTAAAGGGAACCTGCACACTTATGAGGGCAGAGCAAAATTCTGTAATGCACATGCGCCGTCACCAACTTCACTTCTGGCTAGAGAACTTTGCTTAGTTGGAGAGAGCACAATGTGCCTGCACCAGCATGCACTTCAGCTGCACAGGCACGCTCTTCAACTGCAGAGGCACAATCTTCGCAGTGATCTGTAGATGATGTAGGACGTGTCATGCACATCAATCAACGCAGGAGGATGGTGATTCTGTTCATAGGGAAGGTGCAGACCTGAGACCACCGATGCACATCGGAATGGACCATGCTGGTTAGCATACAGTGTGGGAGACTTATAAAATGTATTTTTTGAGATATAGTACAGACCAAAAGTTTGGACACACCTTCTCATTTAAAGATTTTTCTGTATTTTCATGACTATGAAAATTGTACATTCACAATGAAGGCATCAAAACTATGAATTAACACATGTGGAATTATATACTTAACAAAAAAGTGTGGGCTATTTGACCAAGAAGGAGAGTGATGGGGTGCTACGCCAGATGACCTGGCCTCCACAGTCACCAGACCTGAACCCAATCGAAATGGTTTGGGGTGAGCTGGACCACAGAGTGAAGGCAAAAAGGCCAACAAGTGCTAAGCATCTCTGGGAAGTCCTTCAAGATTGTTGGAAGACCATTTCCGGTGACTACCTCTTGAAGCCCATCAAGAGAATGCCAAGAGTGTGCAAAGCAGTCATCAAAGCAAAAGGTGGCTGCTTTGAAGAACCTAGAATATAAGACATATTTTCAGTTGTTTCACACTTTTTTGTTAAGTATATAATTCCACATGTGTTAATTCATAGTTTTGATGCCTTCAGTGTAAATGTACAATTTTCATAGTCATGAAAATACAGAAAAATCTTTAAATGAGAAGGTGTGTCCAAACCTTTGGTCTGTACTGTATGCAGGGGAAGTTGGGGACTTATATACAGGTTGATGTACTGCAGTAATAGACCAGTTAAAGGTGATGGCTTTAGTTTATATTGGGAAAATCTGGTGAAAGGTTTCCTTAAACAGCAGCACTTAGAGAGGAATCTGACTTTATATCTTGACACCTTGTGGATTGTACAATAGAAAAGTACAGCAATAGCTGCTGATACAGTGGTGTGAAAAAGTCTTTGCCCCCTTCCTGATTTCTTATTCTTTTGCATGTTTGTCACACTTAAATGTTTCAGATCACACAACAAATTTAAGTATTAGACAAAGATAACACAAGTAAACTCAAAATGCAGTTTTTAAATTAAGGTCTTTATTATTATTATTATTATTATTATTATTATTATTATTATTAAGGGGAAAAGAAATCCAAACATACAGGGCCCTGTGTGAAAAAAATGATTGCCCCCTAAACCTAATAACTGGATCGGCGACCCTTAGCAGCAACAAAGGCAATCAAGCGTTTGCAATAACTGGCAATGAGTCTATTACAATACTCTGGAGAAACTTTGGTCAACTCATCTTTGCAAAAATGTTGTAATTCAACCACTTTGGAGGGTTTCTGAGAGCACTTCAGCTTGAGGTCACTAACAGATGGCCGGACATTCTCCTTCAGGATTTTTTGATAGACAGCAGAATTCATGGTTCCATTTACCACAGCAAGTCTTCCAGGTCTTGAAGCAGCAAACAGTCCCAGACCATCACACTACCACCACCATATTTTACAGTTGGTATGATGTTCCTTTTCTGAAATGCTGTGTCACTTCTATGCCAGATGTAATAGGACATAAACCTTCCAAAAAAGTTCAACTTTTGTCTCGTCAGTCCACAGAGTATTCTCCCAAAAGTCTTGGCTATCATCAAGATATTTTCGGGCAAAACTGAGATGAGCCGTTATGTTCATTTTGCTAAGCAGTAATTTTCGTCTTGGAACTCTACCAAGCATACCATTTTTGCCCAGTTTCTTTGTTATGGTGGAATCATGAACACTGACCTTGACTGAGGCAAGTGAGGCCTGCAGTTGTTTGGATGCTGTTGTGGGGTCTTTTGTGAATTCTTGGATGAGTCATCGCTATGCTCTTGGGGTAATTTTGGTTGGCTGGCCACTCCTGGAAAGATTCATGACTATTCTATGTATTTGACATTTGTGGATAACGGCTCTCACTATGGTTCACTGGAGTCACAAAGCTTTATAAATGGCTTTTTAACCTTTTTCAGACTGATAGATCTCAATTACATTGTTTCTCATTTGTTCCTGAATTTCTTTGGATCGCAGCATGATGTTTAGCTTTCGAAGAACTTTTGGCCTACTTCACTTTGTCAGGCAGGTCCTATTTAAGTGATTTCTTGATTGAGAACAGGTGTGGCAATAATCAGGCCAGTGTTTGGATAGGGAAATTTAACTCAGCTTCCCAAAGAGGTGATAAACCACAGTTAATTTATGTCTTAAAGGGGAGGGGGCAATCACTTTTTCACACAGGGTCCTGTAGGTTTGGATTTCTTTTTCCCTTAATAATAAAGACCTTAATTTAAAAACCACAATTTGTGTTTATTTGTGTTATCTTTGTCTAATATTTAAATTTGTTTTGTTATCTGAAACATTTAGGTGTGACAAACATGCAAACTAATGAGAAATCAGGAAGGGGGCAAACATGTTTTCACAATATTATATGATCTGTCATATGGGGATTTCTGCAGATACATTTTATTTTTCAACCTGGACAGGGTTTCTCCTCTCAGTAGGCATTGTGAAAATATTAAACAATAAAAGCTTGATATGAACAATTTTCTTGTCACATATTTTTCTTAACTGGATGGTAAAGTGGTAAAAGGGCACAGGGTCCCTCTGTTCTAAGATGTTGGTCTAAACCACCACTTTTTTATTTCTTGCAGTGGATCCTCCTTTCATCTTCATATAACTGTTTGAAAGTTGATAAACAATAATTTAAAACCAAAAACAATGGGAGGGAAAAATAGAAAAACCTAAAGCTTTCTGTAACACTGTTATTAACACCCTTTACATTAATTTAGTATGGAAACACATTTTGACTCGCCTGTGGTAAATCACACAAAAGATTCCTCTGTGATTGTCAGTGCCCATGTGACATGAATTAGCCAATGAATACTGACTTTAGTGTTTTAAACAGCTACATGATAGGCCATGTTCCTTTGTCACTATGGTGAAAACAAATGAGCTGTCTGAGGACATCAGAACTGCTATTATTATCAAACACAAGACTTCCAAAGGGTATAAGGCTATCTCCAAAGACCTTGGTATCCTGGTTTCAACAATGCGCAATGTTATTAAGAAGTTTTCCAAGCATGAAGCCATTAAGAATCTCCCTGGACGTCGGGGAAAGAGGAAAATTGACAATAGATGTCTTCGAAGGTTGGTGCAAATGGTGGAAAAACACCACAACAAACATCCAAAGACCTGAAGGCCAACCTGGAACAGTCTGGGGTAATGGTTTCAGCAAGAACCATAAGCCGCACACTAAACCAAGCAGAGCTTTATGGGCGAAGGCCAAGTAAGAAACCATTGCTGAAGAAAAGACATAAAAGGGAATGACTAATCTTTGCCAAAGAGTACCTTGACAAACTACAATCCTTCTGGGATAATGTTCTGTGGACAGATGAAACAAAAATAGAACTTATGGCAATGCAAAGCAACAGTTTGTTTACAGACGGCTCAATGAAGTTTATAAAGAAAAGAACACCTTACCAACAGTTAAGCATGGTGAAGGATCCATAATGCTGTGGAGTTACTTTGCTGCATCTGGTACTGGAGGCCTTGACCTTATCACAGGAATGCTGAAATCAGAGAATTATCAAGAGATTTTAGAGTGAAATGTCCTACCCAGTGTAAGAAAAGTTGTTTTTTGGAAAACACAGGAATGGTTGAAAAAGAAAAAAAGGACTGTTTTAAAATGGCCAGCAATGAGTCCTGACTTCAATCCCATTGAAAATCCTTGGGGTGAGCTGAAATCTGCCATTGGGAAAAAGAAACCTGCAAACATTCAAGAGCTTGAACAAACTGCAAAGGAAGAGTGGGAGAAAATTCCAACTGAGAAGTGCAAAAAGCTTATAGATGGCTACAAGAACCATTTGGAGGCTGTCAGGTAAACCAAAGGATGTGCAACCAAGTATTAATTAGGGGTGCCTTTATTGCTGCACATGCTGTTCATTCTGTTTTTTCTTTGAAATTGCAACAACATGGGAGTTGAAAAAACAATGTTTTATTGTTGCATTACTTTGGACCGCTAATTAAAAAATCCCCAGGAAATAATTTTAGTACATTTCTATTTATTTCTGAATATATTGTGCAATCTATGAAAAAAATGAAGGGGTGCCAATAATGGTGAGCAACACAGTCTGGCTCTTTTTTTTTTTTGCTTTGTTACTAATATATAGTATTTTAAGGTTCTGCATTGTTTTCTATGTCTTTGAAGCAGCATCTTCATGTTACTCAAACTTCTGCTTAGACAGTCATATTACTCCTGACTTACTGCCCATCTCTTTTGAACATGCCAAATTTCAAAAAGGCGAATTGAAAGATAACTAGACTTTATTATTTATCATCCACCAGGCTTTGCAAATTTTAGATTTTTCTTAAATACACTTCACTACATTAGTTTGCTTTCTTCTCTTTCAAACACCATGCTTCAGTATAGTTTCACATGGCCAGTTCATGCTCCTTTAGAAGCTCCTTTCAACTTCTGCTCAGCCAAGGTCCCTACTGTATTTACAAAGTACAGGAATTCCCTTCACATAGCCTCTATGCTTTCCAAGCTGGTATTCATATAGGAGAATTTAACTACAATGATTATTTGTATATCGACTAGGGATTTTTGCTGAGCAGCAGTTGAAAACATCTTCTAAAGGAGCATGACCTGGCCATGTGAAACACCACTGCAGCATGGTGTTTCGTAGAGAAGGAAGCAAAATAATGTAATGAAGTATATTATAAAAATTCAGAACTTTGCAATGCCTAGCGAATAACTAAATACAAATATATAAATATGTTACACGTACGCCGCTAGGTTCAGATAGGGCGAGACGAATTTCATTAATTCTTTGGAATCCTGGGGGAACTGTTAACTCTTAACTGTGTTAGCTTCTGGAGGAACGTCCCCACGACGTCTTCAGCTTCTTTCTCCCCCAGCTCATCCATTTTTGCATTAATGGCAGCTAACAGTTGCCTGCGGTTGTGTACTTTAGAAATCTGTTCTTCTGACATCTTTATATGTTCTGCTACTGTTCTCAATTCTTCACAGGTTAACTGAAGAAGCAGCTCATTAATTCTGTCCATTTGTATTTCCACATCCATTGCTGCTAGTGAGTTTTCTTTAGGGCTGGTCCCCTTTAACTGGTGTAGCAGAGTTGAATTGAGGTGCTGTGCTGCTGTGTTTTTTCCAGATACTTTTCCTCTTCTCCCTCTACACTCTAATTTCCGCTCAGTATTCCCCGTACGGGCCACCAATTTTACACGCACGCTGCTAGGTTCAGATAGGGCGAGACGGGTTTCATGAATTCTTTGGAATCCTGGGGGAACCAATACTCAGGGTGACCATAGGCTGCAGCTTCTCTCAGGCACACGATAAATTCAATTGCTGACCAGACACATCTGACAAGAGTCTTTTTCAACAGTTTAACAGTGGAATTTAATCTGAAGCACGGCCAGTGCAATTCAGGGATATCACAGCAACAATCTTCATTACAGTACAGTCTAAGTTTCTTGAGCAACTGGCTCCAGTAACAATACAGTAGTTTCGTCACAAGGCACAGTCTCTTCAGTAGGATAATTCAGCATAGGTTAGATCTCTTAGCAGCAGACTTCTATGCATACATAACCACAGGCTTTCCTTCACAAGGACACAATAGTACACAGAATTCTTTATCCTGCATGGAGATGGAGGGGGGGAGGGTTTGATGAGGGAGATGATCCCTGTGACACAATTCCCTCCAGTCCTTATCTTCCTGCCCGATAATACTCTGCACTGTTAGTTCAGGGAGTTTATCTGACCGGTGTTTAGTTTCTCTCCTTATCTGAATCCTGTTCACTTGTCTTCTGTCAGATCCAGATAACATACCACCTTTCTCTTCGGCTTCAGCCAGACTACAATAACAAGTTCCACGCAATCTGGATGCTTCTGAAGCACAACACTTCCTGTCTCCTGTACTTGTGTTATTTGTAATAGTTGCTGGATTCTTTTGAAGCAACAGCACTACTTCTGCACAGGGTCGGACTGGGGTGCCTAGGGCCCACCAGGGGAACTGACTCTAGGGGCCCACACTACAGCCCACCTAAACGGTTTTATTACTTGTTATGTTTTTCTATAATGTACTATAATTACATGTTTGGCCGCGCTGTGGAGCACCAAGCGGCAGGACTTTCTTCGAACAGTCATTCCGTACTGCCAGAGTCCCTTTAATGGTAACTTGTCACCTTGAAAAATGCTATTTATCTGCAGATATAGGGGTAATCTGCAGGTAAATAGGGTGTAAAGCCTGGTTAGACGGCTTATTGGAAAAGCATTGGCTACACGGAGAAAATTACATTTTATTCTCCCTGCCGCCACTCGCTTCCTGTCATAGGGTCGGTGAGGGTGCTGCAATAACGTCCGGCACCTTGATTGTGACATCTTCCATGGAGGCCAACCTCAGGCTGAGCTTCATTGAATGACTAACATGGCAGCAGCACCTGGCAACTAGTGCTGAGCGAACGTGGTTGGATAAGGTGTGATCCCAGCATGCTCGGGTGTTATCCAAGTATCTTGTAGTGCTCTGCTACTATGCTCGAGTCCTCGGGGTAGCATGTTTTACGGAGGTAGACAGACGCAACACATACAGGAATTGCCGGTTTCTTAGGTAATCCCTGCATGTGTTGCTTCTGTCTATCACCGCAAAACATGCTACCCCGGGGACTCGAGCATATTAGCAGAGCACTACAAGATACTCGGATAACACCCGAGCATGCTGGGATCACACCTTATCCGACCAAACTCACTCACCACTAGTTGCCAGGTGCAGCTACCATGTTAGTCATTCAATGAAGCTCAGCCTGAGGTTGGGCTCCATGGAAGTGTTACAATCAAGGTGCCGGAAGTTATTGCAGCACGCTCACTTTGTAGTTCGCGGTGACTGTAATGTCTGTTATCCGACCATGCTCACTCAGCACTACTGGCAACCGAACAGCAACCTGCAACTGCGTCACAGGGGGCTGCATGCACCGGCCATTGTGCTATCTAAATGCCGCTGTCAGTGATTAAAAAGGGCACTTAAATACTCAAAACAGCAGCAATCAAGGCAAGCTCTGATCACTGCTGTTACAGGCAGACGCCGGCTATGTAACACAGCCGACATCTGCCCGGTATGGAGCAGGCTCAGCTCCTGAACCCGCTTCATACAAGCACATCCCAATGGTGACAGTTATGACAAGGTTAGCAAATTTCACTTGTCTGTTCCTAAATGTGGAAAGACAAATGGAATTCCCTAATACATGTGAAAGAGACCTAATAGATGTAGTAAAGGTGCCTCAAGCATATGAATGTTATTACACACCACAATGCACAGTTACATACACGCATCTTACAAAAATACATATTATTACAGATACGCAGACGCGCACAAACACGCAGACACGCACAAACACGCAGACGTGCACAAACACGCAGACGCGCACAAACACATGAGTACATGAATACATCATCTGAACCACCATCATTTGTAATGTC
The DNA here is from genome assembly GCF_046119375.1 of Phyllobates terribilis. Lineage (NCBI taxonomy): Eukaryota > Metazoa > Chordata > Amphibia > Anura > Dendrobatidae > Phyllobates > Phyllobates terribilis. The sequence continues at coordinate 79,619,251 of NW_027362771.1, read as the reverse complement.
AGGTCAGACCCATATATCTTTGTATCGCATAAACCTACAACTCCCAGTATGTAATTAACAATAGAGATACTGGGAGTTATCAGTCATCATCAGACTGCGGACCATACAGGAACCACAGTACTGGCGAGACACAGGCAGGATCACAAATGAACATTTACATCCAGGTATCTTACCTGAGACGTCTTCTCTGATTAGAGTCGTTCTCCTTCTTTTCGTCTCCATCTTGTCCAGACCCCTTGAGGACTTTTCTCATCCACAGCTCGTCTCTGCAGACTTCCATCTTCTCCGGTCTTCTGCAGCACATCCCCACATGATGCCCTTAAAGATAGCAGTGTCATTATAATGCTCCTAAATAAAAATATCTACACTGAGCCCCTGAATAAACCTAACTCTTACAATGCACCCTGCACAAAATATGACATACACTCTACCCCTCTTATGGTACCTGCTCTCCACACTGTCCTCTCCTTACCATACTGGGCCCCCTCTTCACACTGTCCTCTCACACTGTGTCCCCCCTATACTGCCCAGTCTCTATACTGTGCCCCTTCATTACACTCCCCCTCCTCAGCATACTGTTCCCCCCTTTCTGTGCCCTCACACTGTTTCCACCATACTGCCGCATCTCCATACCTTCCCCCACACTACCTAGTCTCTGTGCTGTGTCACCTCACACTTTTCTCCCTCCATACTGTCTCCTCACACTATTCCCCCACTCTCCGTACTGTTTCCTCATACATCCCCCTTCTGTTCCCGCACCCATTCCCACACCTCCCCTAGTTATTTCACACATCTCCCCATTCTGTCTCCTAAAATTTCTCTCCCATCTCTCCGCAAATATAATAAATCTTTGGAAGAGCACACAGACATGCAGAAGCGTGCTTACACACACACATACTAAGGGCTCTTTCACACGTCAGTACATGCGATGACAGTTTCCACAAGTACCAGAGACATTGGTACACGCAGACCCATTCAAATGAATGTTTTTACCAGCTGCACCTCCTGCAAAACGTCCCAGACACTGATGACAGCGCTCTTCCCAAGCACCGGGTGCTGAACGCTGCTCTCATCATAGATCCCTGCCGGCGCTGCAATCAGCAACAGCAGGGTCAATGATGAGAGTAGTAGTCTACTCCCGCCGTGTCCAACTGTAAAAATAGGAATAAAATAAAAAAATCCTTATACTCACCTCTCCTAAGTGTCACCCGCTGTAATCCGTGCGAGCGCTCACGCCGAGGAGAATGACTCATGCAGCGAGCGGGCTCCGGAGCTGCGCTCAACAAGGGGTGCCCTGTCAATCACTGAGCACAGCTCTGGGGCCCGCTCGCTGCAGGAGTTGTTCTCCTCGGCGTGAGTGCTCGCACGGATTACAGCGGGTGACACTTAGGAGAGGTGAGTATAAGGATTTTTTTATTTTATTCCTATTTTTACAGTTGGACACGGCGGGAGTAGACTACTACTCTCATCATTGACCCTGCTGCTGCTGATCGCAGCAGGCAGGGATCTATGATGAGGGCAGCACCCAGCTCTTGGGAACAACGCTAACTGTACATTGATTCACAAGCGCTGGTATGTGTCACACGGATGACACACAGGTGGACACGGATATCTCCAGTCCCGTAAATATCAGGACATGTGAAAGAGCCCTAATATACACACGCAGATACACATACTCACTGAAATGGGGACACGTACACACGCAGGCAAGCACTCACAGAAATGCACACACAGTCATGCACAGACACACTCAACCAATCACATACAAAAATGCAGACAAGCAGGGAAGCACGTACAAACGTGTGAAGACACATATACACATGTAGACATGCAGGCACTCAAATACACACACACACACACACACGCATGCAGGCATATACACACACATGCAGGCAGGCATATGCACACACACTGTACACACACAGCCATATACACAAACTGTACACACATGCATATACACACAGGCAGGCATATACACACACACACGCAAGCATATATACACACGCATCGCAGGTATATACACACACACACACTGTACACACACAGGCATTTTCACACACACTGTACACACACACGCAGGCATATACACACATGAACTGCAGGTGACGCGCCCCTGGGCCTGTGTCGCGCTGCGTTGCGCACGCGGGGGCTTACCCGGAGCCGGATCTCTTTAGGGTTGTAGTCTCGTGGCGGTGATCCGGTCCGTGCCCAGGGAGTCAGACTAAGTGGCGCTGTATTAGCGGTAGATGTTGGACGACTACGCCACCCGTTGAGTACAGCTAAGGAGCTGCTGCTGCAGGGCAGACCGCTGAGGCCGGTGGTAGGACTGTGCAGCGTGATAGTATAACCCCCAACGGGAGGGGTATGGCCTCAGGGCAGCCGACGTGGATGATGGGGGTAGCAGGAACCACTCGGAGACGGTACGGTGTAGTTCAGGGTCTTTACTGGTGACAAAGATAGACCCTCCCGGAGTACTGGCTAGCGATTGGGGCCTGATCAGTCCTTGAGCAGATGGTATCTCCCCTGGCCAGGCGGAGTTGTAGGCCTCCCAAACTAACGATACTCTTCCGGCTACCTTGCTAGAGGCGGGTATTAGTAGCCCACGTCCCTGAGTGTACCGTGTGGTGCTCACCCGTATGGCCGGTGACTCGGGGCCTTCTAGTAGCTTCCGCTCCACGACGGCGGTGCTGGTCCCACGCGTGTGACCGTGCCTTCGGGTTTCTGGGCCAGAGGACCTGCAATCCCCTGCCGGTCGGTTTCTGCTGCTGGATAGGAGTTAGTCCCCACAGCCTCGGACTCCGGGTCCGGTGATAGCTTCTCAGTCAGAGCGAGCTCTGCAGCTGCCAGCCCCTGACTCCTTGTAGCACTGCTCCCACAGAGCTCCTGATGTTCTTTTCCTAGATCTGCTTCTCTTCTCTGTCTCTACTTCTTCTCTACTCACTAACCCTGCCTCAGCCCTAGGTTTATATAGGGGAAGTTCTTCCCCTCCCAGGACTGGGCAGGAGGTGTGGCATGCATAGGATCCCTGACCAAGAGACCTCCCACCTGCTCTCAGACATAACATTGCTGTTACTGTGGAAACCAGACCCCTGGGGTGCCACATTCCCCCCTAGTGAAATTTAGTACTCCGGGACTAAACATATTTTTAGAAAAACATAACAAGGTATAAACAATAATAATACAATAAGAAAAACACATAAAGATGGTTACGGCGTGTCCGCAACCGGGTGCAGTTTTGAAGAAAAGCAAGGTGTCCATTTCACCAAAACAGGGAGACGTAACCAGGTAGGGGTCTGTCCTGCCCCGAGTCCTTAACAGTCTTTAGTCCATTCCTAGGTTACGCTCCAACCAATTGTACAAGGATTCCCGGTAAATCCACCAAGGACTCCTAAAAATAACTAGAAACACATAATTATTTACAAGTAACAAGAAAAACAGGTAACCATAAATAAAACAACTTATACACTTCAAATCCTCCAACGTGCGGGTAACTGGCCTCTAGTGGCCCTAGTGGACCTACGGAGCTGACTGTCTAGCCCCGAACTACAGGGTGTAGGAACTGTCAAGGGTAAACTGGGCAGCTGTCCACGGGCCCTTTGGCTCACTAGAGGCATGGCAGGTTCACTATAAGCAGAGGGTTGATCCTCCTGGTCTGCTGGTGTGGGGTCTTCTGCCTCCTGGACCGGCTGTTCTTCCAGCTCTACCTGTTGCTCCGTAGGTGCTTGGAATGCTGGTTGGAGGAAGGTGAGTACGGGTACCACAACTGCGCCATTGACTTGAGTCCAAGACCGAGGGAAGTCTCCGAGCACAGTACTAACCATATCTTCCCTTTCCTCTACGGGTCGAGGGTCTTCTTGTTCCTCTTCAGGGTTCCGTAGCTGTTCGGGACACTTCTTCAGGTGATCCCGGGATACAATGGTTGTGGTTTCCCCTCCGTCTTTACTGATGGTACAGACCTTTGGGTTGTCGTGACTTGAGGGCAGTACGATGTACGGGTCCTTCTCCCACTGGTCGTCCAACTTGTGGAGCCGCCTTTTCCTCTTCAAGACCTGCTCTCCGGGTACCAGGGGAACAGCGGGAGCATACTGGTTGTAAGTTTTCTCTTGTCTTTCCCTAGCTTGACAGAGACTTCGCTCCACGCTCTCCTGTACTTTCCGGTACTGCTGCTGCCTCTCTGTGTCCCAGTCTGCTTCTGGTGAAGTGTCCTCGGGTGTCAGGACTCCCATCTCCAGGTCAACAGGTAGCTTACCAGGTCTTGCCCTCATCAGGTAAGCCGGGGTACAGTTGGTGGAACCTACCGGGATGTGGTTGTATAGGTCCACTAGGTCGGGCAGCCTCTCAGGCCACAGACTGCGTTCTTCCAGGGGCAATGTTTTCAGAAGATCTATCACCACCTGGTTCATTTTCTCACAAAGTCCATTAGTTTGCGGATGATAGGGTGTCGTCCTTATCTTCCGGCAGCCATACAGAGTGCAGAATTCTTGGAAGACCTCCGCTTCAAAGGCAGGTCCCTGGTCTGTCAACACTTGGTCCGGGTACCCGTGTGGATGGCAGAAATGCTGCTGGAAGGCTCTAGCTGCTGTTCGAGCTGTTAAGTCCTTGACGGGGACGACAACCAAGAACCGGGAGTAGTGATCCACGATGGTTAGTGCGTAGACGTAGCCACTTCTGCTTGGGGTCAGTTTTACATGATCCAAGGCTACCAGTTCCAACGGCTGCCGGGTGACGATAGACTGCAGGGGAGTCTTCTGGCTGGCACGGTCCTTCCTTCTTAGGTTGCACGGGCCACAGTCTCTGCACCACCTCTCGATGGTTCCCCTCATGCCTACCCAGTGGAACCGCCCGCGCAGCAGGAACTCCAGCTTCTTCCATCCGAAGTGTCCAGCCCCGTCGTGGTATGCCTCCATCACCACGGCTGCGTCTCTTCGTGGCACCACTACTTGCCAGATTAGTTCATGCGTCCGGGAGTTAACCATTCGGCGGCACAACTTCCCCTTATAAAGGAACAGTCGACTCTTCTCAGCCCACAGTTGCTTGGCTTCCTCCGGAGCGTCTGGGTCAAGGCGAGCCTCTGGCCGAGTCAGCATCTCCTTCACCAGTCGGACGGCAGGGTCACTGTCTTGCGTTTCCTCCCAGTTGTAGTGAGGCAAGGGGTTAAACGTAGCAGCTTGCTTACTCCTTACCCGGTGGGAATACTGGATAGTCCCATGACGGTGGAACGCGGGGAGTTCGACTTCTTCCAGTCCCTCTGGATCTTCTCCTACGTCCGGTAGGTTTGGCATCCTGGACAGGGCGTCAGCGTTGGTATTGGAGCGTCCTGCCCGGTATTTGATTGTGAACTCGTAGTTGGACAGACGGGCCATCCATCTCTGCTCTAGGGCACCGAGTCTTGCTGTGTCCAGGTGTGTCAACGGGTTGTTATCCGTGTACACGGTGAACCGGGAGGAAGCGAGGTAGTGCTTAAAGCGTTCGGTGACTGCCCACACCACTGCCAGGAACTCTAGCTTAAATGAGCTGTAATTCTCAGGGTTTCTCTCGGTGGATCGCAGTTTTCGGCTGGCGTAAGCGATTACTCGTTCTTTCCCCTGCTGGATCTGGGACAGCACGGCTCCTAGCCCGATGTTACTTGTGTCGGTGTAGAGGATAAAGGGCTGGCTGTAATCAGGGTACGCCAGGATTTCATCCCCTGTGAGGGCCATCTTCAGCTGGCGGAAGGACTCTTCTTCTAACTTCTCCCATCTGAAGGGTGGCTTCTGGTTCTTGGCCTTCCGGGACTGGCCTATCAGGAGGTCCTGCATAGGAGCTGCCTTTTTGGTGAAACCGGGGATGAATCTGCGGTAATAGCCTACCAACCCGAGGAACTGCCGCACTTCCTTTACACTGGAGGGACTTGGCCATTCCTTAATTGCGGTGATCTTATCAGGGTCGGGAGCCACTCCATCAGCGCTCACCGCGTGTCCCAGGTACTGCACCTTTGGTTTCAGGAGGTGACACTTGGAGGGTTTCACCTTTAGGCCGTAGCTTGCCAGAGCTTCGAACACTTCCGCCAGGTGTTTCAGGTGGTCCTCATACGTTTTGGAATATACGATGATATCGTCCAGGTACAGCAGGACCGTCTCGAAGTTTCTGTGGCCCAGACAGCACTCCATTAATCGTTGGAAGGTTCCTGGTGCGTTGCAGAGTCCGAACGGCATGCAGGTAAACTTGCTAAGTCCCATCGGGGTGGTGAATGCGGTCTTCTCCCGGTCCGCCTCTGCTACAGGAACCTGCCAGTACCCACTAGTGAGATCCAAGGTAGAGAAGAAGTTAGCAGATCTTAAAGCAGCCAAAGACTCCTCTATCCTTGGTAAGGGGTACGCATCCTTGTGTGTGATACGGTTGATTTTCCGGTAATCTACACACATCCTCATGGTGTTGTCTTTCTTTTTGACTAAGACTAGTGGAGCTGCCCAGGGGCTACAGCTATCCCTGATCACCCCAGCCTCCTTCATGTCTCTAAGCATCCCCTTGGCGTGTTGGTAGTGTGTAGGGGGTACGGGTCGATACCTCTCTTTTATGGGAGGATGGTCTCCCGTGGGGATGTGGTGTTCTACCCCCTTGACTCGCCCGAAGTCTAACGGGTGTTTACTAAACACTCTCTCGTACTCTTGAACCACCCGATAAACTCCCTGTTTCTGGTGTGAGGGAGTGGAGTCAGTACCCAAATGTAGTTGCTGACACCAGTCCTCCATTGTTTTCTGAGAGCCGTTACCTTCCTCCGGGGAAGATGGAGGCAAGGGTTCTACGGACTGTATGGAATCTTGATTGATGGTATACAATTTGGCTAGCGTGGCATACCGGGGCAGGTACACTTCCCTCTTCCCGATATTTATTATGCGAACGGGCACCCTCCCATGGTGTACATTGACCACCCCCCGTGCTGTCAAAATGGTGGGCCTACTGTCTGAGTAAACTGGTTCTACCATTGCCTGGTAATCTCTACCTCTCAGACCAATAGCTGCCCGGCACCAAATCATCATTTCACTTTTCGGGGGCATGGCAATAGGGAAAGGGTCACACATTCGCACGCTACCAATCTCACCACCGGAGAGTTCTAGCTGTTGCCGTCGCATCAGTGCCCGGATCTCTTTCTGGAGCACTCGCTGCTGGCCGGAGCTGGCGTTCTTGGCAACCAGCTGTAAAAGGAAAATCACCTCTGCAAGACAATTTTCAATTACATTAGTTCCTAGAGTTATCTTTGGGTGACTCTCGTGTTTGTCAATGTCTACAATGATCAGTCCCTGTGCTGCCAGTTCGACTCTACCAATTTTAATGGTCACCTCTTTAAATCCAATCTGTGGCACGGGCTGACCATTGCTGGCGATGATACTCAAGTCGTCGTCAGGGTAGCGGGTGATATCCGAGTCATTCCAGTACTGCTTGAAGAGCACGTACGGGATGGTGGTGACCTGTGACCCGGTGTCCAGTAGGGCACTCATAGGAATGCCATCCAGTACCACGGGTAAGACTGGACGTCCTCCCACATATTTGTTGCGCCAGTTCGATGGGCCTGGTGATCTTTTTCCTGGGGGTTGGCCCTCTACCCCAGGTTGTGCCAGTTTAAAGGACAGTACCTTGCCATATGTCCGGGTTGATTGCAGCGGCGGCAGATGGGTTGTCCGTCCTCATTGTATCGGTCGCTGGGTCTTCCTCTGGCCGGTGGGGTCCTCCTTGGTCGACGCCACGGGATGTCCTCCGGTCCGGATGCCAGCTGGATCTTCCCTGGAGTGGAAACCTGTAAAGACTGCACAGTTCGGGTTAGCGCAGCAACGCTTTTAGCTAGCTCTTGGACCTGATGGTGCAGGTCTGGAGCCGGGTCATTGTTCAAAGCCTGCGCACCAGCTCCCACAGGCCCTGCCGACAAGGGCGCCGCCTCCTGGTGGTAAGTGGTAGTGGGGCGTCTGGGGGTCACAACGCCACCTGGTGCCGGTTCTCGAAGCACCCGGATGGCTCTGTCCTTGAACTGTGCAAATCCCAGATGAGGGTCCTGTAAGGCCATTGCCCGCAACTGGGTTCGGTGGGCATTGCAATATAAACCCTCTATAAATTGTTCAGTCAACAGCCTGTCCTCGTCTCCCACGCCGTCAGGGTCGGTCTGCTTAATGGCTCTCAGGGCCTCTTGTAGGTTCAGGGCATAGTCCCTTATACTCTCATGTGCCCGCTGTTTGCACCCGTAGAATCTAAGCTTGATCTCGGCTGAGGTGCGGGTATCAAAGGTGTCCCTCAGCCGGGTTAGTATCCCTGCGACAGTCCTCCCCCCAGGTGGCCAGGACTTTACCTCCCTTTGGGCTGCCCCGGTTAATTGGGCCACCAGGATGCTCACTTTTTGCTCCTCTGTGAGGGGGTACACCTGGAAGAGGCTATCCAGCTTTTCTCTAAAGTCATGCAGGGTATGTGACTCCCCTGAGTACTGGGGTAGCCAGGCTGCCCCCGGGATATAGGGCATGGTGAAAGGCATGACCGCAACAGCGGTGGCGCTGGCGGGGGTTGAAGCGGTGAAGCTCTCCTCCGTATCCGACATCCTTCTCCCCCCTAGTGGACCGTGGCCTACCTTGCGATGATCCTCTTCCGTAGGCCGCGGCTCCGCAGTGGATCGTCAGGGTTGAGGACCTTCCGTCGCGCTCCTGTGACGTCGGCGTCTGCTGGGCTCCTTCCAGGACCTTACGCAACGTCCGGACGTGAGGCGGGGCTTCAGTTCTCGCGCGCTTTCGGAGTCCACGCCCCTCTTCTTCCCGCGCGGCGTCCTCAAGATGGCGTCCAATGGCGGGAAAACTCCACGTATGGCGGGAAGAAGGCCGAAGATGGCGCCGGATGGCGGGAAAACTCCACCGATGGCGGGAAGGAAGCGGAAGATGGCGCCGGATGGCGGGAATCTTCACCACAGGTAAGTTTGAACAGTCTTTTTCAGGCACGCAGTACCCGGTGGTTGCGGGCACGAAATCCTGCCGACTACGCCAAAAGTTGACGCGCCCCTGGGCCTGTGTCGCGCTGCGTTGCACACGTGGGGGCTTACCCGGAGCCGGATCTCTTTAGGGTTGTAGTCTCGTGGCGGTGATCCGGTCCGTGCCCAGGGAGTCAGACTAAGTGGCGCTGTATTAGCGGTAGATGTTGGACGACTACGCCACCCGTTGAGTACAGCTAAGGAGCTGCTGCTGCAGGGCAGACCGCTGAGGCCGGTGGTAGGATTGTGCAGCGTGATAGTATAACCCCCAACGGGAGGGGTATGGCCTCAGGGCAGCCGACGTGGATGATGGGGGTAGCAGGAACCACTCGGAGACGGTACGGTGTAGTTCAGGGTCTTTACTGGTGACAAAGATAGACCCTCCCGGAGTACTGGCTAGCGATTGGGGCCTGATCAGTCCTTGAGCAGATGGGATCTCCCCTGGCCAGGCGCAGTTGTAGGCCTCCCAAACTAACGATACTCTTCCGGCTACCTTGCTAGAGGCGGGTATTAGTAGCCCACGTCCCTGAGTGTACCGTGTGGTGCTCACCCGTATGGCCGGTGACTCGGGGCCTTCTAGTAGCTTCCGCTCCACGACGGCGGTGCTGGTCCCACGCGTGTGACCGTGCCTTCGGGTTTCTGGGCCAGAGGACCTGCAATCCCCTGCCGGTCGGTTTCTGCTGCTGGATAGGAGTTAGTCCCCACAGCCTCGGACTCCGGGTCCGGTGATAGCTTCTCAGTCAGAGCGAGCTCTGCAGCTGCCAGCCCCTGACTCCTTGTAGCACTGCTCCCACAGAGCTCCTGATGTTCTTTTCCTAGATCTGCTTCTCTTCTCTGTCTCTACTTCTTCTCTACTCACTAACCCTGCCTCAGCCCTAGGTTTATATAGGGGAAGTTCTTCCCCTCCCAGGACTGGGCAGGAGGTGTGGCATGCATAGGATCCCTGACCAAGAGACCTCCCACCTGCTCTCAGACATAACATTGCTGTTACTGTGGAAACCAGACCCCTGGGGTGCCACACAGGCATATACACGCACCAGGCATACAGGCATATACAAAGTAACACACACACAGGCATATGACTCACCCATAAAAACGTTATTGACTATTTGGCACGGTGCTCTTGATATGAAATTGAAGCAGTGAGAGCTGTAGGCCTGCAGCCTTGTTTCCAATTCCAGGCCAGGCCAGGTTGGAGAGTTGAACTGTAGAGTGCTGCAGGTCACCGGCCACATATCCAGCCCCGGAACCGGTATAAAAAAAAACAGAGTCAGAGCAGGAGGGAAGGGGGCGGTGCCACCACCCGGGAGCCAGTATTACTACAGGGGAGCAGGCCAGGGCAGATATGGAGCCGGGATAGGACGTATCAGAAGCCCGGGAGCAGGGAGAGCAGAGCGAGACGTTGGCTTCGGTGGCGCCGGCGTCTCAGAGGCCGGCCCTGGAGCAGAGAGAGAGCACTGCAGAGCACGGGCGCGCGTATCAGAGGCCAGAAGAGAGCGGCGTCAGCGTCAGTGTCACCTGACACCACAGTCTGCCAGCCAGCGGGAAAGCAGAGCGCAGTGCGTGTCACCGCCCAGAAAGAATCCATCCTCTTAGTGTCAGGGACTCACATGGTAAGTATGCTGCATGCACGTCACTGCAGGCCCGCTGTCACCAATGAATGTGCCGTGCGCGCGACACTACATTTGATTCAGCCGCGCTTTTAAAGGGCCCCCGCCACCAATTTTCTCACTCTCATATCGGGGCCCACCGGGAAATTTCCCGATTTCCCGCCAGGCCAGACCGACCCTGCTTCTGCATGTCACAAATATAATTTGGATTACTCTTTAAATGGGTTGTCCAACATCAAAAGCAAAGTCTTTAGTCAGTCTTTGTTACTGCAGACTGCTGATTCGAGACAGTTGGCATTATGTACACTGTTACAATTCCCCTGTATTCCCTATGCAAGTCTACACGTATGTGATTTGCATACTTGCGATCACGTGCTGACTAGTTTCATAGACTTCTCTCTATACATTGAGAAAAGCTGGATGAGACTAGTCTGCACATGATTGCAAGTATGCAAATCACATACCTGCGGTTAAGTGACCATCGACTCGCATGGGGCAATTAAGTGAATTTTGACAGTGTGCGTATCAAACTCTGCCATGTTTTAGCAGTTCGCAGTCACTTCAGGGCTTCTTAAACCGGACAACCCCTTTAACTCTTTGTCCACATCCCACATGTCCCTAGATGAAGTAACTGAAGTAACTGCAAATGGTCATGATAGAAGAAGAGACTACAATTCCTTCTAGCTTTTAAAACATCTGAATGTTTTTAGGCATTATATAACACTACTAGAGCATGAGTACTGCACCATAAAGGTATTAGGCATTCTCAGAAGATGATTTGGCATTGGCAGCATGTCATGTTTGTAAATTAGGCATAAAACAAAAAATCACAACATCTGCATTTCGGTTGCATTGCATCACACCAACTAAAGATGATTGTGATGTAATGTTTTAGCTTGGTGTGTTCATTCTGGATGTGTTCAAGCACTACAATGTGGCTTTATCCTTACTGCGTGACATTTTGGAGGTGACCACTTCTGTTTCTTAATTTAGGTATTATATACTTTATGTATGTTATCATTTCTATACATTAAAGCTTTCTTTGCATAGGAAGGGAACACTTTAGCCATAAGATTTTGAGTTAAGTCTGGTTTACACTAATTTGCTGTTAGCCGAAACATTCTGATAGATACTATATGTGCTAATCGTGCTGATATATTTCATCATCCTGTAGTGTGAAACTGAACTTTCCACCTCCTCCTCTACATGAAAAAAGCCTCCTTTTTACATCTGTCTCTTTTTGACTTCATTCTTTTCTTTCTACTTCTCTGCTGAGTATATCCCCCTCCTTCTCCCTTATGCCAATGCTGTACAGCTGGAGAGGCAGACACAGTGACAGTGAAGACTGCTCTCCACAGCTGTCACAAGTAATTCAGGAAATCCAATTACACCTCATGAAATCCAGGGCTTACTGCAATGTCTCTGTGCCAAGAATCCCTGAACAAGTATAAGCTACCGTACCGGCTACATGTCCTTATATATACTTTCATACAAGAAAAATCTTAACCTATAACTCCTAGATACTGAATGTAGAGGTAAATTATAAATAGGGGCTAAGAAGAACAGGATCCTAACAAGTGTTAAATAGGAATTGTGATCTCCTCTTATTATAGAGAGTATGTTATGATTCTATGCACAGTATTCGTTTTTCTTACAATATGTGATGTCAATGAGTAACTAGAGTCCGATGGGTCCCGGTGCAAGATATGGTTCTGTCGCTCCCCCCCCCCCCCCGCATGTTGGTCAGGTGTATTGTTCCTTCTTGTAGCATTCTAAATTCTATAAGGACATACAAGTTGCACCCCCTCCCACATTATGTAGTAATGTCCCCCATCTTGGGCTCATTTCTGGTACATATGTCCCCCATACTGGGCCTATCCCAGTAATTCTCCCATACTGGTATGTATGTTGCCCATCCCGGTATATATATTCCCCATCCTGGTATATATGTCCCCCATTCTGCTGCTATTCTTTAATGCATAGAAAAAAAGTTATTCTACTCACATTCCCTCCGCTTCCCGGCCGCATGGCGTCCTCTTCTAAAGCCAGCAGCTGACTTCAGTGTGCAAGCGAAGGGAGCGCATGATGTCACTGCCATGGGCCTCCAGTCATGTGCACGCTGACGTCAGCTGCTGGCCTCTGTTGGGGCGGCAGCATGTATTGCAGCACACAGATCCAGCGGGGAACATGCACATCCAGTTGACTTGACACTTCAAGTGATTGCTGTACTAAGCTTGGTTCTTGTATTCAAGTACTTATAATGGTTCTGGTGATGCATTAATGTACTTATGATGATACTGGCATTGTATTTATTTACTGATGGTGGTTCTGTTGATGTATTTGTGTACTGATGATGGTTTTGGCACTGTATTTATGCACTATTAATGGCTCTGGTGTTCTATTTATGTACTGATGACAGGTTTGTTTTCGTATTTATATACTGATGATAGTTTTGGTGATGAATACATCATCAAATCCATCAGTAGTACATAAATACAGCACTAGAACAACAATCACTACATTAATCCATCACCAGAACCACTATCCGAACAGGAATATGTCACCAGAACCACCATCAGTACATGAATACATCACCAAAACCACCATCAGTTTTGCTGCAAGCTGTATTTGTAGCATGATAGACGCAAAAACCTTCAAACATATCACTTTATCTATAATGGTGTCTGTTTAGTTTCAATGAGGAATTTACCAAATGCTGGACACCTTCACTGAAACCAAATGGCCCCCATTAGAGTTAAGTAATATTGGTTTTCATGACTATCCTTTGGTCCGACATTTAAAATAAAGGATGTCAGGGACGAATATCGCTATTTGTCCCTGGTATTGTATAAATGGTCTGCAAGTAAAGAGTGATTCTTTATCTAACTTTGAAATTGCTGTCCCTGTTGAGCCTCACCCCTAAAGTACACCACTTTTTTACTTTTGCTGGTATTTTTTGGTGAAAAAGGTAACAATTCTAGTGTACAGTGTCCATTTTAGGACCTGATCAGATATCAAAGTCAAACATCAGAATAATGTCAGTTTGAGGCTAAATACTCTGTCTGAGAACTGACTTTGATAAGTGACTTTGACATCTGAGTTTGATAAGTGACTTTGACCTCTGAATTTGATATGTGAATTTGACATCTGACTCTGATATGTGACTTTGACAAGTGACTTTGATAAGTGACTTGGATAAGCGACTTTGACATTTATGTGACTTTGACATGTGACTTTGAAAAGTGACTTTGATAAGTGACTTTGACATGTGACTTTGACATCTGACTTTGATAGGTGATTTTGATAAATGACTTTGACATCTGACTTTGATAAGTGATTTTGATAAATGACTTTGACATCTGACTTTGACATCTGACTTTGATAAGTGACTTTGATAAGTGACTTTGATAAGTGACTTTGATATGTGACTTTGACATCTGACTTTGATAAGTGATTTTGATAAATGACTTTGACATCTGACTTTGATAAGTGACTTTGATATGTGACTTTGATAAGTAACTTTGACATCTGATTTTGATAACTGACTTTAATAAGTGACTTTGACATATGACTTTGACTCATTGGGACTTTCACACAGACTTCAAGCAAGCCAAAGTCAAATGATGTGTGACTTTGATATGTAAGCCTGATATCTGACTTTCTTCAAGCATCAGAATCAGAATCACAATGACTTTTAGACACCCCGAGTATTTTCATGGTTGATCCCATAAAGCAAGAAAAGCTGCCAGTCACTATCACTTCACCCTATGGCTGAATGGTAAAGCTTCAACCTTATAGAGTGGAGTTCAAAAGCTTTGGGGTTCAAATCCTCAGGCCAGAAGATGCCATAATTAGCGTCACCATCCCGCTTCTCTGTCTTCTGAATTGCTCACTGCTCACAATTAAAGAGGAGGCATTGCAGATGCTGCACGATGAGATTGAGCAAGGAACCATACAGGGTGATGTCACACAGCCCAGCCCCATCTCATCCCAATGTGGATTGGGTGATAATGAAGAGAAGGAGGCGGAGGAGGAACAGGAGCTGTTTTCCTGCGCTACAGACAGTACTAACCACACAACTGTCATACCGTCTGTTCAGCGTGGATGGCTTGAGGAAAGTCAGAACCAGAAGAAGGATGAGGAGAAGAGCATTAACAATCATCCTCTTGGTCAGGACAGGGAAGACTTGGCTGTTACCAGTCTGGCTCACATGGCTGACTTTATGTTCCTCTGCCTTTCCTGTGACCCTCGCATTGTACGCTTTTTAGCCAATAGTAATTACTGGTTGGTCACACTTCTAGACCCACACTGCAAGCGGAACTTTATATCTCTCCTTCCTGCGGCAGAGAGGTCTAGTAAAATGTTGCAGTACCAGAAGGCCCTTGTTGCGGAATTATTAAAAAAATTCCCATCTGAAAACGCTGGTGGCAGAAGCCACAATTCCTTGGACAACCAAGGAGTACAGGCAAGGGAGACACAAATTTGATGTAGCAGAGGCAGGGGAACACTGTCAAACGTGTGGGACAGCTTTCTCAGATCCTCACAGCGCCCAGGCCCTGATGCATGGTGTACTCTGACAAGTAGGGAAAAGTTTTGGAAGTTGCTGAAGGAGCACCTTGCTGACCATACCAATGTTCTCCGTGATTCCTCTGTGCTTATAATTATTGGGTATCTAAGGTGGACATGTGGCAAGAACTGGCTCTCTATGCCTTGGAGGTCCTGGCCTGCCCTGCCGCTAGCGTTTTGTTAGAGCAGGTTTTTAGTACCGCCGGGGGTATTATAACTGATAGGCGCATCCACCTGTCAACTGAAAATGCTGACAGACTGACTCTTATCAAAAGGAACTAGGGCTGGATTGGATCAGACTTCTCAACACCACCGAATGATAGCAGCGTAACATAAACTCAAATACAGTGGCTTTTTTGGGAGGTCTATTCTCCTTCACCTATTCACAACCAGGCATGGGTATACGCTTCCTAATTTTGTCTATTTTATGTTGTACTCCTCCTTATCCTCATCCTTTGCCACCACCATATCACCAGGCTGACTGTGATGCCACACCCACATAATTTTTTTAAGGGTGTTTATGATGCCCATAGGAATTTTTTTTAGAGGCCTACCTCTAACATTCTGTATGCTATATAGTATGTTCATGTATACCCCCAGGGGTAAATGTTTTTCATCCCATGCACTTAGTGCACGGGCATTACCAGCATAGGAGATCAACTCCTTAACAATGGTAACAATTTTTTTAATGAGGACCTCCTCTATGACTCTTCAAAGGGGTATTGGAGTGCGTTGTAATTTTTGGCAACTCTTGAACTTGCTGCATACACAATAACAGTATAGGAGACACCCTCCTTAATAATGGGAACATTTTTTTAACTAAGGCCCCACTCTTTGTGTATTCAAAGGAATATTGGGATGCGTCCAAATTTTTGGCAGCTCTTGCAGTCATTACATACGCAATAACAGTATAGGAGACCCACTCCTTTATAATGGGAACATTTTTTTTACTGAGGCCCTCCTCTATGTCTCTTCAAAGGGGTATTGGGGTGCGTTCAAATTTTTGGCAGCCCTGGCAGTCACTGCATACGCAATAATAGTATAGGAGATCCGCTCCTTTATAATGGGAACCTTGTTTAAACTGAGGCCCTCCTCTATGTCTCTTCAAAGGTGTATTGAGGTTTTTCCAAATTTTGGACAGGCCTTGCAGTCACTGCATACGCAATAACAGTATAGGAGACCCGCTCCTTAATAATGGGAACACTTTTTAAACTGAGGCCCCCCTCCATGTCTCTTTTAAGGGGTATTGGGGTTTTTCTAAATTCTGTGCAGGCCTTGCAGTCACTGCATACGCAATAACAGTATAGTAAACCCGCTCATTAATAATGGGAACATTTTTTAAACTGAGGCCCTCCTCCATGTCTCTTCAAAGGGGTAGGTTTTGGGCAGGCTTTGCAGTCACTACATACGCAATAACAGTAAACCAAGCAATGTGAACTGAGGTCTAAGATGGTACACATGCAAGAAATAGGAGCATGTTCACACTAGCAAAAAGATGCAAAACCTACAAAAGACAAAAAATATATCTCATACCTTACCATCATTATATATAAATGTAAAGCAAAGTTGCATATGAAATATAGGGTACTTAGTGAACTATTTTTGATCAAAAAAAGTATACAAGCCGTCCCACCAGCGACAAGGTGACCCTAAATTGGGACGGTCCTACACTGTCTATATTAAAAACCTTACTGTATATCAAAGTTGAAGTAATGCATATAAAAGGGTAGACAAATAGAACCGGGTCACAATATCAGACCACCTAAGCCCATGGTAAGCTACATATATACTAACCAGCTCAACAAAGGGGATGCCACACCCCTAATTTGCGCAGAATTCAAACAAGACAAAAAAACAAGCAATGTGAACTGAGGTCTAAGATGGTACACATGCAAGAAATAGGAGCATGTTCACACTAGCAAAAAGATGCAAAACCTACAAAAGACAAAAAATATATCTCATACCCAACCATCATTATATATAAATGTAAAGCAAAGTTGCATATGAAATATAGGGTACTTAGTGAACTATTTTTGATCAAAAAAAGTATACGAGCTGTCCCACCAGCGACAAGGTGACCCTAAATTGGGACGGTCCTACACTGTCTATATTAAAAACCTTACTGTATATCAAAGTTGAAGTGATGCATATAAAAGGATAGACAAATAGAACTGGGTCCCAATATCAGACCACCTAAGCCCGTGGTAAGCTACATATATACTAACCAGCTCAACAAGGGGGATGCCACACTACTAATTTGCGCAGAATGCAAACAAGACAAAAAAACAAGCAATGTGAACTGAGGTCTAAGATGGTACACATGCAAGAAATAGGAGCATGTTCACACTAGCAAAAAGATGCAAAACCTACAAAAGACAAAAAATATATCTCATACCCTACCATCATTATATATAAATGTAAAGCAAAGTTGCATATGAAATATAGGGTACTTAGTGATCTATTTTTGATCAAAAAAAGTATACAAGCCGTCCCACCAGCGACAAGGTGACCCTAAATTGGGACGGTCCTACACTGTCTATATTAAAAACCTTACTGTATATCAAAGTTGAAGTAATGCATATAAAAGGGTAGACAAATAGAACCGGGTCCCAATATCAGACCACCTAAGCCCGTGGTAAGCTACGTATATACTAACCAGCTCAACAAGGGGGATGCCACACCCCTAATTTACACAGAATGCAAACAAGACAAAAAACCAAGCAATGTGAACTGAGGTCTAAGATGGTACACATGCAAGAAATAGGAGCATGTTCACACTATTGGGGTGCGTTCAAATTTTTGGCAGCCCTGGCAGTCGCTGCATACGCAATAACAGTATAGGAGACCCGCTCCTTATTAATGGGAACATTTTTTAAACTGAGGCCCTTCTCTTTGTGTCTTCAAAGGTGTATTGGGGTTTTCCAAATTTTGGGCAGGCCTTGCAGTCACTGCATACGCAATAACACCATAGGAGATCTGCTCCTTAATAATGGGAACATTTTTTAAACTGAGGCCATCCTCTATGTCTCTTCAAAAGTGTATTGGGTTTTTTCCAAATTTTGGGCAGGCCTTGCAGTCACTGCATATGCAATAACAGCATAGGAGACCCGCTCCTTAATAATGAGAACATTTTTTTAAAGAAGTCCCTCCTCTATGTCTCTTCAAATGTGTGTTGGGTTTTTTCCAAATTTTGGGCAGGCCTTGCAGTCAATGCATATGCAATAACAGTATAGGGAACCCGCTCCTTAATAATGGGAACAGCAAAGCATAGCCGGCTGATGGCCTTCTAACAATAGGGAGGGCCGACTGGGGGCCCTTTAACAATAGTAAGGGCCATCTGATGGCCTGGTAAATATAGGCTTTGTGACTTTTAGAGTCCCTCCTTCATAAATGAAACAGGATGTGTCTGATCATATCTCACACATGGGCAGATAAGGTAGTAAAATGTTAAAATTACATTTACTGGTGAATGTATTTTTCATCGTTGAAAGCAATGTAAAAGTGCAAAAAAAAGCATAAAAAACGCTACGTGTGAACATAGCCCAAGGTGTGGAGGAGCATTTTTGTTTTTGTGTTTTTTTTTGCCCTGTATGCAAGTCATTACCCTGGAAAGAATGTCCCTTAACATTTTTTCCAGGAAATCCATTTTGGCTTCCTTTTTGTATGTTTTATTGTGAGTCTGTAAAAGTGGTGTAATACACTGACAACATTGTTCACAGCAGTGACCTGGAAGTCAGAGATGCTTCCAGAGGTCTTCCCCATGCTGTTCTCATGTCATTTCAGCACTGTATGGATGTGTCTGATCATGTCTCACACACCACATGGCTACAAAATGCAGTAAAATGTTAAAATTACATTTTAACATTTACATTGAAAGCAATGTAAAAGTGCAAAAACACATCAAAAACGCTACGTGAAAATCATGGTTACTCTAGAAAAGATTGAAAATAATTTGACCATAGGGACATGTTAAACTAAGGTATGTCTTGTAGTTAGCATCACAGGTGTTTATAAACTTGTAATCAGTCAGTCATCCTATGTAAAGGGTAAAAAGTAGTTCCTGTGCTTTTTGGTATTATGGTGTGTACCACACTGAACAATGACCAAAAAAAGAAAGAAAAATAGAGAGTTGTCTCAGGAAATTAGAAATAAAATTATAGACAAACATGTTAAAGGTAAAGTCTGTAATATTTTCTAAAAACAGCTTGATGTTCCTGTTATTAAAGTTACACATGTTATTCAGAAGTTTAAGGTCTATGGAACTGTAGCCAACCTCCCTGGACGGAAACCTAAAAGGAAAATTGATGACAAATTGAAAAGATAGATACTATGAATGATAGCCATAGAGCCAAGAACAACTTACAAATAGATTAGAGATAAACTCCAAGGTCAAGGTACATCAGTGTCAGATCGTACCATCCATTGCTGTCCTGGCCACATTGGACTTTGAGGAAGACTACTGAGGAGGAAACCACTGTTGAAAGCACATTATAAAAAAGCGAGACTGGAATAGGCCAAAGTGCATATTGAGAAGCTACAAAGATTCTGGGAGAATGTGCTTTGAACAGATGAGACAAATCTGGAGCTTTTTAGCAAGTTTTGGCCACAGATCCAAAAGTGACGCATACAAAGAAAAGAACACTGTACCTACTGTGAAACACGGAGCAAGCTTGTTTTGTTTTGGGGGCTTCTGTTCAGCATCTGTCACAGGGTCTATTGAATCTGTGCAGGGTACAATGAAATCTCAAGATTATCACAACATTCTGGAGATAAATTTTCAGCCCCGTGTCAGAAATCTTGGTCTGAGTCGCAGGTAACAGCTGAAAACATCCCAAGAATGACTATGAGCAAAGGATTGGACTATTTTGATGTGGCCTTCTATGAGCCCTGAGACATGTTGTCTGGAGAAGGCACCCTTTAAACATGAGACAGGTGGAGCAGTTTGCACACAAGGAGTGGGCCAAAATACATGTGGAGAGGTGCAGACATCTAATTGAGCGTTACAGAGATCATTTGTTTACAGTGATTGCCTCCAAGGTAGGGTAACAAAGCAGTATTGTCATAGCAGAAACGTAGGCCTTTAGCAGGTGAAAAACAATAGCAGCATGAAACGGTACGCCTATGGACCGTGCCTCATAAATGTAAAAGATTGAAATCAGTATTCAAGGGGTTTTCAGGAGCCATCAATGGTAGGCTCTGATTGCTTCTGTTACAGGCAAATGCTGGCTATATAACACAGTGAGCAGCTGCCAGATATGGTGCAGCCTCAGCAACTGCGGCCGTTGCATAAATATGCATCCAACTCACCTTGCGCCGTTCTTGTATAGGAGAAGGGGTTAAAAACAGAAATCTACAGTGACTAGTATAAAAGGGTATATCAGTGCCTTATTGAATGGAGTGTTTTTATCAGCAATGTTAGTTATTTTATTTAGAACAGCGTTTTGGTTCTAAAGTGGCTTTCGAAAGTATCCCCCCCCCCCCTGGCATTTTTCGTGTATTGTACCTGATAACCTGAAATTTCACTATTTTTTTGAGGGTTTGCATCAGTTCATGTAAAGAACATGCCTACAACTGTGAACATTTGGTTTTCTTTTTATTGTGAACCAAACAATAAATAGGACAAAATAACTGAAAACTTCAGTATGCATAACTATTCACCCCCCAAAGTAAGTACTTTGTAGAGCCTCATTTTGTGGCAATTACAGCTGCAAGTCACTTTAATAAGTCTCTTTGAGCTTTCCACATCTTGCCTCTGGGATTTTCGTCCATTCCTCAAGGCAAAACTACTCCAGCTCCTTCAAGTTAGATGTTTCCTCTATTGAACAGTAGTCTTCAAGTCTGATCACAGATTCTCAGTTGGATTAAGATATGGGCTTTGACTATGCCACTCCAGAACATTTACACATTTCCCTTTAAACCACTCGAGTGTTGCTTTAGTAGTAAGCTTTGGGTCATTGTCTTGTTAGAAGGTGAACCTCCGTCCCAGTCTCAAATCACTGACAGGCTGAAACAGGTTTTGCTCCAGAATATCCCTGTATTTAGCACCATCCATCTTCCCCTCGACTCAGACCATTTTCCCTCTCCTGCTGCTGAAACACATCCCTACAGCATGATGCTGCCACCACATTTCACTGTGGGGATGGCGTTCTTGGGGTGATAAACTGTGTTAGTTTGTCACCAGACATTGTGTTTACCTTGGTGGACTAAAAGTTAAATTGTGGTCTCATCTGACCAGAGCACCTTCCTATATACATTTGGGGAGTCTCCCATGTGTCTTTTGGCGTGTAAGTAAAGGCTTTTTACTGCCCACTCTTCCATAAAGGCCAACTCTATGGAGTGTAAGACTTATTGTGGTCATATGGACAGAAACTCCAGTCTCTCTTGGGAACCCTGCAGCTCCTTCACGATTACCTTTGGTCTCTGTGCTGCATCTCTGATTAATGGCATCTAGGTTAATTTGACCATGGAGTCAATGTTCAGGATAAAAACCAATAGGCAATATTAGTGAAAATTGTTCCATGTAACAAAAACACTGTTTCACACTCATTGTTTTTATATAATCTTACCCGCTGACATGACCAAAATACCCATACCAATTATTTTCTTTATAAGAATAACATTTTCTGGGAAGAAGTACTGGAGCTATATGTGTGGCGCCCCTGCGGATTCAGTCACCACAGAGGTACTGCATCTCACCCAGAGGTGTGGTATCTCACTCTCAGGTAAGAAGGGAGTACTGCCCGTGACCCACCCACCTGCATCCAAACACTACACCATTTCAGACCAGCAGGCAGCAGCAAGATGCATGCGTACAGTGCTGAGCCCTGTCCCTGGTTGGAAGTGGGGGGAACCGAGAGAGAGGGAACCATGTAGTGGGTGTGGGTGGAGGAAGTAGTTCAGGGGAGCATCTTCAGTAGGAGTAAAAGAAGGGAACCATCTTGAGGGAGAAGGTTCAGTCTGTGGAGAGAGAGAGTTTGGAGCAGGAGCTCTGTAGGAGCTCTGCTCAGGAGGAGAGGAGGAAGGAGCGGGCCTAGACTGAGAGGCCCAGGAGGACAGACTGAGAGGGGACAGGAGCAGAGGGAAGGCTCCAGAGGCACAGAGGGTATCCCAGGGGCACGGGAAGTGCAGGAAGCCACCCGTATGCCCGAATCTACACAGATGTGTAGGGATCAGTCCGCAGAGGGGACCAGCCCCTAACTTGTGGAGAACAACAAGGCTCAGCTAGAAAACCGGAGGCTGCTGTACTTTCAGGGTGCAGCTGCCCACTACCACAATTATATCGCTAAAAATGTGGCCGCATAGGATTCAGGGGACTGCACATCGCCCAACAAGATCCAAGGCTGCTGGCTTGGGACACTGATTGTGAGGCGCAGGGCAGGAGGGTGAGAGCCAGTGCATGAAGATGACCGAGGAAGGCACATAGAACGTGGTCCCGTTAAGTACTCCTGAAATACCTGAGAGATTGCTGAACCCCTTCCTTGGTGAACGCAGGATGACGTGGGAGGTTATACTGGCACTGGTAACCTGGAGTCTTGAACAACTGTGAGTAAAACCTTGAAGACTGCACCCCACTGTGTCCTAGAATTATTGCTGCGCCATCACTAGCCCTGCACTACACAGCACCAGCAACATCTACCTCATAACATCACTATTTCCTGCCCTGGGGCTAAGCTCTGCCTGTGGAGAGGTGAACCAACTCTGCTGCGTCACCATCAGCTCCAGAGGATCTGCACCGCAGCGGCGGCCCCATGTAGCCGCATACCACAGGTGGCATCACGAACATTATCTATAAAAACTTTATTCCCCTTTTACTTTTCCCCTTTTATTGACCCCCCTGGGTCACGGACCGGGTCACTGCCATTGTGACATCCCCCAGCACCGACCGGCCTGGCTACCGAGTATCCCACGGCCCAGGGGGCGCATCATTCTTGGCGTCATGAACAGGATACGAACCAACCCGTTATAGCAGGGTACTGTGCGCCTATAAACTGTGTATAACTGTATAAACTGCAGCCATTACTGTAGCACATACAGAGTTAATGATATGTGGGGTGTCCCATCGTGTGCAGAGCCTCGGAAACGGAGCCAAAATAGGCCCCTCCCACTTGCATAGACTGTACCAGAGTAGTCTGTCACTCAGGCTGAAAGGTGCCAGCCTTCCCCTTTGCATCAGACTGAGGGGGGAGATTGTCGCCTTCCCCTGCAGAGGGCTGTGTGATCCCATCCATCCCAGCTGCTGCAGCTCTGTGCTGTGTGATCCCATGCATCCAGTTGCTGCAGCTCTGTGCTGTGTGATCCCATCCATTCAGCTGCTGCAGCCCTATGCTGTGTGATCCATACACCCATCCGACGATCCCAGCTGCTGCAGCTCTGTGAATACAACACAAGTGTGAGAAGCTGTGCACAAGAGTGCAGCTGTACAGTGACCAGCTGTGCAAGCAGCGACGACATATGTATCCGGAGTGGTGAGTCCTACCCCGGCAAGGGTGAACTAGGGGGGAAGAAAGATGCCCACCTTAGGAGAAGCTACATAGCGGGTGCTGCCGTTGCCCTCATAATGCCACTGTCGCAGCCCTCATAATGCCACTGTCTATGCCATACATCCCAGGAGTGGCCTGGTTACCACTATACTCAGGGGAGGGGAGGTGGTACGTGCTTGATGTGCAGAAGGCGAGCGCGGAGGACATGCCCCTGACTTCTGGTGTCACTGACCCTGGCCGTCCACAAGCAGCTTCTGCTCCGGCTGCAGCTAAGAACCCTGGTGACCGTGTCACCTATGCCCGGCATAAGGGACCACGTGGATGGTATGCCCTCCATGTACGCAGGGTAGTGGAGGAGGAGGAGGACATGCCTCTGCAGTCCAAGGCTGATGACCCGGTTGGGCCAGCCTATAGTGGACAGGTGTCTTCCAGGAGGGAGCACCACTGTTGAACTACCCAGTTAAAAGTGAAAGAAACTGTATATAGTTACCCGTAGGGGTATAGCAGGAATGCTGTGTGTTTAAAAAGTTTTTTGCTTATTTGTTTAGTGTACCCGGTAAAGGTACAAGGACACTTAGGTTGTGGACGGTGGACAACCAAAAAAACTTTCCATTGTAAATAGTTTGCACTTCTTAAAGTGCTTCTTGTTGGTTTCATCATGACCACCGAACAAAAACCAGTTTGGCGTGGCCGAAGACGTGGTCCAACAGCTGGATCACCTATGCCCTACAGCCACGCCCACTGCCTACGTTGAGGGTTTTCAGACTGGTCCCTCAAATTGCACCTTCTCCAGTGAGCTGGACACCCGGTTATGGTTCTCACTGTAGCTTGCTGAAAATGTGTTTTATATGGAAAAATGTTTTATGAGTATGAAGAAGAATGTTATTAAAAGTGGTTTTATAAAGTTTTATATATGCTAATAGAAACCTGAAACTTTTAAGAAAATGTGCCTCCCATAAAGGGAAGAAAAAGTTATCTACCTATTGTTTTTCTATGTGATGCATCTAAAAATTTTGTATGTCTAAAACACCTGTGTTTTTGCTCTGTTCTAGCCCACGGATGTGCTGTGTGTTACCAGGGGGGTATGTGGCGCCTCTGCGGGTTCAGTCACCACAGAGGTACTGCATCTCACCCAGAGGTGTGGTATCTTACTCTCAGGTAAGGAAGGAGTACTGCCCGTGACCCACCCACCTGCATCCAACACTACACCATTCCAGACCAGCAGGCAGCAGCAAGATGCATGCGTACAGTGCTGAGCCCTGTCCCTGGTTGCAAGTGGGGGGAACCGAGAGAGAGGGAACCATGTAGTGGGTGTGGGTAGAGGAAGTAGTTCAGGGGAGCATCTTCAGTAGGAGTAAAAGAAGGGAACCATCTTGAGGGAGACGGTTCAGTCTGTGGAGAGAGAGAGTTTGGAGCAGGAGCTCTGTAGGAGCTCTGCTCAGGAGGAGAGGAGGAAGGAGCGGGCCTAGACTGAGAGGCCCAGGAGGACGGACTGAGAGGGGACGGGAGCAGAGGGAAGGCTCCAGAGGAACAGAGGGTATCCCAGGGGCACGGGAAGTGCAGGAAGCCACCCGTGCGCCCGAATCTACACGGATGTGGAGGGATCAGGCCGCAGAGGGGACCAGCCCCTAACTAGTGGAGAACAACAAGGCTCAGCTAGAAAACTGGAGGCTACTGTACTTTCAGGGTGCAGCTGCCAACTACCACAATTATATCCGCATAGGATTCAGGGGACTGCACGTCGCCCGACAAGATCTGAGGCTACCGGCTTGGGACACTGATTGTGAGGCGTAGGGCAGGAGGGTGAGAGCCAGCACAGGAAGATGACAGGGGAAGGCACACAGAACGGGGTCCTGTTAAGTACTCCTGAAATACCTGAGAGATTGCTGAACCCCTTCCTTGGTGAACGCAGGACGACGTAGGAGGTTACACTGGCGCTGGTAACCTGGAGTCTTGAACAACTGTGAGTAAAACCTTGAAGACTGCACCCCACTGTGTAATAGAATTATTGATGCACCATCACCAGCCCTGCACTACACAGCACCAGCAACATCTACCTCATAACATCACTATTTCCTGCCCTTGGGCTAAGCTCTGCCTGTGGAGAGCTGAACCAACTGTGCTGCGTCACCATCAGCTTCAGAGGATCTGCACCGCAGCAGCAGCGCCATGTAGCCGCATACAACAGGTGGCATCACGAACATTATCTATAAAAACTTTATTCCCCTTTTACTTTTCCCCTTTTATTGACCCCCCTGGGTCACGGACCGGGTCACTGCCACTGTGACATCCCCCAGCACCAACCGGCCTGGCTACCGAGTATCCCACGGCCAAGGGGGCGCGTCGTATGTACTAACAAGAGAAAGTGAACAACTCCTTTAAATAGGTTTTTAAACAAGTTATCACCGATCCATGGGATCCACAGGATCGGTGATCACTTATTGATCATTTGGGTCTGAGCATTGGAAAACGCACCTATACGAAGAATAGGGAAGTTTAATCCCTGACAGGACACTTATCCCCATTTTAAAATGCAGCAGCAGGTGGGACATCTGACCGCAGCTCCATTCATTCTCTTTGGGGCTCCCAGAAAAAAACAAGAACAGCCACTGAGGGAATGAATGGATCAGTGGCCAAGTTGCACATGAGCTCCAGTTTAATGGAGATAAAAGCTCCACATTTTACCAATCGGTGCGGGTCCCACCAGTCAGATCTCCACTAATCAATAATTTATCACTTATCCTGTGGAGAAGTGATTACTTGTTTTCCCCGGAGAACCCCTGTAAATGCATCTTGTTCCAAGTATTTAATCATTAATGGAAATAAAGAATCTTCTCCTAATTAATATCAGAGAGAACAAATGAACGTAACACACAACACAATGCACTATACCAACACCAATAGTACCACATACAAGGGAGAAATACTGCCACACCATAACCAGACCACATATTACCACCACATAGTGACCGAATAATACTACATACAAGGGAGAAATATCACCACACCATGACCAGACCACATATTACCATCAGATAGTGACCGAATAATACTACATGCAAGGGAGAAATACCACCACACCATGACCAGACCACATATTACCACCACATAGTGACCGAATAATACTACATACAAGGGAGAAATACCACCACACCATAACCAGACCAGATATTAATAACATATAGCATTCAGATAATTCCCCATCATTTCTCTTCCCCACCTCCATCATTGCTCTCCTCTAT
This sequence comes from Phyllobates terribilis, assembly GCF_046119375.1. Classification (NCBI taxonomy): domain Eukaryota; kingdom Metazoa; phylum Chordata; class Amphibia; order Anura; family Dendrobatidae; genus Phyllobates; species Phyllobates terribilis. Next base: position 79,592,373 of record NW_027362771.1, on the reverse strand, counting down.
TCCCATCATTGCTCTCCCCCCACCTCCTCCATCATTGCTCCCTCCCATCCCCATCATTGTCCTCCCCCACCTTCTCCATCATTGCTCTCCCCTACCTTCTCCAACATTGTCATATCTCCCCCACCATCATTGCCATATCTCCCCCACCTCCTCCATCATTATTGCCATATCTCCCCCACCTCCTCCATCATCATTGCTAAATCTCCCCACCACCTCCATCATTACCATATCTCCCCCCACCACCCCATCCATCATCATTGCCCTATCTCCCACCACCACCTCCTCCATCATCATTGCCATATCTCCCCTACCTCCTCCATCATCATTGCCATATCTCTCCCCACCTGCTCCATCATCATTGCCATATCTCCCCTACCTGCTCCATCATCATTGCCATATCTCCCCCATCTCCTCCATCACCAGTGCCATGTCATATCTCCCCCACCTCCTTCATCACCATGCCATGCATATCTCCCCCCACCTCCCCGTTGCCATGCCATATCTTCCCCCACCTCCTCCATCATCATTGCCATGCCATATCTCCCCCCACCTCCTCCATCACCATGCCATATCTCCCCCCACCTCCTCCATCACCATTGCTCTCCCTCTTCTCCCCCCACCTCCTCCATCACCATAGCTCTCCCTCTTCTCCCCCCACTTCCTCCATCATCATTGCTCTCCCTCTTCTCCCCCCACCTCCTCCATCATCATTGCTCTCCCTCATCTCCCCCACCACCATTGCTCTCCCTCATCTCCCCCCACCTCCACCATCACCATTGCTGTTCTTCATCTCCCCCCACCTCCTCCATCACCATTGCTTTCCCTCTTCTCCCCCCCATCATTACCATTGCTCTCCCTCATCTCCCCCCACCATCACCATTGCTCTTCCTCATCTCCCCCCACCTCATCCATCACCATTGCTGTCCCCATTTCCCCCCATCTCCAGCATCGTCCTCTGCTTCCTGCCCGGAATCTTTCTCCTTCACACAGGCTCGCGCTGCATGATGACGTCATCAAGCAGTGCGAGCCTGTGTCAGGGAGGAAGCGCGGGCTGGAAGCAGAGATGAGGACGGATCCCTGCAGCCCCGCTGCCATTTTCCTACTGTCAGCAGCGGAGCTGGAGGGATCGCTCCCAGCCCACCGCACAAGATGAGGGCAATCTGACCATGGGCCCCCCGGAGCCTGGAGCTCCAAGAAGCAGGCCAGATTGCCCTCATCAGCCACACTGCAAGGGCCCTCCTGACCCACAGGGCCCTTGCAATGCGGCGCACCGGCAGCCATGTTAACCAGGGGCCCCGTGCGCCCTGCTCGGGGGCCTGCTGAGGACCCGGGCCCGCCGGAGAATTCTCCGGTGTCCCGGTGCCCCAGTCCGACCCTGACCATATATATTTGTACATTGTGATAAGATCGTCCCTAAGCTGATGAGAGGTCCAGGATATGTCTTATAACAACCAGAAATTGTGCTATTCATCATGTACACACACATGGTACCTTATTTTGGAAAGTTACCTTCCTACCAGGCCAAATTTTACAATTCTGACCAGTGTCGCTTTATGTGGTAGTGTTGGAATACTTCAATGTATCCCAGTGATTTTGAAGTAGTTTTTTCATTACACATTGTACTTTATGTTAGTGGTAAATTTAGGTCAATATGTTTTGTGTTTATTTTTGAAAATATCGGAATTTTGGCAAAAATTTCTCAATTTTCAAACTTTTAATTTTTATGATCTTAAACCAGATAGTTATATCATACAAAATAGTTAATAAATAATAATAATAATAATAATAAAAAATAACATTTACCACATGTCTACTTTACATCAGCATCATTTTTGAAACAATTCTGTTTTTGCTAAGAATTTAGAAGGGTTAAAAGTTTATCAGCAATTTTTTTAGTTACCCCATCACATTTGAAGTGACTTTGAGGGTCCTATGTGACAGAAAATACCCAAAAGTGACACCTTTTAAAAACTGCACCACTCAAAGTGCTTAAAACCACATTCAATAAGTTTATTAACCCATCAGGTGGTTCACAGAAATCAAAGCAATGTGTAAGGAAAAAATAAAAATTTTACTTTAATCCACAAAAATGTTGCTTTAGTCCCATCAATGGAAACCCACCCCAAGTGACCCTATTTTGGAAAATACACTGCTCAATTAATTTATCTAGATTTGTTTTTAGCACCTTGAACCCGCAAATGCTTCGCAAAATTTTATAACGTTGAGCCGTGAAAATAAAAAATCACATTTTTCTCACAAAAATGTTGCTTTAGCCCCAACTTTTTTATTTTCACAAGGGTAACAGGAGAAAATGGACCCAAAAATTTGTTGTGCAATTTCACCTGAGTACGCCGATTCCCCATATGTCTTGGAAAACTACTGTTTGGGCACACTGCCGAGCTCAAAAGGAAGGAGTGACGTTTTGGAGAGCACACTTTGATGGAATTGTTTGCGGGCTCCATGTTGCATTTGCCGAGCCCTTGAGGTGCCAAAACAGTAGAAACCCTGCACAATCGACCCCATATTAGAAACTAGGAATTTATCTAGAAGTGTGGTGAGCATCATGAATCCACAGGTGTTTCACAGAATTTTATAACTTTGAGCCGTGAAAATGAAAAAATTATTTTTTCCACAAAAATGTTGCTTTTGCCCTAAATTTTTCATTTTCATAATGGTAACAGGAGAAAATGGACCCCAATATTTGTTGTGCAATTTCTTCTGAGTACACCCCATACGTCGTGGAAAACTGTTTGGGCAAACTCTCGTGCTCCAAAAGGAAGAAGCAACTTTTTGTAATGCCGACTTTGATGGAATTGTTTGTGGGCGTCATGTCACATTTGCAGAGTCCTTGAGGTGCCAAAACAACAGAAACCTCCCATAAATGACCCTATATTAGAATTGATCTAAGGTTGTATTGAGATTTAGTTTTCATATTTGGCTTTCCTGGTGGTATATTTTTTTTTATAATGTGCATATGTAAGTTGTGTACAATGCATCAGGTTGACATATGTGAGTTGTGTAGAGTACATCAGGATGGCATATGTAAGTTGTGTAGAGTGCATCAGATTGGCATATGTAAGTTATGTAGAGTACATCAAGTCGTGCAATTAGAGTAAATCAGAAATAAATTTAGTAATCTATAGATGAGTGGTAAACTTTGAAACAGTCTTTTATGCACAGATGTAAGGTAGTCGTGGGCAAGCTGTAGCCCATGCTCAATTTGGCACCCTACAGACAAAGTGTGTCCTCGCTCTGGTGTACTGCTATGTATGTGGTGTTTCCCACTTAGGGCCTTTCCCAATATTTGGGCCTTGATCATTACCTACTGAAACTGAAAAAATATGCCGATTTGGCTTGCAGATCGTGATAGAACGTAAGCGTTATACATTGCCATGTGTACAATGTGCACGGTCAACTTTTGTACCACACTTTAGCTTTACTCATGGCACTGTAGTGATGGAGGAATTGATCAGAGATATCAACTCCCCCCATGTTCTTATTGTACCCCAGGACATACATAGGTTTGGGGACCTGTGTAGATGTACCTCGTACAGCGGTGGGGGTGCTGCCATTACCATGTATTGTAGACAAAAAAAGGACATCCCTTTTGTCCTTATACTTGCCCACCAGCATGTTGTTGCTACATTGGGCTCTGCTCTCACCCTTTCCAAGCAGCTGCCTAATGAACGCTCTAGGGAGGCCTCTCTGGTTTCTGCACAGAGTACCGCATGCTGCAGTAGGGATTTGAGGAGTGGGATGCTGGAAGTTATCTACATAAAGGTGATAACCTTGATTCAACAGTGAGTGCACCAATTCCTACTCAATATTCTCACTCACTTCCAGAACGGTGGTGCATTCTGGGGGTTCAATCTGGATGTCCCTTCCTTCATAAACCCTAAATCTGTGGGTGTATCCTGAGGTACTCTTTCACGGTTTGTACAATTTTATTTTGTACCTTAGTCTCTTACTGGGCAAGTATTGCCTGAATTTAAGTTTCCCCTTGAAGTGCATTAGGGACTCATCTACACAGATGTCCCTTTGGGGAATGTACACATCAGCAAATTTATTGCTGAGGTGATCAATGACTGGCCTTACTTTGAAAAGTCGATCAAAGTTGGGGTCATGTCTGGGTGAACACTGTACATTGGCATAACTAGAGACTGATGGGCCCCGATGTAAAATTTGGATCTGGACCCCCATGCATGTTGGTTAGATGTATGGGCCTCTGTAGTGTTCTAATTCCAATGAGTACATATGAGTTGACACACCTCACCCATTATATAGTAATGTTATCCTGGGCCCTTTTCCAGTATTTATGTCCTGTATCATATTCCCTGTTAGGTGTTTGCTGGATTTGAAATGGGTTTAGAACCATCAGTGGATTCTGTGGTCTCCCATTCAAGTCCAGCCAGGGCTGATGCTGCTCAGCATTATCATCAGTCCCAATGCCTAGCTGGTACATGAGATGTACAAGTTGTCTCTTGAGTCTTTGTTCCCAGCAACATGAAGCGTAGGTTGCGGAGGGAAACAGGGCTGCTACAGCCTAAGTCCAGGATTCACTGCACTGAGCATGCCTGTGACATGGCGCACCGTGATTGGTGGTTTGGGAGTCAGCTGATCCGGTGACCTGGCACCGCCTGATTGGTCGTGGGTGACGTCACCAATAGTGCAACGGTGGGCAGGGCTTAATATTTAAATTGCCCGCCCACAAACATGGCGGCGCTCTCTGATCATTGAGTTGTGATGGTGTCGATGTGTGGACGCTTGGTCGTTTGGGCTCCACGTGTGCTTTAGCTTCAGTCAGGCAGGTTTAATGGGGGATAGGCAGCCTTAGATGGAGGGAGGCAGGTAGCTTCGTCTGACAGCCTGTTTTCGACAAAGGGGTCGCCATACACCCCGAGCAGTCTGCAGACGCCGTATTCCCGGCACAGCCTGTAAGCCACGTGGATACTCCTCAGTCCGGTAGCAAGCCGGCTGGGAGCTCGTATACACCGGCATGTATCACACACGCATCCTAGCGCCTGCTGTGTAGTCCCTGTGCTGTAAACAGAGCTACAGTTACATTATTTATCGCACATCTCTCGTGCAGTTAACGGAGATAGTGCGAATCCCTATTCCCTTTCCAGTGTGCAGTAACACGGAAGGGATTGTTACTTAAGTTGGTTGTTTTACCTTCTCACCCGGAAGGTGTTCGGCCGCAGTCCTCCAGGCTGCATCGCGGACCCCGGGTTCGGTTGCTTTCCATTAATTAATAAAGTTGTTTGCAACCGTCCCTTTAACATTCCCTTTCCTGGTATATATGCTCCCCATCCTGGAATATGTTCCCCCATCCTGGTATATGTTCCTCCATCCAGGTATATGTCCCCCATCCTGGTGTATGTTCCCCATCCTGGTATATGTCCCCCATCCTGGTATGTGTTCTCTGATCCTGGTATGTGTTCCCTGATCCTAGCATACAGGTGCATCTCACTAAATTAGAATATCATCAAAAAGTTAATTTAGTTCAGTTCTTCATTACAAAAAGTGAAACTCATATATTATATAGAGTCATTACAGAGTGATTTATTTCAAGTGTTTATTTCTGTTAATGTTGATGATTATGGCTTACAGCCAATTAAAACACAAAAGTCATTATCTCAGTAAATTAGAATAATTAACAAAAAACACCTGAAAAGGCTTCCTAAGCGTTTAAAAAGCTCCCTTACTCTGTTTCAGTAGACTCCACAATCATGGGGAAGGCTGCTGACTTGACAGATGTCCAGAAGGCAGTCATTGACATACTCCACAAGGAGGGTAAGCCACAAAAGGTCATTGCTAAAGAAGCTAGCTGTTCACAGAGTGCTGTATCCAAGCATATTAATGGAAAGTTGAGTGGAAGGAAAAAGCGTGGTAGAAAATGGTGCACAAGCAACCGGGATATCCGCAGCCTTGAAAGGATTGTTAAGAAAAGGCCATTCAAAAATTTGGGGGAGATTCACAAGGAGTGGACTGCTGCTGGAGTCATTGCTTCAAGAGCCACCACACACAGAAGTATCCAGGACATGGGCTTCAAGTGTCGCTTTCCTTGTGTAAAGCCACTCATGGCCAATAGACATCGCCAGAAGCGTCTTACCTGGGCTAAGGAGAAAAAGACCTGGACTGATGCTCAGTGGTGCAAGGTGTTGTTTTCAGATGAAAGTAAATTTTGCATTTCATTAGGAAATCAAGGTCCCAGAGTCTGGAGGAAGAGTGGAGGGGCACACAATCCAAGCTGCTTGAGGTCTAGTGTGAAATTTCCACAATCAGTGATGGTTTGGGGAGCTATGTCATCTGCTGGTATAGGTCCACTGTGTTTTATCAAGACCAAAGTCAGCGCAGCCGTCTATCAGTAAATTTTAGAACACTTCATGCTTCCCTCTGCTAACAAGCTTTTTGGAGATGGAAATTTCATTTTCCAGCAGGACTTGGCACCTGTCCACACTGCCAAAAGTACCAATACCTGGTTTAAAAACAACAGTATCACTGTGCTTGATTGGGCAGCAAACTCGCCTGACCTTAACCCTATAGAGAATCTATGGGGTATTGTCAAGGGGAAGATGAGAGACACCAGACCCAACAATGTAGACTAGCTGAAGGCTGCTATCAAAGCAATGTGGGCTTCCATAACACCTCAGCAGTGCCACAGGCTGATCGCCTCCATGCCACGCCACATTGATGCAGTAATTGAACAAAAGGATCCCCGACCAAGTATTGAGTGCATTTACTGAACATACATTTCAGTAGGAAAACATTTTGGATTTTAAAAACATTTTCCAAGCTGTTCTTATAAAGTATTCTAATTTACTGAGATAATGACTTTTGTGTTTTCATTGGCTGTAAGCCTTAATTATCAACATTAACAGAATAAACACTTGCAATATATCACACTGTTTGTAATGACTCTATATAATATATGAGTTTCACTTTTTGTGTTAAAGAACTGAAATAAATGAACTTTTTCATGATATTCTAATTTAGTGAGATGCACCTGTATTTCCTGCACCCTGGTATATGTCCTTCATCCTGGTATATGTCCCCCATCCTGGTATATTTCCCTCATCCTAGTATATGTCCCTCATCCTGGGCTCCATCTTGATATATGTCCCTCATCCTGATATATGTTTCCCATCCTGGTATATGTCCCTCATTCTGGGCTCCATCCTGGTAACCCATGAGATTTACAAAATTCTCAAAAGGAAAATACTTTGAAAAAATTGATTTCTGTAAGGCCGGCAGTGTCAAATTGGATTACTGATTGGGCCACAAAATCAGGAATCTGAGGCTCATAATCTTGGGTGGGGGGGGGTGAGGTCCATAGGGGGTCACTAAAAGGTCAGTTCTGGCTCATTTTATGTCCTGGGGCGCCTGCGTAGGGGATGATTATCACTGGAAGAAGAGGAGGAGGAAAAGTAGAGGAAGGTGGCATCTTCTCCCTCACTTTTAGTGTTGGAGGCTAAGAGGGCATTTGCCTCCTCGGCTGAATACCGTATTTGAGAAGAGCGGGACATTTTATTTTTCACATGGGTGCTGTGTGTGTTGTGTTTTTCATGTATGTGTGTTATGGATAACTAAATTTTATTTGGGTGTGTGTTTGGTGTAAACTTTTTTTTATTAATGTATTCAATTTAGAATAGAAGAAAGAAAAGAAAAGAATCTAGAACTAAAAAGATAAAGATAAAAATAAGAATATAAAAATTTGGTTAAATTAAAAAAAACCTTACTAAACAGTAAAAACAATTACTGAGCAACGACAACTAAATTACAATAACTGTAATTCTAAGTAGTGGACAAAAACTGTACTATAAGCACTACAATAATTTTCCACTAAAATTCTGAAACTACAATAACTAAATGGACATTGGTAAAAATAAATTACTGAGCGCCTGCAACTATCTGAAACTAATTCTGAGTGTATTTGACATGCCCCCTAGGGCCGTGGGGTACTTGGTAGCAAGGCCGGTCGGTTCTATCTGGGTAGTCACGGCGGCAGTGACCCGGTCCGTGGCCCAGGGTGGTCAATCTATGAAAAGTCAATTGGGGGAATAAAGAAAAGGGGAATAAAGTTTGTGACGCCACCCGTGGTATGCAGCTATATGGGGCCACCGCTGCGGTGCAGATCCACTGGGGCTGATGGTGACACAGCAGAGATAGTGCAGCTCTCCACTGGCAGTGCTAAGCTCCAGGTCAGTATGTGGTGATTGATGAGGTAGTTGTTGCTTGTGTAGTGCAAGGCAGGTGGCGCAGCAATTAGTCAAGGACACAGTGGGGTGCCTCCTTCGCCTTCCAATGTACTTGACGTTCCCGCCGCTCCGCTTCAAGTTTTTGGAGTTCCTGCCGGCAATACTCCTCTCTCCGTAGGGCCTCTGTTTGGGTCTCCCGTGGGAATCCCATAAGATCACCCTCTGGGTTGTCCCACCTAAACTCCTCTCCTCCTTCGTAGGCAACCAGGGGCACGGGCGTGGGCATTAAAGGAGCTCCCTGTTGGTGCTCGATCCTTGCGGACCAGTCCCATGTTGCACGCCCGTACACCCAGCCAGGTGTAGGGGCCGATGGTTCTACCAGAGGACCTAGGATGGTGTCGGTGTCGTCGGTGGCCCGGGTCAGGGGCGCTGTTATTACCTGCGCTCACCGTTGCTCCGGTATTAGGCATCTCCTGCGGGCTTAGGACAGGTCCCGCCGGGGCTGGGGTGCTGGTGGTAGGACTAGCCGTTGGCCGCTGCCGGGTTAGTTTCTCCAGCAGCTCATCCTTCCACTGCGCGATGGCGGTCTTCTGGGCTTCTTCCATCCACCGGCCCAGCTCCTGTACCTAGGCATGCAGGAACCCCATATCCTCCAGGGGTAGCTTGCCCAGGACCCCCGCCAGGTTAAGGGGGGAATCTTCTGGCTGCAGGCCACGGGCGGGAGTCTAGCCATCACCTCCTTCCATGGCACCTGCCAGGTGTATTCTGACCCTTCGGCCTGTGGCCCCGCCCTGTCTCCAAGATTTTCCTTCTCCTCTCCCCTTTCAGGGGCGGTTCCACTCCAGCTTGCTGTCGGCCACACCAGGGGGCCGTTCCCCCTGACTGATGGATAAGTCTATGTATATGGCCGCAGATGCATGGGGCAGGCTCCGTTTTTGGCGCCATTCCAGAACCCGGCCCACAATGGGAGGCTTCTTTTTGTCCTTTAGCACACACATAATGGCGCCCGTTCTTCTGGGGCGGGCGCCACATTCAGTAATAAGCACAGTCTATAGGCGCACGGGACCCGTTGTAACGGGTCAGTTCATCCTGTTCGTGACGCCAAAGTTGACGCGCCCCCTGGGGCCGTGGGGTACACGGTAGCTGGGCCGGTCCTTCTTGGGTTAGTCACGGCGGCAGTGACCCAGTCCGTTGCCCAGGACGGTCAATCAATTTAAAGTGTATTGGGGGAATAAAGAAAAGGGGAATAAAGTTTGTGACGCCACCTGTGGTATGCAGCTATATGGGGCCGCCGCTGCGGTGCAGATCCACTCGGGCTGATGATGACGCAGCAGAGATAGTGCAGCTCTCCACAGGCAGAGCTAAGCTCCAGGGCAGTATATGGTGATTGATGAGATAGTTGTTGCTGGTGTAGTGCAAGGCAGGTGGCGCAGAAATTAGTCAAGAACACAGTGGGGTGCAGTCTTCAAGTATTTACTCACAGTTATCAAGATGCTCCAGGTTACAACCGCCGAATTATAACCACCCACGTCATCCTGTGTCCTTCGGGGAAGTGATCCAGCCAACTCTCAGATAACTTGGGTGCACTTGAACGGGACCCCTTTCTGTGTACCTCTCCAGGTCGTCTCTCTCTCTGCGCTGTCTCTCGCCTTCCTGCCCTGTGCCTCACACACAGTGTTCCGAGCCAGTGGCCACGGGCCTTGTTGGGCGATGTCTGGTCTGTCCCCTTTGTCCTATATGGCCACCTTTTCAGCGATTGTGTGTGGACTGTGGCTACGGCACATGAAGATACCGCAACCTCCGGTTTGCTAGCAGAGCCTTAAAGTACTCCACTAGTCTGGGGCCAGTTCCCTCCTGCAGCCTTGATCCCTCCACGGTCAGCGTGAATTCGGGCGCACGGGTGGCATCCCGCACTCGCCGTGCCCCTAGGATCCTTCTACCTCTGGAGCCCCTCTCACTGCTCCGGTGTTCTCTCCTCACTCTCCTCCTGGGCCTCTCTGACTGGGCCCTACTCCTCACTCTCCAGTGAACTCCTCTCAACTCCTCTGGAACTGCTAACTCCTTCTAGATGTTTCTACCTTTGCTTTTATACTCCTCTGTCAGTGCTCCCCTAAACTACTTGCTCCACCCACCTCCTCTACTTAGTTCCACTCTCCTGACAGGGACCAGGCCTGTGTTTTCATTTAGGAGCTATATGGACCTTCCCTTATGAAGTGGTGTAGTGTTGGATGTGAGTGTTTGGGTCCCGGGTAGTGCTCCCTCCTTACCTGAGAGTGGGGTACCACACCTCTGACTGAGATGCAGTACCTCTGTGGCAACTGGACCCGCAAGGGCGCCACATTTTTATAAGCAAATTACTATAGTATATTTTTACTGTGGATTCCCTAATCTAGTTCTATCAACTAAGCTAAATTATTATTATTTTTATTTGATTCTTTTTTTACACTTTACTATCTGACTCTAATTGTGATTATATTTTAGTAAAAAATACTATATTATATGCTAATTACTACAGTATATTTTTACTGTGGATTACACTGTCCCTAATCTAGCACTATCAACTAATCTAAATTATTATTTTTATTTAACTCTGATGTGCATCACTGATCAGGGCTCAATGGCTGCAAGATGCTGCACAGATGTGGTGCAAGGGGGGAAAATAAAATTTATTTGGAAAAAAAGTACTGATCAGTGCTTGGTGGCAGGATGGGGGTTGGGGAAGAGGTTTTGGGAGCGGGTGGCAAGGAGTGAATGGAGGAGAGAGCGATTGGAGTGGATTCGAGAAAAGCAGGAGACAGGAACATGTCATGAAGAGGTCAAGAACATCTTCAATCTTATATTCTTCCGGTCTTCATTCAGCAGCAGCAGAAGTGGTGGCACAGTCTAAAATAGTCTGTGAAACCACACATTCCAGCATATCATCAGCAGAATGACCGTAATGACCGCTCTGCGCACGTCTCCAAACTGGAATGAGGTGGAGCAGAGTGGTCATTGATAGGTCAACCTGCCCTCTTCATCATTGATTGATGACGGACTTCATCGTCGATTGGGGCATCTGATGCTGCTGTTCCTAGCACAAGCCTATGATCGGTGCTGGTATAGCACCGATCATTGCTGAACATCAATGTTTCTGGCAATTTAATTTGTCGAAACATTGAAATTACTGTGATTGGCTTTTCAGAATTGAACAGTAAATCACAGTGATTGTAGTTGTGGGATGGGTGGGGGGGCAGCAGATACAGCAGGCACCTTCATGCAATCACTGCGCCTTCCGGCAGAGTGCCCACATGATCGCCATGATGTAACTTGTAGCCATGTATGTCATTGGTCGGGAAACCTTTCCCGAACATGACGTTTATGTACGTCAAATGTTGTGAAGGGTTTAAAGTTTAGTGTCCTTTTACAACTAAATTACTGCTGTATTCCTAGTGGACCATGAGTTTACGTTTCAAAATATTTCAACATGTTCCCAATGATCCTTTGCTATGTTGCTTAACAAAGAATCGCATACAGTATATTGTTATTTCTGATTTTTTGCTTAAAAAAAGGCATAAAAAACTAAATATAATAAAATAAAAATTCCACATTTTGCAATTTCTCTAGACGCCATATTGTGTGATAAGTATGATATCTGGATAATTTATGTCATCATTATCATGGTATATACTAATTTACTTTTAATGTTAGCATATTAATAAAGAGTATTTACTGCAGGTTATATTGTTTTTTTTTTGTGTAAATACATTCATAAACTTTAAGGATTTCTATAATTCACAAATTTCTTTTTATCCTAAAAAAATAAAAATAATTGTATTGAAAGAATATTAGCTGCTCAATCTCTGTCCAGAAGGATTTCATTTACAGTAGAAAATTGCAAAGTCACTTTGAGTTTTGGAACATCTACTGTAGATAAATTCCCCTTATCCTGCTGTAATCAAGTATAATCAGTAACTGCAAGTTTTCACAAAAAAATTCTTTCTCGTTTTAATCCCCTAAAATCTCTGTTTGATGTTTTAAATACATAAGTGTTATTTATGTAGGGATAAGCTGACCAAGCACGCATTGTTGTGCCTATTTTTAGAAAGATTTCTGTTTAATGTCTTGAAATCTGTATATTTCAGAGCGCTCAGTAACAGGCTAGGGCTGTGAATGTAATACCTTGCACATTGGCACAATGTTGTTAAGAACAGATACAACTTAAACATGCATTGATGCATAGTTTCTATTACTTGCTCAAAGGATGAACTTTTAAAACATTTCATTAAACAGACCACCCTGGTCCAGACTGGAGGATATTCTTTCTAGGACATTTTTTATCGCAATGTAATTTATGTACAATATTACATCTCCATATATCAAGATCTTTGGAAACTTTGAGAGTTGCATGCAGGCTGTGTGTTCCTCACCAACTTAAAATGCTATATAGAAAAAAATGCTTAAATTGTAACTGTGCTTTTAATAAACTTTGCATAAATCAATAGTACAGGTGATTATAAAAAACTTTGTAATATATCTTATCAGAGAATTCTGCTTTTTTTTCCACCACTTACTAGCCAATTCTTCTCCTCTTTGCTTCCTGAATTCATCAGCCAGAAAACAGCTCAACTGCTGGCAAAGTAAGTAAGATTGCTCCTCCTATTATATTCTGTGGAGAGAGCAAGAGTAGGAAGAGTGAAGACAAGATTGCAAAAAAAAGCTGAAGGAGACACAGGAAGATCATGCTGAGAAGTTTTTTACTTTTCTCCAGAAGTGGATTTACCTCTACACTACTGAGTAGAACTGTTTATCTTCCTTTATGCTACTCCTGTGTCTGTCTTTGTGCTAAGGAATGAAGGGAAGGGATACTTATCTTTGTGCTATGCATGGGAGAAATCATAATAGCTATTTTCATCCCACTAATTCAGAGTCAAGTGCAAATTAGAACAAGGAGAAAACTGGTAAAAAAAGAAGGCTACATGTCATGTAATGGCTAGATAAAGTGTTATTTCACACACACTGTACAGCTTGTTCTGAAAAGTTACTTGAAAGTATACCTATCCTTTGAGTATGTACACGTTAAGTATTTGCAGTAGAAGTTTCTGCACCATTTCTGCATCTCTTTCCAAAAAAAAAATGCTTAAAATACTTGCATTTCTGTTGCGCTTTTACGGTGTGGAAAAGTGTTTGGCCTCTTCCTGATTTCTTATTCTTTTGCATGTTTGTCACTCTTAAATGTTTCAGATCACAAAAGAAATTTAAATATTAAACAAAGATAACACAAGTAAACACAAAATGCAGTTTTGTTATCCACAAATGGCGAAAACATGGAACAGTAGTGAACCTTCCAAGGAGTGGCCGGCCGACCAAAATTACATCAAGAGTGCAGCGACGACTCATCCAAGAGGTCATAAAAGACCCCACATCAACATCCAAAGAACTGCAGGCCTCACTTGCCTCAGTTAAGGTCAGTGTTCATAACTTCACCATAAGAAAGAGACTGGGCAAAAATGGCATGTATGACCGAGTTCCAAGACGAAAGCCACTACTGAGCAAAAAGAACATAAAGGCTAGTCTCAGTTTTGCCAGAAAACATCTTGATGATCGCCAAGACTTTTGGGAGAATACTCTGTGGACTGTTGAGAAAAAATTTTAACTTTTTGGAAGGTTTATGTCCCATTTCATCTAGTGTAGAAGTAACACGGCATTTCAGAAAACGAACATCATACCCACAGTGAAATATGGTGGTGGTAGTGTGATTGTCTGGGGCTGTTTTGCTGCTTCAGGACCTGGAAGACTTGCTGTTGTAAATGGAACCATGAATTCTGCTCTCTACAAAAAAATCCTGAAGGAGAATGTGCAACATTTTGTTGGACAATAAGCGCTAACAATTAATGGAAAATGTTCCCTAGTTAAATAGTGCCACTACTGTAGTAGTGGTTTAGAGGTCTGAGGAGCTGCTTGTTACGAGCAAGAGTTGTGACACAACAGGGTCAGCGGGCACCATGGTGTCAACATCTTAGGTATTATGAAAGAGTGCATAAAAGGTTTTCCACCAGTAGAGGTCAAACACATGCAGAGAAATTACCAGTACAAATGTGTGAATCAAAGCTAGCTAGAAGTAGGGGTGAGTAGCATTTAAGGTGCACTACTGCATTGCTATAGAAAAGGTCATACAGGAGAAAATCAGGAAGCTCCAGCTTATATTTTGTCCAGTACTTTGTCCCAGGTGAGCCAGACCTGAAATTTTAACTACTTTTGTTAAAGGGAATGTGTCACCCCATAGGAAGTTTTTAAGCTATTAATATGAGCATAATGGTGACAGAATTGTTCATATACCTCTACCTGTATGCCTCATAGCTGCAGTCTTGTTGTTGAGAAATCATCTTTTAATCCTTTATGTTAATGAGTTCTTCCAGGCTCCGGGGCGTGCGGTGCCTGGAAGAAAACTCTGCCTCCAGTGTTCATTTGCGTGGCACCCCCTTCCATAAGCGTCACAGTGCCCTGTGATGTCTACCGGTGGCCCCGGAATCCCACACCTGCGCCCTGCAATACAGCGATGCATACCTTTTACGACCTTCTATGGGCATTGGCTTCATTGTCCTTCTGCGCAGGGACCAATGAGTCACTGCTACTTCAGTGGTGCTTGAGTGCAAAGAACTTATGCATGGTAATTGTTTGGTGATGCCACAGAAGTGCACAAGATTGTGCATAGATGTGTTATTGCAATGCCTTGTTCTCAATAGAGATGAACAGTAGAGGGGGATTAATTAAGCACTGAGATAATGTGGTCGTGATGCAGAAACGGTGACACAGACTGTGCTAGAGTAAACTAAGAGCTCTTCCTTGTTTTCAATCATGGCTTATATTTTTGCCTAGTAAGAAATGTCTTTGTGCTCTGATACCCCACATAGTGTACCTTAAAGCAGTAATTCTCCATGGACACTTGTTTCATAGTAAACATGCAATGCAATTTCCTAGTCTGTTATGTCTTTCAGGTCTTTCCATCCAATTTTACATGTTTCTTATATTTTCTAAAAATGTAGCCAATAATATATTATCTCTAAGATTTCTTATATTTATCTGATGTATTTGTTGTCTACGGCATTATTCATTTTAGGCAAAGAATAAACTATTGAGACTTATGATGGAGCCAAATAAATATTGGTATCAATTTGCACAATAAATGTAAAAAATAATTTTTAGTCAGGTATCGTCATGTCTTTAAAGTAAAAATTGGACATCGGTCTCGATGGGTTAAAGGTTTAAATATTTTCATTGTAATAATGAAATGATTCTTTGTGTCTTTACATTAATCAGGAAGATCACAGAACATATATTTCTGGGTTTACAGCATATTAGGCAGCACTTTTTTTTAAGAGTCTGTTTTTGAAGGTGTTAGCAGGTGCTTTATGTACATCAAAATAACAAAAAAAAGCTCCCTGTGGAAAGGAAATAATTTAGATATGCCAAAAATTCTCTCTGTTTGTTTTCTTTTTATGTTTGCCATAAAACCGGAATACTTGAAGAGTAGCCCTTCATGTCTTGCTCCAATCTAGATCTAGGATGCCAAAGATTTATTTTAAATACTATCTGTTTGAAAGATTTATGGTGATTATAAATGCTGAATATTTGCTTATTATTATTTTTTGACAATAAACCAATAGACACTTGATAAACATGATGATTCCAGAAATGACAAGTTTTCTGGAAAAGCTGTAGATATTCCGCTGCCAATGTAAACCATGCTGCGTGCTAAACAGAAAAACAAGCGTTACCAAAAGCAGATTATTCTAGCAATTTCACCCAATAGTTGGGGTTTAATGAAAGACATCCTGAACATTCTTATTGTTTTTCCATTTTTTGACTTCATTATTTTTACATAATAACATATTTTTAGTTGTATTATTATAGGAGAATATCAATAACAGAAAAACGAAATTAGCAGCCAATTGAATACCTTATCCAGCTATTTCCAGCAGTCCCAGCATGCACATCTCCCCTAAATTCAGGACAAGGCTGCAAAACCCAGTTCTCACAATTCCATTGTCCCAATACATGTCTTCCACATCTCAACTATGAAGCAGAGTTTGGCCATTCCGTAGCCATTTTTAAGCCTACTACACAGCTGTTTCTGTTCAGTTAATGACTGTATTTCAACCTATAGATGAAAATTATGATTATTGTCATCTTTTTAGTATACTAGGTTACTCATACATCTGACTATAATCCTACAAATTTCCTGACTTTTTGCATGATTACCTTAAAAAATTTATATTATTTTGGAGGCAAAGTGTGGTCATATATCAAATTAAACACTTCTAGTTTTTAAAACATTCTGACATTGGAGCATTTTTTACACCTGTACAGTACTGCAGTGTATAGAGATATTAGGATTTTTGAGAACGAGTAATAGGTCCAGAAATAAAGAATATATCTGTAGGTAAGAATAAATTGGGCAACAGTAGAACAGTCCGACACACATAACCTCCAATAGGCCTTTAGTAGATAGGAGATGCATGGCGCATTACCACCCATGATGACAAGACAATATAGTGTAATGTGACTGGTAGCACAAAGCAGGTAGTATGAAGACCACACAATTAGGAGGATGTCAAAAAAAGCTCACAAATACGCTAGAATGCAGTACATTGGGGACTAATATTGTTTGCTGGATCTTATAAACAGGTATCAGATATCAAAAAGTGGGTTAACCCCTTTCTGACATGATACGTACTAATACGTATCTGCGCCCTGGGCCTTATGGACCAGATACGTATTAGTAGAATCGCAGCTTTCTGGTGGCAAGAGGAGGTAAGCGCTGTTACTTACCTCCTCACCGGCGTCCCGCGCTGTCTGTGGCTGGGTCCCGTGGTTGTCATGTGACCCGGATGTCGTCATCTGGACGACATCCAGGTCCACCAGACAGCAGGAAGATACTTTGATCATGCGCAGTGCACGATCACAGTATCTTCTGCCTGTGCAGCGCTGACAGGCTGTATAGCACAGGGATGGTGCTGCATCCCTATGCTATACAGGCGATCAGCCTGCAAAAAGTGAAAATTCTGTAGTGGGACAATGTGAACAAGTTAAAAAGAATCAGAAAGTGAAAAAAAAATAAAAACAAAATTGTAAAACTATTAAAAAAATGAAAAAAATCCCCAAAAAATAAAAATATATTGTACCCATCAATAAATATTATGAAAAAAAACCCCAAAACAATAAAAGTACACATATTTGGTATCGCAACGTCCAGAACGACCTAACCTATAAAACTGTCCCACTAGTTAACCCTTTTAGTGAACACGGTAAAAAAATAAAATAAAAAACAAAGCAAAAAACTATTATTTATGATCATACCACCAAACAAAAAATGGAATAAAACAACACAAATGTAAATACAAATGGTACAGCTGAAAACGTCATCTTGTCCCGCAAAAAAACAAGTCGCAATATAGCTTAATCAGCCGAAAAATAAAAAAGTTATATCTCTCAGAAAAAAGTGATGCAAAAAATATTCTTTTTTCTATAAAATAGTTTTTATTGTGTAAAAACGCCAAAACGTAAACAAATATAAATGTGGTACCGCTGTAAACGTACCGACCCAAGGAATAAACATACCTTATCAATTTTACCACATGTGGAACGGCAATCATAAAAACCCGCTATAAATCTGGTATCGCTGTAATCACACCGACCCGAAGAATAAAGTCATCTAATCACTTATACGGCATGAGGAAAGGCATAAAAAATAAACTCTAGGGTTAGGGTTGTGCTAGGGTTAGGGTTGTGCTAGGGTTAGGGTTGTGCTAGAGTTAGGGTTGTGCTAGAGTTAGGGTTGTGCTAGGGTTAGGGTTGTGCTAGGGTTAAGTTTGGGTTAGGGTTGTGCTAGGGTTAGGGTTGTGCTAGGGTTAGGGTTAGGGTTGTGCTTGTGTTAGTGTTTGGATGGAGTTGGGATTTTTTCAAAAGTAAAAATGACGATATGGCAACTAGTGTTGAGCACAAGTGCTCGCTACTAGAGTTTGCATTGCGTGCTTGGGTATGCACCGAGTATCGCGGGTGCTCGAGTGACATGCTCGAGTCTCCGCCCCATATGCTTCACGGCCAAAAAAACCTGGCGGAGATTACCTGCCATGCCCAAGCGATTCCCGCATGTGTTTTTTGGATGTCTAACAACCATGAAACATGCGAGGCGGGGACTCGAGCATGTCACTGGAGCACCGGCGATACATGGTGCATACTTGAGTACCCAATGCAAACTTAAGTAGCGAGTACTTGAGCTCAAGACTAATGACAACTTATTCAAAATGATGACTAGTGTTGAGCGAGCACTAAAATGCTCGGATGCTCGAAGCTCGGGCCGAGCTCACCGTGATACTCGAGTGCTCGACCCGAGCAACGAGCCCAATGTTAGTCTAAGGGAGACCCGAGCATATTTGCGGCGGCACACCCGACAGTATGTTGAAAGCCTAAAAAGTGCCCAAAACGATAGTGACAGTGCTCAAATGACATGGGGACAGCATGGGGATCGCCCCAGGAAGCATTTCTGACCCCCAGGTCACTGCTGTCAACAACGTGGTCAGAGAAATTAAGCCACTTTTACGGGCTCACAATAAAATCTTCAAAAACAAAACTGAAACTGCTTTCCTGTGAAATATGTTAAGGAACATCCTTTCCAGGGTAAAGACTTGTGTATAAGGTAAAATAAATAACCAAAAAAAAATACTCCTCCACACCTTGGGCTATGTTCACAAGTAGCATTTTTTTATGTGTTTTTGCACTTTTGTATTGCTTTCAACCGTGACAAATGCATTCACCGGGAAATGTCATTTTAGCATTTTACAACCTTATCTGGCCATGTGCTGTGTGACACATGCATACAGTGCTGAAAAGACATGGGAAAAGCATGGGGAAGACCCCTGGAAGCATCTCTGACACCCAGGTCACTGCCTAAAAGTGTGCCAATCAGAAGTGATCCTTGCTGCATCAGATGATGCAGACTTGCAACTATCCCCATTCAAGTCCTTGTCCCAGGGCAGTGTTCAATTGTACCTCCCCCATTCCTTGCAATGCAAGCGCAAGTATGCAGCCTGCCACCCACACAACCCCAGGCTGCAATTTCATACTGCTTGCTTTCACTTGAAATTGGGCCTTTTAGGCATGTGGAGGCGGAATCTGGCCACCACGTCATGGCTGCATCGGCAGCCTGGTATCCATACTCTGTCCCGAGCCGCCCCGCGGCCGGGTGTCCATAAACAGTCCCCAGCCGCCCCTATTTGTCCCGGTGCACCTTATACACAAGTGTGCATACCAAAACATTACCTGTGCCCTCCCCAGTGCATTTAGTGGAAAGGACAGCCTAACCACAAACACGTGGACAAGTGAATGTGGCCAGGGATGGTCCATCTCACTGACGCATTCACACTGGGTTAATATTGTGGAAGCCGGGACACAGTTGGACACTGGGATGCAACACGTCCTCCAGACAAAGAGGATTGCGGGTCCTGGGTCAATCAGGCTTCAACACAAAGTTCAGAAGGTAGACAGCAGCAGTGGTCGGCCTCCTACACAACGAGTAAATTATTCATGATCATGAGGCCATCCATCTCCTTAGCTTTCTGTTTCTTGGAATGCAAGCGCATGTATGTAGTAGCGGCTAGGCCTGAGGTGGTCAGCGTTTTGGCACATATCCTACCTCCTCCGAGGATTGCTGGATGTTTTCCTGCTACTATCCCAGTTCTATGAATCCCGTTAAAACAAAGCTTCAGGTGCTGAATGATGGATGAGGTGGTGGCAAAGGAGAAAGTGCAGGAGGAACAGGGACCATTCACATCAATATCAGGCCAGTCAACCACACATGTCTTGTAGGATATGTTTCTGTACCAAAAGGAGCGGTTCAGCTACACAGTTATAGGGCATACAGTGAGTGCAATGCCTACCAAAAATTTTGAGGCACTCCAATGCCCCTTGGAAGTGACATGGAGGTCAGAGGGCCTTAACTAAACCGTTTTTTCCATTTATAGCAACTGAGTCTCCTGTACACTGTTGGTCTAAGCAGTGAATGGAAGGCTTTCCAAAAATTATGAGGAAGTGCAATGCCCCTTGAAACAGACATGGATTACAGCATGTAACGGGTCTGGGAGGCGGAACCTCTGGGCTACTATACAAGGGAGCGGTCCTTGTAAGGGAGCGGGTGGCGACCAGGCAGGCAGTCACAGCAGGTGACCGGGACAGTCTCTGGGTGTACGGGCAGGAGGTCACGGCAAGTGATCAGGGCAGTCTCTGGAAGAACGGGCTGGAGATCACGGCAAGTGACCGGGGCAGTCTCTGGAAGAACGGGCTGGAGGTCACGGCAAGTGACCGGGGCAGTCTCTAGGTAAAGGGTAGGTACGACCTGTGATGGCTGAACCTCCAGGTAGGCTAGCAAGGCAGATGGAGGATGTGTGCTCCCAGGTGAGCAAGCAAGAGTCTCTGGAATAGCAGGTGGTCACAGCACGTGACGGCGGAGCCTCCAGGTAGGCAAGCAGGCAGGTAGCGGAGAAGCGCTCCCAGGTGAGCGGGCAAGAGTCTCTGGAATAGCTGGTGGTCACAGCACGTGACAGCGGAGCCTCCGGGCAGGCAAGCAGGCAGGTAGCGGAGAAGCGCTCCCAGGTGAGCGGGCAAGAGTCTGGAATAGCTGGTGGTCACAGCACGTGACAGCGGAGCCTCCGGGCAGGCAAGCAGGCAGGTAGCGGAGAAGCGCTCCCAGGTGAGCGGGCAAGCTGGTCCATAGACAGACTGACCGGAGTTGTAAGGCAGACCGTCG
Source organism: Phyllobates terribilis (assembly GCF_046119375.1). NCBI lineage: Eukaryota > Metazoa > Chordata > Amphibia > Anura > Dendrobatidae > Phyllobates > Phyllobates terribilis. The sequence goes on along the minus strand of NW_027362771.1, from coordinate 79,571,394 downwards.
GACCTCAGGCAAGCAGGCAGGTAGCTGATGTGCGCTCCCAGGTGAGCGGGCAAGTTGGTCCTTAGACAGACTGACCGGAGTTGTAAGGCAGACCGTCGGACCTCAGGCAGGCAGGCAGGTAACAGGAAATCAGGCAGGATTAGGACAGCAAGCTGGCAGGAATCTGGCAGGTAACTGGCAGGTAACTGGCAACGGGACCTGAGGGCTGAAGCAGAGTAGAACTGTGCAACAACATTGCTCAGGCACCTCCATTTTGGAGGAGGTGCCTTATATATGGTAAAGTCCTCTGGCCATTGGCCGGGGACTCCTTAGGACGGCGCGCGCGGCCCCTTTAAGAGGGAGGGAGGGCGCGCGCGCGCGCCCTAAGCACAGTGGCCTGGAAGGAGCGCGCGCTGCCAGCAGAGCGGGAGAGGGACGCCGGGCACGGAGCAGAGCGGTGAGGGGAACAGCGTCCCTGCCTAGCAGAGGGCAGGGACGCCGGCACTACAGTACCCCCCCCCTTTAGGCCCCCCCTTTTTTAGGCCAGATAGAAATTTAGCTAGGATGAGAGGGGCATGGATGTTCTCCCGGGGCTCCCACGTTCTCTCCTCAGGACCAAACCCCTTCCAATCTACCAGAAAAAAGGTCTTTCCTCTTACCCTTTTGGTGGCAAGAATGTTCTCTACCTCAAACTCGTCCTCAGCAGAAACCGGAGCAGGAGGCGTACCTGTAGACTTGGAAAAAGAGTTAAGCACCACGGGTTTGAGGAGAGATACATGGAAGGAGTTAGGGATCCGTAAGTTGACCGGGAGTTTCAATTTATAGGCCACCGGGTTGATCTGACTGATGACCTCCAGAGGACCGATGAACCGAGGCCCTAACTTGTAAGAAGGTATCTTGAGTCGGACATATTTAGATGAGAGCCAGACTTTATCTCCTGGACGAAATTGTGGAGGATCCAGGCGTTTTTTGTCAGCGTGTCTTTTCATACGCTCGGATGACAGAAGGAGTGCGGACCGGGTACTCTCCCATATGGAGGAAAATTTGCTAACGAGAGATTCCGCAGCCGGGTTGTCCACAGAGGTGGAGACAGGAAAAGGAATCCGAGGATGCTGACCAAAGACTACAAAAAATGGGGATTTGGAGGAGGATTCGCTCTCGTGATTATTATAAGAGAACTCGGCCCATGGTAGGAGATCCACCCAGTCAGAATGGTGGGCATTAACGAAGTGCCGGAGGTAACTGGTCAGGTTCTGATTGATCCGCTCCACTTGACCATTGGACTGTGGGTGGTAAGCGGAAGAGAAGTCCAGGGTGACGTCTAGTAGTTTACAAGTGGCTCTCCAGAAACGTGAGGTGAACTGTACCCCACGATCCGACACGATGTGGAGGGGCAGGCCATGAAGACGGAAGATGTGGCGGATAAAGTCTTTAACCAGCTCGGGTGCAGACGGAAGGCCTGGCAGGGGAATAAAGTGAGCCATCTTGGAAAAGCGGTCAGCGACCACCCAAATGACCGTACAACCAGCAGAGACGGGGAGATCAGTTATAAAGTCCATTGCTATATGCTGCCAGGGGGCAGCAGGTACAGGAAGCGGAAGGAGGCGTCCGGCTGGCAGATGTCTCGGGACTTTGTTGCGGGCGCAGGACACACAGGCAGAAACAAAGTCTATTATGTCCTTGTGCAGGGTAGGCCACCAATAGTGCCGGGCAATAAGCTGGAGGGTCTTTTTCTGACCGGCGTGGCCAGCTAGTTTAGACGAATGGCCCCAGTGTAGGATCTTCTCCCGATCAGGTACTGAAACAAACGTCTTACCGGGAGGGAGACGATTTAGACTCACGGGAGCCACCTGCATTACTCTGGCGGGATCGATGATATGTTTAGGTTCTTCCTCGAGATCGGACACCAGAAAGGATCGGGACAAGGCGTCTGCTTTGACGTTTTTGTCAGCCGGGCGAAAATGAAGAACAAAATCAAAGCGAGCAAAAAACAAGGACCACCGGGCTTGGCGCGGGTTAAGTCTCTGGGCATGCTGGAGGTAAGCCAAGTTCTTGTGGTCAGTGTAAATTATTACCGGATGAAGAGCCCCCTCGAGTAGGTAACGCCACTCCTCCAACGCCAGCTTGATGGCCAATAACTCTCGGTCTCCTATGGAATAGTTGCGCTCAGAAGAGGAGAAGAGTTTGGAGAAGAAGCCACAAATTACCATTCTCCCGGAAGATGATTTTTGAGTAAGTACCGCTCCGGCTCCAGAGGAGGAGGCGTCAACTTCCAGGAAGAACTGCTTGTTGCCGTCCGGGCGATGCAGCACCGGGGCGGAAGAGAAGGCCTGTTTTAGGGAAAGAAAGGCCTCCTCTGCTTCGGGCGGCCACTCTTTGGGATTAGTACCCTTACGGGTGAGCGCGGAAATTGGGGCAGTCCGGGAAGAGAAGTGCGGGATGAAGAGGCGGTAATAGTTGGCGAAGCCCAGGAACCGTTGAATAGCCTTCAACCCCTCTGGTCGGGGCCATTTCTCGATGGCAGACAGTTTCTCAGGATCCATTTGTAGGCCGGTCTGAGAGATAATGTAGCCCATAAACGGAAGCGAGGTCTGCTCAAAGAGGCACTTCTTATATTTAGCTTAGAGATGGTTCTGCCTGAGCCTGAGCAGGACCTGACGAACATCCCTCCGGTGAGTCTGGAGATCCGGAGAGAAGACCAAGATGTCGTCCAGGTACACCACTACGCAGGAGTAGAGAAGGTCCCGGAAGATGTCATTGACCAACTCTTGAAAGACGGCAGGAGCGTTACAGAGGCCAAAGGGCATTACCAGATATTCATAGTGGCCGTCCCGGGTGTTGAATGCCGTCTTCCATTCATCCCCCTGACGGATACGAACCAGGTTGTACGCCCCACGGAGGTCCAGTTTGGTGAAGATTCTAGCCCCCCTCAGACGATCAAATAACTCCGGAATGAGCGGAAGGGGGTACTTATTCTTCACCGTGATCTGGTTAAGGCCTCTATAGTCTATACAGGGACGGAGAGAGCCGTCCTTCTTTTTGACGAAAAAGAAGCCTGCTCCCGCCGGGGAGGTAGATTTCCGGATGAATCCCCTGGCCAGATTCTCCTCAATATATTCGGACATCGACCGGGTCTCAGCAGCGGATAATGGATAAATACGCCCACGGGGAGGAGAAGTACCAGGTAACAGGTCGATAGGGCAGTCGTATGGTCTATGAGGGGGTAGTGTCTCTGCCTCCTTTTTATTAAAGACATCAGCATAAGACCAATAAGGAATCGGAAGCCCAGGTAGATTAGCTGGGGTAGGAGAAGGACGGACGGGATGAACGGGAACCAGACAGGTCTTATGGCAGCCCTGTCCCCAGCGAAGGACTTCTCCGGTCTGCCAGTCAAGAACGGGTGCATGTTTCTGGAGCCAAGGTAGGCCTAGCAAGAGGGCGTGAGAGAGTCCAGGCAGAACATGGAAGGAGATACTTTCAGAATGCAGCATTCCCACCTGCAGAGTAATGGATTCGGTGATGAGTTGGATGGGGCGTGGTAAGAGCCCCCCATCCACGGCAGCAACAGACAAGGGTACAGCCAGAGGTTTGGTGGGGATGCGGTATTTCTCTACCAGGGACTGTGAAATAAGATTCCCGGCTGCTCCAGAGTCCAGTTGGGCTAGTTCGAAATAACGGTTCTCCCCGTAGACGATTGAAACTGACAACAGCAGGGATGGAGAGGATTTATTCTTGTCTAGGTGGACCTCTCTGAGCGAACCTAGACACAGGTGTTTCCCGACCTCTCCGGGCAGGCACGGATCCGGTGCTCCTTACTGCCACAGTAGAAGCAGGTCCCCTCGGCACGGCGTAAGTCCTGACGGGTCTTGACCATCTTGGTCTGGTCGACCTGCATAGGCTCAGGAGGGTGTACCTGGTTAGAGACAGAAGGAGTGACGGGTTTCTGAAAAGTAGGAGCTAGACGTGGTAACCTCCTCTCACGGGTGACCTCTCTGGCACGCTCCTGGAACCGTAGGTCAATCCGGGTGGCAAGAGTTATTAAGTCATCGAGAGTGGTAGGAATGTCCCGACCGGCAAGTTCATCTTTAATACGGCCGGACAGACCCTCCCAGAAGACGGAAACCAGAGCGTCGTTATCCCAGGCCAGCTCCGAGGCAAGGGTACGGAACCGTATGGCATATTGGCCCACGGTGAGACTTTCCTGACGGAGGCGTAGCAACGATGATGCGGATGAGGTCTTCCGTCCGGGTTCGTCGAAGACTTTCCGGAAAGCCGTGAGAAAAGCAGGCAAGTTGGACACCAGGGGGTCTCCTCTCTCCCATAGAGGATTTAGCCAGGCCAGGGCCTCCCCGGTGAGATGGGACATGATGAATGCAATTTTGGCTCGGTCGGAGTTAAACTGGTGGGACAATAGTTCAAAGTGCAGGGTGCACTGATTTATGAAGCCCCGAGCCTGGGCTGAGTCGCCTCCGAAGCGAGGAGGTGCAGAAAGCCGAGGTCCGGGGTAGGATATCATGGTGTTAGTGGACAGCGGAGCTGCCGGATTGCGAGACATGGCACTGGCGGAGGTTGTTGGTGGAACAGTCAGAGTGTCCAGGCGAGTATTGACATTCCGCAGGTGACCCAGGATGGACTCCTGTTGAGACCTTTGACGGGACAGTTCATGACACAGGTCCGAGAGCGAGGGAGCTTGGGTGCCACCGGGTTCCATGGCCCGAGCAAACTGTAACGGGTCTGGGAGGCGGAACCTCTGGGCTACTATACAAGGGAGCGGTCCTTGTAAGGGAGCGGGTGGCGACCAGGATGGCAGTCACAGCAGGTGACCGGGACAGTCTCTGGGTGTACGGGCAGGAGGTCACGGCAAGTGATCAGGGCAGTCTCTGGAAGAACGGGCTGGAGATCACGGCAAGTGACCGGGGCAGTCTCTGGAAGAACGGGCTGGAGGTCACGGCAAGTGACCGGGGTAGTCTCTAGGTAAAGGGTAGGTACGACCTGTGATGGCTGAACCTCCAGGTAGGCTAGCAAGGCAGATGGAGGATGTGTGCTCCCAGGTGAGCAAGCGAGAGTCTCTGGAATAGCAGGTGGTCACAGCACGTGACGGCGGAGCCTCCAGGTAGGCAAGCAGGCAGGTAGCGGAGAAGCGCTCCCAGGTGAGCGGGCAAGAGTCTCTGGAATAGCTGGTGGTCACAGCACGTGACAGCGGAGCCTCCGGGCAGGCAAGCAGGCAGGTAGCGGAGAAGCGCTCCCAGGTGAGCGGGCAAGAGTCTGGAATAGCTGGTGGTCACAGCACGTGACAGCGGAGCCTCCGGGCAGGCAAGCAGGCAGGTAGCGGAGAAGCGCTCCCAGGTGAGCGGGCAAGCTGGTCCATAGACAGACTGACCGGAGTTGTAAGGCAGACCGTCGGACCTCAGGCAAGCAGGCAGGTAGCTGATGTGCGCTCCCAGGTTAGCGGGCAAGTTGGTCCTTAGACAGACTGACCGGAGTTGTAAGGCAGACCGTCGGACCTCAGGCAGGCAGGCAGGTAACAGGAAATCAGGCAGGATTAGGACAGCAAGCTGGCAGGAATCTGGCAGGTAACTGGCAGGTAACTGGCAACGGGACCTGAGGGCTGAAGCAGAGTAGAACGGTGCAACAACATTGCTCGGGCACCTCCATTTTGGAGGAGGTGCCTTATATATGGTAAAGTCCTCCGGCCATTGGCCGGGGACTCCTTAGGACGGCGCGCGCGGCCCCTTTAAGAGGGAGGGAGGGCGCGCGCGCGCGTCCTAAGCACAGTGGCCGGGAAGGAGCGCGCGCTGCCAGCAGAGCGGGAGAGGGACGCCGGGCACGGAGCAGAGCGGTGAGGGGAACAGCGTCCCTGCCTAGCAGAGGGCAGGGACGCCGGCACTACACAGCATACTAAAAACCTTCTACCCATTATTGGGGAGTGGGTCTCCCTTAGTGTTCACCTATGCATTGAAAAGCAAAAGCTCATTAAAATTAGGAGGAAATGCAATGCCCGTTGGAAGAGTTGTGGAGGTTAGAGTTAATTAAAAACAACATATCAATGCACCTTGGAAGAGACATAGAGTTCTGAGTGGTTTTACAAGATGGTTTTAATGCCCCTTGAAAGAGACGTGGAGTTCAGAGTGGTTTAACAAGACTGTTTTAATGCCCCTTGGAAGAGACGTGGAGGACACAGTAGCTTAACAAGACGGTTTTAATGCCCCTTGGAAGAGACGTGGAGGTCACAGTAGCTTAACAAGACGGTTTTAATGCCCCTTGGAAGAGACGTGGAGGTCAGAGTGGTTTAACAAGATGGTTTTAATGCCCCTTGGAAGAGACGCGGAGGTCAGAGTGGTTTAACAAGACAGTTTTAATGCCTCTTGGAAGAGACGTGGAGGTTAGAGTGGTTTAACAAGATGGTTTTAATGCCCCTTGGTAGAGACGTGGATGTCAGAGTGGTTAACAAGACGATTTTAATGCCCCTTGGAAGAGACGTGGAGGTCACAGTAGCTTAACAAGATGGTTTTAATGCCCCTTGGAAGAGATGTGGAGGTCAGAGTGGTTTAACAAGACGGTTTTAATGCCCCTTGGAAGAGACGTGGAGGTCACAGTAGCTTAACAAGACGGTTTTAATGCCCCTTGGAAGAGACGTGGAGGTCAGAGTGGTTTAACAAGACTGTTTTAATGCCCCTTGGAAGAGACGTGGAGGTCAGAGTGGTTTAACAAGATGGTTTTAATTTCCCCTTGGAAGAGACGTGGAGGTCACAGTAGCTTAACAAGACGATTTTAATGCCCTTTGGAAGAGACGTGGAGGTCACAGTAGCTTAACAAGATGGTTTTAATGCCCCTTGGAAGAGACGTGGAGGTCACAGTGGATTAACAAGATGGTTTTAATGCCCCTTGGAAGAGACGTGGAGGTTAGAGTGGTTTAACAAGATGGTTTTAATGCCCCTTGGAAGAGACTTGGAGGACACAGAAGCTTAACAAGACGGTTTTAATGCCCCTTGGAAGAGACGTGGAGGTCACAGTAGCTTAACAAGACGGTTTTAACGCCCCTTGGAAGAGACGTGGAGGTGAGAGTGGTTTAACAAGATGGTTTTAATTCCCCCTTGGAAGAGACGTGGAGGTCACAGTAGCTTAACAAGACGATTTTAATGCCCTTTGGAAGAGACGTGGAGGTCACAGTAGCTTAACAAGATGGTTTTAATGCCCCTTGGAAGAGACGTGGAGGTCACAGTGGATTAACAAGATGGTTTTAATGCCCCTTGGAAGAGACATGGAGGTAAGAGTGGTTTTACAAGACGGTTTTAATGCCCCTTACAAGAGCCATGCAGTACAGCATATTAAAAACATTATTCCCATTATTGGGGAGTGGGTCTCCCATAGTCTTTGCCTATGCCTTCCAAGCAAAAGCTGCCAAAAATTAGGACGGAGGAACTTGCAATGCTGGCAACATGGACCACGGTCACCCTGGTGATAAAGTGGTGGTGCAGGCTAAGGATAAGAGAAGAGCAAAAAACAGCCGAAATGAGGAAGCACATACCCATGTGTGGGTGTGAAGCAGTGCATGGGAATGCACCTCCCGAAATAACACAGTGGATTTGACTTTATGTTACTCTGCTGTCATTTGGTGGTGATAAGAAGACTGGCGCAATCCAGCCCTTGTTCATTTTGATAAGGGTCAGCTTGTCAGAATTGTCAGTTGACAGGCGAGTGCGCTTATCAGTTATAATTCCCCCAGCGGCACTAAAAACATGCTCCGATAACACGCTAGCGGCAGGGCAGGCCAGGACCTCCAAGGCGTACAGAGTGAGTTCATTCCAAGTGTCCAGCTTGGATGCCCAATAATTAAGGCATAATTAGGCACAGAGGAATCACGGAGGACACTGGTACGGTCGGCAAGGTACTCCCTCACCATCTTTTGAAACTTTCCACTCCTTGTGAGAGTACCCCGTGCCTCAGGGCCTGTAAGCTGGGCGGGTCTCAGAAAACTGTCCCAGAACCTTGACAGTGTTCCCCTGCCTCTGCTGGATTGGAGTTACGTCTCTCTCGCCTGTACGCCTTGGTTGGGCAACGAACTGTGACCTCTGCCGCTAGCGTGTTCAGATGGGAATTTTTTTAACAGTTCTGCAGCAAGGGCCTTCTGGTACTGCCCCATTTTTGTAGACCTCTCCACCTCAGGAATAAGAGAGTGAAAGTTTTCTTTATAGCGGAGGTCTAAAAGCGTCACCAACAAGTAATGACTGTCACCCAACATTTTGACAACGCGGGCATCACGGTTAAGGCAGCGTAACATAAAGTCAGCCATGCGTGCCAGACTGGTAACGGGCAAAACTTCTGTGTCCTCACCAAGATGACGACTGACCATGCTCTCCTCTTCCTCCTCCTCCTCCCCACTGTCCTCAGGCCACCCACGCTGAACCGACGGTATGACAGTTGTACAGGTACTACCGTCTACAGCGCATGATACCAGCTCCTGTTCTTCCTCCTCCTACTCCTCTCCCTCATTGTCCCCCAATGCACGTTGGGATGAGATGATGCTGGGCTGTGTGTAATCGCCCGCTACGGCTTCTTGATCCATCTCATCATACTCTGGCTGCAATGCCTCCTCTTTAATTCTCTGCAGAGAGCATTGCAAAAGACAGACAAGTGGGATGCTGACGCTAATGATGGCATCATCGCCACCCACCATCTTGGTGGACCCCTCAAAGTTTGTCAGGATGGTACATATGTCTGACATCCAGGTCCACTCCTGAGGTCTTATGTGTGGAGTCTGACCTGAATATCGACGGCCTTGTTGCAGCTGGTACTCCAAAACTGCTCTCTTCTGCTCACAAATCCTTTGCAACATGGGGAGGGTACAGTTCCAACGTGTGGGGACATCACACACCAGTCGGTGTGCCAGAAGCTGCAAATGCTGCTGCAACACAGCTGTAGCCGACTTGCGAAAATGAGCTGACAGGCGGCATACTTTGACGAGCAGATCTAGCAACTCGGGGTACGATTTAAGAAACCGCTGAACCACGAGTTTAAGCACATGAGCCAGGCATGGTACGTGTGTGATCTCGCCTCGCCTCAGAGCCGCCACCAGGTTACGGCCATTGTCACACACGACTATGCCAGGATGTAGATTCAGCGGTCTCAGCCACAGACTTGCCTGCTCTTTCACAGCTGTCCACAACTCACAAGCAGTGTGAGGTTTATCACCTAAGCTTATGAGTTTCAGCACAGCCTGTTGCCGCATGGCTGAGGCAGTATTGCAGTGCTTCCAGCTTGTAACTGATGTGGTGATATCTGAGATGGAGGCTGAATATGAGGAGGAGGAGGAGGATGATGCGCAGGAGCTGTACACTGTGGGAGCAACTCTGACTGACATAGGGCCCGCAATCCTCGGTTTGAGGAGGATGTTTTCCGTCCCAAGGTCCGACTGGGTCCCGGCTTCCACTATGTTTACCCTATGTGCCGTCAGGGAGATGTACTCTCCCTGGACACAAGCACTTGTCCACGTGTCCGTTGTCACATGGACTCTCCCGGTAACTGCGTTGTTGAGGGCACGGCAGATATTTTGGGACACGTGCTTGTGTAGTGCGGGGATGGCACACCGGGCAAAATAGTGTCGACTGGGGACTGAGTACCGAGGGACGGCCACCGCCATAAGGTTACCGAAGGATTCCGTCACCACCAGCCTAAAAGGCAGCATTTCCAATGCAATTAGTCGTGAAATGTGCGAATTTAGGACTGTGGCCTCTGGGGCGTTGGCTGCGAATTTGCGCTTTCATTCAAAGGTCTGGGATATGGACAATTGAACACTGCGGTGGGACGTGGACATGGACGCTGATGCTGTTTCTTGAGAAACTGCCATAACAAGTGAAAACTGAGAGGAGGGGGCATCTTTGCATGCAGTATGGACAGGGGATTGCCTTGCACACACAACAATGGGTTCTCTTACACGCACAACAGTGGAAGAAGCAGTGGTGACACCCGTTGACATTGGTCATTGACCCTGGGGTTCACCCCACAAAGTCGGGTGCTTTGCTGCCATGTGCCTGATCATTCTGGTGGTGGTCAGGCAGGTAGTTTTGTCACCCCTGCTGATGCTGGCCTGGCAGGTGGTACAAATGGCCTTTTTGGGGTTATCATCTGAGTCTTTAAAAAAATTCCAGACTCTGGAAGACCTACCGGTTGTACTGGCAATGTCCCTCATGTTGGTATTACGGGGACTGGTTGCCCGGCTTCTGTCAGCGGCCACCACACTGCTTCTTCCTGCCTGTTGGGGTACTCTGCCTCCCTCGCCCTGTGTGCTGCTGGCCTCGCTCTGCGTGTCCTCCTGCCACGTTGGGTCAGTTACTAGATCATCCACCACCTCCTCCTCTTCCACTTCTGCACCACGGTCCTCCTCACTTTGTGGCAATTGTGTCTCGTCATCGTCCACCTCTTGTGACAAATTGACAGCGTCGACTTCCTCTGGCCGTGGCTGTTGAAATATTTGGCCATCGCTACATGGGATTTCCTCTTCCACCACTTCAAGCGGAGCAGGCGAGGGGCCCAAATATGGAAATGGACCAGTGAACAGCTCTTCAGAGTGTCCAACTGTGTGATCAGTTACTGTCTGACGACACTCGGCAAGGTGGGAGGAAGGAGCATCAGGATGAGGAGTAGTATGAGGTCGAGACTCACGGCTACTAACACTTGACTGTGTAGAAGACAGACCAGAGGTGCTGGTGCCCAGGTGACTGGAAGTATTATCTGCTATCCAATTAATAACCTGTTCACACTGATCAGTTCGCAATAGTGGTGTTGTTGTGTGCTTCCCTAGTAATTTGGTCAAGAACTGGGAGCGAGAAGATGTGTGTCACGGGTGTGTCGCCACGAAGATCGTCACGATTACACAGCCTGACTTCTCGCAGCTGACTTTTTGGTGCTTTGTGTTTTCGGCAGTGAGGGAGTTAATTCTCTCTCTCTCTGTGCTAGACGAGGTCCAGCCTCGCCCAGCTGCAATCAATGCTGCTGTAGTGAGTCTCCTTCAAATGCCTGCTGGTCTGTTTGGGAAGTGTCGGTGAAAGCATTTCATACAGACTTACAGAGCGGATCGTGGTATTTGGAGTTTCTGAGATAAGTGTATTTGGAGTGTTTTTTCCCTTCCTCGCTTTATCATTTATCTCCTTTCCCGTTGGTGTTCCCTCTGTTGTAGTTGTGTAGTTTTTGTATGCAAGGTGGTTTTGGTTTTTCCCTTGTACTGTCTCGTTCGTCTAAGTACTGTGTGTGGGCATATTATTACTTGTCCTCTTTTGTTGTGATCGGGGTCCTTCTCAGGACTAGATTACTTAGGTGCAGGGATCCTCAGGAGGTAGGGGTTACGCTGGCGGCCTGGACCTCTGTACCTTTAACAGTACCTCCAGGTTGAGGGATTAGTCAGGGCCCCAGCTTAGGGTCAGCTTAGGCCCCCTACCTCCAGTATACAGAGACAGCGTGACATTACATAAGGAGGTGGTAACTTTTGTCGCGTCCTGTGGGGTTTGTGCGCGCTCTAAGACCTCACATACCCGTCCGTCTGGGGCCCTCTTACCTTTGAAGATCCCGGAGCGTCCTTGGACTCATCTGTCTATGGACTTTATTACGGACCTCCCTCCGTCTTCGGGTAAAACGGTCATACTCGTTGTAGTGGACAGGTTCAGCAAGATGGCACATTTTATCGCTCTTCCGGCTCTCCCTAATGCTAAAACTCTTGCGCAGGTGTTCATTGGGGAGATTGTGAGGCTTCACGGGGTACCCTCCGATGTGGTGTCTGATCGGGGGTCTCAGTTTGTGTCCAAGTTCTGGAAGGCGTTTTGTGCACGGCGGGGGATGCATTTGTCATTCTCATCGGCTTTTCACCCTCAGACCAATGGTCAGACGGAACGTATGAACCAGAGCTTGGAGACATATCTCCGGTGTTTTGTGTCAGAGAACCAGGAGGACTGGGCTTCTTTCTTACCTCTGGCAGAGTTTGCTCTTAATAATAGGCGGAGCGAGTCCACTGGTAAGTCCCCGTTTTTTGGGGCATATGGTTTTCACCCCCAGTTTTGTACTTTCAGTGGGGGGGGCTCTTCGGGGGTTCCTGAGGAGGAACGATTTTCCTCATCACTCGCTTCAGTATGGAGAGGGGTGCTGAAGAATCTGAATACTATGGGGAACCGATACAAACGTATGGCTGATAGGAGGAGAGTGTCTGGTCCGGACCTTAGTGTGAACGATCGGGTATGGTTGTCTACCAGGAATATTAAACTTAAGGTTCCCTCCTGGAAACTGGGTCCCAGGTTCATCGGGCCGTACAGAATCAGTTCTATTATTAATCCGGTGGCATTCTGTCTTGACCTCCCCCCTACGTTTAAAATTCACAACGTGTTCCACAGATCGTTGCTTAAGAGGTATGTGGCGCCGGTGGTACCGTCACCTTTACCTCCCCCTCCAGTGGTGGTCAATGGTAACTTGGAGTTCCAGGTATCAAGGGTCATCGATTCACGTTTTAATCGCCGGTCCCTTCAGTACCTGGTTCATTGGAAAGGGTATGGTCCTGAGGAGAGGATGTGGGTTCCTGCGTCGGATATTAACACAGACCGATTAGTTCGGGCCTTCCACACGACTCACCCGGATAAACCTGGCCCTGAGGGTCCGGAGGCCCCTCGTAGAAGGGGGGGTACTGTCACGGGTGTGTCGCCACGAAGATCGTCACGATTACACAGCCTGACTTCTCGCAGCTGACTTTTTGGTGCTTTGTGTTTTCGGCAGTGAGGGAGTTAATTCTCTCTCTCTCTGTGCTAGACGAGGTCCAGCCTCGCCCAGCTGCAATCAATGCTGCTGTAGTGAGTCTCCTTCAAATGCCTGCTGGTCTGTTTGGGAAGTGTCGGTGAAAGCATTTCATACAGACTTACAGAGCGGATCGTGGTATTTGGAGTTTCTGAGATAAGTGTATTTGGAGTGTTTTTTCCCTTCCTCGCTTTATCATTTATCTCCTTTCCCGTTGGTGTTCCCTCTGTTGTAGTTGTGTAGTTTTTGTATGCAAGGTGGTTTTGGTTTTTCCCTTGTACTGTCTCGTTCGTCTAAGTACTGTGTGTGGGCATATTATTACTTGTCCTCTTTTGTTGTGATCGGGGTCCTTCTCAGGACTAGATTACTTAGGTGCAGGGATCCTCAGGAGGTAGGGGTTACGCTGGCGGCCTGGACCTCTGTACCTTTAACAGTACCTCCAGGTTGAGGGATTAGTCAGGGCCCCAGCTTAGGGTCAGCTTAGGCCCCCTACCTCCAGTATACAGAGACAGCGTGACATTGTGGCTGTTAGTTGTGGCACATTTTCACCTTGACCACGGCCCCATCATCTGCACACACCATCAACAGAACGTCCAGTTCCACGTCTCTTGCCACGCGCCTTGCCCATTGTAAATGAAGTAAAATAGCTTACACTCGCACTATCAATGGCAAAAGGGTAATAAAAAGGAGATTTGAACCGTGGAAGAGGAAAACCACAGTTCTAGTTATCTGGCCTACACCAGACTCTTTTAAACAGATTTATTTGTGTCTGAACAGTCAGCGAGACACTCAAAATGTTTTTTTTATGCAAAAAGGTGGATTACACCCAGATTTGAACCATGGGAGAGGAAAACCACAATTCTAGTTTTCTGGCCTACACCAGACTCTTTTAAACAGATATATTTGTGTCTGAACAGTCAGCGAGACACTCAAAATGTTTTTTTTTTATCCAAAAAGGCGGATTACACCCAGATTTGAACCGTGGAACTGCAAAACCACAGTTCTAGTTATCTGGCCTACACCAGACTCTTTAAACAAATATATTTGTGTCTGAACAGTCAGCGAGACACTCAAATTGTTTTTTTTTATGCAAAAAAGTGGATAATACAGAGATTTGAACCGTGGAACTGCAAAACCACAGTTGTAGTTATCTGGCCTACATCAGACTCTTTTAAACAGATATATTTGTGTCTGAACAGTCAGCGAGACACTCAAAATGTTTTTTTTTATGCAAAAAGGTGGATTACACCCAGATTTGAACCGTGGAACTGCAAAACCACAGTTCTAGGTATCTGGCTTACACCAGACTCTTTTAAACAGATATATTTGTGTCTGAACAGTCAGCGAGACACTCAAAATGTTTTTTTTATGCAAAAAGGCGGATTACACCCAGATTTGAACCGTGGAACTGCAAAACCACAGTTCTAGTTATCTGGCCTACAGCAGACTCTTTTAAACAAATATATTTGTGTCTGAACAGTCAGCGAGAGAGTCAAAATGTTTTTTTTTATGCAAAAAAGTGGATAATACAGAGATTTGAACCTTGGAACTGCAAAACCACAGTTCTAGTTATCTGGGCTACACCAGACTCTTTTAAACAAATATATTTGTGTCTGAACAGTCAGTGAGACACTCATAATGTTTTTTTTTATGCAAAAAAGTGGATAATACAGAGATTTGAACCTTGGAACTGCAAAACCACAGTTCTAGTTATCTGGGCTACACCAGACTCTTTTAAACAAATATATTTGTGTCTGAACAGTCAGCGAGACACTCAAAATGTTTTTTTTTATGCAATAAGGTGGATTACACCCAGGTTTGCACAGTGGGAGAGGAAAAGCACAGTTCTAGTTATCTGACCTACACCAGACTCTTTTAAACAGACATATTTGTGTCTGAACAGTCAGCGAGACACTCAAAATGTTTTTCTTTATGCAAAAAAGACAAAAAAGTGGATAATACAGAGATTTGAACCGTGGAACTGCAAAACCACAGTTCTAGTTATCTGACCTACACCAGACTCTTTTAAACAGATATATTTGTGTCTGAACAGTCAGTGAGACACTCAAAATGTTTTTTTAATGCAAAAAGATGGATTACACCCAGATTTGAACCGTGGAACTGCAAAACCACAGTTCTAGTTATCTGGCCTACACCAGACTCTTTTAAACAAATATATTTGTGTCTGAACAGTCAGCGAGAGAGTCAAAATGTTTTTTTTTATGCAAAAAAGTGGATAATACAGAGATTTGAACCTTGGAACTGCAGAACCACAGTTCTAGTTATCTGGGCTACACCAGACTCTTTTAAACAAATATATTTGTGTCTGAACAGTCAGCGAGACGCTCATAATGTTTTTTTTTTATCCAAAAAGGTGGATTACACCCAGATTTGAACCATGGAACTGCAAAACCACAGTTCTAGTTATCTGGCCTGCACCAGACTCTTTTAAACAAATATATTTGTGTCTGAACAGTCAGCGAGACACTCAAAATGTTTTTTTTTTATGCAATAAGGTGGATTACACCCAGGTTTGCACAGTGGGAGAGGAAAAGCACAGTTCTAGTTATCTGACCTACACCAGACTCTTTTAAACAGACATATTTGTGTCTGAACAGTCAGCGAGACACTCAAAATGTTTTTCTTTATGCAAAAAAGACAAAAAAGTGGATAATACAGAGATTTGAACCGTGGAACTGCAAAACCACAGTTCTAGTTATCTGGCCTACACCAGACTCTTTTAAACAGATATATTTGTGTCTGAACAGTCAGTGAGACACTCAAAATGTTTTTTTTATGCAAAAAGATGGATTACACCCAGATTTGAACCGTGTAACTGCAAAACCACAGTTCTAGGTATCTGGCCTACACCAGACTCTTTTACACAGATATATTTGTGTCTGAGCAGTCAGCGAGACACTCAAAATGTTTTTTTTATGCAAAACGGTGGATTACACCCAGATTTGAACCGTTGAACTGCAAAACCACAAATCTAGTTATCTGGCCTACACCAGACTCTTTTAAACAGATATATTTGTGTCTGAACAGTCAGCGAGACACTCAAAATCTTTTTTTTTATGCAAAAAAAGTGGATAATACAGAGATTTGAACCGTGGAACTGCAAAACCACAGTTCTAGTTATCTGGCCTACGCCAGACTCTTTTAAACAGATATATTTGTGTCTGAACAGTCAGCGAGACACTCAAAATGTCTTTTTTTAAGGAAAAAAAGTGGATAATACAGAGATTTGAACCGTGGAACTGCAAAACCACAGTTCTAGTTATCTGGCCTACACCAGACTCTTTTAAATACATATATTTGTGTCTGAACAGTCAGCGAGACACTCAAAATGTTTTTTTATGCAAAAAAGGCAAAAAAGTGGATAATATAGAGATTTGAACCGTGGAACTGCAAAACCACAGTTCTAGGTATCTGGCCTACACCAGACTCTTTTAAACAGATATATTTGTGTCTGAACAGTCAACGAGACACTCATAATGTTTTTTTTATGCAAAAAGGTGGATTACACCCAGATTTGAACCGTGTAACTGCAAAACTACAGTTCTAGTTATCTGGCCTACACCAGACTCTTTTAAACAGATATATTTGTGTCTGAACTGTCAGCGAGACATTCAAAATCTTTTTTTTATTCAAAAAAGTGGATAATACAGAGATTTAAACCGTGGAACTGCAGAACCACAGTTCTAGTTATCTGGCCTACATCAGACCCTTTTAAACAGATATATTTGTGTCTGAACACTCACAGACACACTCAATTTTTTTTTATTTGGGGGGAATACCAAAAGGTTAATAAGACGGGTATTTGTACAGTCTGACTGAGGAAAAAAAAGAAGATTTAGATGAAAAAAAAGTTTTTTTCCTGGCCCCTGAGACCTGGGGCTAAGTCTAGCAATTTGACCAGCAGGAGCACACAGGACTGTAATGCAGTGTTTGTTGGTATAACCACTGCGTCTCCTATGCAGCCTGCCTGCCTGATATCTGGGATGGATATTAGTCCTGAGAAGGACTGTTTGTTTGATTTTTCAGGCTTTAGAGACCCTACACTAGCTATTTCGCACTATATATCTCTCCCTAACTCAGCAGCACTGACCGTACACTGTCTGATCCCAGGCGACTGTGTCCAAGATGGCGGCACCCGGTTTAAAATACTCGAGGTGACACTGTGCGGCCATCCAATCACTGTAATGCCCACAACCAACATGGCTGTGGCATTACAATGACTGGCTGGCAATCCCTGCATGTTTATTGGCTCTGTAAAGAGCGCCAAACGTGCAGGGCGGAGACCCGAGCTCCCGCCCGAGTAACCCAGAAATGCTCGGTGCTCGCCGAACATCACGAGCCGTGAGATGCTCGGGCGATTACCGAGCAGTGTTGAGCATGCTCGCTCAACACTAATTATGACCTAATGTTATCAATTTCTGTGTCATAGCTCTGGGTTCAAAATATTCACTATACCCCTTGATAAAATCCTTGAGGGGTCTTGTTTCCAAAATGGGGTCACTTGTGGTGGGTTTCCACTATTTAGGCGCATCAGGGGCTCTCCAAACGTGACATGATGTCCGTTCTCAATTCCAGCCAGTTATGCTTTCAAAAAGTCACACAGTTCTCCTTCCCTTCTGAACCCTGCCGTGCGCCAAAACAGTGTATTTTACCCACATATGGAGTATCGGCATACTCAGGAGAAATTGCAGAAAAGTTTTTGGGGTCCATTTTCTCCTCTTACAGTTGTGAAAATAAAAAATTTGGGGCTAAAACATCACTTTTGTGGAAAAAGTTTGATTTTTTTATTTTCATGACTCCATGTTATAAACTTCTGGGAAGCACCTGCGGGTCCAGGGTGTTCACCACACATCTAGATAAGTTCCCTGAGGGGTTTAGTTTCCAAAATGGTGTCACTTGTGGAGGGTTTCTACTGTTTAGGCACATCAGGGGCTCTCCAAACACAACATGGCATCCGCTAATTATTCAAGCAAATTTTACATTCAAAAAGTCAAATAGTGCTCCTCCCCTTCCAAACCCTGCCGTTCGCCCAAACAGTGGTTTGCCCCCATATATGGGGTATTGGTGTGCTCAGGAGAAATTGCACAACAAATTTGGTGTCCATTTTTTCCTGTTACCCTTGCAAAAATAAAAAAATTGGGGTCTAAAGTAACATTTTTGTGAAACAAGTTAAATGTTCATTTTTCTCTTCCACTTTCCAAAAATTCCTGCAAAGCACCTGAAGGGTTAATAAACTTCTTTTATGTGGTTTTGAGTACCTTGAGGGGTGCTGTTTTTTGAATGGTGTCACTTTTGGGTATTTTCTGTCATAAAGGCCCCTCAAAGTCACTTCAAATGTGTTGTGGTCCCTAAAAAAATGGTTTTGTAAATTTTGTGGGAAAAATGAGAAATCGTTGATCAACTTTTAATCCTTATAACTTTCTAACCCCCTAAAAATGTGGTTCCAAAATTGTGCTGATGTAAAGTAGACACATGGAAAATGTTATTTATTAACTATTTTGTGTGACATATCTCTCTGATTTAAGGGCATAAAAATTCAAAGTTTGAAAATTGCAAAATTTTCAAAATTTTTGCCAAATTTCTGACAAATAAACGCAAGTGATATTGAACAAATGTTACCACTATCATGAAGTACAATATGTCACGACAAAACAATCTCAGAATCAGTGAGATCCATTGAAGCGTTCCAGAGGTATTACCTCATAAAGTGACAGTGGTCAGAATTGTAAAAATTGGCCTGGTCATTAACGTGCAAATCACCCTCGGGGGTAAAGGAGTTAAAAACTATTTTTTAGATTACTGGTTTAAGTATGAAATTGAAACAGGACCGATCAGCACATTTTTTATCTTGAATTAGAGGCACTATGTAATAGGCGCTTGATAGCAGAATTAAATGTTTTTTTTATATTTTCGCCTCTACATTACAGAAATATTAGTGATCAAAGTATTTGGCACTTAAACAGTTTACTTTAAGTCCAAGTGGACATTAACAGAGATTTCACTGGGGGACATGCACTTGACCAATCATAAGTAGGGAGAAACACACTGAAGAAAGAACATGTTTCCACAATAGCTTAGAACAGGTTCAGCGTGAGACAAGTATTGACAAATAGTCTACTATCCTCACTGCAGACTGATTACATGTGCCGGAGCACAGTAGTCCTGAGTGTGATTAACTAACAGCTTTCAGCTTTTATTTCTAGCCATCAGTATGGGGTGAGCGGCAGTACAGCAGTGTTGGCTGCACTACATTTGCCTTGGCAATATTAATTTGTGAAAGGTCCTCTTTACATAACCAAGGGATTTGTCAAGGGTTTATTCACTAGACAGCTTTAATATACTGTATTCCAGATTTAGCCCCTTACAGCAAATTCAACCATTCTTCTAAAGCAAATTTCAATTCTATCAATTCCCAATGAGAAAACTGTAGATCCATCTTCAGATCTTGAGCAGAAAAGTATCCAAATAAGGGATTTCCATACTTTTCAAAGAAGAATTTCTCCAGTTTGAGTAAAGTGAAATTTAACAAAGCCACTGTAAAATGTAATGTATGTACAGCCAATGAGAGAAAAGGTGTGTGTAAAAAGTGAGAACGATGTTCAGTTAGAGTAGTGAAGGTCACGGAACACCACACTGACAAAATAGCACATGACAACCAGAGCATTTCCAAGTCCAAAGGGCATGACCAAGTCTTTTTTTATACCTGTAATGGGATTGAAGGATATTTTACATTTGGAAAGATTCCGTTTAATTGTACTTTTTTATTTTAGGCTAAGCAGTTAATAATAGAAAATACAGAAAAACAAAAAAAACAAGTCAACTCTCCTATGCAGAGACTAATGCTCGGAGCAGGCAGTGCCTTTGGTTAAAAATATATTTTATTCCAACGTATTTAAAGTTATTAAAAGTTGCATATATATGCAATGAATAAGGATTAGTATCCGAAACGCGTTTGCTATACTGATATTCCTCCCTTCCCGTTGAATGTTACATAGGATTGAACATAATCTTTTAAATAAGTTGGAATAAAATATATTTTTTAAACAAAGACTTCTATGCTGGAACTCCTCTTCCTTTCCGAGAAGCAGTTAATGAGATGTACCAACTCAGTGATTTACGGAACTCATAACCTTCTCTCTATAAGTGAGAATACCGAGGATGCAGCCAGTCAAACACTTATTAGGACTATTCACTTGATTTTTAGGTAAAGTAACTTCTTCTCAATGTACTAGGTTAACATGGAACTCAGCAAGCGAAGTGCAGTAGAGTATCAGACCTTCTTGAATGGGAAAGCAGTTCAAAGATATTAGGTGAATTTGTTGGTCTAAAGTTACATGGTATCTCCATGAGGAAAGAGTAAGCCAAGCATCATATGATCTCCTGTTTGAACTTTAGAATATTTTTTGGATGGATAGGACAATTTAGGTGAAGAGGATCCATCTCTCAAGGCACAATCCTAAAGAAAATTTCCAGAACCTCTCCTCCAAGGACAAAGAAGTGTGTCCAACTTGCGTAGGCTGATCAGTGACAAACATTACCATGAATGCAGAAGGTATTAGTGGATTGTTGAAGATAGAAGCTAATTGTAGCACTGGAAAGCAACAGGAATATTCCTTTTCCCAATAATGTCGTTGATAGAATAGTAGAATATGTTATGCACACGCCCTGACTGACTGGCGTGAGCATGATTAGTGATCCCACTGGACCATGAACCGAGGAGTGCCTGGAGGGGCGTGACTAAGTATCAACTCGGTCCGACCAAGGTCACACGGTGGCTCAGTCGACTCCGTGAATCAGGGAGGAACTGATCAGAGGGACCAGGTGCTACTCCAGGTCAGACCCCGGTCACAGCTGTTGATCCACACCGGGGAATGCAGGAACAGGCAGGTTAGGCTGGCATACAGACAGGTGGGTACTGGCAGGCACGACTGGTATGCAGACAGGTGGGTATTGGCAGGCACGGCTGGTATGTAGACAGGTGGATACTGGCAGGCACGGTTGGCATGCAGACAGGTGGGTACCGGCAGGTAGGAACGCAGGCAGGATAGGGACCAGTACAGACTGGGATACAGGAACAGAGTCACAGGTGCCGTTGACAAACAGAGCAGAGCAAAACTCGCAGGTGTGGTAGACAAGCTGAGCAGAGCTTAACCCGCAGGTGCGGTAGACAAGCAGAGCAGAGCAAAACCCGCAGGTGCGGTAGACAAGCAGAGCAGAGCAAAACCCGCAGGTGCGGTAGACAAGCAGAGCAAAACAAAACCTGCAGGTGCGGTAGACAAGCAGAGCAGAGCTAAACCCGCAGGTGCGGTAGACAAGCAGAGCAGAGAAAAACAAGCAGGTGCGGTAGACAAGCAGAGGAGAGCAAAACCCGCAGGTGCGGTGAACAAGCAGAGCAGAGCGAAACCGCAGGTGCGGTGAACAAGCAGAGCAGAGCGAAACCACAGGTGCAGTAGACAAGCAGAGCAGAGCAAAATCCACAGGTGCGGTAGACAAGAAGAGCAGAGCAAAACCCACAGGTGCGGTAGACAAGTAGAGCAGAGCAAAACCCGCCGCTGCGGTTAACAAGCAAAGCAGAGCAAAACCCGCAGATGCGGTAGACAAGCAGAGCAGAGCAAAACCCACAGGTGCAGTAGACAAGCAGAACAGAGCAAAACCCGCAGGTGCGGTGAACAAGCAGAGCAGAACAAAGCAAAAGGTGCAGGCAGACAGGACAGGGCTCTGTTCACATGGAACAGACTGGAAAATACAGGAAGATAGTTAGAACACAGGAGGTAGATACGGAGGCAGGGAAACAGGACAAGCAGAACCAGATACACACAAGGTACTTACAATGAAGTAGCGAGTAGACACAAAACTCACAAACAGAAGTACAGAGACAACGAGTTGGAGTTAGGTGCAGGTTCAGACACTGCAGGAAAAGGGAAGGTTCGGACATAGAGACAAACAGGTAACGGGCTAGGACACTGTTCAGACAGGAACTGAACCAGGAACAAGATACAGGAACGAGCCTGTGAACTCAGCCCCCAGGGTGGCAGAAACAGACTAGAAGTCACAGATACAGGCAACAGGCCTGGGTATACAGCCCCCAGGGTGGCGGAACAGACGAGAAGTCACAGATACAGGTAGCAGGCCTGGGTATACAGCCCCCAGGTTGGCAGAAAGAGACAAGATACAGGACAGGACCTGGCAACTCAGTTGCACAGAACACACTGAATGAAAGTGTTGCTCAGGCACCTCTTACTGGGTGGAGGGGGTTTAAGTATCCAGTGACTCACAGCAATAGGCTTGGGATGGATTAGGACTGTGCACACAGTAACTATAAGAAACAGGCAGTAACTGCGCCGCCACCCTAAGCAATCAGACAAGAGACATGCACACAGCAGGTACTGGAGCAAATTGTGCAGCCTGGACAGATAGGTAGGATAGCAGTCTTGCATGGTGGGAGGTGGTAAGCCATGCCAGCACGCCGCCAGGGATGTTACAGAATAGTAGATATGTCACATAGCCAGTAGTGATGAGCGAATGTGCTCGCCACTGCTCGGTACTCGCCTGAGCATCACCCTGCTCGACAAGATCAGCGAGTATTTCCGGGTTGCTCAGGTGGAAGTTCAGGTCCCCACCCTGCATGTTTGGCGCTCTTTAGAGAGCCAATGAACATGCAGGGATTGTCTGCCTCTCACTGTAATGCCATAGCCATGTTGGTTGTGATATTACAGTGATTGGCAGGCCGCATAGCATCATCGGGTTTATATTAGGCTCGTCACAGTCTATCCA
This sequence comes from Phyllobates terribilis, assembly GCF_046119375.1. Lineage (NCBI taxonomy): Eukaryota > Metazoa > Chordata > Amphibia > Anura > Dendrobatidae > Phyllobates > Phyllobates terribilis. Next base: position 79,548,849 of record NW_027362771.1, on the reverse strand, counting down.
GAAAACAGACAGAGTAGGGAAAGGTGCTGCTGTGTGAGGGACAGAATTGGCAGTGTAATAGTTACATATAGGTAGTGGTACTTCAGGAGTATATATATGTCCATCTGAACTAACAGTCCTTCTGAGGACTAATCCAGCTGCATATATTAATCCTGATAGCAGGAGTTAGGCAGGCGAGCAGCAAGCAGAGTTTGTGGCAGTGTATGCAGCACAAGGGGGTAAATTGCATGTTCTGTCTGCTCCTGATGTTACAAATATTGGTAGACATAGCACCAGATATCAGGGGCCAGGGCTAATTTTTTTAATCTAAATCCTGATTATTTGCTTAAAAAGCAATACAGAGTACACCATTTTAGAGCTCCATTTGCTTGTTGGCACTGCAGAATACAGCCAGATCTTTCCATCATCGGACGTGATACCATATTACAGCGATAAAAATCCAGAACTTTGTAGTGAATGTGGAAAATATTGTCCTCCATTTAGAGTTTTGCATCACACATGGTCGCTGTGAAGAATAGTAAACTACAAGCCCGCTATTTAAAACCATGGGCATCCGTCAGACGTATCACATATAACTGCGGTACAAATCCAGCCATTTGTAGCGAATGTGGAAAATATTGTCCTCCATTTAGAGTTTGTAGCAGTGTGCCAGTGAAGCTATTCACACATGGTCGCTGTAAAGAATAGTAAACTACAAGCCCGCTATTTAAAACCGTGGGTGTCCGTCATACATATGACATATAACTGCAGTACAAATCCAGCCATTTGTAGGGAACATGGAAAATATTATCCTCCATTTAGAGTTTGTAGCATGTGTCAGTGAAGCTATTCACATGTGGTCGCTGTGAAGATTAGTAAACTACAAGACCGCAATTTAAAACCGTGAGTATCCATCAGATGTATCACATATAACTGTGGTTAAAATCCAGCCATTTGTAGTGAATGTGGAAAATATTGTCCTCCATTTAGAGTTTGTAGCAATGTGTCAGTGTACACCATTTTACTGCTCCATTTACTTTTTACAGAATACAGCCAGATTGTTTTAATTTTATTCACATTACTGTATTGTGGAAGCAGAAAAACTTTTTTCAATGATCAGACGTGATCCCATATGACTGCCGTAATAATACAGAAATTTTGTGGAACGTGCCGAATATTACACTGAATTTAAAGTCAGCCAGCTGTGTTTTTTGGAACCAATTGACATTTGGTCGCTGACAAATACCATACTATAAGGCGACTGACTGAAACCATGGCCATCAGACGTGATCCCATATGACTGGAGTAATAATCCAGCAATTTTTGTGAGCGTGTCAAGTATTACACTCCATTTAAAGTATTGCGGTTGTGGGTTCAAACCTATTCACAGTTGGTCGCTGACAAATAGCATATCTGTGAACAATGTTGTCAGAGTATTACGCCACTTTTACGGACTGACAAAAAAAACATTCAAAAAAACAAGGTAAAATGGAAAAAATGTTAAGAAACATTTGAAACAATGACTTGTATATAAGGTCAAAGAAATACAAAAAGAAAGTTATGGACTGTGGAAGGCCACCTAGCAACACCTGTCCCTATTGTAAATGCATCTAACAGCATTATCCATAGGGAATAGAATAGATTAGAATTTTTTTGGGAGCACCAGCAGCATGCAGTATAAGGCAGCCTGGCTGGATCGGTGTAATATACTATCCATACTGCGATAACTCACCCGTAAACAAATTTCAGATAAGACAGTTAATATTCAATAATACAGAATCTATTTGAATTGTCCTTCCCATTATTAAGGAGTGGGTCTCCTATACTGTTATTACATAAGCAATTTAAGCAATTTCAAGGGCTGCCAAAAATTAGGATGCACTCCAATACACATTTGAAGAGACTTAAAAAAAGAAAATAGATAAAAACACAGTAGGATCTTTCTTTAGTATAAAAACCAGACTCGCCAATGTAACTTCAATGTAATCATATTGTTCAGCTCCTGCACCTCCTCCACCTGTTCGGCCCCCATCTACGAAATGACCACCTCAGTCACAAGCTGGAGGCCCTGCAGCACTGCCTTGGCCAAGTGGCAACAGGCTGTGCTGAAGATAATATGCTTAATGCTTAGGTGGCAAACCGCACACTGCTACAGAGTTGTTGAAAGCTGTAACGCAGCAGGCAGATCCGTGGCTCTCAGCGCTGAACATGCAGCCAGGCATGGTCGTGTGTGACAATGGCCGGAACCTGTTGGCAGAGAAATTACAGCCGTAGTAGATACGATTTACCTGTATGCCAGCCCTTTCATCGGACCTAAAAAATATGTCGGTGGTGAATTACAACTCTCTCCGAGTAGCAGTCCTGGCTAAGAAAAGTCTGTGTGAAGGTTCCTGGACACTCTATAGCTGCTTTTTTACTGTGGATTTGAAAGTGCTGCTAATGCATGTTATTTCTTAAACCACATTGCAGATCAGGCCATTGCCTAACTCTGTAGTCATGAGATTCAAGGCGCAAAGAAAGATCTTTGTGTTTCAAAGCACCACCGAGAAGTGTGAGCTAATGTTGGAGGGGCTACCATTGCTTATGCAGCAAGCTTCATTAGAGGACTTCCTAGGAGAAATGACAGCTAGAGTGATATGTTTTCCCTCTATGCCAGTCCTTTGCCAGCTGCAAAGTTTGCGCTATATGAACTCTCCTGATGGAGAAGCCAGGGCCCACCTGAGGATTCTCTGGTGGGCCCGTCCAACCCTGCTGAGAAGCAGCCCTGGCTAAAAAAAGTCTGTGTGAAGGTTTCTGGACACTCTATGGCTGCTTTTTTACTGAGAGGGAAACCCACGCAAACACGGGGAGAACATACAAAATCCTTGCAGATGTTGTCCTTGGTGGGATTTGAACCCAGAACCCCAGTGCTGCAATGCTTCAGTACTAACCACTGAGCCACTGTACTGCCCTCTCTGTTCTCCCTCTGATATCTAACATGCTGGAGAAACTTTCACCTACTGCCACTCAGTATCTTCAGCTCCTTTTTGAGAAACTAATGTATTTGGGCAGCCACTCAGGCTACCAAATAAAATTCCTGATTTTGGATGGCTTCGATACTGGTACTGGGGACACTGCTAATACCATGGCATCATGCTATAGTTCACTGGAAATATTCCAGGCTGGTAGGAGCCAAGCTGATTCCCACAGAAAAGTATCAGCAGGAAGCTATGGAGATGGTGACCTCTATCATCATCACAACCTGCAAAGTTTGCCCTATGAACTCTCCTGAAGGAGAAGCCAGGGCCCACCAGATTAGAGAAGATTCCCAGACACTCTATGGCAGCTTTTTTACTGTGGACTGCCTCTAAGATTGCAATCTATAAGATCCCTTCACTGGCTCCCAATAGCCCAGTGCATCCAGTTCAAGCTACTAACAATGACCTACAAAGCCATCCATAACCTTTCTCCTCCGTACATCTCTGAACTAATCTCTCCCGATATATTCCCTTACGTAATCTCCGGTCTAACATGCTGGAGAAACTTACACCTACTGCCACTCAGTATCTTCAGCTCCTTCGTGAGAAACTAATGTATTTGGGCAGCCACTCAGTCTACCAAATAAAATTCCAGAGAAGGAAATTGTAGATGGCTTAACTACTGGTACTGGGGTCACTGCTAATACCATGGCGTCGTGCCATAGATCACTTGAAATATTACAGGCTGGTAGTAGCCAAGCTGATTTCCACAGAAAAGTACCAGCAGCAAGCTAAGGAGATGGTGGCCTCTATCATCTTGACCTGCAAGGTTTGCACTATGAACTGTCCTGAAGGAGAAGCCAGGGTCCAGCGGAGGAGTCTCCGGTTCTCTGGTAGGAACATCCAACCTTGCCGAGAAGCAGCCCTGGCTAAGAAAAGTCTGTGGGAAGGTTCTCGGACACTCTATGGCTGCTTTTTTACTGTGGACTGCCTCCAGCAATCTATAAGATTGCAATCTATAAGATTCCTTCACTGGCTCGCCATTGCCCAGAGACTCCAGTTCAAAACCCTAACCATGACATGCAAAGCCATCCACAGCCTGTCTCTTCTATATATCTGTGACCTAATTTCCTGGTACATACCTGCACGCAACCTCCGATCCTCTCAGGATCTCCTTCTCTACTCCCGTTTTATCTCCTCTTCCCATAATTGCATACAAGATTTCTCCCGTGCATCCCCCCTACTCTGGAACTCTCTACCCCAACATTTCTGACTCTTGCCTACTGTTGAAACCTTCAAAAGGCACCTGAAGACCCACCTCTTCCGACAAGCGTACAACCTGTAGTAACATTCGCTCCACCATACCGCTGAATGACCAGCTCTATCCTCACCTACTGTATCCTCACCCATTCCTTGTAGACTGTGAGCCCTCACGGACAGGGTACTCTCCTCTCCTATACCAGTCACTGTGACATTTTTGTTCAAGATTATTGTAATTATTTTTGCGATGTATACCCCTTTTTCACATGCAAAGCGCCATGGAATAAATGGCGATAAAGTAATAATAATAATGTGGTCAAGACTCACGGCTACTGAGACTGGACCATGTGGAAGACAGGGTGGTGGTGATGGCAAACTGACTGGAAGCATTATCTGCTATCCAACCAACAACTTTTTCACACTGCTCTGGCTTCAATAGTGGTGTTCCGCGGCCCCCTAGAAATTGGGACAGGAAGGTAGTTCAACATGATGTGGGTCTTTGTTGTGCTCCCTCAGCAGGCACAGTTTCATCTTGTCCACGGCCTCAGCCTCGGCCTCTGCGTTAACTATCACCATCACCATAACATCCACTTCCCCGTCCCTTACCACACACCATGCCCATTTTAGATGGAGTTTAATATTTGTCACGTTGCACAAAATGTCTGTATTATTACCGATGTAATATAGGATCATGTCTGATGACCACAGTTTTAGGCAATGACCTGGGAGTCAGAGATGCCTCCAGGGGTCTTCCCCATGCTGTTCCCATGTCTTTTCAGCACTGTATGGACGTGAATGATCATGTCTTTCACACCACATGGGAAGATAAGGTAGTAAAATGTTAAAATAACATTTACTAGTAAATGTATTTTTCACTGTTGAAAGCAATGCAAAAGTGCAAACATGCATCAAAAACGCTACGTTTGAACATAGCCCAAGGTGTGGAGGAGCATTTTTGTTTTTGGTTATTTATTTTGCCTTATATACACAAGTCCGGAAAAATGCTCGAGTTTCCCATAGACTTACATTGGGCTCGTTGCTCGGATCGAGCAATGAGTACCTGAGCATTTTAGTGCTTGCTCATCACTAATAGCCAGTTCATCTTTGATTTTGCCTGCCTTTCTTAGTATGCAGCTACTGAAGCATTGTTCCTCTGATACCAGGTATTCCTGATTCTAAAAGAGCAGGAACACTGATTAAATCCAAACATCACAGAAAGTAGCAATAAATGTAATCCAGGTTGTTCAAATACTTTATGGAAGGTTGTCAGGAAAGAAGCATTAAATTGGTCTTGTGACCGGAGGTGGAGAAGCTCCTAGCGCATGTACAAATAGAGATGGATCTTGTGCTACACAGCAGAAAATCCTCTGAAGAAACTGGATAACCTCTTGCTGTCATTTTTCTTAATGGATGACTAGATCCACTGGATTATAAATGTTCACTGGCAGAAAAATTGCTTGAGTAGCATTGATTTGTTCTTTGTTCTGAGTATAAAGTGGAACTTTGAGACTGCAGTCTAGCACTATTATTATTATAACTAAAATCAGATGCAATGTCTAGGGTATTGTCCTGTTCTTTACCAGGAACCTCTGCAAGGAAGTCGGGATCCTCAGGCATTGGTCCTCAAAGTAGTCGCTGGTTGGCAACAGAATGCTGTAGTAATTTCAGAGGTAGAAGATCAAAGGGATTGATATTCCAGAAAGAGCAGAGAGAGGTAAAAACAGAGGTTAGACTAGGAAGTTAAACCACAAAGAAAAATAATCCTAAGGCTATGTGCACACGATGCAGAAATGCTCAGGATTTTTTTGTTTCTGCATCTCCCTGGCAGAAAAAAATGCATGCGGATTGTACATGCATTTTCCTGCCAGGGACATGCGGAAATGAAGCGGTCCCACTGACATTTCCGCATGCGGATTGACAAGCGCTTCCCAAGCGATTAGCATCACTTGGAAAGTGCTTGTGACAACTAGGTCACACTATATAAATCCATGCAAACTGCATGGATTTATATAGTGTGACCCGAGAGAGTGGTAAAAATAAAAAAATAAATGTATACTTACCCTCCGATGGCCCCCAGTGTCCCGCTCACTCCGTTCTCCCTTGCCGGCAACAGTGAATTGAAAGACCTGCCGACGTCAGCGGCACGTGACCCGTCACATGACTCTGATGTCAGCGCAGGTTCTTCAACTCACTGCAAAGTGCCGGGAACCAAGCAGGAGCGGTGCGTGGGCCGACAGAAGGTAAGTATAAATTTATTTTTTATTTTATTCTTGTTTTTACAGCTTTTTTATGGTACCTGGGTGTGGAGGAGAGTCTCATCTTCTCCACACTCGGGTACCATCCGCACATTAGAACGCGCAAATAGAGCAAGTACAAATGCAGTCTTGCAGTATTGGCGCATTCTGATGCAAGTCAATGGCGGCGAAAATGCCGCGTTTCCGCAAAATTAATGGACATGCTGCGGATTTTTGAGCGCAGCATAAACGCTGCGGAAAAATCCGCAGCATGGGCACAGCACATGCGGATTTCCATTGGGGAACATTGCTTCCCTTCTACCATGCGTTTTTAATGCGTTTCCGCAGCATTTCCGCAGCTGCAAAAACGACGCGGAAACGCATTAAAAACGCATCGTGTGCACACAGCCTAACAGAAAGTTAAAAAGGTAGAATCCATGAAGACAGCAGGTTCAAAACACTGAAAATCATTATAGAATATTACAGGCAGAAGCAATCACTTGATCAGTAAATAATATTCAGGTAAGGGTCAGAAAACTCAGATCTATCTAAATAGGTCACCAGAATGGAACTGTATATGGCTGCTCTTGCAATCGGACGCTCTGACCAGTTTCTTCACTATTGAGTGCCAGAAGCCATTGCAATATGGTATACTTTGGTAAGGGAGTAGTACTAAAGAAATAGAAACTAAGCCCAGAGAATAGAAATGCAGTACTGATATTTATCCAAAAACTAAAAACAGCTTAAATTCAGTTTAAAAACTCAAAAAAGGTCCATGAGTATACTTATAATGCTGTGATTCACTACTCTGCCAATAGGTCATGCGCCATGAGGTGTGCAGATGTTACCACTTTGCTATGGCAGGGAAAAAACTAAAAGAAAATTAAGTTTGTGACGCCAGGGTGCACTTAATTAACCTCTGCTTCCTGGTAGTCTAATGATATATGGTGCACTCCAATAGTCCAGAGAAACAGATAGGCCAATGAGGCTATTGATAAACTTTACTTGTTGCATGAAAACAGAAGTACATCCAGATAAACGATGATTTAACAGAGATTCAATTCCAATGCAGAAAGCACAGTTACTTCCCAATATAGTAATGCAGATATATAAGTGGAGCAGTGATTCCTGAGTACCAGCTTCTGCTTATATGCACAGTCTTATCACACAGCTGCCTGCAGCTGAGGCTGTAGTTTCTTATATACAGGAGCTCTGATTTTCCTACCTGCACCTTCAGCTGTCGTAAGCAAAGACAATAACACAAAATGTCTCCTTCTCTGGGAGTGCTAAGCCCATGACCTCGTTATGTGGTCTAACCATGTGACCTTATTGCCATATATGAAAAGCATGGCTGATTTATTAACTCTTAGCAATCTCCCGATAGCAGAACATAATAAGTATGTCACTATACCCATATATAAACCACTTATATGTACTGAATCATCATGTACACTATCTGCAAAGGAAAATGTAAACATTGTGCAAACATAATAAGGTAGCTGCTAGTTCTGCTACATCTTAAAGGCACATACACAACAACTTTGGGGCATTACATACTGGTCAAAGAAAACACACTAGTGGGTGAGCTACAGATAAAGACTAAAATTCAATATGCATATCATATATAGATGAATGGGAATCTAAGCAAAAAGTATACACATTTTTATTTAAAAGGATCCTGAGGTCAGCTTCCTTAGCCCCCAAAACTACTATCATGTCTCTATTGAACCCTACTGAATATCTAATTTCTAAAAAAAAAAACTTTTTGTGGCTTATTGATTGTTGAATAACTATAAAATTAATTTAAAAATTTCATTCACACTATGTTAATTAGTGAGTGACTAGTCGTGAGGGTGCTGACTTCCCCCAACTAATCCTACCACCAATCATGTTGCCACGCCCCTCTGGCCATGAGTGACATGATTTGCAAGAACTATGTCACCAGTAGTGTTGAGCCACCCCCGTAGTGTTCGAGTTCGGTTCGGTTCGTCGAACACCCGTGTGTTCGCCGAACTGTTCGTCGAACTGTTCGTCGAACACCTTCGAACACCGTTAAAACCAATGGCAGGCAAACAAAAACACATAGAAACACATAGAAAGCACCTTCAAAGGTGTCCAAAAGCTGACAAACTGCTCAGAAGACACAACTAACACATGGAAAAGTGACAAGTACATATAGTCATGCGAAAAGAAAAGGGGTGGAGGAGTAAAAGGAGGGGGAGACACAGATATAGGCATGTCATGCCCTTCTAAAATCCAAAAAGTGAGAAGCCGAGACGGCCAGTCCGCTCCTGCCCGTGCCACCTCCGTGTCGCCGGGTTTGTGCCAGAGCCGCGGTGAACCCTGACGGCCAGCCCCCCTCTCCCAATACTGGTGCCTGTCCGCTGGTGGGTCGAGAGAGCCCCCCTGTGGTGGAGGCAGCTCTAAGCTTTTTAATTTAAATTGTCCCTCTAATTTGAATGAATACACTTTAAATCCATTTACAAGGATCTATTGGAGGGCAAGTCTCATGCCAGCAGCCGCGTAATTCCAGCTCCAGTAGCGTCCACTAAAGCTGCTGCAGTTAAAAAGCTTTTATAAGGATCGAGCTCGGCTGTCCACCGCAAGGCATCCTAGTGCCAGTCCCAGCCCCTATGCCTTGGGGTGCCTCCTGATGCTCTTCACTAAGTATCCCGTGGTCCTGAAGCATTTCCTTTGAAAAAATTAAGTGTCCAAACTACAGGTGGTGTAGCTTGCTTAACAGCCGGGATAATCCGCTGACTAGCAGACACTGCTACTAGGCACAAAGTATTTCCTGGGCTAGATGCAGTTAAAAATTTGTAAGTAGATACTCTCGTTGGATGCTGAGAAAGCATTCCATAGAGTCTCCTGGCACGCCATATATGATTCTCTTAAAAAGCTTGGGGTAGGGGTCTAGGGGACCCTTTTATAGCCAAAATCACGGCCCTGTATCACAATACGTCACCTAGGCTGAAGATAAATGGAACTGTAGCACCGAGGGCTCGGTTGCTACAGACGTATTGCACCTCACCCAGAGGTGTGATATCTCACTCTCAGATAAGGATGGAGTGTGGATCAGGACCCGACACCTGCATGCATTACACCACATTGCCGTGGGGCAGGGCAACCAATATGCCCCTGAGATGGGCACGACAGTCCCTGTCCCTGGCTGGAGTGGGGGGAGGGAACACTGAGGAAGGGGAACCCTGCAGTGCAGGAGCAGGGAGGAAGCAGTTCCTGGGTGCATTGAGAAGGGAGTATAAAAGGTGGGCACCATCTTAGTTCAGTGCAGAGAAGTCTGAGCAGAAGTGGCAGGGAGCAGGGGCTCTGCATGAGCTCTGCTCCGGAGGCGGGCCTAGTAACAGAGGCCCAGGCCTGCAAGAGGGAGAAGGAAGGAAGAGGAGCGGAGAAGGCTCCAGGAACGAGGAATGAAGGGATCCCAGGGGTGCGGACGGGCGAGTCGCCACCGCACGCCCGAATCCACCTGCGTGGAGGGGTCAGGCCAAAGGGGGAGACCGGTCCCCGAACTAGTGGAGGCAGGAAACGACCCTCAGCTAGAAACCGGAGGCTCTGACATTTTATGTGGCGCAGCCCCTTGCTCCACCCGCTAGGAAGGCACCACATAGGGTCAGGAAAACTGGCGCCAAGTTTACCAAGAGGAGGCCCGAGGCAGCCGGACAGAAGTGTTGGTAAGAAAGGCCAGACAAAGGACACACAAAGGGGGTCCTGTGAAGCGCTCCAAAGTTATCTGGGAGTTGTCTGAGCCCCTCACCTGGTGAGCACAGTACGACGTGGGCAGCCGTTACCTGCAGACGTGGTCTGGATAATAAGAACTGTGAGTAAAGGCCCTGAACTGCATCACTGACTCCGTGTCGTTACTGCTGCTGCCCTGCACCATCACCCCCATCCTCCGCATACACTGCCCTGAGGCTATACTCCTCCCGTGGGGAGTTATGCTACGCTCTGCTGCACCCACAACACCAGCCTTAGCGGTCTGCCCTGTAGCGGCGGTTCACTCTGACTGCAATCCACGGGTGGCGTAGTCGGACATTTAAACATCAAAACCACATAAATAGTTCCGCCACTGGTTTGACCGCCCTGAGCCACGGAACCGGATCGCCGCCACGAAGACTACAACCACCAGCATCCACCAAAAAGGGTCCGGCTCCGGGTGTCCCAAGGCCCAGGGGGTGCGTCAGAACATTTTCATCACCTTTCACAATCACCAATGGGACAAGGCAGGGATGTCCTCTGTCCCCTCTCTTATACATCCTAGTGACGGAGCACCTGCTCTCATCAATTCGCCATAACCCCAATATTAGGTGGATTGAGGTGGGAGGCACCGAGTACAAGTGCTCTCTATTTGCTGATGATGTCCTAGTATATATCACTCAATCACATATATCCATCCCTGCTGTTATGGCTGAAATAGATCACTTTGTTACATGGTAAAATTTTAAAATCAATGCAGCGAAGTCTGAGGCCCTCGATGTCTCCCTCCCTAAATCCATATAGGATTCCATCCAGTCCAACTTTCCCTTTGCCTGGCCCTCACAGGGTATCAAATACTTAGGAATTCCTATTCATAGAGACCTCTCCCATCTATGTTATCTTAATTTTGGGCCCTTTATTGAACAATTCCATACAGACCACGGTTGGCAAGTTAGAACTGTAAGATTCACTACGTGAACCACTGGTGTTTTGTGGAAAAGCACATGTACACCGCGTTCCAAATTATTATGCAAAAAGTGTTTAGGAGTGATAAGGGAAGAATTTGTTTGTTTGTCAGTTAAACTCATTGATGGTGATGTGTGTCAGGGCTCTTTATATCACTGTAAGCAATTGCAGACACCTGTGCTAATTAGTTTGGCAGGTGTGTCCAATGAAAGGCAAGACTACTTAAGAAGGCTCTCTCACATTATTAAGCAGCCTACATTTTCTGCCAAAATGGGAAAGAAAAAGGATGTGTCGGCTGCTGAGAAGCAACAAATTGTGGAGTGTTTAGGTCAAGGCATGACTACAATCAACATTGTGCGATGATCAGGATGAAGTGTCTTGGCAATCAAGAAGTATGTAGCTGATTCACAGTACACACGTGTGCGTGCTGATAAGGGCAAATTGAGGACTCTTTCCTACAGGCAATTACGTCAGGTTGAAACAGCAGCGGCAAAAAAGCCTTGTCATAGCAGCAGACAAGTTTTTGAAGCTGCTTGTGCCTCCAACGTCCCCCGAACAACAAGATGCAGGGTCCTTCAGAGGTTTGCAGCTGTGCATATGCCATCCTGTCGACCTCCTCTATCCACTTCACACAAGCAGAAACGGCTCCAGTGGGCCAAACATTACATGAAGACTGATTTCAAAACTGTTTTGTTCACGGATGAGTGCCGTGCAGCGCTCGATGGTCCAGATGAATGGAGTGGAGGATGGCTGGTTGATGGACACCCCACGCAAACACGGCTACAGCGCCAACAAGGAGGAGGTGGAGTAATGTTTTGGGCTGGAATCATGGGGAGAGAGATTGTCGGCCCCTTTAGGATCCCTGAAGGCGCTAAAGATGAACTCCATAATGTATGTGGATTTTCTCAAACAGCACTTCCTGCCATGGTTCAAGAAGAAGAACCGTGTATTTCACAGCAAGATCATTTTTCTGCATGATAATGCACCATCTCATGCTGCACATAAAACATCTGCATCTCTGGCTGATATGGGCATAAAAGGGGACAAACTTATGGTGTGACCCCCATGCTCCCCTGACCTCTACCCCATTCAGAACCTTTGGAGCATCATTAAAAGGAGTGTCTATGATGGCGGGAGGCAGTTCACATCTAAGCAACAGCTCTGGGAGGGTATTCTGTCCTCATGCAAAACAATTGAAGCAGAAACCATCCAAAACCTGACAAATTCAATGGACGAGAGAGTTCAGAAGCTCCTTTCGAACAAGGGGTCCTATGTGAAAATGTAACATCACCTAGAATAAAGTTTTGAGTTGAAAACTGTTTGATTTCAGTTTCTAACAACCTGCTAATGCTTATAATTTCAAAAATGACCATTTTTTTGGTCTTTATTAAAATGAAAAGGTTGATCGAAAAGTTTGGGGGATCTAAGAGTGTGGCAACCCAGTAGTCATGATTACTTCGAATTCTGACAATATGAGGGTCATGCTGCAGGTAGTGCAGCAAGAAGGCACTTATGTGTCTTGCGCATCTCGGAGCCCCAAAATTATTTTCCGGGCTAGATGCAGCTAAAAATTATTTTTAATTTTAAATCTGGTGAAGCTTATTATAGATGGCCTAATAGGATCAGTGCTGCACACTGCTACAAAGCCCAAATTATTTTCCAGTCAAGATACAGATAAACATGATTAGTAATTTGAAAGCTTAAAACGGTTGGTAGGGTGATTTTAACCAATCATCAAGCTTTTACTCTCCCCAGGATGACACAGGGGTAGAAAAGTCGTTTCGGATCCATGATTTGTTCATCTTTATGAACGTGAGTCTGTCTACATTATCAGTGGAGAGCCGCGTGCGCTTATCTGTCAGCACACCACCAGCAGCGCTGAACACACGTTCAGACAGAACGCTGGCTGCGGGGCATGACAAGATCTCCAAGGCGTAAGTGGCTAGCTCCGGCCATTTATCCAGATTGGAAGCCCAAAAAGAGCAAGGGTCCAGTGACACAGTCGTGGCTTCAATGTTTACTTGGAGATACTCCTGTACCATCGTCTCTAGGCGTTGACTATGTGTCAGACTTCTTGTCTCCTGTGGCCATGCAAAGGATGGGCTAAAAAAGTGGTGAAATGATTCCGCAAAATTGATGCTACCAGCAGATACTGTGGTTCTGTTACGGTTTGAGTGCTGAACACTTGACGGTCCCACGGTTGGCAAGTTGGAACTGTGAGATTCACTACGTGCACCACTGGTATTTTGTGGAAAAGCACATGTAAGATTCTGCAACAGTCTCTGCTGATACTCCTGCATGCGTGCATCCCTTTCTATGGCAGGAATAATTTCTGCAAATTTACTTTTGTACCGGGGATCTAACAGTGTGGCAACCCAGTAGTCAGGATTATTTCTAATTCTCACAATTCGAGGGTCATGTTGCAGGTAGTGCAGCAAGAAGGCACTCATGTGTGTTGCGCATCCAGGAGCACCAAGTCCCTGTTGTGTTGGTGGCGAGGTAGCAATCATGCTTCCTTCCTCTGTCCTCTCCCCCCAACCTCGCACAACAGAAATGTGATCAAGGTCTCCCTCATCTGATGAGTCTTCCATCAGTTCGTCCTCCACTTCTTCCTGGGCTCCTGCACCTTCCTCACTAGTTTGGCTGCTACCATGCGCCCTGGTAAAATCATCTCCCCCACCCTCACATGCCTGCCGCCTTGGTGCTGCCGACCGTCTGGACCTTGCAGATGTTAGCCCTTCCGCATACAACTCCTCCTCCTCTACTTCCTCCACCTCCTCTTGTGCCACCACCTGACTCCGAATTCTGTTTAACATGTGCTCCAGCATGTAAATCACCGGAATAGTCATGCTGATAATGGCATCGTCAGCACTAAACATCTTCGTCGCCATTTCAAAACTGTGCAGAAGGGTGCATAGGTCCCTGATCTGAGACCACTCCTCCAGCGTGATTTGCCCCACCTCTGAATCTCGTTGGCCCAGGCTATACGTCAGAACGTATTGCACCAGGGCTTGTCGGTGCTGCCACAGTCGCTGCAACATGTGCAGAGTTGAATTCCACCGGGTAGGCACATCGCATTTTAGCCGGTGAAGTGGCAGGCCCAACGACTTCTGTAGAGATGTAAGTCGCTGAGCTGCGGGATGCGAACGGCGGAAGTGAGCACACAGCGACCGTGCCCTCTGCAGAAGGCCATCTAGTCTGGGATAGTGGGCTAAAAATTGCTGGACAACCAGGTTCAACACGTGAGCCATACAAGGCACGTGTGTGACATTGCCCCGGCGAAGGGCCGCACCCAGGTTTGCAGCATTGTCGCACACGGCCTTCCCTGGTTTCAGGTCCAGTGGAGACAACCATTCATGAAATTGGTTCTCCAGAGCTGACCACAACTCCTCAGCTGTGTGACTCACATTTCCCAGACATTTCAATGTAAAAACCGCCTGATGACGTTGAGCCCTACTGCCAGCATAGTAAGGAGGTGTGCAGGATCCCTTCTGCGCAGTTAGAAAGCTTGTGGCATGACCAGACAGGCTTTGGGTGCAGGTGGAAGACCGAGAGGAGGTTGAGGAGGCAGAAGCAGTGGAGGAAAAATGACATAAAGAGGATTGACGCACAACTCGTGGGGACGGCAAGACTTGGACAGCAGCCCCTTGTCCTGCTGTCACCATAGTTACCCAGTGCCCAGTCAGCGACATGTAACGCCCCTGTCCATGCCTACTCGTCCAAGTGTCTGTGGTGAAATGCACCCTGTCACACACAGAGTTTCTCAAAGAAGCGGTGATGTTGTGTGCGACATGCTGGTGGAGCGCAGGCACACCTTTCTTTGAGAAGTAGTGCCGACTGGGCATCTGGTACTGGGGCACTGCGACGGACATAAGGTCTCGAAAATCCTCTGTGTCCACCAGGCGGAAAGGCAGCATTTCTGTAGCCAAGAGCTTGCAGATGGTGAAATTCAACCTCTTAGCTTTCTCATGGCTAGGAGGAAATGGTCTTTTACTTGTCCACATCTGAGGGACCGAGGGCTGGCTATTGTGCTTAGATGGGGTTGATAAGGGTGTCCCCGGCAAACTGCCGGTCTGTGAGGAAGATGCAGGCGGACATGTTAGGTTGCCTTGATCCAAAGGTGGTGCTATCGATGTCGGACAGCGCTCAAGACCAGCTGGTGTTACCACCTCCAAAGAAAATGATGACCTGCCAATCACGCTGGCTGTTGCGGGTAAAGAGGTGGCAGGTCTGCGCCCCAAAACAGGTGTGACTGCTGTCCCCCCAGTCACAGAGGATGAAGAGGCCGCGGATGCACAAGATATGGCAGACGGTGGTTGGCCCGGCCGGCTAGACCGCATTGTAGCACACTGAGCTTCCCACTGCAACTTATGCTTCATGTCCATGTGCCGGTTCATGCATGAAGTACTCAAACTATGTATTTTTTGGCCTCTACTTAGCTTTTGCTGACAAATGTTACAGATAACACGAGTTGGGTCATCTTTATCGATCTGAAAAAATGCCCAGGCTATGCAAGGCTTAGCACCCATGCGACCTGAAGAGCCACCACGACTTGTGGTGAGAGGCAGAGTTGTGTTTGAGGATGCAGTTGTTGACGTGCTTCCAGTACTACGTCTCTGTCCAGGAAGGCGCAACCTGACCTCGTCATCACTAGCATCTTCCTCCACCTCCTCTGCTGACCTCATCTCTTGGCTGACTGTGGGTTGACAGTAAGTGGGATCTCCGACCTCATCATCATCACCCTGTGCGTTATCACACCCGTCGTCCTCAGAGCCAACCTGTTCCTGCCCTGACAAAAAACTAAAGTTGTCGCTCCAATCAGGTATTTGAGTCTTATCATCGTCTTCCTCATTGTCTCCACCAACAGGAGTTACAGTTTTGGAATGAGGGTCTACATTATGGTCAGAACCTTCTGCGTCTGGTCCTGGATCCGACTCATAAAGATTCTGGGCATCAGTGCAGATCATTTCCTCGTCTGGATTCACAGAAGCGCTGGAGTCGACCTCTGATTCCCAGGCTATAGTATGAGTAAACAGCTCTGCAGACTCAACCATCTGTTCTACCTCATACTCAGACGGGCAGCTGGAGATTTGGGAGCTGTGAGGAAGCAAGTGCGATTTGGGTGACACCTTTGAGGACTGGAGTATTTGTGATGTTGAAGTTGATGTGGAGGAGAGCCCACTTAAAGGAGCACTTGATATCCGTTGAAGCACCTGCTGTTTTTGTGCCTCATCTGGAATTTGTAGCGATTGGCGTGGCCGTAAGAAAGGAATCTTATCACATTGTCCGCTAAAAGAAGTAGACATTTTAGTTTGGCTGGAAGATGGTCTTTCTTCTGCACCTACCCCACGGACACAACCTTTTTTCCCTTTCCCAACACGCCTATTCCCCTTTCCACCAGCAGCAGGCCTTTTTCCACTCATTTTGGTGGTTAACTAATTCACAACTCTGGAGTTGTTTGCACAAAAAAACAATGGATGGTAACCGAGCAGAGCTGAGTGGCCAAACTGTGGTATTAGGCCAAAATTATTGGCTGGGTTAGATGCAGAAAAAAATTATTTTTAATTTGCAACCTGATGGAGGTCAGTATAGATGGACTAATAGACCAAGTCCCACACACCGCTAGAAGCCCAAATACTTTTTCAGAGCTAGATGCAGAAAATTTTTTTATTCAATTTGCAACCTGATGGAGGTCAGTATAGATGGACTAATAGACCAAGTCCCACACACTGCTAGAAGCCCAAATATTTTTTCAGAGCTAGATGCAGAAAAAAATTATTTTTAATTTGCAACCTGATGGAGGTCAGTATAGATGGACTAATAGACCAAGTCCCACACACCGCTAGAAGCCCAAATATTTTTTCAGAGCTAGATGCAGAAAAAAATTATTTTTAATTTGCAACCTGATGGAGGTCAGTATAGATGGACTAATAGACCAAGTCCCACACACCGCTAGAAGCCCAAATATTTTTTCAGAGCTAGATGCAGAAAAAAATTATATTCAATTTGCAACCTGCTGGAGGTCAGTATAGAAGGACTAATAGAACAAGTCCCACACACTGCTAGAAGCCCAAATATTTTTTCAGAGCTAAATGAAGAAAAAAATTATTTTTAATTTGCAACCTGATGGAGGTCAGTATAGATGGACTAATAGAACAAGTCCCACACACTGCTAGAAGCCCAAATATTTTTTCAGAGCTAGATGCAGAAAAAAATTATTTTTAATTTGCAACCTGATGGAGGTCAGTATAGATGGACTAATAGACCAAGTCCCACACACTGCTAGAAGCCCAAATATTTTTTCAGAGCTAGATGCAGAAAAAAATTATTTTTAATTTGCAACCTGATGGAGGTCAGTATAGATGGACTAATAGACCAAGTCCCACACACCACTAGAAGCCCAAATATTTTTTCAGAGCTAGATGCAGAAAAAAATTATATTCAATTTGCAACCTGCTGGACGTCAGTATAGAAGGACTAATAGAACAAGTCCCACACACTGCTAGAAGCCCAAATATTTTTTCAGAGCTAAATGAAGAAAAAAATTATTTTTAATTTGCAACCTGATGGAGGTCAGTATAGATGGACTAATAGACCAAGTCCCACACACTGCTAGAAGCCCAAATATTTTTTCAGAGCTAGATGCAGAAAAAAATTATTTTTAATTTGCAACCTGATGGAGGTCAGTATAGATGGACTAATAGACCAAGTCCCACACACTGCTAGAAGCCCAAATATTTTTTCAGAGCTAGATGCAGAAATTTTTTTTATTCAATTTGCAACCTGATGGAGGTCAGTATAGATGGACTAATAGACCAAGTCCCACACACTGCTAGAAGCCCAAATATTTTTTCAGAGCTAGATGCAGAAAAAAATTATTTTTAATTTGCAACCTGATGGAGGTCAGTATAGATGGACTAATAGACCAAGTCCCACACACTGCTAGAAGCCCAAATATTTTTTCAGAGCTAGATGCAGAAAAAAATTATTTTTAATTTGCAACCTGATGGAGGTCAGTATAGATGGACTAATAGAACAAGTCCCACACGCTGCTAGAAGCCCAAATATTTTTTCAGAGATAAATGAAGAAAAAAATTATTTTTAATTTGCAACCTGATGGAGGTCAGTATAGATGGACTAATAGACCAAGTCCCACACACTGCTAGAAGCCCAAATATTTTTTCAGAGCTAGATGCAGAAAAAAATTATTTTTAATTTGCAGCCTGATGGAGGTCAGTATAGATGGACTAATAGACCAAGTCCCACACACCGCTAGAAGCCCAAATATTTTTTCAGAGCTAGATGCAGAAAAAAATTATATTCAATTTGCAACCTGCTGGAGGTCAGTATAGAAGGACTAATAGAACAAGTCCCACACACTGCTAGAAGCCCAAATATTTTTTCAGAGCTAAATGAAGAAAAAAATTATTTTTAATTTGCAACCTGATGGAGGTCAGTATAGATGGACTAATAGACCAAGTCCCACACACTGCTAGAAGCCCAAATATTTTTTCAGAGCTAGATGCAGAAAAAAATTATATTCAGTTTGCAACCTGATGGAGGTCAGTATAGATGGACTAATAGAATGATGCTATGCCCAAAAGATTTTACTTCACTAGGTGCAGTAAAAAAATTGGTATTCTATACACAGGTGGTATATCTTGCAACACAGATAGGCTACTCCACTGACTAACACACTCTGCAATAGGCCAAAAAGGATTAGCTTTGCTAGATTCAGCCAAATGCTGTGAAAAAAACTTGCACAGCACTGGCACAGACCTGCCTGGCAAAAACTGATAGGAACTGATGTAACCTAGTCCTGAAAAGGACTCCAATTACAATTAGTCTTTACTCCCACAATCTATCTATTTAAGAGCACAGACCTGCCTGATAAAAGTCGTAGGAAATGCTGTAACCTAGTCCTTAAAAGGACTGCAATCACAACTATTCCCTACTCCCAAGCTATCTGTATATTTGTGCGAAAATTGGCTTGAAATTAACAAGGTATAGCGCACACAGCAACAGCGGTGCCGTCTAACACGCAGCTGCAGCAGTGAGAAAATGGTGGCGACGGGGAAAATGGCTTGGTCTTATAGGGCAAGGACATGTGACATACACTGCTAATCACACATGCCCTTGCTTGTGTGAAAAAAAGCACTTCGCTCCGTGTGTGCGCTGCTGATAGGCTGACAGATTGCACCTCCCCACTGCAAATGCGGGAAAGAGAAAAAAAAATGGAGATCTTCATTGTTCCTGCAGAGATCCATCCCCTGCCCCTCCCCCCGCCCCGCTGTACACTCAAACTGCGTATTAACATTAATTTTCATCATTACTGAGAAAAAATCCAGTTATGATTTTGGTGCACGAACAGTTATCGAACATAACCTCGAACAGCCGAATTTTTCTCAAATTGTTCGTGTTCGCCGACCGGCTCGAACACCGCCCAAAACAGCTCGAATTTGAGATTGGCGAACAGTTCGAGTAGAACAACGCTCATCTCTAGTCACCAGTGGCTCTTTTCAAATCAAGATGTTCTGCCTCCCTGGCAATATGCAGTGAAGCCATGTGTTGACTCCTTGTCGTCAATGACACATTACGCATGCCTAATCTAATGTACTTTTGAAACTTTTGGGGATTTTTAAACCTGAATTTGAATAAAATATGTCTTTATTAGGGTTGAGCGAGTATGTTCTGTCCGAGTATGCTCGTGCCGAGCTCCGAGTATTTACAGCTGCTCGGTGATAAGGTTAAATCACTCCCGTGTGCATGATTTGTGACTGTTTGGCAGCTTTATTACATGTGAGGAATGTGTAAGAAATAGACATTCCTCCCATGTAATAAAACTGTCAAACAGTCACAAATCATGCACACGGGAGCGATTCAACCATATCACCGAGCAGCTATAAATACTTGGAGCTCGGCTCGAGCATACTCGGCGAAAGGGTTAACAGAACATACTCGCTCAACACTAGTCTTTATATTTTGTATAAATATCTGTCCTGCACAGAGGTGTATCTAGGCTTTCTGGCACCTGGGGCAAGAGTTCAGTTTGGTGCCCCCCCACCCCCACACATATGTGATTTTTACACTTAGTCACGGGCCGACAAGCTGCTCTTCTTAATTCTCTCAATGATCAGTGAAAAACTGAGAGAAGCAGTAAGAAAAACACATAGTCAGGTGACCATAAGTATGAAAATCGCATATGAGTGAAGTGGCCATGTGATGACTGCTTGAACCAGCAAGCAGAGCTGAATCCTGACTGCCAGTATATTATACACTGTTAGGATTGGCTCCAAGGCTTCATTTTATAATTACAGGGCCCGTCCAGGTTTGAGATGAAAGTCTGCCGTCACTATATGTGACTGCAGGCTTCTGAGTTCTCACAGGCAAGAGTGGATGGTCATGTCAGCACAAGTATGTGATTTGTATACTCCTGGCCACATTCCGACTAGACGTGTCTGGCCTCGCTCAATTCATTGTCATTGAGTGAGGCCACGAATGTCTAGTCAGCATGTGACTGTAAGTATGCAAATCGCCAGCACGATAGAATCCTGACAGCGTGCAGTGTGCACTGTGAGAATTCAGAAGCTGCAGTCACATAGAATGACTGCAGACTCATCACAAACTTGGACAACTCCTTTAATGCTCGCAACATAAATTAAAATATGAGCATTAGTCAGTATCACAAATAACATTTACATCGAAGTACCTTATAGATGACTCTGTCTCTGCAGTCTCTCTCTTTCTTTTCTTCCTCTTGCCCAGACGCCATGATGAGTTTTCTCATCCACAGCCGTCTCTGCAGACTTCCATCTTCTCCGGTCTTCTGCAGAACATCCCCACACGATGTCCTTAAAAATAGCAGTGTCATTATAATGCTCCTGAATAAAAATATCTGCCCTATGCTGAGCCCCTGAATAAATAATTGCTCCTCAATATATACCCTGCACAAAATATGACCCACACACTGTCCTCCTTGTGGTTCATGCCCTCCACTCTGTCCCTCTTATTGTACATGCTCTCCACACTGCCTTCTCCTTTCCATAATGGGCCTCCTCTTCACACTGTGTCCCCCCTATAGGGCCCAGTCTCTATACTGTGCCACCTCATCACACTCCCCCCTCCTTGGCATACTGTCCCCTCCTAGCTGTGCCATTACACTGTCTCCCCATACTACTTAATCTCTATTCTGTGCCCACTCACACTTTTCTCCCCCCATTATTTCCCCCTCCCCTTCTCCTCCTCATACTGTCTTCTCTCACATCCCCCTGCTAACCATACTGTCTCCTCATACATTTACCCTCACACATCCCCTCCAATTCTCCATACTGTGTCTGCACACATCACACCACCCATACTCCCCATACTGTGTCCGTATACATTCCCCTCCTTTGCTCCCCATATTGCGTACACACCCATCCTCCCCATTCTGTGTCTGCACCAATCACCAACACACAAAATATCCCACCCCTCCCCCCACACTAAATGTTCCCCCAGCCATACAATAAATCTCTCCCCATAGTAAAGCTCTCCCCAGCCATACCATAAATCTGCCCCCATAGTAAATCTCCCCTAGCCATACAAAAAATGTCCCCCCAGCGATACCATAAATCACCCCCCATAGTAAATCTCCCCCAGTCATACCATAAATCTCCCCCAGCCATAGCATAAATCACCCCCCCAGTCATAAGATAAATCACTCCCCATAGTAAATCCCCCCCAACCATTGCATAAATCATCCACAGCCATAGCATAAATCACCCCCCCAGCCAGAGCATAAATCACCCCCCATAATAAATCTTCCCCAGCCATACCATAAATCTCCCCCAGCCATAGCATAAATCACCGCCCATAGTGAATATCCTCCAGCCATAGCATAAATCTCCCCTAGGCATAGCATAAATCATCCTTCCTCCCCAGCCATAGCATAAATCACCCCCCCCCCCCCAGCCATAGCATAACTATAGCACTTTCCACCAATGGTCGCCGCTGCCTGAGCTGCAGCGCTGGTGAGTGACATCACATGCCCCGGCTGCCCGCCTCCCATATATGCACCTAGTCCTGCAATTATCTGGATTTAGTTGCATTGATAATGCTGCTATCACTTACATGATAGGACTCAAAAAAAAGAAAAAGCCATAGTATTAGTAACTAGTGCAATTAGTGTCAAGCAGCAGAAAACGAAATAAATACTTCTCTATATGTAAATTTACATTTAGCAGCAGGCACACAATTGCAGAAACATAAGGGTTTGTAATTGCCATAAAAAAACATCCAGGGGCTAGCAGATTCTTAGTATGGACACATGAGGATCACATATAAAAGCTGTGATTGACTACTCACAGCTGAAAAGGGAGAAACAAAATATTGCAAAGAGGTACTAATGCTAAATGTGCAACATGGGAGCTAGAGCCCTCCTAAACCATATTTTCAAGAAGGATGGTAGCCATGAGGGAGCTGAAAATGCTTCTGCTTCTAACATTCTCAGTCTTTCAGTATTTCCTGTGACGCAATGATGTCTTACTAGCCATGTCATGATATCTGTCTTATATTTTATCCTATTTTGAGTTGTTTTAATCTCGACTTGACAACCGAATTTATGTTCAAGCCGATAAAATGATAATTAATCCTAATGATAAAATTATTCCAGTATGTCACTTTGATATTTTATATTAATCTGAAACATAGATACCTAAGTGCTAGCCTTGTTTGAGAATGTGGGTGGGCTTGTGTGAAAGTGATACCACAGTTCCTAAATTCGAGAAACAAAATTATTACTGTAAGAGGAAATGCTTAAGTGTCTGAAGAAGCAAAACAGAACCAGCAGCTATAATCGTTCCAGCACTCCCTTGCAAGCTAAGAAAGCAGGCACAGAAATCAAAGGATTTATGGACGCCTGCCTAGTGACTTTAGAAATAATTCCAAAACCTAGAACTGATTAAAAAATAACAAGAGTTGCTTAGTGAAAATTGAGCAGGAGATATTGACAGTCGTGGCAGTAAGCTCTTGGTTCTATCAATCTGAGGCTACAGACATCTTTGACGCATAATTGGCAGAATCCTTTTTAAAGAACTTCATCTCCTGTTATTGAAGTGACTGGCTTAGAATGCTGGGAAATGTTCTGAACTCAGGAATGCTGAGCATTTCCCACCTGACCATTTCTTTCCATCTCTTGGCTATTAAATATGCAAAAAAGAACATTTCTAATTATGGATCATATGTATTTAAAACAGAAAGCTCCAAGGTCACACGAGGTCCATTCTAGCTGTAAAGTCTGCATTTAGATTGATAGAGATGATAATATAGAGCTTATTGCCATGTATCATAAGCAAGCATGCTATCAAAACTGGTCACCAATGTTACTTAAAGGGGTTGTCCGGGACTTTAACTTTGATGGCTTATTCTTAGGGTTGGTCATAAATGCCTGACCAGTGGAGCTGGAACTGTTCATTTGCAGAGCTGCACAGCTCCATTGATGGAATAGTAGCCACAGCTGGGTAATGCACATGCATCCCTATTGATTTGAATGGGGGGCAGATGTGCAGCACCGGGCCATGGCCATTATGCAGTTGACCGAGCTGTGCAGTTTCGTAACTGAGTAGTTCCGGCTACTGTCAACATCGGGAACAGCTGATTGAAAGGGTGCTGGAAGTCGAACTCCCACAGACCAGACATTGATGACCTATCTTAAGGATAGGCCATCAATGTTAAAGTCTCGGACAACCAAATTAATTTGCTTTTTCAGGGGTAGTTGTTTTTCATTTTTTTATTATTACTAATTTATCCAGGAATGCCACAGCTTTTAGAAATGCTTTCCATTCAGCTATTACTATAAATACATTTATTTGACTCATTTTAAAAGTACCTGACATAGTTGGATAGTATAATTTATTAAAGTAAAGTAAATAAATACCTCAGTGTTTCCTTCTGAGGACATCAATTTTGGTTTAGACATTTGGTTCTACAAATATTTTAATGTGCTCTCTTCAAGTTCCCAAAATCTTATGTCAGTGATATAAACTGCTACTGATTTGTTTCAGGGGAAACATACGTAGCTGTGTGATGTCCAAAAATAAAGATAAAAAAGTTGGCACAACTAAGAAGGTCAGCTTCATACTGGCAAATTCACAGGATAACAGCACATAGCCTTGGGGGTGGTCCTTGTGAAAATGTAAGACCCACAATAGTCATACAAAGTAGAATAATATGCACGGCGCTCACCAAAGTATCTTCATCTATTAAAATCCATGTATTGAAGTAGACAGTGCAAAAAAGGACATGTATTACAGAAGACAAATGGGCAGCAATAGCATCTGCAATAGTTTCCTCAATGGCTTCCTGAGCCGTTTTTCAATATTATTTTTCGCTGGTGTATTTTTTTTAACAATTTTTCAGCACTTTTGGCATTTTTCTGCCATTTTTCACAGGTTTCTTTAAACCCATTAAACACTGATTGAAGTGCTAGTATTGATTGATGCAAAAACTAAAAAAATGCTCCGGAAGACGCTCAGACATCTTCAGGGTGCCTTTTTATCTTTCCCATTGACTTCTGTTGTAAAGTGTGGATTGTATTCCTCTTAAATCCTTTTCTGAAAGCCTGAAATATTTAAAATACATTCAAAGAGCTAAGTATATGAACAACCAGTCTTTTTCCCATGCAAATGAATAGGAAAATTCTTTTGATCATTTGAATATTGCTTTTTCTGCCTTTTTTTGAGTGGACACTGGTGGACATACACTAAAGAAGTTCTGACAGTAACTTGGAAAAATGTTTACCTCCATTACCACTGCTATCTGCCGTATCTCCATTAAAGGGAATCTGTCACCACTTTGGTGTTATCAGACCTCTACTATGGCCATACAGGGTATAGAAAAGTAAATCTATACATACCTGTATGGCCCATAGTAGAGGTTTGATTGCGGAAAAGCGCTTTAATCAATTCAATTTTATACAGGTTTGGCGGACGCTAAGCCTGTACAAAATAGAGTTGATTAAAGCGCTTTTCCGCAATCAAACCTCTACTATGTGCCATACAGGTAAGTATAGATTTACATTTCTATACCCTGTATGGCCATAGTAGAGGTCTGATAAGTCCAAAGTGGTGACAGATTCCCTTTAAAGAGAATCTCCAGTAAGATTTACTTTCATGTGTGTAAATGATTTTAGTAGCTTTTCATGTATTGAACTTTTATGAGATTTAGGTTAAGCAGCCCTTTTGGTAAGTGATATATTGAGTTATATAATTATGATTTGTATTATATGAAGTAATTGTTCAAGTGCCATAGAGAGATATAAAAAATAAATGAATAATAAACACATGGACAAAATTGTTGGTACCTTTTTGTTAATATAAGGAAACCACTCAATGGTCATTGAAATAACTTTTGAATTGTGGTTGAAAATGGCTTGGAGACAAATGATAGTACCCCTAGTAAACATTAAAAAAATGAAACCAAAAGTGTGTCCTACAATTAGCATCACAGGTGTTAATAAACTTATAATCAGTATGTCTGCCTATTTAAAGGGTGAAAAGTAGTCCCTGTGCTGTTTGTTATAATGATGTGTACCACACTGAACATGGACCAAAGAAAGCTAAGAGGAGAATTTTCTCAGGAGATGACAAATTGAAGAGACAGATCATAGGAATGTTAACAAAAGGGCCGAGAACAACTTCCAAAGAGATTAGAGGTCAAGGTCAAGGTACATCTGTTTCAGATTGCACAATCTGTCGATGTCTTGGCCAAAGTGGACTTCATGAAAGATGATCAAGGAAGAAATCACTGTTGAAAGCAAATCATGAAAAAACAAGACTGGAATTTGCCAAAATGCATATTGCCAATCTACAAACCTTCTGGGAGAATGTCACAGACAAATGAGACAAAACCGAAGCTTTTTGTCAACTTACATCAGCTTTATGTTCACAGATACTAAAATGAATAATAGAAAGAAAATAACATTGTACCTACTGTGAGACATGGAGGAGGCTCGGATATGTTTTGGAGCAGCTTTGCTGCATCTGGCGCAGGTTGTCTTGAATCTCTGCGGGGTACAACAAAATCTCAAGACTATCAAGTCATTCTGGAGCAAAATATGCTGTTCAGTGTCAAAAAACTTGGTCTGAGTTGCAGGTCATGGCTCCCCCAACAGGATAATAACACAAAACACACAGCTAAAAACATCCAAGAATGGCTAAGAGCAAAGCATTGAACTCTTCCGATGTGGCCCTGATCTAAATCGAAGGAATAAAAAAATGGCCCAAAGCATTGAACTCTTCCTATGAGCCCTGATCTAAATCAAAGGAATAAAAAAATCCACACTGTCTATCAACAGAGAGATTGTGAGGGAACACTTAGCTAATTTAAATGAATTTAAATCTTCTAGTCCAGATGAATTACATACTTGGCTACTGAAAGAGATAGCAGAGGAAATTTCAGAACCACTAGCCAAAATCTTTGAAGATTCCTGGAGAACAGGAGAAGTCCCAAAAGATTGGAGAAGGGCAAATGTTGTCCCTATCTTCAAAAAAGGAAAGAAGATGGAGCCAGGAAAATGCAGGCCAATGAGCCTCACTTCTAAACCAGGAAATGTCTTTGAACATATTATTAAACAGTATGTATGTAAGTAGTTGGATAATAATATAGTAATTAACCAGAGCCAGCATGTGTTTGTAACAAACAAGTCATGCCAGACTAATCTAATTTTTTCCTATGATGAAATCACTGATTGGGTAGATCAGGGAAATGAGGTAGATATAGTATATCGTGACTTCAGCAAGGCATATGATAAAGTATCTGATACTATCCTTATTGAAAAAATGACCAGACTATGGTTAGGTGGATTCATAACTGGCTCAGTGATCATACTCAAAGAGTGTTAATAAATGGTTGCACATCCAATTGGAAGCGTGTTTCAAGTAGGGTACCATAAGCCTTTGTCTTGGCCCCAGTGTTGTGTTTTATAAATGATCTAGATAAGGGAACTGAAGGTAAGTGTTAGAACCCTCCTGTTAGTTTTTGCTATCTTGTGTGTTGCGGTCACGTGACCAGCTGCCTATATATTCTAGCTCCCCCCTTCTGGCTTTGCTGGACTTCAGTGTTTTTTGCCTGTCTCTCTAGCCAGGTGCTTAGGTGCCTATCTCTGTCTAGTTTGCTTGGTCCTCTGGGACCTCTAGTACTTTTTTTCAGTTTGTCTTTTTGCTCTGCAACAACTTCTGTTAGGAGATGTCCCATTTTTGCCCCAGTCCTTAGTTCTTTTAGGGATCCCTCCCTTTATTCTATAGGTCTCCGTTCAGACTAGCCGAGAACGAAGGCGGGTCTGTTCACAAGGAACAGGCTGCCCGCTACATCGTAGGGATTCAGCTTAGTCTTAATGTAGGGACAGCTTTTCCCATTCTTTCTTAGTTTATGTTGCAGATCATAACAGTAAGTCCAGCCCAAAAAAAACCAAAAACTAAAAGGAAAGAAATTTGGGGATCAGTATGGTCTCCGTCCAGGAGTTGGCTCAACGCCTGCAGGGATTGTCTCTGGAGGTGGCCAAGCTTCAGCTACACGTGAGTAGCTGTCCTGGAGCGCATTTTGTGGAACTGAAGGTAGGACTACCTGATGTTTTTTATGGTAAACAGCAAGATTTCTTTTCCTTTAAAAATGCTTGTTTGTTATATTTTCGTTTGCGACCAAGATCCTCTGGGAATGAATCACAGCGCATTGGTTTTATTATGTCACTTTTGCGCAAAGAACCACAGGGTTGGGCCTTTTCTCTCCAGCCTAATGATCCGTGTTTAAGTTCTGTTGAAGAATTTTTTTCTGCTATGGGGCTATTATATGACGATCCTGATCGAATCTCTACTGCTGAATCAGAACTTAGATGTTTGAATCAGGGGTCTGATGATGTTGAAAATTATTGCACACACTTTAGAAGGTGGGCTTCAGAAGTTAAGTGGAATGATTCAGCGCTGAAAAGTTTATTTCTTGCTGGTCTGAGTCAAAGGGTTAAGGATTTGCTAATTGCATTCCCTGCACCTGAGATTCTGCAGGAAGCTATGCAGTTAGCTGTTCGTGTGGACAGGAGAATAAGGTCCAGGGTCAATGATGTAAAAACTCCTGTAACTTCAGGTCCTAGTTTCCAGAAAATCTGCTCTGACAGCGGAGAACCAATGGAGGTTGGGGCGATGTCACTCCACTCTCAAGAAAGAGATCGGAGATTCGCCGAAGGTTTGTGTCTTTATTGTGGTAAAGCTGATCATTTGATTAAGTATTGTGAGCATCGTTTAAGTAAAGAAAACAAAATGGTCAGTTACGCCCGTATAGCTTGTTTACTCTCTGCAGGAGTGTTCCTTTCTGGGTGTACTACTCTGCAGGGAGATTTGATTGAATTTCAGGTATTTGTGGATTGTGGTTCAACACTTAATGTGATTGATAAAGGGTTTTTGGAAAAGCTTAAATTGAAATCCAAACCTTTGTCATCTCCTATTTCTGTGGTTGCAATTGATAACACTCCTTTGAAATGTATTACTCACAAGACTGCTGCATTTCGTCTCACTATCAATGGTGTTCACCAAGAAATTTTGGACTTGGTTGTTTTGGATAATTTGCCCTCTCCAGTTGTTCTAGGATTGCCTTGATTAAAACTGCACATTCCTTTGTTGGACTGGTCTACTAATGTGATTAAGTATTGATGTCCGAAGTGCTATGATAAATGTTGTAATGGTCGCATTGCGGCTGTGGAAAAAGTAGAATTACCAGTACCTATTCAAGATTTTTGGAGGGTTTTTTCGGAGGAGGAGTCGCAAGTTTTACCTCCTCATAGGGATTATGATTGCGTCATTGAGTTTGTTCCAGGTGCTACTCTTCCCAAAAGTCGCTTGTTTAATCTGACTATCCTTGAAAGAAAAGCCTTGGAGTAGTACATAGAGACTAGCCTGGCTGCTGGTCACATTAGACCTTCTAAGTCGCCTGTGGCAGTCGGATTCTTCTTTGTTAAAAAAAAGGACGGCGGTTTACGTCCATGTCTGGATTTTCGTGAAATTAATAAGATTACCGTACGCAATTCCTACCCATTGCCGTTAATTCTTGACTTGTTTAACCAGTTAGTGGGAGCCAAGTGGTTCTCAAAAATTGATCTCCGAGGGGCATACAATTTGTTACGTGTGAGGTAGGGTGATGAATGGAAAACTGCTTTTAACACTCCGGTAGGTCATTTTGAGAATCTGGTGATGCCCTTCGGTCTTACCAATGCACCTGCATTTTTTCAGAACCTTATTAATGACATCCTGAGACCTTTGATTGGTAAGAATGTGGTTGTGTATTTGGATGAAATTTTGATTTATTCACCAGATTTAGAGTCCCATTGGCAGAGTGTACGTGAAGTTTTGCAGTTATTGAGTGATAATTCACTCTTTACTAAGCTGGAGAAATGTGAGTTCGCTGTGCAGAAAATTAGTTTTTTGGGCTACATTGTCTCCAGCGAGGGCTTTGAGATGGACCCTGTGAAGGTTCAGGCTGTGTAGGAATGGCCTAGGCCTATTGGTTTGAAATCTATACAGAGGTTTTTGGGTTTTGCCAATTATTACAGGAAATTCATTAAGAATTTTTCTGTAATTGTTAAACCTCTAACCGATCTCACCAGGAAAGGTGCGAATACGACCCAGTGGACTACTGAAGCCATTGAAGCGTTTGAGTATCTCAAAGAGAGGTTCAGTTCTGCCCCTATCCTTATACAGCCTGATGAGACCAAACCTTTTTTGGTCGAGGTCGATGCTTCATCGGTGGGGGTCAGAGCAGTTTTGCCTCAGGAGAACAAGGGTGGAGTACAACCTTGTGCTTTCTTTTCGAAAATTTTTTCGGAAACCGAACTGAATTATGATGTTCAAAATCGGGAGTTGCTGGCTATTAAACTTGCGTTTGAACACTGGCGTCATTTTTTGGAAGGCGCTAGATTTCCTATTCAGGCTTTCACAGATCATAAGAATTTGATCTATCTGGATGCTGCCAAGCGCTTGAATGCCCGTCAAGCTAGGTGGGCACTTTTTTTTTCTCGGTTTCATTTTTCTGTTACCTATATCCCTGGTACTAAGAACGTTAAATCCGATGCTTTATCTCGCAGCTTCTCTCCTACGGTCAGTGCCGAGGAGGAGGAGAGCATTTTGCAGAAAGGAGTTGTGGTGGTGGCATTGGACTCCGATTTGGAGAATGGGATTCTGAATGCTCTAGATGATGCTCCATCTAACACTCCCCATGGGAGGTTGTTCGTGCCTAGAGCCTTTAGGAGAGATTTGTTTGTGGAGTGTCATGAGTCTCGGTTGGCAGATCATCCAGGAGTTTCGGAGACTAAGAGACTTATCAGTCGCAGCTTTTGGTGGCCTGGATGGCAGAAGGAAGTCATCAAGTGGGTGCATCAGTGTACTGTGTGTGCTAGGTCAAAAGCATCTCTGACTTCCAGGTCACTGCTGTGAACAATGTTGTCAGAGTATTACGCCACTTTTACAGACTCACAATAAAACCTACAAAAACTAAATCAATATGAATTTTCCTGGGAAAAACGTTAAGGAACATTCTTTCCAGGGTAATGACTTGCATATAAGGCAAAATAAATAACCCCCTAAAAAATGCTCCTCCACACCTTGGGCTATGTTCACACATAGTGTTTTTGATGCTTTTTTTCACTTTGGCATTGCTTTCAATAGTGAAAAATACCTTCGCCGGTAAATTTAATTTTAACATTTTACTACCTTATCTGGCCATGTGGTATGTGAGACATGATCAGACATATCCTGTTTCATTTATGAAGGAGGGACTCTGAAAGTCACAAAGCCTATTTTTATAGGTCCATCATGCGGCCCTTACTTTTGTTAAAGAGCCAGCTGTCATCCCTCACTATTGTTACTGGGCCATCAGCTGGCTATACTTTGTTGTTCCCATTATTAAGGAGCAGATTCCTTATGCTGTTATTGCGTATGCAGTAATTGCAATGCCTGCCCAAAATTTGGATGCACCTCACTACCCATTTGAAGAGACATAGAAGGCCTGATTTAAAAAAAATATTCTCATTATTAAGGAGCGCGTCTTCTATACTGTTATAGCATATGCAGTAACTGTAAGGACTGCTCAAAATTTGAAAAAACCCCAATACACCTTTGAAGACACATAGAGGGCCTGATTAAAAAAAGAAATGTCCCATTATTAAGGAGCGAGTCTCCTATACTGTTGTAGTGTATGCAGTACCTTTGGGCCAGGTACGCTATTCCTTTCATGATTATGTTTTGGGCTATTTGTTTTCTAATATCGCTTTCTGTGTTTTTCACAGTTCCTTTTTGCCCTGTTATGGATTTCAGAACACGGGACAACGCCTGGCTCTCTCAGATAAACGACACCTTTAATGACACTGACATGAGTGGATCAATGGGAGATCAGAATTTACAGGAGAATGTCATTAAATTTAAAAATCTATAAAAAAAAAACGCACCCGTATTTGGTGGAACCACGCATTCCTTACCAAATATATGGAGAAAAACCTTATCCCCAGAAGTTTGCATGTACAAATATTTCCCCATTATAGACGAATCCTTTAAATCTAAATGGGAAACATACGCAGATACTTGTTCTATAGGTTTCATGTCCCTATTAAGAGACATGAACCAAACCTCACTTGATGAACTTGAGGTGGAAATTGATGCCCTCCAAACCATCCTCGAAAAGGATCTGTCTAATGATGCCCTGAAAAAACTAAACAAGGAGATTGATGGAGAATCCCAAAGGTGGGCTAAGGAGATCCAAATGAACAAAACTAAAAATTTCCAACGAGATCTGCGGGATAAACAAACTAATACAGTCTACAGATGGAGGAATGTTTTGGATAGATCACGCCCCCATTTCAGGAATGGGTCACACTCACGTTCCAGATCCACCTCAGCCATGTCTGCCTCCTCAGTTGAGGAGACTGCTTTACCCTCAAATAGAGTAACTGGGAATGGGGGACCACTGATACAATCAATTTCGAGAATTCAGACCAGACCATAAGAAGAAAAATACTTCTACAAACCAGGTTAGCGGCACCCAGAGGGGGCTCCAGATTGTCAATCTTTCCTCGCATGCACTCATGGCGGCACAGGTGGAGGTCCTTAGTAGGGGGTCTGTCCTTTTCAGCTACTATCTCTTTTGATTTTTTTACAGCCCTGAAGGACCTCCACTTGTTCGTAGGCAAACTTGTCCTTAAAAAGCTCCATTCCTGATCATCTGGGGGCCCGTATTCCCTGAGCGCTGCAGAGACGGAGGCGCTAAGAAATTTGGAAGATCTGTTACAGGAACAGGAGCCATCTATTATAGGTGGGTTTCTCCAATCTCTGAACCCTAAGTCCACGAGGTTTCCCCCCTTGTCCCTGAGCCCTCCAGTTTAAATTTTTGTGAAACTAGTTACAGAGGCTATAAAACAGCTTTCCCACCACAGAAAATATGACAACCTGACTTTTCCTCAGCGTGCAGCAATCAAACAATTACAGTCCTATTAGGACATTGTATTTAAGGCTGCGGAAAAGGGGGGAAACATTGTGGTTTGGCCCTGTTCTCAGTATGAACGGGAAGCCCTTCGGCAACTAAGAGATAAGAGCACATATACCAGGTTGCCTTATAACCCTACCGCCTCTTTCTCTGCTGCACTCCAGGGGATCCTGGCTAGAGCATGTGAGGATAATGTGATTGACAATAAAATCGTGGATGCTCTCACTGTCCATTTTCCCAAAACTGCAACATTTTACCTTTTACCCAAGATTCACAAGGACGCTGTCAACCCACCGGGACATCCAATCGTGTCTGGTTTGAATGGGTTATGTGAACCAATTTGCAAATATATCGATTACTATCTGAAACCCTTTGTAGAAACATTACCTTCCTATGTAAAAGACACGACGGACATCCTCAAATGGGTTGACTGTGTCCTTGTCGAACCGGGAACCCTCATGGTCACGACTGATGTCGAGACCCTATATACCAGTATTAGCCATGAGCTGGGTGTGGCGGCGGTTTGCCTCTTTATCGGGGTTTCGGACCTGGGCGGCCCATTCTGTGACTTTATTCTCGAGCTCCTCTACTTTGCCCTCACTCACAATTACTTTCTGTTTAAGGACGTCAGATACCTCCAGGGGCATGGCATGGCTATGGGTGCGGCCTGCGCTCCCTCATATGCCAATATCTTCCTTGGGGCTTGGGTGATGGATATTTTTGGTGGCAAGGGGGTGGTGGCCGCAGTTCATATTGTGTAATGGCTCCGGCATATTGACAACATTTTATTTTTTGGGCGGGGCACGGTGGGGGAGCTCGATGCCTTTATGGCACATTTGAATTCCAACTCGCATGGGATCAGGCTCACATACACCTAACACATGACGAGAATCGATTTTCTAGATGTTGCTCTGGAGGTCGACTCCCACTCGGTCCTCCATACCGATGTCTTCAGGAAACCGACGGTGGTAAATGCTCTGATCCACGCGAATTCGGCTCATAATTGGTCCACAATTAGGGCCGTCCTGGTCGGGCAGTTCCTGAGGATGAGGCAGACCTGCTCTACCAACAATAGATTTGAAAAGCAGGCCCTTGAGCTGACCCATAGATTTAAACGTGGATACAGTGGTCGCTGCTTCAGGCATGGCTATGAGAGGGCACGACACACTTCCTGCAACTCTTTAATGTATGAGCGACCACATGAACCTTGGGATAGATGCGACAAAATTCGCTACATCTCCACGTTCAACCATGATTGGCGTATGATGAGAGCAATCCTGACAAAACATTGGAGCATTTTAAGCACGGAGCCTTTTCTGCGCGCCACGCTTGGAGAATATTCACAAATGACTGCTAGATGAGCAAAACATCTTGGTGATCTGCTTACAAACAGTCATTATGTCCCTCCCCTTCTAACCCTTTCGGATCCCAGGGACCCGTATGTGGCTCCATTCCCTGTGGTCACTGTCTGGCCTGCAGCAATGTCCTGCGCAGCACCGCCTTTCTATCCTCTGATGGCTCCCTTGAGTTTAACATCAAATACCACATCTCTTGTGGCACTTCAAATATCATCTATTATGCCACTTGTGGTTGTAACTTGATCTATGTAGGGCTAACCACCAGAGAATTTAGAGTGCGGGTACATGAGCATGTGCGGGACATTGCTGCGGCCCAGACGGTGACGGATTTGCGTGAACTTAAGACATTACCCCGTCATAAAGCGTACCTCTGAACCAAAGTCACTCATGTTCCGGGGTATAGATGTGTTGCATTTAGGTGCCCGAGGTGGCAATGCTAAGAAATCTTTAGCACAAAAAGAAACTAGGTGGATTACCACCCTGGACACAGTGACTTCACGGGGACTTAATGAGACCCTGAGCTTCTCTTCATTCTTATAATAGTTTTTCTCCTTAGCTATAGGGACCCTCCTTTTTTGAATTAGATGCATCATTATCGCTGATACCTCTTACTAACTTTTGCTTTGATCTCCCCTTGTTTTTTGATGCTGATTTTAGACTATTTGTTTATTTGTTTTTAATCTACGTCTTTAATTTTTCATTGTTCTCATTATTATAGGGTCCCACTTGTTGAAGGACTCTTCTTTTATTCTCTGTGATCCACCTTCCACAATCCAGCAGTATTCGGAGACCAAGGCTGGACATCATCACCCAGCCATTGAATTTTGTAACTGTGCCATTCATGCATATAGATGCTTTTCTGTTAATGTTACATTATACCTATACATGTTGCTTGTATCTATACCTTTCTTATGTGTCCCCATCCGGTCCTTCCTAATTCTCCTCCTGCGTACGGTGCGCGTACGCCTGGGGTGTGCCCGGCTGCGCTCGCCCTTGGTCGTCTCCTGGCCCACTGCACATCCTTGGGACCCGCCCACGGTGGTCCTGCGCATGCGCGATGGGTCTGACGGCCGGTGGGTGCGTGGCGGCACGGGTTGGATGCTCGGCGCATGTGCCGCAATGTACCCGGCAGGTGGGCTGGATTATGCCCACATGATTAATCATGTGACGGCCACATGACCAGCTTTTTTACATATAGTAAGGTTCTTCTGCATATCCCTTTATGGCCTCTTGAAAAAAACGGTTCCCTGGTGGCGAAACACGCGTCGAGGCGTGCCACAGCATCTTAAGCATCCTCCCTCTCCTCCCCATTTCTGCAGTGCCTATCCAGCCAACATTGTGGTAAGGTCTTTTGCGATATATACTGCGATATAGCCATTGTGCATTTCATGTTATTTCATGTTAGTTTTACATATTGGAGGCTCTCTTCTTCACCCCCCTTGTAACATATGGATGGACACCCTGCACTTGCTATTGTATGTTAGGGAGGATTGTGCTGTTGCTTGTTGACTCTGGTTTTGATGTCATTTCATGAACTATGTGTCATTTTACATATTGAGATATTTTAGATTGTATTCAATAAAAAACCTGTTTTGTACCAGTATTACTCCGTCTTCCTCTGATTTTTTGATGTAATTTCAGGAGTTGGTATCTGATAGTGTCCTGTACCATTATTGTTCCTTTGGGTCAGGTACGCTATTCATTTCATAATTATGTTTTGGGCCATGTGTTTTCTAAGTGTAAGGCCTGCCCAAAATTTGGAAAAATCCCAAAACACCTTTGAAGACACTTAGAGGAACTGATTTAACC
Organism: Phyllobates terribilis; assembly: GCF_046119375.1. Lineage (NCBI taxonomy): Eukaryota > Metazoa > Chordata > Amphibia > Anura > Dendrobatidae > Phyllobates > Phyllobates terribilis. The sequence goes on along the minus strand of NW_027362771.1, from coordinate 79,513,083 downwards.
GCTTCCCGACCGCCCACTGTACATAAACATCGGCGCTTGCTGGGCTCTGTGCAGCGCTGACGTTTATAAACGGTCGGTGGTCCCACAGCCCTCAGGACCCCCAGGGTTCTGCAAGCGCTACGGGTGCGGTGCAGAGCGAAAGTTCTGACAGGGGACATCATCGGAACCTGATTGGATCAGGTCCCAATGATGTTAACCCTTTTCTATCTTCTATATGCCACGATCTATAGTGATCACGGCATTTAGAAGATAGTGAAAGGAGAGGGGGTCGTCCACTTACCTCTCCGACGGCCCCCTGATGTCTGACAGGACTTGCCGTTGTCATGGCAGCTGGAGGTCACATGACCGCCTCTGGGTCTGCCATGTACGGTGTCCTGCTAGACTTCAGCCTGCAGCTGAAGTCTAGCAGGAGACACAGTGAGAAACTGTCAGCAAAGCTCTCATGCAATGCAATACATGTCTATTGCATTGCATGAGAACAGTGATTAGAAAAATAAAAATTAATGTCCCATACAGGACTAAGTAAAAATGTAAAAAAAAGTCTAAAAAATGTTTTCAAACTGTTAAAAAAAAATCACAAAATAAAAATAAATAAATAAAATATTAAACCAATAAATTCGTATATTTATGCAAAAACAAAAAAAGTACACATATTTGGTATCGCCGCGTCCGAAACAACCCGATCTATAAAACTGTCACACTAATTAACTCCTTCTGGCACACCGTAAAAAAAATAAATAAAAAACGGAGCAAAAAATGATGCTTTTTCATCATATTGCCAAACAAAAAGTGGAATAAAATGCGATCAAAAAGCAAAATGGAAATAAAAATGGTACCGCTGAAGATGTCATCTTGTTCTGCAAAAAAAAGCCGAAAAATAAAAAAGTTATAGCTCTCAGAATAAAGCGATGTAAAAAAAATATTTTTTCTATAAAATTGCTTTGTGTGCCAAAACATAAGAAAAAAATATACAGTAAGTGTAGTATCACTGTAAACGTACTGACCCGAAGAATAACGCTGCCTTATCACTTTTACCACACGCAGAATGGCATAAAAAAAACCTCAAAAAACAATTCCTGAATTGTTGTTATTTGTTCATTTTACTTCCCAAAAAACGGAATAGAAAGCAATAAAAAAATGTCACATACCCAAAAATGGTAACAATAAAAATGTGAACTCGTCCCGCAAAAAACAAGCCCTCACATGACTCTGTCGGCCGAAATATGGAAAAATTATAGCTCTCAAAATATGGCGATGCAAAAACTAGATTTTGCAAAAAAAAGCATCTTTTAGTGTGCGACAGCTGTCAATTATAAAAACCCGATATAAATCTGGCATCTCTGTAATCGCACCGATCTGAAGAATAAAGTAATCTTATCAGTTATACCACACGAGGAACAGCGTAAAAAATAAATAAAACCAATTGTTCACCTGCTACTGATTTGTTTATTATGTCTCCCAAAGATCGCAGTATGGCTCTGCGCTGAGCACTTACACCAGAGTTTCCGTGTAAATCTCTGAAATACGTGATTCAGACGGAACCCATGACAGATTCCCTGTAATGAGAAATTGCAGTGGCTCCCCAAATGCGACATGGCGTCTGCTAATTATTCAAACAAATTTTACATTCAAAAAGTCAAATGGCGCTCCTTCCCTTCTGAACCCTGCAGTGCGCCAAAACAGTGGTTTTCCCGCACATAGGGGGTATCGGCATACTCAGGAGAAATTGCACAGCAAATTTCATGGTGCAATTTCTCCTGTTACCCTTATGATAATGCAAAATTAGGGGATGAAAAACATTTTTGTGGGAAAAATGTGAAAATTGTATTTTTAAGCCTCAATATTACAAACTTTTGTGAAGCACCTGAGGGTGCAAGGTGCTCACCACACATCTAGATAAGTTCCCTAAAGGGTCTAGTTTCCAAAATGGTGTCACTTGTGGGGGGTTTCCACTGTTTAGGCACATCAGGGGCTCCCAAAATGCAACATGGCGCCCGCTAATTATTCAAGCAAATTTTAAGTTCAAAAAGTCAAATGGCGCTCCTTCCCTTCCGAACCCTGCCGTGCACCCAAACAGTGGTTTTCCTCCACATGTGGGGTATCAGCTTACTCAGGATAAATTGCACAACAAATTTCATGGTGGAATTTCTCCTGTTACCCTTATGATAATGCACAATTAAGGGATGAAAAACATTTTTGTGGGAAAAATTTTATTTTTACAGCTCAATATTATAAACTTCTGTGAAGCACCTGGGGGTTCAAGGTGCTCACCACACTTCTAGATAAGTTCCTTAAGGGGTCTAGTTTCCAAAATGTGGGTGGTTTCCACTGTTTAGGCACATCAGGAGCTCTCCAAACGCAACATGGAATCTGCTAATTATTCAAACAAATTTTACATTCAAAAAGTCTAATGGCGCTCCTTCCCTTCCGAACCCTACACTGCGCCCAAACAGTGTTTTTTCCTCACATATGGGGTATCATCGTGCTCAGGAGAAATTGCACAACAAATTATGTAGTCCATTTTTTCCTCTTACCCTTGTGAAAATAAAAAAATTGTGTCTAAAGTAACATTTTTGTGAAAAAAAGTTAAATGTTCATTGTTTTCTTCCAAATTCCAAAAATTCCAGTGAAGCACCTGAAGGGTTAATAAACTTCTTGAATGTGGTTTTGAGCACCTTGAGCGGTGCAGTTTTTAGAATGGTGTCATTTTTGCATATTTTCTGTCATAAAGGCCCCTCAAAGTCACTTCAAATAAGATGTGGTCCCTAAAAAAATGGTTTTGCAAATTTTGTTGTAAAAATGAGAAATCGCTGGTCAAATTTAACCCTTAGAACTTCCTAACCCAAAAAAATGTTGGTTCCAAAATTGTGCTGATGTAAAGTAGACATGTGGGAAATGTTATTTATTAACTATTTTGTGTGACATATCTCTCTGATTTAAGGGCATGAAAATTCAAAGTTTGAAAATTGCAAAATTTTCAAAATTTTTGTCAAATTTCTGATTTTTTCACAAATAAACGCAAGTGATATAGAAGAAATTTTACCACTATCATGAAGTACAATATGTCACGAAAAAACAGTCTCAGAATCAGGGGAATCCGTTGAAGCGTTCCTGAGTAATTACTTCATAAAGTGACAGTGGTCAGAATTGAAAAAATTGGCCTGGTCACAAAGGCGAAAACAGGCTCTGGCGCGAAGTGGTTAAAAAAAAAATCCCATTATTAAGGAGCGGGTGTCCTATACTGTTATAGGGAATGCAGTAACTGTAAAACCTGCCCAAACTTTGGAAAAACCCCAATACACCTCTGAAGACACCAGAGGGACTGATTTAAAAAAATTTTTTCCCATTATTAAGGAGTGGGTCTCCTATACTGTTATAGCATATGCAGTAACTTTAAGGCCTGCCCAAAATTTGGAAAAAACCCAATACACATTTGAAGAAACCTAGAGGGCCTGGTTTAAATGTTTTTTTTTCCCATTATTATGGAGCGGGTATGCTATACTGTTATAGTGCATGCAGTAACTGTAAGGCCTGCCCAAAATTTGGAAAACCCCAATACACCTTTGAAGACACATAGCGGGCCTGATTTAAAAAAAATTCTCATTATTAAGGAGCGGGTCTCCTATACTGTTATAGTGTATGCAGTAACTGTAAGGCCTGCCCAAAATTTGGAAAAACCCCAATACACCTTTGAAGACACATAGAGGGCCTGATTTTAAAAAAAATCCCATTATTAAGGAGAGGGTCTCCTATACTGTTATAGTATATGCAGCCACTGTGAGGCCTGCCCAAAATTTGGAAAAAACCCAATACAACTTTGAAGACACCTAGAGGGACTGATTTAAAAAAATGTTTTCCCATTATTAAGGAGTGGGTCTCCTATACTGTTATAGTGTATGCAGTAACTGTAAGGCCTGCCCAAAATTTGGAAAAACCCCAATACACCTTTAAAGACACATAGAGGGCCTGGTTTAAATTTTTTTCCCATTATTAAGTAGCGGGTCTCCTATACTGTTATAGTGTATGCAGTACTTGTAAGGCCTGCCAAAAATTTGGAAAACCCCAATACACCTTTGAAGACACATAGATGGCCTGATTTAAAAAAAAATTCTCATTATTAAGGAGCGGGTGTCCTATACTGTTATAGCGTATGCAGTTACTGTAAGACCTGCCCAAAAATTGGAAAAATCCCAATACACCATTGAAGACACATAGAGGGCCTGATTTTAAAAAAATTCCCTTTATTTAGGAGCGGGTCTCCTATACTGTTATAGTGTATGCATGTATGCAGTAACTGTAAGGCCTGCCCAAAATTTTGAAAAACCCCAATACACCTTTGAAGACACATAGAGGGTGTGATTTAAAAAAAAAATTCCTATTATCAAGGATCGGGTCTCCTATAATGTTATAGTGTATGCAGTAACTGTAAGGCCTGCCCAAAATTTGAAAAAACCCCAGTACACCTCTGAAGACACATAGAGGGCTTAATTAAAAAAAAATTCCCATTATTAAGGAGCGAGACTCCTATAATGTTATAGCGTATGCAGTAATAGTAAGACTTGCCCAAAAAACTGGAAAAACCCCAATACAGCTTTGAAGACACATAGATGGCCTGATTTCAAATAAAGATTCCCATCATTAAGGAGCGGGTGTCCTATACTGTTATAGTGTATGCAGTAACTGTAAGGCCGGCCCAAAATTTGGAAAAACCCCAATACACCTTTGAAGAAACATAGAGGGCCTGATTTAAAAAAAAATCCCATTATTAAGGAACGGGTCTCCAATACTGTTATAGTGTATGCAGTAACTGTAAGGCCTGCCCAAAATTTGGAAAAACCCCAATACACCTTTGAAGACACATAGAGGGCTTGATTTAAAAAAAAATCCCATTATTAAGGAGCGGGTCTCCTATACTGTTATAGTGTATGCAGTAACTGTAAGGCCTGCCCAAAATTTGGAAAAACCCCAATACACCTTTAAAGACACATAGAGGGCCTGGTTTAAATTTTTTTTCCCATTATTAAGTAGCGGGTCTCCTATACTGTTATAGTGTATGCAGTACTTGTAAGGCCTGCCAAAAATTTGGAAAACCCCAATACACCTTTGAAGACACATAGATGGCCTGATTTAAAAAAAAATTCTCATTATTAAGGAGCGGGTGTCCTATACTGTTATAGCGTATGCAGTTACTGTAAGACCTGCCCAAAAATTGGAAAAATCCCAATACACCATTGAAGACACATAGAGGGCCTGATTTTAAAAAAATTCCCTTTATTTAGGAGCGGGTCTCCTATACTGTTATAGTGTATGCATGTATGCAGTAACTGTAAGGCCTGCCCAAAATTTTGAAAAACCCCAATACACCTTTGAAGACACATAGAGGGTGTGATTTAAAAAAAAAATTCCTATTATCAAGGATCGGGTCTCCTATATTGTTATAGTGTATGCAGTAACTGTAAGGCCTGCCCAAAATTTGAAAAAACCCCAGTACACCTCTGAAGACACATAGAGGGCTTAATTAAAAAAAAATTCCCATTATTAAGGAGCGAGACTCCTATAATGTTATAGCGTATGCAGTAATAGTAAGACTTGCCCAAAAAACTGGAAAAACCCCAATACAGCTTTGAAGACACATAGATGGCCTGATTTCAAATAAAGATTCCCATCATTAAGGAGCGGGTGTCCTATACTGTTATAGTGTATGCAGTAACTGTAAGGCCGGCCCAAAATTTGGAAAAACCCCAATACACCTTTGAAGAAACATAGAGGGCCTGATTTAAAAAAAAAATCCCATTATTAAGGAACGGGTCTCCAATACTGTTATAGTGTATGCAGTAACTGTAAGGCCTGCCCAAAATTTGGAAAAACCCCAATACACCTTTGAAGACACATAGAGGGCTTGATTTAAAAAAAAATCCCATTATTAAGGAGCGGGTCTCCTATACTGTTATAGTGTATGCAGTAACTTTAAGGCCTGCCCTAAATTTGGAAAACCCCAATACACCTTTAAAGATGCAGAGAGGGCCTGATTTAAAAAAAAAAATCCCGTTATTAAGGAGCAGGTCTCCTATACTGTTATAGTGTATACAGTAACTGTAAGGCCTGCCCAAAATTTGTAAAAACCCCAATACACCTTTGAAGACACATAGAAGGCCTGGTTTAAATTTTTTTTTCCCATTATTAAGGAGCTGGTCTCCTATACTGTTACAGTGTATGCAGAAACTGTAAGGCCTGTCCAAAATTTGGAACAATCCCAATACACCTTTGAAGACACATAGAGGGCCTAATTTAAAATAAAAATTCTGTTATTAAGGAGCGGATGTCCTATATTGTTATAGTGTATGGAGTAACTGTAAGGCCTGCCCAAAATTTTGGAAAACCCCATTACACCTTTCAAGACACATAGAGGGCATGATTTAAAAAAAAATATCCCATTATTAAGGAGCTGATCTCCTATACTGTTATAGTGTATGCAGTAACTGTAAGGCCTGCCAAAAATTTGGAAAAACCCCAATACACATTTGAAGACACATAGAGGACCTGATTTAAAATAAAAAATCCTATTACTAAGGAGGGGGACTCCTATACTGTTGTACTGTATGCAGTAACTGTAAGGCCTGCCCAAAATTTGGAAAAAAAAACAATACACCTTTGAATACACATAGAGGGCCTGATTTAAAAAAAAAATCCCATTATTAAGGAGCTGATCTCCTATAATGTTATAGTGTATTCAGTAACTATAAAGCCTGCCAAGAATTTGGGAAAACCCCAATATACCTTTGAAGACACATAGAGGGCTTAATTAAAAAAAAATCCCATTATTAAGGAGTGAAACTCCTATAATGTTATAGCGTATGCAGTAACTGTAAGGCCTGCCCAAAATTTGGAAAAACCCCAATACACCTTTGAAGACACATAGAGGGCCTGATTTAAAAAAAAAAATCCCATTTTTAAGAAGCTGGTGTCCTATACTGTTATAGTGTATGCAGTAACTGTAAGGCCTGCCCAAAATTTGGAAAAACCCCAATGCACCTTTGAAGACACATAGAGGGCCTGATTTAAAAAAAAAATCCCATTTTTAAGAAGCTGGTGTCCTATACTGTTATAGCGTATGCAGTAACTGTAAGGCCTGCCCAAAATTTGGAAAAACCCCAATACACCTTTGAAGACACATAGAGGGCCTGATTTAAAAAAATAATCCCATTTTTAAGAAGCTGGTGTCCTATACTGTTATAGTGTATGCAGTAACTGTAAGGCCTGCCCAAAATTTTTAAAAACCGCAGTACACCTTTGAAGACACATAGATGGTCTGATTTTTAAAAAAAAAGCCACTATTAAGGAGCGAATCTCCTATACTGTTAAAGCATATGCAGTAACTGGAAGACCTGCCCAAAATTTAGAAAAATCCCAATACAGCTTTGAAGACACATAGAGGGCCTGATTTAAATAAAAATTCCCATTATTAAAGAGTAGGTCTCCAATAGTGTTAATGCCCATGCAGTGACTGCAGGGCGTCCAAAAATTAGGACGCACTTCAATACCTCTTTGAAGAGACATAGAGGAGGACCTCAGTAAAAATTGTTCCCATTATAAAGGAGTGGGTCTCCTATACTGTTATTGCGTATGCAGTTACCGCAAGGGCTGCCAAAAAATAGGGCGCATTTCAATACCCCTTTAAATAGACGTAGAGGAGGTCCTCATTAAAAAAAATGTTACCATTGTTTTGGAATGGGTCTTCTATACTGGTAATGCCCATGCAGTGACTGCAAGGGCTGACAAAAAATTGGATGCACTCCAATACCCCTTTGAAGAGACGTAGAGGAGGTCCTCATTAAAAAAATTGTTACCATTGTTAAGAAATAGCTCTCCTATACTAGTAATGCCCATGCAGTGCATGCAAGGGCTAGCAAAAAATTAGACACACTACAATACCCCTTTGAAGAGACGTAGAGGAGGTCCTTATTAAAAAAATTGTTACCATTGTTAAAGAATGGGTCTCCTATACTGGTAATGCCCCTGCACTAAGTGCATGGGCTGAAAAATATTTACTCCTGGGGGGTATACATGAACCGAACATACTGTATAACATACAGAATGTTAGAGGTAGACTTCTGAAAAAATTTCCTATGGGCATCATAAACACCCTTACAAAAAAATGATGTGGATGTTGGTGGAGGATGAGGAGAAGGAGGAGGACAACAGAAAATAGAAAAAATTAGGAAGTGTATATGACGCACCCCCTGGGACATATTCCTTTCTTTCAGGGGAATACCCGGAGCCGGATCAGATGGGGGTTGTAGTCTTCCGAGTGGCTGTGACCCGGTCCGTGCCCAGGGTGTCAGACTCAGTTGTATGTGGCAGTCCTACAGATGTTACTAAGTTCTTAATGTCGACTACGCCACCCGTTGTGTTGCGGTCACTGTGGCCGCCGCTGCAGCAGGGTCCGCTGAGGCTGGTGGTGTTGGTGCAGCTTGATAGGATAACCCCCAACGGGAGGGGTATAGCCTCAGGGGGATCAGGTGCAGAGGATGGGGGTTGTGGTGATGCAGTGTAGACGACAATCAGAGACAGAGTCGGGTTATGCAGTTTAGGATGTTTACTCACTGCTGATGTTCCGGTCACTCCAGCTTCGAGTGACCTCCCGAGCCGTGCTGCGTCCACCAGGTTCTGGATCCAGCCAACCCCCAAATAAGTCCGGAGCGTGACCCTGAGCTCTCCTTCTGTCCTTTCTCTGGCCGTCCCCACTAGAGATCCACCCAGGTCCAGCTCCCTCGGGCCTTCTGTTGGGAGACCCTTGGCCTTGGGTTCCCTGACCCTCCACGTGGTATGCCTTCGGGGTGGATGTGGTGGGTGGCCGTGGCAGACGCTGCCCACGGCCTCCGGTCTCTGGCTGGGGTGTGTTTTTGCCCCCACCAGCTTGGGTTCCGGTACCCTGTGCCGACTCTTCACCCGGGGATTTAATTTGGGGTCTTAGAGTCCTTTCTTCTGTTTCCCCCTCTGGGTCTCTCTTTCTCCTCTCTCACTCTGGGTCTCTCTTCTCCTCCGCTCGCTGACTTTCTCTCTGCAACTGACCCCGTTCTTAGTTGGTGCCCACCTTATATACACCCTCTATGTGTGAGCTCAGGTGACCAGCACCCAATGAGCTCCTATCTTTACCCAGGCTGCTCCCCCTATCTGCCCCTACACTACTTGGGATGTACCACCCCCCTCCCACTCCAGCCAGGAACAGACTCGGTCGTACCTGCACATTTCTAAGTGGGAGTACCGTCGGTCTGCTCCCCGGAAATGGGATGTGTGTAGTGCATGCAGCCTACCGAGCTCAGTTCCACACTCCATCCTTACCCGGGAGTGGAATATCACACCTCTGGGTTGAGGTGCAATACCCCTGTAGCAGCCGAATCCTCAGGGTGCTACATTTCCCCCTGGTAAATCACAGCACGTCCTCGGGCTGTAAGACAAAAACATCACAAAACATACAAAAATTTTTATATAAACATAAACATATAAAACATATAAAACTTTATATAAATTAGCAGCATTAAACATTCTCGTCGTCTCTTGTTCCTCCTCCGGTCACTGGGCAACTGTTGACCGGGCAAAGTGCGACAGTTCCTTTCTTTAAGATGATTTAACAGTAAAACCAGTAGGGGGCGCTTTAGGACGCGCAACTATATACAAGGGTATGGCCGCTCTCAGTCCTCGGCCAGTTAAGGAGGGAAAGGGAATGGCTGCTCACAGTCCTCAGCCTGTGGGATTAAGGGTAAACGGGTGAACAGTTCACTCAGCTGGTCCCAACGGGGACTATATTAGCAATAACAGTTTCTTTATACCCCGGTCGGGTAACTATTTACAGCACCTGCTCTGCTGTACTCAACAACGTCTTCCTCCCGCTCCTTCTTTGGGGATCTCAGCTTCAGACCCGTCCGGATCCTCTTGCTCTTCCTCCTCACATCGCAGCTCCTCCTCTGTCAGGCGATGCACATGGAGGGCGTAAGGTCCTTTGGCACACTTGTGCCGGGTAAAGGTGACCTCGTTCCCGATATAAAGGTCACGACCTCTGTGCCCCTCCGGCAGATGGGACTCCACATCTCTGCGCGTGACAAAGACGTCGCCGGGGGTGTTGTGGTCTCTGATGAAGCCCCACCCATGCTGCATGTTGAACTTAATTACAGTCCCGGTGGTGCGGGGACTGTGCGCTGCACGGGGGTCCCTCCTGGTTCGGCTCTTCTGCTCGGCGCTCCTTATTTGGGCCTGTTGTTCCCGGACCCGCCTCTCTCTCCGCTCCCTCGCAAACTCCTCGAGCTGCTGTCGGCAGCACTCAGCACGCTCCGCTGCAGCTGCCCTGGTTTCTTGAGTGAACCCCATTAGGTCTTCTCCGGTGGGGTCCCACTCAAATTGGGTCTCTTCAAGCGGGGGCGAGATCCTTATCACGGGCTTCGGAGCCGGAATCAGGGGTGCACACATGGCCCCAACTCTCCTCTGGTGCTCCAGTTCATAATATTTCTGGGGCCAGATGAAAGGCTGCCCGTCCGGCCACGTGTGCTGGGCAAACAAGTCCTCTCCCAGACGCGGCACCCTTGGTTTTACGGGTGCGGGCGCGGTAGTGGTGGCGCCCGGGTTGCCCAGGCCTTGCGGCCAGGCGTGGGGCACCTGGAAGGTGAAGGGCACCGTTAGGACGGCGGCGCCCTGGGCTACCTGGCCTTGCGGCCAGGCCGGAGGCTCCGCGGAGGTAGGGGGCGCTGTTGGTGATGCGACGCCCGGGAATTCTAGGCCCTGCGACCAGGCTGGTGTTGCTTCCTGTTTTGCCACGCTCGGGGTCGTTGCGCATGGCGTCACAGGGGTCGCGGCGGCGGCTTCCGGTTGGGGCCTAGTCTGCGTCGGTGACATGGCGTTTTCGGGCACAGCAGGGGGACTTTCGGGCTCTGCGACGGGGAGCTGGGGCAGGTAAGCGGTGTCCCGGTTTGGGGTATAGACGTCCCCTTTACCTGCCTCCATGCGTTCGGCTCCCTTCTCGGCGCCGTCTCCGGCCTTGGGTCCTCCCGCGCCATCCTCAGAGGCGGTCTGTCTCCTCATCTTGGCTGGCGTGCTCCGGGTCTTGGTTTGCTGGGCCATCTCTCGGCTCCACTCCGCCAATGTCTCTCGCTGTACCCGGGCCATCCTCCGTGCGAGGCCCTCCAGGGCAGTCTGTGCACACTCCCGGTCTCGGGGGAGCTGTGCGAGGACCTCCACTAGGCCTAGTGGGGTCGTGGTTTCCAGCAGGCTCCTGACCAACGGGTCGGTGCTGCTCTGCTCTTCTTCCAGCAGGCTCCTGGCCAGCGGGCCGGTGCTGCTCTGCTCTCCTTCCTCTGTCTCTAGCAGGCTCCTGGCCAACGGGCCGGTGCTGCTCTGCTTTCTCGCCATCTCCGGGTAAGCTCCTCCGCTACTCTTCTCCAGGCTTCTTGCCTCCGGGTGCGCTCGCTCTAGACTCCTCCAGGCGGCACCCATCTTTTCTCTCTCCTTTCGTCTCCTCCCACTTCGAGGGCGGTCCCGGGGCCACTTGGTGATTGTCAGCTCCAGGGGCAGTTCTTTCACGCTGACAGACACCTCTAGCATCACAGTCTCTGTTGGTGGGGGTGGTTTCCACTTTTGGCGCCATTTTCGGTCCTGGCCCACGATGGGAGGTGGCCTCTCGCCACCCTCTGGCACGCCCATAATGGCGTCCGCTCTTCCAAGGCGGGAAACCTTTGGAAATGGCGGGAATCGCTTCCCAGTGGCGGGAAACTCTGCAGATGGCGGGAAAACGCTGTTAATGGCGGACAACCGGCTGGAATCGACTGGTGATGGGGTCCGATGGCGGGGACCCTCCGGAACCGGCAGGAGACTTCTTTCTGAGATAACGATGTTCTTTTCTTCAGGCACGCAGTACCCGGATGTTGCGGGCACGTAATCCTGCCGACTACGCCAAAGTTGACGCACCCCCTGGGACATATTCCTTTCTTTCAGGGGAATACCCGGAGCCGGATCAGATGGGGGTTGTAGTCTTCCGAGTGGCTGTGACCCGGTCCGTGCCCAGGGTGTCAGACTCAGTTGTATGTGGCAGTCCTACAGATGTTACTAAGTTCTTAATGTCGACTACGCCACCCGTTGTGTTGCGGTCACTGTGGCCGCCGCTGCAGCAGGGTCCGCTGAGGCTGGTGGTGTTGGTGCAGCTTGATAGGATAACCCCCAACGGGAGGGGTATAGCCTCAGGGGGATCAGGTGCAGAGGATGGGGGTTGTGGTGATGCAGTGTAGACGGCAATCAGAGACAGAGTCGGGTTATGCAGTTTAGGATGTTTACTCACTGCTGATGTTCCGGTCACTCCAGCTTCGAGTGACCTCCCGAGCCGTGCTGCGTCCACCAGGTTCTGGATCCAGCCAACCCCCAAATAAGTCCGGAGCGTGACCCTGAGCTCTCCTTCTGTCCTTTCTCTGGCCGTCCCCACTAGAGATCCACCCAGGTCCAGCTCCCTCGGGCCTTCTGTTGGGAGACCCTTGGCCTTGGGTTCCCTGACCCTCCACGTGGTATGCCTTCGGGGTGGATGTGGTGGGTGGCCGTGGCAGACGCTGCCCACGGCCTCCGGTCTCTGGCTGGGGTGTGTTTTTGCCCCCACCAGCTTGGGTTCCGGTACCCTGTGCCGACTCTTCACCCGGGGATTTGATTTGGGGTCTTAGAGTCCTTTCTTCTGTTTCCCCCTCTGGGTCTCTCTTTCTCCTCTCTCACTCTGGGTCTCTCTTCTCCTCCGCTCGCTGACTTTCTCTCTGCAACTGACCCTGTTCTTAGTTGGTGCCCACCTTATATACACCCTCTATGTGTGAGCTCAGGTGACCAGCACCCAATGAGCTCCTATCTTTACCCAGGCTGCTCCCCCTATCTGCCCCTACACTACTTGGGATGTACCACCCCCCTCCCACTCCAGCCAGGAACAGACTCGGTCGTACCTGCACATTTCTAAGTGGGAGTACCGTCGGTCTGCTCCCCGGAAATGGGATGTGTGTAGTGCATGCAGCCTACCGAGCTCAGTTCCACACTCCATCCTTACCCGGGAGTGGAATATCACACCTCTGGGTTGAGGTGCAATACCCCTGTAGCAGCCGAATCCTCAGGGTGCTACATATACCCATGTCTGGGTGTGAAGAGGTGCATGGGAATAGACCCCCCCCCAAAAAAAAGCCACTGGATTTGACTTTATGTTCCGCCTCTATCATCCGGTGGTATTCAGAAGTCTGGCCCAATACAGCCCTTGTTCATTTTTATAAGAATCAGTCTGTCAGCATTTTCAGTTGATAGGCTGATGCGCTTATCAGTTATAATGCTCCCGTGACACTAAAAACCCGCTCTGACAAAACACTAGCGGCAGGGCAGGCCAGGACCTCCAAAGCATAGAGAGCCAGTTCTTGCCACATGTCCAGCTTGGATACCCAATAATTATAAGGCACAGATGAATGACGGACATTGGTATGGTCAGCAAGGTACTCCTTCAGCATATTCCAAAACTTTTCCTTCCTTGTCAGAGTACCCGACACACCAGGGCCTGGGCGCTGGGAGGGTCTGAGAAAACTGTCCCACACCTTTGACAGTGTTATCCTGCCTCTGCTGTGTTGTATTTGTGTCTCCCTCGCCTGTACTCCTTGGTTATCCAAGGAACTGTGACCTCTGCCGCCACCGTTTTCAGATGGGAATTTTTTTTAATAATTCCTCAACAAGGGCCTTTTGGTACTGCAACATTTTACTAGATGTCCCCGCCATGGGAAGGAGAGATAGAAAGTTCTCCTTGTAGTGTGGGTCTAGAAGTCTGACCAACTAGTAATTACTGTTGGCCAAAATGCGTACAACGCGAGGGTCACAGGAAAGGCTGCTGTCCTCGCTCTGCATGTCACCTTGCCAGGTTTGGTTGGTGACTTCATCGTCCACCACCTCGTCTTCCACGTATGCACCCTGGGCCTCTTCCTGAATTGTTGGCAATAGTGTCTCATTATCTTCATCCACCTCTTGTGACAGTTTCCCACCATTGCCTTCATGTGACCGTGGCTGTTCAAATATTTGGGCATGCGATCTCCTCTTGTCCCGCTTGAAGCTGACTAGGCGAGAGGCCCGAATTTATAAATGGAAAAGTGAACAGCTGTTCAAAGTGTCCAAGTGTGGGATCAGTTGTCCCACGGCACTCTGCATGGTGGGAGGAAGGAGGATCAGGGTGAGGAACATTTGGTCCAGACTCATGACTACTGAAACTTGACCATGTGGAATACAGGGTGGTGGTGGTAGCGGTGGCAAACTGACTGGAAGCATTATCTGCTATCCAACCAATAACCTTTTCAAATTGCTCTATGTTCAATAGTGGTGTTCTGCGGTCCCCTATTAATTAGGACAGGAAGGTCGAGCGAGAAGATGTGGGTGTTTGTTGTGGCACAATTTCAGCTTGCCCACGGCCTCGGCCTCTGCATGCACCATCACCATCACGTCTAGTTCCCCGTCCCTTGCCCATTTTAAATGGAGGACAATATGAATTTGGAGCGAACTTATATGTGATCCGTGTGATGGACAAACCACAGTGTTAAATAGCTGGCCTGTAGGTAACTATTTTGAACAGCAAAAGGGTGCAAAAACTTTGCTGACACACAGAAACAAATTTTCACACTGCTCTGGCTTCAAAAGTGGTGTTCCATGGCCCCCTAGTAATTGGGACAGGAAGGTAGTTCGACATGATGTGGGTGTTTGTGGTGCTCCTTCAGCAGATACAGTTTCATCTTGCCCACGGCCTCGGCCTCTGTGTGCACCATAACCATCACGTCCACTTCCCTCTCCCTGCCACACACCATTACCATTTTAAATGGAGTGTAATATCTAGCCCGCTTCACAAAATGTCTGTATTGGTCAGCGACCAAGTGTGAATAGGTTCAACAAAACACAGATGGCTGACTTTAAATGGAGTATATTTGGCACGCTCCACAAAATGTCTGTATTATTACCGCAGTAATATGGGATCACATGTGATGATGGAAAAGTTTCTCTGCTTACACAATACAGCAATGTGAATAAAATAAAAAAAATCTGCCTGTATTCTGCTAACAAACAAATGGAGCAGAAAAATGAAGTACTGTCTTGCTTTTTAAGCAAATAATAAGGATTAAGAGCAAGAAAAAAATAGCCCTGATATGTAGGACTATGGATATCTGTAACAGCAGCAGCAAGCAGAAAGTGCAATGGATCCTATTGTGCTGTAAACACTGTCCACAAATCCTGCCTGCCTAACTCCTGCCATAACCCTCAGTAACATATGCAGCTGGATTAGTCCTCAGAAGGACTGTTAGTTTAGATGTATGTGTGTGTATATATATATATATATATATATGTATATATATATATATATATATATATACATATATACATCCGTGGAATACCTGACTAAAACCACCAATTCTGTCCCTCACTCAACAACAGCTCTCTCCACTCTGCCTGTTTCCAGGGTACACTGTGATGAGCATAGGGTCACCAGGTCTTATATAGACCTGATGACACAATGCGGCCAGCCAAACACTGTAATGGCACAACCAACATGTCTACATCATTACAGTGAGGGGCAGACAATTCCTGCATGTTAATTGGCTGTCTAAAGATCGCCAAACGTGTGGGGAGGGTACTCGAGCTCTGCCCGAGCATCCCGGAAATACTCGCCAAGCATCTTGAGCAGTGAGATGCTCGGGTGAGTACCGAGCAATGGCGAGCACGCTCGCTCATCACTAGTAATTATCCCTCTCTACTCTTCCTCGGTCAGACCTCATCTGGAATTTTGTGTCCAGTTCTGGGCACCAAATCTTAAAAAAGACATAAAAAAACTGGAGCAAGAGAAGAGCTTCCAGGATGGTGAGCGGAATTAAAACTGTCCTACGAGGAATAGTGAAAGAATATGGGAATATTTAGCTTGCAAAAAAGAAGGCTAAGAGGAGACTTAATAACTTTTTCTTCTTTTAACTAAATTGATCACACCTCTAGTACACATAAAATAGCCCCATGTGCATATTCCCATACAAGTATGCATATTATCGACACATTTCCTCTCAAATAGGATCATCAGGACAACGTACTTTCATTATGGCAGAAAAAATTGCTACAATAGACTTAGCTTGAAAGATGATTCAGTCATTCAGAGAGTCCAAAACACAGCAGGGGGAACAGTGTCCGTTCATGTGTATCAGAAGATCAGTTTCAGCCCTAAATAAATTTGGTAACCAGTAGTGTTGAGCGAACATGCTCGACACTGCTCGGTACTCGCCCGAGCATCACGCTACTCGGGATGTTCGGCGAGCACCAACCATTTCCGGGTTACTCGGGCGGGAGCTTGGGTCTCCGCCCTGCATGTTTGGCGCTCTTTGCAGAGCCAATGAACATGCAGGGATTGCCAGCCAGTCACTGTAATGCTGCAGCCATGTTGGGGTGTGGGCATTACAGTTATTGGCTAGCCGCACAGCGTCACCTCGAGTATTTAAAACCGGGCGCCGCCATCTTGGACATAGTCGCTCCGGATTAGACAGTGTAGGGACAGCGCTGCTGATTTAGGGAGAAATATAAACTGCGAAATAGTTAGTGTAGGGTCTGTAAAGGCTGCCAGAACAAACAAACAGTCCTTTTCAGGACTAATATCCATCCCAGATACCAGGCAGGCAGGCTGTATAGGAGACACAGTGGTTATACCAGCAAATGCTGCATTACAGTCCTGTGTGCTCCTGTTGCTGAAATTGCTGGACTTAGCACCAGGTGTCGGGGGCCAGGAAAAATCCTTTCTTTTCATCTAAATCCTCCTTCTTTTTCCTCCTTCACACTGTACAAATACCCGTCTTATTAACCTTTTGGTGTCCCCCCCCCCCCCAAAAAAAAGCGTGTCTCTGATTTTTCAGACACAAATATAACTGTTGAAAATAGTCTGGTGTAGGCTAGAGAAACAGAAGTGTTGTTTTGCACTTCCACGGGTCAAACCTCTGTATTATCCATTTTGGGCCATTTGTATCTAAAAAAAAAAACAGTTTGAGTGTGTCGCTCACTGTTCAGCCGCAAATATCTTTATTTAAAAAAGTGTGGTATACCCCAGTAAACAATAACTGTGGTTTTGCCATCCCACGGTAAAAAATCTCTATTATTCAGGTTTTGGTATATTTTCCGTAAAGAAAAACAGTAGTGTCTCCTGACTGTTGTGACACAAAAATATATCTGTTGAAAATAGTCTTGTGTAGGCCCGACATCCCAGTGTGGTTTCACAGTTCCACGGGTCAAATCGCTGTACTATCCAGTTTTGAGCCTTTGGTATCTAAAAAAAAAGCAGTTGAGTGTGTCGCTCACTGTTCAGCCGCAAATATCTCTATTTAAAAAAGTGTGGTAAACCCCAGTAAACAATAACTGTGGTTTTGCCATCCCACGGTAAAAAATCTCTATTATTCAGCTTTTGGTAGTTTTTTCCATAAAGAAAAACAGTAGTGTCTCCTGACTGTAGTGACACAAAAATATATCTGTTGAAAATAGTCTTGTGTAGGCCCGACATCCCAGTGTGGTTTCGGAGTTCCACGAGTCAAATCGCTGTACTATCCAGTTTTGGGCCTTTGGTATCTAAAAAAAAAGCAGTTTGAGTGTGTCGCTCACTGTTCAGCTGCAAATATCTTTATTTAAAAAAGTGTGGTATACCCCAGTAAACAATAACTGTGGTTTTGCCATCCCACGGTAAAAAATCTCTATTATT
This sequence comes from Phyllobates terribilis, assembly GCF_046119375.1. Taxonomy (NCBI): domain Eukaryota; kingdom Metazoa; phylum Chordata; class Amphibia; order Anura; family Dendrobatidae; genus Phyllobates; species Phyllobates terribilis. The sequence goes on along the minus strand of NW_027362771.1, from coordinate 79,495,337 downwards.
CAGCTTTTGGTAGTTTTTTCCGTAAAGAAAAACAGTAGTGTCTCCTGACTGTTGTGACGCAAAAATATATCTGTTGAAAATAGTCTTGTGTAAGCCCGACATCCCAGTGTGGTTTCGCAGATCCACAGTTCAAATCGCTGTACTATCCAGTTTTGGGCCTTTGGTATCTAAAAAAAAAGCAGTTTGAGTGTGTCGCTCACTGTTCAGCCGCAAATATCTCTATTTAAAAAAGTGTGGTATACCCCAGTAAACAATAACTGTGGTTTTGCCATCCCACGGTAAAAAATCTCAGCTTTTGGTAGTTTTTTCCGTAAAGAAAAACAGTAGTGTCTCCTGACTGTTGTGACACAATAATATATCTGTTGAAAATAGTCTTGTGTAGGCCCGACATCCCAGTGTGGTTTCGCAGTTCCACGGGTCAAATCGCTGTACTATCCAATTTTGGGCCTTTGGTATCTTAAAAAAAAGCAGTTGGAGTGTGTCGCTCACTGTTCAGCCGAAAATATCTCTATTTAAAAAAGTGTGGTATACCCCAGTAAACAATAACTGTGGTTTTGCCATCCCACGGTAAAACATCTCTATTATTCAGCTTTTGGTAGTTTTTTCCGTAAAGAAAAACAGCAGTGTCTCCTGACTGTTGTGACACAAAAATATATCTGTTGAAAATAGTCTTGTGTAGGCCCGACATCCCAGTGTGGTTTCGCAGTTCCACGGGTCAAATCGCTGTACTATCCAGTTTTGGGCCTTTGGAATCTAAAAAAAAAGCAGTTTGAGTGTGTCGCTCACTGTTCAGCCGCAAATATCTCTATTTAAATTAGTGTGGTATACCCCAGTAAACAATAACTGTGGTTTTCCTCTTCCACGGTTCTTATCTACTCTTTATTACGCTTTTTCCATTGATAGTGCAAGTGTAAGCTATTTTACTTCATTTACAATGGGCAAGGCACGTGGCAAGGGTCGTGGAAGTGGACGTTCTGGTGATGGTTTGTGCAGAGGACGGGGCCGTGGCCAAGGTGAAAATGTGCCACAACCAACAGCCACATCTTCTCGCTCCCACTTCTTGACCGAATTACTAGGGAAGCACAGAACAACACCAGTATTGAGAACTGATCAGTGTGAACAGGTTGTTAATTGGATAGCAGAAAATACTTCCAGTTACCTGGGCACCACCACCTCCAGTCTGTCTTCCACACGGTCAACTCTTAGTAGCCGTGAGTCTCGACCGCATACTCCTCCTCACCCTGATGCTCCTTCCTCCCACCATGCCGAGTGTCGTCAGACAGCAAGTGATCCCACACTTGGACACTCTGAAGAGCTGTTCACTGGTCCATTTCCATATTTGGGCCCCTCGCCTGATGCGCTTGAAGTGGTGGAAGAGGAGATCCCATGTTGCGATGCCCAATTATTTGAACAGTCACGGCCACAGGAAGTTGACGTTGGCAATCTGTCACAAGAGGTGGACGATGACGAGACACAATTGCCAGGAAGTGAGGAGGAGGATCGTGGTGCGCAAGTGGAAGAGGAGGAGGTGGTGGAAGAGGAGGAGGTGGTGGATGATCTAGTAACTGACCCAACGTGGAAGGAGGACATGCAGAGTGAGGCTAGCAGCACACAGGGGGAGGGAGGCAGAGTACCCCAACAGGCAGGAAGAAGCAGTGTGGTGGCCGCAGACAGAAGGCAGGCAAACGTTCCCCGTAACACCAACACGAGGGACGTTGCCAGTACAAGCGGTAGGTCTTCCAGAGTCTGGAATTTTTTTAAAGACTCCGCTGATAACCCCAAAAAGGCCATATGTTCCACCTGCCATGCCAGCATCAGCAGGGGTGACAAAACTACCAGCCTGACCACCACCAGCATGATCAGGCACATGGCAGCAAAGCACCCGACTTTGTGGGGCGAAACCCAGGGTCCACGACCAGTGTCAGCGGGTGTCACTACTGCTTCTTCCACTGTTGTGCGTGCAATAGAACCCCCTGTTGTTTGTGCAAGGCAATCCCCTGTCCATACTGCATGTAAAGATGCCCCCTCCTCTCAGTCTTCACTTGTTATGGCAGTTTCTCAAAAAACAGCATCAACGTCCACGTCCAAGACCCACCGCAGCGTTCAATTGTCCATATCCCAGACCTTTGAACGAAAGCGGAAATTCGCAGCTAACGCTCCACAGGCCACAGTCCTAAATTCGCACATTTCACGACTGCTTGCGTTGGAAATGCTGCCTCTTAGGCTGGTGGAGACGGAATCCTTCTGCAATCTTATGGCGGTGGCCGTCCCTCGGTACTCGGTCCCCAGCCGACACTATTTTGCCCGGTGTGCCATCCCCGCACTACACAAGCACGTGTCCCAAAGCATCTGCCGTGCCCTCAACAATGCAGTTACTGGGAGAGTCCACCTGACAACGGACACGTGGACAAGTGCTTGTGGCCAGGGACGGTGCATCTCTCTGACGGCACACTGGGTAAACATAGTGGAAGCCGGGACCCAGTCGGACCTTGGGACGGAACACATCCTCCCCACACCGAGGATTGCGGGCCCTATGTCAGTCAGAGTTGCCCCCACAGTGTACAGCTCCTGCGCATCCTCCTCCTCCTCCTCCTCATTTTCAGCCTCCATCTCAGATATCACCACATCAGTTACAAGCTGGAAGCATTGCAGTACTGCCTCCGCCTAGCGGCAACAGGCTGTGCTAAAACTCATAAGCTTAGGTGATAAACCTCACACTGTTTGTGAGTTGTGGACAGCTGTGAAAGAGCAGGCAGATCTGTGGCTGAGACCGCTGAACCTACATCCCGGCATGGTCGTGTGTGACAATGGCCGTAACCTGGTGGCGGCTCTAAGGCGAGGTGAGATCACACACGTACCATGCCTGGCTCATGTGCTTATCCTCGTGGTTCAGCGGTTTCTTAAATCATACCCCGAGTTGCCAGATCTGCTCGTGAAAGTACGCCGCCTGTCAGCTCATTTTCGCAAGTCGGCTACAGCTTCCACCACCCTTGCTGTGTTGCAGCAGCGTTTGCAGCTTCCGGCACACCAACTGGTGTGTGATGTCCCCACACGTTGGAACTCTACCCTCCACATGTTGCAAAGGATTTGTGAGCAGAAGAGAGCAGTTGTGGAGTACCAGCTGCAACAAGGCCGTCGATATTCAGGTCAGACTCCACACATAAGACCTCAGGAGTGGACCTGGATGTCTGACATATGTACCATCCTGACAAACTTTGAGGAGGCCACCAAGATGGTGAGTGGCGATGACGCCATCATTAGTGTCAGCATCCCACTTGTCTGTCTTTTGCATCGCTCTCTGCAGAGAATTAAAGAGGAGGCATTGCAGCCAGAGTATGATGAGATGGATCAAGAAGCCATAGCGGGTGATTACACACAGCCCAGCCTCATCTTATCCCAACGTGCATTGGGGGACAATGAGGGAGAGGAGGAGGAGGAGGAGGAAGAACAGGAGCTGCTATCATGCGTTGTAGATGGTAGTACCTGTACAACTGTCATACCGTCGGTTCAGCGTGGGTGGCCTGAGGACAGGGGGGAGGAGGAAGAGGAGGAGGAGGAGAGCATGGTCAGTCGTCATCTTGGTGAGGACACGGAAATCTTGCCCGTTACCAGTCTGGCACGCATGGCTGACTTTATGTTACTCTGCCTTAACAGTGACCCTCGCATTTTCAAAATGTTGGGTGACAGTCATTACTGGTTGGTGACACTTGTAGACCCCCGCTACAAGGAGAACTTTCACTCTCTTATTCCTGAGGTGGAGAGGTCTACAAAAATGGGGCAGTACCAGAAGGCCCTTGCTGCAGAACTCTTAAAAAAATTCCCATCTGAACACGCTAGCAGCAGAGGTCACAGTTCGTTGCCCAACCAAGGCGTACAGGCATGAGAGATGCAACTCCAATCCAGCAGAGGCAGGGGAACACTGTCAACGTTCTGGGACAGTTTTCTGACACCCGCCCAACTTACAGGCCCTGAGGCACGGGGTACTCTCACAAGGAGTGGAAAGTTTCAAAAGATGGTGAGGGAGTACCTTGCCGACCATACCAGCGTCCTCCGTGATTCCTCTGTGCCTTTTAATTATTGGGTATCCAAGCTGGACACTTGGAATGAACTCGCTCTGTATGCCTTGGAGATCCTGGCCTGCCCTGCCGCTAGCGTGTTATCGGAGCGTGTTTTTTTTTAGTGCCGCTGGGGGAATTATAACTGATAAGCGCACTCGCCTGTCAACTGACAATGCTGACAAGCTGACCCTTATCAAAATGAACAAGGGCTGGATTGGGCCAGACTTCTCATCACCACCAAATGACAGCAGAGTAACATAAAGTCAAATCCACTGTGTTATTTCGGGAGGTGTATTCACATGCACCGCTTCACACCCACACATGGGTATACACTTCCTCGTTTCGGCTGTTTTATCTTCTTCTCCTTATCCTCAGCCTCCACCACCACTATACCACCAGGGTGCCAGCATTGCAAGTTCCTCCGTCCTTATTTTTGGCAGCTTTTGCTTGCAAGGCATAAGCAAATACTATGGGACACCCACTCCCCAATAATTGGACTTATGTTTGTAATATACTGTACTGCATGGCTCTTGTAAGGGGCATTGCAAGTTGCTCCAACCTAATTTTTGGCAGCTTTTGCTTGGAAAGCATAAGCAAATACTATGGGACACCCACTCTCCAATAATGGGACTTATGTTTGTAATATGCTGTACTGCATGGCTCTTGTAAGGGGCATTGCAAGTTGCTCCGTCCTAATTTTTGGCAGCTTTTGCTTGGAAAGCATAAGCAAATACCATGGGACATCCACTCCCCAATAATGGGACTTATGTTTGTAATATGCTGTACTGCATGGCTCTTGTAAGGGGAATTGCAAGTTGCTCCGTCCTAATTTTTGGCAGCTTTTGCTTGGAAAGCATAAGCAAATACTATGGGACACCCACTCCCCAATAATGGGACTTATGTTTGTAATATGCTGTACTGCATGGCTCTTGTAAGGGGCATTGCAAGTTGCTCCGTCCTAATTTTTGGCAGCTTTTGCTTGGAAAGCATAAGCAAATACTATGGGACACCCACTCCCCAATAATGGGACTTATGTTTGTAATATGCTGTACTGCATGGCTCTTGTAAGGGGCATTGCAAGTTGCTCCGTCCTAATTTTTGGCAGCTTTTGCTTGGAAAGCATAAGCAAATACCATGGGACACCCACTCCCCAATAATGGGACTTATGTTTGTAATATGCTGTACTGTATGGCTCTTGTAAGGGGCATTGCAAGTTGCTCCGTCCTAATTTTTGGCAGCTTTTGCTTGGAAAGCATAAGCAAATACTATGGGACACCCACTCCCCAATAATGGGACTTATGTTTGTAATATGCTGTACTGCATGGCTTTTGTAAGGGGCATTGCAAGTTGCTCCGTCCTAATTTTTGGCAGCTTTTGCTTGCAAGGCATAAGCAAATACTATGGGACACCCACTCCCCAATAATGGGACTTATGTTTGTAATATGCTGTACTGCATGGCTCTTGTAAGGGGAATTGCAAGTTGCTCCATCCTAATTTTTGGCAGCTTTTGCTTGCAAGGCATAAGCAAATACTATGGGACACCCACTCCCCAATAATGGGACTTATGTTTGTAATATGCTGTACTGCATGGCTCTTGTAAGGGGCATTGCAAGTTGCTCCGTCCTAATTTTTGGCAGCTTTTGCTTGCAAGGCATAAGCAAATACTATGGGACACCCACTCCCCAATAATGGGACTTATGTTTGTAATATGCTGTACTGCATGTGACGCGCCCCCTGGGCCGTGTGTACACGTTTGTGGGATACCCGGTGCCGGGTCTCTGGGGTCTGTAGTCTCCGTGGCGGTGACCCGGTCCCATGGCTCAGGCTGGTCAAACCAGTGGCAGCCTTTCTTAGGTTTTGAGGTTAATTGTCCGACTGCGCCACCCGTGGATTGCGGTCAGGGAGTACCACCGCTGCGAGGCAGACCGCTGAGGCTGGTGTTGTGTGCGCAGCAGAGAATGGGATAACTCCCCACGGGAGGAGTATAGCCTCAGGGCAGTGAGTGTGGATGATGGGGGTGATGGTGCACGAACGCAGCAGGAATGACTCAGAGTCTTTGCAGTGCAGTTCAGGGTCTTTACTGATGATTATAAGGTAGACCCTTCCGGGAGTACTGGCTAGCATAAGAGGCCTGGTCAGTCTGTGAGCAAGCAGGAGTTCCCCTGGCCAGGTGGAGTTGTAGGCCTCCCCATCTGTCTGCACTCTTCCTGGCTACCTTGTTGTAAGCGGGTAGAAGTAGCCCACGTCCCTGAGTGTACCGTGTAGTGCTCACCCGTATGGCTGGTGACTTGGAGCCTTCTGTTAGCCTCCGCTCCACGACAGCGGTGCTGGTCCCTTGCTTGTGACTGAGCCTCCGGGCTTCTATGGCCAGAGGACCTGAAATCCCCTGCCGGCTGGTTTCTGCTGCTGGATATATAAGTCCTCACAGCCTCGGACTCCTGTGTCCGGTTCCTATTGTCTTCTGCCAGGGCGAGCTCTGCTCAGCTTCCAGCCCCTGGTCTTTAGCTCCTAGCTCCAACAGAGCTCCTTGCTGTTACTTTCCCTTGCTCTCACTCTGACTCTGACTGTTCTCTGTTCTCTGACTCACTCAACCCCGCCCCAGATCCAGTTTATAAGGGCAGAATTCTTCCCTCCCAGGACTGGGGCAGGAGGATGTTGCATGTTTAAGGGATCCTGACCAGGAAACCTCCCACTTGCTCTCCGACGTAATATCTCTATTACTGTGGTGACCAGACCCCTGGGGTGCCACACATGGCTCTTGTAAGGGGCATTGCAGCTCCTCATAATTTTTGGAAAGCCTTCCATTCACTGCTTAGGCCAACAGTGCACAGGAGACCCAGTTGCTATAAATGGAAAAAAAGGTTTAGTTAACGCCCTCTGACCTCCATGTCATTTCCAAGGGGCATTGGAGTGCCTCAAAATTTTTGGTAGGCATTGCACTCACTGAAGGCCTATAACTGTGTAGCTGAACCGCTCCTTTTGTTACAGAAACATATCCTACAAGACATATGTGGTTGACTGGCCTGATATTGATGTGAATGGTCCCTGTTCCTCCTGCTCTTTCTCCTTTGCCACTACCTCATCCATCATTTATCACCTGAAGCTTTGTTTTAACGGGAGTCATAGAACTTGGATAGTAGCAGGAAAACATCCAGCAATCCTCGGAGGAGGTAGGATATGCGCCAAAATGCTGACCACCTCAGGCCTAGTCGCTACTACATACATGCGCTTGCATTACAACAAAACAAAGCAGATGCTAACTTCTATCATCCTTATCATGCTCCTCACCTTGGCACTCTCAACTCCCCTGATGGAGAAGCCAGGGCCCACCGGAGGAGTCTGATAGTCCGGTGGGCTCGGCCAATGCTGCCCTAAAGCAGGCCAGGCTAAGAAAAGTGTGGGAAAGGTTACCGGGACAAATAGGGGTGGCTGGGGACTGAGTATGGACACCCGGCCACCCCCTGGAGGCTGGGGAGCAAGCGAGGACACCCGGCCACCAGGCGGCTGGGGACTGAGTATGGATACCAGGCCGCCGACACAGCCATGGCGTGGTGGCCAGATTCTGCCTCCACATGCCTAAAAGGCCCAATTTAAAGTTCAAGCAAGCAAGCAGTATGGTATTGCAGCCTGGGGGTGGGTGGGTGGCAGGCTGCATACTTGCGCTTGCATTGCAAGGAATGGGAGAGGTACAATTGAACACTGCCCTGGGACAAGGACTTGAATGGGGATAGTTGCAAGTCTGCAACGACAGGTGCAAGGTGGGAGGCATCTTCGCATGTACCATGAACAGGGGTTTGGCATGCACACACTACAGTGGAATAGGCTCTCCTTCCCACTAAATGCACTGGGGAGGGCACAGGTAATGTTTTGGTATACGCGCTTAATCTTATGTATAAGGCACACCAGGACAAATAGGGGCGGCTGAGGACTGAGTATGGATACCTCACTGCCGAAGAAGCCATGAGGTAGTGGCCAGCTTCGGCTTCCTCCAAACTAAAAGGCCCCATTTCAAGTGCAAGCTAGCAGTATGGAATTGCAGTCTGGGGGTGGGTGGGTGGCAGGCTGCACACTTACACTTGCATTAAAAGAAAACATAGCAGATGCTAACTTCTGTCATCATCTTCATGCTCCTCACCTTGGCACTCTCAACTCCACCGATGGAGAAGTCAGGGCCCACTGGAGGAGTCTGGTTCCCTGGTGGGCTCGTCCAATACTGCCTAAATCAGGCCGGGCTAAGAAAAGTGTGTGGGGGGATGTTCCAAGGAGAAATAGGGGCGGCTGGGGACCGTTTATGGACACCCGGCTGCCCCCAGGCGGCTGGGGACCGTGTGTGGACACCCGGCCGCAGGGCGGCTGCGGACCGAGTATGGACACCTGGCCGCCGGGCAGCTGGGGACTGAGTATGGATTCCAGGCCGCCGGGCAGCTGGGGACTGAGTATGGATTCCAGGCCGCCAACACAGCCATGACGTGGTGGCCAGATTCCGCCTCCACATGCCTAAAAGGCCCAATTTCAAGTTCAAGAAAGCAGTATGGCATTGCAGCCTGGGGGTGGGTGGGTGGCAGGCTGCATACTTGCGCTTGCATTGCAAGGAATGGGGGAGGTACAATTGAACATTGCCCTGGGACTAGAACTTGCATGGGGATAGTTGCAAGTCTGCATCTTCTGATGCGGCAAGGATCACTTATGATGGGCACACTTTTAGACAGTGACCTGGGAGTCAGAGATGCTTCCAGGGGTATTCCCCATGCTGTTCCCATGTCTTTTCAGCACTTTATGCATGTGTCACACAGCACATGGCCAGATAAGGTTGTAAAATGTTAAAATGACATTTCCCGGTGAATGCATTTGTCATAGTTGAAAGCAATACAAAAGTGCAAAAATGCATAAAAAATGCTACTTGTGAACATAGCCGAAGGTGTGGAGGAGTATTTTTGTTTTTGGTCATTTATTTTAACTAATACACAAGTCTTTTCCCTGGAAAGGATGTTCCTTAACATATTTCACAGGAAAAAAGTTTCACTTTCGTTTTTGAACGTTTTATTGTGAGCCCGTAAAAGTGGCTTAATACCTCTGACCACGTTGTTGACAGCAGTGACCTGGGGGTCAGAAATGCTTCCTGGGGCAATCCCCATGCTGTCCCCATGTCATTTGAGCACTGTCACTATCGTTTTGGGCACTTGTTAGGCTTTTAAAAGACTGCCGGGGGTGCCACCGCAAAAATGCTCGAGTCTCCCATAGACTAACATTGGGCTCGTTGCTCGGGTCGAGCACCCGAGTATCACGGCGAGCTCGGCCCGAGCTTCGAGCACCCGAGCATTTTAGTGCTCGCTCAACACTAGTAACCAGCCCTCTATTTATAGGAGTTCTATCTCCTTCCTTAAGCATAGAATGCGGGTACGGATGTCATATAATTCCCATTAGTAGTTTGGTGGAACGCCATTGTGTTCCACCTAATATAGGCACCTCGCTGTTACCTTACAACGTCGTCCCTCAGCAGTGTGTGTCATCGCACTTCAGCGTATGCGCAGATTAAATTGTATACATAGATCATCGCCCCTCCATATGGCACGTCACTCTACAGCCATGCATGCGTAGACTCAAAAGATAGCGACATGCATATGCGTTCTATCCTGCACCTGTGCAGCAGCTTTCTATGTATCAACCTGATTCATGAAAGCGTCAAACCGGTCCTGAGGTACTGCATTATCCATTAACAGTCTCCCAATACCCAGCTTCCAGCTTAAAATGAGCAATGCATTGGGTCAATACCTATTATAGAGAGATTATAATATGATTACCAAAAGGACAACGCAAATGACAGATAATCGATCATGATGTACTTAAAAGGTCCATATTCAAATAAATAAATAACTAAAAAAAAACTTTTACCAATGTTAGAAAAGGATTGTGGCCAAAATCAATCAAAGTCAGTGGGCCTAAAAGTGGGTCTCCTTAACAAAGGCAAAAAACAAAGAATACCTAGGTGAGAATAGAGAAAAAGGAGAAGGATGGGGGAAATTCTAGATGAAACAGCCAAATTGAAGTTGCTCATTCAGACTATCGGGCTTTACACTTTTCATCCGGTAAATCCATGTAGCCTCTTTTTGTAATATTGTTCGGTCCCAGTAATCATTCTTTGGAGGTGGCACCCCCACCTCAATGGCTGAAAAATTGAAACTCTCCAAATGACCTCCATGAGTCCCCCTTATATGATAAGATATCGGGGTGTCAGGTGTATTCATAATGTCACCTCTCTGGATGACTGAATCATCTTTCAAGATAAGTCTATTGTGTACTAGAGGTGTACATCATTCTTGATTTATTTGGGCAGGGTTGCAAGTATATGTATATAGGGGTATTGTCCTCTGTAACCACACAGTAATAGTTTTTTTTATATGTATTTTACTTTGTTGTACAACTTACTTTAGTTTAGTAATATTGGGGCATATTCTGAATGTAAGAAATCATTACATTATAGCTGTGGTATTTACCAAATATAAGAGAGTCTATCAATTCTATTGGAATAAGCTATAGAGTGATTCTCACCAAGATAATTTTATTTAGGTGATTCTTCTTTATCTACTATAAGGGTATTAGAAAAAGAGTTTATTGTGCCTTAGTACAGGTTGTACATGTATAGAAATGTCAGATATCTCCTGTAGTGATGAGCGAGAATGCTCGCTATTGCTCAGTACTCGCCCGAGCATGTCAAGCAGTGTTTGGTGCCCCTTAGAGAGCAAATGAACATGCAGGGATTGTCTGCCACTCACTGTAATGCCGTAGCTTGGTTGTGGCATTACAGTGATTGGCTGGCCGCATAGAATCATAGGGTCTATATGTGCTCATCACAGTCAAACCTTCAGACAGGCAGAATAGGGAGAGGTGCTGCTGTGTGAGGGACAGAATTGGCCGTGTAATAGTTAGGTATAGGTATTCCACACCAGGGTACATATATTATCCATCTGAACTAACAGTCCTTCTGAGGACTAATCCAGCTGCATATATGCAGCTGTGATAGCAGGAGTTAGGCAGGCAGAGAAATTTGTGAACACTATCCAGCACAATAGTGTCTATTGCATGTTCTGCCTGCTCCTTCTGATGCAGATATCCATAGACATAGCCCCAGATATCAGGGGCCAGTGCTAATTTTTTTTTCATCTTAATCCTGATTATTTTCTAAAAAAGTAATAGTGTCCAACATTTTACTGCTCCATTTGCTTTTTAGCACTGCAGAATACAGCCAGATCTTTTCCATCATCAAACGTAATCCCATATTACAGCGATAAAAATCCAGAAATTTGTAGTGAACGTTGAAAATATTGTCCTCCATTTACAGTTTGGCAGCAGTGTGTGTTAGTGAAGCTATTCACACGTTGTCACTGGCAATAACAGGAAACTACAAGCCCGATATTTAAAACCGTGGGGGTCCGTCAGACGTATCACATATAATTGCGGTACAAATCCAGCAAATTGTAGTGACCGTGCAAAATATTGTCCTCCATTTACAGTTTGGAAGCAGCGTGTCAGTGAAGCTGTTCACACGTGGTCGCTGGCAATAATAGGAAACTACAATCCCGCTATTTAAAACCGTGGGCGTCCATCAGACGTATCACATATAACTGCAATATAAATCCAGCCATTTGTAGCGACCGCGCAAAATATTGTCCTCAATTTACAGTTTGGCAGCAGCGTGGCAGTGAAGCTATTCACACGTGGTTGCTGGCAATAATAGGAAACTGCAAGCCCGATATTTAAAGCCGTGGGTGTCCGTCAGACATATCACATATAACTGCAGTACAAATCCAGCCATTTGTAGCGACCGTGCAAAATATTGTCCCCCATTTACAGTTTGGCAGCAACGTGTCAGTGAAGCTGTTCACACGTGGTCGCTGGCAATAATAGGAGACTACAAGTCCGTTATTTAAAACCGTGGGCGTCCGTCAGACGTATCACATTTACTTGTAGTAAAAATCCAGCCATTTGGAGCGACCATGCAAAACATTGTCCCCCATTTATAGTTTGGCGGCAGCGTGTCAGTGAAGCTATTCACACCTGGTTGCTGGCAATAATAGGAAACTACAAGCCCGCTATTTAAAACCATGGGCGTCAGTAAGATGTATCACATATAACTGCAGTACAAATCCAGCCATTTGTAGCGACTGTGCAAAATATTGTCCTCTATTTACAGTTTGGCAGCAGCGTGTCAGTGAAGCTATTCATATGTGGTCGCTGGCAATAATAGGACACTACAAGCTCGCTATTTAAAACCATGGGCGTCCGTAAGACGTATCACATATAACTGCAGTACAAATCCAGCCATTTGTAGCGACCGTGCAAATTATTGTCCCCCATTTACAGTTTTCAGCAGTGTGTCAGTGAAGCTATTCACATGTGGTTGCTGGCAATAATAGGAAACTACAAGCCCACTATTTAAAACTGTAGGCGTCCGTCAGACGTATCACATATAGCTGCGATACAAATCCAGCCATTTGTAGCAACCATGCAAAATATTGTCCTCCATTTACAATTTGGCAGCAGCGTGTCAGTGAAGCTATTCACACATGGTCACTGGCAATAATGGGAAACTACAAGCCCGCTATTTAACACCGTGGGCGTCCATCAGACGTATCACATATAACTGAGGTAAAAATCTAGAAATTTGTAGCGACTGTGCAAAATATTGTCCTCCATTTACAGTTTGGCAGCAGCGTGTCAGTGAAGCTATTCACACATGGTCGCTGGCAATAATAGGAAACTACAAGCCCGCTATTTAACACCGTAGGTGTCCGTCAGACGTATCACATATAACTGCGATACAAATCCAGCCATTTGTAGAAACCGTGCAAAATATTATCCTCCATTTAAAATGGACAAGGCGCGTGCCAAGGGATGGGGAAGTGGACGTTATGGTGATGGAGCATGCAGAGGCCGAGGCCGTGGGCAATCTGAAATTGTGCCAAACACCCACATCTTTTCGCCCGACCTTCCTGTCCCAATTACTAGGGGACCACAGCACACCACTACTGAACCCAGGACAGTGTCAAAAGGTTGTTGGCTGGATAGCAAATAATGCTTCTAGTCCCTTTGCCACCACCACCACCACCCTGTCTTCCACACGGTCAAGTCTCAGTAGCCGTGAGTCTGGACCGCATATTCCTCGAGTGCCCGGAGACAACTGATCCCACACTTGGACACTCCGAAGATTTGCTCACTTTTCCATTTATAGATTCGGGCCTCTCGCCTGGCCAGCATCAAGCAGGGCAAGAGGAGAACGCATGTAGCGATGTCCAAATATTTGAGCAACCACGGTCACATGAAGGCAACGGTGGGAAAGTGCAATTACTGTCGCAAGAGGTGGATGATGATGAGACACAATTGCCAGAAAGTCAGGAGGAGGATGAGGGCACTTAAGTGGAAGACGAGGTGGTGGATGATGAAGTCACTGACCCAACCTGGCAAGGTGACATGCAGAGCGAGAACAGCAACACACAGGGAGAGGGAGGCATAACACCACAACAGGCAGGAACAAGCAGTGTGGTGGCCATAGACACAAGGTGGGCAACCGTTCCCCGGAACATCAACACAACGGGAGTTGCCAGTACACCTGTTAGGTTTTCCCAAGTCAGGTTGTTTTTTAAAGATGATGCAGATAACCCCAAAAAGGTCATTTGCACCATCTGCCAGGCCAGCATCAGGAGGGATAGCAAAACTAGCAGCCTGACCAACCACCAGCATGCTCAAGCACATGACAGCAAAGCACCCAACTACGTGGGCCGAATGCCAGGGCCCAGAAACAGTGTCTGCGGGTGACACTACTGCTTGTTCCGCAAATACGCAGCCAACACCCCACAGGCCACACTACTAAACTCACACATTTTGCGAATGCTTGCATTCAAAATGTTGAGTTTTAGGCTCGTGGAGACAGAAGCTTTCTGCAACCTGATGGCGACGGCCATCCCTTGGTACTCGGCCCTCAACTGCCACTATTTCTCCCGATGTGCTGTCCCCGCATTACACAAGCTCGTGTCCCAGAACATTAGCCGTGCCCTCAACAATGCAGTTATTGAGAAGGTCCACCCAACCACGGTACATTTTGTTGATGCACACAGGGTTAATATGGTGGAATCCGGGACCCAGTCGGACCTTGGGACGGAACACGTTCTCCCGACACCGAGGATTGCAGGCCCTAGGTCAATCAGGGTTGCCCCCACATTCTACAGCTCCTGCACCTCCTCCTCTTCAGCCTCCATCTCCGAAATGACCACATCATTCAGAATCTGGAAGCACTGCAGCACTGCCTCGGCCAAGCGGCAACAGGCTGTGCTGAAGCAAATATGCTTAGGTGACAAACCGCACACCGCTGAAGAGTTGTGGGCAGCTCTGAAAGAGCGAGCAGATCTGTGTCTGTCACCACTGAACCTACAGCCAGGCATGGTCCTGTGTGACAATAGCCAGAACCTGGTGGCGGCTCTGAAGCGAGGTGAGCTCACACACGTACCATGCCTGGCCCATGTGCTCAACCTCATGGTTCAGCGTTTTTTTCAAAATCTACCTGGACCTGCAGGATCTGCTTGTCAAAGTACGGCGCATGTGTGTGCCCATTTTACAAAGTCAGGTACAGCTTATGTCAACATTGCGGTGCTTCAACAGCGTTTGCAGTTTCCAGCTCACCGACTGGTGTGCAATGTCCTCATGCATTGGAACTCAATGTTGCATATGTTGGGAAGGATTTGTGAGCAGCAGAGAGCAGCTGTTGAGTTCCAGCTTAAAAACATACGTTGGTATTCAGGTCAGCCTCCGCACATAAGAGCTCAGGAGCGGGCATATGTTATGCACACACCCGGACTGACTGGCGTGTGCGTGATTAGTGATTCCACTGTACCATGAACCGAGGAGTGCCTGGAGGGGTGTAACTAAGTATCAACCCGATCCGACCAAGGTCGCACGGCGGTTCAGTCGACTCCATGAACCAAGGAGGAACCGAGCAGAGGGACCAGGTGCTAATCCAGGTCAGACCCCGTTCACAGTTGTTGACCCACACCGGGGAATGCAGGAACAGGCAGGTTAGACTGGCATGTAGACAGGTGGGTACTGACAAACACGGCTGGTATGCAGACAGGTGGATATTGACAGGCACAGCTGGTATGCAGACAGGTGGGCACTGGCAGGTACGACTGACATGCAGAGAGGCGGGTACTGGCAGGTAGGAACGCAGGCAGTATAGGGACCTGTACAGACTGGGACACAGGAACGGAGCCGCAGGTGCGGTAGACAAGCTGAGCAGAGCAAAACCCACAGATGCGGTAGACAAGCTGAGCAGAGCAAAACCCGCAGATGCGGTAGACAAACTGAGCAGATCAAAACCCGCAGATGCGGTAGACAAGCTGAGCAGAGCAAAATCCACAGACGCCGTAGACAAGCAGAGCGGAGCAAAACCGCAAGCGCGGTGAACAAGCAGAGCAGAGCAAAACCTGCAGATGCGAGAACAAGCAGAGCGGAGCAAAACCGCAGGCGCGGTGAACAAGCAGAGCAGAGCAAAACCGCTGGTGCGGTAAATAAGCGGAGCAGAGCGAAACCGCCGGAGCAGTGAACAAGCAGAGCAGAATAGAACCACCGGTGCGTTAACCAAGCGGAACAGAGCGGAACCGCCGGAGCGGTGAACAAGCAGAACGGAGCAGAAAGTGAAGGCAGACAGGACAGGGCTCTGTTCACATGGAACAGACTGGAAAATACAAGAAGATGGTTAGAACACAGGAGGTAGATACGGAGGAAGGGAAAGGGGACAAGCAGAACCAGATACACACAAGGTACTTACAATGAAGTAGCGAGTGGACACAAAACTCACAAACAGAAGTACAGAGACAACGTGTTGGAGTTAGGTGCAAGTTCAGACACTGCAGGCAAAGGGAAGGTACGGACATAGAGAGAAACAAGTAACGGACTAGGACACTGTTCAGACAGGAACTGAACCTGAATTAGATACAGGAACGAGCCTGGGAACTCAGCCCCAAGGGTGGCGGAAACAGACTAGAAGTCAGAGATACAGTTAGTGGCCCTCGGTACTCGGCCCCCAGGGTGGCGGAAACAGAGTCAGAACAGGACCTGGCAACAAACAGTTGCACAGAACGCAGACTGTAAGAAAGTGTTGCTCAGCCACGTCCTTCTGGGTGGAGGGGGGGCACTGGCAAGCACGGCTGGTGTGCAGACAGGGAGGTACTAGCAGGTTGGAGCCCAGGCTGGATAGACTGATAAGATTGCGGTCTTGCATAGTGGGAGGTGGTGCACTATGCAAGCACGCCACCAGGGATGTTACCGTATGGATGTCAGACATCTGTGCTGTTCTCTAAAACTTTGTAAAACTTTGAGGTCTCCATCAAGATGGTGAGAGGCGATGGCGCCATAATTAGTGTCACCAACCCGCTTCTCTGTCTTCCGAAAGTATCGCTGCTCAGAATTAAAGAGGAGGAGGCATTGCAGGCGGAGCACGATGAGATGGAGCAAGGAACCATACAGGGTGATTCCTCACAGCCCAGCCTCATCTCATCCCAACGTGGATTGGGTGACAATGAGGAAAAGGAGGAGGAGGAAGAACAGGAGCTTGTTTCCTGCTCTATAGACGGTACTACCCACACAACTGTCATACCATCTGTTCAGCGTGGATGGCCTGAGGAGAGGGAGTAGGAGAAGGATGAGGAGGAGAGCATGGTCAGTTGTCCTCTTTGTGAGGACACACAAATCTTGCCTGTTAGCAGTCTGGCACACATGGATGAGTTTATGTTACGCTGCCTTTCCCATGACCCTCACATTCTCCAAATTTTGGGTGACAGTCATTACTGGTTGGTGACACTTCTAGACCCACGGTACAAGAACTTTCTATCTCTGATTCCCGCGGTGGGCAGGTCTGCTAAAATAGTAGAAAAACAAAAAAATCATCCATGGTTACCATGATTAAGGTGTTAAGCTGAAATTAGTTGGTCTGTTTTTCCTACGTCTTTTGGATCTCATTTGGTGACCTGCTACTATAGTTTTTAATGTGATCAACAAATTTCACTTTTTAAATCTTTGGCTACCGCTGGAGGATCTTCTTGCTTTTCTACTATTTGTCTCCACGTCCGAGACTGGGACGACTCCTTGCGCTGCCTAAACAGATGAAGACTGCTTATCAACGTTTGGTTAGCTGGCTATTCCTTTACCCTGTATTCCCCTCTGTTTTTGTATTGGTCTGCTAAAATGGTGCAGTGACAGAAGGCCTTTGTTGTGGAATTATTAAAAAAAATCCCATCAGAAAACGTTGGAGGCAGAGGTCACAGTTCCTTGGACAACCAAGGAGAACAGGCGAGAGAGACACAAATAAGATGCAGTAGAGGCAGGGGAACACTGTCAAAGGTCTGGGAGAGTTTTCTCAGACCCTCCTATTGCACAGGCCCTGCTGTGCGGGGTACTCTCATAAGGAAGGATCATTTTACAAAGATACTGAAGGAGTACCTTTCTGACCATACCAACGTCCTCCGTGATTCCTCTGTGCGTTATAATTATTGGGTATCCAAGCTGGACACGTGGCACGAACTGGATCTCTACGCCTTGGAGGTCCTGGTCTGCCCTGCCACTAGCGTTTTGTCAGAGTGGGTTTTTAGTGCCGCTGGGGGAATTATGACTGATAGGCACATCCGCCTGTCAAATGAAAATGCTGACAGGCTGACTATTATAAAAATGAACAAGAGCTGGATTGGGCCAGACTTCTCATCACCACCGAATGATAGCAGCGGAACATAAACTCAAATCCAGTGTCTTTTTTTTGGGAGGTTTATTCCCATACACCTCTTCACACCCAGACATGGGTATACGCTTTCTAATTTAGTCTATTTTCTGTTGTCCTCCTCCTTCTCTTCGTCCTCATCCTCCACCACCATATCATCAGGGTGACCCTGATGCAACACCCACATAATTTTTTTAAAGGGTGTTTATGATGCCCGTAGGAAATTTTTTTAGAGGTCTACCTCTAACATTCTGTATGATATACAGTATGTTCATATATATCCCCCAGATGTAAATGTTTTTTTTTTAGCCCATGCACTTAGTGCATGGGCATTACCAGTATAGTATAGCCATTCCTTTATAAAGGGAACATTTTTTTTAACTGAGGCCCTCTTCTATGTTTCTACAAAGGGATATTGAGATGCGTCCAAATTTTTGGCAGCCCTTGCATTCACTGCATAGGCAATATCAGTATAAGAGACACACTTCCTAATAATGAGAACATTTTTTTAATGAGGCCATCCCCTATGTCTCTTTCAAGGGGCATTGGGATGCGTCCAAATTTTTAGCAGCCCTTGCAGTCACTGCATACGCAATAACTGTATATCAGAACAGCTCCTTTATAATGGGAACATTTTGTTCCTCAGGTCCTCCTCTATGTGTCTTTAAATTGGTATTGGGGTATTTCCTAAATTTTAGGCAGCCATTGTAGTCACTACATACACAATAACAGTATAGGAGACCCGCTCCTTAATTATGGGAACAACAAATCATAGCCAGCTGATGGCCCTCTAACAATAGTGAGGGCTGACTGCTGGCCCTTTAAGAATAGTAAAGGCCGCTTGATGGCCCTATAAAAATAGATGAAACAGGATGTGTCTGATTATGTCTCACACCACATGGCCAGATAAGGTAGTAAAATGTTAAAATGACATTTACTGGTAAATGTTTTTTCACCGTTGAAAGCAATTCAAAAGTGCAAAAACGCATCAAAAACGCTACGTGTGAACATAGCCGAAGGTGTGGAGGAGCATTTTTGTTTTTGGTTATTTATTTTACCTTAGATACAAGTCATTACCCTGGAAAGGATGTAACATTTTTCCCAGGAAAATCCATTTTGGCTTGGTTTTTGTTTGTTTTATTTTGAGCCCTTAAAAGTGGCGTAATACTCTGAACATTGTTCACAGAAGTGATCTAGGAGTCAGAGTTGCTTCCAGCGGTCTTCCCCATGCTGTTCCCATGTCATTTGAGCACTGTTCCCATCAATTTCGGCAATTTAGGCCCCCTGCAGACCTCCAGGGGACACCGCCAGAAGTATGCTCGAGTTTCCAATAGACTTACATTGGGCTCGGGGCTCGGTGCTCGGGTCGAGCATTGCACTCGAGCATTCCAATTTGCGCGACCCGAGCAACGAGCACCCGAGCATTTTAGTACTTGCTCATCACTAATCTGCTGAAGATATTGCCTTTGAAGCACTACAAATCCATCTGTTGTACTTATATCTTACTGTTTATATTTGTGTTTTTTTTGTTTTTTTCCCTTCCTTTATAGTGCCATATAGGGCCAGATAGGGATAGCTGATGGTGAGAGGGGGAACCACTTGTGCTGTTCTTGGGTGCTAACCTCCGCGGCAAGGTAGGGAGATATCAGTCGCTTAATAGGGCAAAGATACACTCCCTTATTGTTATCCAGACAAGCATGATTTGTTGGCCGGACATTTTCTTATATTTCTTAATTGTATGTTTTAGATAATTATTTTAAAAGTGAAGTTTTAATATTGCTAATTATTGGCATAGCATTTGAGTCAGTGAAATTTCCCCCCTGCCAGGAGGAAATTAACTTTAGTCCCCCCGGCAGAGTTTGGGTGACTGTAACAATACCCTCAGAACTGACTGACAGCTGGTGCTAATGCTGAACCTGCTGACAATGTGTGGTTACAGCCACTGCTCTCTATTAGTGATGAGCGAGCACTAAAATGCTCGGGTACTCGTTGCTCGGGTCAAGCAAATTGGAATAGTCGGGGGCTCGACCCGAGCAACGAGCCCAATGTAAGTCTATGGGAAACTCGAGCATTTTTCAGGCGGCTTCCCCCGGCGGTCTGCAGAGGGCCTAAAAATTGCCCAAATTGATGGGAACAGTGCTCAAATGACATGGGAACAGCATGGGCATTTCTGACTCCCAGGTCACTGCTGTCAACAACGTTGTCAGAGTATTACGCCACTTTTACGGATTCACAATAAAACATACAAAAACAAAACCAAAATGGATTTTCCTGGGAAATATATTAAGGAACATCCTTTCCAGGGTAATGACTTGTATATAATGCAAAATAAATAACCAAAACCAAAAATACTCCTCCACACCTTGGGCTATGTTCACAAGTAGCATTTTTGATGCGTTTTTGCACTTTTGCATTGCTTTCAACAAAGACAAATGCATTCACTGGGAAATGTCATTTTAACATTTTACAACCTTATCTGGCCATGTGGTGTGTGACACATCATCAGACACATGCATACAGTGCTGAAAAGACATGGGAACAGCATGGGGAAGACCTCTGGAAGCATTTCTGACTCCCAGGTCACTGCCTAAAAGTGTGCCCATCATAAGTGATCCTTGGCGCATGCGAAGATACCTCTCGCCATGCACCTGTCCTTGCAGACTTGCAACAATCACCGTCCACGTCTTTGTCCCAGTGCAGCTTTCAGTTTTCCCTACCCCATTCCTTGGAATGCAAGCACAAGTATGCTGCCAGCCACCCACCCACCCACAGGCTGCAATACTATACTGCCTAATTTTTGACAGCTGCTTGCACTTGAAATGTGGCCTTCCACAAACACTGGTCCCACAACATTACCCGTGCCCTCCCCAGTGCACTTACTGGGAAGGACCGCCTAACCACAAACACGTGGACAGGTGAATGTGGCCAGGGACGGTACGGAGCCAGTCCACAGCTTTTTTTGCTGAGAGTTGAATTTAGCTCGGTGAAAGGACTGGCATAGAGAGAAACCGTATCTACCTTGGGTGTCATTTCTCCCAGGAAGTCCTCTAATGCAGCTTGTTGCAGAAGCAATGGCAGCCCATCCAACATCAACTCGCACTTGTCGGTGGTGCTTTGTCACACAAACATCTTTCTTTGCACATTTAATTTCATGAATATAGAGTTGGACAATGGCCTGATCTGCAATGCGGTTTAAGAAATAACATGCATAAGCATGTTCGTTCCACATTAAAAAAGCAGCCATAGAGTGTCAGGGAACCTTCCCCCACACTTTTCTTAGCCAGGGCTACTTCTCTGCAGGGTTGGACGGGCCCACCAGAGAACCGGAGACTCCTCCGGTGGGCCCTGGCTTCTCAGTCAGGAAAGTTCAAAATGCCGAGGTGAGACCATGATGATGATAGAGGCCACCATCTGCTTAGTTTTCTGTTACTTGGAATGCAAGCGCAAGTATGCAGCCAGCCACCAACCCACCCACAGGCCGCAATACTATACTGCCAAATTTTTGACAGCTGCTTGCACTTCAAATATGGCCTTTTAGTCTCGTGAAGGTGGAAGCTTTTCATAACCTCATGCTGGCGGCGGCCGTGTGTCCATACATGGTCCCCAGCCACCACTATTTCTCCCGGTATCGTCTCCGCCTTCCACAAACACGGGTCTCACAACATTACCCATGCCCTCCCCAGTGCACTTACTGGGATGGACCGCCTAACCACAAACACGTGGACAGGTGAATGTGGCCAGGCACGGTACGGAGCCAGTCCACAGCTTTTTTGCTGAGAGTTGTATTTAGCTCGGTGAAAGGACTGGCATAGAGGGAAACCGTATCTAGCCTGGGTGTCATTTCTCCCAGGAAGTCCTCTAATGCAGCTTGTTGCAGAAGCAATGGCAGCCCGTCCAACATCAACTCACACTTGTCGGTGGTGCTTTGACACACAAACATCTTTCTTTGCGCATTTAATTTCATGAATACAGAGTTGGACAATGGCCTGATCTGCAATGTGGTTTAAGAAATAACATGCATAAGCATGTCCGTTCCACATTAAAAAAGCAGCCATAGAGTGTCCGGGAACCTTCCCCCACACTTTTCTTAGCCAGGGCTGCTTCTCGGCAGGGTTGGACGGGCCCACCAGAGAACCGGAGACTCCTCCGGTGGGCCCTGGTTTCTCCTTCAGGAGAGTTCATAGTGCCGAGGTGAGGCCATGATGATGATGATAGAGGCCACCATCTGCCTAGTTTTCTGTTACTTGGAATGCAAGCGCAAGTATGCAGCCAGCCACACACCCACCCACCCACAGGCCGCAGCACTAAACTGCCAGATTTCTGGGAAGCTGCTTGCACTTGAAATATGGCCTTTTAGGCTCATGGAGGCGGAAGCTGTCCACAATCTTATGGCGGCGGCGACCGGGATTCCATACTCGGTCCCCAGCCGCCATTATTTTTCCTGGTATCATCTCCGCCTTTCACAAGCACGGGTCCCACAACATTACCCGTGCCCTCCCCAGTGCACTTACTGGGAAGGACCGCCTACCCACAAACACGGGGACAGGTGAATGTGGCCAGGGACGGTACGAAGCCAGTCCACAGCTTTCTTTGCTGAGAGTTGTATTTAGCTCGGTGAAAGGACTGGCATAGAGGGAAACTGTATCTACTCCGGCTGTCATTTCTCCATCACCAGGTTCCGCCCATTGTCACACACGACCATGCCTGGCTGTATGTTCAGCGGTGAGAGCCACAGATCAGGCTGCTGTGTTACAGCTTTCAACAACTCTGCAGCACTGGGCTGTTTGTCAATTAAACATTAAGCATGTTATCTTCAGCACAGCCTGTTGCCGCTTGGCCAAGGCAGTGCTGCAGTGCTGTCGGCTTGTGACTGATGTGGTCATTTCGGAGATGGAGGAGGAGGTGCAGGAGCTGAACAATGTGATTACATTGAGGTTAAATTGGTGACGCTGTTTTTTATACTAAAGAAAATCCTATTGTTTTGTTTTTTTTACGTTATCTTTTAAGAAAAATGCATTCACCGGGAAATGTCATTTTAACATTTTACAACCTTATCTGGCAATGTGGTGTGTGACACATCATCAGACACATCCTGTTTTATTTATGATGGAGGGACTCTGAAAGTCATAAAGCCTATTTTTATAGGGACATCAGACGGCCCTTACTATTCTTAAAAGGCCAGCAGTCGGCCCTCGCTATTGTTAGCAAGCCATCAGCCGGCTACGCTTTGTTGTTCCCATTATTAACAAGTGGGTCTCCTATACTGTTATTGCGAATCCAGTGACTGCAAGGGCTGCCAAAAATTTGGACGCAACCCAATACCCCTTTGAGGAGACATAGAAGAGGGTCTCAGTAAAAAAAATGTTCCCATTATAAAGGAGCGGGTCTCATATAATGGTAATGCCCATGCTGTGACTGCAAGGGCTTCCAAAATTTGGGAAAAACCCCACTAAGAATTTAAAGACACATAGAGCAGGGCCACAGTAACAAGTGCGACATGTTCCCTTTAGAAAGGAGAGGGTCTGCTATACAGTTATAGGGTATGCAGTGAGTCCAAAGGCTGACCAATTTTAGAAAAAACCCCACTAAGAATTTAAAGACACATAGAGCAGGGCCACAGTAATGACAAATTCCCATTAGAAAGGAGAGAGTCTCCCATATTGTTGGCCTATGCAGTGAATGCAAGGGCTGCCAAATATTTGGAGGCACTTCAATGCCCCTTGGAAGAGACATGGAGGAGGGCCTCATAAAAAAATTTTTTCATTAGAAAGGAGCGGGCCTCCTATACTTGTAATGCCCATGCACTAAGTGTATGGGCTGACAAACATTTACCCCTGGGGGGTATACATGAACATACTGTATAAAAATTTTTTTTTACGGGCATAATAGCCAAAATCAGGAAGCGTATACCCATGTCTGAAAAGGTGAATGGGAATACACCTCCCAAGAAAAGACACTGGATTTGAGTTTATGTTACGCTGCTATCATTCGGTGATGTTGAGAAGTCTGGCCCAATCCATCCCTTGTTCATTTTTATAAGAGTCAGCCTGTCAGCATTTTCAGTTGACAGGCGGATGCGCTTATCAGTTATAATTCCACCAGCGGCACTAAAAACCCGCTCTGACAAAACACTGGCGGCAGGCAGGCCAGGACCTCCAAGGCATAGAGAGCCAGTTCATTCCACGTATCCAGCTTGGATACCCAATAATTATAAGGCACAGAGGAATCACGGAGGACGTTGGTACTGTCGGCAAGGTACTCCGTCAGCATCTTCCCAAACTTTGCACTCCTTGTGAGAGTACCCCGTGCCTCATGGCCTGTGCGATGGGTGGGTCTGAGAAAACTCTCCCAGAGCTTGGACAGTGTTCCCCTGCCTCTGCTGGATTGAAGTTGTGTCTCTCTCGCCTGTACTCCTTGGTTGTCCATCGAAGTGTGCCCTCTGCCACCAGCGTTTTCAGATGGGAATTTTTTTAATAGTTCCGCAACAAGGGCCTTTTGGTACAGCCCCATTTTTGTAGACCTGCCCTCCTCAGGAATAAGAGATATGAAGTTCTCCTTGTAGCGTGGGTCTAGAAGTGTCACCAACCAGTAATGACTGCCACCCAAAATTTTGAGAAAGCGAGGGTCATGGGAAAGGCAGACTGACTTAAACTCAGCCATGCGTGCCAGACTACTAACAGGCAAGACTTCCGTGTCCTCACCAAGAGGATGACTGACCATTCTCTCCTCCTCCTCCTCCTCCTCTCTGTCCTCTGGCCATCCACGCTAAACAGACGGAATGACAGCTGTGCAGGTAGTACCGTCTGTAGTGCATGAAACTAGCTCCTGTCCTTCCTCCTCCTCCTCCTCTTCCACATTGTCACCCAATCTACGTTGGGATGAGATGAGGCTTGGCTGTGTGTAATCACCCTGTATGGTTCCTTGCTCCATCTCATCGTGCTCCGCCTGCAATGCATCCTCTTTGATTGTGAGCAGAGAACATTTCAGAAGACATAGAAGCGGGATGGTGACGCTAATTATGGCGTCATCGCCGCTCACCATCTTGGTGGAGTCCTCAAAGTTCTGGAGGATGGTACATATGTCTGACATCCATGTCCACTCCTGAGGTCTTATGTGTGGAGTCTGAACTGAATTACGACGGCCTTGTTGATGCTGGTACTCAACAATAGTGTTGAGCCACCCCCGTAGTGTTCGAGTTCGGTTCGGTTAGTCGAACACCCTTGTGTTCGCGGAACTGTTCGTCGAACTGTTCGTCGAACACCTTCGAACACCGTTAAAACTAATGGCAGGCAAACAAAAACACATAGAAACACATAGAAAACACATTCAAAGGTGTCCAAAAGCTGACAAACTGCTCAGAAGAAATAACTAACACATGGAAAAGTGACAAGTACATATAGTCATGCGAAAAGAAAAGAGGTGGAGGAGTAAAAGGAGGGGGAGACACAGATATAGTCATGTCATGCCCTTCTAAAATCCAAAAAGTGAGAAGCCGACACGGCCAGTCCGTTCCTGCCCGTGCCACCTCCGTGTCGCCGGGTTTGTGCCAGAGCCGCGGTGGACCCTGACGGCCAGCCCCCCTCTCCCAATACTGGTGCCTGTCCGCTGGTGGGTCGAGCTCCCCCGCGGTGGGGGGGGGGAGTAACATCTGCAGAAGAAAGACCATCTTCCAGCCAAACTAACATGTCGACTTCATTTTGTGGACAATGTGATACGATCCTTTTCTTACGGACACGCCCATCGCTACAAATTCCAGATGAGGTACAAAAACAGCAGGTGCTTCAGCGGATATCAAGTGCTCCTTCAAGTGGGCTCTCCTCCACCTCAATTTCAACATCACAAATACTCCAGTCCTCAGAGGTGTCACCCCAATCGCACTTGCTTCCTCACAGCTCCCAAGTCTCCGTCTGAGTATGGGGTAACACAGATGGTTGAGTCTGCAGAGCTGTTTACTCATACTGTAGCCTGGGAAACAGAGGTCTGCTCCAGAGCTTCTGTTAATCCAGATGAGGAAATGATCTGCACTGATGCCCAGAATCTTTATAAGTCGGATCCAGGACCAGATGAAGAAGGTTCTGAGCATAATGTAGACCCTCGCTCCCAAACTGTAACTCCTGTTGGTGGAGACAATGATGAAGATGATGATGAGACTCAAATACCTGATTGGAGCGACAACTTGACTTTTCGGTCAGGGCAGGAAGAGGTTGGCTTTGAGGACGACGGGTGTGATAACACACAGGGTGATGATGACAAGGTTGGAGATCCCACTTACTGTCAACCCACAGTCCGCCAGTCGATGAGGTCACCCGAGCCTTTGCCTGGCCTTGGGGATGTTGCGGTGGTCGGCTCCCTGGCCCGTACCCTGGGTTCACTCTTTAAAAAGGTGGATAATTGTTAATTTTATAAGAGTTCGTGACGCCACCTGTGGTATCTGGTGAGAAGCACCAGCGCTGCAGCAGTCCACTGAGGCCCGTGAAAAGGCAACTCGATGGTATAGCTCCCCACAGGTGGAGCTAGGTCTCAGGGCAGCGTATGCAGGGGGAATGCAGGACAGACGAGACCCAGCTGGGTCAGAGCAAGAACGGGAACGGACACGGTAGTCACTTCAGTACCTTTTACTGGAGGAAATTCAGACACATCCCGGAGCACTGTAGGGTGAAAGGTGCATATCAGGATCCTCCCCAATGAGCGGGTGTAGGGCCTCCTGTTTCTTTCCTCTGCGTAGTAGTTTTCTGACCTGCCTGGAGCTAGGCCTAACTTTGTCTCTGTCCTGCGCTGGCTGACCTTGTGGTAGGGCCTTCTCTTGGAGTTCATGCTCCTAGTATGCGGGGCCTAAGCGTCTCCTGGCTCTGTTACGTATCAGCACCTTAGCGATCCTGGGACTTGTAGTTCTCCAGGGATTCCGGTTATGCCTTACTGGGTCATAGAGATCCCGGTAAGCTCGGATCCGGTGTCCGGTAAATGCTTCGGGGTGAGCTGGTTAAGCTCCTCTGCCCCTTATGTACTAACTCGCCACTCGCCTTCGGCCTACTCGGGCCCTCACTAGGCTATACACACTAACGGCAGCTTGCCGCGCTTCACCGATCTTATGGCGCCGGCACACCTTAAGCTCTATCTGGGCTCCCTGAATCTAGCTAGCAGGAGCCTCGTGCTCCACTGCTGAACTATTAACTGAGTTCTCTAGACTAGACTGAGCTCCACTGCAGACTGACCTCTCTTAGGCTTCTCTACTGCAGGAACTCTTCAGAAGAATTGAACTGCCTAGCTCCTCCTTCCCTATTTATATCCCTAACGGGCTCCCTCTGCTGGTCTGAGGTGGAAGGTGGAGATGTGTGAATGTTTATGGGGGCCTCTTGTGGAGGATTCCATCAATACACTCTTCTAGGATCTGTGATACCAAGTGCAGCGGGGCGTCACAGATGCTATTGACTACGAGGTTAGGTTGCGCCTTCCTGGACAGAGACGGAGTACTGGAAGCACATCAACAACTGCATCCTCAACCACAACTCTGCCTCTGACCACAAGTCATAGTGGCTCTTCAGGTCGCATGGGCTCTAAGCCTTGCATAGCCTGAGCATTTATTCAGATCTATAAGGATGACCCAACTCGTGTTATCTGTAATATTTGTCACCAAAAGCTAAGTAGAGGCCAAAAAATCCATAGTTTGAGTACTTCATGCATGTACCGTCACATGGATATGAAGCATAAGTTGCAGTGGGAAGCTCACTGTGCTACAATGCGGCCTAGCAGGCTGGGCCAACCACCGTCTGCCCCATCTTGTGCATCCGCGGCCTCTTCATCCTCTGTGACTGGGGGGACAGCTGTCACACATGTTTTTGGACGCAGACCTGCCACCTCTTTACCTGAAACAGCCAGTGTGATTGGCAGGTCATCAGTTCATTGGGAAGTGGAAACACCTGCTGGTTTTGAGCGCTCTCTGACATCGAGAGCACCACCTTTGGATCAAGGCAACCTAACATGTCCGCCTGCATCTTCCTCACAGACCGGCAGTTTGCCGGGGACACCCTACTCAACCCCGTCAAGGCACAACAGCCAGCCCTCGGTCCCTCAGATGTGGAAAAGTAAAAGACCATTTCCTCCTAGCCATGAGAAAGCTAAGAGGTTGAATTTCACCATCTGCAAGCTGTTGGCTACAGAAATGCTGCCTTTCCGCCTGGAGGACACTGTGGATTTTCGAGACCTTATGTCCGTCGCAGTGCCCTAGTACCAGATGCCCAATCGGCACTACTTCTCAAAGAAAGGTGTGCCTGCGCTCCACCAGCATGTCGCACACAACATCACCGCTTCTTTGAGAAACTCTGTGTGTGACAGGGTGCATTTCACCACAGACACTTGGACGAGTAGGCATGGACAGGGGCGTTACATGTCGCTGACTGGGCACTGGGTAACTATGGTGACAGCAGGACAAGGGGCTGCTGTCCAAGTCTTACCGTCCGCACGAGTTTTGCGTCAATCCTCTATATCTCGAAGTTCCTCCACTGCTTCTGCCTCCTCAACCTCCTCTCGGTCCTCCACCTGCACCCAAAGCCTGTCTGGTAATGCCACCTGCTTTCTAACTGCGCAGAAGGAATCCTGCACACCTCCTTACTATGCTGGCAGCAGGGCTCAACGGCATCAGTGTTTACTTTGAAATGTCTGGGAAATGTGAGTCACACAGCTGAGGACTTGTGGTCAGCTCTGGAGACCCAGTTTCATGAATGGTTGTCTCCACTGGACCTGCAACCAGGGAAGGCCGTGTGCGACATTGCTGCAAACCTGGGTGCGGCCCTTCGCCGGGGCAATGTCACACACGTGCCTTGTATGGCTCACGTGTTGAACCTGGTTGTCCATACATTTTTAGCCCACTATCCCGGACTAGATGGCCTTATGCAGAGGGCACGGTCGCTGTGTGCTCACTTCCTCCATTCGCATCCCGCAGCTCAACGACTTACATCTCTACAGAAGTCGTTGGGCCTGCCAGTTCACTGGCTGAAATGCGATGTGCCGACACGGTGGAATTCAACTCTGCACATGTTGCAGCGACTGTGGCAGCACCGACAAGCCCTGGTGCAATACGTTCTGACGTACAGCCTGGGCCAACGAGATCCAGAGGTGGGGCAAATCACGCTGCAGGAGTTGTCTCAGATCAGGGACCTATGAAGTTGACGCGCCCCCTGGGCCGTGGGGTACCCTGAGCCAGGCAGGTAGACGCTGGTGTTAGAACCTTGCTCTTAGGTTTTTTCCTTTGCTGGTCACATGACCTTGTTGGCCTATTTAATCCTGCTCCGCCCTTCTGGCTTTGCTGGACTTCTTTGTATAACTACTTTCTAGCTAGCCTGTGCTCTGTATCTAACTCTGTTAGTTTGCTTGGTCTACGGACCTCAGTGTTCTATATATTTTGTTTGTTTGTCTGTCTGCTACTATTTCTGTTAGGAAGTGTCCCATTTTCCTCCCAGTCCTTAGTACTTGTAGGGATTCCTTCCCACATCTATAGGTCTCCGTACAGACTAGCTTAGGACTTTAGCTGGTCTGATCGCAGGATCAGGTCCCCTGTTACATCGTAGGGATAAAGCTGAGTTCTATCGTAGGGACAGATCTCCTCTCTTTCCTTAGCTCTGGTAGCAGAACATAACAGTAAGTCCAGCCTGCAAATTCTCTAAGGAAAGATTTTTCTGTTCCATCATGGTGTCGGTTCAGGATTTGGCTCATCGCCTGCAGGGACTCTCTCTGGAGGTGGCCGAGCTCCGTCAGCACGTGAGTAACTGTCCTGGAGCACATTTCTTGGAGCCTAAGGTATGTTTGCCGGATTTATTTTTTGGTGAACACCGAGAATTTTTTTCATTTAAAAACGCTTGCTTATTGTATTTTCGTTTGAGACCCAAGTCCTCTGGGGATGAATCCCAGCGCATAGGGTTCATAATGTCACTTTTGCGCAAAGAGCCTCAGGAGTGGGCCTTTTCTTTGCAACCTAGTGATACATGCTTCAGATCAGTGGATAGTTTTTTTTCTGCTTTGGGACTATTATATGATGATCCTGACCGTGTCGCATCAGCTGAGACTGAGTTGAGACGTTTGAAACAGGGATCAGGTAATGTGGAAAAATATTGTACTCATTTCCGTCGTTGGTCTACTCAAACAGGGTGGAACGATTCTGCTCTGAAAAGTCTATTTCTTGCTGGGCTCAATGAAAGGGTTAAAGACCTGCTAATTGCTTATCCTACACCTGAAGATTTGCAACAGGCTATGCAATTAGCTATACGGGTGGATAGGAGACTGCGTGCAAGGGTTAATGAGAGCAAATCCTCTGCTATGTCAGTTTCTGGTTATGAGAATGTGTGTACTAACAGTGGTGAACCGATGGAGATTGGATCGGTGGCACCTCGCTCTCAAGAAAAAGACCGTAGATTTTTTGAAGGCTTGTGTTTCTATTGCGGAAAATCTGGTCATTTGATTAAAGGCTGTGAGCTTCGTATGAAGAAAGAAAAAAAAATGGTCAGTCATGCCCGTATTGCCTGTTTAAATTCCAAAGGTGTATTTTTAGCTGCTTCCACGATTGCTCAGGAAAAATTAATGGAATTTCGGGTGTTTGTTGACTGTGGGTCTACTCTGAATGTAATTGATGGGGGATTCTTGGAAAGACTCAATTTAAAACCCGAACCTTTATCATCCCCCATTGCTGTGGTTTCTGTGGATGGTTCCCCTTTGAAGAATATTACTCTCAAGGTCTGTGAATTTCCTCTCACTATTAATGGTGTTCACCATGAGAAATTGGATTTGGTAGTTTTGAATAACTTGCCTTCTCCAGTAATATTGGGATTGCCCTGGTTAAAATTTCACAATCCTGTACTGGATTGGTCTACCAGTGAAATTAAATCCTGGAGCCATAAATGTTATGACAAGTGTTGTAACGGGCGTATTGCAGCTTTGGATAGGGGAGAATTGCCTGTTCCTATTCAGGATTTTTGGAGAGTTTTTTCTGAGAAGGAATCGCAGGTTTTGCCTCCCCATAGAGACTATGATTGTTCTATTGAATTTGTCCCTGGAGCGACTCTTCCTAAAAGTCGTTTATTTAACCTTACTATTCCTGAGAGGAAGGCTTTGGAGGAATACATACAGACAAGTTTGGCCGCCGGTCACATTAGGCCCTCTAAGTCTCCTGTGGCGGTTGGATTTTTTTTTGTTAAAAAAAAGGACGGCGGTTTACGTCCTTGTCTGGATTTTCGTGAGATTAACAAAATTACTGTACGCAATCCTTACCCACTGCCATTGATTCCTGATCTGTTTAACCAGTTAATGGGGGCCAAGTGGTTCTCTAAAATTGACCTTAAGGGGGCATACAATCTGTTGCGCATGAAGGAGGGTGACGAATGGAAGACTGCTTTTAACACTCCTGTGGGTCATTTTGAGAATCTGGTTATGCCTTTTGGTCTTACTAATGCTCCTGCATTTTTTCAGAATCTTATTAATGACATCCTTAGACCTTTGATCGGCAAAAATGTGGTTGTGTATTTGGATGACATTTTGATTTATTCGCCGGATCTGGAGTCTCATTGGCGGAGCGTACGTGAGGTATTACAGTTGTTAATGGACAATTCGTTTTTTGCTAAGCTGGAGAAATGTGAGTTCGCTGTACAGAGAATTAGTTTTTTGGGTTACATTATCTCCAGCGAAGGTTTTGAGATGGACCCGGTTAAAGTTCAAGCTGTACAGGAATGGCCTAGGCCTATTGGTTTGAAATCGATACAGAGGTTTTTAGGTTTCGCCAATTATTACAGAAAATTCATAAAAAATTTTTCTAGTATTGTCAAACCTCTGACCGATCTCACCAGGAAAGGTGCTGATGCGGTTCAGTGGTCTTCTGAGGCTATTGAAGCTTTTGTGTATCTCAAGGAGAGGTTCACCTCTGCTCCCATCCTTATGCAGCCTGATGTGACTAAGCCGTTTTTGGTTGAGGTTGATGCTTCCTCTGTGGGGGTTGGCGCAGTATTGTCTCAGGATAACGGGGATGGATTACATCCCTGTGCCTTTTTTTCAAAAAAAATTTCGGAGACTGAACTGAATTACGATATTGGTAATCGGGAATTATTGGCTATTAAACTCGCATTTGAACACTGGCGCCACTTCTTGGAAGCTGCGGAATTTCCCGTTCAGGTTCTTACGGATCATAAAAATCTGATATATCTTGATGCTGCCAAGCGCCTGAATGCCCGTCAGGCTAGGTGGGCACTGTTTTTCTCGCAGTTTAATTTCTCCGTTACTTACATCCCTGGTACTAAGAATGTTAAGGCGGATGCCTTGTCTCGCAGTTTTTCTCCCATAGTCGGTGCTGAGAAAGAGGAGAACATTTTACAAGAAGGTGTTGTGATAGCTGCTTTGGACTCCGTTTTGGAAGATGAGATTCTTAAAGCACAGGAGAATGCCCCATCTAACACTCCTCATGGGAGGTTGTTTGTGCCTGGGACCTTTAGGAGAGATTTGTTTGTTGAGTGTCACGAATCTCGGTTGGCAGGTCATCCCGGAATCTCTGAGACCAAGAGACTGGTGGGTCGCAGTTTTTGGTGGCCTGGATGGCAGAAGGAAGTCATTAAGTGGGTGCGTCAATGTACTATATGTGCTAGATCTAAGTCCTCACATACTCCTGCTGCGGGGTTGCTTTGTCCTTTGGAGGTTCCCAGTGCTCCTTGGACACATTTGGCTATGGACTTTATAACTGACCTTCCCCCCTCTGAGGGTTTTACTGTCATCTGGGTGGTCGTGGACCGTTTTAGCAAGATGTGTCACTTGGTTCCCTTCGTCAAACTGCCCTGCGCTAAAACTCTCGCTAAGGCCTTTGTCAAGGAAATTGTCAGACTTCATGGCGTTCCTACTGACATTGTTTCTGATAGGGGTCCTCAGTTCGTGGCTCGTTTTTGGCGTGCCTTTTGTGACAGGTTGGGAGTTCATTTGTCGTTCTCGTCCGGATATCATCCTGAATCTAATGGCCAGACAGAAAGGAAAAACCAGGATGTTGAGCAGTTCTTGCGTTGTTTTGTGGCAGACAATCAAGAGGGGTGGTCTGAGTTTCTGCCACTTGCTGAATTTGCTCTGAACAATCATACATCTTCTTCTGCTGGTTGTTCGCCTTTTTTTTGTTGTTCTGGGAGACATCCGTCGTTTGGGTCGTTCTCCAAGTTGGGATCTGCCGTGCCTGAGGAGGAGAATTTTTCCGGTGATTTGGAGAGAGTTTGGACGGATGTGCGTGGTAATCTTCAGGAGGCCAACAGAAAATCTAAAGACTACTTTGATAGGAAACGACAGGAGGTTTTGTTCGCTGTTGGTGACATGGTTTGGTTGTCCTCTAGGAATCTGCGGTTGAGGATTCCTTCTAAGAAATTGGGTCCCAAGTTTGTAGGGCCCTTTAAGGTGCTTCAGGTTGTCAACCAATCTGCTGTTAGGTTGGAGGTTCCTACCTCCTGGAGAATTAATCCGGTATTTCATGTCTCTCTGTTAAAAAAAGCTGTTGTGTCGGATGGTGACGCCTCTGTTCCTCCGGTGGTGGAGGACGGGGAATATGAAATTTCTCGCATCCTTAACTCTAGACGGTATAGAGGTAGTTTGCAGTATCTTGTGGCCTGGAAAGGTTTCGGACCCGAGGATAACTCTTGGGTGAGGTCAGATGATGTTTCCGCGTCCAGACTTATCAGAGCGTTTCACAGGAGATTTCCTGATAAGCCTGGTCCTAGGGGATCCAGAGGATCCACTTAGAAGGGGGGGGTACTGTTAGAACCTTGCTCTTAGGTTTTTTCCTTTGCTGGTCACATGACCTTGTTGGCCTATTTAATCCTGCTCCGCCCTTCTGGCTTTGCTGGACTTCTTTGTATAACTACTTTCTAGCTAGCCTGTGCTCTGTATCTAACTCTGTTAGTTTGCTTGGTCTACGGACCTCAGTGTTCTATATATTTTGTTTGTTTGTCTGTCTGCTACTATTTCTATTAGGAGGTGTCCCATTTTCCTCCCAGTCCTTAGTACTTGTAGGGATTCCTTCCCACATCTATAAGTCTCTGTACAGACTAGCTTAGGACTTTAGCTGGTCTGATCGCAGGATCAGGTCCCCTGTTACATCGTAGGGATAAAGCTGAGTTCTATCGTAGGGACAGATCTCCTCTCTTTCCTTAGCTCTGGTAGCAGAACATAACAGTTGTGGGTTGTAGTCACTGTGGCGGTGACCCGGTCCGTGACCCAGGGCGGTCAATCCAATGGTAATTTGTATATATGGATTTTAAAATGTCCGACTACGCCACCTGTGGAGTGCGGCCAAAGGGGCCGCCGCTGCGGAACAGTCCTCTGAAGCTGGTGGTTTTGCAGCAATGGTATTATTACTCATCACAGGAAGAGTGTAGCTTCAGGGCAGTGTGGGTGGATGATGGTGGTTGTAGTGCAGGGAGTCAGTAATGAACACAGAGTCCGTGTGATGCAGTCCCAAGATCTTTACTCACAGTTGTTGCAGTCCAGATTACTGGTACCAGAGCAATCTCACCCGTCGTGCTGTGCGTACTCAGTGAGGGGCTCAGTCCACCCCCAGATAGCTCCGGAGTACTTAGCAGGACCCCCTTCTGTGTGTCCTTTCTCTTGCCTTCTCCCTGCACCTCACACCCAGTGACACTTCTATCCGGTATCCTCGGGCCTTGGCGGGCGACTTGTGTTCCGTCCCCTGGGTCCTATGTGGCTACCTTCTTAGTGAGACTGGTGTGGACTTTTGCCTGCAGTACATGAAATGCTACAGCCTCTGGTTTCTAGTTGAGCCTTGCTGTTTATCCTCTAGTTGAGGGACTGGTTCCCCTTATCTGGCCTGACCCCTCTACCTCCTGGTAGCAGCGGGAGTACAGGTGGCCTTCTGCACAGCCCGTAGCCCTAGGGTCCCTTCGGTTCCTGGAGCCTTCCTGCTCCCACTCCTCTCTTCTCTCCTTCAGTCCTGGGCCTCCCAGGCTAGGCCCGCCTCCGGAGCAGAGCTCATGCAGAGCCTCTGCTCCTGTCACTTCTCCTCCTCTGACTGGCTTGCTCTTTCTAAGATGGCTTCCTATTTATACTCTCCCTGTCATGTGCTCCACTAAGCTGCTCCCCTAAGCTGGTCCCCTAAGCACCCACTACATAGGACCCTCCCACCAGCTAGGGACCTGGGACTGTGCTCTCCCTTAGGAGCAATCTCGCTCTACCCCCACTGCGGGTATGTGTTGGATGCAGGTGTTAGGGTCCCGAGCCATACGCCTTCTTTACCTGAGGGTGAGATACCACACCTCTGGGTGAGATGCAGTAACTCTGTGGCGACTGAACCCTCAGGGGCGCCACACACCCTTCTGCACAGTTTTGAAATGGCGACGAAGATGTTTAGTGCTGACGATGATGCCATTATCAGCATGACTATTCCGGTGATTTACATGCTGGAGCACACATAAAACAGAATTCAGAGTCAGGTGGTGGGACAAGAGGAGGTGGAGGAAGTAGAGGAGGAGTCGTATGCGGAAGGGATAACATCTCCAAGGTCCAGACGGTTGGCAGCACCAAGTCGGCAGGCATGGGAGGGTGGGGGAGAGGGATTAACCAGGGCGCATGGTAGAATCCAAACTGTTGAGGAAGGTGCAGGAGCCGAGGAAGAAGTGGATGATAAACTGGCGATGGGCATGGAAGACTCATCAGATGAGGGAGACCTTGATCACATTTCTGTTGTGCGAGGTTTGGGGGAGAGGGCAGAGGAAGGAAGCATGATTCTTACCTCGCTACCAACACAACAAGGACTTGGTCCTCCTGGATGCGCAAGACAAATGAGTGCCTTCTTGCTGCACTACCTGCAACATGACCCTCAGATTGCAGAATTCGAAGTAATCCCGACTACTGGGTTGCCACACTCTTAGATCCCCGGTACAAAAGTAAATTTGCCGAAATAATTCCTGCCATAAAAAGGGATTGACGCATGCAGGAGTATCTGCAGACGCTGTTGCAGAATCTTACATGTGCTTTTCCACAAAACACCAGTGGTGAACGAAGTGAATCTCACAGTTCTAACTTGCCAACCATGGGACTGTCGAGTCTTCATCACTCAAACCGTAACAGTAACACAGTATCTGCTGGTAACAGCAATTTTGTGGAATCGTTTCACCACTTTTTTAGACCATCCTTTGCAAGGCCACAGGAGACAAGAAGTCTGACACATAGTCAATGCCTAGAGAGGATGGTGCAGGAGTATCTCCAAATGAACATCGAAGCCATGACTGTGTCACTGGACCCTTGCTCATTTTGGTATTCCAATCTGGAAAAATGTCCGGAGCTCGCCACTCACGCCTTGGAGATCTTGTCATGCCCTGCAGCCAGTGTTCTCTCTGAATGTGTGTTCAGCACTGCTGATGGTGTGCTGACAGATAAGCGCACGCGGCTGTCCACTGAGAATGTAGACAGACTCACGTTCATAAAGATGAACAAATCATGGATTCGCAAGGACTTTTCTACCCCTGTGTTATCCTTGGGAGACTAAAAGCTTGAGGATTTGGTAATATCAACTCACCAACCGTTTTAAGCAACTGTGGGGCAATTGATGCCACTTAACCCTAGAACGCATGACCATAAAAATCTACACTTTCATATACCTGGGGCCTTTTAGGCCCGTGTGCAAATAACATGGAATAACTCAAACTCAAATGACAAACAACTATATACATGAAGAATACCTAGAGTTTCAAAATTCTAACTAAAGTAATCTTGCAGAAAATAGAAAACAATTAACAGGGGGGGAATGCGAGGCCCCAGGTATGCGTTCTAGGGTTAAGTGGTGTCTGTGCCACAATTTTTGGAAAAAATGGAGACTCTTTTTGGAGTCCCCTTGCTGTGTCTTACGTGATGTTGGCATCGTCAATTCCAGGTGGGTTGGGTCGCTCCCCCCCCTTTTAACTGTAAGAAACTACATACACTATGGCTTGGGGTAGCACAGATGGTTGAGTCTGAAGAGCTGTTTACTCAGAGGTCTGCTCCAAATCTTCAGTGTCTGCTAGTCAGCGTAGAATTTTTAACTGCATCTAGCCTAGGCAATACTTTGGCCGTAGTAGCCCAGCTGCGAAGCAAGCTGCACCGCCTGTGTATCTAATAAGAATTTTTAAATGCATCTAGCCTAGGCAGACTGTGGGGACCCCCAACCAAACCCAGACGCTGAGCCCCCCTACCGCCCCCCTTTCCTTGACAATACAATAATGTAACTCTTACAACTGGATGGGTGAGGATCGGTCACAGCTTTATTAACTCTTTATACTCATTCCATTAGAAAGGCATTTCATGTCTAAAATAATTCAGCTTGTTGCAGCATGCCCTGGGTCTCCACTCCGGCAACTTGGCCAACAAGTGTAACTCTCCAACATGTCCTTTCTATTTCCAGGCCACGGAGGATCCTGCGTACTCGTATGCAGGACTCTGACCCCCACCCATCACTCTTAACGCTTGTTCCACTCCGTCCTGGAGTCCTGACAGGAATATGTCCAGTCCAATATCCCTTAAGTGAACACCGTCGGGCCGTATGAGGCCTGCTTTATCTCCTTCCAGTTGTCGGTGTCGTACCACTACACCGCCTCTGTCTCTTCTAAATTTTGCCATCCGAATATTTATTACCCGCCTTGTCCGTTCGATGGCCGTGATGTCTCGCGCACCTTGCCATACCGCTATCGGCACAATCTCTGACCATACTATAGCTAGTTTTGTGAAAAATTCTCTGAAGCGCTCAGTGTCCAGTTTCATTATTGCCATTAGTTATGCGCTCTTGTGGTGACCTAGGTTGTTTCCCCTGGCCTGTATAACTAAGATGACCGGACATCTTGCCTCTCTCCCTACCTTGATTACCTCCATTAGTACCTGTGGCCATAGCAGGCCTCTAATACCTCTCCAGTTGAAATATGTGTTATGAAACTCTAATTTCCTCCCGCCTGGGCGGACTTTCTCCCTTTTTACTGCCCAATATATATACGAGTGGCCTATCACCCACACTGTTGGCTTAGCGTCACCTGTAAAAGAAACAAACCACGTTAGGATAACAAGTCCGGTCTTATGTATCTTGCCAAACACGTGGATCGCCATCTCCCTATCCTCTGAACTTCCGTTTCTGACAGTCCTGCTCTTGCTGCTTCCGTGGCCGCGCCTATGCGGAATGAGTGTGTCCCGAAATCTTTGGGGTGGTTCCCTGCCGATGTTATGCATTTATTAAATATAGCTTGGAACTGGTATCTTGATAATGGCGTTCCATCAATGTGTGATAGGAAGAAATTACTTTGTGATCTGATGGTTAGATATGTTTTTACTATTGTTACCCGACTCAGTGTACCGTTTGTGGGTTGTAGAAGTACCCAAGTGCCCCTGCCCGCTGGAACCGTTTTCGATTTGTGTATGCGTAGACATATTGCATTATTGGCTATGACTACGTCCTGGTGTAATAAGCCTCCACTGGTGGTAATTTTGGATTAAGGGACTAATTATGCATAGCGCCCCGAAGAAGGCGATCACAAATGCAGTAGACAGTAGTGTTGCTTCAAATTGTGAGTGTCATGTTAATGGTGTTAGGGATATGATGTGAGAAATCAGTTTTAGTGATACGGGACGGGACGTCTACACTCCTGACTTGGCTGACCCCTTTTCGACCCTTTTATGGATTGTCTGATGATGAATCTTTGTCACATCTCCCCAATTCAGTAGTTGGAAGTGAAATGCTACTCCGGTCAGACACCGCTGCGCTGACGCCCCTGATATGCCCCTCATCATTAGCTGGTGGAGAAATTCTATGGTGACTTGTGATCTGGCTTGTTCACATTGGTCAACCCGTCTGCCTGCTACTAGTCGTGTCCACTCTTCCCATGCCTTACCGTATGCTTGCCACGTCGACGGGGCAACTGACGCTCTGATTAATGGCATCAACTATTCGCCACTAGATCCCATAGGGAAGGTGGGCAACTGTTGCCCGATGGGTGGGCGTTGTGGAAGAACTCTGTGAAAATCTGCCAATTGAATTGTTATAAAGCCTTAGCAGCAGCTTTAGACCCCTCAGCATAGTGGCTAGCGCAGACCCATACATTGTGTTTTAGGCACAGGAATGCTTGCCTGGGTAGTAGACCTAGCACTGGGAGAGACGATGATGCCATCTTATTAATGCAGTGCGCTAGGCTGGTGTTTTTTGTTATGAAGCGTATATTTTTGTAAGCCAGGAGTGCGCCCCATATTTATATTGCTACCACTATTGGGAAGAAAAATTATTTTCAGGGCTAGATGCAGCTAAAAAATATTATTAATTTAAAAGCTGGTGGAGCTTGGTATAGATGGCCTAATACAATGAGTCCCACACACTGCTAGAAGGCCAAATATTTTTTCAGAGCTAGATGCAGAAAAAAATTATTTTTAATTTGCAACCTGATGGAGGTCAGTATAGATGGACTAATAGAACAAGTCCCACACACTGCTAGAAGGCCAAATATTTTTTCAGAGCTAGATGCAGATAAAAATTATTTTTAATTTGCAACCTGATGGAGGTCAGTATAGATGGACTAATAGAACAAGTCCCACACACTGCTAGAAGGCCAAATATTTTTTCAGAGCTAGATGCAGACAAAAAATTATTTTGAATTTGCAACCTGATGGAGGTCAGTATAGATGGACTAATAGAACAAGTCCCACACACTGCTAGAAGGCCAAATATTTTTTCAGAGCTAGATGCAGACAAAAAATTATTTTGAATTTGCAACCTGATGGAGGTCAGTATAGATGGACTAATAGAACAAGTCCCACACACTGCTAGAAGGCCAAATATTTTTTCACAGCTAGATGCAGATAAAAATTATTTTTAATTTGCAACCTGATGGAGGTCAGTATAGATGGACTAATAGAACAAGTCCCACACACTGCTAGAAGGCCAAATATTTTTTTCAGAGCTAGATGCAGATAAAAATTATTTTGAATTTGCAACCTGATGGACGTCAGTATAGATGGACTAATAGAACAAGTCCCACACACTGCTATAAGGCCAAATATTATTTCAGAGCTAGATGCAGATAAAAATTATTTTTAATTTGCAACCTGATGGAGGTCAGTAAAGATGGACTAATAGAACAAGTCCCACACACTGCTAGAAGGCCAAACATTTTTTCAGAGCTAGATGCAGAAAAAAATTATATTCAATTTGCAACCTGATGGAGGTCAGTATAGATGGACTAATAGACCAAGTCCCACACTGCTAGAAGCCCAAATATTTTTTCAGAGCTAGATGCAGAAAAAAATTATAATCAATTTGCAAACTGATGGAGGTCAGTATAGATGGACTAATAGAATGATGCTATGCTCAAAAGGTTTTACTTCACTAGGTGCAGTAAAAAAATTGGTATTCTATACACAGGTGGTGTAGCTTGCAACACAGATAGGCTACTCTACTGACTAACACACTCTGCAATAGGCCAAAAAGGATTAGCTTTGCTAGATTTAGCCAAATGCTGTGAAAAAAACTTGCACAGCACTGGCACAGAATTGCCTGGCAAAAACTGATAGGAACTGATCTAACTTAGTCCTGAAAAGGACTGCAATTACAATTAGTCTTTACTCCCAACCTATCTATTTAAGAGCACAGACCTGCCTGATAAAAGTCGTAGGAAATGCTGTAACCTAGTCCTTAAAAGGACTGCAATCACAACTATTCCCTATTCCCAAGCTATCTCTAGATTTGTGCGAAAATTGGCTTGAAATTAACAAGGTATAGCGCACACAGCAACAGCGGTGCTGTCTAACATGCAGCTGCAGCAGTGAGAAAATGGTGGCGACGGGGAAAATGGCTGGGTCTTATAGGGCAAGGACATGTGACATACACTGCCAATGACACATTACCTTGCTTGTGTGAAAAAAAGCAGTTCGCTCCGTGTGTGCGCTGCTGATGGGCTGACAGATTGCACCTCCCCACTGTAAATGCGGGAAAGAGAAAAAAAAAATGGAGATCTTCATTATTCCTGCAGAGACCCATCCCCTGCCCCTCCCCCCGCCCCGCTGTACACTCAAACTGCGTATTAACATTAATTTTCATCATTACTGAGAAAAAATCCAGCTATGATTTTGGTGCATGAACAGTTATTGAACATAACCTTGAACAACTGAATTTTTTTCAAATTGTTCGTGTTCGCCGAACGGCTCGAACACCGCCCAAAACAGCTTGAATTTGAGATTGGCGAACAGTTCAAGTCGAACACCGCTCATCTCTACTCAACAACTGCCCTCTTCTGACCAGAAATCCTTCCCAACATCTGCAGTGTAGACTTCCAATGCGTGGGGACATCACACACCTGTCTGTGAGCCGGAATCTGCAAACGCTGCTGAAACACGGCAAGGGTGGCGGAAGCTGTAGCTGACTTTCTAAAATGGGCACACAGGCGGCATACTTTAACAAGCAGATCCGGCAGCTCTGGGTAGGATTTGAGAAACCGCTGAACCACGAAGTTAAGCACATGGGCCAGGCATGTGTGTGAGCTCGCCTCGCCAAGAGCCGCCACCGGGTTCTGGCCATTGTCACACATGACCATGCCTGGCTGTAGGTTCAGCGGTGTGAGCCACAGATCTGCCTGCTCTTTCAGAGCTGTCCACAACTCTTCAGCATTGTGCTGTTTGTCACCTAAGCACATTAGCGTCAGCACAGGCTGTTGCCTCTTGGCCGAGGCAGTGCTGCAGTGCTTCCAGCTTGTGACAGATGTGGTCATTTTGGAGATGGAGGCTGAAGAGGAGGAGGAGTAGACTGAGGAGAATGGGGTGCAGGAGCCGTAGACCGTGGGGGCAACCCTGATTGACCTAGGGCCCGCAATCCTTGACATCGGGAGGACGTGTTTTGTCCCAAGGTCCGACTGGGTCCCGGCTTTCACTATGTTAACCCAGTGTGCCGTCTGCGAGATGTACCGTCCCTGCCCAGAAGCACTTGTCCATGTGTCCGTGGTTAGGTGGACTTTCCCGGTAACTGCGTTTTTGAGGGCACGGCTAATGTTTTGGGACACGTGCTTGTGTAATGCAGGGACAGCACACAGGGAGAAATAGTGGCAGCTTGGGACCGAGTACCGAGGGATGGCCGCTGCCATCAGGTTGCGGAATGCTTCCGTTTCCACGAGCCTAAAAGGCAACATTTCGAGCGCAAGCAGTTGTGAAATGTGAGAATTTAGTAGTGTGGCCTGTGGGGCATTTGCTGCATATTTGCGCTTGCGTTCCAAGGACTGGGGTATGGACAACTGAACGCTGCGCTGGGACAAGGACATGGACGTGCTTCCTGATGCTGCTACTTGAGAGTGAGCAACGACAGGTGCAGGGCAGGAGGCATCTTCCCATGCACCATGGACAGGGGATTGGCTTGCATGCACAACAGCGGAAGAAGCAATGGTGCCACCTGCAGACACTGTTCCTGGACCCTGGGGTTTGGCCCACAAAGTCGGGTGCTTTTCTGCCATGTGCCTGATCATGCTGGTGGTGGTCAAGCTGGTCGTTTTGCCAACCCTGCTGATGTTGGCCTGACAGGGGGTGAAAATGGCCTTTTTGGGGTTATCGGCAGAGTCTTTAAAAAACAACCAGACTCGGGAAGACCTAACAGTTGTACTGGCAACTTCCTTTGTGTTGGTTTTACGGGGAACGGTTGCCTGCCTTCTGTCTGCAGCCACCACACTGCTTCTTCCTGCCTATTGGGGTGCTCTGCCTCCCTCCCCCTGTGTGCTGCTGTCCTCGCTCTGCATGTCCTCCTGCCAGGTTGGGTCAGTTACTATATCATCCACCACCTCGTCTTCCACTTCAGCACCCTGGTCCTCCTCCTGACTTTCTGGCAATTGTGTCTCATCATCGTCCACCTCTTGTGACACTTTCCCACCGTCGCCTTCGTGTGACCGTGGCTGCTCAAATATTTGGGCATCGCTACACGTGATCTTCTCTTACCCCGCTTCAAGTGGACCGGGCAAGAGGCCCGAATCTATAAATGGAAAAGAGAACAGCTCTTCAGAGTGTCCAAGTGTGGGATCAGTTGTCTCTGGGCACTCGGCATGGTGGGAGGAAGGAGGATCAGGGTGAGGAATATGCGGTCCAGACTCACGGCTACTGAGAATGACCGTGTGGAAGACAGGGTGGTGGTGGTGGTGATGGCTAAGTGACTGGAAGCATTATCCGCTATCCAACCAACAACCTTTTGACACTGCTCTGGATTCAATAGTGGTGTGCTGCAGGCCCCTAGAAATTGGGACAGGAAGGTCAGGCGAGAAGATGTGGGTGTTTGTTGTGGCACAATTTCAGCTTGCCCACGGCCTTGTCCTCGGCCTCTGCATGCTCCATTACCATCACGTCCAGTTCCCCGTCCCTTGCCCATTTTAAATGGAGGACAGTATCTCCCACTCTCACTACAAATGACTGAGTTTGGAGCGAAGTTATATGTGATCCGTGTGATGGAGAAAGCAGAGTTTCAAATATATGGCCTGTAGGTACGTAGTTTGAACAACAAACTGCTGTGAATTGCTTCACTGACACACTAAAGGAAATTTTTAATGGAGGCCAGAAATGGCCGTATTTTCTGACAATATATATGTGATCCGTGTGACGGAGAAAACAGATTTTTAAATACCTGGCCTGTAGGTAAGTAGTTTGAACAGCAAACTGGTGTGAATTGCTT
Organism: Phyllobates terribilis; assembly: GCF_046119375.1. Lineage (NCBI taxonomy): Eukaryota > Metazoa > Chordata > Amphibia > Anura > Dendrobatidae > Phyllobates > Phyllobates terribilis. The sequence continues at coordinate 79,451,860 of NW_027362771.1, read as the reverse complement.
CACTGACACACTAAAGGAAATTTTTAATTGAGGCCAGAAATGGCAGTATTTTCTGACAACGTATTTGTGATCCGTGTGACGGAGAAAACACAGTTTTAAATACCTGGCCTGTAGGTAAGTAGTTTGAGCAGCAAACTGCTGTGAATTGCTTCACTGACACACTGAAGGAAATTTTTAATGGAGGCCAGAAATGGTCGTATTTTCTGACAATGTATATGTGATCCGTGTGACGGAGAAAACAGATTTTTAAATACCTGGCCTGTAGGTAAGTAGTTTGAGCAGCAAACTGGTGTGAATTGCTTCACTGACACACTAAAGGAAATTTTTAATTGAGGCCAGAAATGGCAGTATTTTCTGACAACGTATTTGTGATCCGTGTGATGGAGAAAACAGAGTTTTAAATACTTGGCCTCTAGGTAAGTAGTTTGAACAGCAAACTGCTGTGAATTGCTTCACTGACACACTAAAGGAAATTTTTAATGGAGGCCAGAAATGGCAGTATTTTCTGACAATGTATATGTGATCCATTTGACGGAGAAAACACAGTTTTAAATCGCTGGTTTTCTAGAGCTGTAATATGGAAAGTACCTGGCTGTATTCTGCAGTGCCAACAACGGTGTTCTCTGGATTGCTTTTTAAGCAAATAATGAGGATTAAGATCCAAAGAAAAGTATTCCTGGCCCCTGAGACCTGGGCCTTTGTCTAGAAATATCTAACAGCAGCAGAAGGCAGAATTGGAATGGAGACTCTTGTGCTATATGCACTGCAGTCTGCTATATACCCTGCCTGCCTGCCTATATACACTGCCTGCCTGATATCTCTGCAGATGGATTAGTTAGTCATCAAAAGGACTGTTTGTTAAGATGGATATGTGTAATGTACGGTTTTTCTTCCTACACTACCTAATACACAAGCAAATCTCTCCCTGACGCAGCAGCACCTCTCCCTAAACTGTCTGATTCCGGAGTGACTATGACGAACATGGCGGTGCCAGGTCTGATATAGACCCGATGACGCTGTGCGGCCAGCCAATCACTGTAATGCCACAATCAATATGGCTGCGGCATTACAGTGAGTGACAGTTAATTTCCTCCCAGCAGCGGGGCACTCATTGCTGGCACCACACGGTGTCATAATGCTATTAACCTGCAGATTAACCCATATCTGTAGGTTAATAGCATTATTTTACATGACCAGTTTCCTTTAATGAATCAGGCTCCTCTAATGCCACCACGGCACTTCATTAAGACTGGTGCCATTCTTAATTAATTGGGGCCTAAGTTCTGTATTTAATTGCCAAAAAGTTAGCCTAAGCAGGTTTGTAAAAATTAGGCAAAAAAGTAGCAAAGACAAAAAAAAACAAATAATATAACTAATAAAAAATGATAAATAACAAAGACAATCTAGTAGAAAATTATTTCTTTTGCACTGAATTTAAAGCTTTGTAACACTTTAAGTTAGCATCTAGTTTCTAACAATATAACAGTTTATCTAATGTACTGTTTTCATTATAAAATCCTTTTCTCATTATAATTAGTGTTGAGCGAGCATGCTCGACACTGCTCGGTACTCGCCCGAGCATCTCACTACTCGGGATGTTCGGCGAGCACCGAGCATTTTCGGGTTACTCGGGCGGGAGCTCGGGTCTCTGCCCTGCACGTTTGGCGCTCTTTACAGAGCCAATGTACATGCAGGGATTGCCAGCTAGTCACTGTAATGCCGAAGCCATGTTGTTTGTGGGCATTACAGTGATTGGCTGGCCGCACAGCATCACCTCGAGTATTTAAAACCGGGCGCCGCCATCGTGGACACAGTCGCCCGGGATCAGACAGTGTAGGGTCAGTGCTGCTGAGTTAGGGAGAGATATATAGTGCGAAATAGGTAGTGTAGGGTCTCTAAAGCCTGCCAAAGCAAACAAACAGTCCTTCTCAGGACTAATATCCATCCCAGATATCAGGCAGGCAGGCTGTATAGGAGACACAGTGGTTATACCAACAAACAGTGCATTACAGTCCTGTGTGCTCCTGCTGGTCAAATTGCTAGACTTATCCCCCGGCTTCAGGGGCCAGGAAAAATCCTTTTTTTTTATCTAAATCCTGTATGATTTTTTTTCCTCAGTCAGACTGTACAAATGGGCGTCTTATTAGCCTTTTAGTATTCCCCCCCCCAAAAAAAAATTGAGTGTGTCTGTGACTGTTCAGACACCAATATATCTGTTTAAAAGAGTCTGGTGCAGGCCAGATAACTAGAACTGTGGTTTTGCAGTTCCATGGTTCAAATCTCAGTATTATGCAGCTTTTGGCCTTTTTTCCGTAAAAACAAACAGTAATAGTGGCTCCCTGACTGTTCAGACACAAATATATCTGTTTAAAAGATTCTGGTGTAGGTGAGATAACTAGAACTGTGGTTTTGCAGTTCCACGGTTCAAATCTCTGTATTATCCTGCTTTTGGCCTTTTTTCCGTAAAAAAAAAAACAGTAATAGTGTCTCGCTGACTGTTCAGACACAAATATATCTGTTTAAAAGATTCTGGTGTAGGCAAGATAACTATAACTGTGGTTTTGCAGTTCCACGGTTCAAATCTCTGTCTTATCCTGCTTCTGGCCTTTTTTCCATAAAAAAAAACAGTAATAGTGTCTCCCTGACTGTTCAGACACAAATATATCTGTTTAAAAGATTCTGGTGTAAGCCAGATAACTATAACAGTGGCTTTGCAATTCCACGGTTCAAATCTCAGTATTATGCAGCTTTTGGCCTTTTTTCTGTAAAAAAAAAAAAAACAGTAATAGTGTCTCCCTCACTGTTCAGACACAAATATATCTGTTTAAAAGATTCTGGTGTAGGCCAGATAACTATAACTGTGGTTTTGCAGTTCCACGGTTAAAATCTCTGTATTATCCTACCTTTGGCCTTTTTTCCGTAAAAAAAACAGTAATAGTGTCTCGCTGACTGTTCAGACACAAATTTATCTGTTTAAAAGATTCTGGTGTAGACAAGATAACTAGAACTGTGGTTTTGCAGTTCCCCAGTTCAAATCTCAGTATTATGCAGCTTTTGGCCTTTTTTCCGTAAAAAAAATCAGTAATAGTGTCTCCTTGACTGTTCAGACACAAATATATCTGTTTACAAGATTCTGGTGTAGGCGAGATAACTAGAACTGTGGTTTTGCAGTTCCACGGTTCAAATCTCTGTATTATCCTGCTTTTGGCCTTTTTTTCCGTAAAAAAAAAAACAGTAATAGTGTCTCGCTGACTGTTCAGACACAAATATATATTTTTAAAAGATTCTGGTGTAGGCCAGATAACTATAACTATGGTTTTGCAGTTCCACGGTTCAAATCTCAGTATTATGCAGCTTTTGGCCTTTTTTCCGTAAAAAAAAACAGTAATCGTGTCTCCCTGACTGTTCAGACACAAATATATCTGTTTAAAAAATTCTGGTGTAGGCCAGATAACTATAATTGTGGTTTTGCAGTTCCACGGTTCAAATGTCTGTATTATCCTGCTTTTGGCCTTTTTTCCGTAAAAAATACAGTAATAGTGTCTCGCTGACTGTTCAGACACAAATATATTTGTTTAAAAGACTCTGGTGTAGGCGAGATAGTTAGAACTGTGGTTTTCCTCTTCCATGGTTCAAATCCCTGTATTATCCTGCTTTTGGCCTTTTTTCCATAAAAAAACCCAGTAATATTGTATAACTGACTGTTCAGACACAAATATATCTGTTTAAAAGATTCTGGTGTAGGCCAGATAACTATACTATAACTATGGTTTTGCAGTTCCACAGTTCAAATCTCAGTATTATGCAGCTTTTGGCCTTTTTTCCGTAAAAAAAACAGTAATAGTGACTCCCTGACTATTCAGCCACAAATATATCTGTTTAAAAGTTTCTGGTGTAGGCCAGATAACTATAACTGTGGTTTTGCAGTTCAACGGTTCAAATCTCTGTATTATCCTGCTTTTGGCCTTTTTTCCGTAAAGAAAAACAGCAATAGTGTCTCCCTGACTGTTAAGACACAAATATATCTGTTTAAAAGATTCTGGTGTAGGTGAGATAACTAGAACTGTGGTTTTGCAGTTCCACGGTTCAAATCTCTGTATTATCCTGCTTTTGGCCTTTTTTCTGTAAAAAAAAAAACAGTAATAGTGTCTCGCTGACTGTTCAGACACAAATATATCTGTTTAAAAGATTCTGGTGTAGGCGAGATAACTATAACAGTGGCTTTGCAATTCCACGGTTCAAATCTCAGTATTATGCAGCTTTTGGCCTTTTTTCCGTAAAAAAAACAGTAATAGTGTCTCCCTCACTGTTCAGACACAAATATATCTGTTTAAAAGATTCTGGTGTAGGCCAGATAACTATAACTGTGGTTTTGCAGTTCCATGGTTCAAATCTCTGTATTTTCCTGCTTTTGGACTTTTTTCTGTAAAAAAAAAAACAGTAATAATGTCTCGCTGACTGTTCAGACACAAATATATCTGTTTAAAAGATTTTGGTGTAGGCCAGATAACTATAACTATGGTTTTGCAGTTCCACGGTTCAAATCTCATTATTATGAAGCTTTTGGCCTTTTTTCCGTAAAAAAAACAGTAATAGTGTCTCCCTGACTGTTCACACACAAATATATCTGTTTAAAACATTATGGTGTAGGCCAGATAACTATAACTGTGGTTTCGCAGTTCCACGGTTCAAATCTCTGTATTATCCTGCTTTTGGCCTTTTTTCCGTAAAAAAAAAAACAGTAATAGTGTCTCGCTGACTGTTCAGACACAAATATATCTGTTTAAAAGATTTTGGTGTAGGCGAGATAACTATAACTGTGGTTTTGCAGTTCCACGGTTCAAATCTCTGTCTTATCCTGCTTCTGGCCTTTTTTCCATAAAAAAAAAAACAGTAGTAGTGTCTCCCTGACTGTTCAGACACAAATATAGCTGTTTAAAAGATTCTGGTGTAGGCCAGATAACTATAACAGTGGCTTTGCAATTCCACGGTTCAAATCTCAGTATTATGCAGCTTTTGGCCTTTTTTCCGTAAAAAAAACAGTAATAGTGTCTCCCTCACTGTTCAGACACAAATATATCTGTTTAAAAGATTCTGGTGTAGGCCAGATAACTATAACTGTGGCTTTGCAATTCCATGGTTCAAATCTCAGTATTATGCAGCTTTTGGCCTTTTTTCCATAAAAAAAACAGTAATAGTGTCTCCCTGACTGCTCAGACAGAAATATATCTGTTTAAAAGATTCTGGTGTAGGCGAGATAACTAGAACTGTGGTTTTGCAGTTCCACGGTTCAAATCTCTGTATTATCCTGCTTTTGGCCTCTTTTCCGTAAAAAAAAACAGTAATAGTGTCTCGCTGACTGTTCAGACACAAATATATCTGTTTAAAAGATTCTGGTGTAGGCCAGATAACTATAACTGTGGTTTTGCAGTTCCACGGTTCAAATCTCTGTATTATCCTGCTTTTGGCCTCTTTTCCGTAAAAAAAAACAGTAATAGTGTCTAGCTGACTGTTCAGACACAAATATATCTGTTTAAAAGATTCTGGTGTAGGCCAGATAACTATAACTTTGGTTTTGCAGTTCCACGGTTCAAATCTCTGTATTATCCTGCTTTTGGCCTTTTTTCCGTAAAAAAAAACAGTAATAATGTCTCGCTGACTTTTCAGACACAAATATATCTGTTTAAAAGATTCTGGTGTAGGCCAGATAACTATAACTATGGTTTTGCAGTTCCACGGTTCAAATCTCAGTATTATGCAGCTTTTGGCCTCTTTTTCTTAAAAAAAAAAACAGTAATAGTGTCTCCCTGACTGTTCAGACACAAATATATCTGTTTAAATAATTCTGGTGTAGGCCAGATAACTATAACTGTGGTTTTGCAGTTCCACGGTTCAAATCTCTGTATTATACTGCTTTTGGCCTTTTTTCTGTTAAAAAAAACCCAGTAATAATGTCTCGCTGACTGTTCAGTCACAAATATATCTGTTTAAAAGATTCTGGTGTAGGCCAGATAACTATAACTATGGTTTTGCAGTTCCATGGTTCAAACCTCAGTATTATGCAGCTTTTGGCCTTTTTTCCGTAAAAAAAAAACAGTAAAAGTGTCACCTTGACTGTTCAGACACAAATATATCTGTTTAAAAGATTCTGGTGTAGGCCAGATAACTATAACTGTGGTTTTGCAGTTCCACGGTTCAAATCTCTGTATTATCCTGCTTTTGGCCTTTTTCCGTAAAAAAAAACAGTAATAGTGTCTCGCTGACTGTTCAGTCACAAATATATCTGTTTAAAAGATTCTGGTGTAGGCCAGATAACTATAACTGTGGTTTTGCAGTTCCACGGTTCAAATCTCTGTATTATCCTGCTTTTGGCCTTTTTTCCGTAAAAAAAACCCAGTAATAATGTCTCGCTGACTGTTCAGACACAAATATATCTGTTTAAAAGATTCTTGTGTAGGCCAGATAACTATAACTATGGTTTTGCAGTTCCACTGTTCAAATCTCAGTATTATGCAGCTTTTGGCCTCTTTTTCTTAAAATAAACAGTAATAGTGTCTCCCTGACTGTTCAGACACAAATATATTTGTTTAAAAGATTCTGGTCTAGGCGAGATAACTAGAACAGTGGTTTTACAGCTCCACTGTTCAAATCTCTATATTATCCTGCTTTTGGCCTTTTTTTTCCATAAAAAAAAACCAGTAATTGTTATGAACTGCTACAAGCACTAAAGAAAGATAGGAAAACTGTCCCTACAATAGGACTAAGCTGATTCCGTACGATGCAGCGGGGGACCTGTTCCTAGTGAACAGACCCGCCTAAGTCCTCGGCTATTCTGAACGCAGACCTATAGATATAAGGGAGGGGTCCCTATAAGAACTAAGGACTGGGATATAGTTGGACACCTCCTAGCAGAAATTGTAGCAGAGGAAAGACAAACAAACAAAAAGTACTAGTGGTCCAAGGACCAAGCAAACTACAGAGCTAGGTACAAGGCGCCTGGCTAGCTTAAGAGTAAATGTAACACTGAAGTCCAGCGAGGCCAGAAGGGCGGAGCTGGATTATATGGGCAGAAAGTCATGTGACCAACAAAAAAGAAAAAAACTAACAGGAGGGTTCTAAAAGTAATAGTGTCTCGCTGACTGTTCAGAAGCAAATATATCTGTTTAAAAGATTCTGGTGTAGGCCAGATAACTATAACAGTGGTTTTGCACTTCCACCGTTCAAATCTCTGTATTATCATGCTTTTGGCCTTTTTTCCATTAGAAAAAAAACAGTAATAATGTCTCGCTGACTGTTCAGACACAAATATATCTGTTTAAAAGATTCTGGTGTAGGCCAGATAACTATAACTATGGTTTTACAGTTCCACGGTTCAAATCTCAGTATTATGCAGCTTTTGGTCTTTTTTATAAACAGTAAAAGTGTCTCCCTGACTGTTCAGACACAAATATATCTGTTTAAAAAATTCTGGTGTAGGCCAGATAACTATAACTGTGGTTTTGCAGTTCCACAGTTCAAATATCTGTATTATCCTGCTTTTGGCCTTTTTACCAATAAAAAAAACAGTAATAATGTCTCGCTTACTGTTCAGACACAAATATATCTGTTTAAAAGATTCTAGTGTAGGCCAGATAACTATAACTATGGTTTTGCAGTTCCACGGTTCAAATCTCAGTATTATGCAGCTTTTGGCCTCTTTTTCTTAAAAAAAAAAACAGTAATAGTGTCTCCCTGACTGTTCAGACACAAATATATCTGTTTAAAAGATTCTGGTGTAGGCCACATAACTATAACTGTGGTTTTGCAGTTCAACGGTTCAAATCTCTGTATTATCCTGCTTTTGGCCTTTTTTCCGCAAAAAAAACCCAGTAATAGTGTTTCCCTGACTGTTCAGACACAAATATATCTGTTTAAAAGATTCTGGTGTAGGCGAGATAAGTAGAACAGTGGTTTTGCAGTTCCACGGTTCAAATCTCTGTATTATCCTGCTTTTGGCCTTTTTTTCCATAAAAAAAAACCCATTAATTGTTATGAACTGCTACAAGCACTAAGGAAAGATAGGAAAACTGTCCCTACAATAGGAGTACGCTGATTCACTACGATGCAGCGGGGGACCTGTTCCTAGTCAACAGACCCGTCTAAGTCCTCGGCTAGTCTGAACGCAGACCTATCGATATAAGGGACGGGTCACTACAAGAACTAAGGACTGGGATATAGTTGGACACCTCCTAGCAGATTTTGTAGCAGAGCGAAGACAAACAAACAAAAACTACTACTGGTCCAAGGACCAAGCAAACTACAGAGTTAGGTACAAGGCACCTGGCTAGCTTAAGAGTAAATGTAACACTGAAGTCCAGCAAGTCCAGAAGGGCGGAGCTGGATTATATAGGCAGAAAGTCATGTGATCAACAAAATAGAAAAAAACTAACAGGAGGGTTCTAACAGTAATGGTGTCTCGCTGACTGTTCAGACGCAAATATATTTGTTTAAAAGATTCTGGTGTAGGCCAGATAACTATAACTGTGGTTTTGCAGTTCCACAGTTCAAATCTCTGTATTATCTTGCTTTTGGCCTTTTTTCCATAAAAAAAACAGTAATAGTGTCTCCCTGACAGTTGAGACACAAATATATCTGTTTAAAAGATTCTGGTGTAGGCCAGATAAATATAACTGTGGATTTGCAGTTCCACGGTTCAAATCTCTGTATTATCCTGCTTCTGGCCTTTTTTTCGTAAAAAAAACAGTAATAGTGTCTCCCTGACTGTTCAGACACAAATATATCTGTTTAAAAGATTCTGGTGTAGGCGAGATAACTAGAACTGTGGTTTTGCAGTTCCACAGTTCAAATCTCAGTATTATCCTGCTTTTGCCTTTTTTCCGTAAAAAAAAAAACAGTAATAGTGTCGCACTGACTGTTCAGACACAAATATATCTGTTTAAAAGATTCTGGTGTAGGCGAGATAACTATAACTGTGGTTTTGCAGTTCCACGGTTCAAATCTCTGCATTATCCTGCTTTTGGCCTTTTTTCAGTAAATAAAAACAGTAATAGTGTCTCGCTGACTGTTCAGACACAAATATTTCTGTTTAAAAGATTCTGGTGTAGGCCAGATAACTATAACTGTGGTTTTGCAATTCCACGGTTCAAATCTCAGTATTTTGCAGCTTTTGGCCTTTTTTTCGTAAAAAAAAACCAGTAATAGTGTCTCGCTGACTGTTCAGACACAAATATATCTGTTTAAAAGATTCTGGTGTAGGCCAGATAACTATAACTGTGGTTTTGCAGTTCCACGGTTCAAATCTCTGTATTATCCTGCTTTGGGCCTTTTTTCCATAAAAAAAAAACAGTAATAGTGTCTTGATTACTGTTCAGACACAAATATATCTGTATAAAAGATTCTGGTGTAGGCCAGATAACTATAACTGTGGTTTTGCAGTTCCACAGTTCAAATCTCAGTATTATGAAGCTTTTGCCCTTTTTTCCGTAAAAAAAAACCAGTAATAGTGTCTCTCTGACTGTTCTGACACAAATATATCTGTTTAAAAGATTCTGGTGTAGGCCAGATAACTATAACTGTGGTTTTTCAGTTCCACTGTTGAAATCTCTGTATTATCCGGCTTTTGGCCTTTTTTCCGTAAAAAAAAACAGTAATAGTGTCTCGCTGACTGTTCAGACATAAATATATCTGTTTAAAAAATTCTGGTGTAGGCCAGATAACTATAACTGTGGTTTTGCAGTTTTACGGTTCAAATCTCTGTATTATACAGCTTTTGGCCTTTTTTCCGGTAAAAAAAACAGTAATAGTGTCTCCCTGACTGTTCAGACACAAATATATCTGTTTAAAAGATTCTGGTGTAGGCGAGATAACTATAACTGTGGTTTTGCAGTTCCACAGTTCAAATCTCTGTATTATCTTGCTTTTGGCCTTTTTTCCATAAAAAAAACAGTAATAGTGTCTCCCTGACAGTTGAGACACAAATATATCTGTTTAAAAGATTCTGGTGTAGGCCAGATAAATATAACTGTGGATTTGCAGTTCCACGGTTCAAATCTCTGTATTATCCTGCTTCTGGCCTTTTTTTCGTAAAAAAAACAGTAATAGTGTCTCCCTGACTGTTCAGACACAAATATATCTGTTTAAAAGATTCTGGTGTAGGCGAGATAACTAGAACTGTGGTTTTGCAGTTCCACAGTTCAAATCTCAGTATTATCCTGCTTTTGCCTTTTTTCCGTAAAAAAAAAAACAGTAATAGTGTCGCACTGACTGTTCAGACACAAATATATCTGTTTAAAAGATTCTGGTGTAGGCGAGATAACTATAACTGTGGTTTTGCAGTTCCACGGTTCAAATCTCTGCATTATCCTGCTTTTGGCCTTTTTTCAGTAAATAAAAACAGTAATAGTGTCTCGCTGACTGTTCAGACACAAATATTTCTGTTTAAAAGATTCTGGTGTAGGCCAGATAACTATAACTGTGGTTTTGCAATTCCACGGTTCAAATCTCAGTATTTTGCAGCTTTTGGCCTTTTTTTCGTAAAAAAAAACCAGTAATAGTGTCTCGCTGACTGTTCAGACACAAATATATCTGTTTAAAAGATTCTGGTGTAGGCCAGATAACTATAACTGTGGTTTTGCAGTTCCACGGTTCAAATCTCTGTATTATCCTGCTTTTGGCCTTTTTCCGTAAAAAAAAAACAGTATTAGTGTCTCCTTGACTGTTCAGACACAAATATATCTGTTTAAAAGATTCTGGTGTAGGCGACATAACTAGAACTGTGGTTTTGCAGTTCCACGGTTCAAATCTCTGTATTCTCCTGCTTTGGGCCTTTTTTCCATAAAAAAAAAACAGTAATAGTGTCTTGATTACTGTTCAGACACAAATATATCTGTATAAAAGATTCTGGTGTAGGCCAGATAACTATAACTGTGGTTTTGCAGTTCCACAGTTCAAATCTCAGTATTATGAAGCTTTTGCCCTTTTTTCCGTAAAAAAAAACCAGTAATAGTGTCTCTCTGACTGTTCTGACACAAATATATCTGTTTAAAAGATTCTGGTGTAGGCCAGATAACTATAACTGTGGTTTTTCAGTTCCACTGTTGAAATCTCTGTATTATCCGGCTTTTGGCCTTTTTTCCGTAAAAAAAAACAGTAATAGTGTCTCGCTGACTGTTCAGACATAAATATATCTGTTTAAAAAATTCTGGTGTAGGCCAGATAACTATAACTGTGGTTTTGCAGTTTTACGGTTCAAATCTCTGTATTATACAGCTTTTGGCCTTTTTTCCGGTAAAAAAAACAGTAATAGTGTCTCCCTGACTGTTCAGACACAAATATATCTGTTTAAAAGATTCTGGTGTAGGCCAGAGAAATAGAACTGTGGTTTTCCTCTTCCACGGTTCTAGTCTCCTTTTTATTACCCTTTTTCCATTGATCTTGCGAGTGTAAGCTATTTTACTTCATTTACAATGGGCAAGGCGCAAGGCAAGGGACTTGGAACTGGACGTTCTGGTGATGCTGCGTGTAGAGGACGGGGCCATGGCCAAGGTGAAAATGTGCCACAACCAACAGCCACATCTTCTCGCTCCCACTTCTTGAACGAATTACTAGGGAAGCACAGAACAACACCAGTATTGCGAACTGATCAGTGTGAACAGGTTATTAATTGGATAGCAGATAATACTTCCAGTTACCTGGGCACCACCACCTCCGGTCTGTCTTTCACACGGTCAAATCTTAGTAGCCATGAGTCTCGACCGCATACTCCTCCTCACCCTGATGCTCCTTCCTCCCAACATGCCGAGTGTCGTCAGACAACGACTAATACCACAGTTGGACAATCTGAAGAGCTGTTCACTGGTCCATTTCCATATTTGTGCCCCTCGCCTGCTCCGCTTGAAGTGGTGGAAGAGGAGATCCCATGTAGCGATGCCCAAATATTTGAACAGCCATGGCCACAGGAAGTCGACGCTGGCAATTTGTCACAAGAGGTGGACGATTACGAGACACAATTGCCAGGAAGTGAGGAGGAGGATCGTGGTGCGCAAGTGGAAGAGGAGGAGGTGGTGGATGTTCAAGTAACTGACTCAACGTGGCAGGAGGACACACAGAGCGAGGCCAGCAGCACACAGGGGGAGGGAGGCAGAGTACCCCAACAGGCAGGAAAAAGCAGTGTGGTGGCCGCACACAGAAGGCGGGCAACAGTTCCCCGTAACACCAACACGAGGGACGTTGCCAGTACAACCGTTAGGTCTTCCAGAGTCTGGAATTTTTTTAAAGACTGCTGATATCTCCAAAAAGGCCATTTGTACCACCTGCCGTGCCAGCATCAGCAGGGGTGACAAAACTACCAGCCTGACCACCACCAGCATGATCAGGCACATGTCAGCAAAGCATCCGACTTTGTGGGGTGAACCCCAGGGTCCACGACCAGTGTCAGCGGGTGTCACCACTGCTTCTTCAGCTGTTGTGCGTGTAAGAGAACCCCCTGTTGTGTGTGCAAGGCAATCCCCTCTCCATACTGCATGCAAAGATGCTCCCTCCTCTCAGTCTTCACTTGTTATGGCAGTTTCTCAAGAAAGAGTATCAATGTCCATGTCCACGTCCCACCGCAGCGTTCAATTGTCCATATCCCAGACCTTTGAACGAAAGCGCAAACTCGCAGCCAACGCCCCACAGCCCACAGTCCTAAATTCACACATTTCACGACTGATTGCGTTGGAAATGCTGCCTTTTAGGCTGGTGGAGACGCAATCATTCCGCAACCTTATGGCGATGGCTGTCCCTCGGTACTTGGTCCCCAGCCGACACTATTTTGCCCGGTGTGCCATCCCCGCACTACACAAGCACGTGTCCCAAAACATCTGCCGTGCCCTCAACAGCACAGTTACTGGGAGAGTCCACCTGACAACGGACACGTGGACAAGTTCTTGTGGCCAGGGACGGCACATCTCCCTGACTGCACACTGGGTAAACATAGTGGAAGCCCGGACCCAGTTGGACCTTGGGGCGGAACACATCCTCCCCACACCGAGAACTGCGGGCCCTATGTCAGTCAGAGTTGCCCCCACAGTGTACAGCTCCTGCGCATCATCCTCCTCCTCCTCCTCATGTTCAGCCTCCATCTCAGATATCACCACATCAGTTACAGGCTGGAAGCACTGCAGTACTGCCTGAGCCAAGCGGCAACAGGCTGTGCTGAAACTCATAAGCTTAGGTGATAAACCTCACACTGCTTGTGAGTTGTGGACAGCTGTGAAAGAGCAGGCTGATCTGTGGCTGAGACCGCTGAACCTACATCCCGGCATGGTCGTGTGTGACAATGGCTGTAACCTGGTGGCGGCTCTGAGGCGAGGCGAGATCACACACGTACCATTCCTGGCTCATGTGCTTAACCTCGTGGTTCAGCGGTTTCTTAAATCGTACCCCGAGTTGCCAGATCTGCTCGTCAAAGTACGCCACCTGTCAGCTCATTTTCGGAAGTCCGCTACAGCTTCCGCCGCCATTGCTGTGTTGCAGCAGCGTTTGCAGCTTCCGGCACACCGACTGGTGTGTGATGTCCTCACTCGTTGGAACTCTACCCTTCACATGTTGCAAAGGATTTGTGAGCAGAAGAGAGCAGTTGTGGAGTACCAGCTGCAACAAGGCCATCGATATTCAGGTCAGACTCCACACATAAGACCTCAGGAGTGGACCTGGATGTCTGACATATGTACCATCCTGAAAAACTTTGAGGAGTCCACCAAGATGGTGAGTGGCGATGATACCATCATTATCGTCAGCATCCCACTTGTCTGTCTTTTGCAACGCTCTCTGCAGAGAATTAAAGAGGAGGCATTGCAGCCAGAGTATGATGAGATGGATCAAGAAGCCGTAATGGGTGATTACACACAGCCCAGTCTCATCTCATCCCAATGTGCAATGGGGGACTATGAGGGAGAGGAGGAGGAGGATGAGGATGAGGAAGAACAGGAGCTGGTATCATGCGCTGTAGACGGTAGTACCTGTACAACTGTCATACCGTCGGTTCAGCGTGGGTGGCCTGAGGACAGGGGGGAGGAGGAGGAGGAGAGCATGGTCAGTCGTCATCTTGGTGAGGACACGGAAGTCTTGCCCGTTACCAGTCTGGCACGCATGGCTGACTTTATGTTACGCTGCCTTAACCGTGACCCTCGCGTTGTCAAAATGTTGGGTGACAGTCATTACTGGTTGGTGACAGTTTTAGACCCCCGCTACAAGGAGAACTTTCACCCTCTTGTTCCGGAGGTGGAGAGGTCTTCAAAAATGGGGCAGTACCAGAAGGCCCTTGCTGCAGAACTGTTAAAAAAATTCCCATCTGAACACTCTAGCGGCAGAGGTCACAGTTCGTTGCCCAACCAAGGCATACAGGCGAGAGAGACGCAACTCCAGCAGAGGCAGGGGAACACTGTCAACGCTCTGGGACAGTTTTCTGAGACCCGCCCAGCTTACAGGCCCTGAGGCGCGGGGTACTCTCACAAGGAGTGGAAAGTTTCCAAAGATGGTGAGGGAGTACCTTGCTGACCGTACCAGTGTCCTCCGTGATTCCTCTGTGCCTTTTAATTATTGGGTATCCAAGCTGGACACTTGGAATGAAATTGCTATGTATGCCTTGGAGGTCCTGGCCTGCCCTGCCACTAGCGTGTTATCGGAGCGTGTTTTTAGTGCCGCTGGGGGAATTATAACTGATAAGCGCACTCGCCTGTCAACTGACATTGCTGACAAGCTGACCCTTATCAAAATGAACAAGGGCTGGATTGGGCCAGACTTCTCATCACCACCAAATGACAGCAGAGTAACATAAAGTCAAATCCACTGTGTTATTTCGGGAGGTGTATTCATATGCACCGCTTCACACCCACACATGGGTATATACTTCCTCATTTCAGCTGTATTTTGCTCTTCTCCTTATCCTCAGCCTCCACTACCACTATACCACCAGGGTCACCGTGGTCCGTGTTGCCAGCATTGCAAGTTCCTCCGTCCTAATTTTTGGCAGCTTTTGCTTGGAAAGCATAGGCAAAGACTATGGGAGACCCACTCCCCAATAATGGGAATTGTTAGGGGGACTGTTGCAAACAACTTTATTGAATAATGGAACACAACCGAACCCCGGGTCCGCGATGCAGCCTGGTTGACTGCGGCCGAACACCTTCCGGGTGAGAAGGTAAAACAACCAACTTAAATAACAATCCCCTCCGTGTTACTGCACACCGGAACGGAAATAGGGATTCGCACTATCTCCGTTAACTGCACGAGAGATGTGCGATAAATAATGTATCTGTAGTCCTGTTACAGCACAGGGACTACACAGTAGGCGCTAGGATCAGTGTGTGATACACACCGGCGTATAAGTGATCCCAGCCGGCGTGCTACCGGACTCTCTCCACGTGGCTTACAGGTGGTGCCGGGAATACGGCGTCTGCAGACTGCTAGGGGTGTATGGCGACCCCTTTGTCGGAGCCAGACTGTCAGATGTAGCTACCTGCCTCTCTCCATCTAAGGCTGCCTATCCCCCACTAAACCTGCCTGACTCAAGCTAAAGCACACGGGGAGCCCAAGCGACCAAGCGTCCACACAACACCATCACTGCTCAATGATCAGAGCCACCGTCATGTTTGTGGGCGGGCTTTTTAAACATTAAGCCCTGCCCACCATTGCACTATTGGTGATGTCACCCGCGACCAATCAGGTGGTGCCAGGTCACCGGATCAGCTGACTCCCAAACCACCAATCACGGTCCGCCATGTCACGGGCATTCTCAGTGCAGAGAATCCTGGACTTAGGCTGTAGCAGCCCTGTTTCCCTCCACAACCTATCCTTCATGTTGCTAGGAACAAAGACCCGAGAAACAGCCTGTACATCTCATGCACCAGCTAGGCGTTGAGACTGATGATGATGCTGAGCAGCATCTGCCCCAGCTGGACCAGAATGGGAGACCACAGAATTCACTGATGATTCTGAACCCATTTCAGATCCAGCAAACGCCCGATACCTGACAGGGAATAATGTTTTTAATATGCTGTACTGCATGGCTCTTGTTTGCGAGCATTGCAAGTTCCTCCGTCCTAATTTTTGGCAGCTTTTGCTTGGAAGGCCTAGGCAAAGACTATGGGAGACCCACTCCCCAATAATGGGAATAATGTTTTGAATATGCTGTACTGCATGGCTCTTGTTTGCCAGCATTGCAAGTTCCTCCGTCCTAATTTTTGGCAGCTTTTGCTTGGAAGGCATAGGCAAAGACTATGGGAGACCCACTCCCCAATAATGGGAATAATGTTTTTAATATGCTGTACTGCATGGCTCTTGTAAGGGACATGAAAACCATCTTGTTAAGCTACTCTGAACTCCACGTCTCTTCCAAGGGGTATTAAAACCGTCTTGTTAAGTTACTGTGACCTCCACATCTCTTTCAAGGGGCATTAAAACCATCTTGTTAAGCTACTGTGACCTCCACCACTCTTCCAAGGGGCATTAAAACCGCCTTGTTAAGCTACTGTGACCTCCACCACTCTTCCAAGGGGCATTAAAACCATCTTGTTAAGCTTCTGTGACCTCCACCACTCTTCCAAGGGGCATTAAAACCATCTTGTTAAGCTACTGTGACTTCCACCACTCTTCCAAGGGGCATTGATATTGTCTTTTTATTCCACTGCGACCTCCACCACTCTTCCATGGGGCATTAAAACTGTCTTGTTAAGCTACTGTGACCTCCACTACTCTTCCAAGGGGCATTAAAACTGTCTTGTTAAGCTACTGTGACCTCCACGTCTCTTCCAAGAGGCATTAAAACCGTCTTGTTAAACCACTCTGAACTCCACGTGTCTTCCAAGGGGCATTAAAACCATCTTGTTAAGCTACTGTGACCTCCACCACTCTTCCAAGGGGCATTAAAACCATCTTGTTAAGCTACTGTGACCTCCGCCACTCTTCCAAGAGGCATTTAAACTGTCTTGTTAAGCTACTGTGACCTCCACGTCTCTTCCAAGGGGCATTAAAACCATCTTGTTAATCCACTTTGAACTCCACAGCTCTTCCAAGGGGCATTAAAACCGTCTTGTTAAGCTACTGTGACCTCCACCACTCTTCCAAGGGGCATTGAAACCATCTTGTTAAGCTACTGTGACCTCCACCACTCTGCCAAGGGGCATTAAAACCACCTTGCTAAACCACTCTGAACTCCACAGCTCTTCCAAGGGGCATTGAAATGTTGTTTTTAATTACCTCTAACCTCCACGACTCTTATAACGGGCATTGCATTTCCTCCTAATTTTAGTCAGCTTTTGCTTTTCAATGCATAGGCGAACACTAAGGGAAACCCACTCCCCAATAATGGGTAGACTGTTTTTAGTTCGCTGTAATCCACGTCTGTTTCAAGGGGAATTGCAGTTCCTCATAATTTTTGGAAAGCCTTCCATTCACTGCTTAGGACAACAGTGTACAGGAGACCCAGTTGCTATAAATGGAAAAATCGGTTTAGTTAAGGCCCTCTGACTAGTGTTGAGCGAGCACTAAAATGCTCGGGTTCTCGAAGCTTGGGCCGAGCTCGCCGTGATACTCGGGTGCTCGACCCGAGCAACAAGCCCAATGTTAGTCTATGGGAGACAAGAGCATTTTTGCGGCGGCACCCCCGGCAGTCTTTTAAAAGCCTAACAAGTGCCCAAAATGATAGTGACAGTGCTCAAATGACATGGGGACAGCATGGGGAATTGACACAGGATTTCTGCCCCCCAGGTCACTGCTGTCAACAACGTGGTCAGAGGTATTAAGCCACTTTTAAGGGCTCCCAATAAAACGTTCAAAAACGAAACTGAAACTGCTTTCCTGTGAAATATGTTAAGGAAGTTCCTTTCCAGGGTAAAGACTTGTGTATAAGGTAAAATAAATAACCCCCCCAAAAAATACTCCTCCACACCTTCGGCTATGTTCACAAGTAGCATTTTTTATGTGTTTTTGCACTTTTGTATTGCTTTCAACCGTGACAAATGCATTCACCGGGAAATGTCATTTTAACATTTTACAATCCTTATCTGGCCATGTGCTGTGTGACACATGCATACAGTGCTGAAAAGACATGGGAACAGCATGGGGAAGAGCCCTGGAAGCATCTCTGACACCCAGGTCACTGCCTAAAAGTGTGCCTATCAGAAGTCATCCTTGCCGCATCAGAAGATGCAGACTTGCAACTATCCCCGTGCAAGTTCTTGTCCCAGGGCAGTGTTCAATTGTACCTCCCCCATTCCTTGTAATGCAAGGGCAAATATGCAGCCAACCACCCACCCACCCCCAGGCTGCAATACCATACTGCTTGCTTGCACTTGAAATTGGGCCTTTTAGGCATGTGGAGGCGGAATCTGGCCACCACGTCATGGCTGCATTGGCAGCCTGGAATCCATACTCATTCTCCAGCCGCCCGGCGGCCGGGTGTCCACACACGGTCCCCAGCCGCCTGGGGGCAGCTGGGTGTCCATAAACGGTCCCCAACCACCCCTATTTCTCCTTGGAACATCCCCCCACACACTTTTTTTTGCCCGGCCTGCTTTAGGGCAGCATTGGACGAGCTCACCAGAGAACCAGACTCCTCCGGTGGGCCCTGGCTTCTCCATCAGGGGAGTTGAGAGTGCCAAGGTGAGGAGCATGATGATGATGATAGAAGTTAGCATCTGCTTTGCTTTCTTTTAATGCAAGTGTAAGTGTGCAGCCTGAGACCCACCCACCCCCAGGCTGCAATGCCATACTGCTAGCTTGCACTTAAAATGGGGCCTTTTAGTTTGGAGGAGGCCGAAGCTGGCCACTACCTCATGGCTGCTTCGGCAGCGAGGTATCCATACTCAGTCCCCAGCCGCCCCTATTTGTTGCGGTGTGCCTTATACATAAGATTAAGCGTGCATACCAAAATATTACCTGTGCCCTCCCCAGTGCATTTAGTGGGAAGGACAGCCTATTCCGCTGTAGTGTGTGCATGCCAAACCCCTGTTTATGGTACATGCAAAGATGCCTCCCACCCTGCACCTGTCGTTGCAGACTTGCAACTATCCCCGTTCAAGTCCTTGTCCAAGGGCAGTGTTCAGTTGTACCTCTCCCATTCCTTGCAATGCAAGCACAAGTATGCAGTCTGCCACCCTCCCACCCCCAGGCTGCAATACCATACTGCTTGCTTGCTTGCACTTGAAATTGGGCCTTTTAGGCATGTGGAGGCGGAATCTGGCCATCACGTCATTGCTGCGTTGGCGGCCTGGAATCCATACTGAGTCCCCAGCCGCCTGGCGGCCGGGTGTCCACACTCGGTCCCCAGCCGCCAGGGGGCGGCCAGGTGTCCATAAACGGTCCCCAGCCGCCCCTATTTCTCCTTCGAACATCCCCCCACACACTTTTCTTAGCCCGGCCTGCTTTAGGGCAGCATTGGACGAGCCCACCAGACAACCACACTCCTCCGGTGGGCCCTGGCTTCTCCATCAGGGGAGTTGAAAGTGCCAAGGTGAGGAGCATGATGAGGATGATAGAAGTTAGCAACTGCTTTGTTTTCAAGGAATGCAAGCGCATGTATGTAGTAGCTTCTAGGCCTGAGGTGGTCAGCATTTTGGCGCATATCCTACCTCCTCCGACGATTGCTGGATGTTTTCCTGCTGCTATCCAAGTTCTATGACTCCCGTTAAAACAAAGCTTCAGGTGATAAATGATGTATGAGGTAGTGGCAAAGGAGAAAGAGTAGGAGGAACAGGGACCATTCACATCAATATCAGGCCAGTCAACCACATATGTCTTGTAGGAAATGTTTCTGCAACAAAAGAAGCGGTTCAGCTACACAGTTATAGGTCATACAGTGAGTCCAATGCCTACCAAAAAATTTGAGGCACTCCAATGCCCCTTGGAAATGACATGGAGGTCAGAGGGCATTAACTAAACCTTTTTTTCCATTTATAGCAACTGGGTCTCCAGTGCACTGTTGGCCTAAGCAGTGAATGGAAGGCTTTCCAAAAATTATGAGGAACTGCAATGTCCCTTGAAACAGACGTGGATTACAGCGTACTAAAAACCTTCTACCCATTATTGGGGAGTGTGTCTCCCTTAGTTTTCGCCTTTGCATTGAAAAGCAAAACCTGACTAAAATTAGGAGGAAATGCAATGCCCGTTGGAAGAGTCGTGGAGATTAGAGGTAATTAAAAACAACATTTCAATGCCCCTTGGAAGAGCAGTGGAGTTCAGAGTGGCTTAAGAAGATGCTTTTAATGCCCCTTTGAAGAGACGTGGAGGTCACAGTAGCTTAACAAGACGGTTTTAATGCCCCTCGGAAAAGTGGTGGAGGTCGCAGTAGCTTATTAAGACGGCTTTAATGCCCCTTACAAGAGCCATACAGTACAGTATATTACAAACATTATTCCCATTATTGGGGAGTGGGTCTCCCATAGTATTTGCTTATGCCTTCCAAGCAAAAGCTTCCAAAAATTAGGACGGAGCAACTTGCAATGCCTCTTACAAGAGCCATGCAGTACAGCATATTACAAACATTATTCCCATTATTGGGGAGTGGGTCTCCCATAGTATTTGCTTAAGCCTTCCAATCAAAAGCTTCCAAAAATTAGGACGGAGCAACTTGCAATGCCCCTTACAAGAGCCATGTGTAGCATCGGCTTCTCTGCCCCGTACTAGGCAGAGACGCCGTCCCTCTCACCTCCCCGCTCCTGGCGCGGCGTCCTCCAGCGCTTCTCTCCGCGCTGCTTCCCGCACGCGCTCCTTCCCCGGTAGTGTGCTTAGGGCGCGCGCGCGCTCCCCCTCTCTTATAGGGACCGCGCGCGCCGTCCTAAGGAGTCCCCAGCCAATTACCGGAGGACCTCCCATATATAAGGCACCTCCTCCAAAATGGAGGTGCCCGAGCAATGTTGTTGCAAAGCCTTCGCTCTGCTTCGGCCCTCAGGTCCCGTTGCCAGTTACCTGCCAGTCACCTGCCTGTTACCTGCCAGTCACCTGCCAGATTCCTGCTTGGTACCTGCCTGATATCCGTTTACCTGCTTGCAAGCCTGCGGTCCGACGGTCTGCCTTCCGACACCTGTCAGGCTGTCTATGGACCAGCCTGCCCGCTCAACTGGGAGCGCTCATCTGCTACCTGCCTGCTAGCCTACCTGGAGGCTCCGCCGTCACTTGCCGTGACCACCTGCCCGTCCAGAGACTCTTGCCCACTCACCTGGGAGCGCTCACCTGCTACCTGCCTGCTAGCCTACCTGGAGGCTCTGCCGTCACTTGCCGTGACCACCTGCCTGTCCAAAGACTCTCGCCCGCTCACCTGGGAGCGCTCACCAGCCACCTGCCTGCTGTCCTTCTACCCAGAGACTGTCCCTGTCACTTGCCGTGAGTACCCGTCCTTCTACTCAGAGACTGTCCCTGCCACTTGCCGTGACTACCTGCCCTTCTACCCAGAGACTGTCCCTGTCACTTGCCGTGACTACCTGCCCTTCTACCCAGAGACTGTCCCTGTCACTTGCTGTGACTACCTGCCCGTCTTCCCTGGGAGCCACCCGCTTCCGTACAAGGACCGCCCCCTTGTATAGTTGCTCAGAGGTTCCGCCTCCCAGACCCGTTACACCATGCAGTACATCATATTACAAACATTATTCCCATTATTGGGTAGTGGGTCTCCTATAGTATTTGCTTATGCCTTCCAAGCACAAGCTTCCAAAAATTAGCATGGAGCAATTTGCAATGCCTCTTACAAGAGCCATGCAGAACAGCATATTACAAACATTATTCCCATTATTGGGGAGTGGGTCTCCCATAGTATTTGCTTATGCCTTCCAAGAAAAGCTTCCAAAAATTAGGACGGAGCAACTTGCAATGCCCCTTAAAAGAGACATGCAGTACATCATATTACAAACATTATTCCCATTATTGGGGAGTGGGTCTCCCATAGTATTTGCTTATGCCTTCCAAGCACAAGCTTCAAAAAATTAGGAGGAAGCAACTTGTAATGCCTCTTACAAGAGCCATGCAGTACAGCATATTACAAACATTAGTCCCATTATTGAGGAGTGGGTCTCTCATAGTATTTGCTTATGCCTTCCAAGCAAAAGCTTCCAAAAATTAGGATGGAGCAACTTGCAATGTCGCTTACAAGAGCCATGCAGTACATCATATTACAAACATTAGTCCCATTATTGGGGAGTGGGTCTCCGATAGTATTTGCTTATGCCTTCCAAGCAAAAGCTTCCAAAAATTAGGACGGAGCAACTTGCAATGCCTCTTACAAGAGCCATGCAGTACAGCATATTACAAACATTATTCCCATTATTGGGGAGTGAGTCTCCCATAGTATTTGCTTATGCCTTCCAAGCAAAAGCTTCCAGAAATTAGGACGGAGCAACTTGCAATGCCCCTTACAAGAGCCATGCAGTACAGCATATTACAAACATTATTCCCATTATTGGGGAATGGGTCTCCCATAGTATTTGCTTATGCCTTCCAAGCAAAAGCTTCCAAAATTAGGACGGAGCAACTTGCAATGCCCCTTACAAGAGCCATGCAGTAAAGCATATTACAAACATTATTCCCATTATTGGGGAGTGGGTCTCCCATAGTATTTTCTTATGCCTTCCAAGCAAAAGCTTCCAAAAATTAGGACGGAGCAACTTGCAATGCCCCTTAAAAGAGCCCTTCAGTACAGCATATTACAAACATTATTCCCATTATTGGGGAGTGGGTCTCCCATAATATTTGCTTATGCCTTCCAAGCAAAAGCTTCCAAAAATTATGAGGAAATGCAATGCCCGTTCGAAGAGTCGTGGAGGTCCCAGTAGCTTAACAAGACGCTTTTAATGCCCCTCCGAAGAGACGTGGAGGTCAGAGTGGCATAACAAGACGCTTTTAATGCCCCTCCGAAGAGATGTGGAGGTCAGAGTGGTATAACAAGACGGTTGTAATGCCCCTTGGAAGAGACGTGGAGGTCAGAGTGGTATAACAAGACGCTTTTAATGCCCCTCAGAAGAGACGTGGAGGTCAGAGTGGTATTACAAGACGGTTTTAATGCCCCTTGGAAGAGACGTGGAGGTCAGAGTGGTATAACAAGATGGTTTTAATGCCCCTTACAAGAGACGTGGAGGTCAGAGTGGTATAACAAGATGGTTTTAATGCCCCTTGGAAGAAACGTGGAGGTCAGAGTGGTATAACAAGACGCTTTTAATGCCTCTCAGAAGAGACGTGGAGGTCAGAGTGGTATAACAAGACGGTTTTAATGCCCCTCAGAAGAGACGTGGAGGTCAGAGTGGTATAACAGGACGCTTTAAATGCCCCTCAGAAGAGGCGTGGAGGTCAGAGTGGTATAAAAAGACGGTTGTAATGCCCCTCAGAAGAGACATGGAGGTCAGAGTGGTATAACAAGACGCTTTTAATGCCCCTTACAAGAGATGTGGAGGTCAGAGTTGTATAACAAGACGCTTTTAATGCCCCTCACAAGAGACGTTGAGGTCAGAGTGGTATAACAAGACGCTTTTAATGCCCCTTACAAGAGATGTGGAGGTCAGAGTGGTATAACAAGATGGTTTTAATGCCCCTTGGAAGAGACGTGGAGGTCAGAGTGGTATAACAAGACGCTTTTATTGCCCCTCAGAAGAGACGTGGAGGTCAGAGTGGTATAGCAATACAGTTTTAATGCCCCTTGGAAGAGACATGGAGGTCATAGTGGTATAGCAAGACGCTTTTAATGCCCCTTGGAAGAGCCATACAGTACAGCATCTTAAAAATGTTATTCCCATTATTGGGGAGTGGGTCTCCCACAGTCTTTGCTTATGCCTTCCAAGCAAAAGCTGACAAAAATCAGGATGGAGGAACTTTCAATAATGGCAACACGGACCACGGTCACCCTGGTGGTATAGTGGTGGTGGAGGCTGAGGATAAGGAGAAGAACATAAAACAGCCAAAATGAGGAAGCGTATACAAATGTGTGGGTGTGAAGCGGTGCATGTGAATACACCTCCCGAAATAACACAGTGGATTTGACTTTATGTTACTCTGCTGTCATTTGGTGGTGATGAGAAGTCTGGCCCAATCCAGCCCTTGTTCATTTTGATAAGGGTCAGCTTGTCAGCATTGTCAGTTGACAGGCGAGTGCGCTTATCAGTTATAATTCCCCCAGCGGCACTAAAAACACGCTCCGATAACACGCTAGTGGCAGGGCAGGCCAGGACCTCCAAGGCGTACAGAGCGAGTTCATTCCAAGTGTCCAGCTTGGATACCCAATAATTAAAAGGCACAGAGGAATCACGGAGGATGCTGGTACGGTCAGCAAGGTACTCCCTCACCATCTTTTGAAACTTTCCACTCCTTGTGAGAGTACCCCGCGCCTCAGGGTCTGTCCGAAGGCAGGGTCTGAGAAAACTGTCCCAGAATGTTGACAGTGTTCCCCTGCCTCTGCTGGACTGGAGTTGCGTCTCTCTCACATGTACGCCTTGGTTCGGCAACAACGAACTGTGACCTCTGCCGCTAGCGTGTTTAGATGGGAATTTTTTTAACAGTTCTGCAGCAAGGGCCTTCTGGTACTGCCCCATTTTTGTAGACCTCTCCACCTCAGGAATAAGAGAGTGAAGGTTCTCCTTGTAGCGGGGGTCTACAAGTGTCACCAACCAGTAATGACTGTCACCCAACATTTTGACAACGTGAGGGTCACGGTTAAGGCAGCGTAACATAAAGTCAGCAAAACGGGCAAGTTTTCGGTGTCCTCACCAAGATGACGACTGACCATGCTCTCCTCCTCCTCCTCCTCCTCCCCCCTGTCCTCAGGCCTCCCACGCTGAACCGATGGTATGACAGTTGTACAGGTACTACTGTCTACAGTGTATGATACCAGCTCCTGTTCTTCTTCCTCCTCTTCCTCATTGTCCCCCAATGCACGTTGGGATGAGATGAGGCTGGGCTGTGTGTAATCGCCTGCCACGGCTTCTTGATCCATCTCATCATACTCTGGCTGCAATGCCTCCTCTTTAATTCTCTGCAGAGAGTGTTGCAAAAGACAGACAAGAGGGATACTGACGCTAATGATGGCGTCATCGCCACTCACCATCTTGGTGGACTCCTCAAAGTCTGTCAGGATGGTACATATGTCAGACATCCAGGTCCACTCCTGAGGTCTTATGTGTGGAGTCTGACCTGAATATCGACGGCCTTGTTGCAGCTGGTGCTCCACAACTGCTCTCTTCTGCTCACAAATCCTTAGCAACATGTGGAGGGTAGAGTTCCAACGTGTGGGGACATCACACACCAGTCGGTGTGCCGGAAGCTGCAAACGCTGCTGCAACACAGCAAGGGCGGCGGAAGCTGTAGCCGACTTGAGAAAATTAGCTGACAGGCGGCGTACTTTGACCAGCAGATCTGGCAACTCGGGGTACAATTTAAGAAACCGCTGAACCAAGTGGTTAAGCACATGAGCCAGGAATGGTACGTGTGTGATCTCGCCTCGCCTCAGAGCCGCCACCAGGTTACGGCCATTGTCACACACGACCATGCCTGGATGTAGGTTCAGCGGTCTCAGCCACAAATCTGTCTGCTCTTTCACAGCTGTCCACAACTCACAAGCAGTGTGAGGTTTATCACCTAAGCTTATGAGTTTCAGCACAGCCTGTTGTCCCATGACGGAGTCAGTACTGCAGTGCTTCCAGCTTGTAACTGATGTGGTGATATCTGAGATGGAGGCTGAACATGAGGAGAAGGAGGAGGATGATGCGCAGGAGCTGTACACTGTGGGGGCAACTCTGACTGACATAGGGCCCGCAATCCTCGGTGTGGGGAGGATGTGTTCCGTCCCAAGGTCCGACTGGGTCCCGGCTTCCACTATGTTTACCCAGTGTGCCGTCCGGGAGATGTACCGTCCCTGGCCACAAGCACTTGTCCGCGTGTCCGTTGTCAGGTGGACTCTCCCAGTAACTGCGTTGTTGAGGGCACGGCAGATGTTTTGGGACACGTGCTTGTGTACTGCGGGGATGGCACACCGGGCAAAATAGTGTCAGCTGGGGACCGAGTACCGAGGGATGGCCACCGCCATAAGGTTGCGGAAGGATTCCGTCTCCACCAGCCTAAAAGGCAGCGTTTCCAACGCAAGCAGTCGTGAAATGTGTGAATTTAGGACTGTGGCTTGTGTGGCGTTAGCTGCGAATTCCACTTTCGTTCAAAGGTCTGGGATATGGACAATTGAACGCTGCGGTGGGACGTGGACGTTGATGCTGTTTCTTGAGAAACTGCCATAACAAGTGAAGACTGAGAGGAGGGGGCATCTTTACATGTAGTATGGACAGAGGATTGCCTTGCGCACACAACAGGGGGTACTATTGCACGCACAACAGTGGAAGAAGCAGTGGTGACACCCGCTGACACTGGTCGTGGACCCTGGGGTTCGCCCCACAAAGTCGGGTGCTTTGCTACCATGTACCTGATCATGCTGGTGGTGGTCAGGCTGGTAGTTTTGTCACCCCTGCTGATGCTGGCATGGCAGGTGGTACAAATGGCCTTTTTGGGGTTATCAGCAGAGTCTTTAAAAAAATTCCCGACTCTGGAAGACCTAACGGCTGTACTGGCAACGTCCCTCGTGTTGGTGTTACGGGGAACGGTTGCCTGCCTTCTGTCTGCCGCCACCACACTGCTTCTTCCTGCCTTTTGGGGTACTCTGCCTCCTCCCCCTGTGTGCTGCTGGCCTCTCTCTGCATGTCCTCCTGCCATGTTGGGTCAGTTACTAGATCATCCACCACCTCCTCCTCTTCCACTTGCGCACCACGATCCTCCTCCTCACTTCCTGGCAATTGTGTCTCGTCATCGTCCACCTCTTGTGACAAGTTGCCAGCGTTGACTTCCTCTGGCCGTGGCTGTTCAAATATTTGGGCATCGCTACATGGGATCTCCTCTTCCACCACTTCAAGCGGAGCAGGCGAGGGGCACAAATATGGAAATGGAGTCTTCAGAGTGTCCAACTGTGGGATCAGTTGCTATCTGACTACACTCGGCATGGTGGGAGGAAGGAGCATCAGGGTGAGGAGGAGTATGCAGTCGAGACTCATGGCTACAAAGAGTTGATCGTGTGGAAGACAGACCGACGGTGGTGGTGCTCAAGTAACTGGAAGTATTATCTGCTATCCAATTAATAACCTGTTCACACTGATCAGTTCGCAATACTGGTGTTGTTCTGTGCTTCCCTAGTAATTCGTTCAAGGAATGGGAGCGAGAAGATGTGGCTGTTGGTTGTGGCACATTTTCACCTTGGCCACGGCCCCGTCCTTTGCACGCACCATCACCAGAACGTCCACTTCCACGGCCCTTGCCACGCGCCTTGCCCATTGTAAAGAAAGTAAAATAGCTTACACTCGCACTATCAATGGAAAAAGGGTAATAAAAAGTAGATTAGAACCGTGGAAGAGGAAAACCACAGTTCTATTTCTCTGGCCTACACCCGACTCTTTTAAACAATCAGAACAATCAGGGAGAAACTTACTGTTTTTCTTTACGGAAAAAATACCAAAACCTGAATAATAGAGATTTTTTACCGTGGAATGGCAAAACCACAGTTATTGTTTACTGGGGTATACCATAAAATTTTAAATATATATATTTGCGGCTGAACAGTGAGCGACACACTCAAACTGTTTTTTTTTACATACAAAAGGCACAAAACTGGATACTACAGAGATTTGACCCGTGGAACTGCAAAACCACACTGGGATTTGTCGGGCCTACAACAGACTATTTTCAACAGATATATTTTTGTGTCTGGATATTCAGGGAGACACGATAAAAAAATTTTTTTCACTGCAAAAAATGCGAAAAGCAGGATAATAGAGTTTTTTTACCGTGGAACAGCTATAAATTACTGGTGTATACTAGACTTTTTAAAATATATAGATTTGCAGGTGAACAGTGAGCGACACACTCAGGCTATGTGCCCACGATGCAGAAATGAAGCAGAAAATTTCTGCAGCATTTCTGCATCTCCCTGGCAGAAAAAAAATGCATGCAGATTGTGCATGCGTTTTTCCTGCAGAATACATGCGGATGCACATGCGGGTTCACATGCGTTTCCGCATGCAGATTGACAAGCGCTTTCCAGGCGATAGCATCACTTGGAAAGTGCTTGACAACTAGGTCACACTGTATAAATCCATGCAAACAGCATGGATTTATACAGTGTGAACCGTAAAAATTAAAACAAATAAAGCTATACTCACCCCCGAGGCCCCGGAGTGGCTGCAGCGCTCGTTCCTGTCTGGTTCCCGGCTGCCGGCATATCGCGAGAGAGAGCGGTGAAGGGCCTGCGGTCACATGACTGTGACGTCACCGAAGGTCCTTCAGCGCTGCTGGCATTCAGAAAGAAGCCTCTGGAAAGGTGAGTATAAACTTTATTTGTTATTTTATTCTTTTTTTACAGGTACAATGGTACCCAGGTCTGGATGAGAGTCTCCTCTCCTCCAGAACTGGGTACCATCCGCACATAGAGACGCATAGAAGCTGCTTGTAAAAATGTACAGTCGCGGTTTCTGTGCGTCTCAATGCAAGTCAATGGCGGGAGTTCCGCTGCGCTTCCGCAAAATTAAATGACATGCTGAGGATTTTTGTACGCAGCATAAACGCTGCGGAAAAATCCGCAGCATGTGCATAGAACATGCGGAATCCCCTTGGGGACCATGGGGTGCGGATTACCTAGCGTTTTACAAGCGTTTCCGCTGCGGAAATTCCGCAGCATAAACGCTTGAAAAACGCTACGTGGGCACACAGCCTCAAACTGTTTTTTTTTTTAGATACAAAAGGCCCAAAACTGGATAATACAGAGATTTGACCCGTGGAACTGCAAAACCACACTGGAATTTGTCGGGCCTACAACAGACTATTTTCAACAGATATATTTTTGTGTCAGAACAGTCAGGAGACACTACTGTTTTTTTTTAAGGCAAAAAAAGCGCAAAAACAGGATTATAGAGATTTTTTACCGTGGAACAGCAAAACCACAGTTTTAGTTTACTGGTGTATACCAGACTTTTTAAAATATATAGATTTGCAGGTGAACAGTGAGCGACACACTCAAACTGTTTTTTTTTTTACATACAAAAGGCACAAAACTGGATACTACAGAGATTTGACCCGTGGAACTGCAAAACCACACTGGGATTTGTCGGGCCTACAACAGACTGTTTTCAACAGATATATTTTTGTGTCTGGACAATCAGGGCGACACGATTAAATTTTTTTTTCACTGCAAAAAAAAGTTTGCCCAATTTTTCGGACTGACTGACCTTCATTTCTTAAAGTAATGATGGCTACTTGTTTTTCTTTACTTAGCTGCTTTTTTCTTGCCATAATACAAATTCTAACAGTCTATTCAGTAGGACTATCAGCTGTGTATCCACCAGACTTCTGCACAACACAACTGATGGTCCCAACCCCATTTATAAGGCAAGAAATCCCACTTATTAAACCGGACAGGGCACACCTGTGAAGTGAAAACCATTTCCGGTGACGATCTCTTGAAGCTCATCAAGAGAATGCCAAGAGTGTGCACAGCAGTCATCAAAGCAAAAGGTGGCTACTTTGAAGAACCAAGAATATAAGACATATTTTCAGTTGTTTCACACTTTTTTGTTAAGTATATAATTCCACATGTGTTAATTCATAGTTTTGATGCCTTCAGTGTGAATGTACAATTTTCATAGTTATGAAAATACAGAAAAATCTTTAAATGAGAAAGTGTGTCCAAACTTTTGGTCTGTACTGTATATTTGCGGCTGAACAGTAAGCGACACACTCAAACTGTTTTTTTTAAGATACAAAAGGCCCAAAACTGGATAATACAGAGATTTGACCCGTGGAACTGTAGCACCCTGAGGATTCGGCTGCTACAGGGGTATTGCACCTCAACCCAGAGGTGTGATATTCCACTCCCGGGTAAGGAAGGAGTGTGGAACTGAGCTCGGTAGGCTGCATGCACTACACACATCCCATTTCCGGGGAGCAGACCGACGGTACTCCCACTTAGAAATGTGCAGGTACGACCGAGTCTGTTCCTGGCTGGAGTGGGAGGGGGGTGGTACATCCCAAGTAGTGTAGGGGCAGATAGGGGGAGCAGCCTGGGTAAAGATAGGAGCTCATTGGGTGCTGGCCACCTGAGCTCACACATAGAGGGTGTATATAAGGTGGGCACCAACTAAGAACAGGGTCAGTTGCAGAGAGAAAGTCAGCGAGCGGAGGAGAAGAGAGACCCAGAGTGAGAGAGGAGAAAGAGAGACCCAGAGGGGGAAACAGAAGAAAGGACTCTAAGACCCCAAATTAAATCCCCGGGTGAAGAGTCGGCACAGGGTACCGGAACCCAAGCTGGTGGGGGCAAAAACACACCCCAGCCAGAGACCGGAGGCCGTGGGCAGCGTCTGCCACGGCCACCCACCACATCCACCCCGAAGGCATACCACGTGGAGGGTCAGGGAACCCAAGGCCAAGGGTCTCCCAACAGAAGGCCCGAGGGAGCTGGACCTGGGTGGATCTCTAGTGGGGACGGCCAGAGGAAAGGACAGAAGGAGAGCTCAGGGTCACGCTCCGGACTTATTTGGGGGTTGGCTGGATCCAGAACCTGGTGGACGCAGCACGGCTCGGGAGGTCACTCGAAGCTGGAGTGACCGGAACATCAGCAGTGAGTAAACATCCTAAACTGCATAACCCGACTCTGTCTCTGATTGCCGTCTACACTGCATCACCACAACCCCCATCCTCTGCACCTGATCCCCCTGAGGCTATACCCCACCCGTTGGGGGTTATATCACCCAAAGCTGCACCTACACCATCAGCCTCAGCGGACCCTGCTGCAGCGGCGGCCGTAGTGACCGCAATACAACGGGTGGCGTAGTCGACATTAAGAACTTAGTAACATCTGTAGGACTGCCACATACAACTGAGTTTGACACCCTGGGCACGGACCGGGTCACAGCCACTCGGAAGACTACAACCCCCATCTGATCCGGCTCCGGGTATTCCCCTGAAAGAAAGGAATATGTCCCAGGGGGTGCGTCAACTTTGGCGTAGTCGGCAGGATTACGTGCCCGCAACACCCGGGTACTGCGTGCCTGAGGAAAAGAACAAGTTTACCTCAAAAAGAAGTCTCCTGCCGGTTCCGGAGGGTCCCCGCCATCGGACCCCATCACCAGTCGATTCCAGCCGGTTGTCCGCCATTAACAGCGTTTTCCCGCCATCTGCAGAGTTTCCCGCCACTGGGAAGCGATTCCCGCCATTTCCAAAGGTTTCCCGCCTTGGAAGAGCGGACGCCATTATGGGCGTGCCAGAGGGTGGCGAGAGGCCACCTCCCATCGTGGGCCAGGACCGAAAATGGCGCCAAAAGTGGAAACCGCCCCCACCAACAGAGAATGTGATGCTGGAGGTGTCGGTCAGCGTGAAAGAACCGCCCCTGGAGCTGACAGTCACCAAGTGGCCGCGGGACCGCCCTCGAAGTGGAAGGAGACGAAAGGAGAGAACAAAGATGGGTGCCGCCTGGAGCAGTCTGGAGCGAGCGCACCCGGAGGCAAGAAGCCTGGAGAAGAGTAGCGGAGGAGCTCACCCGGAGATGGCGAGAGAGCAGAGCAGCACCGGCCCGCTGGCCAGGAGCCTGCTGAAAGAGGAGCAGAGCAGCACCGACCCGTTGGTCAGGAGCCTGCTGGAAACCACGACCCCACTAGGCCTAGTGGAGGTCCTTGCACAGCTCCCCCGAGACCGGGAGTGTGCACAGACTGCCCTGGAGGGCCTCGCACGGAGGATGGCCCGGGTACAGCGAGAGACATTGGCGGAGTGGAGCCGAGAGATGGCCCAGCAAACCAAGACCCGGAGCACGCCAGCCAAGATGAGGAGACAGACCGCCTCTGAGGATGGCGCGGGAGGACCCAAGGCCGGAGACGGCGCCGAGAAGGGAGCCGAACGCATGGAGGCAGGTAAAGGGGACGTCTATACCCCAAACCGGGACACCGCTTACCTGCCCCAGCTCCCCGTCGCAGAGCCCGAAAGTCCCCCTGCTGTGCCCGAAAACGCCATGTCACCGACGCAGACTAGGCCCCAACCGGAAGTCGCCGCCGCGACCCCTGTGACGCCATGCGCAACGACCCCGAGCGTGGCAGAACAGGAAGCAACACCAGCCTGGTCGCAGGGCCTAGAATTCCCGGGCGTCGCATCACCAACAGCGCCCCCTACCTCCGCGGAGCCTCCGGCCTGGCCGCAAGGCCAGGTAGCCCAGGGCGCCGCCGTCCTAACGGTGCCCTTCACCTTCCAGGTGCCCCAGGCCTGGCCGCAAGGCCTGGGCAACCCGGGCGCCACCACCACCGCGCCCGCACCCGTAAAACCAAGGGTGCCGCGTCTGGGAGAGGACTTGTTTGCCCAGCACACGTGGCCGGACGGGCAGCCTTTCATCTGGCCCCAGAAATATTATGAACTGGAGCACCAGAGGAGAGTTGGGGCCATGTGTGCACCCCTGATTCCGGCTCCGAAGCCCGTGATAAGGATCTCACCCCCGCTTGAAGAGACCCAATTTGAGTGGGACCCCACCGGAGAAGACCTAATGGGGTTCACTCAAGAAACCAGGGCAGCTGCAGCGGAGCGTGCTGAGTGCTGCCGACAGCAGCTCGAGGAGTTTGCGAGGGAGCGGAGAGAGAGGCGGGTCCGGGAACAACAGGCCCAAATAAGGAGCGCCGAGCAGAAGAGCCGAACCAGGAGGGACCCCCGTGCAGCGCACAGTCCCCGCACCACCGGGACTGTAATTAAGTTCAACATGCAGCATGGGTGGGGCTTCATCAGAGACCACAACACCCCCGGCGACGTCTTTGTCACGCGCAGAGATGTGGAGTCCCATCTGCCGGAGGGGCACAGAGGTCGTGACCTTTATATCGGGGACGAGGTCACCTTTACCCGGCACAAGTGTGCCAAAGGACCTTACGCCCTCCATGTGCATCGCCTGACAGAGGAGGAGCTGCGATGTGAGGAGGAAGAGCAAGAGGATCCGGACGGGTCTGAAGCTGAGATCCCCAAAGAAGGAGCGGGAGGAAGACGTTGTTGAGTACAGCAGAGCAGGTGCTGTAAATAGTTACCTGACCGGGGTATAAAGAAACTCTTATTGCTAATATAGTCCCCGTTGGGACCAGCTGAGTGAACTGTTCAGCCGTTTACCCTTAATCCCACAGGCTGAGGACTGTGAGCAGCCATTCCCTTTCCCTCCTTAACTGGCCGAGGACTGAGAGCGGCCATACCCTTGTATATAGTTGCGCGTCCTAAAGCGCCCCCTACTGGTTTTACTGTTAAATCATCTTAAAGAAAGGAACTGTCGCACTTTGCCCGGTCAACAGTTGCCCAGTGACCGGAGGAGGAACAAGAGACGACGAGAATGTTTAATGCTGCTAATTTATATAAAGTTTTATATGTTTTATATGTTTATGTTTATATAAAAATTTTTGTATGTTTTGTGATGTTTTTGTCTTACAGCCCGAGGACGTGCTGTGATTTACCAGGGGGGAATGTAGCACCCTGAGGATTCGGCTGCTACAGGGGTATTGCACCTCAACCCAGAGGTGTGATATTCCACTCCCGGGTAAGGAAGGAGTGTGGAACTGAGCTCGGTAGGCTGCATGCACTACACACATCCCATTTCTGGGGAGCAGACCGACGGTACTCCCACTTAGAAATGTGCAGGTACGACCGAGTCTGTTCCTGGCTGGAGTGGGAGGGGGGTGGTACATCCCAAGTAGTGTAGGGGCAGATAGGGGGAGCAGCCTGGGTAAAGATAGGAGCTCATTGGGTGCTGGCCACCTGAGCTCACACATAGAGGGTGTATATAAGGTGGGCACCAACTAAGAACAGGGTCAGTTGCAGAGAGAAAGTCAGCGAGCGGAGGAGAAGAGAGACCCAGAGTGAGAGAGGAGAAAGAGAGACCCAGAGGGGGAAACAGAAGAAAGGACTCTAAGACCCCAAATTAAATCCCCGGGTGAAGAGTCGGCACAGGGTACCGGAACCCAAGCTGGTGGGGGCAAAAACACACCCCAGCCAGAGACCGGAGGCCGTGGGCAGCGTCTGCCACGGCCACCCACCACATCCACCCCGAAGGCATACCACGTGGAGGGTCAGGGAACCCAAGGCCAAGGGTCTCCCAACAGAAGGCCCGAGGGAGCTGGACCTGGGTGGATCTCTAGTGGGGACGGCCAGAGGAAAGGACAGAAGGAGAGCTCAGGGTCACGCTCCGGACTTATTTGGGGGTTGGCTGGATCCAGAACCTGGTGGACGCAGCACGGCTCGGGAGGTCACTCGAAGCTGGAGTGACCGGAACATCAGCAGTGAGTAAACATCCTAAACTGCATAACCCGACTCTGTCTCTGATTGCCGTCTACACTGCATCACCACAACCCCCATCCTCTGCACCTGATCCCCCTGAGGCTATACCCCACCCGTTGGGGGTTATATCACCCAAAGCTGCACCTACACCATCAGCCTCAGCGGACCCTGCTGCAGCGGCGGCCGTAGTGACCGCAATACAACGGGTGGCGTAGTCGACATTAAGAACTTAGTAACATCTGTAGGACTGCCACATACAACTGAGTTTGACACCCTGGGCACGGACCGGGTCACAGCCACTCGGAAGACTACAACCCCCATCTGATCCGGCTCCGGGTATTCCCCTGAAAGAAAGGAATATGTCCCAGGGGGTGCGTCAGAACTGCAAAACCACACTTCTGTTTCTGTGGCCTATACCAGACTCTTTTCAACAGATATATTTGTGTCTGAAAAATCAGAGACACACTTTTTTTGGGGGGGGTGGGGGGAAAACCAATAGGTTAATAAGACGGGTATTTGTACAGTGTGAAGGAGGAAAAAAAAAGAGGATTTAGATGAAAAAAAAGGATTTTTACTGGCCCCCGAGACCTGGAGCTAAGTCCAGCAATTTCAGAAACAGGAGCACACAGGACTGTAATGCAGCGTTTGCTGGTATGACCACTGCGTCTCCTATACAGCCTGCC
The DNA here is from genome assembly GCF_046119375.1 of Phyllobates terribilis. Classification (NCBI taxonomy): domain Eukaryota; kingdom Metazoa; phylum Chordata; class Amphibia; order Anura; family Dendrobatidae; genus Phyllobates; species Phyllobates terribilis. The sequence goes on along the minus strand of NW_027362771.1, from coordinate 79,416,857 downwards.
TGCCTGCCAGATATCTGGGATGGATATTAGTCCTGAGAAGGACTGTTTGTTTGTTCTGGCAGCCTTTACAGACCCTACACTAACTATTTCGCTGGATAAATCTCTCCCTAGCTCAGCAGCGCTGACCCTACACTGTCTAATCCGGAGCCACTGTGTCCAAGATGGCGGCGCCCGGTTTTAAATACTCGAGGTGACGCTGTGCAGCGAGCCAATCACTGTAATGTCCACAAACAACATGGCTGCGGCATTACAGTGACTAGCTGGCAATCCCTGCATGTTCATTGGCTCTGTAAAGAGCGCCAAACATGCAGGACGGAGACCCGAGCTCCCACCCGAGTAACCTGGAAATGCTCGGTGCTTGCCGAATATCCCGAGTAGCGTGATGCTCGGGCGAGTACCGAGCAGTGTCGAGCATGCACGCTCAACACTACCTCTGACCTCAATGTCACTTCCAAGGGGCATTGGAGTGCTTTGAAATTTTTGGTATGCATTGCACTCACTGTATGTCCTATAACTGTGTAGCCGAAACGCTCCTTTTGGTACAGAAACATATCCTACAAGACATGTGTGGTTGACTGGCCTGATATTGATGTGAATGGTCCCTGTTCCTCCAGCTCTTTCTCCTTTGCCTCATCCATCATTCATCACCTGAAGCCTTGTTTTAACGGGAGTCATAGAACTGGTATAGTAGCAGGAAAACATCCAGCAATCCTCGGAGGAGGTAGGATATGCGCCAAAACGCTGACCACCTCAGGCCTAGCCGCTACTACAGACATGCGCTTGCATTCCAAGGAAAAGAAAGCTAAGGAGATGGATGGCCTCATGATCATGAATAATTTACTCGTTGTGTAGGAGGCCGACCACTGCTGCTGTCTACCTTCTGAACTTTGTGTTGTAGACTGATTGACCCAGGACCCACAATCCTCTATGTCTGGAGGACGTGTTGCATCCCAGTGTCCATCTGTGTCCCGGCTTCCACAATATTAACCCAGTGTGAAGGCGTCAGTCAGATGGACCATCCCTGGCCACATTCATTTGTCCACGTGTTTGTGGTTAGGCTGTCCTTCAAATAGGGGTGGCTGGGGACTGTTTATGGACACCCGGCTGACCGCAGGCGGCTGGGGACCGTGTGTGGGCACCCGGCTGCGGGGCGGCTGAGGACCGAGTATGGAAACCCGTCCACCCCCTTGCGGCTGAGGACCAAGCGTGGACACCCGGCCGCCGGGCGGCTGGGGACTGAGTATGGATACCAGGCCGCCGACGCAGCCATGACGTGATGGCCAGATTCCGCCTCCACATGCCTAAAAGGCCCAATTTCAAGTGCAAGCAAGCAGTATGGTATTGCAGCCTGGCGATGGGTGGGTGGCAGGCTGCATACTTGCGCTTGCATTGCAAGGAATGGGGGAGGTACAATTGAACACTGCCCTTGGACAAGGACTTGCACGGGGATAGTTGCAAGTCTGCATCTTCTGATGCGGCAAGGATCACTTCTGATGAGCACACTTTTAGGCAGTGACCTGGGTGTCAGAGATGCTTCCAGGGGTCTTCCCCATGCTGTTCCCATGTCTTTTCAGCACTATATGCATGTGTCACACAGCACATGGCCAGATAAGGTTGTAAAATGTTAAAATGACATTTCCCGGTGAATGCATTTGTCACTGTTGAAAGCAATACAAAAGTGCAAAAACGCATAAAAAATGCTACTTGTGAACATAGCCCAAAGTGTGGAGGAGTATTTTTGTTTTTAGTTATTTATTTTACCTTATATACAAGTCTTTACCCTGGAAAGGAAGTTCCTTAACATATTTCACAGGAAAACCGTTTCAGTTTCGTTTTTGAACGTTTTATTGTGAGCCCGTAAAAGTGGCTTAATACCTCTGACTACGTTGTTGACAGCAGTGACCTGGGGATCAGAAATGCTTCCTGGGGCGATCCCCATGCTGTCCCCATGTCATTTGAGCACTGTCACTATCGTTTTGGGCACCTTTTAGGCTTTCTACAGACTGCCTGGGGTGCCGCCGCAAAAATGCTCGGGTCTCCCATAAACTAACATTGGGCTCGTTGCTCGGGTCGAGCACCCGAGTATCAAGGTGAGCTCGGCCCGAGCTTCGAGCACCCGAGCATTTTAGTGCTCGCTCAACACTAATTATAATGCATTTGTATCTTGTAATCCTTCCTTGCAAATTATATATTTATTTTATTAGTTTAATGTCAGCAACTTTTACTTTTATGGAGAAAAGGGGGTAGAATTCTTAAAGAAAGTTCACAACAATGTATCCTAATTTTTTTAAAGCTAGTACCGTATATACTCAGGTATAAGCCAACCCAAATAAAAGCCGAGGCACCTAATTTTACCACAAAAAACTGGGAAAACTTATTGACTCGAGTATAAGCCTAGGGTGGAAAATGCAGCAGCTACTGGTAAATATCCCCATCCTGTTAAGTATTGCCCACTCATCACCTATCCTGGTATGTATGGCCCCTTCACCACGAATCCTGGTATGCATGACACCCCTCATCCCAATCATGGTATGCATGGCCACATCATCCCCAATCCTGGTATGCATGGCCCCATCATCCCCAATCCTGGTATGCATGGCCCCATCATCCCCAATCCTGGTATGCATGGCCCCATCATTCCCAATCCTGGTATGCATGGCACCACTCATCCCCAATCTCGGTATGCAAGGCCTCCTCATCCTCAATCCTGGTATACATGGCACCCTTCATCCCAATCCTGGTATTCATGTCCACCTTATCCCCAATCCTGGTATGCATGGCCCATCATTCCCAATCTTGGTATGGATGGCACCCCTCATCCCAATCCTGGTATGCGTGGCACCCCTCATCCCAAACCTGGTATGTGTGGCCCCCCTATTCTATACATGGCTACCATCAACTACGCGACCATTAGTCACCTTACATACCTCCCCACTCTGCTTAAAGCCGTGGGGCTTGGCACCTTCTACTACCAGACAGGGATTCTCGAGAGGGCATCGGCATCACCATGTAGCTTCCCTGCTCTATGTTCTACATGAAAGTTAAAGTCCTGTGGGCTAAAAACCAGCGGGTGACCCTGGAATTTTTTCCCTTTGTTTCCCTCATCCATCTGAGTGGGCCATGGTCGGATACTAATGTAAATTTTCGACCTAACAGATAGTACTGTAACGAGTCCACCGCTCACTTTATGGTCAAGCATTCCTTCTCTATGACCGAATAATTTTTCTCGCAGGAGGACAGTTTTCTACTAAGGTAGAGGACAGGATGCTCCTCCCCGTGTATCTCCTGGGAAAGGACTGATCCTAAATCGACATCTGAGGCATCTGTCTGGAATATAAACTCTTTCTTGCTCTAACTTGCTTTTTCGACAGCGGTCTCGGCTAAGTTTGGATTGCTTCCACATTAGTAATTTGGGGTTTGATCTCGCCTCAACCATGGCACATTTCTTCAGGTTTATTGAAAACCCTGCCTTCCTCAGAGCATCAAACACCACCTGGACCTTTTAGAGATGACTCTCCCAGTCTAGACTGAAGATAACAATATCGTCCAGGTATGCTCCAGCGTATTTCTTATGGGATGCAAGGATGTGATCCATGGCTCTCTGAAAGGTTGCAGGGGCCTCCTGCAGTCCAAACGGCATCCGGACATACTGGAAGCTTCCGTCCGGCATAGAAAACGCAGTCTTCTCTTTGGCTCCCTGTTCCATGGGGATCTGCCAATATCCCTTCGTCAAATCCAAGGTGGTTATGTACCTTGCTGGCCCAAGCCTTTCGATCAGCTCATCGACGCGTGGCATGGGATATGCATCGAATTTGGAGGCCTCATTCAACTTCCGATAGTCGTTGCAGAATCTCCACTCACCATCGGGCTTTGGGACTAAGACGATTGTGCTTGACCAACTGCTCTTGGATTCTTCAATGACACTGAGTTTCAGCATATGAGCCACCTCTTTGGAGATCAACTCTCGTCGGGCCTCAGGTACCTGATAGGGCTTCAAGTTCACCCGCACATGTGGCTCAGTCAGAATCTCGTGTTCTATGACTCTTGTGCAGCCCGGTAATACCGAGAACAGATCCCAATTCTTCTGCAGCAACTCCTGACACTGCTGTTTCTGGGCCTTCGTTAGTGTTTCCTCTATTGCGAGACCTCCAACATCACCTTCTGGCTTGCCCTGCAAGCATGGAGTTTCCACAGCCTCTCTGTCTTGCCATGGCTTGATGAGGTTAACTTGGTATATCTGGTATGGCTTACGTAGTCCCGCATGATGAACTTTGTAGTTCACTTCACCAATTTTTTCCAACACCTCATATGGCCCTTGCCATTTGGCCAAGAACTTACTCTCCACTGTAGGAATTAGCACGAGGACTCGGTCTCCCGAATTGAATTGCCTCACTCTGGCTGACCGGTTGTAGACCCTGGCCTGAGCTTCTTGTGCCTGGAGGAGATGTTATTTACGATGGGCATCACCTTCGCAATTCTCTCCTGCATCAGAGCAATGTGCTCGATGACGTTCCTGTGGGGCGTGACCTTGGTTTCCCAGGTTTCCTTAGCAACATCCAGAAGACCCCGCGGATGTCGGCCATACAGGAGTTAGAATGGCGAGAACCCCGTAGAGGCCTGTGGAACTTCTCGGATGGAGAACAACAGATACGGTAGGAGGCAGTCCCAATCTATGCCATCCTTTTCTATGGCCTTCCTCGGCATAGTTTTCTTGTTAAACCTTTCCACAAGACCATCTGTTTGAGAATGGCATACTCAAGTCCTCAGTTGGGAGATTTGCAGGACTTTGCATAACTTCCTCATCACCTTACTCATAAAGGGAGTTCTCTGGTCAGTCAGGATTAGTGTTGAGCCACCCCCGTAGTGTTCGAGTTCGGTTCGGTTCGTCGAACACCCGTGTGTTCGCCGAACTGTTCGTCGAACTGTTCGTCGAACACCTTCGAACACCGTTAAAACCAATGGCAGGCAAACAAAAACACATAGAAACACATAGAAAACACCTTCAAAGGTGTCCAAAAGCTGACAAACTGCTCAGAAGACATAACTAACACATGGAAAAGTGACAAGTACATATAGTCATGTGAAAATAAAAGAGGTGGAGGAGTAAAAGGAGGGGGAGACACAGATATAGGCATGTCATGCCCTTCTAAAATCCAAAAAGTGAGAAGCCGACACGGCCAGTCCGCTCCTGCCCGTGCCACCTCCGTGTCGCCGGGTTTGTGCCAGAGCCGCGGTGAACCCTGATGGCCAGCCCCCCTCTCCCAATACTGGTGCCTGTCCGCTGGTGGGTCGAGCGAGCCCCCCTGTGGTGGAGGCAGCTCTAAGCTTTTTAATTTAAATTGTCTCTCTAATTTGAATGAATACACTTTAAATCCATTTACAAGGATCTATTGGAGGGCAAGTCTCATGCCAGCAGCCGCGTAATTCCAGCTCCAGTAGCGTCCACTAAAGCTGCTGCAGTTAAAAAGCTTTTATAAGGATCGAGCTCGGCTGTCCACCGCAAGGCATCCTACTGCCAGTCCCAGCCCCTATGCCTTGGGGTGCCTCCTGATGCTCTTCACTGAGTATCCCATGGTCCCGAAGCATTTCCTTTGAAAAAATTAAGTGTCTAAACTACAGGTGGTGTAGCTTGCTTAACAGCCGGGATAATCCGCTGACTAGCAGACACTGCTACTAGGCACAAAGTATTTCCTGGGCTAGATGCAGTTAAAAATTTGTAATTAGATACTCTCGTTGGATGCTGAGAAAGCATTCCATAGAGTCTCCTGGCACGCCATATATGATTCTCTTAAAAAGCTTGGGGTAGGGGTCTAGGGGACCCTTTTATAGCCAAAATCACGGCCCTGTATCACAATACGTCACCTAGGCTGAAGATAAATGGAACTGTAGCACCCTGAGGGCTCGGTTGCTACAGAGGTATTGCACCTCACCCAGAGGTGTGATATCTCACTCTCAGGTAAGGATGGAGTGTGGATCAGGACCCGACACCTGCATGCATTACACCACATTGCTGTGGGGCACGGCGACCAATATGCCTCTGAGATGGGCACGACAGTCCCTGTCCCTGGCTGGAGTGGGGGGAGGGAACACTGAGGAAGGGGAACCCTGTAGTGCAGGAGCAGGGAGGAAGCAGTTCCTGGGTGCATTGAGAAGGGAGTATAAAAGGTGGACACCATCTTAGTTCAGTGCAGAGAAGTCTGAGCAGAAGTGGCAGGGAGCAGGGTCTCTGCATGAGCTCTGCTCCGGAGGCGGGCCTAGTAACAGAGGCCCAAGCCTGGAAGAGGGAGAAGGAAGGAAGAGGAGCGGAGAAGGCTCCAGGAACGAGGAATGAAGGGATCCCAGGGGTGCGGACGGGCGAGTCGCCACCGCACGCCCGAATCCACCTGCGTGGAGGGGTCAGGCCAAAGGGGGAGACCGATCCCCGAAACTAGTGGAGGCAGGAAATGACCCTCAGCTAGAAACCGGAGGCTGTGACATTTTATGTGGCGCAGCCCCTCGCTACACCCGCTAGGAAGGCACCACATAGGGTCAGGGAAACTGGCGCCAAGTTTACCAAGAGGAGGCCCGAGGCAGCCGGACAGAAGGGTTGGTAAGAAAGGCCAGACAAAGGACACACAAAGGGGGTCCTGTGAAGCGCTCCAAAGTTATCTGGGAGTTGTCTGAGCCCCTCACCTGGTGAGCACAGTACGACGTGGGCAGCCGTTAGCTGCAGACGTGGTCTGGATAATAAGAACTGTGAGTAAAGGCCCTGGACTGCATCACTGACTCCGTGTCGTTACTGCTGCTGCCCTGCACCATCACCCCCATCCTCCGCATACACTGCCCTGAGGCTATACTCCCGTGGGGAGTTATACTACGCTCTGCTGCACCCACAACACCAGCCTCAGCGGTCTGCCCTGCAGCGGCGGTTCACTCTGACCGCAATCCACGGGTGGCGTAGTCGGACATTTAAACATCAAAACCACATAAATAGTTCCGCCACTGGTTTGACCACCCTGAGCCACGGAACCGGGTCGCCGCCACGAAGACTACAACCACCAGCATCCACCAAAAAGTGTCCGGCTCCGGGTGTCCCAAGGCCCAGGGGGTGCATCAGAACATTTTCATCACCTTTCACAATCACCAATGGGACAAGGCAGGGATGTCCTCTGTCCCCTCTCTTATACATCCTAGTGACGGAGCACCTGCTCTCATCAATTCGCCATAACCCCAATATTAGGTGGATTGAGGTGGGAGGCACCGAGTACAAGTGCTCTCTATTTGCTGATGATGTCCTAGTATATATCACTCAATCACATATATCCATCCATGCTGTTATGGCTGAAATAGATCACTTTGTTACATGGTCAAATTTTAAAATCAATGCAGCGAAGTCTGAGGCCCTCGATGTCTCCCTCCCCAAATCCATATAGGATTCCATCCAGTCCAACTTTCCCTTTGCCTGGCCCTCACAGGGTATCAAATACTTAGGAATTCCTATTCATAGAGACCTCTCCCATCTATGTTATCTTAATTTTGGGCCCTTTATTGAACAACTCCATACAGACCACGGTTGGCAAGTTAGAACTGTGAGATTCACTACGTGAACCACTGGTGTTTTGTGGAAAAGCACATGTACACTGCGTTCCAAATTATTATGCAAAAAGTGTTTAGGAGTGATAAGGGAAGAATTTGTTTGTTTGTCAGTTAAACTCATTGATGGTGATGTGTGTCAGGGCTCTTTATATCACTGTAAGCAATTGCAGACACCTGTGCTAATTAGTTTGGCAGGTGTGTCCAATGAAAGGCAAGACTACTTAAGAAGGCTGTCTCACATTATTAAGCAGCCTACATTTTCTGCCAAAATGGGAAAGAAAAAGGATGTGTCGGCTGCTGAGAAGCAACAAATTGTGGAGTGTTTAGGTCAAGGCATGACTACAATCAACATTGTGCGATGATCAGAATGAAGTGTCTTGGCAATCAAGAAGTATGTAGCTGATTCACAGTACACACATGTGCGTGCTGATAAGGGCAAATTGAGGACTCTTTCCTACAGGCAATTACGTCAGGCTGAAAGAGCAGCGGCAAAAAAGCCTTGTCATAGCAGCAGACAAGTTTTTGAAGCTGCTTGTGCCTCCAACGTCCCCCGAACAACAAGATGAAGGGTCCTTCAGAGGTTTGCAGCTGTGCATACGCCATCCTGTCGACCTCCTCTATCCACTTCACACAAGCAGAAACGGCTCCAGTGGGCCAAACATTACATGAAGACTGATTTCAAAACTGTTTTGTTCACGGATGAGTGCCGTGCAGCGCTCGATGGTCCAGATGGATGGAGTGGAGGATGGCTGGTTGATGGACACCCCACGCAAACACGGCTACAGCGCCAACAAGGAGGAGGTGGAGTAATGTTTTGGCCTGGAATCATGGGGAGAGAGATTGTCGGCCCCTTTAGGATCCCTGAAGGCGCTAAAGATGAACTCCATAATGTATGTGGATTTTCTCAAACAGCACTTCCTGCCATGGTTCAAGAAGAAGAACCGTGTATTTCACAGCAAGATCATTTTTCTGCATGATAATGCACCATCTCATGCTGCACATAAAACATCTGCATCTCTGGCTGATATGGGCATAAAAGGGGACAAACTTATGGTGTGACCCCCATGCTCCCCTGACCTGTACCCCATTCAGAACCTTTGGAGCATCATTAAAAGGACTGTCTATGATGGCGGGAGGCAGTTCACATCTAAGCAACAGCTCTGGGAGGGTATTCTGTCCTCATGCAAAACAATTGAAGCAGAAACCATCCAAAACCTGACAAATTCAATGGACGAGAGAGTTCAGAAGCTCCTTTCGAACAAGGGGTCCTATGTGAAAATGTAACATCACCTAGAATAAAGTTTTGAGTTGAAAACTGTTTGATTTCAGTTTCTAACAACCTGCTAATGCTTATAATTTCAAAAATGACCATTTTTTTGGTCTTTATTAAAATGAAAAGGTTGATCGAAAAGTTTGGGGGATCTAAGAGTGTGGCAACCCAGTAGTCATGATTACTTCGAATTCTGACAATATGAGGGTCATGCTGCAGGTAGTGCAGCAAGAAGGCACTTATGTGTCTTGCGCATCTCGGAGCCCCAAAATTATTTGCCGGGCTAGATGCAGCTAAAAATTATTATTAATTTTAAATCTGGTGAAGCTTTAGTATAGATGGCCTAATAGGATCAGTGCTGCACACTGCTACAAAGCCCAAATTATTTTCCAGTCAAGATACAGATAAACATGATTAGTAATTTTAAATCTGGTGGAGCTTATTATAGATGGCCTAATAGAATCAGTGCTGCACACTGCTACAAAGCCCAAATTATTTTCCAGCCAAGATACAGATAAACATGATTAGTAATTTGAAAGCTTAAAACGGTTGGTAGGGTGATTTTAACCAATCATCAAGCTTTTACTCTCCCCAGGATGACACAGGGGTAGAAAAGTCGTTTCGGATCCATGATTTGTTCATCTTTATGAACGTGAGTCTGTCTACATTATCAGTGGAGAGCCGCGTGCGCTTATCTGTCAGCACACCACCAGCAGCGCTGAACACACGTTCAGACAGAACGCTGGCTGCGGGGCATGACAAGATCTCCAAGGCGTAAGTGGCTAGCTCCGGCCATTTATCCAGATTGGAAGCCCAAAAAGAGCAAGGGTCCAGTGACACAGTCGTGGCTTCAATGTTTACTTGGAGATACTCCTGTACCATCGTCTCTAGGCGTTGACTATGTGTCAGACTTCTTGTCTCCTGTGGCCTTGCAAAGGATGGGCTAAAAAAGTGGTGAAATGATTCCGCAAAATTGATGTTACCAGCAGATACTGTGGTTCTGTTACGGTTTGAGTGCTGAACACTTGACGGTCCCACGGTTGGCAAGTTGGAACTGTGAGATTCACTACGTGCACCACTGGTATTTTGTGGAAAAGCACATGTAAGATTCTGCAACAGTCTCTGCTGATACTCCTGCATGCGTGCATCCCTTTCTATGGCAGGAATAATTTCTGCAAATTTACTTTTGTACCGGGGATCTAACAGTGAGACAACCCAGTAGTCAGGATTATTTCTAATTCTCACAATTCGAGGGTCATGTTGCAGGTAGTGCAGCAAGAAGGCACTCATGTGTGTTGCGCATCCAGGAGCACCAAGTCCCTGTTGTGTTGGTGGCGAGGTAACAATCATGCTTCCTTCCTCTGTCCTCTCCCCCCAACCTCGCACAACAGAAATGTGATCAAGGTCTCCCTCATCTGATGAGTCTTCCATCAGTTCGTCCTCCACTTCTTCCTGGGCTCCTGCACCTTCCTCACTAGTTTGGCTGCTACCATGCGCCCTGGTAAAACCATCTCCCCCACCCTCACATGCCTGCCGCCTTGGTGCTGCCAACCGTCTGGACCTTGCAGATGTTAGCCCTTCCGCATACAACTCCTCCTCCTCTACTTCCTCCACCTCCTCTTGTGCCACCACCTGACTCCGAATTCTGTTTAACATGTGCTCCAGCATGTAAATCACCGGAATAGTCATGCTGATAATGGCATCGTCAGCACTAAACATCTTCGTCGCCATTTCAAAACTGTGCAGAAGGGTGCATAGGTCCCTGATCTGAGACCACTCCTCCAGCGTGATTTGCCCCACCTCTGAATCTCGTTGGCCCAGGCTATACGTCAGAACGTATTGCACCAGGGCTTGTCGGTGCTGCCACAGTCGCTGCAACATGTGCAGAGTTGAATTCCACCGGGTAGGCACATCGCATTTTAGCCGGTGAAGTGGCAGGCCCAACGACTTCTGTAGAGATGTAAGTCGCTGAGCTGCGGGATGCGAATGGCGGAAGTGAGCACACAGCGACCGTGCCCTCTGCAGAAGGCCATCTAGTCTGGGATAGTGGGCTAAAAATTGCTGGACAAACAGGTTCAACACGTGAGCCATACAAGGCACGTGTGTGACATTGCCCCGGCGAAGGGCCGCACCCAGGTTTGCAGCATTGTCGCACACGGCTTTCCCTGGTTTCAGGTCCAGTGGAGACAACCATTCATGAAATTGGTTCTCCAGAGCTGACCACAACTCATCAGCTGTGTGACTCACATTTCCCAGACATTTCAATGTAAAAACCGCCTGATGACGTTGAGCCCTACTGCCAGCATAGTAAGGAGGTGTGCAGGATCCCTTCTGCGCAGTTAGAAAGCTTGTGGCATGACCAGACAGGCTTTGGGTGCAGGTGGAAGACCGAGAGGAGGTTGAGGAGGCAGAAGCAGTGGAGGAACTTTGACATAAAGAGGATTGACGCACAACTCGTGGGGACGGCAAGACTTGGACAGCAGCCCCTTGTCCTGCTGTCACCATAGTTACCCAGTGCCCAGTCAGCGACATGTAACGCCCCTGTCCATGCCTACTCGTCCAAGTGTCTGTGGTGAAATGCACCCTGTCACACACAGAGTTTCTCAAAGAAGCGGTGATGTTGTGTGCGACATGCTGGTGGAGCGCAGGCACACCTTTCTTTGAGAAGTAGTGCCGACTGGGCATCTGGTACTGGGGCACTGCGACGGACATAAGGTCTCGAAAATCCTCTGTGTCCACCAGGCGGAAAGGCAGCATTTCTGTAGCCAAGAGCTTGCAGATGGTGAAATTCAACCTCTTAGCTTTCTCATGGCTAGGAGGAAATGGTCTTTTACTTGTCCACATCTGAGGGACCGAGGGCTGGCTATTGTGCTTAGACGGGGTTGATAAGGGTGTCCCCGGCAAACTGCCGGTCTGTGAGGAAGATGCAGGCGGACATGTTAGGTTGCCTTGATCCAAAGGTGGTGCTATCGATGTCGGACAGCGCTCAACACCAGCTGGTGTTACCACCTCCAAAGAAAATGATGACCTGCCAATCACGCTGGCTGTTGCGGGTAAAGAGGTGGCAGGTCTGCGCCCCAAAACAGGTGTGACTGCTGTCCCCCCAGTCACAGAGGATGAAGAGGCCACGGATGCACAAGATATGGCAGACGGTGGTTGGCCCGGCCGGCTAGGCCGCATTGTAGCACACTGAGCTTCCCACTGCAACTTATGCTTCATGTCCATGTGCCGGTTCATGCATGAAGTACTCAAACTATGTATTTTTTGGCCTCTACTTAGCTTTTGCTGACAAATGTTACAGATAACACGAGTTGGGTCATCTTTATCGATCTGAAAAAATGCCCAGGCTATGCAAGGCTTAGCACCCATGCGACCTGAAGAGCCACCACGACTTGTGGTGAGAGGCAGAGTTGTGTTTGAGGATGCAGTTGTTGACGTGCTTCCAGTACTACGTCTCTGTCCAGGAAGGCGCAACCTGACCTCGTCGTCACTAGCATCTTCCTCCACCTCCTCTGCTGACCTCATCTCTTGGCTGACTGTGGGTTGACAGTAAGTGGGATCTCCAACCTCATAATCATCACCCTGTGCATTATCACACCCGTCGTCCTCAGAGCCAACCTGTTCCTGCCCTGACAAAAAACTAAAGTTGTCGCTCCAATCAGGTATTTGAGTCTTATCATCGTCTTTCTCATTGTCTCCACCAACAGGAGTTACAGTTTGGGAATGAGGGTCTACATTATGGTCAGAACCTTCTGCGTCTGGTCCTGGATCCGACTCATAAAGATTCTGGGCATCAGTGCAGATCATTTCCTCGTCTGGATTCACAGAAGCGCTGGAGTCGACCTCTGATTCCCAGGCTATAGTATGAGTAAACAGCTCTGCAGACTCAACCATCTGTTCTACCTCATACTCAGACGGGCAGCTGGAGATTTGGGAGCTGTGAGGAAGCAAGTGCGATTGGGGTGACACCTTTGAGGACTGGAGTATTTGTGATGTTGAAGTTGATGTGGAGGAGAGCCCACTTAAAGGAGCACTTGATATCCGTTGAAGCACCTGCTGTTTTTGTGCCTCATCTGGAATTTGTAGCGATTGGCGTGGCCGTAAGAAAGGGATCTTATCACATTGTCCACTAAAAGAAGTAGACATTTTAGTTTGGCTGGAAGATGGTCTTTCTTCTGCAGATGTTACTGTTGCTTTAACACCTACCCCACGTACACAACCTTTTTTCCCCTTCCCAACACACCTATTCCCCTTTCCACCAGCAGCAGGCCTTTTTCCACTCATTTTGGTGGTTAACTAATTCACAACTCTGGAGTTGTTTGCACAAAAAAACAATGGATGGGAACCGAGCAGAGCTGAGTGGCCAAACTGTGGTATTAGGCCAAAACTATTGGCTGGGTTAGATGCAGAAAAAAATTATATTCAATTTGCAACCTAATGGAGGTCTGTATAGATGGATTAATAGAACAAGTCCCACACACAGCTAGAAGCCCAATATTTTTTCAGAGGTAGATGCAGAAAAAAATATATTCAGTTTGCAACCTGATGGAGGTCTGTATAGATGGATTAATAGAACAAGTCCCACACACAGCTAGAAGCCCAATATTTTTTCAGAGGTAGATGCAGAAAAAAATATATTCAGTTTGCAACCTGATGGAGGTCAGTATAGATGGACTAATACAACAAGTCCCACACACAGCTAGAAGCCCAATATTTTTTCAGAGGTAGATGCAGAAAAAAATATATTCAGTTTGCAACCTGATGGAGGTCTGTATAGATGGATTAATAGAACAAGTCCCACACACAGCTAGAAGCCCAATATTTTTTCAGAGGTAGATGCAGAAAAAAATATATTCAGTTTGCAACCTGATGGAGGTCTGTATAGATGGATTAATAGAACAAGTCCCACACACAGCTAGAAGCCCAATATTTTTTCAGAGGTAGATGCAGAAAAAAATATATTCAGTTTGCAACCAGATGGAGGTCTGTATAGATGGATTAATAGAACAAGTCCCACACACAGCTAGAAGCCCAATATTTTTTCAGAGCTAGATGCAGAAAAAAATTATATTCAATTTGCAACCTGATGGAGGTCAGTATAGATGGACTAATAGAATGATGCTATGCCCAAAAGATTTTACTTCACTAGGTGCAGTAAAAAAATTGGTATTCTATACACAGGTGGTATATCTTGCAACACAGATAGGCTACTCCACTGACTAACACACTCTGCAATAGGCCAAAAAGGATTAGCTTTGCTAGATTCAGCCAAATGCTGTGAAAAAAACTTGCACAGCACTGGCACAGACCTTCCTGGCAAAAACTGATAGGAACTGATGTAACCTAGTCCTGAAAAGGACTCCAATTACAATTAGTCTTTACTCCCACAATCTATCTATTTAAGAGCACAGACCTGCCTGATAAAAGTCGTAGGAAATGCTGTAACCTAGTCCTTAAAAGGACTGCAATCACAACTATTCCCTACTCCCAAGCTATCTGTAGATTTGTGCGAAAATTGGCTTGAAATTAACAAGGTATAGCGCACACAGCAACAGCGGTGCCGTCTAACACGCAGCTGCAGCAGTGAGAAAATGGTGGCGACGGGGAAAATGGCTTGGTCTTATAGGGCAAGGACATGTGACATACACTGCCAATGACACATGCCCTTGCTTGTGTGAAAAAAAGCACTTCGCTCCGTGTGTGCGCTGCTGATAGGCTGACAGATTGCACCTCCCCACTGCAAATGCGGGAAAGAGAAAAAAAAATGGAGACCTTCATTGTTCCTGCAGAGATCCATCCCCTGCCCCTCCCCCCACCCCGCTGTACACTCAAACTGCGTATTAACATTAATTTTCATCATTACTGAGAAAAAATCCAGTTATGATTTTGGTGCACGAACAGTTATCGAACATAACCTCAAACAGCCGAATTTTTCTCAAATTGTTCGTGTTCGCCGAACGGCTCGAACACCGCCCAAAACAGCTCGAATTTGAGATTGGCGAACAGTTTGAGTAGAACAACGCTCATCTCTAGTCAGGATCTCCTTTGGTAAGCCTGTTCAGGAAAAAACGTGGACTAACTCGCGGGCTATACTCTTTGCAGAGGAGTTTCGCAGTGGAATCGCTTTAGGATAGCGGGTGGCATCGTCCAGGATAACCAATATATATTGATGCCCATGAGCAGATTTAACCAGGGGACTGACCAAGTCCATAGCAATTCTCTCGAATGGCACTTCAATAATGGGCAATGGCATGAGGTTCGAAAGTGAGAGGTAGGGGCGGTTAACTGGCACCTAGGTCAAGACCTGCAATACTTCAATATTTCCCGATGACATCTGGGCTAATAGAACTTTTGCACGATCCGTTCCTGCATTTTTTCCACTCGCAGATGTCCCCCCAAGACATGTGAATAGGCAATGTCCAACACCTTCCGTCTATAGGGGCTCGGCACTATTAACTGCTCCACATACTCCTCTCTTACTTTTGTGACCCGGTAGAACAACTCGCCACTCATCATAAAATGATGAAACCTTGTGTTAGCCCCCGGCTCTTGAGCAACCCCATTTATAACAGTGACATTATTTAAGGCTTCCTTCAGAGTTAGGCCCCTATGTTGGGCAGACCCAAAATTCTCACTGGTCACCCCTAACTCTGGAATGTCAAACTCAGGGGGCACTACCTCCTCATCCCCCACAAGGACACAAGAGGAAAACCCATCTGGCTTTTGGTGTGGTGATAACTCATCAGGGTTAAATGGTTTCTTATCAGAGCCAGCGAACCTGGAACCCTTCCCCCACAGCTCCCAAAATAAACAAAAGTCCCGGCCTATAATGATGGGGTACAACAAGTTCTGAACGACGCCAACCTCATGGGACTCAGTACCGTGGGCCGTTTCAATGTCCACTCTGGCCAATAGATAGCCCTTCGCATCACCATGAATGCACCATATGCTGACTCTTTTCCCGGAGATCAGTTGGAGAGGAAGGGTGGATCTCACAAGGGTCACCAGACTCCCGGAGTCTGGCAATGCCGTTACCTGCCGCCCATTCACCTTCACGGGACACGCTTGTGGCCCCTCGCTGGGTGGACAGTTCACGCTGCAGGCCGGATACGCGTAATATGAACACCAGCTTCCTATGCTGCAGTTCATCTGCTCGGGGGTCAGGGGACAACGGGCGGCAATATGGCCTGGGCTGTGGCATCTCCAGCAAATAACATCATCAGTAGGGACCTTGGGCACAACCTCCCCCACCCCTTTGAACCTTGGATGCCCCACCCCCTTTTGGGCCTCCACCCCCTGTTGGGATGCCCAGTATGGAGTGGGCTGCCTTCCCAAGGAACCTTCAACCCCCTGGTATCTCTCTACCAGTCTGACCAGTTCATCGGCATTCCGGGGATCACCCTGGGCAATCCAAGTCTGTATTGGCCTCGGCAGGGAGTGCACCAACCTGTCCATTACAACTCGGATGGAGAACAACAGATATGGTAGGAGGCAGTCCCAGTCTCTACCGTCCTTTTCTATGGCCTTCCTCAGCATAATTTTCAAAGTCTTGTTAAACCTTTCCACAAGACTATCTGTCTGAGGATGGTATACTGAATTCCTCAGTTGGGAGATTTGCAGGACTTTGCATAACTCCCTCATGACCTTACTCATAAAGGGAGTTCACTGGTCCATCAGGGTCTCCTTTGGTAAGCCTGTTCGGGAAGAAACGTGGATCAATTCGCGGGCTATATTCTTTGCGGAGGAGTTTCGCAGTGGAATCGCTTCAGGATAGCGGGTGGCATAGTCCAGGATAACCAATATATGTTGATGCTCACGAGCAGTTTTAACCAGGGGACCGACCAAGTCCATAGCAATTCTCTCGAACGGCACTTCAATAATGGGCAATGGCACGAGGGGACTTCGAAAGTGAGAGGTGGGGGCGGTTAACTGGCACGTAGGGCACCAGACTCCCGGAGTCTAGCAGTGCCATTACCTGCCACCCGTTCACCTTCACGAGACATGCTTGTGTCCCCTCGCTGGATGGACAGTTCACACTGCAGGCCGGATACGCGTAATATGAACATCGGCTTCCTATGTGGTTACACTAGCTGATAGGCATCCAGAATATGGCCCAATCTGGAGACAACCAAACACAGGAGACCTTCTCCATCCAGACACACAGACCACGTGCCAAACAACAGCCTCCATTAAATACTGAACATCCAAAAGGGAGAGAGAGAGAGATGTAATAGAGATAATGCTGATGTATAAAGGACATCGCTCTCAGTAAATAACGGCCAAAGATATAGCTGTTAATGCAAAATACTGTATCTTTATTGAACAAAGTACAACATGTAATATATAGCAGTAAAGACAAATAAGAGTGACTAGGATGAGAGACCAAATAGGGGTTACGATCGAAAATACCCCAAAGAGAGAAAGGAAAACCTTAACCCAACTGCAGATATCTCCCCATAGTAAGTACCCAGGTGTTATATATAATCAGGAAATGTGGTCTGTGTCCGACTTGTTGGAGAGACACCTAGGCTATGGATCTAAAGTTAGACAAACAGTACAGCAAGCAGATCAAACGTATCTAAAGTGATCTGCTTATAGTAATCAGAATAGCCACACATTACCTTGTGACATAGTGATGACCAGGTGTGGAGAGTCTGCAGAAGCGATTGAATAGCGCGCCTCGACGCGCGTTTCACCGAAGTGGCTATTCATTCGCTTCTGCAGACTCTCCACACCTGGTCATCACTATGTCACAAGGTAATGTGTGGCTATTCTGATTACTATAAGCAGATCACTTTAGATACGTTTGATCTGCTTGCTGTACTGTTTGTCTAACTTTAGATCCATAGCCTAGGTGTCTCTCCAACAAGTCGGACACAGACCACATTGCCTGATTATATATAACACCTGGGTACTTACTATGGGGAGATATCTGCAGTTGGGTTAAGGTTTTCCTTTCTCTCTTTGGGGTATTTTCGATCGTAACCCCTATTTGGTCTCTCATCCTAGACACTCTTATTTGTCTTTTACTGCTATATATTACATGTTGTACTTTGTTCAATAAAGATACAGTATTTTGCATTAACAGCTATATCTTTGGCCATTATTTACTGAGAGTGATGTCCTTTATACATCAGCATTATCTCTATTACATCTCTCTCTCTCTCCCTTTTGGATGTTCAGATTTTGATTGCCAGCTCTTCTTATAGGTTTATAAGCCTCCATTAAATAGCCTGTTAACCACACCCAGAGGTGAGGTACGTGGGTAGCGAGACCCACCCATCTCTCAAACTACCCGTAACCCAGTCCCAGGTGCACCAATTAGTCCTCTTAGTGTGTGCGTGCACTAGAGAAAATACTCCGGGTTACATTACAGAGACCAGCCATCTCTGTGATACATACCTCCCATCGACTACCGACCATTAGCCACCTTACAATTGATATGATGTTAGGTTACCCATGACATTTTGATTGATTTTTATTGTATTTTATTGTGAAGTACTGTCATGGAAAAATGTCAATTCGGATGGTTTGATTTATTTTTTCTATTTCTTTCTATACCATTTAAGTAATTTTATATTTTGATCATCAGAATTTTTTAGAGATGAAGATATAAAATATGTTTTCTTTAATTTTGAAGGTGAAAATGTGTGGGTTATTGCAACTCATATATTTTTTATTATATTTTTTAAAACATTTTTAAATTTTTATTTTGCTTATTAATCTTTCTATGAGAATTGAACCTATAATTGTTCAATCGATTGTACTATATGCTGAAATACGATAATATTGTGGTACGTAGTGAAACTCTGATTCTATGGTAAAACTCAGCCCTTGGCTGAGCTTCACAGGAGGACCAAGTTAGCAGCTCAGCAGGCCCTTGGTTGCCCTGATAACCCACTTTTCCCCATAATCATATCACAGGAGGCCAATGGGGCCAATGGCATAATTTAAATGCCACAAGTGCCACTGAGATTGATAGTAGCATTCAAATGGTTAAATTGCAACTAGCATTTGCCTAGCATGAAGCGTGCTCAGCTCCTGAGCCTGCTTCATATGTTCCTTATGACAAAAATGTATGCATAGGCCATTAAGGAGTAGATGTTTTAGAATAAATTGCTTTCATGTGTAAAAGTAAGACAATAACCATAGTTACTGATTGCAACTGTTACATCAGAAAAAGGGTTATTCAGGGTGACAGGTGGAGTGTAAGAATGCTAAGGTTGGAGTGAAATAGAGTTTAAATGATTGAAATTCTAGTCTATTAAAGTTAGGAAATTATCCTTTTATCTTGATGAACATCTCCTCGGGGCAGGATTGCAGAATTGAAAAACATTGATGTAATTTGATCTGTTAATTGCATCATATTGCCATCTGTCTTCAAGTTTGCAATAGGATCTTTTTTAACAAAACTGTCTCCCCATTACTAAAACTAAATGCTGTTTTAGATGATGAACCACATTTATTATACATCTTTAATTGAACATCTCCTTCCCCCCATCTATCTCATGGAAAGATTATTTGTGTGACCTTTCTATGCAGCATCACAATGCAAAAGTATAAATAACCCTAAAACATGTAAGTTTTAGTGATGAGAGAATAAAATGTGAATTGAATTTGTGTTAAATTTTTGGAAATTCATTGTACGCAGCAAATTTGATTCAATTTGCAATAATCGCAAAAAAAATGCTCAAGTGCCATTTTAGATAAAGAACAAAATTGTATCAGGTAAAGAAGGCTTAAATGTCTCCAGATGCAGCCCCTCTGGCCTCCCCACAATGCCCTGTAGTTATCATATCACATGGTATACTGCAGCCAACCAGGAGAGTCTAAAATAGTATAAAAGCACAGGCAAGGAATGTAGCAGCCCTTATAGGGTGATTCTAGCTAGTGAGAGATCATCAGAATACACAGCTCAGCAGTAGAGATAGGGAGAGAAAGAAGCTACTATTGCTGATAGAAAATGACATATCTCCTTCCTGTCCAATATGTTTTATAGCTATATTGTTCAGCTTCTGCTGGAGCTGGTGCTGGACTACACATCCAGATATCTCATTGCATACCCCATCATTTTCTATCATGTTTGGCTGCTGACACTGCCACTGCCAATAGATAGACACATCAACTGCCTGTACATTTTGTTATATAGCTATACTGTACTGTTGCTGGGAACCCTAATCTGTGCAGGGTAAATTACACTCAAACTGCTCCCAAAAAAGATAATTTTGGAAGTTTTTTTAAAGAAACCATTGCTTTTTAACTTTCTCAACAGCAAACTTGTTGCTGATCCCAAAACACGGATAATATTTAGATCATTTCCTAAAAACTAGTGATGATCTCAAAAGTTAAGTTCGCCACAAGTGTGGCACATTCGAATTCGTTATCGGAAAGTCAAGCATTTTTACTTAAATTTTGCAAAAATCGGCAACGTGCGGGAACGTGATTGCGGGGCAACTACAGCGTTTTTAAGAGTTTGGCTAACATAGTGCCTGTGTATGAGGAGTGGGGGGACATGTTAGATGAGTGAAGGGGCTGGGGAGAGCTCAGAACAGGTCAGAGCAGTGGCGCGCTTGTAATTTTTGTTTCCCTGTAACTTTAAGTGAGGAAAGAGTGGCTAGCCAATCAGAGCGCAGGAAGCATCCACACTGTCCAGACACAACACAAGGGCTTCTGCCATTGGCTGCTGAAATCACATGTCCTCTCTATATAAAAAGCGGCCATGTTCCCTCAGCGCCAATTTATGCATGTCACACTGCCGGTGATAGACGCTGCTTCTGCACCCTGCTCCTGTGTTATGAGAGATATTAGCTAGATAGATGGGCGCTTGTTTGGAAGTCAGATAGTGTAGATAAGTCCTCTGCTGTGCACCTGTGAAATCGACCTTGCAGCACATTTTTTTTTGTGTGCAATTACTGAGATTCAGACAGAAACAGCAGGGCCCATGGCAGAGAACTGTGTTGTGCACTACTTGTATTGTGCTGTATGCACGAGTATCCTGTCAATCTATTTTTTCACTTGCTAATGTGATAAAGCAAGCAAGCCCTTGTAGCTCACCTTTGGATTTTGTGGTGTTGAAATTTAGCTGTATGCAGACATTTGCTAATGTGATAGTGTAAGCTATAATAGCCCACTTTGTCATTTTTTGGTGGGTGAAATTCAGCTGTATGCACAGTAAAAAAAATATATTTTTTCTGTTGCTAGGTAGAGTCCAGAAAAGTTTTTTTTGTGTCGCAAACATGATACACTCTGCTATAAGCCACCTACTATTTTAGTGGCGTTGAGCTTCAGCTGTTTTCAGTGTAGAAAAATAGATTTTTTGTCTTGCGAGGCAGAGTCCACAAAAGATTTTTTTGTGTCGTAGACGTGATACACTCTGCTATAAGCCACCTACTATTTTAGTGGCGTTGAACTTCAGCTGTTTTCAGAGTAAAAAAATAGATTTTTTTCTCTTGCTAGGCAGAGTCCACAAAAGATTTTTTTCTGTCGCAAATGTGTTTCACTCTGTTATAAGCCACCTTGTCCTTTAGTGGCAGTGAAATTCAGCGGTATGCAGAGCTCATGCAGAATAAAAAAATCTATTTTTTGCTGTGACTAACGTGATACAGCAGGCTAGATCTGAGTTTATAATATCTTGGAGCATATATTCTATGTTATACAGGCCTCATCTACAGTAAAAAAAAAAATACTTTATTCGATTCCTAACATTGTACAGCAGGGGACATCTCAGTTTAAAATAGTTTGGAGAATATCTCGTATGTTATACAGGCCTCATCCACACTAAAAACTACTTTCTTCTGTTACTAATGTGATACAGCAGGGGACATCTCAGTTTGAAATAGTTTGGAGAATATCTTGTTATGTTATACAGGCCTCGTCCATAGTAAAAAAAAATACTTTCTTCTGTTACTAATGTGATACAGTAGGAGACATCTCAGTTTGAAATAGTTTGGAGAATATCTCGTATGTTATATAGGCCTCATCCACAATAAAAAAAATACTTTCTTCTGTTACTAATGTGATACAGTAGGGGACATCTCAGTTTAAAATTGTTCATAGCATATCTCCTGTGTTATACAGGCCTCATCCACACTAAAAAAATACTTTCTTTTGTTACTAACGTAACAAGGGGACATCTCAGGGTGCCAAGGGAGGGTGGTTCAATGTGATCGAGAGGGGTTGGTGCTACCAGAAAAAATGTGAGTGAAGATGCAAAAGGCAAGGAAGAAATGGAAGAGGAAGAGGTGATGGGTGAGCTATAGTGATGTGCGAGCACTAAAATGCTCATGTGCTCCATGCTAGGGTCGAGCAAATTGCAATACTCGGGTGCTCGACCCGAGAAACGAGCCCAATGTAAGTCTATGGGAAACTCGAGCATTTTTCAGGCGGCTCCCCCCGAAAAATGTGGCCATGTGGTGTGTGTCACATCATCAGACACATGCATACGGTGCTTAAAAGACATGGGAAGACCCCTGGAAGCATCTTTGACTCCCAGATCACTGCCTAAAAGTGTGCCCATCATAAGTGATCCATGGCGCATGCGAAGATGCCTCCCGCCATGCATCTGTCATTGCAGACTTGCAACAATCACCATCCACGTCCTTGTCCCAGTGCAGCGTTCAGTTGCCCCTAACCAATTCCTTGGAATGCAAGTGCAAGTATGCAGCCAGCCAGCCACCCACCCACAGGCTGCAATACTATACTGCCAAATTTTGTCAGCTGATTGCACTTGAAATGTGGCCTTTTAGGCACGTGGAGGCGGAAGCTGTCCACAACCTTATGGCGGTGGCAACCGGGTATCCATACTCGGTCCCCAGCCACCACTATTTCTCCCGGTATCGTCTCCGCCTTCCCCAAGCACGGGTCCCACAACATTACCCTTTCCCTCCCCAGTGCACTTACTGGGAAGGACCACCTAACCACAAAAATGTGGACATGTGAATGTGGCCAGGGATGGTACGGAGCCAGTCCACATAAAAAATACAGCCATAGAGTGTCCGGGAACCTTCCCACACACTTTTCTTAGCCAGGGCTGCTTCTCAGCAGGGTTGGACGGGCCCACCAGAGAATCCTCGGGTAGGCCCTGGCTTCTTCATCAGGAGAGTTCATGATAGGGGCAAACTTTGCCGCTGTTATGAGGCTCTTGAGCGGGGGAGAAAGGTAGGCCCTCAGAATCAAATCCTCTGGTGGGCCCAATGTTTTTCAGTCTGACACTGCTTCTCATTGAGAGTTGTATTTCACCACAGCCATATTCTTTAGCTCGGTGAAAGAACTGGCATAGAGGGAAACCGTATCTACTCTGGGTGTCATTTCTCCCAGGAAGTCCTCTAATGCAGCTTGTTGCAGAAGCAATGGCAGCCCATCCAACATCAGCTTGCACTTGTCGGTGGTGCTTCGACACGCAAACATCTTTCTTTGCGCCTTTAATTTCATGACTACAGAGTTGGGCAATGGCCTGATCTGCAATGTGGTTTGAGAAATAACATGCATAAGCACGTCCAATCCACAGTAAAAAAGCAGCTCTAGTGTGACCAGGAACCTTCTCACACACTTTTTTTTAGCAATGGCTCCTTCTCAGCAGGGTTGGACGGGCCCACCAGAGAACCAGAGACTCCTCCGGTGGGCCCTGGCTTCTCCTTCAGGAGAGCTCATAGTGCCGAGATGAGGCCATGGTGATGATAGAGGCCACCATCTGCTTAGTTTTCTGTTACTTGGAATGCAAGCGCAAGTATGCAGCCAGCCACCCACCCACAGGCCGCAATGCTAAACTGCCAGATTTCTGGGCAGCTGCTTGCGCTTGAAATGTGGCCTTTTAGGCTCATGGAGGTAGAAGCTGTCCACAACCTCATGGCAGTGTCAGCCTGGTGTTCATACCCAGTCACCAACCGCCACTCTTTCTCCTGGTATTATCTCCGCCTTCTACAAGCGTGGGTCCCTGAACATTATTGCTGGTACTTTTCTGTGGGAATCTGCTTGCCTCCTACCAGCCTGGAATATTTCCAGTAAACTATGGTACGATGACATGGTATTAGCACTGCCCCCAGTACCAGTAGAGAAGCTATCCCCAATTTCCTTCTCAGGAATTTTATTTGGTAGACTGAGTGGCTGCCCAAATACATTAATTTCTCACAAAGGAGCTGAAGATAGAGTGGCAGTAGGTGCAAATTTCTCCAGCCTGCTAGATATCAGAGGGTGAACAGCAGCACACTAGATCAGTGGTTAGCACTGAAACCTTGCAGCGCTGGGATCCTGGGTTCAAATCCCAGCAAGGACAACATCTGCAAGGATTTTGTATGTTCTCCTCGTGTTTGCGTGGGTTTCCACCTCAGTAAAAAAGCAGCCATAGAGTGTCCGGGAACCTTCCCGCACACTTTTCTTAGCCAGGACTGCTTCTCGGCAGGGTTGGACGGTCCCACCAGAAAATCCTCTGCTGTGCCCTGGCTTCTACATCAGGAGAGTTCATGATAGCGCAAACTTTGCAGCTGCTATGGGGCTCTTGAGTGGGGGAGAAAGGTGACCCCTCAGAATCAAATCCTCTGGTGGGCCCAATGTTTTTCAATCTGAAACAGCTTCTCAGTGGGAGCTGTATTTCACCACAGCCATATTCTTTAGCTCGGTCAAAGGACTGGCATAGAGGGAAACCGTATCTACTCCGGCTGTAAATTCTCAATCACCAGGTTCCGCCCATTGTCACACACGACCATGCCTGGCTGTAGGTTCATCGGTGAGAGCCACAGAGCAGGCTGCTGTGTTACAGCTTTCAACAACTTTGCAGCGATGGGCGGTTTGTCAATTAACCATTAAGCATGTTATCTTCAGCACAGCCTGTTGCCGCTTGGCCAAGGCAGTGCTGCAGTGCTGTCAGCTTGTAACTGATGTGGTCATTTCGGAGATGGAGGAGGAGGTGCAGGAGCTGAACAATGTGATTACATTGAGGTTACATTGGCGTCTCTGTTGTTTATACTAAAGAAGGATCCTACTGGGTTTTTTTATGTTATTTTTTAAGACAAATGCATTCACCGGGAAATGTCATTTTAACATTTTACAACCTTATCTGGCAATGTGGTGTGTGAGACATCATCAGACACATCCTGTTTCATTTATGATGGCGGGACGCTGAAAGTCACAAAGCCTATTTTTATAGGGCCATCAGACGGCCCTTACTATTCTTAAAGGGCTAGCAGTCGGCCCTCGCTCTTGTTAGAGAGCCATCAGCTGGCTATGCTTTGTTGTTCCCATTATTAACGAGTGGGTCTCCAATACTGTTATTGCGTATGCAGTGACTGCAAGGGCTGCCAAAAATTCCTACGCAACCCAATAACCCTTTGAAGAGACATAGAGGTGGGTTTCAGTAAAAAAAATGTTCCCATTATAAAGGAGAGGGTCTCCTATAGTGGTAATGCCCATGCTGTGACTGCAAGGGCTGCCAAAATTTGGGAAAAACCCCACTAACAACTTAAATACACATAGAGCAGGGCCACAGTAATGACAAATTCCCATTAGAAAGGAGAAGGTCTCCCATACTGTTTGCCTATGCAGTGAAGCAACGGCTGCCAAAAATTTGGAGGAACTCCAATGCCCCTTGCAAGAGACGTAGAGGTCGGAGAGCCTATTAAAAACAATGTTCCCATTATTAAGAAGTGGGTCTCCCATAGTGTTTGCCTATGCAGTGAATGCAAGAGCTGCCAAACATTGGAAGGCACTCCAATGTCCCTTGGAAGAGACATGGAGGAGGGCCTCATAAAAAAATGTTCCCATTGGAAAGGAGCGGGTCTCCTATACTTGTAATGCCCATGAACTAAGTGTATGGGCTGACAAACATTTACCCCTAATATCCATGAACATACTATATAAAAAAATATTTTTACGGGCCTCATAAAGACTCTTTAAAAAAATTATGTGGGTGTTGCATCACGGACCACGGTCACCCTGGTGATATGGTGGTGGAGGATGAGGATGAGGAGAAGGAGGAGGACAAGAGCAAATAGCCAAAATCAAGAAGCGTATACCCATGTGTGGGTATGAAAAGGTGCATGTAAATACACCTCCCAAAAAAAGACACTGGATTTGAGTTTATGTTACGCTGCTATTATTCGGTGGTGTTGAGAAGTCTGGCCCAATTCTGGCCCAATTCAGCCCTTGTTAATTTTTAAAAGAGTGAGCCTGTCAGCATTTTCAGTTGACAGGTGGATCCGCTTATCAGTTAGCGGCACTAAAAACCCTCTAATAAAAAGCTAGCGGCAGGGCAGGCCAGGACCTCCAAGTCGTAGAGAGCCAGTTCATTCCACGTACCCAGCTTGGATACCCAATAATATAAGGCACAGAGGAATCACGGAGGATGTTGGTACAGTCAGCAAGGTACTCCCTCAGCATCTTCCCAAACTTTGCACTCCTTGTGAGAGTACCCCACGCCTCAGGGCCTTTGCGATGGGAGGGGCTGAGAAAATTCTCCCAGAACTTTTACAGTGTTCCCCTGCCTCTGCTGGATTGAAGTTGGGTCTCTCTTGCCTGTAGTCCTTGGTTGTCCAACGAACTATGACCTCTGCCATCAGCATTTTCAGATGTGAACTTTTTTAATAGTTCTGCAACAAAAACCTTCTGGTACTGCCCCATTTTTGTAGACCTGTCCGCCTCAGGAATAAGAGATATAAAGTTCTCCTTGTAGCGTGGGTCTAGAAGTGTCACCAACTAGTAATGACTGTCACCCAAAATTTTGAGAACGCAAGGGTCATGGGAAAGGCAGTGTAGCATAAACTCAGCCATGCGTGCCAGACTGCTAACAGGCAAGGCTTCCGTGTCCTCACCAAGAGGACGAATGACCATGCTCTCCTCCTCCTATTCCTCTCTGTCCTCAGGCCATTAACGCTGAACAGACGGTATGACAGTTGTGCAGGTAGTACCATCTATAACACATGAAACTAGCTCCTGTTCTTCCTCCTTCTCCTCTTCCTCACTGTCACCGAATCCACGTTGGGATGAGATGAAGCTGGGCTGTGTGAAATCACCATGTATGGTTCCTTGCTCGATCTCAACATGCTCCACCTGCAATGCATGTTCATTGATTGTGAGCAGAGAGCGTTTCAGAAGACAGAGAAGCGGAACGGTAAGCACATGGGTCAGGCATGGTACGTGTGTGAGCTCACCTCGCCTCAGAGCCACCACCAGGTTCAGGCCATTGTCACACATGACCATGCCTGGCTGTAGGTTCAGTGGTGTGAGCCACAGATTTGTCTGCTCTTTTACAGCTGTCCACAACTCTTCAGCATTGTGCGGTTTGTCACCTAAGCATATTAGCTTCAACACAGCCTGTTGCTGCTTGGCCGAGGCAGTGCTGCAGTGTTTTCAGCTTGTGGCTGATGTGGTCATTTCGGAGATGGAGGCTGAAGAGGAGGAGGAGGCTGAGGAGGATGAGGTACAGGAGCTGTAGACAGTTGTGGCAACCCTGATTGACCTAGGGCCTGCAATCCTTGGCGTCGGGAGGACGTGTTCCGTTCCACAGTCCAACTGGGTTCCGGCTTCCACTATGTTAACCCAGTGTGCCATCATCGAGATGTACCATCCCTGCCCACAAGCACTTGTCCACGTGTCCGTGGTTAGGTGGACTTTCCCAGTAACTGCGTTGTTGAGGGCACGGTTAATGTCTTGGGACACGTGCTTGTGTAATGCGGGGATGGCACATTGGGAGATATAGTGGCAGTTAAGTACCGAGGAACGGCCACCACCATCAGGTTGCGAAAAGCTCCCGTCTCCACGAGCCTAAAAGGCAACATTTTGAGCACAAGCAGACGCAAAATGTAGGAATTTTGTAGTGTGGCCTGTGGGGCGTTGGCTGCGTATTTGCGCTTGCGTTTCAGGGACTGGGGTATGGGCAACTGAATGCTGAGCTGGGACAAGGACGTGGACGTGCTTCCTGATGCTGCTACTTGAGAGTGTGCAATGACAGGTGCAGGGCAGGAGGCTTCTTCACATGCACCATGGACAGGGGATTGGCTTGCATGCACAACAGCGGAAGAAGTAGTGGTGCAACCCGCAGACACTGCTCCTGGAACCTGGGGTTCGGCCCACAAAGTCGGGTGCTTTGCTGCCATGTGCATGATCATGCTGGTGGTGGTCAGGCTGCTAGTTTTGCCACCCCTGCTGATGCTGGCCTGGCAGGTGGTGCAAATGGCCTTTTTGGGGTTATCAGCAGTCTTTAAGAAACAACGAGACTCGGGAAGCCCTAACAGTTGTACTGGCAACTTCTTTCGTGTTGGTGTTATGGTTGCCTGCTTTCTCTCTGCGGCCACCACACTGCATCTTCCTGCCTATTGGGGTGCTCTGCCTCCCCCCCCCTGTGTGCTTCTGTCCTCACTCTGTGTGTCTTCCTGCCAGGTTGGGTCAGTTACTATATCATCCACCACCTCTTCTTCCACTTCCGCACCCTGGTCCTCCTTCTGACTTTCTGGCAATTGTGTCTCATCATCGTCCACCTCTTGTGACACTTTCCCACCGTCACCTTCGTGTGAGCGTGGCTGCTCAAATGTTTGGGCATCGCTAAATGCGATTTCCTCTTGCACTGTTTCAAGTGGACTGTGCAAGAGGCCCGAATCTATAAATGGAAGAGTAAACAGCTCTTCGGAGTGTACAAGTGTGGGATCAGTTTTCTCTGGGCACTCGGCACTCGGTGGGAGGAAGGAGATTCAGGGTGAGGAATATGTGGTCCAGACTCACGGCTACTGAGACTTCACCGTGTGGAAGACAGGGTGGTGGTGGTGGCTAAGTGACTGGAAGCATTATCTGCTATCCAACCAATAAACTTTTCACACTGCTCTCTGTTCAATAGGGGTGTTCTGCGATCCCCTATTAATTTAGACAGGAAGGTCGAGCGAGAAGATGTGGGTTTTTGTAGTGGCACAATTTCAGCTTGCCCAAGGCCTCGGCCTCTGCATGCACCATCACCATCACCATCAAGTCCAGTTCCCCGTCCCTTGTCAAGTGCCTTGCCAGTTTTAAAAGGAGGACAATATCTTAAACGCTCACTGCAAATGGCTGAATTTGGAGCGAATTTATATGTGATCCGTGTGACAGAGAAAACACAGTATTAAATACCTGGCCTGTAGGTAACTATTTTGAACAGCAAACTGGTGTCAACAGCTTCACTGACACACTGAAACAAATTTTTAATGGAGCCCTGAAATTGCAGTATTTTCTGAAAACGTACATGTGATCAGTGTGACACAGAAAACATAATTTTAAATACCTGGCCTGTAGGTAACTATTTTGAACAGCAAATTGGTGTCAATAGCTTTACTGACACACTGAAGCAAATTTTTAATGGAGGTCAGAAATGGCAGTATTTTCTGAAAACATATACAGTATGTGATCCGTATGAGGGTGAAAACACAGTTTTAACTAGCTGGCCTGTAGTTGACTATTTTGAACAGCAAACTGGTGTCAATAGCTTCACTGACACAGTGAAACTAATTTTTAATGGAGGCCAGAAATGGCAGTATTTTCTGAAAACGTATATGTGATCCGTGTGACGGAGAAAACAGAGTTTTAAGCACCTGGCCTGTAGGTAACTATTTTGAACAGCAAAGTGTTGTCAATAGCTTCACTGACACACTGAAACAAATGTTTAATGGAGGTCAGAAATGGCAGCATTTTCTGAAAACATATACAGTATGTGATCCGTATGAGGGAGAAACACAGTTTTAAATAGCTGGCCTATTGGTAACCATTTTGAACAGCAAACTGGTGTCAATAGCTTCACTGACACACTGAAAATTTTTTTTAATGGAGGCCAGAAATGGCAGTAATTTCTGAAAACGTATATGTGATCCGTATGACAGAGAAAAAAGAGTTTTAACTAGCTGGCCTGTAGTTGACTATTTTGAACAGCAAACTGGTGTCAATAGCTTCACTGACACAGTGAAACTAATTTTTAATGAAGGCCAGAAATGGCAGTATTTTCTGAAAACATATATGTGATCCGTGTGACGGAGAAAACAGAGTTTTAAGTACCTGGCCTGTAGGTAACTATTTTGAACACCAAACTGGTGTCAATAGCTTCACTGACACACTGAAACTATTTTTTAATGGAGGTCAGAAATGGCAGTATTTTCTGAAAACGTATATGTGATCCGTGTGACAGAGAAAACACAGTTTTAAATACCTGGCCTGTATGTAACTATTTTAAACAGCAAACTGGTGTCAATAGCTTCACTAACACAGTCAAACCAATTTTTAATGCAGGCCAGAAATCACAGAATTTTTTGAAAACATATATGAGATTCGTGTGACGGAGAAAACACAGTATTAAATACCCAGCCAGTAGGTAACTATTTTTAACAGCAAACTGATGTCAATAGCTTTACTGACACACTGAAGCAAATTTTTAATGGAGGTCAGAAATGGCAGTATTTTCTGAAAACGTATATGTGATCCGTGTGACAGAGAAAACACAGTTTTAAATACCTGGCCTGTAGGTAACTATTTTGAACAGCAAACTGGTGTCAATAGCTTCACTGACACAGTGAAATAAATTTTTAATGGAGGCCAGAAATGGCAGTATTTTCTGAAAACTTAAATGTAATCCCTGTGACGGAGAAAACACAGTATTAAATACCTGCCCTGTAGGTAACTATTTTGAACAGTAAACTGGTGTCAATAGCTTCACTGACACACTGAAACAAATGTTTAATGGAGGTCATAAATAGCAGTATTTTCTGAAAACATATACAGTATGTGATCCGTGTGAGGGAGAAAACACAGTTTTAAATAGCTGGCCTGTTGGTAACCATTTTGAACAGCAAACTGGTGTCAATAGATTCACTGACACACTGAAAGAATTGTTTAATGGAGGCCATAAAAGGCAGTATTTTCTGAAAACGTATATGTGATCCGTGTGACCGAGAAAACACAATTTTAAATAGCTGGCCTGTAGGTAACTATTTTGAACAGCAAACTGTTGTCAATAGCTTCACTGACACTCTGAAACTAATTTTTAATGCAGGCCAGAAATGGCAGGATTTTCTGAAATCGTATATGTGATCCATGTGACGGAGAAAACACAGTTTTAAATACCAGGCCTGTGCGTAACTGTTTTGAGCAGTAAACTGGTGTCAATAGCTTCACTGACACACTGAAACAAATTTTTTATGGTGGCCAGAAATGGCAGGATTTTCTGAAATCGTATATGTGATCCATGTGACAGAGAAAACACATAATTAAAGACCTTGCCTGTACGTAACTATTTTGAACAGCAAACTGGTGTCAATAACTTCACTGACACACTGTAACAAATGTATAATGGAGGCCAGAAATGGCGTTATTTTCTGAAAATGTATATGTGATCCGTGTGATGGAGAAAACACAGTTTTAAATACTTGGCCTGTAGGTAACTATTTTGAACAGCAATCTTGTGTCAATTGCTTCACTGACACTCTGAAACTAATTTTTAATGGAGGCCAGTAATGGCAGTAATTTCTGAAAACGTATATGTGATCCGTGTGACAGAGAAAACACAGTTTGAAATACCTTGCCTGTAGGTAACTATTTTGAACAGCAAACCAGTGTCAAAAACTTCGCTGACAGAGTGAAAAAAAATTTGAATGGAGTTCAAAAATGGCAGTATTTTCTGAAAACGTATATTTGGTCCGTGTGATGGAGAAAACAACGTTTTAAATACCTGGCCTGTAGGTAACTATTTTGAATAGCAAACTGGTGTCAACAGCTTCACTGACACACTGAAACTAATTTTTAATGGAGCCCTGAAATTGCAGTATTTTCTGAAAACTTACATGTGATCCGTGTGACAGAGAAAACACAGTTTTAAATACCTGGCCTGTAGGTAACTATTTTGAACAGCAAACTGGTGTCAATAGCTTCACTGACACAGTGAAATAAATTTTTAATGGAGGCCAGAAATGGCGGTATTTTCTGAAAACTTAAATGTGATCCCTGTGATGGAGAAAACACAGTATTAAATATCTGGCCTGTAGGTAACTATTTAAAACAGTAAATTGTTGTCAATAGCTTCACTGACACACTGAAACAAATGTTTAATGGAGGTCATAAATAGCAGTATTTTCTGAAAACATATACAGTATGTGATCCTTGTGAGGGAGAAAACACAGTTTTAAATAGCTGGCCTGTTGGTAACCATTTTGAACAGCAAACTGGTGTCAGTAGCTTCACTGACACACTGAAAGAATTGTTTAATGGAGGCCATAAAAGGCAATATTTTCTGAAAACGTATATGTGATCAATGTGACAGAGAAAACACAGTTTTAAATACCTGGCCTGTACGTAACTGTTTTGAACAGTAAACTGGTGTCAATAGCTTCACTGACACACTGAAACAAATTTTTAATGGAGGCCATAAATGGCAGTATTTTCTGAAAACATATATGTGATCCGTGTGACAGAGAAAGCACAGTTTTAAATACTTGGCCTGTAGGTAACTATTTTGAACAGCAAACTGGTGTCAATAGTTTCACTGACACACTGAAACAAATTTTTAATGGTGGCCAGAAATGGCAGTATTTTCTGAAAACGTATATGTGATCCATGTGACAGAAAAAACACATTATTAAATGCCTTGCCTGTACGTAACTATTTTGAACTGCAAACTGGTGTCAATAACTTCACTGACACACTGTAACAAATGTTTAATGGAGGCCAGAAATGGCGGTATTTTCTGAAAACGTATATGTGATCCGTGTGACGGAGAAAACACAGTTTTAAATACCTGGCCTGTAGATAACTATTTTGAACAGCAATCTTGTGTCAATTGCTTCACTGACACTCTGAAACTAATTTTTAATGGAGGTCAGTAATGGCAGTATTTTCTGAAAACGTATATGTGATGCGTGTAACAGAGAAAACACAGTTTTAAATACCTTGCCTGTAGGTAACTATTTTGAACAGAAAACCGGTGTCAAAAACTTCGCTGACAGAGTGAAAAAAAATTTGAATGGAGTTCAAAAATGGCAGTATTTTCTGAAAACGTATATTTGATCCGTGTGATGGAGAAAACAAAGTTTTGAATACCTGGCCTGTAGGTAACTATTTTGAATAGCAAACTGGTGTCAATAGCTTCACTGACACACTGGTGGTGGTGGTGGCTAAGTGACTGGAAGCATTGTCTGCTATCCAACCAATAACCTTTTCACACTGCTTTCTGTTCAATAGGGGTATTCTCCGATCCCCTATTAATTTAGACAGGAAAGTCGAGCGAGAAGAAGTGGGTTTTTGTTGTGACACAATTTCAGCTTGCCCACGGCCTCGTCCTCTGCATGCACCATCAACATCACCATCAAGTCCAGTTCCCCGTCCCTTACCACGTGCCTTGCTAGTTATAAAAGGAGGACAATATCTTCCACGCTCACTGCAAATGGCTGAATTTGGAGCGAATTTATATGTGATCCGTGTGACAGAGAAAACACAGTATTAAATACCTGGCCTGTAGGTAACTATTTTGAACACCAAACTGGTGTCAACAGCTTCACTGACACACTGAAACAAATTTTTTATGGAGCCCTGAAATTGCAGTACTTTCTGAAAACCTACATGTGATCCGTGTGACAGAGAAAACACAGTTTTAAATACCTTGCCTGTAGGTAACTATTTTGAACAGCAAATTGGTGTCAATAGCTTCATTGACACACTGAAACAAATGTTTAATGGAGGCCAGAATTGGCAGTATTTTCTGAAAACGTATGCTGTATGTGATCTGTGTGACGGAGAAAACACAGTATTAAATACCTGGCCTGTAGGTAACTATTTTGAACAGCAAATTGGTGTCAATAGCTTTACTGACACACTGAAGCAAATTTTTAATGGAGGTCAGAAATGGCAGTATTTTCTGAAAACATATATGTGATCCGTGTGACAGAGAAAACATAGTTTTAAATACCTGGCCTGTAGGTAGCTATTTTGAACAGCAAACTGGTGTCAATAGTTTCACTGACATAGTGAAACAATTTTTTAATGGAGGCCAGAAATGGCAGTATTTTCTGAAAACTTAAATGTGATCCATGTGACGGAGGAAACACAGTATTAAATACCTGGCCTGTGAGTAACTGTTTTGAACAGTAAACTGGTGTCAATAGCTTCACTGACACACTGAAACAAATGTTTAATGGAGGTCAGAAATGGCAGTATTTTCTGAAAACATATACAGTATGTGATCCGTATGTGGGAGAAAACACAGTTTTAAATAGCTATCCTGTTGGTACCCATTTTGAACAGCAAACTGGTGTCAATAGCTTCACTGACACACTGAAAACATTTTTTAATGGAGGCCAGAAATGGCAGTATTTTCTGAAAACGTATATGTGATCGGTGTGACGGAGAAAACACAGTTTTAACTAGCTGGCCTGTAGTTGACTATTTTGAACAGCAAACTGGTATCAATAGCTTCACTGACACACTGAAACAATTTTTTAATGGAGGTCAGAAATGGCAGTATTTTCTGAAAACGAATATGTGATCCGTGTGACAGAGAAAACACAGTTTTAAATTCCTGGCCTGTATGTAACTATTTTAAACAGCAAACTGGTGTCAATAGCTTCACTGACACAGTCAAACCAATTTTTAATGTAGGCCAGAAATGGCAGTATTTTCTGAAAACGTATATGAGATTCGTGTGACAGTGAAAACACAGTTTCCCATAGCTGGCCTGTAGGTAACTATTTCAAACAGCAAACTGGTGTCAATAGCTTCACTGACACAGTCAAACCAATTTTTAATGCAGGCCAGAAATGGCAGTATTTTCTGAAAACATATATGTGATCTGTGTGATGGAGAAAACACAGTATTAAATACCTGGCCTGTAGGTAACTATTTTGAACAGAAAATTGGTGTCAATAGCTTTACTGATACACTAAAGCAAATTTTTAATGGAGGTCAGAAATGGCAATATTTTCTGAAAACGTATATGTGATCCGTGTGACACAGAAAACACAGTTTTAAATACCTGGCCTGTAGGTAACTATTTTGAACAGCAAACTGGTGTCAATAGCTTCACTGACACAGTCAAGCCAATTTTTAATGCAGGCCAGAAATGCTGTGCTGACTACTGGGTTGCCACTCTGTTACATCCACGTTATAAGAGTAAATTTTGCCAGATGCTTCCCGCCCTGGAAAGTGACCCGCGAATCTTGGAGTATCGAAACATGCTTTTACACAACCTTAAGATAAGTTTTCCCCAAGACAGCATAGAGGCACACAGAGTGCATCGCAGCTCTACACTTCCATCCTCAGTTCGTCAGCGCCAAAATATTGGCATTAGTGTATGAGGCAGAAGCAATTTCAGTGAGTCCTTTCACGCATTTTTTAGACCAGCTTGTGCACTAGCACAACAGAGTACAAGTCTGACACGTGGTGAATGACTGGAGAGGATCGTGCACTCCTGATTGAGTCTCTTTCTGTTGGGTTGGCTGTAGTGGAAGAGGTGCCGTTCCTTATGCTACTATTTTTACTGTAGTGAAATTGATGCCACTTTGGTGGTTTTAGGCCCTAATTTTTTGAAATGTGGAGAATCCTGATTGGGTCTCTCCATCTATTGGGTTGGCTGTAGTGGAAGATTTGTCGGTCCCCATTATACTAGTGCTACTCTAGTGAAATTAATTCTTTGGTGCAGATAATGTTGTCACAGGGGTACACAAGATATAATCAAAATTGGTTTTCTTAGTACCGTGGTATATAATTCAGGCTATATTTCTTTTAATCCTTTGGTGCTGATATTTTTAAAGAGGAGGCATTGTGTAAGAAACTATACAGGGTAAGTTAGGCATCAGGCTGTTGCTGGATTTGAAATGGGTCCAGAACCTTCTGTGGTCTCCCATTTCAGTCCAGCTGGGGCTGATGCTGCTCAGCATCGTCATCAGCCCCAACGCCTAGATGGTCCACGAGATGTTCAGATTGTCTCTTGGGTATTTGTGCCTAGCTATTTTAAGCATAGGTTGCGGAGGGAGACAGGGCTGTTGAAGTCTAAGTCCAGGATTTGCCGCACTGAGCATGCCCGTGACCTGGCGGACCGTGATTGGTGGTTTGGAAACCACCTGACCCGGTGACCTGGCACCGCCTGATTGGTCCACGGGTGGCGTCACCAATGGTGCGATGGTGGGCAGGGCTTAGTCTTTAAAAGGCCCTCC
Source organism: Phyllobates terribilis (assembly GCF_046119375.1). NCBI lineage: Eukaryota > Metazoa > Chordata > Amphibia > Anura > Dendrobatidae > Phyllobates > Phyllobates terribilis. The sequence continues at coordinate 79,380,875 of NW_027362771.1, read as the reverse complement.
CACAAACATGGCGGCGCGCTCTGATCATTGAGCAGTGATGCAGATGTGTGGACGACTGTGTTTCACGTAGCTTCCATAGGCAGGTGTAGTGGAAATAGGCAGGCTAGTGGAAATAGGCAGGTAGCTCCGTCTTGCAGTCTGGCTCTGCCATAGGGGTCGCCTAACACCCCGAGCAGCCTGCAGACGCCCTGTCCACGGCTATCGCCTGTCAGCCACGTGGAGTAATACCCTGCAGTCCGGTAGCACGCCGGCTGGAGGCACGTGTACCCGTCGGCGTAGTCACACACGCATCCTAGCGCCGCCATTGTAGTCCCTGTGCTGTAGCAGGACTACAGATAGTTTTTCTCCGCCTATCCCTCGTGCTGCTAACAGAGATAGTGCGTATTGCTATACCCATTCCAGTGTGCAGTAACACGGAAGGGTTAATCATTTAAGTTGGTTGCTTTCCTTTTCACCCGGAAAGTGTTCGGCAGCAGTCCACCAGGCAGCATCGCGGACCCCGGGGTCGGTTGCGTTCCATTATAATAAAGTTGTCTGCAACCGCCCTCCTAACAGTATCAGAGTGCCAGGGTCTTCCCGAACATGGCCGACAACCAGCAACTGCAGCATTACATACAGCAACTGGAGACCAGACTTGGGTCTCTGGAACAAGCTCCGGCCGCTGATATCACTGCAGTAGCTACCCAGGCGGCTTCGCAAGCAGCCAATCTGGTTAACTCGGCTGCTATAAATGCTGCGACAGCTGCAACTGCCCCATTACCCCGTTTTGCTCTCCCGGAAACTCAACTCTCCTCCTCCAAAACCAGATTCTCCGCCATCACGGAAGATCATCTTTACTCTCCAAATCACATCTCATCACCTGTGAATTTCACCCAATACCTTCCCACCTCATTCCAAACCGTACTACAGTCTTCATCCCAAGCCTACCCCTCCTCTTCAACCTGTCACTAACAACTGGAGTCTTCTCCTCATGATTCAAACATACCCCAATCACACCCATCCTCCAAAAGCCCTCCCTTGACCCACCCTATATCTAGCTATTGCCCAATCTCACTTCTTCCCTATGCCTCCAAACTACTGGATCAACACGTCCATTTTGAACTGTCCTCCCACCTCTCCTGCTGCTCCCTCTTTGACCACTTGCAATCAGGCTTCCGACCGCACCATTCCACTGAAACTGCCATGACTAAAGCCATCAATGACCTACTAACTGCCAAATCCAAGCAAGACTATTCTGTCCTCCTCCTCCTAGACCTGTCATCTGCCTTCAACACAGTAGACCATTCCCTCTTACTACAGACGCTTATCTCTTGGCATCACAGACTTGGCCCTGTCTTGGATATTTTCATACCTAACCGACAGGACACTCAGTGTCTCCTACTCACACACCACCTCCTCATCTTGACCCCTATGTGTCGGTGTCCCCCAAGGTTCAGTTCTAGGACCCCTGCTCTTCTCCATCTACACCTTCAGCCTGGGACAGCTCATAGTCTCACAGCTTTCACTATCACCTCTATGCTCATGACACACAGATCTACCTCTCTGGACCTGATATCACCTCCTTACTAACCAGAATCACACAATGTGTGTCTTCTATTTCATCTTTCTTCTCTGCTAGATTTGTAAAACTTAACATGGATAAAACCGAATGCATCATCTTTCCACCATCTCATTCATCCCCCCAACTGACGTATCCATCAAAATGAATGGCTGCCCACTATCCCCAGTCTCGCACGCTTGACTCTGATGTGTCCCTCAAACATCAGATCCAAGCCCTTTCCACTTGCTGCTGACTCCAACTCCAAAGTACCTCGGGGATCCGCACATTTCTCATCCATGAATATAGAAAAACACAAGGGCACGCCCTCATCATCTCCCGCCTGTGCTGGCCGATTAATCCACCTGTCACCCCGCTATTCCTAGGCTTCTTCACTCTGTCAATCCCTGCGCTGGCTCTCTGTTGCCCAGAGACTCCAGTTGAAAAGCCTAACTTTGACATACCAAGCCATCGAAAACCTGTCTCCTCCATACATGTGTGACCTAGTCTCCCTGTACTAGTTACCTGCACCTTCCTTCCAAGATCTCTTTCTCTACTTCCCTCTTATCTCTTCTTGCCACAATCACATGCAAGATTTGTCCCATCCATCTCGCCTACTCAGTAACTCTGTACCCCCAACACATCAGACTGTCACCTACCGTGGAAACCTTTAAAAGGAAGCTGAAGACCCACTTCTTCTGACAAGCGTTCAAGCGTACAATTTGCGGTAACCCTCACTCCAGCATACCGCTGCACGACTAGCTGTACCCTGACCTACTGTATCCTCTCCCATCCCTTGTACATTGTTTGTGTGCCCTTGTGGGCAGGGTCCTCTCTCCTCTTGTACCAGTCAGTTACCCCTTTTCACATGTAACACGCCATTGAATAAATGTCACTGTAGTAATAATTATAATAATTATAGTACTCTGGGTCAATTGATGGCACTTTCCAGGTGTCTACCCCTAATTTGATGTGTTTTGGCAGCTTTTCGGCCCATTTGAAGGTGTTGTATATGCGTTTTTTTTGGCCCCCTCCTTTGAATCCTATGGCTTTTGGTAATGTTCAGCGAATATTCGACGAATAATTCGGAGAATATTGCAAATTTGGCGAACGTAAATTGAAACATTTGCTCATCCCTACTAAAAACCCATTGCTTCTTTTCTTTTCCAAACAGCAAACCTATTGGACTGAAAAAAGATAATTAGCTCACATCACCTGATACTCACAGGAATCCCAGGCTCATGGATTAGTGTCCAGCATACACTTGCAAGGATATATAAGAAAGGTAAAATCCGGTGCCACATGCGATAAATCCTTTTATTCCAAAATTAAAAGTCACAACATGTCCCTAGGAGGGGAACAACTGGACGCGTTTCGAGGACACAGCCAACTTGACGAATAAGGGGCTGTGTCCTCGAAACGCGTCCAGTTGTTCCCCTCCTAGGGACATGTTGTGACTTTTAATTTTGGAATAAAAGGATTTATCGCATGTGGCACCGGATTTTACCTTTCTTAGCAAACCTATTGCTTCTTCCAAAAAAGGGGTATGCTTTAAAAGGCTTGTTAACCCATTTACACAATAACACGTGTACATGATTATTGGGGTACCTGTGTGTGGAGAGGGCTTAGGAGCTAATCTCTCTCCATGCATGGTAGATGACGGCTATATACAATAGCTTGCATCTGTCTTCAATAACTGTTGTTGGAGTTGAGCTCCAACCACTGCTGTTTAACATTTAATTCTCTAATAGTGGCATTTAACTTGAACTTACACTGGTGCTTGTTTTAATCAGCTCCCGAAGGCCCCCTTAACCCTATTGCAGGGCACCAATGGCTCGCCACGGCAGCTGGGGGCCAGCTGAAGGCCCCTTATTGCTGTGATCTTGGGACAGATGTGAAGTTCAGACAAGTGCTTTCTCACACGAGCGTATACACTGACAAGCAAAAGGGTAACAATGTTTTGAACTTTTGACTTTCAGGCTCTATATCTCACCATCCACTACTGCTTCAAAGTGAGACTATGATCATTTAACAGACAATCATCTTGGCTATCTCAAACATAAATTTGACTTGCAATTATTCAGCATATGATTAGTTATGCAGATTCTTGTCATGTCACTGCATTGTTACTGTTTTGCTCCTGGTGGTGAAAAAATCTTTTTCTTCCTGTATGATACAAAAAACAACCTGTTCTCACATTCCCTAATAGCTCAGTGTCTTATTAGGTTGATTCTCAAGCAAGAGGTCACTGGTTCGAATCGAAGAGCAGTCTTAAAGATTGCCCAAGAAAGGAGAAACACCATCATCCAGCTCATTGATACCAGTCTCTCGGCAAAGAAAATTGCCAAACTGCATTATGTGAGTGTCATGACAGTTGGAAGAATATAAAATGAAGTCCGTCCATTCATTCAAAAGCCAACAAGTGGGTGTCCGGGCAAAATATCGAAGTTAACAAGTCGGCTCATCACAAGGTCTATCAGTTCTGGTGCAACAAACATGGCAGTGGAGCTGGCTCCTATGCTTCTTTATAGTGAGATCAGAGATGTCCATGCAAGCACTGTGAGACACACATTACACAAGTCTGGAATGGTGGCCCGAAAAAAGGTGAAGAAGCTTCGACTTTAATATTGTCATAAGAAGCGTTATCTCGAGTTTACAATAAAGTACGAAAAGTGGACAGTAGAAAATTGGAAACGGATGATTTGGAGTGATGAGATGAAAGTCAATAGACTAGGTGGTCTCAATGCTTAGCTATATGTGAGTATCCTACAAGACGAGTTGCTTTGTACACTCGAGTACTATGAAGAGACCTGGGATCAGATTTTGGTCAAGACATATTTGAATCTGGTGGATTTGCAAAGTACTAACCAAATAATAAAAATTTAAATTTAGATTTTTAGAAGCAAAACAGTAACAATGCAGTGACATGACAAGAATCTGCATGACTCATCATATGCAAAATAGTTAGAAGTCAAATTTATGTATGAGAATACACTCGGGCCAATGTGTACTATGGGGCAGTGCAGTGCAGATCTGTGGAAAAAAATCACGGCATGCTGAGAGGTTATCTGGAAATCGAACTTCATGCACCCATTCAAGTCTATGGGTGCTTGTAAAACATCGGAATGTCATCTGAGTGCAGTCCTATTTATGTGGACACAGACAATGGAGAAGATGGAGAAATTAAATTCTCCATCTTCTTCGCACCTGTGATAATATTCTGGTATGGGAGAGAATCGTATCACAGTAAACTGTCACTCGGCTCAAACTCTGATCAGAGTATGAAATGAATGTCATTACCATAAACGATCTGGTTTTCTCGAAAGAGAGAACTATTGCTTGTGTGGAGCGAGCCCATAGCCTGAGCTTCATAGAAGACTGATGTTTACACTCAGTATGCATATGTATGTGCAAAAAAATTATCGTAGGTTCAAGTACCCTAAAAAGATTAAACAATTATGTAAAAATTATAAAAATTTGTGACAGTTACTTGTTGTTTGAGTCAAGAAAATTGGAATGCTCGAGTGCTCGGTCCAAGTAACGTGCCCAATGTAAGTCTATGGGAAACTTGAGCATTTTTCCGGCGGCTCCCCCCGGCGGTCTGCAGAGGTCCTAAAAATTGCCCAAATCGATGGGAACAGAGTTCAAATGACATGGGAACAGCATGGGGAAGACCCCTGGAAGCATTTCTGACTTCCAGGTCACTGCTGTCAACAACGTTGTCAGAGGTATTACGCCACTTTTACGGACTCACAATAAAACATACAAAAACGAAACCTAAATGGATTTTCCTGGGAAATATCTTAAGGAACATCCTTTCCAGGATAATGATTTGTATATAAGGAAAAATAAATAACCAAAAACAAAAATGTTCCTCCACACCTTGGGCTATGTTCACACGTAGCATTTTTTATGCGTTTTTGCACATTTGCATTGCTTTCAACCTAGACAAATGCATTCACCGGGAAAAGTCATGTTAACATTTTACAACCTTATCTGGCCATGTGGTGTGTGACATGGGAACAGCATGGGGAAGACCCCTGTGGCTGGAAGCATTTCTGACTCACAGGGCACTGCCTAAAACTGTGGCCATCTCATCAGATGTGAGCCTATTACTGCGGTAATAATACAGGCATTTTTGGCAACGTGACAAATCTTAAACTCCATTTAAAATAGGCAAGGTGTGTGTCAAGGGACAGGGAGGTGGCCGTTATGGTGATGGTGATAGTGCACGCAGAGGCCATGGGCAAGATGAAACTGTGCCTGCTGAGGGAGCACAACAAACACCCACGTCATGTCGAACTACCTTCCTGTTTAAATTTCTAGGGGGCTGCGGAACATCACTATTGAAGCCAGAGCAGTGTGAAAAGGTTGTTGGTTGGATAGCAGATAATGCTTACAGTCAGTTTGACACCACCACCACCCTGTGTTCCATATGGTCCAGTCTCAGTAGATGTGAGTCTGGATCACATTATTATTATTACTTTATCGCCATTTATTCCATGGCACTTTACATGTGAAAAAGGAGTATACTTCGCAAAAACAATTACAATAATCTTGAACAAAAATGTGACAGTGACTGGTACAGGAGAAGAAAGGACCCTGCCCATGAGGGCTCAGTCTACAAGGCATTGCTGAGAATACAGTAATTGAGGATTGAGCTAGTCTTGCAGCTGTATGGTGGAGCGAGGGTTACTGCAGGTTACATGCATGTCACAAGAGGTGGGCCTTCAGCTTCCTTTTAAAGGTTTCAACAGTAGGCGAGAGTCAGAAATGGTGGGGTAGAGAGTTCCAGAGAAGGGGGGATGCACAGGAGACATCTTGTATGCTATTTCGGGAAGAGGAGATAAGAGGGGAGAAGAGTAGGAGATCTTGTGAGGATCAGAGGTTGCGTGCAGGTAAGTAACAGGAGACTAGGTCACAGATGTATGGAGGAGACAGGTTGTGGTAAGCTTTGCACTCCAAGGTTAGGGTTTTGAACTGGAGTCTCTGGGAAATGGGGAGCCAGTGAAGGGATTGACAGAGAGGAGAGGCCAGGGAATAGCGAGGGTACAGGGGGATTAGTCAGGCAACAGAGCTTAGGATACATTGGAGAAATGCGAGAGTTTTAGAAGGGAGGCCACAGAGCAGGAGATTGCAGTCATCAAGAAGGGAGATGATGAGCGCGAGCACTACTGTTTTTGTAGATTTGTAGTTGAGGAATGTGCGGATCAGGGAAATTTTTTTACTTGGAGTCGGCATCTTCCTCACCCTGATCCTCCTTCCTCCCACCATTCGGAATGCCCTGAGACAACTGATCCCACACTTGGACACTTCAAAGAGCTGACGAAGGTTCGCCGAAACGCCCGTTGGGGTGAATGTACACCATCCAGCCGTTGGTACGCTCCTTAAGGTAGCTATATATTCTATTCAACATACGTAATCATGGTTTATAAACTGCCCTAGACTAGTGGTAATATGGAATGGAGCATGTTAATTTAATCATTGATTGTATTGTTATGCCAAAAGTGCTGGATGTTTGATACGTCCATTCTTCTTTGTACATGGCCATTGGTGTTAAATACTAATTATGCGATTGAACTGGTTTTTAACTAAGATATGTTTAATAAAGATATATATATTTTTTTACATCAAACAAATGTTTATGAGCTTTATGTCGCTACTTTTCTCATCTCCCTTCTAAAGAGCTGTTTTCTTCATCTTTCTATTTATAAATTCTGGCCTCTTGCTCGATCCGCTTGGAAGTGGAAAGAGCTTGGATATGTGGTATGAAGGAGAAAGTCCAAGATTACCCCAAGAGCTGTTCTCTTTTCCATCAATAAATTTGGGCCTCTCCAGCGGCCTGCTTCGAGCAGAGCAACAGAAAATCACATGTAGCGATTTGAGGAGCCATGGTCATCCGAAAGTGATGGTGGGAAAGTGCAAATATTATAGCAAGAGGTGGATAATGATGAGACACAATGGACTGAAAGTCAGGAGGAGGACCAGGGTGCAGAAGTGGAAAACAAAGTGGTGGACGATGAAGTCACTAACCCAACCTGGCAGGGGGACATGTAGAGCGAGGACAGCAGCGCACAGGGGGAGCGAGGCGTGGTACCACAACAGGCAGGAGCAAGAAGAGTGGAGGCCGCAGACACAAAGCGGGCAACTGCTCCCCGGAACACCAACACGACGAAAGTTACCAGTACAACTGTTAGGTCTTCCCAGTCTGGCTATTTTTTAAAGTCTCTTTAGATAACCCCAAAAAGGCCATTTGCAACATCTGCCAGGCCAGCATCAGCAAAAGCACCAAAACTACCAGCCTGACCACCACCAGCACGCTCAGGCACATGAGAGCAAAGCACCTGACAAGCTGGGCCAAACACCAAGGTCCAGAAACAGTGTCTGCGGGTGACACCACTGCCTCTTCCGCTGTTGTGCATGTGACACGCCCCTGGGCCTGTGTCGCGCTGCGTTGCGCACGCGGGAGCTTACCCGGAGCCGGATCTCTTGAGGGTTGTAGTCTCGTGGCGGTGATCCGGTCCGTGCCCAGGGAGTCAGACTAAGTGGCGCTGTATTAGCGGTAGATGTTGGACGACTGCGCCACCCGTTGAGTACAGCTAAGGAGCTGCTGCTGCAGGGCAGACCGCTGAGGCCGGTGGTAGGATTGTGCAGCGTGATAGTATAACCCCCAACGGGAGGGGTATGGCCTCAGGGCAGCCGACGTGGATGATGGGGGTAGCAGGAACCACTCAGAGACGGTACGGTGTAGTTCAGGGTCTTTACTGGTGACAACGATAGACCCTCCCGGAGTACTGGCTAGCGATTGGGGCCTGGTCAGTCCTTGAGCAGATGGGATCTCCCCTGGCCAGGCGGAGTTGTAGGCCTCCCAAACTAACGATACTCTTCTGGCTACCTTGCTAGAAGCGGGTATAAGTAGCCCACGTCCCTGAGTGTACCGTGTGGTGCTCACCCGTATGGCCGGTGACTCGGGGCCTTCTAGTAGCTTCCGCTCCACGATGGCGGTGCTGGTCCCACGCGTGTGACCGTGCCTTCGGGTTTCTGGGCCAGAGGACCTGCAATCCCCTGCCGGTGGGTTTCTGCTGCTGGATAGGAGTTAGTCCCCACAGCCTCGGACTCCGGGTCCGGAGATAACTTCTCAGTCAGGGCGAGCTCTGCAGCTGCCAGCCCCTGACTCCTTGTAGTACTGCTCCCACAGAGCTCCTGATGTTCTTTCCTATATCTGCTTCTCTTCTCTGTCTCTACTTCTTCTCTACTCACTAACCCTGCCTCAGCCCTAGGTTTATATAGGGGAAGTTCTTCCCCTCCCAGGACTGGGCAGGAGGTGTGGCATGCACAGGATCCCTGACCAAGAGACCTCCCACCTGCTCTCAGACATAACATTGCTGTTACTGTGGAAACCAGACCCCTGGGGTGCCACATTCCCCCCTAGTGAAATTTAGTACTCCGGGACTAAACATATTTTTAGAAAAACATAACAAGGTATAAACAATAATAATAGTACAATAAGAAAAACATATAAAGATGGTCACGGCGTGTCCGCAACCGGGTGCAGTTTTTGAAGCAAAGCAAGGTGTCCATTTCACCAAAACAGGGAGACGTAACCAGGTAGGGGTCTGTCCTGCCCCGAGACCTTAACATTCTTTAGTCCGTCCTGGGTTACGCTCCAACTATACACAAAGGATTCCCGGTAAATCCACCAAAGACTCCTGTAAATAACTAGAAACACAAAATTATACACAAGCAACAATAACAGACAAACATTAATAAAATAACTTAAACACTTAGATCCTCCAACGTGCGGGTAACTGGCCTCTAGTGGCCCTAGTGGACCTACGGAGCTGACTGTCTAGCCCTGAACTACAGGGTGTAGGAGCTGTCAAGGGTAAACTGGGCAGCTGTCTACCAGCTCTTTGGCTCACTAGGGGTACGGCAGGCTCACTATAAGCAGAGGGTTGATCCTCCTGTTCTGCTTGTGTGGAGTCTTCTGCCTCCTGGACCGGCTGCTCTTCCAGCTCTACCTGTTGCTCCGTAGGCACTTGGGATGCTGGTTGGAGGAACGTGAGGACGGGTACCACAACTGCACCATTGACTTGAGTCCAGGACCGAGGGAAGTCTCCGAGCACAGTACTAACCATATCTTCCCTTTCCTCTACGGGTCGATGGTCTTCTTGTTCCTCTTCAGGGTTCCGTAGCTGTTCAGGACACTTCTTCAGGTGATCCCGGGATACAATGGCTATGGTCTCCCCTCCGTCTTTACTGATGGTACAGACTTTCGGGTTCTCGTGGCTTGAGGGCAGTACGGTGTACGGGTCCTTCTCCCACTGGTCGTCCAACTTGTGGAGCCGTCTTTTCCTCTTCAAGACCTGCTCTCCGGGTACCAGGGGAACAGCGGGAGCATACTGGTTGTAAGTTTTCTCTTGTCTTTCCCTAGCCTGACAGAGACTTCGCTCCACGCTCTCCTGTACTTTCCGGTACTGCTGCTGCCTCTCTGTGTCCCAGTCTGCTTCTGGTGAAGTGTCCTCGGGTGTCAGGACTCCCATTTCCAGGTCAACAGGTAACTTACCAGGTCTCGCCCTCATTAGGTAAGCCGGGGTACAGTTGGTGGAACCTACCGGGATGTGGTTGTATAGGTCCACCAGATCGGGCAGCTTCTCAGGCCACAGACTGCGTTCTTCCAGGGGCAACGTTTTCAGGAGATCCATTACCACCTGGTTCATTTTCTCACAAAGTCCATTAGTTTGCGGATGATAGGGTGTCGTCCTTATCTTCCGGCAGCCATACAGATTGCAGAATTCCTGGAAGACCTCCGCTTCAAAGGCAGGTCCCTGGTCCATCAGCACTTGGTCCGGGTACCCGTGTGGACGGCAGAAGTGCTGCTGGAAGGCTCTAGCTGCTGTTTGAGCCGTTAAGTCCTTGACGGGGACGACAACCAAGAACCGGGAGTAATGATCCACAATGGTTAACGCGTAGACGTAGCCACTTCTGCTTGGGGTCAGTTTTACATGATCCAAGGCTACCAGTTCCAACGGCTGCCGGGTGACGATGGACTGCAGGGGAGTCTTCTGGCTGGCACGGTCCTTCCTTCTTAGGCTGCACGGGCCACAGTCTCTGCACCACCTCTCGATGGTTCCCCTCATGCCTACCCAGTGGAACCGCCCACGCAGCAGGAACTCCAGCTTCTTCCATCCGAAGTGTCCAGCCCCGTCGTGGTATGCCTCCACCACCATGGCTGCGTCTCTCCGTGGCACCACTACTTGCCAGATTAGTTCATGCGTCCGGGAGTTAACCATTCTGCAGCACAACTTCCCCTTGTAAAGGAACAGTCGACTCTTCTCAGCCCACAGTTGCTTGGCTTCCTCCGGAGCGTCTGGGTTAAGGCGAGCCTCTGGCCGAGTCAGCATCTCTTTTACCAGCCGGACGGCAGGGTCACTGTCTTGCGTTTCCTCCCAGTCGTAGTGAGGCAAGGGGTTAAACGTAGCGGCTTGCTTACTCCTTACCCGATGGGAATACTGGATAGTCCCATGACGGTGGAACGCGGGGAGTTCGACTTCTTCCAGTCCCTCTGGATCTTCTCCTACGTCCGGTAGGTTTGGCATCCTGGACAGGGCGTCCGCGTTGGTATTGGAGCGTCCTGCCCGGTATTTGATTGTGAACTCGTAGTTGGACAGACGGGCCATCCATCTCTGCTCTAGGGCACCGAGTCTTGCCGTGTCCAGGTGTGTCAACGGGTTGTTATCCGTGTACACGGTGAACCGGGAAGAAGCGAGGTAGTGCTTAAAGCGTTCGGTGACTGCCCACACCACTGCCAGGAACTCTAGCTTAAATGAGCTGTAATTCTCAGGGTTTCTTTCGGTGGGTCGCAGTTTTCGGCTAGCGTAAGCGATTACTCGTTCTTTCCCCTGCTGGATCTGGGACAGTACGGCTCCTAGCCCGATGTTACTTGCGTCGGTGTAGAGGATAAAGGGCTGGCTGTAATCAGGGTACGCCAGGATTTCATCCCCCGTGAGGGCCATCTTCAGCTGGCGGAAGGACTCTTCTTCTAACTTCTCCCATTTGAAGGGCGGCTTCTGGTTCTTGTCCTTCCGGGACTGGCCTATCAGGAGGTCCTGCATAGGAGCTGCCTTTTTGGTGAAACCGGGGATGAATCTGCGGTAATAGCCTACCAACCCGAGGAACTGCCGCACTTCCTTTACACTGGAGGGACTTGGCCATTCCTTAATTGCGGTGATCTTATCAGGGTCGGGAGCCACTCCATCAGCGCTCACCACGTGTCCCAGGTACTGCACCTTTGGTTTCAGGAGGTGACACTTGGAGGGTTTCACCTTTAGGCCGTAGCTTGCCAGAGCTTCGAACACTTCCGCCAGGTGTTTCAGGTGGTCCTCATACGTCTTGGAATATACGATGACATCGTCCAGGTACAACAGGACCGTCTCAAAGTTTCTGTGGCCCAGACAACACTCCATTAATCGTTGGAAGGTTCCTGGTGCATTGCAGAGTCCGAACGGCATGCAGGTAAACTCGCTAAGTCCCATCAGGGTGGTGAATGCGGTCTTCTCCCGGTCCGCCTCTGCTACAGGAACCTGCCAGTACCCACTAGTGAGATCCAAGGTAGAGAAGAAGTTAGCAGATCTTAAAGCAGCCAAAGACTCCTCTATCCTTGGTAAGGGGTACGCATCCTTGTGTGTGATACGGTTGATTTTCCGGTAATCTACACACATCCTCATGGTGTTGTCTTTCTTTTTGACTAAGACTAGTGGAGCTGCCCAGGGGCTACAGCTATCCCTGATCACCCCAGCCTCCTTCATGTCTCTAAGCATCCCCTTGGCGTGTTGGTAGTGTGCAGGGGGTACGGGTCGATACCTCTCTTTTATGGGAGGATGGTCTCCCGTGGGGATGTGGTGTTCTACCCCCTTGACTCGCCCGAAGTCTAACGGGTGTTTACTAAACACTCTCTCGTACTCTTGAACCACCCGATAGACTCCCTGTTTCTGGTGTGAGGGAGTGGAGTCAGTACCCAAATGTAGTTGCTGACACCAGTCCTCCATTGTTTCTTTAGAGCCGTTACCTTCCTCCGGGGAAGATGGAGGCAAGGGTTCTACGGACTGTATGGAATTTTGATTGATGGTATACAATTTGGCTAGCGTGGCATACCGGGGCAGGTACACTTCCCTCTTCCCGATATTTATTATGCGAACGGGCACCCTCCCATGGCGTACATTGACCACCCCCCGTGCTGTCAAAATGGTTGGGCCTACTGTCTGAGTAAACTGGTTCTACCATTGCCTGGTAATCTCTACCTCTCAGACCAATAGCTGCCCGGCACCAAATCATCATTTCACTTTTTGGGGGCATGGCAATAGGGAAAGGGTCACACATTCTTACGCTACCAATCTCACCACCGGAGAGTTCTAGCTGTTGCCGTCGCATCAGTGCCCGGATCTCTTTCTGGAGCACTCGCTGCTGGCCGGAGCTGGCGTTCTTGGCAACCTGCTGTAAAAGGAAAATCACCTCTGCAAGACAATTTTCAATTACATTAGTTCCTAGAGTTATCTTTGGGTGACTCTCGTGTTTGTCAATGTCTACAATGATCAGTCCCTGTGCTGCCAGTTCGACTCTACCGATTTTAATGGTCACCTCTTTAAATCCAATCTGTGGCACGGGCTGACCATCGCTGGCGATGATACTCAAGTCGTCGTCAGGGTAGCGGGTAATATCCGAGTCATTCCAGTACTGCTTGTAGAGCACGTACGGGATGGTGGTGACCTGTGACCCGGTGTCCAGTAGGGCACTCATAGGAATGCCATCCAGTACCACGGGTAAGACTGGACGTCCTCCCACATATTTGTCGCGCCAGTTCGATGGGCCTGGTGATCTTTTTCCTGGGGGTTAGCCCTCTACCCCAGGTTGTGCCAGTTTAAAGGACAGTACCTTGCCATATGTCCGGGTTGATTGCAGCGGCGGCAGATGGGTCGTCCGTCCTCGTTGTATCGGTCGCTGGGTCTTCCTCTGGCCGGTGGGGTCCTCCTTGGTCGACGCCACGGGATGTCCTCCGGTCCGGATGCCAGCTGGATCTTCCCTGGAGTGGAAACCTGTAAAGACTGCACAGTTCGGGTTAGCGCAGCAACGCTTTTAGCTAGCTCTTGGACCTGATGGTGCAGGTCTGGAGCCGGGTCATTGTTCAAAGCCTGCGCATCAGCTCCCACAGGCCCTGCCGACAAGGGCGCTGTTAGAACCTTGCTGTTAGGTTTTTTTTCCTTTGCTGGTCACATGACCTTGTTGGCCTATTTGGTCCTGCTCCGCCCTTCTGGCTTTGCTGGACTTCATTGTATATCTACTTTCTAGCTAGCCTGTGCTCTGTATCTAACTCTGTTAGTTTGCTTGGTCTACGGACCTCTAGGTTCTATCTATTTTGTTTGTTCGTCTGTCTGCTACTATTTCTGTTAGGAGGTGTCCCATATTCCTCCCAGTCCTTAGTACTTGTAGGGATTCCCTCCCCAAATCTATAGGTCTCCGTACAGACTAGATTAGGACTTTAGCAGGTCTGATCGCAGGATCAGGTTCCCTGTTACATCGTAGGGATTCAGCTGAGTCTTATAGTAGGGACAGATCTCCTCTCTTTCCTTAGCTTTGGTAGCAGAACATAACAGTAAGTCCAGCCTGTAAATTCTCTAAGGAAAGATTTTTTTTTTTTTGTTCCATCATGGTGTCGGTTCAGGATTTGGCTAAACACCTGCAGGGACTCTCTCTGGAAGTGGCCGAGCTCCGTCAGCACGTGAGTAACTGTCCTGGAGCATATTTCTTGGAGCCTAAGGTATGTTTGCCGGATTTATTTTTTGGTGAACATCGAGAATTTTTTTCATTTAAAAATGCTTGCTTATTGTATTTTCGTTTGAGACCCAAGTCCTCTGGGGATGAATCCCAGCGCGTAGGGTTCATAATGTCACTTTTGCGCAAAGAGCCTCAGGAGTGGGCCTTTTCTTTGCAACCTAGTGATACATGCTTCAGATCAGTGGATAGTTTTTTTTCTGCTTTAGGACTATTATATGATGATCCTGACCGTGTGGCATCAGCTGAGACTGAGTTGAGACGTTTAAAACAAGGATCAGGTAATATGGAAAAATATTGTACACATTTTCGTCGTTGGTCCACTCAAACAGGGTGGAACGATTCTGCTCTGAAAAGTCTATTTCTTGCTGGGCTCAGTGAAAAGGTTAAAGACCTGCTAATTGCTTATCCTACACCTGAGGATTTGCAACAGGCTATGCAATTAGCTATACGGGTGGACAGAAGACTGCGTGCTAGGGTTAATGAGAGCAAATCCTCTGCTATGTCAGTTTCTGGTTATGATAATGTGTGTACTAACAGTGGTGAACCGATGGAGATTGGATCGGTGGCACCTCGCTCTCAAGAAAAACACCGTCGTTTTTCAGAAGGCTTGTGTTTCTATTGCGGGAAATCTGGTCATTTGATTAAAGGCTGTGAGCTTCGTATGAAGAAAGAAAAAAAAATGGTCAGTCACGCCCGTATTGCCTGTTTAAATTCCAAGGGTATATTTTTAGCTGCTTCCACGATTGCTCAGGAAAAATTAATGGAATTTCGGGTGTTTGTTGATTGCGGGTCTACACTGAATGTTATTGATGGGGGATTCGTGGAAAAACTCAATTTAAAACCTGAACCTTTATCATCCCCCATTGCTGTGGTTTCTGTGGATGGTTCCCCTTTGAAGAATATTACTCTCAAGGTCAGTGAATTTCCTCTCACTATTAATGGTGTTCACCATGAGAAATTGGATTTGGTAGTGTTGAATAACTTGCCTTCTCCAGTAATATTGGGTTTGCCCTGGTTAAAATTTCACAATCCTGTACTGGATTGGTCTACCAGTGAAATTAAATCCTGGAGCCATAAATGTTATGACAAGTGTTGTAACGGGCGTATTGCAGCTTTGGATAGGGGAGAATTGCCTGTTCCTATTCAGGATTTTTGGAGAGTTTTTTCTGAGAAAGAATCGCAGGTTTTGCCTCCCCATAGAGACTATGATTGTTCTATTGAATTTGTCCCTGGAGCGACTCTTCCTAAAAGTCGTTTATTTAACCTTACTATTCCTGAGAGGAAGGCTTTGGAGGAATACATACAGACAAGTTTGGCCGCCGGTCACATTAGGCCCTCTAAGTCTCCTGTGGCGGTTGGATTTTTTTTTGTAAAAAAAAAGGACGGCGGTTTACGTCCTTGTCTGGATTTTCGTGAGATTAACAAAATTACGGTACGCAATCCTTACCCACTGCCATTGATTCCTGATCTGTTTAACCAGTTATTGGGGGCCAAGTGGTTCTCTAAAATTGACCTTAAGGGGGCATACAATCTGTTGCGCATGAAGGAGGGTGATGAATGGAAGACTGCTTTTAACACTCCTGTGGGTCATTTTGAGAATCTGGTTATGCCTTTTGGTCTTACTAATGCTCCTGCATTTTTTCAGAATCTGATTAATGACATCCTTAGACCTTTGATCGGTAAAAATGTGGTTGTGTATTTGGATGACATTTTGATTTATTCGCCAGATCTGGAGTCTCATTGGCGGAGCGTGCGTGAGGTATTACAGTTATTAATGGACAATTCGCTTTTTGCTAAGCTGGAGAAATGTGAGTTCGCTGTACAGAGAATTAGTTTTTTGGGCTACATTATCTCCAGCAAAGGTTTTGAGATGGATCCGGTTAAGGTTCAGGCTGTGCAGGAATGGCCTAGGCCTATTGGTTTGAAATCAATACAGAGGTTTTTGGGTTTCGCCAATTACTATAGAAAATTCATAAAAAATTTTTCTAGTATTGTCAAACCTCTGACTGATCTCACCAGGAAAGGTGCTGATGCGGTTCAGTGGTCTTCTGAGGCCATTGAAGCTTTTGTGTATCTCAAGGAGAGGTTCACCTCTGCTCCCATCCTTATGCAGCCTGATGTTACTAGGCCGTTTTTGGTTGAGGTTGATGCTTCCTCTGTGGGGGTTGGCGCAGTATTGTCTCAGGATAACGGGGATGGATTACATCCCTGTGCATTTTTTTCAAAAAAATTTTCGGAGACTGAATTGAATTACGATATTGGTAATCGGGAATTATTGGCTATTAAACTCGCATTTGAACACTGGCGCCACTTCTTGGAAGGTGCGGAATTTCCCGTTCAGGTTCTTACGGATCATAAAAATCTGATATATCTTGACGCTGCCAAGCGCCTGAATGCCCGTCAGGCTAGGTGGGCACTGTTTTTCTCGCGGTTTAATTTCTCCGTTACTTACATCCCTGGTACTAAGAATGTTAAGGCGGATGCTTTGTCTCGCAGTTTTTCTCCCATAGTCGGTGCTGAGAAAGAGGAAAACATTTTACAAGAAGGTGTTGTGATAGCTGCTTTAGACTCCGTTTTGGAAGATGAGATTCTTAAAGCTCAGGAGAATGCCCCATCTAACACTCCTCATGGGAGGTTGTTTGTGCCTGGGACCTTTAGGAGAGATTTGTTTGTTGAGTGTCACGAATCTCGGTTGGCAGGTCATCCCGGAATCTCTGAGACCAAGAGACTGGTGGGTCGCAGTTTTTGGTGGCCTGGATGGCAGAAGGAAGTCATTAAGTGGGTGCGCCAATGTACTATATGTGCTAGATCTAAGTCCTCACATACTCCTGCTGCGGGGTTGCTTTGTCCTTTGGAGGTCCCCAGTGCTCCTTGGACACATTTGGCTATGGACTTTATAACTGACCTTCCCCCCTCTGAGGGTTTTACTGTCATCTGGGTGGTCGTGGACCGTTTTAGCAAGATGTGTCACTTGGTTCCCTTCGTCAAACTGCCCTGCGCTAAAACTCTCGCTAAGGCCTTTGTCAAGGAAATTGTCAGACTTCATGGCGTTCCTACTGACATTGTTTCTGATAGGGGTCCTCAGTTCGTGGCTCGTTTTTGGCGTGCCTTTTGTGACAGGTTGGGAATTCATTTGTCGTTTTCGTCCGGATATCATCCTGAATCTAATGGCCAGACAGAAAGGAAAAACCAGGATGTTGAGCAGTTCTTGCGTTGTTTTGTGGCAGACAATCAAGAGGGGTGGTCTGAGTTTCTGCCACTTGCCGAATTTGCTCTGAACAATCATACATCTTCTTCTGCTGGTTGTTCGCCTTTTTTTTGTTGTTCTGGGAGACATCCGTCGTTTGGGTCGTTCTCCAAGTTGGGATCTGCCGTGCCTGAGGAGGAGAATTTTTCCGGTGATTTGGAAAGAGTTTGGACGGATGTGCGTGGTAATCTTCAGGAGGCCAACAGAAAATCTAAAGACTACTTTGATAGGAAACGACAGGAGGTTTTGTTCGCTGTTGGTGACATGGTTTGGTTGTCCTCTAGGAATCTGCGGTTGAGGATTCCTTCTAAGAAATTGGGTCCCAAGTTTGTAGGGCCCTTTAAGGTGCTTCAGGTTGTCAACCAATCTGCTGTTAGGTTGGAGGTTCCTACCTCCTGGAGAATTAATCCGGTCTTTCATGTCTCTCTGTTAAAAAAAGCTGTTGTGTCGGATGGTGACGCCTCTGCCTCTGTTCCTCCGGTGGTGGAGGACGGGGAATATGAAATTTCTCGCATCCTTGACTCTAGACGGTATAGAGGTAGTTTGCAGTATCTTGTGGCCTGGAAAGGTTTCGGACCCGAGGATAACTCTTGGGTGAGGTCAGATGATGTTTCCGCGTCCAGACTTATCAGAGCGTTTCACAGGAGATTTCCTGATAAGCCTGGTCCTAGGGGATCCGGAGGATCCTCTTAGAAGGGGGGGTACTGTTAGAACCTTGCTGTTAGGTTTTTTTTCCTTTGCTGGTCACATGACCTTGTTGGCCTATTTGGTCCTGCTCCGCCCTTCTGGCTTTGCTGGACTTCATTGTATATCTACTTTCTAGCTAGCCTGTGCTCTGTATCTAACTCTGTTAGTTTGCTTGGTCTACGGACCTCTAGGTTCTATCTATTTTGTTTGTTCGTCTGTCTGCTACTATTTCTGTTAGGAGGTGTCCCATATTCCTCCCAGTCCTTAGTACTTGTAGGGATTCCCTCCCCAAATCTATAGGTCTCCGTACAGACTAGATTAGGACTTTAGCAGGTCTGATCGCAGGATCAGGTTCCCTGTTACATCGTAGGGATTCAGCTGAGTCTTATAGTAGGGACAGATCTCCTCTCTTTCCTTAGCTTTGGTAGCAGAACATAACAGGCGCCGCCTCCTGGTGGTAAGTGGTAGTGGGGCGTCTGGGGGTCACAACGCCACCTGGTGCCGGTTCTCGAAGCACCCGGATGGCTCTGTCCTTGAACTGTGCAAATCCCAGATGAGGGTCCTGTAAGGCCATTGCCCGCAACTGGGTTCGGTGGGCATTGCAATATAAACCCTCTATAAATTGTTCAGTCAACAGCCTGTCCTCGTCTCCCACGCCGTCAGGGTCGGTCTGCTTAATGGCTCTCAGGGCCTCTTGTAGGTTCAGGGCATAGTCCCTTATACTCTCATGTGCCCGCTGTTTGCACCCGTAGAATCTAAGCTTGATCTCGGCTGAGGTGCGGGTATCAAAGGTGTCCCTCAGCCGGGTTAGTATCCCTGCGACAGTCCTCCCCCCAGGTGGCCAGGACTTTACCTCCCTTTGGGCTGCTCCGGTTAATTGGGCCACCAGGATGCTCACTTTTTGCTCCTCTGTGAGGGGGTACACCTGGAAGAGGCTATCCAGCTTTTCTCTAAAGTCATGCAGGGTATGTGACTCCCCTGAGTACTGGGGTAGCCAGGCTGCCCCCGGGATATAGGGCATGGTGAAAGGCATGACCGCAACAGCGGTGGCGCTGGCGGGGGTTGAAGCGGTGAAGCTCTCCTCCGTATCCGACATCCTTCTCCCCTCTAGTGGACCGTGGCCTACCTTGCGATGATCCTCTTCCGTAGGCCGCGGCTCCGCAGTGGATCGTCAGGGTTTAGGACCTTCCGTCGCGCTCCTGTGACGTCGGCGTCTGCTGGGCTCCTTCCAGGACCTTACGCAACGTCCGGACGTGAGGCGGGGCTTCAGTTCTCGTGCGCTTTCGGAGTCCACGCCCCTCTTCTTCCCGCGCGGCGTCCTCAAGATGGCGTCCAATGGCGGGAAAACTCCACGTATGGCGGGAAGAAGGCCGAAGATGGCGTCGGATGGCGGGAAAACTCCACCGATGGCGGGAAGGAAGCGGAAGATGGCGCCGGATGGCGGGAATCTTCACCACAGGTAAGTTTGAACAGTCTTTTTCAGGCACGCAGTACCCGGTGGTTGCGGGCACGAAATCCTGCCGACTACGCCAAAAGTTGACGCGCCCCTGGGCCTGTGTCGAGCTGCGTTGCGCACGCGGGAGCTTACCCGGAGCCGGATCTCTTGAGGGTTGTAGTCTCGTGGCGGTGATCCGGTCCGTGCCCAGGGAGTCAGACTAAGTGGCGCTGTATTAGCGGTAGATGTTGGACGACTACGCCACCCGTTGAGTACAGCTAAGGAGCTGCTGCTGCAGGGCAGACCGCTGAGGCCGGTGGTAGGATTGTGCAGCGTGATAGTATAACCCCCAACGGGAGGGGTATGGCCTCAGGGCAGCCGACGTGGATGATGGGGGTAGCAGGAACCACTCAGAGACGGTACGGTGTAGTTCAGGGTCTTTACTGGTGACAACGATAGACCCTCCCGGAGTACTGGCTAGCGATTGGGGCCTGGTCAGTCCTTGAGCAGATGGGATCTCCCCTGGCCAGGTGGAGTTGTAGGCCTCCCAAACTAACGATACTCTTCTGGCTACCTTGCTAGAAGCGGGTATAAGTAGCCCACGTCCCTGAGTGTACCGTGTGGTGCTCACCCGTATGGCCGGTGACTCGGGGCCTTCTAGTAGCTTCCGCTCCACGACGGCGGTGCTGGTCCCACGCGTGTGACCATGCCTTCGGGTTTCTGGGCCAGAGGACCTGCAATCCCCTGCCGGTGGGTTTCTGCTGCTGGATAGGAGTTAGTCCCCACAGCCTCGGACTCCGGGTCCGGAGATAACTTCTCAGTCAGGGCGAGCTCTGCAGCTGCCAGCCCCTGCCTCCTTGTAGTACTGCTCCCACAGAGCTCCTGATGTTCTTTCCTATATCTGCTTCTCTTCTCTGTCTGTACTTCTTCTCTACTCACTAACCCTGCCTCAGCCCTAGGTTTATATAGGGGAAGTTCTTCCCCTCCCAGGACTGGGCAGGAGGTGTGGCATGCACAGGATCCCTGACCAAGAGACCTCCCACCTGCTCTCAGACATAACATTGCTGTTACTGTGGAAACCAGACCCCTGGGGTGCCACACATGCACGCCAATCCCCTGTCCATGGCGCATGCGAAGATGCCTCCCGTCCTGCACCTGTCATTGCAGACTTGCAACCATCACCGTCCACGTCCTTGTCACTTTGCAGCGTTCAGTTGTCCCTGCCACATTTCTGGACTGCTTGCATTTGAAATGTTGCCTTTAGGAGGCTCGTGGAGGAGCAAGCTTTCCACAACCTCATGGCGGTGGCCGGGTGTCCATACTCGGTCCCCAGCCGCCACTATTTCTCCCTGTATCGTCTCCGCCTTCCACAAGCGCGAGTCCCAGAACATTACCTGTGCCCTCCCCAGTGCACTCAGTGGGAAGGACCGCCTAACCACAAACATGTGGACAAGTGAATGTGGCCAGGGACGGTTCATCTCACTGACGCATTCCACTGGGTTAATATTGTGGAAGCCGGGACCCAGTGGGACCCTGGGACGGAACACGTCCTCCAAACGCAGAAGATTGCGGGCCCTGGGTCAATCACTTTCTACAGCTCCTGCACCACCCCCTCCTCTTCAGCCTCCATCTCCATCACTTGATTCATTTTTTCAGGACATATTCCGGATTATTTACTTAAACTTCGTGTGTGACAATAACAATAAGCAGGACTGTATGCTTAGGCGACAAACCGCACACCGTTGCAGAGTTGTTGAAAACTGTATCAGAGAACCTGGTGTCAGCTCTGAAGCCAGGCAAGCTCGCACATGTACCATGCCTGGCCCATGTGCTCAACTTAATGGTTCTGCAGTTTCTCAAAGTCTAGACAGGTTTGCCAGATCTGCTTGTGAAAGTACGCCGCGTGTGTGCCAATTTCAGAAAGTAAGCTACAGCTTCTGCTGCCCTGGCAGGGCCTCAGCAGCATTTGCAGCTTTCAGCTCACCGACTTGTGTGCAATGTGACTACGCGTTGGAACTCAACGTAGCCGATGTTTGGAATGATTTTGAGCAGCAGAGAGCAGTTGTTGAGTACCAGCTTCAACACATCTGTCAGGTCAGCCTCCGCACATAAGAGCTGATGAGTCGGCATGGATGTCTGACATCTGTGCCCTCCTCCCAAACTTTGAGGACTCCACCAAGATGGTGAGCAGTGATGACTCCATAATTAGCGTCACCATTAGTGTTGAGCCACCCCCGTAGTGTTCGAGTTCGGTTCGGTTCGTCGAACACCCGTGTGTTCGCCGAACTGTTCGTCGAACTGTTCGTCGAACACCTTCGAACACCGTTAAAACCAATGGCAGGCAAACAAAAACACATAGAAACACATAGAAAACACCTTCAAAGGTGTCCAAAAGCTGACAAACTGCTCAGAAGACACAACTAGTGTTGAGCCACCCCCGTAGTGTTCGAGTTCGGTTCGGTTCGTCGAACACCCGTGTGTTCGCCGAACTGTTCGTCGAACTGTTCGTCGAACACCTTCGAACACCGTTAAAACCAATGGCAGGCAAACAAAAACACATAGAAACACATAGAAAACACCTTCAAAGGTGTCCAAAAGCTGACAAACTGCTCAGAAGACACAACTAACACATGGAAAAGTGACAAGTACATATAGTCATTCGAAAAGAAAAGAGGTGGAGGAGTAAAAGGAGGGGGAGACACAGATATAGGCATGTCATGCCCTTCTAAAATCCAAAAAGTGAGAAGCCGACACGGCCAGTCCGCTCCTGCCCGTGCCACCTCCGTGTCGCCGGGTTTGTGCCAGAGCCGCGGTGAACCCTGACGGCCAGCCCCCCTCTCCCAATACTGGTGCCTGTCCGCTGGTGGGTCGAGAGAGCCCCCCTGTGGTGGAGGCAGCTCTAAGCTTTTTAATTTAAATTGTCCCTCTAATTTGAATGAATACACTTTAAATCCATTTACAAGGATCTATTGGAGGGCAAGTCTCATGCCAGCAGCCGCGTAATTCCAGCTCCAGTAGCGTCCACTAAAGCTGCTGCAGTTAAAAAGCTTTTATAAGGATCGAGCTCGGCTGTCCACCGCAAGGCATCCTAGTGCCAGTCCCAGCCCCTATGCCTTGGGGTGCCTCCTGATGCTCTTCACTAAGTATCCCGTGGTCCCGAAGCATTTCCTTTGAAAAAATTAAGTGTCCAAACTACAGGTGGTGTAGCTTGCTTAACAGCCGGGATAATCCGCTGACTAGCAGACACTGCTACTAGGCACAAAGTATTTCCTGGGCTAGATGCAGTTAAAAATTTGTAAGTAGATACTCTCGTTGGATGCTGAGAAAGCATTCCATAGAGTCTCCTGGCACGCCATATATGATTCTCTTAAAAAGCTTGGGGTAGGGGTCTAGGGGACCCTTTTATAGCCAAAATCACGGCCCTGTATCACAATACATCACCTAGGCTGAAGATAAATGGAACTGTAGCACCGAGGGCTCGGTTGCTACAGACGTATTGCACCTCACCCAGAGGTGTGATATCTCACTCTCAGATAAGGATGGAGTGTGGATCAGGACCCGACACCTGCATGCATTACACCACATTGCCGTGGGGCAGGGCGACCAATATGCCCCTGAGATGGGCACGACAGTCCCTGTCCCTGGCTGGAGTGGGGGGAGGGAACACTGAGGAAGGGGAACCCTGCAGTGCAGGAGCAGGGAGGAAGCAGTTCCTGGGTGCATTGAGAAGGGAGTATAAAAGGTGGGCACCATCTTAGTTCAGTGCAGAGAAGTCTGAGCAAAAGTGGCAGGGAGCAGGGGCTCTGCATGAGCTCTGCTCCGGAGGCGGGCCTAGTAACAGAGGCCCAGGCCTGCAAGAGGGAGAAGGAAGGAAGAGGAGCGGAGAAGGCTCCAGGAACGAGGAATGAAGGGATCCCAGGGGTGCGGACGGGCGAGTCGCCACCGCACGCCCGAATCCACCTGCGTGGAGGGGTCAGGCCAAAGGGGGAGACCGGTCCCCGAACTAGTGGAGGCAGGAAACGACCCTCAGCTAGAAACCGGAGGCTCTGACATTTTATGTGGCGCAGCCCCTTGCTCCACCCGCTAGGAAGGCACCACATAGGGTCAGGGAAACTGGCGCCAAGTTTACCAAGAGGAGGCCCGAGGCAGCCGGACAGAAGTGTTGGTAAGAAAGGCCAGACAAAGGACACACAAAGGGGGTCCTGTGAAGCGCTCCAAAGTTATCTGGGAGTTGTCTGAGCCCCTCACCTGGTGAGCACAGTACGACGTGGGCAGCCGTTACCTGCAGACGTGGTCTGGATAATAAGAACTGTGAGTAAAGGCCCGGAACTGCATCACTGACTCCGTGTCGTTACTGCTGCTGCCCTGCACCATCACCCCCATCCTCCGCATACACTGCCCTGAGGCTATACTCCTCCCGTGGGGAGTTATGCTACGCTCTGCTGCACCCACAACACCAGCCTTAGCGGTCTGCCCTGTAGCGGCGGTTCACTCTGACCGCAATCCACGGGTGGCGTAGTCGGACATTTAAACATCAAAACCACATAAATAGTTCCGCCACTGGTTTGACCGCCCTGAGCCACGGAACCGGATCGCCGCCACGAAGACTACAACCACCAGCATCCACCAAAAAGGGTCCGGCTCCGGGTGTCCCAAGGCCCAGGGGGTGCGTCAGAACATTTTCATCACCTTTCACAATCACCAATGGGACAAGGCAGGGATGTCCTCTGTCCCCTCTCTTATACATCCTAGTGACGGAGCACCTGCTCTCATCAATTCGCCATAACCCCAATATTAGGTGGATTGAGGTGGGAGGCACCGAGTACAAGTGCTCTCTATTTGCTGATGATGTCCTAGTATATATCACTCAATCACATATATCCATCCCTGCTGTTATGGCTGAAATAGATCACTTTGTTACATGGTAAAATTTTAAAATCAATGCAGCGAAGTCTGAGGCCCTCGATGTCTCCCTCCCTAAATCCATATAGGATTCCATCCAGTCCAACTTTCCCTTTGCCTGGCCCTCACAGGGTATCAAATACTTAGGAATTCCTATTCATAGAAACCTCTCCCATCTATGTTATCTTAATTTTGGGCCCTTTATTGAACAATTCCATACAGACCACGGTTGGCAAGTTAGAACTGTAAGATTCACTACGTGAACCACTGGTGTTTTGTGGAAAAGCACATGTACACCGCGTTCCAAATTATTATGCAAAAAGTGTTTAGGAGTGATAAGGGAAGAATTTGTTTGTTTGTCAGTTAAACTCATTGATGGTGATGTGTGTCAGGGCTCTTTATATCACTGTAAGCAATTGCAGACACCTGTGCTAATTAGTTTGGCAGGTGTGTCCAATGAAAGGCAAGACTACTTAAGAAGGCTCTCTCACATTATTAAGCAGCCTACATTTTCTGCCAAAATGGGAAAGAAAAAGGATGTGTCGGCTGCTGAGAAGCAACAAATTGTGGAGTGTTTAGGTCAAGGCATGACTACAATCAACATTGTGCGATGATCAGGATGAAGTGTCTTGGCAATCAAGAAGTATGTAGCTGATTCACAGTACACACGTGTGCGTGCTGATAAGGGCAAATTGAGGACTCTTTCCTACAGGCAATTACGTCAGGTTGAAACAGCAGCGGCAAAAAAGCCTTGTCATAGCAGCAGACAAGTTTTTGAAGCTGCTTGTGCCTCCAACGTCCCCCGAACAACAAGATGCAGGGTCCTTCAGAGGTTTGCAGCTGTGCATATGCCATCCTGTCGACCTCCTCTATCCACTTCACACAAGCAGAAACGGCTACAGTGGGCCAAACATTACATGAAGACTGATTTCAAAGCTGTTTTGTTCACGGATGAGTGCCGTGCAGCGCTCGATGGTCCAGATGAATGGAGTGGAGGATGGCTGGTTGATGGACACCCCACGCAAACACGGCTACAGCGCCAACAAGGAGGAGGTGGAGTAATGTTTTGGGCTGGAATCATGGGGAGAGAGATTGTCGGCCCCTTTAGGATCCCTGAAGGCGCTAAAGATGAACTCCATAATGTATGTGGATTTTCTCAAACAGCACTTCCTGCCATGGTTCAAGAAGAAGAACCGTGTATTTCACAGCAAGATCATTTTTCTGCATGATAATGCACCATCTCATGCTGCACATAAAACATCTGCATCTCTGGCTGATATGGGCATAAAAGGGGACAAACTTATGGTGTGACCCCCATGCTCCCCTGACCTCTACCCCATTCAGAACCTTTGGAGCATCATTAAAAGGAGTGTCTATGATGGCGGGAGGCAGTTCACATCTAAGCAACAGCTCTGGGAGGGTATTCTGTCCTCATGCAAAACAATTGAAGCAGAAACCATCCAAAACCTGACAAATTCAATGGACGAGAGAGTTCAGAAGCTCCTTTCGAACAAGGGGTCCTATGTGAAAATGTAACATCACCTAGAATAAAGTTTTGAGTTGAAAACTGTTTGATTTCAGTTTCTAACAACCTGCTAATGCTTATAATTTCAAAAATGACCATTTTTTTGGTCTTTATTAAAATGAAAAGGTTGATCGAAAAGTTTGGGGGATCTAAGAGTGTGGCAACCCAGTAGTCATGATTACTTCGAATTCTGACAATATGAGGGTCATGCTGCAGGTAGTGCAGCAAGAAGGCACTTATGTGTCTTGCGCATCTCGGAGCCCCAAAATTATTTTCCGGGCTAGATGCAGCTAAAAATTATTTTTAATTTTAAATCTGGTGAAGCTTATTATAGATGGCCTAATAGGATCAGTGCTGCACACTGCTACAAAGCCCAAATTATTTTCCAGTCAAGATACAGATAAACATGATTAGTAATTTGAAAGCTTAAAACGGTTGGTAGGGTGATTTTAACCAATCATCAAGCTTTTACTCTCCCCAGGATGACACAGGGGTAGAAAAGTCGTTTCGGATCCATGATTTGTTCATCTTTATGAACGTGAGTCTGTCTACATTATCAGTGGAGAGCCGCGTGCGCTTATCTGTCAGCACACCACCAGCAGCGCTGAACACACGTTCAGACAGAACGCTGGCTGCGGGGCATGACAAGATCTCCAAGGCGTAAGTGGCTAGCTCCGGCCATTTATCCAGATTGGAAGCCCAAAAAGAGCAAGGGTCCAGTGACACAGTCGTGGCTTCAATGTTTACTTGGAGATACTCCTGTACCATCGTCTCTAGGCGTTGACTATGTGTCAGACTTCTTGTCTCCTGTGGCCTTCCAAAGGATGGGCTAAAAATGTGATGAAATGATTCCGCAAAATTGATGTTACCAGCAGATACTGTGGTTCTGTTACGGTTTGAGTGCTGAACACTTGACGGTCCCACGGTTGGCAAGTTGGAACTGTGAGATTCACTACGTGCACCACTGGTATTTTGTGGAAAAGCACATGTAAGATTCTGCAACAGTCTCTGCTGATACTCCTGCATGCGTGCATCCCTTTCTATGGCAGGAATAATTTCTGCAAATTTACTTTTGTACCGGGGATCTAACAGTGTGGCAACCCAGTAGTCAGGATTATTTCTAATTCTTACAATTCGAGGGTCATGTTGCAGGTAGTGCAGCAAGAAGGCACTCATGTGTGTTGCGCATCCAGGAGCACCAAGTCCCTGTTGTGTTGGTGGCGAGGTAGCAATCATGCTTCCTTCCTCTGTCCTCTCCCCCCAACCTCGCACAACAGAAATGTGATCAAGGTCTCCCTCATCTGATGAGTCTTCCATCAGTTCGTCCTCCACTTCTTCCTGGGCTCCTGCACCTTCCTCACTAGTTTGGCTGCTACCATGCGCCCTGGTAAAATCATCTCCCCCACCCTCACATGCCTGCCGCCTTGGTGCTGCCGACCGTCTGGACCTTGCAGATGTTAGCCCTTCCGCATACAACTCCTCCTCCTCTACTTCCTCCACCTCCTCTTGTGCCACCACCTGACTCCGAATTCTGTTTAACATGTGCTCCAGCATGTAAATCACCGGAATAGTCATGCTGATAATGGCATCGTCAGCACTAAACATCTTCGTCGCCATTTCAAAACTGTGCAGAAGGGTGCATAGGTCCCTGATCTGAGACCACTCCTCCAGCGTGATTTGCCCCACCTCTGAATCTCGTTGGCCCAGGCTATACGTCAGAACGTATTGCACCAGGGCTTGTCGGTGCTGCCACAGTCGCTGCAACATGTGCAGAGTTGAATTCCACCGGGTAGGCACATCGCATTTTAGCCGGTGAAGTGGCAGGCCCAACGACTTCTGTAGAGATGTAAGTCGCTGAGCTGCGGGATGCGAACGGCGGAAGTGAGCACACAGCGACCGTGCCCTCTGCAGAAGGCCATCTAGTCTGGGATAGTGGGCTAAAAATTGCTGGACAACCAGGTTCAACACGTGAGCCATACAAGGCACGTGTGTGACATTGCCCCGGCGAAGGGCCGCACCCAGGTTTGCAGCATTGTCGCACACGGCCTTCCCTGGTTTCAGGTCCAGTGGAGACAACCATTCATGAAATTGGTTCTCCAGAGCTGACCGCAACTCCTCAGCTGTGTGACTCACATTTCCCAGACATTTCAATGTAAAAACCGCCTGATGACGTTGAGCCCTACTGCCAGCATAGTAAGGAGGTGTGCAGGATCCCTTCTGCGCAGTTAGAAAGCTTGTGGCATGACCAGACAGGCTTTGGGTGCAGGTGGAAGACCGAGAGGAGGTTGAGGAGGCAGAAGCAGTGGAGGAAAAATGACATAAAGAGGATTGACGCACAACTCGTGGGGACGGCAAGACTTGGACAGCAGCCCCTTGTCCTGCTGTCACCATAGTTACCCAGTGCCCAGTCAGCGACATGTAACGCCCCTGTCCATGCCTACTCGTCCAAGTGTCTGTGGTGAAATGCACCCTGTCACACACAGAGTTTCTCAAAGAAGCGGTGATGTTGTGTGCGACATGCTGGTGGAGCGCAGGCACACCTTTCTTTGAGAAGTAGTGCCGACTGGGCATCTAGTACTGGGGCACTGCGACGGACATAAGGTCTCGAAAATCCTCTGAGTCCACCAGGCGGAAAGGCAGCATTTCTGTAGCCAAGAGCTTGCAGATGGTGAAATTCAACCTCTTAGCTTTCTCATGGCTAGGAGGAAATGGTCTTTTACTTGTCCACATCTGAGGGACCGAGGGCTGGCTATTGTGCTTAGACGGGGTTGATAAGGGTGTCCCCGGCAAACTGCCGGTCTGTGAGGAAGATGCAGGCGGACATGTTAGGTTGCCTTGATCCAAAGGTGGTGCTATCGATGTCGGACAGCGCTCAAGACCAGCTGGTGTTACCACCTCCAAAGAAAATGATGACCTGCCAATCACGCTGGCTGTTGCGGGTAAAGAGGTGGCAGGTCTGCGCCCCAAAACAGGTGTGACTGCTGTCCCCCCAGTCACAGAGGATGAAGAGGCCGCAGATGCACAAGATATGGCAGACAGTGGTTGGCCCGGCCGGCTAGACCGCATTGTAGCACACTGAGCTTCCCACTGCAACTTATGCTTCATGTCCATGTGCCGGTTCATGCATGAAGTACTCAAACTATGTATTTTTTGGCCTCTACTTAGCTTTTGCTGACAAATGTTACAGATAACACGAGTTGGGTCATCTTTATCGATCTGAAAAAATGCCCAGGCTATGCAAGGCTTAGCACCCATGCGACCTGAAGAGCCACCACGACTTGTGGTGAGAGGCAGAGTTGTGTTTGAGGATGCAGTTGTTGACGTGCTTCCAGTACTACGTCTCTGTCCAGGAAGGCGCAACCTGACCTCGTCGTCACTAGCATCTTCCTCCACCTCCTCTGCTGACCTCATCTCTTGGCTGACTGTGGGTTGACAGTAAGTGGGATCTCCGACCTCATCATCATCACCCTGTGCGTTATCACACCCGTCGTCCTCAGAGCCAACCTGTTCCTGCCCTGACAAAAAACTAAAGTTGTCGCTCCAATCAGGTATTTGAGTCTTATCATCGTCTTCCTCATTGTCTCCACCAACAGGAGTTACAGTTTGGGAATGAGGGTCTACATTATGGTCAGAACCTTCTGCGTCTGGTCCTGGATCCGACTCATAAAGATTCTGGGCATCAGTGCAGATCATTTCCTCGTCTGGATTCACAGAAGCGCTGGAGTCGACCTCTGATTCCCAGGCTATAGTATGAGTAAACAGCTCTGCAGACTCAACCATCTGTTCTACCTCATACTCAGACGGGCAGCTGGAGATTTGGGAGCTGTGAGGAAGCAAGTGCGATTTGAGTGACACCTTTGAGGACTGGAGTATTTGTGATGTTGAAGTTGATGTGGAGGAGAGCCCACTTAAAGGAGCACTTGATATCCGTTGAAGCACCTGCTGTTTTTGTGCCTCATCTGGAATTTGTAGCGATTGGCGTGGCCGTAAGAAAGGGATCTTATCACATTGTCCGCTAAAAGAAGTAGACATTTTAGTTTGGCTGGAAGATGGTCTTTCTTCTGCACCTACCCCACGGACACAACCTTTTTTCCCCTTCCCAACACGCCTATTCCCCTTTCCACCAGCAGCAGGCCTTTTTCCACTCATTTTGGTGGTTAACTAATTCACAACTCTGGAGTTGTTTGCACAAAAAAACAATGGATGGTAACCGAGCAGAGCTGAGTGGCCAAACTGTGGTATTAGGCCAAAACTATTGGCTGGGTTAGATGCAGAAAAAAATTATTTTTAATTTGCAACCTGATGGAGGTCAGTATAGATGGACTAATAGACCAAGTCCCACACACCGCTAGAAGCCCAAATATTTTTTCAGAGCTAGATGCAGAAAAAAATTATTTTTAATTTGCAACCTGATGGAGGTCAGTATAGATGGACTAATAGACCAAGTCCCACACACCGCTAGAAGCCCAAATATTTTTTCAGAGCTAGATGCAGAAAAAAATTATATTCAATTTGCAACCTGCTGGAGGTCAGTATAGAAGGACTAATAGAACAAGTCCCACACACTGCTAGAAGCCCAAATATTTTTTCAGAGCTAAATGAAGAAAAAAATTATTTTTAATTTGCAACCTGATGGAGGTCAGTATAGATGGACTAATAGACCAAGTCCCACACACTGCTAGAAGCCCAAATATTTTTTCAGAGCTAGATGCAGAAAAAAATTATTTTTAATTTGCAACCTGATGGAGGTCAGTATAGATGGACTAATAGACCAAGTCCCACACACTGCTAGAAGCCCAAATATTTTTTCAGAGCTAGATGCAGAAAAAAATTATTTTTAATTTGCAACCTGATGGAGGTCAGTATAGATGGACTAATAGACCAAGTCCCACACACCGCTAGAAGCCCAAATATTTTTTCAGAGCTAGATGCAGAAAAAAATTATATTTAATTTGCAACCTGATGGAGGTCAGTATAGATGGACTAATAGACCAAGTCCCACACACCGCTAGAAGCCCAAATATTTTTTCAGAGCTAGATGCAGAAAAAAATTATATTTAATTTGCAACCTGATGGAGGTCAGTATAGATGGACTAATAGACCAAGTCCCACACACCGCTAGAAGCCCAAATATTTTTTCAGAGCTAGATGCAGAAATTTTTTTTATTCAATTTGCAACCTGATGGAGGTCAGTATAGATGGACTAATAGACCAAGTCCCACACACTGCTAGAAGCCCAAATATTTTTTCAGAGCTAGATGCAGAAAAAAATTATTTTTAATTTGCAACCTGATGGAGGTCAGTATAGATGGACTAATAGACCAAGTCCCACACACTGCTAGAAGCCCAAATATTTTTTCAGAGCTAGATGCAGAAAAAAATTATTTTTAATTTGCAACCTGATGGAGGTCAGTATAGATGGACTAATAGAACAAGTCCCACACGCTGCTAGAAGCCCAAATATTTTTTCAGAGATAAATGAAGAAAAAAATTATTTTTAATTTGCAACCTGATGGAGGTCAGTATAGATGGACTAATAGACCAAGTCCCACACACTGCTAGAAGCCCAAATATTTTTTCAGAGCTAGATGCAGAAAAAAATTATTTTTAATTTGCAACCTGATGGAGGTCAGTATAGATGGACTAATAGAACAAGTCCCACACGCTGCTAGAAGCCCAAATATTTTTTCAGAGATAAATGAAGAAAAAAATTATTTTTAATTTGCAACCTGATGGAGGTCAGTATAGATGGACTAATAGACCAAGTCCCACACACTGCTAGAAGCCCAAATATTTTTTCAGAGCTAGATGCAGAAAAAAATTATATTCAGTTTGCAACCTGATGGAGGTCAGTATAGATGGACTAATAGAATGATGCTATGCCCAAAAGATTTTACTTCACTAGGTGCAGTAAAAAAATTGGTATTCTATACACAGGTGGTATATCTTGCAACACAGATAGGCTACTCCACTGACTAACACACTCTGCAATAGGCCAAAAAGGATTAGCTTTGCTAGATTCAGCCAAATGCTGTGAAAAAAACTTGCACAGCACTGGCACAGACCTGCCTGGCAAAAACTGATAGGAACTGATGTAACCTAGTCCTGAAAAGGACTCCAATTACAATTAGTCTTTACTCCCACAATCTATCTATTTAAGAGCACAGACCTGCCTGATAAAAGTCGTAGGAAATGCTGTAACCTAGTCCTTAAAAGGACTGCAATCACAACTATTCCCTACTCCCAAGCTATCTGTATATTTGTGCGAAAATTGGCTTGAAATTAACAAGGTATAGCGCACACAGCAACAGCGGTGCCGTCTAACACGCAGCTGCAGCAGTGAGAAAATGGTGGCGACGGGGAAAATGGCTTGGTCTTATAGGGCAAGGACATGTGACATACACTGCCAATCACACATGCCCTTGCTTGTGTGAAAAAAAGCACTTCGCTCCGTGTGTGCGCTGCTGATAGGCTGACAGATTGCACCTCCCCACTGCAAATGCGGGAAAGAGAAAAAAAAATGGAGATCTTCATTGTTCCTGCAGAGATCCATCCCCTGCCCCTCCCCCCGCCCCGCTGTACACTCAAACTGCGTATTAACATTAATTTTCATCATTACTGAGAAAAAATCCAGTTATGATTTTGGTGCACGAACAGTTATCGAACATAACCTCGAACAGCCGAATTTTTCTCAAATTGTTCGTGTTCGCCGACCGGCTCGAACACCGCCCAAAACAGCTCGAATTTGAGATTGGCGAACAGTTTGAGTAGAACAACGCTCATCTCTAGTCACCATCCCACTTCTCTATCTACTGAAACGCTCGCTGCTCACAATTAAAGAGGAGGCATTGCAGGTGGAGCAAGTAACTGTACAGGGTGATGCTACCCAGCCCAGCCTCTTCTCAGCGTGGATTGATGAGGAGGAGGAGGAGGAAGAGAGCATAGACAGTAATACTCTTGGTGAGAACAGGGAAGTTTTGGCTGTTGGCAGTCTGGCACAGAAGGCCGACTTTATGTTTTCCTGCCTTTACCATGACCATCGCCTTGTACGCATTTTGGGCATTACAGAAAACTGGCATGGCATGAGAGAATTCTTGGAGACGGAGGTGTGAGGTTCTGATTAAGGAGAATGTCTGTCTTAGATCGTTGCAGAACTGAGGGTACAGGAGGGGTGATACAGAGAAATGAGGGAAGAGATATAGGCTGGTGCAGAACTGTGGACAGCTTGGTGGGTGAGAGAGATGAGTTTGTATTGTATTCTGTAGTGATTGTTTAAACTAACCCGTTCAATGACTGGCACAGGGTAGAGGCGTCGCTGAAGCGGCTTGATAGAAATATGACCCTGGCTGCTGCATTCAGAAGGGATTGGAGAGAAGACAGTTTGTTTAGAGGGAGACCGATTAGAAGAGAGTTGCACTAGTGAATAAGAGTGACAGTAAGAGTTTTTGCAGTATCAAAGGTGAGAAAAGGTCGACTTCTGGATACGTTTTTAAGGTGCAGGTGATATGAGCGAGTGAGTGATTTTACAAGTTGAATAAAGGAAAGTTGTGTGTCAAATATGACTCCTAGATAACAGGCGTGCTGAGTGGGACTTATGGTGGCAGCACTTAAAGGAAATTGGAAAGTCAGGTATATGTAGGTTAGTAGAGGGAGGAAACTGAAGGAGTTCATTTTGGGAGATATTAATCTCAGGCTCTTGTTGAAGAATTATAACAAAAAAAAATTCACATCTAACAACGCTGGCAGCAAAGGTCACAGTCAGACAGTTCATTGGACAACCAAGGAGTACAAGCGAGGAAGGCACAAACCAGATGCGGCAGAGGCAGGAGAACGCTGTCAAAGGTCTGGGACAGTTTTCTCAGACCCTGCCAGCGCCCAGGCCCTAATACACGGGGTACTCTGACAAGGAGAGAAAAGTTTTGGAAGATGCAAGCTGGATACATGCATGAACTGTCTTTCTACGCCTTGGAGTTCCTGGCCGCTAGCGTTTTGTCAGAGATAGTTTTTAGTGCAACCGGGGGCATTATAACTGATAAAACTGATAGGTGCATCCGCATGTCAACTCAAAATGCTGACAGGCGGACTCTTATAAATATGAACAAGGGCTGAATTGGGCCAGACTTCTCAACACCACCAGATGATAGATAGCATCAAACATAAACTCAAATCCACTGGTTATTTTTTTGCGGGTCTATTTCCATTCACCCATTCACACCCAGACATGGGTATACCCTTCAGTAATTGTTCTATTTTATGTCGCCCTCCTCCTTCTCCTCATTCTCCACCACCATATCACCAGGGAGACCGTGATGAAGCACCCACATAATTTTTTTAAATGTGTTTCTGATTAGAGAAGAGCAAATATTTCAATATTCGTTTCAGATTACAATCGCCGTTTTTGCAATTTACGCCAATGTAATTGTCGAATATTAGCCGAATATTGCCAAGCGCCATTGGATTCAATGGGTGCCAAACCCAAACGTATACACAACACCTTGAAATGGGACCAAAAGCTGCCAAAACACATCAATTTAGTCAATTTAGGGGCAGACACCAGGAAAGTGCCATCAATTGACTCAGAGTACAAGTAGTATAATTATTATTATTCATTATTATAGCACCATTTATTCCATTGCGCTTTACATGTGAAAAGAAGTCACTGACTGGTACAAGAGAGAGAGGACCCTGCCGTGAGGGCGCACAAACAGTCTATAAGGGATGGATGAGGATACAGTAGGTGAGGGTACAGCAGGTCATGCAGCGGCATAGTGGAGCGAGGGTTACTGCAGGATGTAGGCTTGTCAGAAGAAGTGGGTCTTCAGCTTCCTTTTAAAGGTTTCAACAGTAGGGGAGAGTCTGATATGTTGGGGTACACAATTCAGGAGTAGAAGAGATGCACTAAAAAAATCTTGTACGCGATTGTGGGAAGAGGAGAGAAGACGGGAGTAGAGAAGGAGGTCTTGTGAGGATCGGAGGTTGCGTGCTGGTATGCACCGGGAGACTAGGTCACAGATATATGGAGCAGACAGGTTGTGAATGGCTTTGCATGTCATGGTTACGGTTTTGAACTTAAGTCTCTGGACAATGGGGAGCCAGTGAAGGGATCATAGATTGCAATCTCATAGATTGCTGGAGGCAGTCCACAGTAAAAAAAAAGCAGCCATAGAGTGTCCAGGAACCTTCCCACACACTTTTCTTAGCCAGGGCCACTTCTTGGTAGGGTTTTACAGGCCTACCAGAGAATCCTCGGGTAGGCCCTGACTTCTCCATCAGGAGAGTTCATGATAGAGCACACTTTGCAGCTGCTATGGTGCTCTTGAGCGGGGGAGAAAGGTGGGCCCTCAAAATCATATCCTCTGGTGGGACCAATGTTTTTCACTGACACTACTTCTCAGTAAGAGTTGTATTACATCACAGCCATATTCTTTAGCTCAGTGAAAGGACTGTCATAGAGGGAAATCGTATCTACTCCGGCTGTCATTTCTCTGCCACCAGGTTCCACCCATTGTCATGCACAACCATGCCTGGCTGTATGTTCAGCGTTGAGAGCCACAGATCAGGCTGCTGTGTTGCAGCTTTCAACAACTCTGCAGTGGTGGGCGGTTTGTCACCTAAGCATTAAGCATAATATCTTCAGCACAGCCTGTTGCCGCTTGGCCAAGGCAGTGCTGCAGTAATTCTATCTTGTGACTGATGCGGTCATTTTGGAGATGGAGGCCGAACTGGACTAGGAGGTGCAGGAGCTGAACAATGTGATTACATTGAGGTTACATAGGCGAGTCTGGTTTTTATACTAAAGAAAGATCCTACTGTGTTTTTATTTATTTATTTTTTTATTTTTTTATGTCTCTTCAAATGTGTATTGGAGTGCGTCCTAATTTTTGGCAGCCCTTGAAATTGTTGCATATGCAATAACCATATAGGAGACATACTCCCTAATAATGGGAAGGACAATTTAAATAGATTCTATGTTCTAGAATATTTACTGTCTTATCTGAAATTATTTTACAGGTGAGGTATCACAGTATGGATAGCGTATTACACCTATCCAGCCAGGTATTATTACCTTATACTGCATGCTGCTGGTGCTGCCCAAAAAAAATTAAAATCTATTCTATTCCCTATCAATAACGCTGTCAGATGCATTTACAATAGGAACAGGTGCTGCTGCAAGGTGGTATCATCACCATCTACACATGAGTGTTCATTCTGGTCGCATAAATGTCTTCCACAGTCCATAACTTTATTTTTTTTTATTTCTTTGGCCTTATATGCAAGTCATTACCCTGGAAAGAATGTTTCTTACCTTTTTTTCCATTTTAGCTTGTTTTTTGTATGTTTTTTTTTGTCAGTCCATAAAAGTGGCGTAATACTCTGACAACATTGTTCACAGATATGCTACTTGTCAGCGGCCAACTGAGAATAGGTTTGAACCCTCAACTGGAATACTTTAAATGGAGTGTAATATTTGATACTCTCACAATAATTGATGGATTATTAGGGCAGTCATATGGGATAACTGATGGCCACGGTTACAGGCAGTTGCTTAATAGTATGGTATTTGTCAGCGATCAAGTGTCAATTGGTTAAACAAAACACAGGTGGCTGATTTTAAAAGGAGTGGAATATTTGCCACTCTCCACAAAATTTCTGCATTATTATGGCAGCCATATGGATCACGTGCGTCTGATCATTGATGTTGATTGTAATATGAATAAAACGAAAAAAATCTGGCTGTATTCTGTGAACAAGCAAATGGAGCTGTAAAATGGTGTACACTGACACACCGCTACAATCTATAAATGGAGGACAATATTTTCCACGTTCACTACAAATGGCTGGATTTGAACCGCAGTTATATGTGATATGTCTGACAGAGAACCACAGTTTTAAATAGCAGGCCTGTCATTTACTAATATTACTCTACACAGACACCTAGTGTGAATAGCTTGACAGACACACTGCAACAAAATGAAAATAGAAGAAATGTCTGATTTTGGAACACTCTTATAGGTGATATGTCTGACAGAGAACCACGGTTTTAAATAGCAGGCCTGTAATTTACTAATATTATTCCTCACAGACACCTAGTGTGAATAGCTTGACCAACACACTGCAACAAAATGAAAATGGAAGAAATTTCTGATTTTGGAACACTCTTATAGGTGATATGTCTGATGGAGAACCACGGTTTTAAATAGCAGGCCTGTAATTTACTAATACTATTCTTCACAGACACCTAGTGTGAATAGTGTAGCATCAGCGTCTCTGCCACTTGCTGGGCAGAGACGCCGTTCCCCTCACCGCCGCGGTCCGGGTCCGTAGGCCTCCTGCTGTGGCGCGCACTGCGCGCAGCTTCCCGGGCACTGTGCTTAAGGCGCGCGCACCTTCCCTCTTAAAGGGGCTGCGCGCACCGTCCTAAAGAGTCCCCGGCCAATGGCCGGAGGACTTCTGCTATATAAGGCACCTCCTCCAAAATGGAGGTGCCTGTGCAAAGTTGTTCCGTGTGCTAACACTTGCTTCAGCCGTCAGGTCCCGCTGCCAGTCTGTCCTGCCCGCCAGTCTGTCTAACAGTCCAGCCCGCTAGTCTGTCTACAGTCCAGCCCGCCAGTCTGTCTAGTAGTGCTGCCCGCCAGTCACCTGCCGTGCCCACCAGCTTGCCTACCTGGATGATCTGCCAGTTACCTGCTGTGCCCGCCAGCTGGCCTACCTGGAGCACCTGCCAGTTACCTGTCGTGCCCGCCAGCCTGCCTACCTGGAGCACCTGCCAGTTACCTGTTGTGCCCGCCTGCCTGCCTACCTGGAGCACCTGCCCTTTACCTGCTGTGCCCGCCAGCCTGCTTTCCTGGAGTCCCTGTCTGGCTATCCGCCATACCCGCCTGCTTGCCTACCCGGAGTACCTGTCTAACTATCTGCCGTACCTGCCTGCTGATCTACCCGGACCACCTGTCTGCCTTCCTGCCGTGCTCATCCACTGCACCAGTCAGTTCCTGTCATCTGATCCATGGGAGTCACCTGCTTTCACACAAGGTTGGTCCCAGAGTGGCACCTGGTCCACCTGCCCGGTCCCTCCCTGGTTCACGGAGTCGACTAAGCCGCCGTGTGACCTGGGTCACACTGACTAGGCACTTAGTCAAGCCCCTCTAGTCCCTCCTTGCACCGAAGCACAGAGGTTCCACCACTCGGACCCGTAACAGTTTGCAGAGGCCATGGAACCCGGTGGCCCCCAGGCTCCTTCGCTCTCTGACCTGTACCAGGAGGTCTCACGTCAGAGATCTCAACAGGAAACTATTCTGTCCTATCTGTGGACTGTCAACTCCCGCCTGGACACGCTGTCCACCCCGTCTGTGTCCGTCTCTAGGCGAGCGGCACCTCAACCCAGTGGTGCTGTGGCACCCGGCTTTGGACCCCGGCTCTCTGCGCCTTCATGTTTTGGTGGTGACCTCATCTTATGTTGGGGCTTCATAAATCAGTGCATGCTGCACTTTGAACTCCTGGCACACCAGTTAACATCCGACCGGGCCAAGGTGGCGTTCATCATGTCTCACCTCACCGGGGAGGCATTGGCATGGCTAAACCCTCTGTGGGAAAGAGGGGATCCCCTGGTGTCCGATCTTCTGGCTTTCCTCGCTGCCTTCCGAAAGGTCTTCGATGAGCCCGGATGAAAATCTTCTACTGCCTCCTCACTTCTCCGTCTCCGCCAAGGGAGTCTCAATGTGGGCCAGTATGCCATACGTTTCCGAACCCTCGCATCTGAACTTGCCTGGAACAACGAGACCCTGGTGTCCGCCTTTTGGGAGGGACTTTCCGAATGGATCAAGAATGAGCTAGCCGGTTGTGACATCCCTTCCACCCTGGACGATCTGGTCTCATTATCTACCCGGATTGACATCCGTTTTCTGGAATGTGCTAAGGAGACTACCCGGGAGAGAAGATTTCCGCGTCTCGCTCCAACATTCCAAAGGCCAGCCTCACAGCCAGCAATTCCTCGGCCAATGCAAATTGACCAAACCAAGTCTCTCCTGGAGACGCGCCGAGCCGAGGGGATTTGCTTCTACTGTGGCAGTATAGAGCATCTGATCTGTTCCTTCCCGGTAAGGCGGGGAAACTCCAATGTCTAGGACTGCTCAGAGAGGTCGTCCTAGGCAAGAGTAAATCCTCTCCTTCCTTGACTCTGTCTGTTTCTATTTCCAGTGGTGAGACCCGCTTCTTCGAGACTGCCCATCTGGATTCCGGAGCCGCTGGGAATCTCATTCAACAGGTTGTTGTGGAGCAGTATCAGATTCCTACCTTACGTCTGGCTGAACCGTTGATGGTTGCCTCCGTGGATGGGAGGCTTCTTCCGGAAGCCATCTGGCTCGTCACTGAGCCTGTAACCTTTCAGGTGGGAATGCTGCACTCGGAGAAGATCTCCTTTCACGTGCTGTCCGGTCTCTCTCACCCTCTCTTGCTTGGTCTACCCTGGTTACTAAGACATGAGCCCATCCTGAATTGGAGATGTGGTGAAGTGCTCCCTTGGGGTCAGGAATGCCATGAGTCCTGTCTGGTTCCGGTTCGTCCTGCTCAACCCCCATCTACTCCGGCTAATCTACCTGGTCTGCCAGCACCCTACTGGTCCTATGTGGACGTCTTTGACAAAAAGGAAGCAGAGACACTGCCACCTCATAAGCCGTATGTTTGCCCTATCGATCTGGTACCTGGTGCTTCTCCCCCCCGTGGGCGAATCTACCCCTTGTCGCTGGCTGAGACCTGGGCCATGTCGGAGTACATAGAAGAGAATCTTGAGAGGGGATTTTTCCAGAAATCCAGCTCTCCGGCTGGAGCAGGATTCTTCTTAGTCAAGAAGAAAGACGGCTCTCTACGTCCCTGTATCGATTATAGGGGCCTTAACCAGATTACCATAA
This sequence comes from Phyllobates terribilis, assembly GCF_046119375.1. Classification (NCBI taxonomy): domain Eukaryota; kingdom Metazoa; phylum Chordata; class Amphibia; order Anura; family Dendrobatidae; genus Phyllobates; species Phyllobates terribilis. Next base: position 79,340,807 of record NW_027362771.1, on the reverse strand, counting down.
AAAATAAGTACCCCCTGCCTCTCATCTCGGAGCTGTTTGACCACCTTAAAGGTGCGAAGATCTTCACCAAGCTCGATCTTCGTGGGGCGTAAAATTTTGTCCGGCTCCACCAGGGAGACGAGTGGAAGACTGCATTCAACACCCGGGACGGTCACTATGAATACCGCGTGATGCCCTTTGGACTCTGTAATGCTCCAGACGTCTTCCAGGAGCTGGTTAATGACTAGTGTTGAACCACCCCCGTAGTGTTCGAGTTCGGTTCGGTTCGTCGAACACCCGTGTGTTCGCCGAACTGTTCGTCGAACTGTTCGTCGAACACCTTCGAACACCGTTAAAACCAATGGCAGGCAAACAAAAACACATAGAAACACATAGAAAACACCTTCAAAGGTGTCCAAAAGCTGACAAACTGCTCAGAAGACATAACTAACACATGGAAAAGTGACAAGTACATATAGTCATGCGAAAATAAAAGAGGTGGAGGAGTAAAAGGAGGGGGAGACACAGATATAGGCATGTCATGCCCTTCTAAAATCCAAAAAGTGAGAAGCCGACACGGCCAGTCCGCTCCTGCCCGTGCCACCTCCGTGTCGCCGGTTTTGTGCCAGAGCCGCGGTGAACCCTGATGGCCAGCCCCCCTCTCCCAATACTGGTGCCTGTCCGCTGGTGGGTCGAGCGAGCCCCCCTGTGGTGGAGGCAGCTCTAAGCTTTTTAATTTAAATTGTCTCTCTAATTTGAATGAATACACTTTAAATCCATTTACAAGGATCTATTGGAGGGCAAGTCTCATGCCAGCAGCCGCGTAATTCCAGCTCCAGTAGCGTCCACTAAAGCTGCTGCAGTTAAAAAGCTTTTATAAGGATCGAGCTCGGCTGTCCACCGCAAGGCATCCTACTGCCAGTCCCAGCCCCTATGCCTTGGGGTGCCTCCTGATGCTCTTCACTGAGTATCCCATGGTCCCGAAGCATTTCCTTTGAAAAAATTAAGTGTCTAAACTACAGGTGGTGTAGCTTGCTTAACAGCCGGGATAATCCGCTGACTAGCAGACACTGCTACTAGGCACAAAGTATTTCCTGGGCTAGATGCAGTTAAAAATTTGTAATTAGATACTCTCGTTGGATGCTGAGAAAGCATTCTATAGAGTCTCCTGGCACGCCATATATGATTCTCTTAAAAAGCTTGGGGTAGGGGTCTAGGGGACCCTTTTATAGCCAAAATCACGGCCCTGTATCACAATACGTCACCTAGGCTGAAGATAAATGGAACTGTAGCACCCTGAGGGCTCGGTTGCTACAGAGGTATTGCACCTCACCCGGAGGTGTGATATCTCACTCTCAGGTAAGGATGGAGTGTGGATCAGGACCCGACACCTGCATGCATTACACCACATTGCCGTGGGGCAGGGCGACCAATATGCCTCTGAGATGGGCACGACAGTCCCTGTCCCTGGCTGGAGTGGGGGGAGGGAACACTGAGGAAGGGGAACCCTGTAGTGCAGGAGCAGGGAGGAAGCAGTTCCTGGGTGCATTGAGAAGGGAGTATAAAAGGTGGGCACCATCTTAGTTCAGTGCAGAGAAGTCTGAGCAGAAGTGGCAGGGAGCAGGGGCTCTGCATGAGCTCTGCTCCGGAGGCGGGCCTAGTAACAGAGGCCCAAGCCTGGAAGAGGGAGAAGGAAGGAAGAGGAGCGGAGAAGGCTCCAGGAACGAGGAATGAAGGGATCCCAGGGGTGCGGACGGGCGAGTCGCCACCGCACGCCCGAATCCACCTGCGTGGAGGGGTCAGGCCAAAGGGGGAGACCGGTCCCCGAAACTAGTGGAGGCAGGAAACGACCCTCAGCTAGAAACCGGAGGCTGTGACATTTTATGTGGCGCAGCCCCTCGCTACACCCGCTAGGAAGGCACCACATAGGGTCAGGGAAACTGGCGCCAAGTTTACCAAGAGGAGGCCTGAGGCAGCCGGACAGAAGGGTTGGTAAGAAAGGCCAGACAAAGGACACACAAAGGGGGTCCTGTGAAGCGCTCCAAAGTTATCTGGGAGTTGTCTGAGCCCCTCACCTAGTGAGCACAGTACGACGTGGGCAGCCGTTACCTGCAGACGTGGTCTGGATAATAAGAACTGTGAGTAAAGGCCCTGGACTGCATCACTGACTCCGTGTCGTTACTGCTGCTGCCCTGCACCATCACCCCCATCCTCCGCATACACTGCCCTGAGGCTATACTCCTCCCGTGGGGAGTTATGCTACGCTCTGCTGCACCCACAACACCAGCCTCAGCGGTCTGCCCTGCAGCGGCGGTTCACTCTGACCGCAATCCACGGGTGGCATAGTCGGACATTTAAACATCAAAACCACATAAATAGTTCCGCCACTGGTTTGACCACCCTGAGCCACGGAACCGGGTCGCCGCCACGAAGACTACAACCACCAGCATCCACCAAAAAGGGTCCGGCTCCGGGTGTCCCAAGGCCCAGGGGGTGCATCAGAACATTTTCATCACCTTTCACAATCACCAATGGGACAAGGCAGGGATGTCCTCTGTCCCCTCTCTTATACATCCTAGTGACGGAGCACCTGCTCTCATCAATTCGCCATAACCCCAATATTAGGTGGATTGAGGTGGGAGGCACCGAGTACAAGTGCTCTCTATTTGCTGATGATGTCCTAGTATATATCACTCAATCACATATATCCATCCATGCTGTTATGGCTGAAATAGATCACTTTGTTAAATGGTCAAATTTTAAAATCAATGCAGCGAAGTCTGAGGCCCTCGATGTCTCCCTCCCCAAATCCATATAGGATTCCATCCAGTCTAACTTTCCCTTTGCCTGGCCCTCACAGGGTATCAAATACTTAGGAATTCCTATTCATAGAGACCTCTCCCATCTATGTTATCTTAATTTTGGGCCCTTTATTGAACAGCTCCATACAGACCACGGTTGGCAAGTTAGAACTGTAAGATTCACTACGTGAACCACTGGTGTTTTGTGGAAAAGCACATGTACACTGCGTTCCAAATTATTATGCAAAAAGTGTTTAGGAGTGATAAGGGAAGAATTTGTTTGTTTGTCAGTTAAACTCATTGATGGTGATGTGTGTCAGGGCTCTTTATATCACTGTAAGCAATTGCAGACACCTGTGCTAATTAGTTTGGCAGGTGTGTCCAATGAAAGGCAAGACTACTTAAGAAGGCTGTCTCACATTATTAAGCAGCCTACATTTTCTGCCAAAATGGGAAAGAAAAAGGATGTGTCGGCTGCTGAGAAGCAACAAATTGTGGAGTGTTTAGGTCAAGGCATGACTACAATCAACATTGTGCGATGATCAGGATGAAGTGTCTTGGCAATCAAGAAGTATGTAGCTGATTCACAGTACACACGTGTGCGTGCTGATAAGGGCAAATTGAGGACTCTTTCCTACAGGCAATTACGTCAGGTTGAAAGAGCAGCGGCAAAAAAGCCTTGTCATAGCAGCAGACAAGTTTTTGAAGCTGCTTGTGCCTCCAACGTCCCCCGAACAACAAGATGCAGGGTCCTTCAGAGGTTTGCAGCTGTGCATACGCCATCCTGTCGACCTCCTCTATCCACTTCACACAAGCAGAAACGGCTCCAGTGGGCCAAACATTACATGAAGACTGATTTCAAAACTGTTTTGTTCACGGATGAGTGCCGTGCAGCGCTCGATGGTCCAGATGGATGGAGTGGAGGATGGCTGGTTGATGGACACCCCACGCAAACACGGCTACAGCGCCAACAAGGAGGAGGTGGAGTAATGTTTTGGCCTGGAATCATGGGGAGAGAGATTGTCGGCCCCTTTAGGATCCCTGAAGGCGCTAAAGATGAACTCCATAATGTATGTGGATTTTCTCAAACAGCACTTCCTGCCATGGTTCAAGAAGAAGAACCGTGTATTTCACAGCAAGATCATTTTTCTGCATGATAATGCACCATCTCATGCTGCACATAAAACATCTGCATCTCTGGCTGATATGGGCATAAAAGGGGACAAACTTATGGTGTGACCCCCATGCTCCCCTGACCTGTACCCCATTCAGAACCTTTGGAGCATCATTAAAAGGAGTGTCTATGATGGCGGGAGGCAGTTCACATCTAAGCAACAGCTCTGGGAGGGTATTCTGTCCTCATGCAAAACAATTGAAGCAGAAACCATCCAAAACCTGACAAATTCAATGGACGAGAGAGTTCAGAAGCTCCTTTCGAACAAGGGGTCCTATGTGAAAATGTAACATCACCTAGAATAAAGTTTTGAGTTGAAAACTGTTTGATTTCAGTTTCTAACAACCTGCTAATGCTTATAATTTCAAAAATGACCATTTTTTTGGTCTTTATTAAAATGAAAAGGTTGATCGAAAGGTTTGGGGGATCTAAGAGTGTGGCAACCCAGTAGTCATGATTACTTCGAATTCTGACAATATGAGGGTCATGCTGCAGGTAGTGCAGCAAGAAGGCACTTATGTGTCTTGCGCATCTCGGAGCCCCAAAATTATTTTCCGGGCTAGATGCAGCTAAAAATTATTATTAATTTTAAATCTGGTGAAGCTTTAGTATAGATGGCCTAATAGGATCAGTGCTGCACACTGCTACAAAGCCCAAATTATTTTCCAGTCAAGATACAGATAAACATGATTAGTAATTTTAAATCTGGTGGAGCTTATTATAGATGGCCTAATAGAATCAGTGCTGCACACTGCTACAAAACCCAAATTATTTTCCAGCCAAGATACAGATAAACATGATTAGTAATTTGAAAGCTTAAAACGGTTGGTAGGGTGATTTTAACCAATCATCAAGCTTTTACTCTCCCCAGGATGACACAGGGGTAGAAAAGTCGTTTCGGATCCATGATTTGTTCATCTTTATGAACGTGAGTCTGTCTACATTATCAGTGGAGAGCCGCGTGCGCTTATCTGTCAGCACACCACCAGCAGCGCTGAACACACGTTCAGACAGAATGCTGGCTGCGGGGCATGACAAGATCTCCAAGGCATAAGTGGCTAGCTCTGGCCATTTATCCAGATTGGAAGCCCAAAAAGAGCAAGGGTCCAGTGACATAGTCGTGGCTTCAATGTTTACTTGGAGATACTCCTGTACCATCGTCTCTAGGCGTTGACTATGTGTCAGACTTTTTGTCTCCTGTGGCCTTGCAAAGAATGGGCTAAAAAAGTGGTGAAATGATTCCGCAAAATTGATGTTACCAGCAGATACTGTGGTTCTGTTACGGTTTGAGTGCTGAACACTTGACGGTCCCACGGTTGGCAAGTTGGAACTGTGAGATTCACTACGTGCACCACTGGTATTTTGTGGAAAAGCACATGTAAGATTCTGCAACAGTCTCTGCTGATACTCCTGCATGCGTGCATCCCTTTCTATGGCAGGAATAATTTCTGCAAATTTACTTTTGTACCGGGGATCTAACAGTGTGGCAACCCAGTAGTCAGAATTATTTCTAATTCTCACAATTCGAGGGTCATGTTGCAGGTAGTGCAGCAAGAAGGCACTCATGTGTGTTGCGCATCCAGGAGCACCAAGTCCCTGTTGTGTTGGTGGCGAGGTAACAATCATGCTTCCTTCCTATGTCCTCTCCCCCCAACCTCGCACAACAGAAATGTGATCAAGGTCTCCCTCATCTGATGAGTCTTCCATCAGTTCGTCCTCCACTTCTTCCTGGGCTCCTGCACCTTCCTCACTAGTTTGGCTGCTATCATGCGCCCTGGTAAAACCATCTCCCCCACCCTCACATGCCTGCCGCCTTGGTGCTGCCGACCGTCTGGACCTTGCAGATGTTAGCCCTTCCGCATACAACTCCTCCTCCTCTACTTCCTCCACCTCCTCTTGTGCCACCACCTGACTCCGAATTCTGTTTAACATGTGCTCCAGCATGTAAATCACCGGAATAGTCATGCTGATAATGGCATCGTCAGCACTAAACATCTTCGTCGCCATTTCAAAACTGTGCAGAAGGGTGCATAGGTCCCTGATCTGAGACCACTCCTCCAGCGTGATTTGCCCCACCTCTGAATCTCGTTGGCCCAGGCTATACGTCAGAACGTATTGCACCAGGGCTTGTCGGTGCTGCCACAGTCGCTGCAACATGTGCAGAGTTGAATTCCACCGGGTAGGCACATCGCATTTTAGCCGGTGAAGTGGCAGGCCCAACGACTTCTGTAGAGATGTAAGTCGCTGAGCTGCGGGATGCAAACGGCGGAAGTGAGCACACAGCGACCATGCCCTCTGCAGAAGGCCATCTAGTCTGGGATAGTGGGCTAAAAATTGCTGGACAACCAGGTTCAACACGTGAGCCATACAAGGCACGTGTGTGACATTGCCCCGGCGAAGGGCCGCACCCAGGTTTGCAGCATTGTCGCACACGGCCTTCCCTGGTTTCAGGTCCAGTGGAGACAACCATTCATGAAATTGGTTCTCCAGAGCTGACCACAACTCCTCAGCTGTGTGACTCACATTTCCCAGACATTTCAATGTAAAAACCGCCTGATGACGTTGAGCCCTACTGCCAGCATAGTAAGGAGGTGTGCAGGATTCCTTCTGCGCTGTTAGAAAGCTTGTGGCATGACCAGACAGGCTTTGGGTTCAGGTGGAAGACCGAGAGGAGGTTGAGGAGGCAGAAGCAGTGGAGGAACTTTGACATAAAGAGGATTGACGCACAACTCGTGGGGACGGCAAGACTTGGACAGCAGCCCCTTGTCCTGCTGTCACCATAGTTACCCAGTGCCCAGTCAGCGACATGTAACGCCCCTGTCCATGCCTACTCGTCCAAGTGTCTGTGGTGAAATGCACCCTGTCACACACAGAGTTTCTCAAAGAAGCGGTGATGTTGTGTGCGACATGCTGGTGGAGCGCAGGCACACCTTTCTTTGAGAAGTAGTGCCGACTGGGCATCTGGTACTGGGGCACTGCGACGGACATAAGGTCTCGAAAATCCTCTGTGTCCACCAGGCGGAAAGGCAGCATTTCTGTAGCCAAGAGCTTGCAGATGGTGAAATTCAACCTCTTAGCTTTCTCATGGCTAGGAGGAAATGGTCTTTTACTTGTCCACATCTGAGGGACCGAGGGCTGGATATTGTGCTTAGACGGGGTTGATAAGGGTGTCACCGGCAAACTGCCGGTCTGTGAGGAAGATGCAGGCGGACATGTTAGGTTGCCTTGATCCAAAGGTGGTGCTATCGATGTCGGACAGCGCTCAACACCAGCTGGTGTTACCACCTCCAAAGAAAATGATGACCTGCCAATCACGCTGGCTGTTGCGGGTAAAGAGGTGGCAGGTCTGTGCCCCAAAACAGGTGTGACTGCTGTCCCCCCAGTCACAGAGGATGAAGAGGCCGCGGATGCACAAGATATGGCAGACGGTGGTTGGCCCGGCCGGCTAGGCCGCATTGTAGCACACTGAGCTTCCCACTGCAACTTATGCTTCATGTCCATGTGCCGGTTCATGCATCAAGTGCTCAAACTATGTATTTTTTGGCCTCTACTTAGCTTTTGCTGACAAATGTTACAGATAACACGAGTTGGGTCATCTTTATCGATCTGAAAAAATGCCCAGGCTATGCAAGGCTTAGCACCCATGCGACCTGAAGAGCCACCACGACTTGTGGTGAGAGGCAGAGTTGTGTTTGAGGATGCAGTTGTTGACGTGCTTCCAGTACTACGTCTCTGTCCAGGAAGGCGCAACCTGACCTCGTCGTCACTAGCATCTTCCTCCACCTCCTCTGCTGACCTCATCTCTTGGCTGACTGTGGGTTGACAGTAAGTGGGATCTCCAACCTCATCATCATCACCCTGTGCGTTATCACACCCGTCGTCCTCAGAGCCAACCTGTTCCTGCCCTGACAAAAAACTAAAGTTGTCGCTCCAATCAGGTATTTGAGTCTTATCATCGTCTTCCTCATTGTCTCCACCAACAGGAGTTACAGTTTGGGAATGAGGGTCTACATTATGGTCAGAACCTTCTGCGTCTGGTCCTGGATCCGACTCATAAAGATTCTGGGCATCAGTGCAGATCATTTCCTCGTCTGGATTCACAGAAGCGCTGGAGTCGACCTCTGATTCCCAGGCTATAGTATGAGTAAACAGCTCTGCAGACTCAACCATCTGTTCTACCTCATACTCAGACGGGCAGCTGGAGATTTGGGAGCTGTGAGGAAGCAAGTGCGATTGGGGTGACACCTTTGAGGACTGGAGTATTTGTGATGTTGAAGTTGATGTGGAGGAGAGCCCACTTAAAGGAGCACTTGATATCCGTTGAAGCACCTGCTGTTTTTGTGCCTCATCTGGAATTTGTAGCGATTGGCGTGGCCGTAAGAAAGGGATCTTAGCACATTGTCCGCTAAAAGAAGTAGACATTTTAGTTTGGCTAGAAGATGGTCTTTCTTCTGCAGATGTTACTGTTGCTTTAACAACTACCCCACGGACACAACCTTTTTTCCCCTTCCCAACACGCCTATTCCCCTTTCCACCAGCAGCAGGCCTTTTTCCACTCATTTTGGTGGTTAACTAATTCACAACTCTGGAGTTGTTTGCACAAAAAAACAATGGATGGGAACCGAGCAGAGCTGAGTGGCCAAACTGTGGTATTAGGCCAAAACTATTGGCTGGGTTAGATGCAGAAAAAAATTATATTCAATTTGCAACCTGATGGAGGTCTGTATAGATGGATTAATAGAAAAAGTCCCACACACAGCTAGAAGCCCAATATTTTTTCAGAGGTAGATGCAGAAAAAAATATATTCAGTTTGCAACCTGATGGAGGTCTGTATAGATGGATTAATAGAACAAATCCCACACACAGCTAGAAGCCGAATATTTTTTCAGAGGTAGATGCAGAAAAAAATATATTCAGTTTGCAACCTGATGGAGGTCAGTATAGATGGACTAATACAACAAGTCCCACACACAGCTAGAAGCCAAATATTTTTTCAGAGGTAGATGCAGAAAAAAATATATTCAGTTTGCAACCTGATGGAGGTCAGTATAGATGGACTAATACAACAAGTCCCACACACAGCTAGAAGCCCAATATTTTTTCAGAGGTAGATGCAGAAAAACATATATTCAGTTTGCAACCTGATGGAGGTCTGTATAGATGGATTAATAGAACAAGTCCCACACACAGCTAGAAGCCCAATATTTTTTCAGAGGTAGATGCAGAAAAAAATATATTCAGTTTGCAACCTGATGGAGGTCTGTATAGATGGATTAATAGAACAAGTCCCACACACAGCTAGAAGCCCAATATTTTTTCAGAGGTTGATGCAGAAAAAAATATATTCAGTTTGCAACCTGATGGAGGTCTGTATAGATGGATTAATAGAACAAGTCCCACACACAGCTAGAAGCCCAATATTTTTTCAGAGGTAGATGCAGAAAAAAATATATTCAGTTTGAAACCTGATGGAGGTTTGTATAGATGGATTAATAGAACAAGTCCCACACACAGCTAGAAGCCCAATATTTTTTCAGAGGTAGATGCAGAAAAAAATATATTCAGTTTGCAACCTGATGGAGGTCAGTATAGATGGACTAATACAACAAGTCCCACACACAGCTAGAAGCCCAATATTTTTTCAGAGGTAGATGCAGAAAAAAATATATTCAGTTTGCAACCTGATGGAGGTCTGTATAGATGTATTAATAGAACAAGTCCCACACACAGCTAGAAGCCCAATATTTTTTCAGAGCTAGATGCAGAAAAAAATATATTCAGCTTGCAACCTGATGGAGGTCTGTATAGATGGATTAATAGAACAAGTCCCACACACAGCTAGAAGCCCAATATTTTTTCAGAGGTAGATGCAGAAAAAAATATATTCAGTTTGCAACCTGATGGAGGTCTGTATAGATGGATTAATAGAACAAGTCCCACACACAGCTAGAAGCCCAATATTTTTTCAGAGGTAGATGCAGAAAAAAATATATTCAGTTTGCAACCTGATGGATGTCTGTATAGATGGATTAATAGAACAAGTCCCACACACAGCTAGAAGCCCAATATTTTTTCAGAGGTAGATGCAGAAAAAAATATATTCAGTTTGCAACCTGATGGAGGTCAGTATAGATGGACTAATACAACAAGTCCCACACACAGCAAAAAGCCCAATATTTTTTCAGAGGTAGATGCAGAAAAAAATATATTCAGTTTGCAACCTGATGGAGGTCTGTATAGATGGATTAATAGAACAAGTCCCACACACAGCTAGAAGCCCAATATTTTTTCAGAGCTAGATGCAGAAAAAAATATATTCAGTTTGCAACCTGATGGAGGTCTGTATAGATGGATTAATAGAACAAGTCCCACACACAGCTAGAAGCCCAATATTTTTTCAGAGGTAGATGCAGAAAAAAATATATTCAGTTTGCAACCTGATGGAGGTCAGTATAGATGGACTAATACAACAAGTCCCACACACAGCTAGAAGCCCAATATTTTATCAGAGGTAGATGCAGAAAAAAATATATTCAGTTTGCAACCTGATGGAGGTCTGTATAGATGGATTAATAGAACAAGTCCCACACACAGCTAGAAGCCCAATATTTTTTCAGAGGTAGATGCAGAAAAAAATATATTCAGTTTGCAACCTGATGGAGGTCTGTATAGATGGATTAATAGAACAAGTCCCACACACAGCTAGAAGCCCAATATTTTTTCAGAGGTAGATGCAGAAAAAAATATATTCAGTTTGCAACCTGATGGAGGTCTGTATAGATGGATTAATAGAACAAGTCCCACACGCAGCTAGAAGCCCAATATTTTTTCAGAGTTAGATGCAGAAAAAAATATATTCAGTTTGCAACCTGATGGAGGTCAGTATAGATGGACTAATACAACAAGTCCCACACACAGCTAGAAGCCCAATATTTTTTCAGAGGTAGATACAGAAAAAAATATATTCAGTTTGCAACCTGATGGAGGTCTGTATAGATGGATTAATAGAACAAGTCCCACACACAGCTAGAAGCCCAATATTTTTTCAGAGCTAGATGCAGAAAAAAATATATTCAGTTTGCAACCTGATGGAGGTCTGTATAGATGGATTAATAGAACAAGTCCCACACACAGCTAGAAGCCCAATATTTTTTCAGAGGTAGATGCAGAAAAAAATATATTCAGTTTGCAACCTGATGGAGGTCAGTATAGATGGACTAATACAACAAGTCCCACACACAGCTAGAAGCCCAATATTTTTTCAGAGGTAGATGCAGAAAAAAATATATTCAGTTTGCAACCTGATGGAGGTCTGTATAGATGGATTAATAGAACAAGTCCCACACACAGCTAGAAGCCCAATATTTTTTCAGAGCTAGATGCAGAAAAAAATATATTCAGTTTGCAACCTCATGGAGGTCTGTATAGATGGATTAATAGAACAAGTCCCACACACAGCTAGAAGCCCAATATTTTTTCAGAGGTAGATGCAGAAAAAAATATATTCAGTTTGCAACCTGATGGAGGTCAGTATAGATGGACGAATACAACAAGTCCCACACACAGCTAGAAGCCCAATATTTTTTCAGAGGTAGATGCAGAAAAAAATATATTCAGTTTGCAACCTGATGGAGGTCTGTATAGATGGATTAATAGAACAAGTCCCACACACAGCTAGAAGCCCAATATTTTTTCAGAGGTAGATGCAGAAAAAAATATATTCAGTGTGCAACCTGATGGAGGTCTGTATAGATGGATTAATAGAACAAGTCCCACACACAGCTAGAAGCCCAATATTTTTTCAGAGGTAGATGCAGAAAAAAATATATTCAGTTTGCAACCTGATGGATGTCTGTATAGATGGATTAATAGAACAAGTCCCACACACAGCTAGAAGCCCAATATTTTTTCAGAGGTAGATGCAGAAAAAAATATATTCAGTTTGCAACCTGATGGAGGTCAGTATAGATGGACTAATACAACAAGTCCCACACACAGCTAGAAGCCCAATATTTTTTCAGAGGTAGATGCAGAAAAAAATATATTCAGTTTGCAACCTGATGGAGGTCAGTATAGATGGACTAATACAACAAGTCCCACACACAGCTAGAAGCCCAATATTTTTTCAGAGGTAGATGCAGAAAAAAATATATTCAGTTTGCAACCTGATGGAGGTCAGTATAGATGGACTAATACAACAAGTCCCACACACAGCTAGAAGCCCAATATTTTTTCAGAGCTAGATGCAGAAAAAAATATATTCAGTTTGCAACCTGATGGAGGTCTGTATAGATGGATTAATAGAACAAGTCCCACACACAGCTAGAAGCCCAATATTTTTTCAGAGGTAGATGCAGAAAAAAATATATTCAGTTTGCAACCTGATGGAGGTTTGTATAGATGGATTAATAGAACAAGTCCCACACACAGCTAGAAGCCCAATATTTTTTCAGAGCTAGATGCAGAAAAAATTATATTCAATTTGCAACCTGATGGAGGTCAGTATAGATGGACTAATAGAATGATGCTATGCCCAAAAGATTTTACTTCACTAGGTGCAGTAAAAAAATTGGTATTCTATACACAGGTGGTATATCTTGCAACACAGATAGGCTACTCCACTGACTAACACACTCTGCAATAGGCCAAAAAGGATTAGCTTTGCTAGATTCAGCCAAATGCTGTGAAAAAAACTTGCACAGCACTGGCACAGACCTGCCTGGCAAAAATTTATAGGAACTGATGTAACCTAGTCCTGAAAAGGACTCCAATTACAATTAGTCTTTACTCCCACAATCTATCTATTTAAGAGCACAGACCTGCCTGATAAAAGTCGTAGGAAATGCTGTAACCTAGTCCTTAAAAGGACTGCAATCACAACTATTCCCTACTCCCAAGCTATCTGTAGATTTGTGCGAAAATTGGCTTGAAATTAACAAGGTATAGCGCACACAGCAACAGCGGTGCCGTCTAACACGCAGCTGCAGCAGTGAGAAAATGGTGGCGACGGGGAAAATGGCTTGGTCTTATAGGGCAAGGACATGTGACAAACACTGCCAATGACACATGCCCTTGCTTGTGTGAAAAAAAGCACTTCGCTCCGTGTGTGCGCTGCTGATAGGCTGACAGATTGCACCTCCCCACTGCAAATGCGGGAAAGAGAAAAAAAAATGGAGATCTTCATTGTTCCTGCAGAGATCCATCCCCTGCCCCTCCCCCCACCCCGCTGTACACTCAAACTGCGTATTAACATTAATTTTCATCATTACTGAGAAAAAATCCAGTTATGATTTTGGTGCACGAACAGTTATCGAACATAACCTCGAACAGCCGAATTTTTCTCAAATTGTTCGTGTTCGCCGAACGGCTCGAACACCGCCCAAAACAGCTCGAATTTGAGATTGGCGAACAGTTCGAGAAGAACAACGCTCATCTCTATTAATGACATCTTCCGTGATCTCCTGTATTCTTTTGTAGTGGTGTACCTGGACGATATCTTGGTTTTCTCTCCGGATCTGCCCTCACACAGGAGGGATGTTCGTCAGGTTCTGCTAAGGCTCCGGAATAATCGCCTATACGCTAAATTCGAGAAATGCCTCTTTGAGCAGACCTCTCGGCCGTTCCTGGGCTATATTATTTCCGAGACTGGTCTGCGGATGGATCCCGAGAATGTGTCTGCCGTCTTAAAATGTCCCTGACTGGAGGGGTTGAAGGCGATTCAGCGATTCCTGGGCTTCGCAAACTATTACCGCCTCTTCATTCCTCATTTCTCCTCCCGGACTGCTCCCATTTCTGCGCTCACCTGTAAAGGAGCAAATCCCAGGGAATAGACTTCCAAAGCGGAGAAGGCCTTCGTCTCCCTTAAACAAGCTTTCTCCTCCACTCCTGTGCTGCACCGTCCAGATTGCAACAAGCAGTTCTTCCTGGAGGTTGATGCATCCTCCTCCGGAGCCAGAGCGGTGCTCACCCAAAAATCCTCATCCGGGAAAATGATTACCTGCGGCTTCTTCTCCAAGCTCTTCTCCTTGTCCAAGCGCAACTATTCTATAGGAGAGCGTGAGCTGCTGGCCATCAAATTTGCGCTGGAGGAGTGGCGCTACTTGCTGGAGGGGGCTCTTCACCTGGTGGCCATCTACACTGACCACAAAAACCTCACTTATTTGCAGAACGCCCAAAGACTAAATCAGCGTCAGGCCAGGTGGTCTCTATTCTTTGCCCGATTCTGCTTCACTTTGCATTACCGCCCGGTGGAAAAGAACATTAAAGCTAGCGCTTTATCCCACTCATTCCTGTCTTCCGACCAAGAGGAGGAGCCTCTACATATCATTGACCCCTCCAAAGTAATGACTGTTGCTCCATTTGACCTGTCTCATCTTCCACCCGGTAAGACCTTTGTAGCAGTTTTGGATCGAAAGAAGGTTCTACTCTGGGGCCATTCATCCAAACTAGCCGGCCATGCTGGCCAGAGGAAGACCTTTCTGCTCGTCGCCCGACATTACTGGTGGCCTTCCCTGTGCAAGGATGTAGCGGACTTTGTCGCGGCTTGTTCCTCTTGTGCTCGTAACAAGGTTCCCAGGCACCTTCCATCCGGCTGTCTACTTCCTTTTCCCGTGCCTTCCGCTCTGTGGCAACACATTGCAAGGGACTCCATCACGGATTTCCCTGTTTCTGCCGGTTGCACTGTCATTTGGGTGGTCGCTGACCTCTTTTCTAAGATGGCCCACTTCATCCCTCTGCCTGGTCTTCCGTCTCCATCTGTGCTGGCTAAGGATTTCATCCACCACATCTTCCGTCTACACGGCCTACCCCTCCACATTATGTCTGATCGCGGAGTTCAGTTCACTTTGTGCTTCTGGAGAGCTACGTGCAAGCTGCTGGATGTCTCTTTGGATTTCTCTTCTGCTTATCATCCTCAGTCTAATGGTCAAGTGGAACGTATGAACCAGATCCTTACCATCTTTCTTCGGCACTTTGTCAACGCTCACCATAACGATTGGGTTGAGCTCCTGCCCTGGGCCGAGTTCTCCTATAACAACCATGACAGCGAGTCTTCTACTAAATTCCCGTTTTTTGTGGTCTACAGTCGAAACCCCCGGATTTCGTTTCCCGTCTCCTCTTCAGTGGACAATCCTGCCGCGGAGTATCTTGTCAGCAAATTTTTGGTCATTTGGGAAGACACTAGATCTGCACTTCTTCAGTCTTCCGAGCAGATGAAGAGACATGCTGATAAGAGACATTTGGATCTGCCTCAATTCCGTCCGGGAGACAAGGTCTGGCTTTCCTCCAAATATGTCCGTCTCAAGATACCTTCTAATAAGTTGGGTCCGCGGTTCATTGGTCCGTTCGAGGTTCTGAACCAAATCAATCCCGTGGCTTACAAGCTGAAACTCCCGGTCACCTTATGGATTCCCAACTCCTTTCATGAATCCCTCCTCAAACCAGTTGTCCTTAATTCCTTCTCTGACGATCTGACGATCCAGGTACCATTCCAGCTCCAGTCTCCACTGAGGACGTCTTTGAGGTAGAAAACATTTTGGCCACCAAGAGGGCAAGAGGAAAGACTTTCTTTCTTGTGGATTGGAAGGGGTTTGGCCCAGAGGAGAGGTCTTGGGAACCCAGGGAGAACTTTCATTCCCCTCATCTTCTTAAAGAATTTCTCGCGGGCGTAAAGGGGAGGGTACTGTAGCATCGACGTCTGATGCCCGGCAGGAGGCACCGCATGCAGCTTCCCGGGCACTGTGCTTAGAGCGTGCGCGCTCCCTCCCTCTTAAAGGGGCTGCGCGCGCCTTCCTAAAGTGTCCCTGGCCAATGGCCGGAGGACTTCTCCTAATTAAGGCACCTTCTCCTAAATGGAAATGCCTGTGCAAGGTTGTAGTTCCGTGTGATAACACTTGCTTCAGCCCTCAGGTCCCGCTGTCAGACTATCCTGCCCGCCAGTCTGTCTAACAGTCCAGCCCACCAGTCTGTCTACAGTCCAGCCCGCCAATCTGTCTACTAGTTCTGCCCGCCAGTCTGCCAGTTACCTGCCGTGCCTGCCAGCTTGCCTACCTGGAGCACCTGCCAGTTACCTGATGTGCCTGCCAGCTGGTCTACCTGGAGCACCTGCCAGTTACCTGCCATGCCCGCCAGCCTGCCTACCTGAAGCACCTGCCAGCTACATGTCGTGCCCACCAGCCTGCCTACCCAGAGCACCTGTATGACTATCTGCCGTACCTGCCTGCTCATCCACCCGGACCACCCATCTGCCTTCCTGTCGTGCTCATCCGCTGTACCGGTCAGTTCCTGTCATCTGACCCATGGGAGTCACCTGCTCTCACACAAGGTTGGTCCCAGAGTGGCACCTGGTCCACCTGCCCGGTCCCTCCCTGGTTCACGGAGTTGACTAAGCCGCCGTGTGACCTGGGTCAGGCCAAGTAGGCACTTAGTCACGCCCCTCTGGTCCCTCCTTGCACCGAAGCACAGAGGTTCCACCACCCAGATCCATAACAAATAACTTGACCGACACACTGCAAAGAAATGAAAATGGAAGAAATGTCTGATTTTGGAACACTTTTACAGGTGATATGTCTGACAGAGAACCACGGTTTTTAATAGCAGGCCTGTAATTTACTAATACTATTCTTCACAGACACCTAGTGTGAATAGCTTGACCGACACACTACAACAGAATGGAAAAGAAGGCCAATATTTTCCATGTTCAGTTTAAATATCTGGATTTTTATCGCTGAAATATGGAACAGATCTGGCTTTATTCTGCAGTGAGAACAAGAAAATGGAGCAGAAAAATGGTGTACTCCGGATTGCTTTTTAAGCTATAACCATGATTAAGATACAAAAAAAAAATTCCTTGGCCCCTGATATCTGGGGCTATGTCTACAAATATCTGTAAAAACAGCAGCAGCAGGAACGTTCAATGGACTCTCTTGCACTATATGCACTGCTGTCTGCCACATACACCACCTGCCTGTCTAATTCCTGCTATCACCACTGGTTATATGCAGCTGGATTAGTTCACAGAAGGACTGTTAGTTCAGATGGATATATATGTATATATGTGTTGTGGAATACTTATACTAACTATAAACAAACAAATCTCTCCCTGACGCAGCAGCTCCTCTCCCTACTCTGCCTGATTCCGGAGTGACTGTGACAAGCACAGCGGAGCCCGGTCTTATGCTGACCTGATGTGCGTCCAACCGATCACTGTAATGCCACAACCAACATGGCTACAGCATTACAGTGCATGGCAGACAATCCCTGCATGTTCATTGGCTCTTTAAAGAGCGCCAAACATGCAGGGAGGGCCGAGCTTGTCGAGCACAGTGATGCTCGGGCAAGTACCGAGCAGTGGTGAGCATGTTCGCTTATCACTAATAAATATATAAATAAAACCATAAAAAAATCAAATCCCACTTTTTCCACATTAAAAATAAAGAAATTAAAATAAATATGTAAATATATTTGGTATCACCATATCCATAAAAGTCTGATCTCTCAAAATATAAAATCAGTTAACTCCATCATTTAACGCCGTAATGAGTAAAGAAATCAAAATGGCAGATTTGAGGATTTTTAAGTACCTCACCTCCCTAAAAAAGAAAAAAAAGATCTAAATAATGTATATATCCCAAATTGGCATCAATAAAATTGTCAGTTTGCCATGCAAAAAAATTTGTTTTTACAGCGCTCAATCAATGGAAACATAAAAAATGTATGGATCTTGGAAAATGGTGACACAAACCAAATATACATACAGTGCCTTGTTAAAGTATTTGGCCCCCTTGAACTTTTCTACCTTTTGCCACATTTCTGGCTTCAAACATAAAGATATAAAATTCTAATTTTTTTTGGAAGAATGAACAACAAGTGGGACACAATCGTGAAGTGGAATGAAATTTATTGGATATTTTAAACTTTTTAAAAAAATGAAAAAATGAAAAGTGGGGCGTGCAATATTATTCGACCCCCTTGAGTTAATACTTTGTAGCGCCACCTTTTGCTGCGATTACAGCTGCAAGTCGCTTGGGGTATGTCTCTGTCAGTTTTGCACATCGAGAGGCTGAAATTCTTGGCCATTCTTCCTTGCAAAACACCTCGAGCTCATTGAGGTTGGATGGAGAGCGTTTGTGAACAGCAGTTTTCAGCTCTTTCCACAGATTCTCAATTGGATTCAGGTCTGGACTTTGACTTGGCCATTCTAACATCTGGATACGTTTATTTTTGAACCATTCCACTGTAGATTTTGCTTTATGTTTGGGATCATTGTCTTGTTGGAAGATAAATCTCCATCCCAGTCTCAGGTCTTTTGCAGACTCCAACAGGTTTTCTTCCAGAATGGTCCTGTATTTGGCTCCGTCCATCTTCCCATGAATTTTAACCATCTTCCCTGTCCCTGATGAAGAAAAGCAGGCCCAAACCATGATGCTGCCACCACCATGTTTGACAGTGGGGATGGTGTTTTGAGGGTGATGAGCTGTGTTGCTTTTACGCCAAACATATCATTTTGCATTGTGGCCAAAAAGTTTTATTTTGGTTTCATCTGACCAGAGCACCTTATTCCACATGTTTGGTGTGTCTCCCAGGTGGCTTGTGGCAAACTTCAAACAAAACTTTTTATGGATATCTTTGAGAAATGTCTTTCTTTTTGACACTCTTCCATAAAGGCCAGATTTGTGCAGTGTACGACTGATAGTTGTCCTATGGACAGACACTCCCACCTCAGCTGTAGATATCTGCAGTTCATCCAGAGTGATAATGGGCCTTTTGGCTACATCTCTGATCAGTCTTCTCCTTGTTCGAGATGAAAGTTTAGAGGGACGGCCGGGTCTTGGTAGATTTGCAGTGGTCTGATACTCCTTCTGTAGCACCCCGAGGACTCGGCTGCTACAGGGGTATTGCACCTCGAACCAGAGGTGTGGTATTCCACTCCCGGGTAAGGATGGAGTGTGGGACTGAGCTCAGTTAGCTGCATGCACTACACTCACCCCATTTCCGGGGGACAGAACAACGGTACTCCCACTAGGTAGATGTGCAGGTACGACAGCGTCTGTCCCTGGCTGGAGTGGGGAGGGGGAGGAACATCCCAGTAGTGTAGGAGCAGACAGGGGAGGGACTCTGGGCATTGGTAGGAGCCCATTGGGTGCTAGTCACCTGGGCTCGGGTGTCAGAGGGAGTATAAGAGGTGGGCACCATCTTGAGACAGGAGGTTGAGTCTGAGGAGAAGCTGAGGGAGAGTTCAGCCAGAGAGGGCTGACAGGGAGCTGTGGCTCCGGCTGGGCCCAGCTCCAGGGCCAGGCCTGAAGCGCAGAGAAAGAGGAAGAAGAGGAAAAACCCAGTGAAAGGCCCAGAGACACAATTAGAGGGAACCCTGAGATCCCACAAGTGAACTAAGACGGGTGAAGGGTTGGCAGAAGAGGGTACCGGATCCCAAACTGGTAGAGGCTAAACATCCTTAGCCAGGAACCGGAGGTCGTGGACAAGTTTTGGCGCGACCCCTTACCATATCCACCAGGAAGGCAAACCACGCATAGGGTCAGGGAAGCCGGGAAAGGTTTCGCCACCAAAAGACCCGAGGGAGCCGGACAAAGGTGGGTCCCTGGTGAGGACGGCCCGTAGGAAGGAATAGAGGGGAGCTTGGGACCACGCTCTGGAACTGCCTGGGGGTTGGCCGAGTCCCGCACCTGGTGGACGCAGCACGGCTCGGGTGGTCACTGCTGGCCGAAGTGACCGGAGCAACACCTGTGAGTAAAAGCCTTGAAACTGCACCACACGTCTCTGAGCTTCCTTGCTGCACCATCACTACCACTATCTTCCACATCTGCTGCCCTGAGGTCATACCCCTCCCGTTGGGGGTTCTACCAGCTACGCTGCACAACCTTACCACCGGCCTCAGCGGTCTGCCCTGCAGCGGCGGCTTCATAGCCGCATTCAACGGGTGGCGTAGTCGAACATTCTAACATCTACTGCTAAAGACTGCCGCTCAGTTTGACTCCCTGGGCACGGACCGGGTCACCGCCACGAGACTACTACCCCCATCTGATCCGGCTCCGGGTAAGCCCCCGTGCGCACGATGCCGCACGACACAGCAGGCCCAGGGGCGCGTCAACTTTGGCGTAGTCGGCAGGATTACGTGCCCGCAACTACCGGGTACTGCGTGCCAGAAGAAAAGTTCACATTTACCGTAAGAAGAAGTCTCCCGCCAATTCCGGAGGGTTCCCGCCATCGGACGTCGTCCGGAGTCGTTTCCCGCCGTTTGCCCGCCATTTGCAGCCTTTGCCCGCCATCCACGGAGTTTCCCGCCATAAAGAGACAATTCCCGCCATCTGAGACGATTTCCCGCCCTGGCAGAGCGGATGCCATTGTGGGCGTGCCGGAGGGTGGCAAGAGGCCACCTCCCATCGTGGGCCAGGTCCAGGAATGGCGCCAAAAGCGGAAACCGCCCCCACCAGCAGAGACTGCAATGATAGAAATGTCCATCAGTGTGAGAGGGCTGCCCCTGGAACTGACAATCACTAAGTTGCCCCGGGACCACCCTCAATGGGGGCGGATACAGAACAAAACCAAGAAGATGGGTGCGGCCTGGAGGAGTCTGGACAGATCGCACCCGGAGATGGAGGAAGAGTCAATCAGCACCGACCCTGTGGTCCGGAACCTGTTGCAGGCTGCCACCCCAGAAGGCCTGGTGGAGATCCTGGCACAGCTCCCCAGAAATCGGGAGCGTGCACAGACCGCGCTGGAGGCCTTGGCCCGGAAGATGGCCCGGGTACAGCAAGAAGCGCTGGCCGAGTGGAGGAGAGAGATGGTCCAGCAGGCTGGAACCCGCCAGCAGAGGATGCCACCCGCAACGTGGAGCGTGTCTGCCCCTGAGGATGGTGCAGGAGGAACGGAGGCCGGAGACGACGCCGCGGAGGGAGCCGCAGAGATGGAAGCAGGTAATGGGGACGTCATCACCCCGTGCCCCGTAGCCGCAAGCCTGCCCCAGCTCCCCGTCGCAGAGCCCGAAGTTCCACTTACCGCGCCCGTTGCCGCACCGCCGCTGCTTCCAACTAGGCCTCAAGCGGCAGGAGCCGCGGTCGTGCCCTCTGTTACGCCACGCCCCTTGACCCTGAGCGCGGCAAAAGAGGAAGTGCCCCCGACCTGGTCGCAGGGCCGAGTACCCCCGGGCGCCGCAGTCTCCACAGCGTCCTCTACCTCCACAGCGCCACCGTCCTGGTCGCAAGGCCGAGTACCCCCGGGCGCCGCCGTCTCCACAGTACCTTTCACCTTCAGAGTGCCACCGGCCTGGTCGCAAGGCCTGGTGAATCCGGGCGCCGCTGCCCCTCCAGTGCCCTCAACTTCCACAATGCTGCCCCTGGGTGAAGATCAAGAGGACCCGGACGGGTCTGAAGACTATCCTCAGGAGGAGACAAGGAGAAGACACCGCTACTGAAGGGAAGTAGCCCAAATAAAGTACTGTAAATAGTTACCCGCAAGGGTACTTGACATGCTGCTAATCAGAGTATGGTCCCCGTTGGGACTAGTGTGGAACTGTTTAAAGGGACTGTATCCTGTGTGCCCCTATCCCTTACCAGGCTGAGGACTGTGAGCAGCCATTCCCCTATTCCCCACTGGCCGGGACTGAGAGCGGCCATACCCTGTAAATAGTTGCGCTTCCTAAAGCGCCCCCTTCTGGTTTTATAAAGAACTGTTTTTCTTTAGTGACTGTTGCACTTTACCCGGTCATAAGTTGCACCGTGGCCGGAGGAACAAGAATGCTTTATATGGAAAAGTTTTATATCAAAAGTTTATGCTGCTAAGATAGTAATCTAAAAAGTTACCTGTAATGTTATATCTTCTGATAATGTTTTTATAATGTTTTACATGTTAGTGTATATTTAAAAAAAAAATAATAATTTTTGTATGTTTTGTTTTATTCTTTTACAGCCCGAGGACGTGCTGTGATTTACCAGGGGGGAATGTAGCACCCCGAGGACTCGGCTGCTACAGGGGTATTGCACCTCGAACCAGAGGTGTGGTATTCCACTCCCGGGTAAGGATGGAGTGTGGGACTGAGCTCAGTTAGCTGCATGCACTACACTCACCCCATTTCCGGGGGACAGAACAACGGTACTCCCACTAGGTAGATGTGCAGGTACGACAGCGTCTGTCCCTGGCTGGAGTGGGGAGGGGGGAGGAACATCCCAGTAGTGTAGGAGCAGACAGGGGAGGGACTCTGGGCATTGGTAGGAGCCCATTGGGTGCTAGTCACCTGGGCTCGGGTGTCAGAGGGAGTATAAGAGGTGGGCACCATCTTGAGACAGGAGGTTGAGTCTGAGGAGAAGCTGAGGGAGAGTTCAGCCAGAGAGGGCTGACAGGGAGCTGTGGCTCCGGCTGGGCCCAGCTCCAGGGCCAGGCCTGAAGCGCAGAGAAAGAGGAAGAAGAGGAAAAACCCAGTGAAAGGCCCAGAGACACAATTAGAGGGAACCCTGAGATCCCACAAGTGAACTAAGACGGGTGAAGGGTTGGCAGAAGAGGGTACCGGATCCCAAACTGGTAGAGGCTAAACATCCTTAGCCAGGAACCGGAGGTCGTGGACAAGTTTTGGCACGACCCCTCACCATATCCACCAGGAAGGCAAACCACGCATAGGGTCAGGGAAGCCGGGAAAGGTTTCGCCACCAAAAGACCCCAGGGAGCCGGACAAAGGTGGGTCCCTGGTGAGGACGGCCCGTAGGAAGGAATAGAGGGGAGCTTGGGACCACGCTCTGGAACTGCCTGGGGGTTGGCCGAGTCCCGCACCTGGTGGACGCAGCACGGCTCGGGTGGTCACTGCTGGCCGAAGTGACCGGAGCAACACCTGTGAGTAAAAGCCTTGAAACTGCACCACACGTCTCTGAGCTTCCTTGCTGCACCATCACTACCACTATCTTCCACATCTGCTGCCCTGAGGTCATACCCCTCCCGTTGGGGGTTCTACCAGCTACGCTGCACAACCTTACCACCGGCCTCAGCGGTCTGCCCTGCAGCGGCGGCTTCATAGCCGCATTCAACGGGTGGCGTAGTCGAACATTCTAACATCTACTGCTAAAGACTGCCGCTCAGTTTGACTCCCTGGGCACGGACCGGGTCACCGCCACGAGACTACTACCCCCATCTGATCCGGCTCCGGGTAAGCCCCCGTGCGCGCGATGCCGCACGACACAGCAGGCCCAGGGGCGCGTCACTTCCATTTCAATACGATCGTTGCACAGTGCTCCTTGAGATGTTTAAAACTTGGGAAATCTTTTTGTATCCAAATCCGGCTTTAAACTTTGCCACAACAGTATCTCAGACCTGCCTGGTGTGTTCCTTCGTCTTCATGATGCTCTCTGCACTTGAAACAGAACCCTGAGACTATCACAGAGCAGGTGCATTTGTACGGAGACTTGATTACACACAGGTGGATTCTATTTATCATTACCAGTCATTTAGGACAACATTGGATCATTCAGAGTTCCTCACTGAACTTCTGGAGTGAGTTTGCTGCACTGAAAGTAAAGGAGCCGAATAATATTGCACGCCCCACTTTTCAGTTTTTAATTTTTTTAAAAAGTTTAAAATATCCAATGAATTTCGTTCCACTTCACGATTGTGTCCCACTTGTTGTTGATTCTTCCCAAAAAAATTAGAATTTTCTAAATTTATTAGTGGTGAGCGAGCACTAAAATGCTCGGGTGCTCGAAGCTCTGGCCGAGCTCACAGTGATACTCGGGTGCTCGACCCGAGCAACGAGCCCAATGTTAGTCTATGGGAGACCCGAGCATTTTTGCGGCGGCACCCCCGGCAGTCTGTAGAAAGCCTAAAAAGTGCCCAAAACGATAGTGATATTGCTCAAATGACATGGGGACAGCATGGGGATCGCCCCAGGAAGCATTTCTGACCCCCAGGTCACTGCTGTCAACAACGTGGTCAGAGGTATTAAGCCACTTTTACAGACTCACAATAAAACGTTCAAAAACGAAACTGAAACGGTTTTCCTGTGAAATATGTTAAGGAACATCCTTTCCAGGGTAAAGACTTGTGTATAAGGTAAAACAAATAACCAAAACAAAAATACTCCTCCACACCTTGGGCTATGTTCACAAGTAGCATTTTTTATGCATTTTTGCACTTTTGTATTGCTTTCAACCGTGACAAATGCATTCACCGGGAAATGTCATTTTAACATTTTACAACCTTATCTGGCCATGTGCTGTGTGACACATGCATACAGTGCTGAAAAGACATGGGAACAGCATGGGGAAGACCCCTGGAGGCATCTCTGACACCCAGGTCACTGCCTAAAAGTGTGCCCATCAGAAGTGATCCTTGCCGCATCAGAAGATGCAGACTTGCAACTATCCCCGTGCAAGTCCTTGTCCCAGGGCAGTGTTCAATTGTACCTCCCCCATTCCTTGCAATGCAAGCGCAAATATGCAGCCAACCACCCACCTACCCACAGGCTGCAATACTATACTGCTAGCTTGCACTTGAAATGGGGCCTTTTAGTTTGGAGGAGGCCGAAGCTGGCCACTACCTCATGACTGCTTCGGCAGCGAGGTATCCATACTCTGTCCCCAGCCACCACTATTTGACTCGGGAACCTTCCCCACACTTTTCTTAGCCTGGCCTGCTTTAGGGCAGCATTGGACGAGCCCACCAGACAACCAGAGACTCCTCCGGTGGGCCCTGGCTTCTCCATCAGGGAAGTTGAGAGTGCCAAGGTGAGTAGCATGATGATGATGATAGAAGTTAGCATCTGCTTTGTTTTCATGGAATGCAAGCGTAAGTGTGCAGCCTGCCACCCACCCACCCCCAGGCTGCAATACCATACTGCTAGCTTGCACTTGAATTGGGGCCTTTTATTTTGGAGGAGGCCGAAGCTGGCCACTACCTCATGGCTGCTTCGGCAGCGAGGTCTCCATACTCAGTCCCCAGCCGCCACTATTTGTCCCTGGAACCTTCCCCACACTTTTCTTAGCCTGGCCTGCTTTAGGGCAGCATTGGACGAGCCCACCAGACAACCAGACTCCTCCGATGGGCCCTGGCTTCTCCATCAGGGGAGCTGAGAGTGCCAAGGTGAGGAGCATGATGATGATGATAGAAGTTAGCATCTGCTTTGTTTTCTTGGAATGCAAGCGTAAGTGTGCAGCCTGCCACCCACCCACCCCCAGGCTGCAATACCATACTGCTAGCTTGCTTGCACTTGAAATGAGTCCTTTTAGGCTTGTGGAGGCAGACGCCGGCCACCATATCATGGCTGAGTCGGTGGCCTGGTATCCATACTCAGTCCCCTGCCTCCCGGCGGCCGGGTGTCCACACTTGGTCCCCAACCACCCCTATTTGTCCCGGTCCGCCTTCTACACAAGCGCGCATACCAAAACATTACCTATGCCCTCCCCAGTGCATTTAGTGGGAAGGACAGCCTATTCCGCTGTAGTGTTTGCACGCCAACCCCCTGTTCATGGCACATGCGAACATGCTTCCCGCCCTGCACCTGTCATTGCAACTATCCCCGTTCAAGTCCTTGTCCCAGGGCAGTGTTCAATTGTACCTCCCCCATTCCTTGCAATGCACGCACAAGTATGAAGCCTGCCACCCACCCACCCCCAGGCTGCAATACCATATTGCTTGCTTGCTTGCACTTGAAATTGGGCCTTTTAGGCATGTGGAGGCGGAATCAGGCCACCACGTCATGGCTGCGTCGGCGGCCTGGTATCCATACTCAGTCCTCAGCCGCCCGGCGGCCGGGTGTCCACGCTTGGTCCCCAGCCGCCAATGGGCCGACGGGTGTCCATACTCGGTCCCCAGCCGCCCCACGGCCGGGTGTCCACACACGGTCCCCAGCCGCCTGAGGGTGGCCGGGTGTCCATAAACGGTCCCCAGCCGCCGCTATTTGTCCCGGTGCGCTTTATACACAAGTGCGCATACCAAAACATTACCTGTGCCCTCGCCAGTGCATTTAGTGGGAAGGACAGCCTAACCACAAACATGTGGACAAGTGAATGTTGCCAGGGATGGTCCACACAAAGTTCAGAAGGTAGACAGCAGCAGTGGTCGGCCTCCTACACAACAAGTAAATTATTCATGATCATGAGACCATCCATCTCAGCTTTCTGTTCCTTGGAATGCAAGCGCATGTATGTAGTAGCGACTAGGCCTGATGTGGTCAGTGTTTAGGCGCATATCCTACCTCCTCCGAGAATTGCTGGATGTTTTTCTGCTACTATCCCAGTTCTATGACTCCCGTTAAAACAAAGCTTCAGGTGATGAATGAGGGATGAGGTGGTGGCAAAGGAGAAAGAGCAGGAGGATCAGGGACCATTCACATCAATATCAGGCCAGTCAACCACACATGTCTTGTAGGATATGTTTCTGTACCAAAAGGAGCGGTTCGGCTACACAGTTATAGGGCATACAGTGAGTGCAATGCCTACCAAAAATTTTGAGGCGCTCCAATGCCCCTTGGAAGTGACATGGAGTTCAGAGGGCCTTAACTAAACCGTTTTTTCCATTTATAGCAGCTGGGCCTCCTGTACACTGTTGGCCTAAGCAGTGAATGGAAGGCTTTCCAAAAATTATGAGGAACTGCAGTGCCCTTGAAACAGACGTGGATTACAGCGCACTAAAAACCTTCTACCCATTATTGGGGACTGGGTCTCCCTTAGTGTTCGCCTATGCATTGAAAAGCAAAAGCTGACTAAAATTAAATGCCCGTTGGAAGAGTGTTGGAGGTTAGAGGTAATTAAAAACAACCTTTTAATGCCCCTTGGAAGAGCTGTGGAGTTCAGAGTGGTTTAACAAGATGGTTTTAATGCCCCTTGGAAGAGACTTGGAGGTCACAGTAGCTTAACAAGACGGTTTCAATGCCCCTTGGAAAAGACGTGGAGGTCCCAGTGGAATAAAAAGACAATATCAATGCCGCTTGGAAGAGTGGTGGAGGTCCCAGTGGAATAAAAAACAATATCAATGACCCTTGGAAAAGACGTGGAGGTCACAGTAGCTTAACAAGACGGTTTTAACGCCACTTGGAAGAGACGTGGAGGTCACATTGGAATAAAAAGACAATATCAATGCCCCTTGTAAGAGACGTGGAGGTCCCAGTGGAATAAAAAGACAATATCAATGACCCTTGGAAGAGACGTGGAGGTCACAGTAGCTTAACAAGACGATTTTAATGCCCCTAACAAGAGCCATGAAGTACAGAATATTCAAAACATTATTCCCATTATTGGGGAGTGGGTCTCCCATAGTCTTTGCCTATGCCTTGCAAGCAAAAGCTGCCAAAAATTAGGACGGAGGAACTTTGCAATGCCCCTTACAAGAGCCATGCAGTACAGCATATTAAAAACATTATTCCCATTACTGAGGAGTGGGTCTCCCATAGTCTTTGCCTATGCCTTACAAGCAAAAGCTGCCAAAAATTAGGACGGAGGAACTTGCAATGCCCGTTACAAGAGCCATGCAGTACAGCATATTAAAAACATTATTCCCATTATTGGGGAGTGGGTCTCCCATAGTCTTTGCCTATGCTTCCCAAGCAAAAGCTGCCAAAAATTAAGACGGAGGAACTTGCAATGCTGGCAACATGGACCACGGTCACTCTGGTGGTATAGTGGTGGTGGAGGCTGAGGATAAGGAGAAGAGCAAAAAACAGCCGAAATGAGGAAGCGTATACCCATGTGTGGGTGTGAAGCGGTGCATGGGAATACACCCCCCAAAATAACACAGTGGATTTGACTTTGTTACTCTGCTGTCATTTGGTGGTGATGAGAAGTCTGGCCCAATCCAGCCCTTGTTCATTTTGATAAGGGTCAACTTGTCAGCATTGTCAGTTGACAGGCGAGTGCGCTTATCAGTTATAATTCCCCCATGGGTACTAAAAACACACTCCGATAACACGCTAGCGGCAGGGCAGGCCTGGACCTCCAAGGCGTACTGAGCGAGTTCATTCCAAGTGTCCAGCTTGGATACCCAATAATTAAAAGGCACAGAGGAATCACGGAGAACGCTGGTACGGTCGGTAAGGTACTCCCTCACCATCTTTTGAAACTTTCCACTCCTTGTGAGAGTACCCCGCGCCTCAGGGACTGTAAGTGTTCCCCTGCCTCTGGTGGATTGGAGTTGGGTCTCTCTCGCCTGTAAGCCTTGGTTGGGCAACGAACTGTGACCTCTGCCGCTAGCGTGTTCAGATGGGAATTTTTTTAACAGTTCTGCAGCAAGGGCCTTCTGGTACTGCCACATTTTTGTAGACCTGTCCACCTCAGGAATAAGAGAGTGAAAGTTCTCCTTGTAGTGGGGGTCTAAAAGTGTCACCAACCAGTAATGACTGTCACCCAACATTTTGACAATGTGAGGGTCACGGTTAAGGCAGCATAGCATAAAGTCAGCCATGCGTGCCAGACTGGTAACGGGCAAGACTTCCGTGTCCTCACCAAGATGACGACTGACCATGCTCTCCTCCTCCTCCTCCTCCCCCCTGTCCTCAGGCCACCAACGCTGAACCGACGGTATGACAGTTGTACAGGTACTACCGTCTGCAGCGCATGATACCAGCTCCTTTTCTTCCTCCTCCTCCTCTCCCTCATTGTCCCCCAATGCACGTTGGGATGAGATGAGGCTGGGCTGTGTGTATACGCCCGCTACGGCTTCTTGAGCCATCTCATCATACTCTGGCTGCCATGCCTCCTCTTTAATTTTCTGCAGAGAGCTTTGCAAAAGACAGACAGTGGGATGCTGACGCTAATGATGGTGTCATCGCCACTCACCATCTTGGTGGACTCCTCAAAGTTTGTCAGGATGGTACATATGTCAGACATCCAGGTCCACTCCTGATGTCTTATGTGTGGAGTCTGACCTGAATATCGACGGCCTTGTTGCAGCTGGTACTCCACAACTGCTCTCTTCTGCTCACAAATCCTTTGCAACATGTGGAGGGTAGAGTTCCAATGTGTGGGGACATCACACACCAGTCGGTGTACCGGAAGCTGCAAATGCTGCTGCAACACAGCAAGGGCGGCGGAAGCTGTAGTCGACTTCCGAAAATGAGCTGACAGGCGGCGTACTCTTATGAGCAGATCTGGCAACTTGGGGTACAATTTAAGAAACCGCTGAACCACGAGGTTAAGCACATGAGCCAGGCATGGTATATGTGTGATCTCGCCTCGCCTCAGAGTCGCCACCAGGTTACGGCCATTGTCACACACGACCATGCCTGGATGTAGGTTCAGCGGTCTCAGCCACAGATCTGCCTGCTCTTTCACAGCTGTCCACAACTCACAAGCAGTGTGAGGTTTATCACCTAAGCTTATCAGTTTCAGCACAGCCTGTTGCCGCTTGGCTGAGGCAGTACTGCAGTGCTTCCAGCTTGTAACTGATGTGGTGATATCTGAGATGGAGGCTGAACATGAGGAGGAGGAGGAGGATGATGCGCAGGAGCTGTACACTGTGGGGGCAACTCTGACTGACATAGGGCCCGCAGTCCTCGGTGTGGGGAGGATGTGTTCTGTCCTAAGGTCCGACAGGGTCCCGGCTTCCACTATGTTTACCCAGTGTGCCGTCAGGGAGATGTACCGTGTCTGGCCACAATCACTTGTCCATATGTCGGTTGTCAGGTGGACTCTCCAAGTAACTGCATTGTTGAGGGCACGGCAGATGTTTTGGGACACGTGCTTGTGTAGTGCGGGGATGGCACACCGGGCAAAATAGTGTCGGCTGGGAACCGAGTACCGAGGGACGGCCACTGCCATAAGGTTGCGGAAGGATTCCGTCTCCACCAGCCTAAAAGGCAGCATTTCCAACGCAAGCAGTCATAAAATGTGCGAATTTAGTACTGTGGCCTGTGGGGCGTTGGCTGCGAATTTGCGCTTTCATTCAAAGGTCTTGGATATGGACAATTGAACGCTGCAGTGGGACGTGGACGTGGACATTGATGCTGTTTCTTGAGAAACTGCCATAACAAGTGAAGACTGAGAGGAGGGGGCATCTTTGCATGCAGTGTGGACAGGGGATTGCCTTGCACGCACAAAAGGGGGTTCTCTTACATGCACAACAGCTGAAGAAGCAGTGGTGATACCCGCTGACACTGGTCGTGGACCCTGGGGTTCGCCCCACAAAGTCGGGTGCTTTGCTGACATGTGCCTGATCATGCTGGTGGTGGTCAGGCTGGTAGTTTTGTCACCCCTGCTGAAGCTGGCCTGGCAGGTGGTACAAATGGCCTTTTTGGGGTTATCAGCAGAGTCTTTAAAAAAATTCCAGACTCTGGAAGACCTACTGGTTGTACTGGCAACGTCCCTCGTGTTGGTGTTACGGGGAATGGTTGCCCACCTTCTGTCTGCGGCCACCACACTGCTTCTTCCTGCCTGTTGGGGTACTCTGCCTCCCTCCCCCTGTGTGCTGCTGGCTTCGCTATTTGTGTCCTCCTGCCACACTGGGTCAGTTACTAGATCATCCACCACCTCCTCCTCTTCCACTTCCGCACCATGGTCTTCCTCCTCACTTCGTTGCAATTATGTCTCGTCATTGTCCACCTCTTGTGACAAATTGCAGCGTCGCCTTCCTGTGCCCGTGGCTGTTCAAATATTTGGCCATCGCTACATGGGATCTCCTCTTCCACCACTTCAAGCGGAGCAGGCGAGGGGCCCAAATATGGAAATGGACCAGTGAACAGCTCTTCCGAGTGTCCAACTGTGGGATCAGTTGCTGTCTGATGACACTCGGCATGGTGGGAGGAAGGAGCATGAGGGTGAGGAGGAGTATGCGGTCGAGACTCACGGCTACTAAGACTTGATCATGTGGAAGACAGACCGGAGGTGTTGGTGCCCAGCTGACTGGAAGCATTATCTGCTATCCAATTAATAACCTGTTCACACTGATCAGTTGGCAATAGTCGTGTTGTTGTGTGCTTCCCTAGTAATTGGGTCAAGAACAGGAAGCGAGAAGATGTGGCTGTTGGTTGTGGCACATTTTCACCCTGGCAACGGCCCCACCCTCTGCACGAACCATCACCAGAATGTCCAGTTCCACGTCCCTTGCCATGCGCCTTGCCCATTGTAAATGAAGTAAAATAGCTTACACTCGCACTATCAGTAGCAAAGGGATAATTAAAAGGAGATTAGAACCGTGGAAGAGGAAAACCACAGTTCTATTTCTCTGCCCTACACCAGAATCTTTTAAACAGATATATTTGTGTCTGAACAGTAAGCGAGACACTTTTTTTGTAAACAAGGCAAAAAGGTGGATTGCACCCAGATTTGAACCGTGGAAGAGGAAAACCACAGTTCTATTTCTCTGGCCTACACCAGAATCTTTTAAACAGATATATTTGTGTCTGAACAGTCAGCGAGACACTCAAACTGTTTTTTTTCATGGAAAAAAGACAAAAAGGTGGATGACACCCAGATTTGAACCGTGGAAGAGGAAAACCACAGTTCTAATTTCCTGGCATATACCAGACTTTTTAAAGAGATATATTTGTGTCTGAACAGTCACCGAGACACTCAAACTGTTTTTTTATGGAAAAAAGGCAAAAAGGTGGATAACACCCAGATTTGAACCGGGGAAGAGAAAACCACAGTTCTAATTTCCTGGCGTATACCAGACTTTTTTAAACAGATATATTTGTGTCTGAACAGTCAGCGACACACTCAAACTGTTTTTTTTTATCGAAAAAAGGCAAAAAAGTGGATAATACAGAGATTTGAACCGTGGAACTGCAAAACCACAGTTCTAATTATCTGGCCGAAACCAGACTCTTTTAAACAGATATATTTGTGTCTGAACACTCACAGACACACTCAATTTTTTTTTTGGTGGGGGGGCGGAATACCAAAAGGTTAATAAGACTGGTATTTGTACAGTCTGACTGAGGAAAAAAAAAAGAGGATTTAGATGAAATAAAAGAGGATTTAGATGAAAAAAAAAGGATTTTTCCTGGCCCCTGAGACCTGGGGCTAAGTATAGCAATTTCAGCTGCAGCAGCACACAGGACTGTAATGCAGTGTTTGTTGGTATAACCACTGCATCTCCTATACTGCCTGCCTGCCTGATATCTGGGATGGATATTAGCCCTCAGAAGGACTGTTTGTTTGATTTTGCAGGCTTTAGAGACCCTACACTACCTATTTCGCAGTATAAATCTCTCCCTAGCTCAGCAGCGCTCTCCCTACACTTTCTGATCTGGAGCGACTCTGTCCAAGATGGCGGCGCCCGGTTTTAAATACTCGAGGTGACGCTGTGCGGCCAGCCAATCACTGCAATGCCCACAACCAACATGGCTGCGGCATTACAGTGACTGGCTGGCAATCCCTGCATGTTCATTGGCTCTCTAAAGAGCGCCAAACATGCAGGGCGGAGACCCGAGCTCCCGCCCGAGTAACCCGGAAATGCTCGGTGCTCGCCGAACATCCCGAGTAATGAGATGCTCGGGCGAGTACTGAGCAGTGTCGAGCATGCTCGCTCAACACTAATCTTTATGTTTGAAGCCTGAAATGTGTCAAAAGGTAGAAAAGTTCAATGGGGGCAAATACTTTCACAAGGTACTGTATATTATTTTTCTCTGCTTAAATAAAAAAAAAATCTATGCAAGTTAGATTTCACCATTATAATACAGACCTGAAGAATCATCTGATTGCAGTAAAAACAAAATCCAAAAAAGCATGAAGAATTAAATTTATTTTACCACACAATTTTTTTCCAATTTCTAGTGAATCGAATGGTAATTTTAATGGTGCCATTTAAAACTTAAACTCTTCTTACAAAAAACTACTCTCAGTTGGCTATATTGACAGAAAAAAATTTAAATGTTATGGCTATTGTGAGCAGAGAAGGAAAAAGTGCAAAATTTGTCAGTTTGTTAAGTCATGAAATAGCTATAGCTTTTTCATTTAATATACCACAAACCTATTGCTATTCACCAAATAAGGATGATTCTTAGACCACCCCTTGTCAAAAGCCATGGCTTCTTCCATGTTCACCACTTGTGTATAAACACCAGCACGGCAGTCACCTGACTCCCAAAAGGGACAATTTTTTTACAGTTTTAAATGCATAAAAAGACTGTTAGTGCAGCATTTTATTAACCAGGCAGTTTTTGTGATTGGCTGTGAATTGATTCACAGCAAAACAAATTATTTTGAAAAATCCGAAGAAGCAGGAGGTTTGAGATTTCAAAACACTCACTATCTATAGTGGATTTACTTTCATATTTTGCATGTGTCACAGAGGTACTGCATCTCACCCAGAGGTGTGGTACCCCACTCTCCGGTAAGGATGGAGTACTACCTGGGACCCACAAACTTGCATCCATTACACTCCACTTCAGTAGGGAAGGGCGAGATTGCTCCTAAGGGAGAGCACAGTCCCTAGTCCCTAGCTAGAGGGTGGAACCATGTAGTGGGTATGGGTGGAGGAAGTAGCTCAGTGGAGCACAGGCAGAAGGAGTATAAAAAGAAAGTGAACCAACTAAAAGCAGTGAGTTGGGAGAGTGAGTTCAGTCAGACATTGAGATTGGGAGCTCAGGAGAGCAGAGGAGAGGGGCCTAGTCTGAGAGGCCCAGGGGAAAGGACTGAGAGGACGGGAGCAGAGGGAAGGCTCCTAAACTAGTGGAGAACAATCAGTCTCAGATAGATAACCGGAGGCTACTGTACTTGCAAGGTGCAGCTGCCAACTACCACAATTACATCACCGAAAAGGTGGCCGCGTACGGTCCAAGGGACTGCATGCCGCCCGACAAGACCCGAGGCTACTGGCTTGGGACACTGATTGTGAGGCGCAGGGCAGGAGGGTGAGAGCCAGCGCAGTGAAGACGACCGAGAAAGGAACATAGAACGGGGTCCCATTTAAGTACTCCTGAAATACTTGAGAGCTGCTGAACCAGTCCCTTGGTGAACACAGGACGACGTGGGAGGTTACACATGGGCCTTTGTAACCTGGAGTCTTGAACAACTGTGAGTAAACCTTGAAGACTGCACCCCACTGTGTGCTGGAATTATTGCTGCGCCATCACCAGCCCTGCATTACACAGCACCAGAAACATCTACCTCATAAAACCACTATATCCTGCCCTGGAGCTTAGCTCTACCTGTGGAGAGCTGAACCAATTCTGTTGCATCACCATCAGCTCCAGAGGATCTGCACCGCAGCGGGGGCCGCATGTAGCCACATACCACAGGTGGCGTCACAAACATTATCTCTATAAAAACTTTATTCCCCTTTTACTTTTTCCCTTTATTTGACCGCCCGGGGTCACGGACCGGATCACTGCCACCGTGACTACCCCAGAAAAGGACCGGCCCGGCTATCGAGTACCCCACGGCCCCAGGGGGCATGTCACATGCTCTAAACCAGATTAGATACACATATGTTTCTTCTGATGTATGCTGAACATGTAAAGAATTGTGTGGAATATACTCATTGACTGAAACAAAAAGAGATTGGGCCAGTAGTGGACTTGAGCATGATCATGGAACAAAAGAGTTTATTCATCAGATGAAACAATTCTCTTCACCAGCTCAACATCTTTTACACAGTGATGCTTACAGACAATTCCAAGATGGAGAAGCCTATATCCTAAACATTACATAGGTCAGTAACAGATTCTCTAGCCACAAATATAGTCAAATATTGCATTTCCTTGATGACTAAACCATTCTCTTGTTTGCACTAACCCCTTCCAATAACACTGTGGTGAACTGCTTTGACGCCACATTGCTCTACATGAGCATCAGGCTCCACTGTAGCCATCACTGATGCTGGCACTCCCTCCTGCATGCAAAGTGGCAGGGATATAGTGCACAACAAAAAAAATATTCATAGTATAATAACTAGTGATTAGGGTACACGTTGTTTGATTCGAGCAAATTGGAATGCACGAGTGCTCGGACCGAGTAACGAGCCCAATGTAAGTCTATGGGAAACTCAAGCATTTTTCCGGCGGCTCCCCCGGCTGTCTGCAGAGGGCCTAAAAATTGCCCAAATCGATGGGAACAGTGCTCAAATGACATGGGAACAGCATGGGGAAGACCCCTGGAAGCATTTCTGACTTCCAGGTCACTGCTGTCAACAACATTGTCAGAGGTATTACACCACTTTTACGGACTCACAATAAAACATACAAAAACTAAACCTAAATGGATTTTCCTTGGAAATATGTTAAGTAACATCCTTTCCAGGATAATGACTTGTATATAAGGCAAAATAAATATACAAAAACAAAAATGCTCCTCCACACCTTGGGCTATGTTCACATGTAGCGTTTTTGATGCATTTTTGCACTTTTGCTTTGCCTTCAACCAAGACACTCACCGGAAAATGTCTTTTTAGCATTTTTCAACCTTATCTGGCCATGTGGTGTATGACACATCATCAGACACATCCTGTTTCAATTATGATGGAGGGACTCTGAAAGTCACAAGCACTATTTTTATAGGGTCATCAGCCGGCCCTTACTATTCTTAAAGGGCCAGCAGTCGGCTATGCTTTGTTGTTCCCATTATTAATGAGTGGGTATCCTATACTGTTATTGTGTATGCAGTGACTGCAACGGCTGCCAAAAATTGTGAGGAACTCCAATGCCCCTTGCAAGAGACATAGAGGTCGGAGGGCCTCCTGAAAATAATGTTCCCATTATTAGGAAGTGGGTCTCCCATACTGTTTGCCTATGCAGTGAAGCAATGGCTGCTAAAAATGTGGAGGAACTCCAATGCCCCTTGCAAGAGACGTAGAGGTTGGAGGGCCTCCTGAAAACAATATTTCCATTATTAGGAAGTGGGTCTCCCATGCTGTTTGCCTATGCAGTGAAGCAACGGTTGCCAAAAATTTGGAGGAACTCCAATGCCCCTTGCAAGAGATGTAGAGGTCGGAGGGCCTCCTGAAAACAATGTTCCCATTATTTGGAAGTGGATCTCTCATACTGTTTTCCTATGCCAAAAATTTGGAGGAACTCCAATGTCCCTTGCAAGAGACGTAGATATGTTGATATGGTACATATGGTGGTGATATGGTGGTGGAGGATGAGGATGCGGAGAAGGAGGAGGACACGAGTAAATAGACAAAATCAGAAAGCGTATACCCATGTCTGGGTGTGAAAACAGAGGTGCATGGGAATTGAGTTAAACCTCACAAAAAAAGACACTGTATGGCTGCGTGCTCACTATGCGTTTTTCAAGCGTTTTAGCTGCAGAATTTTCGCAGTGAAAATGCTTAAAAAATGCTTGGTAATACGTGCCCCATGGTCCCCAATGATAATCCGCATGTGCTGTGCACATGCTGCAGAAATTTCCGCTGCGGATTATCATTGTGGAAAAATACGCAGCATGTCCATTAATTTTGCGGACACGCAGTGTAATTGCCTCCATTGACTTGCATTGAAGCGCATAATATCCGCGTGAGCACATTCGCACATACGGATATTATGCAGTTCTATGTGGGGATGGTACCCGAGTCTGGAGAAGAGGAGACTCTCCTCCAGACTCGGGTACCATAGAACCTGTTAAAAAAAGAATTTAAAATAAAAAATAAAGATTATACTTACCTTCCGATGGCCCCCGGTGTTTTCTCCGCTCTGTCCAGTCTGTTGTATGGGTCGTGGTGGTGTGAAAGGACCTGCCATGACGTCATTTAGTCGGCGGTCGCGTGACCTGTCACATGACTCAATTACGTCACCACAGGTCATTTCACATCACCGCGACCCATACAACAGACCGGACGGAGCAGAGAAAACCCCAGGGGCCATAGGTAGGTAAGTATAATCTTTATTTTTTACCATTTT
Source organism: Phyllobates terribilis (assembly GCF_046119375.1). Lineage (NCBI taxonomy): Eukaryota > Metazoa > Chordata > Amphibia > Anura > Dendrobatidae > Phyllobates > Phyllobates terribilis. The sequence continues at coordinate 79,304,088 of NW_027362771.1, read as the reverse complement.
TATTCAGTTTTTTAACTATTAACTTGGTCACACTATATAAATCCATGCCAGTTGCATGGATTTATATAGTGTGACCAAGTTGTCAAGCACTTTTCCAAGTGATGCTAAAATAGGTTGGAAAAGCGCTTGATAACCCGCATGCAGAAATGCATGCAAAAACGCTTCTACCTGGCAGGAAAAATGCATGTAAAATCCGCATGCGTTTTTCCTGCTAGGGAGATGCGGAAAAAATATGCAGCATGTCTGCATTGTGGGCACTTAGCCTATTTGAGTTTATGTTATGCTGCTATCATTGGGTGGTGTTGAGAAGTCTGGCCCAATCCAGCCCTTGTTCATTTCATAAGAGTCAGCCTGTCAGCATTTTCAGTTGACAGGCGGATGCGCCTATTGGTTATAATTCCACAGACGGCACTAAAATCCCGCTCTGAAAAAATGCTAGCGGCAGGGCAGGCCAAGACCTCCAAGGCGTAGAGAGACAGTTCATGCCACGTGTCCAGTTTGATACCAAATAATTATAATACAATAAGGCACAGAGGAATCACAGAGGACGTTGGTACAGTCGGCAAGGTCTCCTTCAGCATCTTCCGCAACTTTTCCCTCATTGAGAGAGTACCCCGCGCATCAGGGCTTGTGCGATGGGTGGGTCTGAGAAAACTGTCCCAGGACTTTAACAGTGTTCCTCTGGGTCTCCTCGATTGCATTTGTGCTCGCCTGTACTCCTTGGTTGTCCAATGAACTGTGACCTCTGCCATTAGCGTTTTCAGATGGAAATTTTTTTAATAATTCCGCAACAAGGGCCTTCTCGTACGTACTACACCATTTTATAAGGCCTGTCCTGGAAGGCAGCGTAACAAACTCAGCCATGTGTGCCAGACTGCAAAGAGGTAAGACGTCCGTGTCCTCACCAAGAGGAAGACTGACCATGCTCTCCTCCTCATCCTCCTCCTCTTCCTCCCTGTCCTCAGGCCATCAACGCTGAACAGACGGTATGACAGTTGCGCAGGCAGTACCGTCTATAGCGCAGGAAACTAGCTCCTGTTCTTCCTCCTCCTCCTCTTCCTCATTGTCATCCAATCCACGTTGGGATTATTATTATTATTTTTATTATTAATTTATATAGCGTCATTGATTCCATGGCGCTGTACATAAGGGGTTACATACCAAATACAGATATCACTTACAGTAAACAAACTAACAATGATACAACGGTACAGAGGGAAGAGGGCCCTGCCCTTGCGGGCTTACATTCTACAGGACTGGGGGAGGACACAGTAGGTTGAGGGGTTGCAGTAGCTCCGGTGTTGGGGGTGGCAGAAAGCAAGGTCATGGCAGGCTGTAAGCTTGTTTGAAGAGATGGGTTTTCAGGCTCCGTCTGAAGGATCCAGGTGTGGTGGATAATCAGATGTGTTGAGGCACAGAATTCCATAGGACGGGGGATATTCGGGAGAAATCTTGGAGGTGATTGCGTGAGGAATGAATAAGTGTGGAGGGGAGAAGGAGGTCTTGGATGGACCGGAGCTTACGTGTGGGAATATATCGGGAGATTAGTTCAGAGATGTACGGAGGAGAGAGGTTGTGGATGGCTTTGTAGGTCAGTGTTAGTAGTTTGAACTGGATACACTGGGGAAATGGAAGCCAGTGAAGGGATTTGCAAAGGGGGGTAGCAGAGGAGTAGCGAGGCTAGAAATGAACAAGTCGTGCAGCAGAGTTGAGGATGGACTGGAGGGGTGCGAGAGTGTTAGCAGGTAGGCCACAGAGAAGGATGTTGCAGTAGTCGAGGTGGGAGATGATGGGGGCATGCACAAGTAGTTTAGTAGATTGAGGGTTGAGGAAAGGACGGATTCTGGAAATATTTTTGAGCTGGAGGCGACAAGAGGTGGCGATAGGATGTGGGGTTTGAAGGACAGGGCAGAGTCAAGGGTTACTCCGAGGCAGCGGATTGTCGGTACAGTGGAAAGAGTGATGTCATTTATTGTGATAGAAAGATCAGGTGGGAAAGATATGCGAGATGGGGGAAAGATAATGAGTTCAGTTTTGTCCACATTGAGCTTGAGGTAGCGGGAGGAGAGGAAGGAGCATATGGCTGCTAGACATGCTGGGATTCTGGACACCAGACAGGTGACATCTGGGCCAGAGAGGTAGATCTGGGTGTCATCAGCGTACAGATGGTACTGGAAGCCATGGGATTTTATGAGATGTCCCAGGCCAAGGATATAGATTGAGAAGAGTAGGGGTCTTAGGACAGAGCCTTGAGGGACTCCAAAAGAGAGGGGGCAGGGTGAGGAGGTAGTGTGGGCGTGGGAGACGCTAAATTTGCTGCTAGAAAGGTATGAGGAGATCCAAGATAGGGCAATGTCTTTGACGCCAAAGGAAGAGAGGATCTGCAGTAGGAGGCAGTGGTCTACTGTATCGAAAGCAGAGGACAGGTGAAAAAGAAGGAGTACAGAGAATTGTCTGTTAGCTTTGGCTGTAAGTCATTGGTGATTATGGTAAGGGCAGTTTCGGTGGAATGGTGGGGGTGGAAGCCAGATTGTCGGTTGTCGAAGAGAGAGTTAGGTGAAAAGTGGGAGGAAAGTTCAGCGTGAACGTGTTGCTCAAGTAGTTTGGAGGCAAATGGGAGCAGCGATACGGGGCGATGGCTGGTCAAGGTGGTTGGGTGGAGGGATGGCTTTTTGAGGATGGGCGTGATTGTGGCATGTTTGAAGGTAGCGGGGAAAGTACCAGAAGATAGTGATAGGTTGAAGAGATGGGTTAGGGATGGGATGAGTGTGGGGGTGAGGTTGGGGAGGAGGTGGGATGGGATGGGGTCGAGATCACATGTGGTGAGGTGTGATTTCGAGAGGAGACAAGTAAGGTCTCTTTCCGTGATGTTGGGAAGGGAGGTTATGGGGGTAGGGAAATGGTGTGGAAGACAAAGGGGTTGTGGTGGTCAGACAGTAAAGACTTGCCGTGTTTGGTCAATCTTGTTTTTGAAGTGTGTGGCAAACTCCTCAGCAGAGATGGCGGAGGTCGGAGGGGGCAGTGGAGGGTGGAGGAGAGAGTTAAAAGTGTTGAATAGCTGTTTGGGGTTGTAGGATAGGGAGGATATGAGGGTTGTGAAGTAGGCCTGTTTAGCAGAGGTGAGTGCTGATTTGAATGTGAGTGTTGCTTGTTTGAATGCAGTGAAATCATCTTGAGTATGTGTTTTCTTCCAACGCCGCTCCGCAACCCTGGACGCTTGTCAAACCTGTTTAGTGAGGTTGTTGTGCCAGGGTTGCCTGTTAACTCGTTGCACTCTGCCATGCACAAGAGGGGCGACCGAGTCAATGGCTGATACGAGAATGGCATTGTAGAAAGCGGTGGCGCTGTCTGTGTCATGGAGTGAGGATATGGATGTCAGTGGTAGAACAGAGTCATAGAGTGTATGAGTGTCTAGATGTGCAAGGTTTCTGCGGGGGTGTGCTAGTTGCCGGACATGGGTGACAGGTGAGGAGGGCAGGGATGAGAATGTGAGTAGATGGTGGTCAGATAGGGGTAGGGGGGAGGTTGTGAGGTTAGATAGGGAGCAGAGTCAGGTGAAGATAAGGTCTAGTGTGTGATCGTCTGTGTGGGAGGCTGAGGAGGACCACTGAGTAAGTCCAAAGGATGAAGTAAGCGACAAGAGTTTGGATGCTGCTGACAGGCGAGTGTCAGTGGGGATGTTGAAATCGCCCATGATGATTGTGGGAATGTCAGCAGAGAGAAAGTAAAGAAGCCAGGAGGAGAATAAAGGCAGTGATCGGGCCCGGAGGTCGGTATATGACAGCCATTGGAGGGAGAGTAAATGCGGACAGAGTGGACTTCTAAAGAAGGGAGAATAAGGGAGGGAAGAGGAGGAGTAGGGCTAAAGGTGCAGTTGTTAGAGAGGAGAAGAACCACCCCTCCACCATATCTGTTTCCAGGGCGAGGAGTGTGGGTGAAGTGGAGGCCGCCGTAACACAGCGCAGCAGGGGAGGCAGTGTCAGAGGGTGTCAGCCATGTCTCCGTGATGCCCAGGAAGGAGAGATGACGAGAGATAAAGAGGTTGTGGACAAAATGGAGCTTGTTGCAGACAGAGCGTGCATTCCAGAGTGCTCCAGAGAGAGGGAGCAGTGGGGTGGACGTCAGGTGGACAGGTTTTGCGTAAGAGAGGTTGCTGTAGTTTGCAGTTGGTTTGATGTGATAGGTGGGGGAATTGGTGGAAGGTGCAAGCTGTGGGGGTCCAGGATTTGGAGATATGTCGCCAGCAGTGAGGAGAAGCAGAGAGAGGGAGAGCAGGTGGGAGAAGGAGAGTGTCCGGCTTGTTTTATGTTTTGGTATGATCGATCTGAGGTTGAGGAGCAGGTCTGTAGATGAGGTTAGGTGGGGAGGTAGGAGGGAAGGAGAGATGATGATTTGGTTAGAGGGTGCTGGGGTTTGGGGATAGCGAAGGAGAGTGAGGATTAGTGGGGCAAAAACAGTAAGGGCATATGTGGCACCCCAGGGTTCTGGTTACCACAGTAATAGCAATATTACGTCTGTGAGCAGGTGGGAGGTCTCCTGGTCAGGAATCCTAAGCATGCCACACCTCCTGCCCAGTCCTGGGAGGGGAAGAACTTCCCCTATATAAACTGGGGCTGAGGTGGGGTTAGAGGAAGAAGAGGAGTCCCAGACAGAGACACAGTCTGGTCTGGAGTGGAGCTGATACAGGGAGAGCAAGATCAGGAGCTCTGTGGGAGCAGTGATAAAAGGGGTCAGAGACTGGAAGCTGTAGAGCTCGTCCTGACTGAAGAGATCTCACCGGACACGGAGTCCGAGGCTGTGGGGACTGTTCCATACCCAGCAGCAGAAACCGACCAGCAGGGGATTTCAGGTCCTCTGGCCAAGAAACCCGAAGGCACGGTCACACGCAAGGGACCAGCACCGCCGTCGTGGAGCGGAGGCTACCAGAAGGCCCCGAGTCACCGGCCATATGGGTGAGCACCACACGGTACACTCAGGGACGTGGGCTACTTTTACCCGCTTCTAGCAAGGTAGCCAAGAAGAGTACAGTTAGTTGGGGAGGCCTACAACTCCGCCTGGCCAGGGGAGATCCTGTCTGCTCACGGACTGACCAGACCCCGACCGCTAGCCAGTACTCCCGGGAGGGTCTATCTTTGTCACCAGTAAAGACCCTGAACTACACCGCACCGTCTCTGAGTGGTTCCTGGTGCCTGCGTGCAATTCTACCATCCCCATCATCCACGTCCGCTGCCCTGAGGCCGTACCCCTCCCGTTGGGGGTTATACTATCCACTCTGCACAACCGTACCACCGGCCTTAGCGGTCTGCCCTGCAGCGGCGGTTTCATAACCGCATTCAACGGGTGGCGTAGTCGAACAATATCACATCTGCCACTAAAAACATCGCCACTTAGTTTGACACCCTGGGCACGGACCGGGTCACCGCCACGAGGACTACTATCCCCAGCAGATCCGGCTCCGGGTATCCCCCTGCGCAGCAGAAGCAGCACAGGCCCAGGGGGCGCGTCACATATGTAAGTGACGCGCCCCCTGGGCCATATTCTTTAGGGGGAATATCCGGAGCCGGATCAGATGGGAGTTGTAGTCTTCCGAGTGGCTGTGACCCGGTCCGTGCCCAGGGTGTCAAACTCAGTTGTATGTGGCAGTCCTACAGATGTTAATAAGTTCTTAATGTCGACTACGCCACCCGTTGTATTGCGGTCACTATGGCCGCCGCTGCAGCAGGGTCCGCTGAGGCTGATGGTGTTGGTGCAGCTATTGATAGTATAACCCCCAACGGGTGGGGTATAGCCTCAGGGGGTCAGGTGCAGAGGATGGGGGTTGTGGTGGTGCAGCATACATGGTAATGAAGACAGAGTCGGGTTATGCAGCTAAGGGTATTTACTCACTGCTGATGTTCCGGTCACTCCAGCTTCAAGTGACCTCCCGAGCCGTGCTGCATCCACCAGGTCCTGGATCCAGCCAACCCCCAAGCGAGTCCGGAGCGTGACCCTGAGCTCTCCTTCTGTCCTTTCTCTGGCCGTCCCCAATAGTGATCCACCCAGGTCCAGCTCCCTCGGGCCTTCTGTTGGGAGACCCTTGGCCTTGGGTTCCCTGACCCTCCACGTGGTATGCCTTCGGGGTGGATGTGGTGGGTGGCCATGGCAGACGCTGCCCACGGCCTCCGGTCTCTGGCTGGGGTGTGTTTTTGCCCCCACCAGCTTGGGTTCCGGTACCCTGATGCCGACTCTTCACCCGTGGATTGGATTTGGGGTCTCAGAGTCCTCTCTTCTGTTTCCCCCTCTGGGTCTCTCTTGCTTTCTCCTCTCTCTCTCTCTGGGGCTGCTCTGCTCCTCTGCTTCTTACTTCTCTGCAAAGGCTGACAGACTGACCCTGTTCTTAGATGGTGCCCACCTTATATACACCCTCTATGTGTGAGCTCAGGTGACCAGCACCCAATGAGCTCCTATCTTTACCCAGGCTGCTCCCCCTATCTGCCCCTACACTACTTGGGATGTACCACCCCCCTCCCACTCCAGCCAGGAACAGACTCGGTCGTACCTGCACATTTCTAAGTGGGAGTACCGTCGGCCTGTTCCTCGGAAATGGGATGTGTGTAGTGCATGCAGCCTACCGAGCTCAGTTCCACACTCCATCCTTACCCGGGAGTGGAATATCACACCTCTGGGTTGAGGTGCAATACCCCTGTAGCAGCCGAATCCTCAGGGTGCTACATTCCCCCCTGGTAAATCACAGCACGTCCTCGGGCTGTAAGACATAAATAACACCAAAACATACAAATTTTTGCATAAACATATAAAACATATAAAACATTATATATATATAAAACTTTTCAGATAAAACATTCTCGTCGCCTCTGGCTCCTCCTCCGGTCACTGTGCAACGTGTGACCGGGTAAAGTGCGACAGTCTCTCTGGAAAACTGGTTTTCCTATAAAACCGGTAGGGGGCGCTTTAGGACGCGCAACTATATACAAGGATATGGCCGCTCTCAGTCCTCGGCCAGGTATTGGGGAGGAATGACCGCTCTCAGTCCTCGGTCAGTGGGATTTAGGGAAATACGGGTAACAGTTCACACATGCTGGTCCCAACGGGGACTATAATAACAGCAACAGTTCACTGTGCCCCGACGGGCAACTATATACAGCTTCTACTCTGCTGTACTCAACGACGACGTCCTCCTGCTCTTTCTTTGTGATTCACTTTAGCTTCAGACCCGTCCGGGTCCTCTTGCTCTTCCTCCTCACACCGCAGCTCTTCCTCCGTCAGGCGATGCACATGGAGGGCGTAGGGACCTTTGGCACACTTGTGCCGGGTGAAGGTGACCTCGTCCCCGATGTAAAGGTCACGACCTCTGTGTCCCTCCGGTAGGTGGGACTCAACGTCTCTCCTGGTTACGAAGACGTCGCCTAGGGTGTGGTGGTCTCGGATGAAGCCCCACCCATGCTGCAGGTTAAACTTTATCACAGTCCCGGTGGTGCGGGGACTATGCGCTGCACGGGGGTCTCTCCTGGCCCGGCTCTTCTGCTCCGCGCTCTTTACTTGAGCTTGCTGTTCCCGGACCCGCCTCTCTCTCCGCTCCCTCTCGAAGTCCTCGAGCTGTTGGCGGCAGCACTCAGCACGCTCCGCTGCAGCTGCCCGAGTCTCTTGAGTGAACCCCATAAGATCTTCTCCGGTGGGGTCCCACTCAAACTGTGCTTCCGCTAGCGGGGGCGAGATCCTCTTTACGGGCTTTGGAGCCGGGATCAGGGGTTCATCCAGGGGTCTCTCTCTCCGGAGTCGGGGATGGTGGAACTCCGGTGGCCATATAAATGGCTGCCCATCCGGGCACGTATGTTGGGCGTACAGGTCCTCTCCCAGATGCGGCACTCTTGGTCTTATGGGCGCGGTGGTGTTAGCGCCCGGGTTGCCCGGGCCTTGCGGCCAGGCCTGGGGTATCTGGAAGGTAAAGGGCACCGTAAGGACGGCGGCGCCCTGGGCTACTTGGCCCTGTGACCAGGCCGGGGGCTCCGCGGAGGTAGGGGGCGCTGTTGGTATTGCGGCGCCCGGGGGTACTAGGCCTTGCGACCAGGCTGGTGGTACTTCCTGCTTGGTCACGCTCGGGGTCGAGGCGTGTGACGTCACAGGGGTCGCGGCTCCCGTTTGAGGCCTAGTCTGCGGCGGTGACGTTGCAGCGACGGGCACGGCAGGATAGACTTCGGGCCCTGCGACGGGGAGCTGGGGCAGGCACGCGGTTTCCCGGTTTGGGGTATAGACGTCCCCTTTACCTGCCTCCACTCGTTCGGCTCCCTTCTCGGCGCCGCCTCCGGCCTTCAGTCCTCCCGCGCCATCCTCAGAGGCGGTCTGTCTCCTCGTCTCGGGTGGCGTGCTCCGCTGACAGGTCTCGGTCTGCTGGGCCATCTCACGGCTCCACTCCGCCAACGTCTCTCGCTGCACCCGGGCCATCCTCCTTGCGAGGCCCTCCAGAGCGGTCTGTGCACACTCCCGGTCTCGGGGGAGCTGTGCTAGGACCTCCACTAGTCCTAATGGGGTCGTTGTTTCCAGCAGGCTCCTGACCAACGGGTCGGTGCTGCTCTGCTCTCCTACAGTCGTCTCCAGCAGGCTCCTGGCCAGCGGGCCGGTGCTGCTCTGCTCTCCCTCCTCGGTTTCTAGCAGGCTCCTGGCCAACGGGCCGGTGCTGCTCTGCTTTCTCGCCATCTCCGGGTAAGCTCCTCCGATATTCTTCTCCAGGCTTCTTGCCTCCGGGTGCGCTCGCTCTAGACTGCTCCAGGCGGCACCCATCTTTGTTCTCTCCTTTCGTCTCCTCCCACCTCGAGGGCGGTCCCGGGGCCACTTGGTGACTGTCAGCTCCAGGGGCGGTTCTCTCACGCTGACAGACACCTCTAGCATCACAGTCTCTGTTGGTGGGGGCGGTTTCCACTTTTGGCGCCATTTTCGGTCCTGGCCCACGATGGGAGGTGGCCTCTCGCCACCCTCTGGCACGCCCATAATGGCGTCCGCTCTTCCAAGGCGGGAAACCTTTGGAAATGGCGGGAATCGCTTCCCAGTGGCGGTAAACTCTGCAGATGGCGGGAAAAAGCTGTTAATGGCGGACAACTGGCAGGAATCGACCTGTGATGGGGTCCGATGGCGGGGACCCTCCGGAACCGGCAGGAGACTTCTTTTTGAGGTAAACTCGTTCTTTTCTTCAGGCACGCAGTACCCGGTTGTTGCGGGCACGTAATCCTGCCGACTACGCCAAAGTTGACGCGCCCCCTCTGCCATATTCTTTAGGGGGAATATCCGGAGCCGGATCAGATGGGAGTTGTAGTCTTCCGAGTGGCTGTGACCCGGTCCGTGCCCAGGGTGTCAAACTCAGTTGTATGTGGCAGTCCTACAGATGTTAATAAGTTCTTAATGTCGACTACGCCACCCGTTGTATTGCGGTCACTATGGCCGCCGCTGCAGCAGGGTCCGCTGAGGCTGATGGTGTTGGTGCAGCTATTGATAGTATAACCCCCAACGGGTGGGGTATAGCCTCAGGGGGTCAGGTGCAGAGGATGGGGGTTGTGGTGGTGCAGCATAGATGGTAATGAAGACAGAGTCGGGTTATGCAGTTAAGGGTATTTACTCACTGCTGATGTTCCGGTCACTCCAGCTTCAAGTGACCTCCCGAGCCGTGCTGCATCCACCAGGTCCTGGATCCAGCCAACCCCCAAGCGAGTCCGGAGCGTGACCCTGAGCTCTCCTTCTGTCCTTTCTCTGGCCGTCCCCAATAGTGATCCACCCAGGTCCAGCTCCCTCGGGCCTTCTGTTGGGAGACCCTTGGCCTTGGGTTCCCTGACCCTCCACGTGGTATGCCTTCGGGGTGGATGTGGTGGGTGGCCATGGCAGACGCTGCCCACGGCCTCCGGTCTCTGGCTGGGGTGTGTTTTTGCCCCCACCAGCTTGGGTTCCGGTACCCTGATGCCGACTCTTCACCCGTGGATTGGATTTGGGGTCTCAGAGTCCTCTCTTCTGTTTCCCCCTCTGGGTCTCTCTTGCTTTCTCCTCTCTCTCTCTCTGGGGCTGCTCTGCTCCTCTGCTTCTTACTTCTCTGCAAAGGCTGACAGACTGACCCTGTTCTTAGATGGTGCCCACCTTATATACACCCTCTATGTGTGAGCTCAGGTGACCAGCACCCAATGAGCTCCTATCTTTACCCAGGCTGCTCCCCCTATCTGCCCCTACACTACTTGGGATGTACCACCCCCCTCCCACTCCAGCCAGGAACAGACTCGGTCGTACCTGCACATTTCTAAGTGGGAGTACCGTCGGCCTGTTCCTCGGAAATGGGATGTGTGTAGTGCATGCAGCCTACCGAGCTCAGTTCCACACTCCATCCTTACCCGGGAGTGGAATATCACACCTCTGGGTTGAGGTGCAATACCCCTGTAGCAGCCGAATCCTCAGGGTGCTACATAAGCATAGTGAATGCTAGGTGTGAATCAGAAAGAGAATCTAATTAATAATGGTAGATAGTTATCCATACCTTCTGGTCACTTCTGGCCCATTTCTGGCATATTTTCATTTATAGCCCCTTAAAAAGCAACATTTCTGTCATATTTCAGTTTTAGCCCCTTAAAAAGCAACCCTTTAAAAGCCAGACCCGTCTGTGCCAGACTTGGCTTGCTTGATTTATGGAGCTCAGGTGTGCAGGAGGGGAGGAGTCACAGGGACACTGCTCACAAAAGCATGGGTGGAGGGGGGGGGAGTAATTAGGACACAGAGGCTAAATGAATTCAGGAAACAGACAGATAGGGACCAGTGTGTATTGGGATCAAAGGATTGAGGTGAGGAACATGCAGATTGGACCGAACATACCAAGGACAGATAGAATGAAATTAGCAGGGATCAGTGGATACACAGAAGATAATGGATACAGGGAACGTACCGGGAGACAGATAGATACAGTTTGGAAAGACAGTCAGATATGCAGCATGCAGTTTGAAGGTAGGGTCAGATGATGTACCGGGAGACAGATAGATACAGTTTGGAAAGACTGTCAGATATGCAGCATGGGGTTTGCAGGTAGGGTCAGATGATGCACCGGGAGACAGATAGATACAGTTTGGAAAGACAGTCAGATATGCAGCATGGGGTTTGCAGGTAGGGTCAGATGACGTACCTGTGGGTGAAGCAGAACAGATTGTCAGATAAAGAATGGTGATGAGGGATTATATTTCTGGCATATTTCATTTTTAGCCCCTTAAGAAGCAACCCTTTAAAAGCCTGACCCGTCTGTGCCAGACTTGGCTTGCTTGATTTATGAGATGAGGCTGGGCTGTGTGGAATCACCCTGTATGGTTCCTTGCTCCATCTCATTGTGCTCCGCCTGCAATGCATCCTCTTTAATTATGAGCAGAGAGCATTTCAGAAGACAGAGAAGCGGGATGGTGACGCTAATTATCATCGCCACTCGCCATCTTGGTGGAGTCCTCAAAGTTTTGGAGGATAGTACAAATGTCTGAGATCCATGTCCACTCCTGAGGTTTTATGTGCGGAGTCTAAACCTGAATACTGACGGCCTTGTTGATGCTGGTAGTTAACAACTGCCCTCTTCTGCTCACACATACTTTCCAACATCTGCAATGTAGAGTTCCAAAGCGTGGGAACATCGCAGATCAGTCGGTGAGCTTTAAACTGCAAACACTGCTGAAGCACGGCAAGGGCGGCGGAAGCTGTAGCTGACTTTCTAAAATGGGCACACAGGCAGTGTACTTTGACAAGCAGATCTGACAGATCCGGGTAGGTTTTGAGAAACCACTGAATCACAAGGTTTAACATATGGGCCAGGCATGGTACGTGTGTGAGCTCGCTTTGCCTCAGATCCGCCACCAGGTTCCGGCCATTGTCACACATGACCATGCCTGGCTATAGGTTCAGCTGTGTCAGCCACAGATCTGCCTGCTCTTTCAGAGCTGTCCACAACTTTTCAGCGTTGTGCGGTTTGTCACCTAAGCATATTAGCTTCAGCACAGCCTGTTGCCGCTTGGCCGAGGCAGTGCTGAAATGCTTCCAGCTTGCGACTGATGTGGTCATATTGGAGATGGAGACTGAAGAGGAGGAGGAGGTGCAGGAGCTATAGACTGTGGGGGCAACCCTGATTGACCCAGGGCCCGCAATACTCGGTGTCGGGAGTACGTGTTCCATCCCAAGGTCTGACTGGGTCCTGGCTTCCACTATATTAACCCTGTGTGACATCAGCGAGATGTACTGTCCCTGCCCACAAGCATTTGTCCACGTATCAGAGGTTAGGTGGACTTTCCCAGTAACTGTGTTGTTGAGGGAACGTCTAATGTTGTGGGACACGTGCTCGTGTAATGCGGGGTCGGCACACCGGGAGAAATAGTGGCGGCTGGGGACAGAATACCGATGAACGGCTGCCGCCATCAGGTTGTGGAAAGCTTCCGTCTCCACTAGCCTAAAAGGCAACATTTCTAGCACAAGCATTCGGGAAATGTGTGAATTTAGTAGTGTGACCTGTGGTGTGCTGGCTGTGTATTTGCACTTGCATTCCAAGAACTTGGGTAGGGACAACTGAACGTGACGTGCCCCCTGGGCTGTTGGGTACCTGGTGCTGGGCCGGTAAATGCTGGGGGATGTCACCGTGGCGGTGACCCAGTCCGTGACCCAGGGCGGTCAATGAAAAGGGGTTATTGATAGGGGATTTATAGTGATTGTATAAAGTTTGTGACGCCACCTGTGGTATGCGGCTAGGGGAGCCGCCGCTGCGGAGCAGGTCCTCTGGAGCTGATGTTACTGCAGCAGGGATGGTGTGGTTCTCCACAGGTAGAGCTTAGCTCCAGGGCAGTGTAGATGTTATGGGTTATGCTGGGCGTTGTAGTGCAGGGTTTGATGGCACAGCAATAATCAGTCCACAACTTAATGGTGGTTTCCTTTTATCTTTACTGGCGGTGATTAGGCAAACCGGGACTAGGGTACTGGCTAGAAGTGGAAGTCCGGGCAGCCTGGAAGCAGTAAAGAATCCTCCTTGCCAGGTGAAGTTGGAGGCCTACCCTTTCCACTAAACTCTTTGGCCCTGCTGCTTGTAGCTGTGCGGTGGCCCTCGTCCCTGAGTGCAACGTTTCTGTGCTCACCCGTATGGCAGGCAGCTCGGGCCTTGCTGGTGCGTCGCTCCCATGTGGCAGTGCTGGGCCCTCTGTGCTGCTGAGCCTCCGGGCGTCTGATGGGGCCAGGAGACCTGCAGTCTCCTGCCCTCCGGTTTCTACTGCTGGGCCTTCGGTGCCCCACAGTCTCGGACTCCTGTGTCCGGTTCTTCTGCACTGGTTCTTCTGAGGTGAGCTGCCGCGCAGCTCCAGTCCCCAGCTCCTCTCTCCTCGACGTCCTGACTTCAACTCCTCACACTAAGTCTAACTAACCCCGCCCCCAGATCCCAGTTGCTATGAGGAGGAACTCCCCTTGCTTGTCTGGAGCCAGGAAAGTGTTGCATGCTTAGTAAAACCTGATTAGGGGTCCCCTGCTTGCTTCCAGGCATGCCATCACCTCTTGTGAGGGAGGCAATGCCACTGTGGCAACCGGACCCCTGGGGTGCCACAAACGCTGCACTGGGACAAGGACATGGATGTGCTTGCTGATGGTGCTAGTTGAGAGTGTGCAATCACAGGTGCAGTGCGGGAGGCATCTTGGCATGTGCCATGGACAGGGGATTGGCATGCATGCAGAACAGCGGAACAAGCAGTGGTGTCACCCGCAGACACTGTTGCTGGACCCTCGGTTTCAGCCCACTTAGTCGGGTGCTTTGCTGCCATGTGCCTGATCATGCTGGAGGTGGTCAGGCTGCTAGTTTTCCTACCCCTGCTGATCCTAATATGGCCACGCTGCTTCTTCCTGCCTGTTGTGGTGCTCCACCTCCATCCCCCTGTTTGCTGCTGTCCTCGCTCTGTATGTTCCCTTGCCAGGTTGGGTCAGTTACTATATCATCCACCACCTCGTCTTCCACTTCCGCACCCTGGTCCTCCTCCTGACATTCTGGCAATTGTGTCTAATCATCATCATCATCCACCTCTTGCGACAGTAATTGCACTTTCCCTCCGTCGCCTTCATGTGACCGTGGCTGCTGCAATATTTGGGCATCGCTACACGCGTTCTCCTCTTGAGTCGCTTGAAGCTGGCCCGGCAAGAGGTCTGAATTTACAAATTGAAAAGTGAACAGCTTTTCTGAGTGTCCAAGTGTGGGATCAGTTGTCTCCGGGCACTCGGCATGGTGGGAGGAAAGAGGATCAGGGTGAGGAATATGCGGTCTAGACTCACGGCTACTGAGACTTGACCTTGTGGAAGACAGGGTGGTGGTGGTGGTGGCTAAGTGACTGGAAGCATTACCTGCTATCCAACCAATAACCTTTGGACACTGCTCTCTGTTCAATAGAGGTGTTCTGCAGTCCCCTTTTAATTGGGACAGGAAAGTCAGGCGACAAGATGTGGGTGTTTGTTGTGGCACAATTTCAGCTTGCCCATGGCCACGTTCTCGGCCTCTGCATGCAGCATCACCATCACGTCCACTCCCCATCCCTTGCCACGCACCTTGCCTATTTTTAATGGAGGACAATATTTTCTACGTTCACGAGAAATGGCTGATTTTGGAACGCAGTTATATGTGATATGTCTGACAGAGAACCACAATTTTAAATGGCTGGCCTGTAATTTGCTAATACTATCCTTCACAGACACCTAGTGTGAACAGCTTGACCGACACACTGCAACGGAATGAAAATGGAAGAAATGTCAGATTTTGGAACACTCTTATAGGTGTTATGTCTGACAGAGAACTACGGTTTTAAATAGCAGACCGGTAATTTGCTAATACTTTCCTTCACAGACACCTAGTGTGAATATCTTGACCAACACACTGGACAGATCTGGCTTTATACTGCCATGAGAACAAGCAAATGGAGCAGAAAAATGGTGTACTCTGGATTGCTTTTTAAGCAAATAACCAGGATTAAGATAAAATAAAAATTTCCCTGGCCCCTGATATCTGGGGCTATGTCTACAAATATCTGTAAGAACAGCAGCAGCAGGAACGTTCAATGGACCCTCTTGCAATATATGCACTGCAGTCTGCCACATACACTGCCTGCCTGCCTAATTCCTGCTATCACCACTGAATATATGGAGCTGGATTAGTCTACAGAAGGACTGTTAGTTCAGATGGATATATATTTATATATGTTGTGGAGTACCTATACTAACAGGACGTTCAATAGACCCTCTTGTGCTGTATCACTCACTGCAGTCTTCCACATTCACTGCCTGCCTGCCTAACTCCTGCTATCACCACTGAATATATGCAGCTGGATTAGTCCTCAGAAGGACTGTTAGTTCAGTTGGATATATACAACCCCTGGCAAAAATTATGGAATCACCGGGCTCGGAGGATGTTCATTCAGTTGTTTAATGTTGTTGAAAAAAAGCAGATCACAGGCATGGCACAAAACTAAAGTCATTTCAAATGGCAACTTTATGGCTTTAAGAAACACTAAAAGAAATCAAGATAAAAAATGTGGTACTCAGTAAGGGTAATTTTTTTCAGACCAAGCAGAGGGAAAAAATTATGGAATCACTAAATTCTGAGGAAAAAATTATGGAATCATGAAAAACAAACACACAAAAGAACATTCCAATACATTACTAGTATTTTGTTGCACCACCTCTGGCTTTAATAACAGCTTGCAGTCTCTGAGGCATGGACTTAATGAGTCATAAACAGTACTCTTCATCGATCTGGCTCCAACTTTCTCTGATTGCTGTTGCCAGATCAGCTTTGCAGGTTGGTGCCTTGTCATGGACAATTTTCTTCCACTTCCACCAAAGATTTTCAATTGGATTGAGATCCGGACTATTTGCAGGCCATGACATTGACCTTATGTGTCTTCTTTCAAGGAATGTTTTCACCGTTTTTACTCTATGGCAGGATGCATTATCATCTTGAAAAATTATGTCATCATCCCCAAACATCATTTCAATTGATGGGATAAGAAAAAAGTTCGCAAAAATCAATGTAAACTTGGGCATTTATTGAAGATGTAATGACAGCCATCTCCCCAGTGCCTTTACCTGACATGCAGCCCCATATCATCAATGACTGTGGAAATTTGAATGTTCTCTTCATGCAGTCATCTTTATAAATCTCATTGGAAAGGCACCAAACAAAATTTCCAGCATCATCACCTTGCACAATGCAGATTCGCGATTCATCACTGAATATGACTTACATCCAGTCATCCACAGTCCATGATTGCTTTTTCTTAGCCCATTGTAACCTTGTTATTTTCTCTTTAGGTGTTAATGATGGCTTTTGTTTAGCTTTTCTGTATGTAAATTCATTTCCTTTATGTGGTTTCTTACAGTTCGGTCACAGACATTGACTCCAGTTTCCTCCCATTCGTTCCTCATTTGTTTTGTTGTGCATTTCCTGTTTTGGAGACATATTGCTTTAAGTTTCCGGTCTTGAAGCTTTGATGTCTTCCTTGGTCTACCAGTATGTTTGCCTCTAACAACCTTCCCATGTTGTTTGCATTTGGTCCAGATTTTAGACATAGCTGACTGCGAACAACCAACATCTTTTGCAACATTGCGTGATGATTTACCTTCTTTTAAGAGTTTGATAATCCTCTCCTTTGTTTCAATTGACATCTCTCGTGTTGGAGCCATGATTCATGTCAGTCCACTTGGTGCAACAGCTCTCCAAGGTGTGATCACTCCTTTATAGATGGAGACTAACGAGCAGATGTAATTTGATGCAGGTGTTAATTTTGGAAATGAAAATTTACAGGGTGATTCCATAATTTTTTCCTCAGAATTGAGTGATTCCATAATTTTTTCCCTCTGCTTGGTCTGAAAAAAATTACCCTTAGCGAGTACCACATTTTTTATCTTGATTTCTTTTAGTGTTTCTTACAGCCATAAAGTTGCCATTTGAAATGACTTTAGTTTTGTGCCATGCCTGTGATCTGCTTTTCTTCAACAACATTATACAACTGAATGAACATCCTTCGAGCCTCGTGATTCCATAATTTTTGCCAGGGGTTGTATAAGGTGGTAGAGAAAGTTGGTGAAGTCAACTTTAAAATCCACCAACCAGAGAAGAGTAAACCCTACCAGGTTTACATGTCAACTTGATTAAACCATGGCAGGACAGAGAACCCGTGGAGGCTCCTTGTCTGGTAGCCAAATCCAAAGTCAGCATGGAAGATGTTAAGATGGCGGTCACCTTGTTTCGCTCACAGAAACAGCAATGTTGGGAGCTATTGCAGCGGAATAAAGACCTGTTTTCTGAGTTGCCAGGTCTCACTCTGGTCATAGAGCATGAGGTACTTACAGTGCCTCATGTTCGCGTCACCCTGAAACCGTATCGGATTCCAGAGGCCCGCCGAGAGGTGATCTCAAAAGAGGTGAAGCAGATGCTGAATATAGGAGTCATTGAAGAATCCAAAAAGGGCTGGTCCAATTCCATAGTATTGGTGCCAAAACTAGATGGGGAGTGGCGATTCTGTAATCACTACAGGAGGCTCAATGAGGTCTTGAGCTTTGACACCTACCCAATGCCCAGGGTAGATGATAAACTGACTGAAAGGAAAGGGCCGGCCAGATATATTACCACCCTTGACCTCATGAAAGATATTGTCCAATCCCCATGTTCCAAGATGCCAAGAAGAAGACGGCCTTCTCAATGCCAGACGGTTGTTTCCAGTTCACAAGGATGCCGTTTGGGCTGCAAGTAGCTCTGTCTACCTTCCAGAGAGCCATGGACCAGATCCTAGCACCCCACAAGAAGTACGCAGATGCCTACCTGGATGACATTGTGATCTTCAGCCAGAATTGGGGAAGCTATCTAAGCAATGTCCAGGTGATACTTGATGCTCTACGGAAGGTGGGGTTTTCCATAACCCGAAGAAATGTGCCATGGGCATGTAGGAAGCTAAATACTTGGGCTATGTCATAGGCAGGGATGAAATAAAGCCCTAAATAAATAAAGTTGACGCAATCCAAAGTTGGCCACAAACTCTCTCAAAGCAGCAGGTCAGGGCGTTCCTGGGTATCGTGAGCTACTATTGCCGGTTCTTCCCTGACTTTGCTATGATAGCGGCTCCTCTGACGGACCTCCTTAAAGGAACAAAGTCAGCTATGGCTAAGTGGTCTCCAAAAGCTGAGACAGCCTTCCAGGCACTGAAGCTAGCCCTGTGTAAACAGCCAGTTCTGGTGGCACCGGATTTCTCGAATGAGTTTGTGGTCCAGACGGACGCATCAAATGTCAGGCTGGGTGCTATCTTATCACAAGAGGTGAATGGGGAACAGCACCCTATAATGTATCTAAGTCAGAACCCGTTATCCTATGTGAAGAATTACTCCATAGTGGAGAAGGAATGTTTGGCCATCAAGGTATTACGTCTTAGGCAGGAAATTCAGGCTAGTGTCAGACAATGCCCCACTGAGGTGGTTGAGGAAGAAGAAGGGGAAGAATGCCTGAGTGACCAGTTGGTTCCTAGCAGTTCAGGATTTTAGCTTCATGTAGAGCATAGGCCTGGGAAACTGCCTGGCAATGCTGATGCTCTGCCGAGGGTCCACTGTTTGATGGCGGAAAGTGTCAAGCCCCGCTGCTTTGGGCAGAGGGGGGTATGTAAGGTGGAAGCTGGACAGGAAGTATGTGTCCCCAAGGTGCCAAGCCTCGGTGACGTAGGACCCGGGGAAGCAGGCTTCAGCACACATATGCTGAGAGGTGTTTAATGGGCCCAGATTATGGGTCTGGATTTTACGAGCAGCTAAAAGAGCTGGGTGGGATCGGCTGCTCGTTTACCTCCAGCCCAGGACTTAGGATGTCTGATTTAAGGCAGCTGGTGCTGTTTCACTTTGTCTTTGTGTTTGCAAGGTAAGGAGGCCTGGCATGTGCTGCTCAGACCCTGCTGGAGTCTGAGACGAAAGGACTGACATTTAAACGGCTGAGCCCGTGCGTTATATGGACTGGTTATTTTCATTTTTTGTTCTGTTATACCTTTTTGTACTTGGAAGAGGCTATTTTACTTTGTTAACCCTGACTGTTTATGAACTTTTAATAAATTGCCTGTTTGTTTCGAATCAAGGAACTGCATCCTGTGTGTGAACCAGCGTTTACCACACAGCTGATCCCTCACATCACATATAAGTGGGTATGAGGGGAGGGAGTGGGTATATAGGAATAATAGACCTAGTTAGAGCTGTCACTGGACAAATATGAAGTTGATAAGTACGGAAATAGCTATAGATAAATAACAACTCATACGATTGATCTTAGGATAACTATGAGCAAAGTAGAAAAATAAATCAATATGAGTAAAAGTGCAAGTGCATTAACCCCTTCACAACCTTTGACGTATATGTATATGTCCCTGCCTTTGATGTGGACTCGCATGCTGATTTAGTCAGACATCATGTGCCTTTAACAGCCACAGTTGGAATAGTGCCCTGCCCATGGCTGTTAACCAAGTAAATCTCGCTGTCAATTACTGACAACGGGGTTTAACGCATGCCAGCAGGAAGCATGTCATACATTTTGCCCATCCACACCCCTGCCACATGATCGCGGGGTGCCGATAGGTTGTCATGATAGCTGGGGATCTTCTGATGACCACCGTGCCTGTCATTACTATCCTCCTGTGGCAGGCATTCATAGTAGATCATGATTTCTGCTATACATAGCACAGGCAATAAGACAATCAAAGCTTCAAGTTTCCTAAAAAAAAAAAAAAAATGTAAAAATATGAAAAAAATAAAAAACACAAAAGTTCAAATCACCCCCCTTTTGCCCCATTAAAAATAAAACAATTAACAAAAATACACATACTGTATTTTTCGGACTGTAAGACGCACCGGACCATAAGACACACCTAGATTTTAGAGGAGGAAAATAGAAAAAAAATTTAAGCAAAAAATATGGTCATGATGCAGTGTTAAGGGGGAGGTGGTCAGCTGCTGACACTGTTATAGGGGTAATGTCCCCCAATTCTGTTAATATTCCCCATACTGGTATATATGGTCTCCCTCTTTCTATTATACGTTATCCCCATCCCCATCCTGGTATGCAAGGCATCCCTGATCCTCATCCTGGTATGCATGGCACCCCTGATCCCCATCCTGGTATGCATGGCACCCCTGATCCCCATCCTGGTATGAATGGCACCCCTGATCCCCATCCTGGTATGCATGGCACCCCTGATCTCCATCCTGGTATGCATGGTGTGACGAAATGGACCCCTTTTATATACAACATAGGATGATTTCTTATTTATCATGAAAATTTGGTATTTTGTGGCGAACTCGTAATATGCCACTCATGGGTTAAGTTCTTACAATCTAGCTGGACACTATTTTGTATACCCATTGTTTCTAGAGTCTTGTTGATGTTGGTGATGTTAACCTAGGCAATGCAATTATCTCTCTTCTGTAAGGTCAGAGGAATTTAATCCTGTTAGAATTACCATGTGAATTGTTGACTCTATGTAAATTGCCTCAGCCACCATTGTTCTAATGTCATAACTTGCAAACCTAATGTCTCCTACTAGCATTCCATTGTAGGACTATATCAATCAGTATGTGGCTCTCCCTTGCCTGGACTGCAATATGACCAAAAATGGTTATATGGGACTTGAGATCCAGCCAATGAAAAGTCTTATTCCACCAATCGTGAAGTCCCCGGTATCCTGCAATGAGGGCTGAGGGTATATCAGGAGGACTGTTCAGTTGACCAGGAGATTTTTGTCTACTGCCCTCAGCCTAGGGATGTCAGTCCCGACTGCAGGTGCACTAGCTTGAAGACAGGTAGCTAATTTAGGATCTTCAGATTCGAATGGGAGAACAACGACCACCTAGGACGCAACCCAGGTTGGGACATTTCGGTCACCTGGTTACTGACTTTGCCGTGCTGTCTCAGTTCCAAACTCCAGCATTATTTCTTTCTGGGCGGGTGCTTGCCAAAAGAAGGGGACCACTGGTTTGGAGTAAATAGTCCTGGAGGATCTGAGATACGAAGAATCTAAAACCCTGGTGAGCCAGCGGAAGGGTGAGACTCTGTTGCCTGTTACAATTTGTGCTGTGCTGGTTATGTGTTATATGCTGTTAGTTGTTGGGGATCCAATAAAGCCTTAATATTGTGATTCCCTCACCCTGTGTTGTATGAGTAGTGTTCTGCCCACGGTTGAGGAGTTTGGGCGTTCAGTTGGGGATGAGCCCTGGTACACATTGTCTTTCTAAAGGCGGCTGGGCCAGCGGACGAGAGCACCCACAGACCCCGTGTCTTTACACATGGCACCCCTCATCCTAGTATGCATGGCACCCAAATCCCCCATCCTGGTATGCATGGCATCTCTAATCTCTATCCTGGTATGCAAGGCACCCCTCATCCTTATCCTGGTATGCATGGCACCCCTCATCCTTATCCTGTTATGCATGGCCCCCCTCATCCCTATTCTCGTATGCAAGGCACCCCTCTTTTTGGTGTGAATGGCCCCCCTCATCCTTCTTCCTGGTTTGCATGGCCCCCTCATCACTCTTCCTGGTATGCATGGTTCCCCTCATCCATCTTCCTGGTATGCATGGTACCCCTCATCCCTCTTACTGGTATGCATGACACCCCCGTACTGGTATGCATGGCCCCCCTAATCACCATCACGCTGCACACAAAAAAAAATAAACATGTTTACTCACCTTTCTTCTTTGCACTCCAGTGCTGCGTCCTGCTCTGCTGCCAACACTCATCTCACCTTGTGAGCTGCGCATGACTTCACTGTCATGCACCCTCACAAGGTGAGATGATCTCCCGGAATAGTCACTGCTCCCCACGCCGGGATTGTGTGCATGGGGAGCAGTGACTTTACTCACCTTAATAGCCTGCACACAGTGTAGACGCAGCGTGGCTCCTGCTGCTGCCAGGTGATCGCGTGTGCCCGCTATTAAAGAGCATGAATATTCACCCCTCTCCACGCCCAAAAATAATATTTACTTATTAATAAAAAAAGACTTCTTTATCTTTTTGGTGGAAGACTTTTTTTTAAATAAAATATTATAAATCAATATGTTGCATTTTCTTGGCCCACAAGGGATTTGAAGAAGTGATCTTTTTGTCATTTGTATAATGTGTTGGATGTTCAGATAATCCTGTATTCTGAAGCATTATTGCCTGTCTGACGAGGCCCCAAAATGGGTTGCAGGGAAGGGGTGGAGGGTGATGGATTGATAGAGGTAGCACCATCCCTCCGTAAGTTTTCTGGGGTCATAAACATGCAAATGTAAAAAAAAAAATCTAAATTTCGAACACATTATTATCATTATTCAATGTGTAATCAATAGAATTTTTTTTACTTTTATGAATAGATCAAATAAAATTCTAATGGCATTACCAGTTCAGGCTATGTTTGATGTGTTTTCCTCCACTATTACTCAATTATGGGCTTAAATAAAATGGCCACCCACCATGGCATATTTATCTATCCTCTATGCCTGATGTGGTCAATGGAAGTATCCAAAAGAGCAGCTCTTTTTGGTTCACATTTTCCTAGATTAGATCATACAAGAGTCCCAAAGGAGATTTGCGGCTTACCCATTGTAGATTATATATAAAACTGATAACACACAAAACGGAATAGAGAACACGTTCCAGAGTACATTTTATTTCATATAAATAAAATGCACTAAAGGAAAAGCCAACTTTTTGAGACTGCAAAATATCTAAAACAGATGCTATTAAATCACAATTCCAAACAATTTGCCAGAATTATAAATTCCCTTTTATCTTAAATGATCAGTTAAAGAATGCATGGTTCACATTATTGATGGAAATAAACATAAAATGTTTTACTAATATAACTAATGCAGGATAGATGATGGGAAACAGACTGTGCTGGTGACTTGGAAGCTACAGCGTCATGAGGGATGAATGTGTGTTTTTCTTTTACTATTAAAAATTACAAAGTAGTCCATGAACCACATGCTGTGCATAGGACTTCGGGTTGACTTCATCTTCTCCACATTTGTCTAGAGTACTGCTCTTAAAATAAAAGGTGGAAAACTACTGACAATTAAATAGTTTTCCACCAAAAATGTCTGGGTGACATCACATTCTTTACTAAAGAAAATATGCAATGGAACAGAATGGAAACATGCTCTCCTTGAAATATTAGGTACAATGAACTTTTAGAAAAGAACACATTCTTTTCATATTGACTTCTTTTAAAACTGTCGTTATTCACTCAGCTTATCAACTGGTCATAACAGGCCTAACAGATTAGAAAAGAGAACTGAGAGAACATGGATTACAGTTAGAATAGTACATTTGCTTATAAAAAAATGTTGATAGTTTTATCCACCTTTGTTTGCATCTCCTGATTTACAGTCCTGCTCATCGTTATTGGCACCCATGAAGTTTACATACATAATGTGGAATACCTCCTGAAAAAAATAAATGAAGTGAAACAGTTTTTTTGTATAGAGCACTCGTGTTAAATACACTGTGTGCAGAATTATTAGGCAAGTTGTATTTTAGAGGATAATTTTTATTATTGATCAACAACTATGTTCTCAATCAACCCAAAAGACACATAAATATTTAAGCTTAATATTTTTGGAAGTTGGAGTGTTTTTTTTTTTAGATTTGGCTATCTTAGGAGGATAAATGTTTGTGCAGGTAACTATTACTGTGCCGAATTATTAGGCAACTTAATAAAAACCAAATATAATCCCATCTCACTTGTTTATTTTCACCAGATAAACCAATATCAGTGCACAAAATGTAGAAATAAACTTTTCTGACATGTAAAAACAAAAACCAAAAAAATTAGTGATCAATATAGCCACCTTTCTTTATGATGACACTCAACAGCCTTCCATCCATAGATTCTGTCAGTTGCTTGATCTGTTTCAATCAACATTGCGTGGAGCAGCCACCACAGCCTCCCAGACACTGTTCCGAGAGGTGTACTGTTTTCCCTCCCTCTAGATCTCACATTTTATGATGGACCACAGGTACTCTATGGGGTTCAGATCAGGTGAACAAGGGGGCCATGCCATTATTTTTTCTTCTTTTAGACCTTAACTGGCCAGCCACGCTGTGAGTAGTTGGATGCATGTGATGGAGCATTGTCCTGCATGAAAATCATGTTTTTCTTGAACGATACCAACTTCTTCCTGTACCACTGCTTGAAGAAGTTGTCTTCCAGAAACTGGCAGTAGGTCTGGGAGTTGAGCTTTACTCCATCCTCAACCCAAAAAGGTCCCACAAGTTCATCTTTGATGATACCAGCCCATACCAGTACCCCACCTCCACCTTACTGGCGTCTGAGTCGGAGTGGAGCTCTCTGCCCTCTACTGATCCAGCCTCTGGCCCATCCATCTGGCCCGTCAAGAGTCACTCTCATTTCATCAGTCCATAAAACCTTTGAAAAATCAGTCTTAAGATATTTCTTGGCCCATTCTTGACGTTTTATCTTATGTTTCTTGTTCAAAGGTGGTCATTTTTCAGCCTTCCTTACCTTGGCCATGACCCTGAGTATTGCACACCTTGTGGTTTTTGATACTCCAGTAACGTTGCAGCTCTGTAATATGGCAAAACTGGTGGCGAATGGCATCTTGGCAGCTTCACGCTTGATTTTCCTCAATTCATGGGCAGTTATTTTGCGCCTTTTTTGGCCAACACGCTTCTTGCGACCCTGTTGGCTATTTGCCATGAAACACTTGATTGTTCAGTGATCACACTTCAAAAGTTTGGAATTTTCAAGACTGCTGCATCCCTCTGCAAGACATCTCACAATTTTGGACTTTTCAGAGCCCGTCAAATCTCTCTTCTGACCCACTTTGCCAAAGGAAAGAAAGTTGCCTAATAATTAAGCACACCTTATATAGGGTGTTGATGTCATTAGACAACACCCCTCCTCATTACAGAGATGCACATCCCCATATTTACTTAATTGGTAGTTGGCTCTCAAGCCTATGCAGCTTGGAGTAGGACAACATGTATAAAAAGTATCATGTGATCAAAATATTCATTTGCCTAATAATTCGGCACACAGTGTACAAAAGAGCAAATGATAAACAATAATTTAAAGCCAAATACTATGGGAGGGAAAAATAGAAAAACCTAAAACTTGCTGTAACACTGTTATTGGCAACTTTTACATTAATTTAGTATGGAAACACATTTTGACTCGCCTGTGTTAAATCACAAAATTCTCCTGTGATTATTTGTCGGTGCCCATGCATTAGCGAATGAATGATTACTTCAGTGTTTTAAAAAGGGTAGGGACTGTTTCTTTATCACAATGGTGAAGACTAAGAAGCTGTCTGATGACATCTGAACTGATATTATTAGCAAACACAAGACATCCAAAGGGTATAAGGACATCTCCAAAGACCTTGGTATCCAGTTTCAACCGTGAACAATGTACTATATGCCACACACTAAACCAAGCAGAGCTTAATGGGCGAAGGCCAAGAAAGTAGCCATTCCTGAAAAAAAGACATAACAAAGAACGGCTAATCTTTGCCAAAGAGTACCTTGACAAACCACAATCCTTCTGGGAAAATGTTCTGTGGACAGATGAAACAAAAATAGAGTTTTTTGGCAATGCAAAGCAAGAATTTGTTTACAGAAGTCGCAAGGAAGCGTATAAGGAAACAAACACCATAACAACAGTTAGGCATGGTGGAGGATCCATAATGCTGTGGGGTTGCTTTTCTGTGTCTGGTACTGGAGGCCTTGACTGTATCATAGGAATCATGAAATCAGAGAATTATCAAGACATTTTAAAGCGAAATGTCCTACCCAGTGTAAGAAAACTTGGCTTGAGTCAAAGATCATGGGTCCTCCAGCATGACCCAAAGCACACATCCAAAAGTACACAGGAATGGTTGAAAAACAAAAAATGGACTGTTTTAAAATTGCCAGCAATTAGTCCTGACCTCAATCCCTTTGAAAAAATTTGGGGTGAGCTGAAAACTGCCATTGGGAAAAAGAACCCTGCAAACATTCAAGAGCTTGAATAAACGGCAAAGGAAGAGTGGGAGAAAATTTCAGCTGAAAAAGAGCAAGAAGCTTATAGATGACTACAAGAAACGTTTGGAAGCTGTCAGCAATGCCAAAGGGTGTGCAACCAAGTATTTATTGGGAGTTCCTTTATTGCTGCACATCCTGTTTATTCTGTTTCTTCTTTGAAATTGCAACATGGAAGTTGAAAAATCATGTTTTATTGCTGTATTACTTTGGACTAGTGATGAGTGAGCATGCTCGCTACTGCTCGGTGCTCACCTGAGCATCTCACTGCTCGAGATGCTTGGCTCTCGCCGAGTATTTCCGGAGTTGCTAGGCGGGAGATCGGGTCTCCTCCCTTCATGTTTGGTGCTCTTTAAGGAGCCAATGAACATGCAGGGATTGCCTGCCACTCACTGTAATGCCGTAGCCATGTTGGTTGTGGCATCACAGTGATTGGCTGGCCGCACAGAATCATCAGGTCTATATCAGACCTGGAGCCCCTGTGCTCTTCACAGTCACTCCGGAATCAGACAGTGTAGGGAGAGGTGCTGCTGAGCTAGGGAGAGATTTGCTTGTTTCTAGTTAGTGTAGGTATACCAAACTATATTAGAGACACATATCCATCTCAGCAAACAGTCCTTCTAAGGACTAATCCATCTGCAGAGATATCAGGGAGGCAGTGTATATAGGCAGGCAGGCAGGGTATATAGCAGACTGCAGTGCATATAGCACAAGAGGCTCCATTCCAGTTCTGCCTTCTGCTGCTGTTAGATATTTCTAGACATAGGCCCAGGTCTCAGGGCCAGGAATAATTTTTTTTTGGATCTTAATCCTCATTATTTGCTTAAAAAGCAATCCAGAGAACACAATTGTTCTGCGCCATTTGCTTGTTGGCACTGCAAAATACAGCCAGGTCCTTTACATATTACAGCGCTAAAATTCCAGCTATTTAAAACTGTGGTTTGTCCGTCACATGTATCCCATATAATTGCACTGAAAATACTGTAATTTCTGGCCTCCATTAAAAAAAAATTTTAGTGTGTCAATTAAGCAATTGACACCAGTTTGCTGTTCAAAATAGTTACCTACAGGCCAGCTATTTAAAACTGTGATTTTTCTGTCACACGGATCACATATACGTTTTCAGAAAATACTGCCATTTCTGGCCTCCATTCAACATTTTTTCAGTGTGTCAGTGAAGCAAGTGACACCAGTTTGCTGTTCAAAATAGTTACCTACCGCCCAGGTATTTAAAACTCTGTTTTCTCCGTCACACGGATCACATATACGTTTTCAGAAAACACTGCCATTTCTGGCCTCCATTAATTTTTTTTTCAGTGTGTCAGTGAAGCTATTGATACCAGTTTGCTGTTCAAAATAGTTACCTACAGACCAGGTATTTAAAACTGTGGTTTGTGTGACGCGCCCCCTGGGCCTATGCTGTGCTGTTGTGCAGGGGGAATACCCGGAGCCGGATCGCTGGGGGTTGTAGTTCTCCGTGGCGGTGACCCGGTCCGTGCCCAGGGTGGTCAAACCAGTGGCAGTCTAAATGTTGTAATAAGTGTCCGACTACGCCACCCGTGGATTGCAGTCAGTGGGGACCGCCGCTGCGCTGCCGACCGCTGAGGCTGATGTTGGTTGCGCAGCCGAGTATGGGATAACTCCCCACGGGAGGAGTATTGCCTCAGGGCAGCTAATGTGAGAGATGATGGGAGTGATGGTGTGAGCGTCCCAGTACTAATGGTGCTGGTGCGGCAAGGAATCACAGAGACGTGTGGTGCAGTTCAGGGTCTTTACTGATGGTACAAGGCAGACCCTCCCGGGAGTACTGGCTAGTATAAGGGGCCTGGTCAGTCTGCGAGCAAGCAGGAGTTCCCCTGGCCAGGTGGAGTTGTAGGCCTTCCCGTTTATCTGCACTCTTCCTGGCTACCTTGCTGTCAGCGGTTACAAGTAGCCCACGTCCCTGAGTATACCGTGTGGTGCTCACCCGTATGGCTGGTGACTTGGGGCCACTGTTAGCCTCCGCTCCTGGATGGCGGCGCTGGTCCCTTCTTTGTGACTGAGCCTCCGGGCTTCTATGGCCAGAGGACCTGGAATCCCCTGCCGGCTGGTTTCTGCTGCTGGGTTTATATCAGTCCCCACAGCCTCGGACTCCTGTGTCCGGTTTTAGTGTCTTCGTCCAGGGCGAGCTCTGCTCAGCTCCAGCCCCTGGACTTCAGCTACTGCTCCTCCAGAGCTCCTGATCTCACTTTCCCTCTCCAGACTCTGACTCTGTCTGCAGCTTCACTCTCTAATCCCGCCCCAGACCCAGTTTATAAGGGCAGATTCCTCCCCTCCCAGGTCTGTGTGGGCCGTGTTGCATGTTTAGGGATCCTGACCAGAGAAACCTCCCACTTGCTCTCAGACATAATATCTCTATTACTGTGGCAACCAGACCCCTGGGGTGTCACATTCCCCCCTAGTAAATTTTAGTACTCCGGGACTAAACACATTTTTAAAGAAACATAAATACAAGGTATAACAATAACAAGACAACATATTTACAAGAAGCTTTAGTCTGTAGAGGTAACGGCGTTTCCGTGACCGGGTGTCCATATCACCCAAGGTGAAGTTTATGAAACAAAGGGGGTGTCCATGTCACCCAACAAGGCGAAGTCTTGGCACAGAATAGGGGACCTGTCCAAAGCAAACCCCTTGCGTTGTCCTTGGGCGTGGCTGCAAGGTTAGAGCTAGCTACTTTGGGCCGCAAGTAGGCCACACCAGACAGGTTTTCTCTTCTTCGACCGTCTTCGCAAGAGGCACCAAGGTGCAACTATCTACAAGAATTGTTCCGGTTATCCAGTGTCCATAACCTGTTAGTCTAAAGAAATCTGCAGGGTAACTGAGAAACATAATTAGTAACAGGCAACACACATAAACCATAAACAGTTAACAGATAAATTCACAGTGCATTAGTTTAGATTTTCCAGCGAGCGGGCATCTGACCTCTAGTGACTCTAGTGGACCTACGGAGCTCACTAACTGGTTTTGCACTACAGGGTGTAGGGGAGGTTGTAGGTAAGCTGGGCAGCTGTCTGCGCACTCTTGGCTCACTAGGGGCACGGCAGGCTCACTACTAGCAGAGGGTTGATCCTCCTGTACTGCTGGTGTGAACTCTTCTGCCTCTTGGGCCGGCTGCTCTTCCAGCTCTACCGGTTCCTCTGTAGGCACTTGCGGGGCTGGCTGGAGAAAGGTGAGGACGGGTACCACGACAGCGCCGTTTACTTGTGTCCAAGACCGGGGGAAGTCTCCGAGTATGGTACTGATCATTTCTTCCCTTTACTCTGCGGGTTGAGGGTTTTCTTGATCTTCTTCAGGGCTTTGCAGCTGCTCGGGACACTTCTTCAGGTGGTCTCTGGAGACAATGGCTGTGGTTTCTCCTCCATCCTTACTGATTACGCAGATTTTTGGGTTCTCATGGCTTGATGGCAGTACGGTGTACGGGTCCTTCTCCCACTGGTCGTCCAACTTGTGGAGCCGCCTCTTCCTTTTCAAGACCTGCTCTCCAGGTACCAGGGGAACAGCGGGAGCATACTGGTTATAAGCATTCTCTTGCCTTTCTCTAGCTTGAGACAGACTTCGCTCGACGCTCTCCTGTACTTTCCGATACTGCTGCTGCCGTTCTGTATCCCAGTCTGCCTCTGGCGAGGTGTCCTCAGGCGTCAGGACTCCCATATCCAGGTCGATAGGCAGCTTACCAGGTCTTGCTCTCATTAGGTAAGCCGGGGTACAGTTGGTGGAACCTACAGGGATGTGGTTATACAGGTCCACCAGATCGGGCAGTTTCTCAGGCCACAGACTGCGTTCTTCCAGGTGCAATGTTTTTAGCAGATCTATCACCACCTGGTTCATCTTCTCGCAGAGTCCATTGGTTTGAGGGTGATAGGGCGTTGTTCTTATCTTCTTGCAGCCATACAGGTTGCAGAACTCCTGGAAGACCTCCACTTCAAAGGCTGGTCCTTGGTCTGTCAACACTTGGTCCGGGTACCCGTGTGGACGGCAGAAGTGCTGCTGGAAGGCTCTAGCTGTTTGAGCCGTTAAGTCCTTGACCGGGAGCACCACCAGGAACCGGGAGTAATGATCTACGATTGTGAGGGCGTAGACATACCCAGATCTGCTTGGAGCCAGTTTCACATGGTCCAGGGCTACCAGTTCCAGTGGCTGTCTGGTGATGATGGGCTGCAAGGGAGTCTTCTGGCTGGCACGGTCCTTTCTTCTCAGGTGGCACGGGCCACAGTCTCTGCACCACCTCTCGATGACTCCTCTCATGCCTACCCAGTAGAACCGTTCACGCAACAAGAACTCCAGCTTCTTCCATCCGAAGTGTCCTGCTCCGTTGTGGTATGCCTCCAGAACCATAGCCGCGTCTCGTCTTGGGACCACTACCCACTACCTGCCAGGTCAACTCATGTGTTCGAGAGTCAACCATTCTCCGGCACAGCTTCTCCCTGTAGAGAAACAGCTTACTTTTCTCCTTCTACAGTTGCTTGGTCTCCTCCGGAGCGTCTGGGTCAAGACAGGCATCGGCTTGGGTCAGCATTTCTTTCACCAAATGGACTGCGGGATCACTGTCTTGCGTCTCCGCCCAGTTGTAGTGGGGCAAGGGATTGAACGTCACGGAGCGCCTGTCCTTCACACGGTGGGAATACAGGGTAATCCCATGACGGTGGAACGCAGGGAGCTCAACTTCATCCAGATCTTCTGGATCTTCCCCTACATCCGGTAAGTTCGGCATTCTAGACAGGGCATCCGCGTTGGCATTTGAGCGTCCTGCCCGGTATTTGATGGTGAATTTAAAGTTGGACAGGCGGGCCATCCATCTCTGTTCCACGGCACCGAGCCTTGCAGTGTCCAGGTGTGTCAACGGGTTGTTATCCGTGTACACAGTAAATTTGGAGGAGGCAAGGTAATGCTTGAAACGGTCGGTCACTGCCCACACTACTGCCAGGAATTCCAGCTTGAATGAGCTATAATTCTCAGGGTTCCGTGGGCTGTAGCTTTCGGCTGGCGTAAGCGATTACCCGTTCTTTCCCCTGCTGGATCTGGGACAGTACGGCTCCTAGCCCGATGTTGCTTGCGTCCGTGTGGAGGATAAAGGGCTGGCTGTAGTCTGGATATGCCAGGATTTCATCCCCCGTGAGGGCCATCTTCAGTTGGCAAAAGGACTCCTCTTCCAGCTTTTCACACCTGAAGGGCGGCTTCTGGTTTTTGGCTTTCCGAGATTGACCTATCAGGAGGTCCTGCATAGGGGCTGCCATTTTGGTGAAACCGGGAATGAATCTTCGGTAGTAGCCTACCAACCCGAGGAATTGCCGCACTTCCTTTATGCTGGAGGGTCTTGGCCAGTCCTTAATTACGGTGATCTTATCAGGGTCGGGAGCCACTCCGTCAGCACTCACCACATGTCCCAGGTACTGCACCTTTGGTTTCAGGAGGTGACACTTGGAGGGTTTCACCTTTAGGCCGTAGCTTGCCAGAGCTTCAAACACTTCTGTCAGGTGTTTCAGGTGGTCCTCGTAGGTCTTGGAATAGACGATGACATCGTCCAGGTATAACAGGACCGTCTCGAAGTTCCGGTGTCCCAGACAGCATTCCATCAACCGTTGGAAGGTTCCTGGTGCGTTGCAGAGCCCGAACGGCATACAGTTAAATTCGCTGAGACCCATCGGGGTGGTGAATGCGGTCTTCTCCCGGTCCGCCTCTGCTACAGGAACCTGCCAGTACCCGCTAGTGAGATCCAAAGTAGAGAAGAAGTTAGCAGATTTTAATGCAGCTAAGGACTCTTCTATCCTTGGTAACGGGTACGCATCTTTGTGTGTGATACGGTTGACCTTCCTGTGGTCTACACACATTCTCATGGTGTTGTCCTTCTTTTTCACTAAGACTAGTGGAGCTGCCCAGGGGCTACAGCTGTCCCTGATTACCCCAGCCTCCTTCATGTCTCTAAGCATCCCTTTGGCGTGTTGGTAGTGTGCCGGGGGTACGGGTCGGTATCTCTCCTTTATGGGAGGATGGTCTCCCGTGGGGATGTGGTGTTCTACCCCCTTTACTCGCCCGAAGTCTAACGGGTGTTTACTAAACACTCTCTCGTACTCTTGAACCACCCGATAGACTCCCTGTTTCTGGTGCGAGGGAGTGGAGTCAGTACCCAAATGCAGTTGCTGACACCAGTCCTCCATTGGTTTCTTAGAGCCGTTACCTTCCTCTGGTTGAGATGGAGGCAAGGGTTCCACGGCCTGTACAGAATTCTGGTTTATGGTGAACAATTTGGCTAGCGTGGCATACCGGGGCAGGTATACTTCTCCCTCCCCGATATTTATGATGCGGACGGGCATCCTCCCATGGCGTACATCGACCACCCCCCGTGCTGTCAAAATGGTGGGCCTACTGTCTGAGTAGACGGGTTCTACCATTGCTTGGTAGTCTCTACCTCTTAGACCAATAGCTGCCCGGCACCAAATCATCATCTCACTTTTTGGGGGCATGGCAATAGGGAACGGGTCACACATTCTCACGCTACCTATCTCACCACCAGATAGTTCCACCTGTTGCCGCTTCATCAGTGCCCGGATCTCTTTTTGGAGCACACGCTGCTGGCCGGAACTGGCGTTCTTGGCAACCTGCTGTAAAATGAGAATCACCTCTGCAAGACAATTTTCAATCACATTAGTTCCCAAGGTTATTCTAGGGTGACTCTCATGACGGTCTATGTCCATTATAATCAGTCCTTGTGCCGCCAGTTCGACTTTACCGATCTTAATGGTCACCTCTTTGAATCCCACCTGCGGCACGGGCTGACCATTGCTGGCGATGATACTCAGGTCGTCATCTGGGTAGCGGGTTATGTCCGAGTCATTCCAGTACTGTTTAAAGAGCACATACGGGATGGTGGTCACCTGTGACCCAGTGTCTAGTAGGGCACTCATAGGAATGCCATCCAGTACCACACGCAAGATTGGACGTCCCCCTACGTATTTATCACGCCAGTTTGATGGGCCTGATGGTCTTATGCCTGGGGGTTGGCCCTCTACCCCAGGTTGTGCCCGTTTAAATGACAGTACCTTGCCACATGTCCGGGTTGATTGCAGCGGCGGCAGATGGGTCGTCCGTCTTCGTTGTATATGTCGCTGGGTCTTCCTCTGGCCGGTGGGGTCCTCCTCAGTCGGCGCCACGGGACGTCCTCCGGTCCGGATGCCAGCTGGATCTTTCCTGGAGAAGAGACCTGTAAAGACTGCACAGTTCTGGTTAGCGCGGCAATGCTCTTAGTCAGCTCTTGGACCTGATGGTGCAGGTCTGTTGCCGGGTCATTGTTCAAAGTCTGCGCATCAGCCCCCACAGGCCCTGCAGACAAGGGCGCCGTCTCCTGGTGATAAGTGATAGCAGGGCGCCTGTGGGTCACAGCGCCACCTGGTGCCGGTTCTCGGAGCACCCGGATGGCTCTGTCCTTGAACTGTGCAAAGTCCAGGTCAGGGTCCTGTAAGGCCTTTGCCCGCAACTGGGTTCGGTGGGCATTGCATAGTAGACCCTCAATAAATTGTTCAGTCAACAGCTTATCTTCATTTCCCACGCTGTCAGGGTCTGCCTGCTTAATGGCTCTAAGGGCCTCTTGTAAGTTTAAAGCATAGTCTCTTATACTCTCATGTGCTCGCTGTTTGCACCCGTAAAATCTGAGCTTTATTTCGGCTGAGGTGCGGGTGTCAAATATGTCTTTCAGCCGGGTTAGTATGTCTCTGACAGTCCTCTTCCTCCCAGGTGGCCAGGACTTTACCTCCCTTTGGGCTGCCCCGATTAATTGGGCCACCAGGATGCTCACTTTTTGCTCTTCTGTGAGGGGGTACACCTGGAAGAGGCTATCCAGTCTTTCTCTAAAGTCATTTAGGGTATGTGACTCCCCTGAGTACTGGGGTAGCCAGGCTGCCCCCGGGATATAGGGCATGGTGAAGGGCATGACCGCAGCAGCGGTTGCGCTGGTGGTGGCTGTGGCAGTGGACCTCCCCTCGGTATCCAGCATCCTCCTCCCCCCTAGTGGACCGTGGCCTACCTTGCGATGCTCTTCTTCCGTAGGCCGCGGCTCCGCAGTCGATCGTCGGGGTTGAGGACCTGGCGTCGCGCTCCGATGACGTCAGCGTCGCTCTTCCTCCCTTCCAGGACCTTGCACAGCGTCAGCGTGGGGCGGAGCTTCGGATCTCGCGCGCTTTCGGCGTCCACGCCCATCTTCTTCCTGTGCGGCGTCCCGAAGATGGCGTCCGAAGGCGGGAAGCAGCTGCGGATGGCGGGAAGAAGGCAGAAGACGGCGGGAAACGGTCCAAGATGGCGTCTGATGGCGGGATTCAGCTGCGGATGGTGGGAAGAAGGCAGAAGATGGCGGAAAACGGTCCAAGATGGCGTCTGATGGCGGGAATCGGGTCCGGATGGCGGGAAACTTCACCATAGGTAAGTTCAAAAGTCTTTTTCAGGCACGCAGTACCCGGTGGTTGCGGGCACGAAATCCTGCCGACTACGCCAAAGTTGACGCGCCCCCTGGGCCTATGCTGTGCTGCTGTGCAGGGGGAATACCCGGAGCCGGATCGCTGGGGGTTGTAGTTCTCCGTGGCGGTGACCCGGTCCGTGCCCAGGGTGGTCAAACCAGTGGCAGTCTAAATGTTGTAATAAGTGTCCGACTACGCCACCCGTGGATTGCGGTCAGTGGGGACCGCCGCTGCGCTGCCGACCGCTGAGGCTGATGTTGGTTGCGCAGCCGAGTATGGGATAACTCCCCACGGGAGGAGTATTGCCTCAGGGCAGCTAATGTGAGAGATGATGGGAGTGATGGTGTGAGCGTCCCAGTACTAATGGTGCTGGTGCGGCAAGGAATCACAGAGACGTGTGGTGCAGTTCAGGGTCTTTACTGAAGGTACAAGGCAGACCCTCCCGGGAGTACTGGCTAATATAAGGGGCCTGGTCAGTCTGCGAGCAAGCAGGAGTTCCCCTGGCCAGGTGGAGTTGTAGGCCTCCCCGTTTATCTGCACTCTTCCTGGCTACCTTGCTGTCAGCGGTTACAAGTAGCCCACGTCCCTGAGTATACCGTGTGGTGCTCACCCGTATGGCTGGTGACTTGGGGCCTTCTGTTAGCCTCCGCTCCTGGATGGCGGCGCTGGTCCCTTCTTTGTGACTGAGCCTCCGGGCTTCTATGGCCAGAGGACCTGGAATCCCCTGCCGGCTGGTTTCTGCTGCTGGGTTTATATCAGTCCCCACAGCCTCGGACTCCTGTGTCCGGTTTTAGTGTCTTCGTCCAGGGCGAGCTCTGCTCAGCTCCAGCCCCTGGACTTCAGCTACTGCTCCTCCAGAGCTCCTGATCTCACTTTCCCTCTCCAGACTCTGACTCTGTCTGCAGCTTCACTCTCTAATCCCGCCCCAGACCCAGTTTATAAGGGCAGATTCCTCCCCTTCCAGGTCTGGGTGGGCCGTGTTGCATGTTTAGGTATCCTGACCAGAGAAACCTCCCACTTGCTCTCAGACATAATATCTCTATTACTGTGGCAACCAGACCCCTGGGGTGTCACATGTGCGTCACACGGATCACATATACGTTTTCTGAAAATAATGCCATTTCCGACCTCCATTAAAAATTTGTTTCAGTGTGTCAGTGAAGCAATTGACACCAGTTTGCTGTTCAAAATAGTTACCTACAGGCCAGCTATTTAAAACTGTGTTTTCTCCGTCACACGGATCACATATACGTTTTCAGAAAATACTGCCATTTCTGGCCTCCATTAAAAAAATTTTTAGTGTGTCAGTGAAGCAATTGACACTAGTTTGCTGTTCAAAATAGTTACCTACAGGCCAGCTGTTTAAAACTGTGCTTTCTCCGTCACACGGATCACATATACGTTTTCAAAAATACTACCATTTCTGGCCTCCATTAAAAATTTGTTTCAGTGTGTCAGTGAAGCAATTGACACCAGTTTTCTGTTCAAAATAGTTACCTACTGGCCAGGTGTTTAAAACTGTGGTTTGTCCTTCACATGGATCACATATAAGTTCACTCCAAATTCAGTCATTTGTAGTGAGCATGGAAGATATTGTCCTCCATTTAAAATGGGCAAGGCATCTGGCAAGGGACGGGGAACTGGACGTGATGGTGATGGTGCATGCAGAGACCGAGGCCGTGGGCAAGTTGAAATTGTGACACAACAAACACCCACATCTTCTCGCTCGACCTTCCTGTCCCAATTAATAGGGGACCTCAGAACACCACTATTGAACACAGATCAGTGTGAAAAGGTTATTGGTTGGATAGCAGGTAATGCTTCCAGTCACTTAGCCACCACCACCACCACCTTGTCTTCCACACGGTCAAGACTCAGTAGCTGTGTCTGGACCGCATATTACTCACCCTGAACCTCCTTCCTCCCACCATGCCGAGTGCCCGGAGACAACTGATCCCACACGTGGACACTACGAATGGCTGTTCACTTTTCCATTTATAGATTTGGGCCTCTCGCCTGGTCCACTTGAAGCGGGGCAAGAGGAGATTGCATTTAGCGATGCCCAAATATTGGAGCTGCCACAGTCACATGAAGGCAACGGTGGGAAAGTGTCACAAGAGGTTGACGATGATGAGACACAATTGCCAGAAAGTCAGCAGGAGGACCAGAGTGCGGAAGTGGAGGACGAGGTGGTGGATGATGTAGTAACTGACTCAACCTGGCAGGAGGACATGCAGAGTGAGGAGAGCAGCACACAGGGGGAGGGAGGCAGAGCAACCCAACAGGCAGGAAGAAGCAGTGTGGTGGATGCAGAAAGAAGGCAGGCAACCATTCCCCGTAACACCAACAAGAAGGAAGTTGCCAGTACAACTTTTAAGTCTTCCCGAGTCTGGTTGTTTTTTAAAGACTCTTCCGATAACCCCAAAAATGCCATTTGCACCACCTGCCAGGCCAGCATCAGCAGGGGTGGCAAAACTAGCAGCCTGACCACCACCAGCATGATCAGGCACATGGCAGCAAAGCACCCAACTTTGTGGGCCGAACCCCAGGGTCCAGGAACAGTGTCTGTGGGTGGCACCACTGATTCTTCCACTGTTGTGCATGCAAGCCAATCACCTGTCCATGGTGCATGCGAAGATGCCTCCTGCCCTGCACCTGTCATTGCACACTCTCAAGTAGCAGCATAAGGAAGCATGCCCACCTCCTTGTCCCAGCGCAGCGTTCAGTTGTCCATACCCATCCTTGGAACGCAAGCGCAAATACGCAGCCAACGCCCCACAGGCCACACTTCTAAATTCACACATTTCGCGTCTGCTTGCTCTAGAAATGTTGCCTTTTAGGCTCGTGGAGACGGAAGCATACTGCAACCTGAAGGCGGCGGCCGTTCCTTGGTACTCGGTACCCAGCCGCCACTATTTCTCCCGGTGTGCAGTCCCCGCATTACACAAGCACGTGTTCCACAACATTAGCCGTGCCCTCAACAACGCAGTTACCGGGAAAGTCCACCTAACCACGGACACGAGGACAAGTGATTGTGGGCAGGGACGCTACATCTCGCTGATGGCACACAGGGTTAACATAGTGGAAGCCAGGACCCAGTCGGATGTTGGGACGGAACTTTTCCTCCCGACACCAAGGATCGCAGGCCCTAGTTCAATCAGGGTTGTTCCCACAGTCTACAGCTCCTGCACCTCATCCTCCTCATCCTCCTCCTCCTCTTCAGCCTCCATCTCCGATATGACCACAGTCACAAGTTGGAAGCACTGCAGCACTGCCTCGGCCAAACGGCAGCAGGCTTTGTTGAAACTAATATGCTTAGGTGACAAACCGCACAATGTTGAAGAGTTGTGGACAGCTCAGAAAGAGCAGGCAGATCTGTGGCTCACACCGCAGAACCTACAGCCAGTCATGGTTGTGTGTGACAATGGCTGGAACCTGGTGGCGGCTCTGAGGCGAGGCAAACTCACACACGTACCATGCCTGGCCCATGTGATTAACCTCGTGGTTCAGCGATTACTCAAATCCTACCCGGAGCTGCCAGATCTGCTTGTCAAAGTACGCCGCTTGTGTGCCCATTTTAGAAAGTCAGCTACAGCTTCCACCACACTTGCCGTGCTTCAGCAGCGTTTGCATCTTCCGGCTCACAGACTGATGTGTGATGTCCCCACGTGTTGGAACTCTACACTGCAGATATTGGGAAGGATTTGTGAGCAGAAGAGGGCAGTTATTGAGTACTAGCATCAACGAGGCCGTCGGTATTCAGTTCAGACTCCACACATAAAACCTCAGGAGTGGACCTGGATGTCAGACATATGTACCATCCTCCCAAACTTTGAGGACTCCACCAAGATGGTGAGCGGCGATGATGCCATAATTAGCGTCACCATCCCACTTCTCTGTCTTCTGAAATGCTCTCTGCTCAGGATCAAAGAGGATGTATTGCAGGTGGAGCACAATGAAATGGAGCAAGGAACCATAAAAGGTGATTACACACAGGCCAGCCTCATCTCATCCCAATGTGGATTGGGTGACAATGAGGAAGAGGAGAAGGAGGAGGAAGAACAGGAGCTAGTTTCATGTGCTATAGACGGTACTAGCTGCACAACTTTCATACTGTCTGTTCAGCGTGGATGGCCAGAGGACAGAGAGGAGGAGGAGGAGAGCATGGTCACTTGTCCTCTTGGTGAGGACACGGAAGTCTTGCCTGTTAGAAGTCTGGCACGCATGGCTGAGTTTATGTTACGCTGCCTTTCCCATGACCCTCTTGTTCTCAAAATTTTGGATGACATTTATTACTGGTTGGTGACACTTCTAGACCACCGCTACAAGGAGAACTTTATATCTCATTGCTGAGGCGGACAGGTCTACGAAAATGGGGCGGTACCAGAAGGTCCTTGTTGCGGAACTATTAAAAAAATTTCCATCTGAAAACGCTGGCGGCAGAGGTCATAGTTCGTTGGACAACCAAGGAGTACACAACTCCAATCCAGCAGAGGCAGGGGAACACTGTCAAAGTTCTGGGAGAATTTTCTCAGCCCCTCCCATTGCACAAGCCCTGAGGCGCGGGGTACTCTCGCGAGGAGTGCAAAGTTTGGGAAAATGCTGAAGGAGTACCTTGCCGACCGTACCAACATCCTCTGTGATTCCTCTGTGCCTTATAATTATTGGGTATCCAAGGTGGATACGTAGAATGAGCTGGCTCTCTACGCCTTGGAGGTCCTGGCCTGCCCTGCCGCCAGCGTTTTATTAGAGCGGGTTTTTAGTGTCGCTGGTGGAATTATAACTGAAAAGCGCATCAGCCTGTCAACTGAAAATGCTGACAGGGTGACTCTTATAAAAATGAACAAGGGCTGGATTGGGCCACACTTCTCAACACCACTGAATGATAGCAGCGTAACATAAACTCAAATCCAGTGTCTTTTCACACCCACACATGGGTATACGCTTCCTGATTTTGTCTCTTTGCTCTTGTCCTCCTCCTTCTCCTCATCCTCCACCACAATATCACCAGGGTGACCGTGGTCCGTGATGCAACACCCACAAATTTTTTTAAAGGGTGTTTATGATGCCCGTTAAAATTTTTTTTATACAGTATGTTCATGTATATTTCCCAGGGGTAAATGTTTGTTCGCCCATACACTTAGTGCATGGGCATTACAAGTATAGGAGACCCGCTCCTTTCTAATGGGAACATTTTTTTATGAGGCCCTCTAAGTCTCTTCCAAGGGGCATTGGAGTGCCTTCCAATTTTTGGCAGCCCTTGCATTCACTGCATAGGCCAACACTATTGGAGACTCTCTCCTTTCTATTGGGAATTTGTCGTTACTGTGGCCCTGCTCTATGTGTCTTTAAATTCTTAGTGGGGTTTTTCCTAAATTTGGTAAGCTGCTGGATTCACTGCATACCCTATAACTCCATAGCACACCCGCTCCTTTCTAATGGGAACATGTCGTACTCGTTACTGTGGCCCTGCTCTATTTGTCTTTAAATTCTTAGTGGTGTTTTTCCTAAATTTGGTTAGCCATTGGACTCACTGCATACCCTATAACTGTATAGCATACTCTCTCCTTTCTAATGGGAATTTGTCGTTACTGTGGCCCTGCTCTATGTGTCTTTATATTCTAAGTGAGGTTTTTACAAGCCCGCTATTTAAAACCGTAGGTGTCCGTCAGACGTATCACATATAACTGCGTTAGAATTCCAGCCATTTTTTGTGAATGTGGAAAATATTGTCCTCCATTTAGAGTTTGTAGCAGTGTGTCAGTGTACACCATTTTACTGCTCCATTTGCTTGTTCACAGAATACAGAGAGATTTTTTTGATTTTATTCACATTACTGTATTGTGGAAGCAGAGAAACTTTTTTCAATGATCAGACGTGATCCCATATGACT
Source organism: Phyllobates terribilis (assembly GCF_046119375.1). Taxonomy (NCBI): domain Eukaryota; kingdom Metazoa; phylum Chordata; class Amphibia; order Anura; family Dendrobatidae; genus Phyllobates; species Phyllobates terribilis. Next base: position 79,263,659 of record NW_027362771.1, on the reverse strand, counting down.
GCCGTAATAATCCAGAAATTTTGTGGAGCGTGCCAAATATTCCACTGAATTTAAAGTCAGCCAGCTGTGTTTTTTTTAATCAATTGACACTTGGTCGCTGACAAATACTATACTATTAGGCAACTGACTGAAACCGTGGCCATCAGACATGATCCCATATGACTACCGTAATAATCCAGCAATTTTTGTGAGCATGTCAAATATTACACTCCATTTAAGGTATTGCAGTTGTGGGTTCAAACGTATTAACAGTTGGTCACTGACAAATAGCATATCTGTGAACAATGTTGTCAGAGTATTACACCACTTTTACGGACTGCCAAAAAAAGCATACAAAAAACAAGGTAAAATTGAAAAAATGTTAAGAAACATTCTTTCCAGGGTAATGACTAATAAAAACACAGTAGTATAAAAACCAGACTCACCAATGTAACCTCAATGTAATCACATTTTTCAGCTCCTGCACCTCCTCCTCCTCCTCCTGTTCATCCTCCATCTCCGAAATGACTACATCAGTCACAAGCTGGAAGCACTGCAGCACTGCCTTGGCCAAGCGGCAACAGGCTGTGCTGAAGCTAATGTGCTTAATGCTTAGGTGGCAAACCGCACACCACTGCAGAGTTGTTGAAAGCTGTAACACAGCAGGCAGAACTGTGGCTCTCACTGCTGAACATATAGTCAGGCATGGTCGTGTGTGACAATGTGTCACGCAAAGAGTGGGAAAGACTAAGTGCAACACAAAGAGAAGAGGGAAAGGGAGCCCAGACTCCACTAACGTCCCTATATTGGTTCTTCACCAGGCGCTGCACGCGTACCTCGCCCTGTCTTTCCCTGGCGTTAGGCTCAGGCTAGGGAAGGGAGGGGATGAGCACTAGTCGATCCCCACTGAACACTAGATTACAACAAGGGGGGACAAACAAGGGAAAATTGCTTAGCTTTAGTTGACTCCAGACAAATGTGCGCACGTCATCTAGCACCAGAGAGGAAGAAGTACTGCTCTTGCTCAAGCCTTCACAAAGAGTAATGAATATCGCCGGCACCTCCCTCTTGCACACAGCAGGTATTTATACACCCAGGCCAGGGTGTTAATTAGCCAGAGGAAGGTAGCCGCTGGGTCCTAGAGATACAGCTTCTAAGAAGTTGTCTGTAATGCCAAACGAAGAGGTCTCCTTCAACCAATTGCAGGGTGACTGTCTGTCACTTCTGACTCACCCGTGACACAATGGCCGGAACCTGGTGGCGGAGAAATGACAGTCGTATTAGATATGGTTTACCTGTATGCCAGTCCTTTCATCCGACCTAAAGAATATGGCTGTGGTGAAATACCACTCTCTCCAAGAAGCAGCCCTGGCTAAGAAAAGTCTGTGTTAAGGTTCCCGACACTTTATGGCTGCTTTTTTACTGTGGATTGGACGTGCTGCTTATGCATGCAATACTTGTTTATTAATAGTTATCTTTTATGTCTGGAGGGTTTATTTTTGTTAGCTATTTGTGATTACCCAGACTTGATATCACGATTCGTTATCTAGGAATATAGACCCCTAAAAAAATAACCACTGGATTTGAGTTTATGTTTGATGCTATCATGTGGTGGTGTTGAGAAGTCTGCCCCACTCCAGCCCTTGTTCATTTTAATAAGTCAGCCTGTCAGCATTTTCAGTTGACAGGCAGATGCGCCATAAGTTATACCAGTTATAATGCCCCCAGCGGAATTAAAAACTTTTTTTTGTTATAATTCTTCAACAAGAGCCTGAACTTAATATCTCCAAAAATGAACTCCTTCAGTTTCCCCCCTCTACTAACCTTCCTATAACTGACTTTTACTAAACCTACCTATATCTGACTATAGCTAACCAACCTTTCCTTTACCTGACATTTACTAACCTACCTATATCTGACTTTTACTAACCTACAGTGGTGGCACCCCTGCAATTCTGTTACATAATACTCAGTTTCTTCCTGAAAATGATTGCAATCACAAATTCTTTGGTATTATTATCTTCATTTAATTTGCTTGCAAGGAAAAAACACAAAAGAGAATGAAGCAAAAATCAAATCATTGATAATTTCACACAAAACTCCAAAAATGGGCCAGACAAAAGTATTGGCACCCTCAGCCTAATACTTGGTTGCACAACCTTTAGCCTAAATAACTGCAAACAACCACTTCCGGTAACCATCAATGAGTTTCTTACAATGCTCTGCTGGAATTGTAGACCATTCTTCTTTGGCAAACTGCTCCAGGTCCCCGATATTTGAAGGGTGCCTTCTCCAAACTGCTATTTTGAGATCTCTCCACAGGTGTTCTATGGGATTCAGGTCTGGACTCATTGCTGGCCACCTTAGAAGTCTCCAGTGTTTTCTCTCAAACCATTTTATAGTGCTTTTGGAAGTGTGTTTTGGGTCATTGTCCTGCTGGAAGACCCATCACCTCTGAGGGAAACCCAGTTTTCTCACACTGGGCCCTACATTATGCTGCAAAATTTGTTGGTAGTCTTCAGACTTCATAATGCCATGCACACGGTCAAGCAGTCCAGTGCCCGAGGCAGCAAAGCAACCCCAAAACATCAGGGAACCTCCGCCATGTTTGACTGTAGGGACCGTGTTCTTTTCTTTGAATGCCTCATTTTTTTTCCTGTACACTCTATGTTGATGCTTTTTCCCAAAAAGCTCTACTTTTGTCTCATCTGACCAGAGAACATTCTTCCAAAACGTTTTAGGCTTTCTCAGGTAAGTTTTGGCAAACTCCAGCCTGGCTTTTTTATGTCTCAGGGTAAGAAGTGGGGTCTTCCTGGGTATCCTACCATACAGTCCCTTTTCATTCAGACGCCGACGGATAGTACGGGTTGACACTGTTGTACCCTCGGACTGCAGGGCAGCTTGAACTTGTTCGGATGTTAGTCGAGGTTCTTTATCCACCATCCGCACAATCTTGGTTTAAATCTCTCGTCAATTTTTCTTTTCCGTCCACATCTAGGGAGGTTAGCCACAGTGCCATGGGCTTTAAACTTCTTGATGACACTGCGAACGGAAGACACAGGAACCTTCAGGTCTTTGGAGATGGACTTGTAGCCTTGAGATTGCTCATGCTTCCTCACAATTTGGTTTCTCAAGTCCTCAAACAGTTCTTTGGTCTTCTTTCTTTTCTCCATGCTCAATGTAATACACACAAGGACACAGGACAGAGGTTGAGTCAACTTTAATCCATGTTAACTGGCTGCAAGTGTGATTTAGTTATTGCCAACACCTGTTAGGTGCCACAGGTAAGTTACAGGTGCTGTTAATTACACGAATTAGAGAAGATTTTTCAAACAGTGCCAATACTTTTGTCCACCCCCTTTTTTAGGTTTGGTGTGGAATTATATCCAATTTGGCTTTAGGACAATTCTTTTTGTGTTTTTACATTGAAGACAAATTAAATGAAGATAATAATACCAAAGAATTTGAGATTGCAATCATTTTCAGGAAGAAACTGAGTATTATCTGACAGAATTGCAGGGGTGCCAATACTTTTGGCCACCACTGTACCTATACCTGACTTTGCAATTTCACAAGCAGACCTGGCAGATCTGGGTAGGCTTTGAGAAACCGCTGAACCACTATGTTGAGCAAATGGACCAGGCATGCTACATGAGTGAGTTTGCCTATCTTCAGAGCCACCACCAGGTACTCTGATACAGCTTTCAACAACTCTGCAATGATGTGTGGTTTGTTGCCTAAGCATACAGTCCTGCTTATTGTTATTGGCACCCACAAAGTTTAAGTACATAATCTGGAATATATCCTGAAAAAAATGAATCAAGTGATGGATTTGGAGGCTGAAGAGGGGGAGGAGGTGGTGCAGGAGCTATAGAATGTGGGGGCAACCCTGATTGACCCAGGATCCGCAATCCTCTGCGTCAGGAGGATGTATTCTGTCCCAAGGTCTCACTGGGTCCCTGCTTCCACAATATTAACCCAGTGAAATGTGTCAGTGAGATGTACCGTCCCTGGCCACATTCACTTGTCCACATGTTTGTGGTTAGGCGGTCCTTCCAACTAAGTGCACTGGGGAGGGCATGTGTAATCTTCTGGGACCCGTGCTTGTGTAAGGAGGGGATGACACCGGGAGAAATAGTGGCAGCTGGGGACCAAGTACGGAGCCATGAGATTGTGGAAAGCTTCCGCCTCCACGAGCCTAAAAGGCAACATTTCAATTGCAAGCAGTCCAGAAATGTGGCAGTTTAGTATTGCAGCCTGTGGGTGGGTGGGTGGCTGGCTGCATACTTGCACTTGAATTCCAATGACTGGGGTAGGGACAACTGAATACTGCACTAGGACAAGGACGTGGATGGTGATGGTTGCAAGTCTGCAACGACAGGTGCAGGGCGGGAGGCATCTTCGCATGCGCCATGGACAGAGGATTGGCGTGCACGCACAACAGCGGAAGAGGCAATGGTGTCACCGGCAGACACTGTTTCTGGACCTTGGCATTCGGCCCAGCTAGTATGGTGCTTTGCTGTCATGTGCCTGAGCGTGCTGGTGGTGGTCAGGCTGGTAGTTTTGGTGCTCTTGCTGATGTTGGCCTGGCAGATGTTGCAAATGGCCTTTTTGGGGTTATCTAAACAGTCTGTCACGACACAGCTGTAGGGTGACCAGGGACCAGGGGCTCATAACCTGCCCCTAACACTAGGGGGCACCCTAGCTTGCCCTATTCCCTGGGATACCTCTTAAGGTGAGGATGCTGGGGTCTCCATCCTTGCCCTAACTCCTGAGTAAGCCCTCCATCTGTTCACTCCCCCCACCCAGAGAAGGGGGTGCTACTTTGCACCATAGTACAACAACCCGACAAATAGGGATAACAGAAAAGTCCAGGCACACAAAATATTCACTCACATATAACAGAGCAAAGCACCAGGGTGTGAAGGTAGGGGAATAAACCAAAAATGGAGAAGAATAAGGAATTACCATACATACAAACCAGACTACAGTCACAAATAATTCCTTCAACTCACCTTCTCATATGAACTCCTCTCCCTCCATTTGCCATGCAGCAAAAGCTAGCTCTGACAAGGATTTGTATCAGAGCCCAGATTATAAAGGGAAAAGGAGTGGCTAACTGAGCTCAGCTGTGAACACAGGGATTTCCAACATGGTTGCTTAACCCCTGTTCTGCCGGAAGAAATAAACACACATTTAAAATTATGGAGAAGTGCTTCTACTCGGAGATGTAAATGTTTTTTCCCAGCGATATGCGCTCCTGAAGGATGATGATGGAACTTGATATTCGGATTCAAAGAATTTTTATTTCAAACTAAAATACAACCGGTTTCGACTTCTTTGAGTCTTCCTCAGGTATAACATCATGCATAATACCTGAGGAAGACTCAAAGAAGTCGAAACCGGTTGTATTTTAGTTTGAAATAAAAATTCTTTGAATCCGAATATCAAGTTCCATCATCATCCTTCAGGAGCGCATATCGCTGGGGAAAAACATTTACAAAGTGGTATTGCCTATGAAAGCTCTGTCCAGTGCTCTCATCAGCTCCCAGATTTCTGCAGCAAACTGAATGGAAAGAGGAATGGAGTGATCCACTGATTGGATTTACATGCTTTACCTCAAGATACCAAATAGGTGAGTGGATTTATACTGAGTATATACCCTTGGAATCTAACTACTACACTTAGAAGCCTGCGCTTCCTATTTTCTCTCCCTACAATCCCCTCTTGCTTCTACTCGGAGATGGAAAAGGAGCCATCCGATGCTGAGGACTTCTGGCTCCAAACTGTTGCGGTAACCCCGTGACAGTACCCCCTCGTCTACGAGGACCTCCAGAACCTCAAGACCAGGCCTATTGGGGTGAGCCGCATGAAAAGCCCGGACCAGTCTGGCCGCATGAACCTCAGATGCTGGTACCCACATCCTCTCCTCAGGACCATACTCCCTCCAATGTACCAGATACTGAAGCGACCGACGAACAAGTCAAGAATGCAAGATCTTAGCAATCTGAAACTCCAACTTACTGTTGACAATGACAGTTGATGGAGGTAGAGGTGATGGTACAGAAGATGCAACATACTTTTTTTAGGAGAGAACAATGAAAAACATTATGGATCCTAAAGGTAGGTGGTAGAGCAAGGCGAAACGCTACAGGATTGACGACAGCTATGATTTTATAAGGATCAATAAACTTGGGACCCAGTTTCCAAGATGGAACTTTCAACTTAATGTTCCTAGAGGACATCCACATCAAGTCACCCACACGCAGGTCCGTACCCACCAAATGTCTCCGATCAGCCACACTCTTATACTTGGATCCCATCTTCCTCAAATTATTATTAACCAACAGCCAAATGGTAAAAATAGAAGATGAAAACCATTCCTCCTCTGGTAATCCAGAAGGGCGATTACCAGTAAAAGAACTAAACTGAGGATGGAACCCATATGCCCCGAAAAACGGGGACTTACCAGTTGATTCCTGACAACAATTATTTATAGCGAATTCGGCTAACGACAAACAAGTAACCCCGTCCTCCTGACTTTCAGATACAAAACACCTGAGGTATGTCTCCAGATTCTGGTTAACCCGCTCCATCTGACCATTAGACTGTGGGTGAAACGGGGAAGAAAATGATAAATGGATCCCAAAACAGGTGCAAAATGCCCTCCAAAACTTGGAGACAAACTGCACCCCTCGATCAGAAACAATGTCGGTCGGGATCCCATGTAATAAGTGAGTCCAAGGTTTATTGGGAATCTCCAAGGGTTGGAGAGCCCCCAACGGACAAGTATGAGGGGTTTTAGAATGTGCACAGACACTGCAGGCAGCTACATATGCTCGGACATCCTTATGAGCACCTGACCACCAAAAATTCCGAGTAAGCAGATCTGCGGTGGCTTTATTACCAGGATGTCCAGCCAACACTGAATCGTGATGTTCACTGAGAACTCTAAGACGGAGATTTACAGGAACAAACAGTTTACCAAGTGGACAGGCAGCAGGGGCGTCCCCCTGAGCGTCATCAACCTCTCTTTCCAGATCGGAGCATATAGACACCATAACCACCCCCTTTTGAAGAATAGGTACCGGTTCACAGTTATCTCCTACCCTGGGAAAGCAATGGGATAAGGCATCTGCCTTAATGTTTTTGTTCCCCAGCCTATATGTGACAAAGAAGTTAAACCTGGTCAAAAAACAATGCCCATCTAGCCTGAGGAAGTGTTAGATGTTTTGCCGATTCCAGGTATACCAGATTCTTATGATCCATGACTACCATAACAGGGTGGACCACCCCCTCCAAAAATTGACGCCACTCCTCAAAAGCCCATTTGATAGCTAAGAGTTCCCTATTACTAATGTCATAATTTCTCTCGGCAGGTGACAGTTTTTTAGAGAAATAAGCACATGGTTGCCATTTACCAGGAGACGCCCCCTGCGACAACACAGCCCCACTCCCACCTCAGACGCCTTGACCTCCATGATAAAAGGCTGAAGGACATCAGTCTGTATAAGAATCGGCGCAGAAGAAAAACACTTTTTCAACGTATCAAATGCCTCCCTGGCAGGACTGGACCACCTGGAGAAGTCCGTCCCCTTCCTGGTCATATCTGTAAGCGGTTTGGCTACTACCAAAAAATTCTTTATGTGCTTGTGGCAGTAGATGGCGAAACCTAAAAACCTTTGTAATGCCTTCAAATTCTCCTGACAATCCCAATCCAATACTGCCCGGACTTTCGCTGGAACCATGCGAAAACCGGTGGAAGAAAACACGTATCCTAGGAACGGGATCTCTTCAGCTGAGAACATACACTTCTCAGGTTTGACATATAATTTATTGTCTCGAAGAATATGTAATACCTGCCTGACATATACCTAGTGTGACTCAAAGTCAGGAGAATAAATTAGTATGTCATCCAGGTAGATCACCACAAACCTACTTATCAGATGGCTAAAGATATAATTTATAAAGTGTTGAAAGACAGCAGGCGCGTTCATCAACCCAAAACCAAGATTCTCATAGTGTCCTTCAGGCGTATTTAACATGGTCTTCCACTCATCTCCCTTTTTAATGTGTATGAGATTATATACCCCCCTGAGGTTCATTTTAGAGAACCATTTAGCCCCGACAATTTGGTTAAAGAGGTCTGGAATGAGAGGAAGAGGATGCGGATCACGGACAGTGATCTCATTAAGCTCACGGAAATCCAGGCAAGGGCGTAACCCCCCATGTTTCTTTTTAGCAAAGAAAAACCCAGCGGCAACGGGGAAGAGGAAGGTTTGATATGACCCTTAGCAAGGCTTTCCAAGATGTAATCACTCATGGCCTGTTTCTCCAGACTAGATATATTGTAGAGTCTGCTCTTGAGCAGCTTGGCCTCAGGAACGAGATTTACGGCACAATCATAGGGACGATGGGGAGGAAGTTCTTGGCACCCCTGCTCCAAGAAAACATCCCCAAAATCTGACAGGTAACTAGGCACTGATCGGGTATCCACCCTAGCCAACTGAGTATCCAAGCAGTGTCCTTGGCAATACCCACTCCATTTTACTACCTCCTGAGTCTGCCAATCTACCACTCGATTGTGCAGAGCGAGCCAAGGGAGATCCAGTACCACGGGTGAGGGTAGACCCTCTAGCACATAACGGTCTAACACCTCGTTGTGTATGGCACCAATCTGAAGCCGCAAGCCACGGACGGCGTGAGTAAAGTACCCCTGTGTCAAGGGAGTGGAGTTGATGGCTATTATGGATATAGGTCTGGACAGGGCATATGAACTGAGACCTTGGGCCTTGACGAAACTAGAGTCGATCAAATTAAACCCTGCCCCACTGTCCAGAAAGGCTGACATCTCCACCTTAACTCCCCCCCACACGAACTACGGCTGGCAGGAAAAACTATGTCCTACCTACAGAGGTGATAAGTACACCCGGTGTAACAGGCCAGATTAACCCCCCGTCCAGAATATACCCAGGGTTAAAGTGGCCTAGGCAGATTATACCCCGGGTATATTCTGGCCTAGGCCAAACTATACCCCGGGGTATAAATTAGCCTAGGCCAGTTTATACCCTTCTGGGCCAGAATATACCCCAGGTATATTATGACCTAGGCCAAGCTATACCCCGGGGTATAAATTGGCCTAGGCCAGATTATACCCCTCCGGATCAGAATATACCCCAGCTGCTGTAGATGAGATTTTTCAGGCTTTTGAGAACCATTGAGTGATATACTCAATAACAGGGCCCCAGGCAGTGCACGGGGCCCCAGGCAGCACACGGGGGGGCAGAGACAGCACACGGTGACCCAGACAGTGCACAAGGTGGCAGAGACAGGTTTTATATGTACGCCGTGGTTGTCCAAGATCTCTTGTGCAGCCAAAGTACACAACCCTACTAAACGTAAGGTCAAAAGAGGTGGTAAGATACTTCCTTCCTGAACTTGGTAGTGGGTTGAAAGTCTTGCTTTGCTTGTATTTTTGTGTGGCAGAGTCACTGGGACAGTCATCAGGGGACTGGGGTAGTAAAGAAGTCTCTTCATCCTGGTAAATCTTAAGGTTGCTGGCATGGTAGGTGTTGCTTAGTATCTTGCCAGTCTTATTGTTCTTAAGTTTTACTCGTCCCTTGGTTAAGGATTCCACAACTAAGTAGGGTCCAACCCAATGTGGTTCCATCTTTGAACCCATGTGATGAATACGACATTGATTTATGATATAAACAATGGTGCCAGCAGTGATTTCTTTGTTGCTGTTGTATCGACGATCAAAGACACACTTTTGGTGTTCCTGAGCGGAATGGATGTTACTACTTACAGTTGAGTGGATCCTGTTATGAATGGTTGTGAGTGTATTTAGCACATCAGGGTTGGCATCATCTGAAAGAGACATGACATCCACAGTGTCATTTGCTGATGGATTGAGGTCAATAGGAAGATTAGCCTTTCGTCCATACATGACCTCAAATGGAGTGCACTTGGTTGAGGCATGCACAGATGTATGATAGGCAAACAAAACACCAGGGATGAACTGGTCCCAGTTGGTTCCTTGGTCATTGACAAGCTTGCTAGGAGATTCTTTGAGTGTTTGATTGTCATGTTCCCGCTGGCCATTTGTTTGTGGGTGGTAGGCAGATGAAATGGGGTGATCTGTTTGAAAATGATCCATCAGGTTGTCGATGATGGAGTTCACAAACTGTCTTCCCTGGTCGTTAATCAAAGTGTCCATACAGTCTAAGCGGCAAATAATGGTGTACAAAAATTTTGCTAGTGACATGGCACTCTTGTCTGGAACAACTGTTGCTTCAGTCCTCTTGGAGAAATGATCAGTGACAGCAACTATATATTTGTTGCCGTTTGATGTTTCCTGAAGAGGACCGATCATATCAATCCCAACTAAGCTCCATACTTTTCCAGGCACTGGTAAACTGTTGAGTGGTGGAGCTTCTTTGCTGATTTTGGGACTTGTGACAAAACATTTTTGACAGGCTTTGACATGTTGGTGAACATCATTCTTCATTCCCTTCCAGTAATAACGGTCAGAAATTTTGGCAAATGTTTTATCTCTGCCAAAATGGCCACCAGAAGTTGGGTTGTCGTGACAGGCCTTCAGGATATTTGGCAGTCGGCTTTTAGTGAGAACCTCCTTCTTTCCATAGTAAATAATCCCTTTCTCTGCTCGATATGGCTTATATGTTTGTCTAAACTGGGACTTGGCATTTGAACGTTTCTCTGGAGGAAGATCGTAGATCCACTGGAGGTACTTTTGTTCTGCTGCAGTGTAGAATCTCAAAAGCTGATCATACAGTTGGTCTTCCATTATTGTCAAAATTGGAAAACTTATTTTTTTATTGGAGGTGTTCCAAGTTCACTTTATATATCTTATCAGGATAGAATAGGAACTCACACTGGAGAACTTAAAGTGCATATCATAGAGAGCAGGGAGAAACATACATAACAAGTTACAACACATACCATTAACTATGCACTGATGGAACACATGCTGTAAGTCTAGTCCACCTGTTCCCATGCACTAGATTTGCTGCTGATTTTCCACAGGGAAAAAATCAGCAGCCAATCTGCATCAAAATCCGCATCCCAATGATGTGGATTTTTTGTGCAGAATGACAGCAGATTTCTCCGTGTCACGTGGAAGAAGGAAATCTGCTGCAGACCGCATCAAAATCTGACAAAAGCCGCATGAAATGGTATATGGTTTGTGTATGAGCATCTATATATACTGTAGCACTACAGCAGCAAAAACACACTAATATTCTGCCCTAGAAGAGTATAGACCATGGGTATATTATAGCCTAGGCTAAACTATACCCCAGGGTATAAATTGGCCTAGGGCACTTTAACCCCGGGTATATTCTGGGTGGGGGGGGGGGATTAATCTGGCCTGTTACACCGGGTTGCTATCCACCCCACAACCCAGGCGATCTAGTTTTCCAGCGGTTGCTTACTATGAGGACGGGAAGGACACGTACCCAAGGAATGGCCCTTTTTTCTACAAAAGAAAAACACTCCCCCCTTACGCCAGACTAATAGCAATTTCCCGGAGGAAGATGTCGCACCCACCTGCATGGGTTCCTCAGGTGACTCCACGTTGACCACCCTGGACCCCCCACACACGGGGCCGACTCCCTATGTCTCTGGCAAAGACGGCGATCAACTCAAATCGCCAGAGACATGGAGGTATCAAGGGAGTCAGGAGTCTCATACAGGACCAAAGCATTCTTCACCCTTAATGTAAGCCCCTCACAGAACAGACTACGTAGTGCGGGGTCAGTCTACATGGTATCCGTGGCCCACCTCCTGAACTTGGAGCAATATTCCTCCGACGCCCGATCTCCCTGCCGAAGTTGGTGCAATGTGACCTCGGCTAAGGAGACGCGATCGGCGCAGAGCGATTTTGAGTCAGACGGAAGAGAAAACGCCCATGCTTTTTCTCTCCCCCTAAAGGAGCGAGATAACTATTTCCACGCGCTGCTCCTCTGTGCCTTAGGAAACAGAATGTAGCCTGAAGTACAGTTTAAAGACCTCTCTGAAAACCATAAACTTGTCCTGCTCCCCAGAAAACCTGTCATGCAACGCCACCTTGGGCTCCACTACGGTTTGACTGAGAGACGAAACTCCCACACTCGCTGTATTGGGGGACTGAAAAACCACCGTGCGTAAATCCGTAACCTCCAGATAGAGCTGCTGCAATTGCCTTGTCAGAGCAGTAATAGGATCCAACATGAATCAGAAGAAACTGTTGTGGTCAGAGCTAATGTCTCTACACAGATGTCGGGTGACCAGGGACCAGGGGCTCCAACCCTGTCACTAACACTAGGGGGTGCCCTAGCTTGCCCTATTCCCTGGGATACCTCTGAAGGTGAGGATGCCGGGGCCTCCACCCTTGCCCTAACTCCTGAGTAAGCCCCCCGTCTGTTCACTCCCCCCACCCAGAGAAGGGGGCGCTAATGTGCACCGTAGTACACCAACCCGACAAACAGGGTTACACAGACAGGGGTAAATGGAAAACTCCAGGCACATGAAATAATCACTCACATATAACAGGAAAGCACTGGGGTGCGAAGGTAGGGGAATAAACCAAAAATGGAGAAGGATAAGGAATTACCATGTGTATAGTGATGAGCGAGCACTAAAATACTCGGGTACTTGTCGCTCGGGTCGAGCACATTGGAATACTCAGGTGCTCGACCCGAGCAACGAGCCCAATGTAAGTCTATGGGAAACTCGAGCATTTTTCAGGCGGCTCCCCCCGGCGGTCTGCAGAGGGCCTAAAAATTGCCCAAATCGAAGGGAACAGTGCTCAAATGGCATGGGAACAGCATGGGGAAGTATCTCTGACTCCCAGATCACTGCTGTCAACAACGTGGTCAGAGTATTACGCCACTTTTACGGACTCACAATAAAACATACAGAAACTAAACCAAAATGAATTTTCCTGGGAAATATGTTAAGGAACATCCTTTCCAGGGTAATGACTTGTATGTAAGGCAAAATAAATAACCAAAAACAAAAATACTCCTCCACACCTTGGGCTATGTTCACACATAGCGTTTTTGATGCGTTTTTGCAGAAGCTTTTCATAGCCTCATGCTGGCAGCGGCCGGGTGTCCATACTCTGTCCCCAGCCACCACTGTTTCTCCCGGTGTCGTCTCCGCCTTCCACAAGCACGGGTCCCACAACATTACCCGTGTCCTCCCCAGTGCACTTACTGGCAAGGATGGCCTAACCACAAACACGTGGACAGGTGAATGTGGCCAGGGACGGTACGGAGCCAGTCCACAGCTTTTTTTGCTGAGTTGCATTTCACCATAGCCATATTCTTTAGCTTGGTGAAAGGACTTGGGAAACCATATCTACCCAGCTGTCATTTCTCCCAGGAAGTCCTCTAAAGCTGCTTTCACTTGAAATGTGCCCCTTAAGGCTCGTGGAGGCGGAAGCTTTTCATAACCTCATGCCGGCGGCGGCCTGGTGTCCATACTCGGTCCCCAGCCGCCACTGTTTCTCCCGGTGTCGTCTCCGCCTTCCACAAGCACCGGTCCCGCAACATTACCCGTGCCCTCCCCAGTGTACTTATTGGGAAGGACCGCCTAACCACAAACACGTGGACAGGTGAATGTGGCCAGGAACGGTACGGAGCCAGTCCACAGCTTTTCTTGCTGAGAGTTGTATTTCACCACAGCCATATTCTTTAGCTTGGTGAAAAAACTGGCATAGAGGGAAACCGCATCCACTCTGGGTGTCATTTCTCCCAGGAAGTCCTCTAAAGCAGCTTTTGCAGAAGCAATGGCAGCCCATCCAACATCAACTGGCACTTCTCGTGGTGCTTTGACACACAAACATCTTTCTTTGCGCATTTAATTTCATGACTACAGAGTTGGGCAATGGCCTGATCTGCAATCCGTTTTGAGAAATAACATGCATAAGCACATCCGATCCACATTAAAAAACAGCCATAGAGTGTCCTGGAACCTTCCTCCACACTTTTCTTAGCCAGGGCTGCTTTTTGGCAGGGTTGGACGAACCCACCAGAAAACCGGAGACTCCTCCGGTGGGCCCTGGCTTCTCCTTCAGGAGAGTTCATAGTGCCAAGGTGAGGCCATGATGATGATAGAGGCCACCATCTGCTTAGTTTTCTGTTACTTGGAATGCAAGCGCAAGTATGCAGCCAGCCACCCACCCACAGGCTGCAATACTAAACTGACAGATTTCTGGGTAGCTGCTTGCACTTGAAATGTGGCCTTTTAGGCTCGTGGAGGCAGAAGCTTTTCACAACCTCATGCCTCATGCCTCGTGTCCATACTCGGTCCCCAACCGCCACTATTTCTCCCGGTGTTGTCTCCGCCTTCTACAAGCGCGGGTCCCTGAACATTACTGCTGGTACTTTTCTGTGGGAATTTGCTTGCCTCCTACCAGCCTGGAATATTTCCAGTAAACTATGGTATGACGCCATGGTATTAGCACTGTCCCCAGTACCAGTAGCGAAGCCATCCCGAATTTCCTTCTCAGGAATTTTATTTGGTAGACTGAGTGGCTGCCCAAATACATTATCTTCTCACAAAGGAGCTGAAGATAGAGTCGCAGTAGGTGCTTCTCGGCAGGGTTGGACGGTCCCACCAGAGAATCCTCTGGTGTGCCCTGGCTTCTACATCAAGAGAGTTCATGATAGCGCTAACTTTGCAGCTGCTATGGGGCTCTTGAGTGGGGGAGAAAGGTGAGCCCTCAGAATCAAATCCTCTGGTGGGCACAATGTTTTTCAATCTGAAACAGCTTCTCAGTGGGAGTTGTATTTCACCACAGCCATATTCTTTAGCTCCGTGAAAGGACTGGCATAGAGCGACACCGTATCTACTCCGGCTGTCATTTCTCCGTCACCAGGTTCCGCCCATTGTCACACACGACCATGCCTGGTTGTATGTTCAGCGGTGAGAGCCGCAGATCAAGCTGCTGTGTTAAAGCTTTCACAACTCTGCAGCGCTGGGCTGTTTGTCACCTAAGCATTAAGCACGTTATCTTCAGCACAGCCTGTTGCCGCTTGACTGATGTGGTCATTTCAGAGATGGAGGAGGAGGTGCAAGAGCTGAACAATGTGATTACATTGAGGTTACATTGGCGACTCTGTTTTTATACTAAAGAAAGATCCTACTGTTTTTTTTTTATGTTATTTTTTAAGGTAAATGCATTCACCTGGAAATGTCATTTTAACATTTTACAACCTTATTTGGCAATGCGGTGTATGACACATCATCAGACACATCCTGTTTCATTGATGATGGAGGGATTCTGAAAGACACATAGAGCAGGGCAACAGTAACGAGTACATGTTCCCATTAGAAAGGAGAGAGTCTGCTATACAGTTATAGGGTATGCAGTGAGTCCAACGGCTGACCAAATTTAGGAAAAACCCCACTAAGAAATTAATGACACATAGAGCAGGGCCACAGTAACGACAAATTCCCATTAGAAAGAAGAGAGTCTGCTATACAGTTATAGGGTATGCAGTGAGTCCAACGGCTGACCAAATTTAGGAAAAACCCCACTAACAATTTAAAGAGACATAGAGCAGGGCCACAGTAACGACAAATTCCCATTAGAAAGGAGAGAGTCTGCTATACAGTTATAGGGTATGCAGTGAGTCTAACGGCTGACCAAATTTAGGAAAAACCCCACTAAGAATTTAAAGACACATAGAGCAGGGCCACAGTAACAAGTACGACATGTTCCCATTAGAAAGGAAAGGATCTGCTTTACAGTTATAGAGTATGCAGTGAGTCCAACGGCTAACCAAATTTAGGAAAAACTCCACTAACAATTTAAAGAGACACAGAGCAGGGCCACAGTAATGACAAATTCCCATTAGAAAGGAGAGAGTCTGCTATACAGTTATAGGGTATGCAGTGAGTCTAATGGCAGACCAAATTTAGGAAAAACCCCACTAACAATTTAAAGAGACATAGAGCAGGGCCACAGTAACGACAAATTCCCATTAGAAAGGTGAGAGTCTCCCATAGTGTTGGCCTATGCAGTGAATGCAAGGGCTGCCAAAAATTTGGAGGCACTTCAATGCCCCTTGGAAGAGACGTGGAGGAGGGCCTCATAAAAAAATGTTCCCATTAGAAAGGAGCAGGCCTCCTATACTGGTAATGCCCATGCACTAAGTGTATGGGCTGACAAACATTTACTCCTGGGGGGTATACGTGAACATACTGTATAAAAAATTTTTTTTACGGGCAACATAAACACCCTTCAAAAAATTATGTGGGTGTTGCATCATGGACCACGGTCACCCTGGTGATATGGTTGTGGAGGATGAGGAGAAGGAGGAGGACAAGAGCAAATAGCCAAAATCAGGAAGCGTATACCCATGTCTGCGTGTGAAAAGGTGCGTGGGAATGCATCTCCCAAGAAAAGACACTGGATTTGAGTTTATGTTACGCTGCTATCATTTGGTGGTGTTGAGAAGTCGGGCCCAATCCAGCCCTTGTCGGGCCCAATCCAGCCCTTGTTCATTTTAATAAGAGTCAGCCTGTCAGCATTATCAGTTGACAGGCGGATGCGCTTATCAGTTATAATTCCACCAGCTGCATTAAAAACCCGCTCTGATGAAACGCTGGCGGCAGGGCAGGCCAGGACCTCCAAGGCATAGAGAGCCAGTTCATTCCACGTATCCAGCTTGGATACCCAATAATTATAAGGCACAGAGGAATCACAGAGGACGTTGGTACGGTCGGAAAGGTACTCCCTCAGCATCATCCCAAACTATGCACTCCTTTGAGAGTACCCCACGCCTCAGGGCCTTTGCGATGGGAGGGGCTGAGAAAACTCTCCCAGAACTTTGACAGTGTTCCCCTGCCTCTGCTGGACTGAAGTTGTGTCTCTCTCGCCTGTACTCCTTGTTTGTCCAACGAAGTGTTTCCTCTGCCGCCAGCGTTTTCAGATGGGAATTTTTTTAATAGTTCCGTAACAAGGGCCTTCTGGTACAGCCCCATTTTAGTAGACCTGTCCCCCTCAGGAATAAGAGATATAAAGTTCTCCTTGTAGCGTGGGTCTAGAAGTGTCACCAACCAGTAATGACTGTCACCCAAAATCTTGAGAACGCGAGGGTCATGGGAAAAGCAGTGTAACATAAACTCAGCCATGTGTGCCAGACTGCTAACAGGCAAGATTTCCATGTCCTCACCCAGAGGATGACTGACCATGCTCTCCTCCTCATCCTTCTCTCTGTCCTCAGGTCATCTACGCTGAACAGATGGTATGACAGTTGTGCAGCTAGTACCATCTATAGCACATGAAACTAGCTCCTGTTCTTCCTCCTCCTCCTCCTCCTCTTCCTCATTGTCACCCATTCCACATTGGGATGAGATGAGGCTGGGCTGTGTGTAATCACCTTGTATGGTTCCTTGCTCCATCTCATCGTGCTCCGCCTGCAATACATCCTCTTTAATCATGAGCAGAGAGCATTTCAGAAGACAGATAATTATGACGTCATTGCCGCTCACCATCTTGGTGGAGTCCTCAAAGATTTGGAGGATGGTACATATGTCTGACATCCATGTCCACTCCTGAGGTTTTATGTGTGGAGTCTGAACTGAATACCAACTTCCTTGCTGATGCTGGTACTCAACCACTGCCCTCTTCCGCTCACAAATCCTTCCCAACATCTGCAGTGTAGAGTTTCAACGCGTGGGGACATCACACACCAGTCTGTGAGCTGGAAACTGCAAACGCTGCTGTAGCACGGCAAGGGTGGCGGAAGCTGTAGCTGACTTTCTAAAATGGGGACACAAGCGGTATACTTTGACAAGCAGATCTGGCAGCTCCGGGTAGGATTTGAGAAATCGCTGAACCACGAGGTTAAGCACGTGGGCCAGGCATGGTACGTGTGTGAGCTTGCCTTGCCTCAGAGCCGCCACCAGGTTCCGGCCATTGTCACACATGACCATGCCTGGCTGTAGGTTATGCGGTGTGAGCCACAGATCTGCCTGCTCTTTCAGAGCTGTCCACAACTCTTCAACATTGTGCGGTTTGTCACCTAAGCATATTAGTTTCAACAAAGCCTGTTGCCGTTTGGCCGAGGCAGTGCTGCAGTGCTTCCAACTTGTGACTGATGTGGTCATTTTGGAGATGGAGGCTGAAGAGGAGGAGGAGGAGGAGGCTGAGGAGGATGAGGTGCAGGAGCTGCAGACTGTGGGAGCAACCCTGATTGACCTAGGGCCTGCAATCCTTGGTGTCGGAAAGACGTGTTCCGTCCCAAGGCCCGACTGGGTTCTGACTTCCACTATGTTAACCCAGTGTGCCGTCAGCGAGATATGCCGTCCCTGCCCACATGCACTTATCCACGTGTCCGTGGTAAGGTGGACTTTCCCGGTAACTGCGTTGTTGAGGGCATGGCTAATGTTTTCGGACACGTGCTTGTGTAATGCGAGGACAGCACACCGGGAGAAATAGTGGCGGCTGGGGACCGAGTACCGAGGGGCGGCCGCCGCCATCATGTTGCGGAATGCTTCCGTCTCCACGAGCCTAAAAGGCAACATTTCAAGCGCAAGCAGTCATGAAATGTGAGAATTTAGTAGTTTGGCCTGTGGGGCGTTGGCTGCATATTTGCGCTTGCGTCCCAAGGACTGTGGTATGGACAACTAAACGCTGCGCTGGGACAAGGACATAGAAGTGCTTCCTGATGCTGTTACTTGAGAATACGCAACGAAAGGTGCATGGCAGGAGGCATCTTCGCATGCACCAAGGACAGGGGATTGGCTTGCATGCACAACAGCGGAAGAAGCAATGGTATCACCTGCAGACACTGTTCCTGGACCCTGGGGTTCGGCCCACAAAGTCGGGTGCTTTGCTTCCATGTGCCTGATCATGCTGGTGGTGGTCAGGCTGGTCGTTTTGCCACCCCTGCTGATGCTGGCCTGGCAGGTGGTGCAAATGACGTTTTTGGGGCTATCGGCAGATTCTTTATAAAACAACCAGACTTGGGAAACCTAACAGATGTACTGGCAACTTCCTTCGTGTTGGTGTTACGGGGAACGGTTGCCTGCCTTCTGTCTGCGGCCACCACACTGCTTCTTCCTGCCTGTTGGGGTGCTCTGCCTCCCTCCCCCTGTGTGCTGCTGTCCTCGCTCTGCATGTCCTCCTGCCAGGTTCGGTCAGTTACTATATCATCCACCACCTCTTCTTCCACTTCCGCACCCTGGTCCTCCTCCTAACTTTCTGGCAATTGTGTCTCATCATCGTCCACCTCTTGTGACACTTTCCCACCGTCGCTTTCTTGTGACCGTGGCTGCTCAAATATTTGGGCATCGCTACACGCGATCTCCTCATGCCCCGCTTCAAGTGGACCGGGCGAAAGGCCCGAATCTATAAATGGAAAAGTGAACAGCTCTTCAGAGTGTCCAAGTGTGGGATCAGTTGTCTACGGGCACTTGGGATAATGGGAGGAAGGAGGATCAGGGTGAGGAAAATGCGATCCAGACACACGACTACTGAGACTTGACCGTGTGGAAGACAGGGTGGTGGTGGTAGCTAAGTGACTGGAAGCATTTTCTGCTATCCAACCCAGAAACTTTTGACACTGCTCTGGGTTCCATAGTGGTGTGCTGCGGTCCCCTAGGAATTGGGACAGGAAGGTCAGGCGAGAAGATGTGTACGTTTGTTTGTGGCACAATTTCAGCTTGCCCACGGCCTTGTCCTCGGCCTCTGCATGCACCATCACCATCACGTTCAGTTCCCCGTCCCTTGCCATGTGCCTTGCCCATTTTAAATGGAGGACAGTATCTTCCATGCTCACTACAAATGACTGAATTTTGAGCGAACTTATATGTGATCCGTGTGACGGAGAAAACAGAGTTTTAAATACCTGGCCTGTAGGTAAGTATTTTGAGCAGCAAACTGGTGTGAATTGCTTCACTGACGCACTGAAAGAAATTTTTAATGGAGGCCAGAAATGGCAGTATTTTCTGACAACGTATATGTGATCCGTGTGATGAAGAAAACAGAGTTTTAAATACCTGGCCTGTAGGTAACTAGTTTGAACAGCAAACTGGTGTGAATTGCTTCACTGACACACTGAAGGAAATTTTTAATGGAGGCCAGAAATGGCAGTATTTTCTGACAACGTATATGTGATCCGTGTGACGGAGAAAACAGGGTTTTAAATACCTGGCCTGTAGGTAACTAGTTTGAACAGCAAACCAGTGTCAAAAATGTCGCTGACACAGTGAAAAACAATTGGAATGGAGGCCAAAAATGGCAATATTTTCTGAAAACATATATGTGATCCGTGTGATGGAGAAAACACAGTTTTAAATAGCTGTATTTCTAGCACTGTAATATGGAAAGGACCTGGCTGTATTCTGCAGTGCCAACAAGAAAATTGCGCAGAAAAACAATGTTCTCTGGATTGCTTTTTAAGCAAATAATGAGGATTAAGATCCAAGAAAAAGCATTCCTGGCCCTTGAGACCTGGGCCTTTGTATAGAAATATCTAACTGCAGCAGAAGGCAGAATTGGAATGGAGCATCTTGTGCTATATGCACTGCAGTCTGCTATATACCCTGCCTGCCTATACAGTGGGTATGGAAAGTATTCGGACCACTTTAAATTTTTCACTCTTTGTTTCATTGCACCCATTTGGTAAATTCTAAAAAGTTGATTTTTTTTTCTCGTTAATGTACACTCTGCCCCCCATCTTGACTGGAAAAAAACAGAAATGTAGAAAATTTTGCAAATTTATTAAAAGAGAGAAACTGAAATATCACATGGTCATAAGTATTTAGACCCTTTGCTCAGATCCTCATATTAAAGTCACATGCTGTCCATTTCCTTGTGATCCTCCTTGAGATGGTTCTACTCCTTCATTGGAGTCCAGCTGTGATTAATTTAACTGATAGGACTTGATTTGGAAAGGCACACACCTGTCTATATAAGACCTCACAGCAAACAGTGCATGACAGACCAAATGTGAATCATGAGCTCAAAGGAACTGACCAAGGATCTCAGAGACAGAATTGTGGCAAGGCACAGATCTGGCCAAGGTTACAAAAGAATTTCTGCATTACTCAAGGTTCCTAAGAGCACAGTGGCTTCCATAATCCTTAAATGGAAGAAGTTTGGGACCACCAGAAGTCTTCCTAGACCTGGCCGTCCAGCCAAACTAAGCAATCCTGTGAGAAGAGCCTTGGTGAGAGAGGTAAAGAAGAATCCCAAGATCACTGTGACTGAGCTCCAGAGATGTAGTAGGGAGATGGGAGAAAGTTCCACAAAGTCAACTATCACTGCAGCCCTCCACCAGTCTGGCCTTTATGGCAGAGTGGCCCAACGAAGCCTCTCCTCAGTGCAAGACATATGAAAGCCCCCATAGAGTTTGCTCAAAAACACATGAAGGACTCACAGACTATGAAAAATAAGATTCTCTGGTCTGATGAGACAAAGATAGAACTTTTTGGTAATAATTCTAAGCGGTATGTGTGGAGAAAATCAGGCAGTGCTCATCACCTGCCCAATACAATCCCAACAGTGAAACATGGTGGTGGCAGCGTCATGCTATGGGGGTGTTTTTCAGCTGCCGGGACAGGACGACTGGTTGCAATTGAAGGAAACATGAATGCGGCCAAGTACAGAGATATCCTGGATGAAAACGTCTTCCAGAGTGCTCTGGAACTCAGATTTGGCCGAAGGTTCACCTTCCAACAAGACAATGACCCTAAGCACACATCTAAAATAACAAAGTAGTGGCTTCGGATCAACTTTGTGACCATCCTTCACTGGCTCAGCCAGAACCCTGACCTAAACCCAATTGAGCATCTCTGGAGAGACCTGAAAATGGCTGTCTACCAACGTTCACCATCCAACCTGACGGAACTAGAGAGGATCTGCAAGGAAGAATGGCAGAGGATCCCCAAATCCAGGTGTGAAAAACTTGTTGCATCATTCCCAAGAAGACTGATGGCTGTACTAGCTCAAAAGGGTGCTTCTACTCAATACTGAACAAAGGGTCTGAATACTTATGACCATGTGATATTTCAGTTTTTCTTTTTTAATAAATTTGCAAAAATTTCTACATTTCTGTTTTTTTTTTCCAGTCAAGATGGGGTGCAGTGTACATTAATGAGAAAAAAAAAATGAACTTTTTGTAATTTACCAAATGGCTACAATGAAAGAGTGAAAAATTTAAAGGGATCTGATTCCTTTCCGTACCCACTGTATACACTGCCTGCCTGATATCTCTGCAGATAGATTAGTTAGTCCTCAAAAGGACTGTTTGTTAAGATGAAAATGTGTAATGTACGTTTTTTCTCCCTACACTACCTAATACACAAGCTAATCTCTCCCTGACACAGCAGCACCTCTCCCTACTCTGCCTGATTCCGGAGTGACTGTGACAAGCACAGCGGCGCCAGGTCTGATATAGACCTGATGACGCTGTGCGGCCATCCAATCACTGTAATGCCACAACCACCAAGGCTGCGGCATTACAATGAGTGGCAGGTAGTGATGAGCGAGTATGTTTTGTTAACCTTTTCACCGAGTATGCTCGGGTGAGCACCGAGTATTTATAGCGTGCTCGGTGATATGTTTGTATCACTCCCGTGTGCATGATTTGCGACGGTTTGACAGCTTTAATACATGTGAGGAATGTGTAAGAAACAGACATTCCCCACATGTATCAAAGCTGTCAAAAAGTCGCAAATCATGCACACAGGAGTGATTCAAACATATCACCGAGCACATTATAAATACTCGGTGCTTGCCCGAGTATACTCGGCGAAAGGGTTGACAAAACATACTCTCTCATCACTAGTGGCAGGCAATTCCTGCATGTTGATTGGCACTCTAAAGAGCGCCAAACATGCAGGGAGGGGACTCGAATTCCTGCCGAGCAACCCTGGAAATACTCGGCAAGTGCCGTGCATCTCGAGCAGTGAGATGATTTGGCGAGCACCGAGCAGTAGTGAGCATGCTCACTCATCACTACATGTGTACAAATCAGACTACAGTCACAAATAATTCCCTCAACTCTCCTCATATGAACTTCTCTCCCTCCGTTAGCCATGCAGCAAAATCTAGCTCTGACAAGGATTTGTATCAGAGCCCAGATTATAAAGAGAAAAGGAGTGGCTAACCAAGCTCAGCTGTGAACACAGGGATTTTCCGCATGGCCGCTTAAAGGGAACCTGTCACCCCCCTGGGATCAGACCGCTAATATGGGCATACAGGTGATAGAAATGTGAATCTATACCTACCTGTATGGCCCATATTAGCAGTGTGATTGCTTTGTAATACCTTTTTATTAAATTAGTTCTGCCAAGCTTCACGTCTGTTGGACGCCAAGAAATGCCCGCCTACTAGCTTCGTTTCCATACTCACCCCACATCCTCTGCAAGTCACAGGGCCCTGTGCCGTGCAGTTCCCGGCCAGATCCCGCGCCTGCGCAGTTTCCCCTGTACGGACTGCGCTCTTCGCCCTGCCATCTGTATAGCCTTGTAGGGAACTTGTGCGCATGCGCCGGTGAGTCGCTCTGCCTTCCCAGCGCCTGTGCACAAGTTGTACTGGCAACTTCCGTCATGTTGATGTTCCGGGGAGCAGTTGCCCGCCTTGTGCCTGTGGCCACCACACTGCTTGTTCCTGCCTGTTGTGGTGCTATGCCTCCCTCCCTCTGTGTGCTGCTGTCCTCGCTCTGCATGTCCCCTTGCCAGGTTGGGTCAGTGACTTCATCATCCACCGCTTCATCTTCCACTTCCGCACCCTGGTCCTCCTCCTGACTTTCTGTACATTGTGTCTCATCATTATCTACCTCTTGTGACAGTAATTGCACTTTCCCACCATCACCTTTGGGTGACCATGGTTGCTCAAATTGCTAAATGCGATCTTCTGTTTCCCTGCTTGAAGCTGGCCGGCTGAGAGGCCCTAATCTATCAATGGAAAAGTGAACAGCTCTTGGGGTGACCCTGGACTCTAATCTCTCATTCAAACCACATAGCCAAGCTCTTTCCACTTCCAAGCGGATCGAATGAGAGGCCACAATCTATAAATGTAAAGATGAACAAAACAGCTCTTCGGAGTGTCCAAGTGTGGAATCAGTTGTCTCCGGGGACTTAGAGTGGTGGGAGGAAGGAGGATCAGGGTGAGGAATATGTTGACTCCAAGTAAAAACAATCTCCCTGATCCGCACATTCCTCAACCACAAATCTACAAAAAACATTAGTGCACGCCCTCATCACTATTATTATTATTATTTATTATTATTTATTATTATAGCGCCATTTATTCCATGGCGCTTTACATGTGAAAAAGGGGTATGCATAGCAAAAACTATTACAATAATCTTGAACAAAACGTGATGGCGACTGGTACAGGAGGAGCGAGGACCCTGCCCGCGAGGGCTCACAATCTACAAGGGATGGCTGAGGATACAGTAGGTGAGGTTAAGGCTAGTCATGGAGCGGTATGGTGGAGTGATGGTTAATGCAGATTGTAGGCTTTTCGGAAGAGGTGGGTCTTCAGGATCCTTTTGAAGGTTTCCACGGTCGGCGAGAGTCTGATATGTTGGGGTAGAGAGTTCTAGAGAAGGGGGGATGCACGGGAGAAATCTTGTATGCGATTGTGGGAGGAGGAGATAAGAGGGGAGTAGAGAAGGAGATCTTGTGAGGATCGGAGGTTGCGTGCGGGTATGTACCGGGAGACTAGGTCAGAGATATATGGAGGAGACAGGTTGTGAATGGCTTTGCATGCCATGGTTAGGGTTTTGAACTTGAGTCTCTGGGCAATGGGGAGCCAATGAAGGGATTGACAGAGAGGAGAGGCCAGGGAATAGCGGGGGGACAGGTGGATTAGTCGGGCAGCAGAGATTAGGATAGATTGGAGGGGTGCAAGAGTGTTGGAAGGGAGGCCACAGAGCAGGAGGTTGCAGTAGTTGAGTGGGGAGATGATGAGGGCGTGCACTAGTGTTTTTGCAGATTCATGGTTGAGGAATGTGCGAATCCGGGAGATATTTTTAAGTTGGAGTCATCAGGAAGTGGAAAGGACTTGGATATGTGGTTTGAAGGAGAGTTCAGAATCCAGGGTTACACAAAGGCAGAGAGCTTGAGGGACTAGGGAGAGAAGACAGCCATTGACATTGAATTCTGTTTTGTCCATGTTAAGTTTTAGAAATCTAGCCGAGAAGGAGGATGAAATAGCAGACAGACATTGTGGGATTTTGGTTAGTAGGGAGGAGATATCGGGTCCAGAGAGGTAGATCTGTGTGTCGTCGGCATAGAGGTGATAATGAAAACCATGAGACTCTATGAGCTGTCTCAGGCCTAAGGTGTAGATGGAGAAGAGTAGGGGTCCTGGAACTGAACCTTGGGGGACACCGACAGATAGGGGGTGAGATGAGGAGGTGGTGTGTGAATGGGAGACACTGAATGTCCGGTCTGTTAGGTATAAGGAGATCCAGGATAGTGCCAAGTCTGTGATGACGAGAGATGAGAGAGTCTGGAGTAAGAGGGAATCGTCCACTGTGTCGAAGGCAGATGACAGATCCAGAAAGAGGAGGACAGAGTAGTGTCGCTTGGATTTGGCGGTTAGTAGGTCGTTGGTGATTTTAGTCAGTGCAGTTTCAGTAGAATGGTGCGGTCGGACACCAGATTGTAGGCGGTAGAAGAGTGAGCAGGAGGAGAGGTGGGAGGACAGTTCAGAATGGACGTGTTTTTCCAGTAGTTTTGAGGCATAGGGGAGAAGTGATATGGGGCGACAGCTAGTCAGTAGTGTTGAGCGAACATGCTCAACACTGCTCGGTACTCACCCGAGCATCACGCTACTCGGGATGTTCGGCGAGCACCGAGCATTTCCGGATTACTTGGGCGGGAGCTCGGGTCTTCGCCCTGCAAGTTTGGCGCTCTTTACAGAGCCAATGAACATGCAGGGATTGCCAGCCAGTCACTGTAATGCTGCAGCCATGTTGGTTGTGGGCATTACAGTGATTGGCTAGCCGCACAGCGTCACCTCGAGTATTTAAAACGGGGCTCCGCCATCTTGGACACAGTCGCTCCGGATTAGACAGTGTAGGGACAGCACTGCTGATTTAGGGAGAGATATAAACTGCGAAATAGTTAGTGTAGGGTCTGTAAAGGCTGCCAGAACAAACAAACAGTCCTTTTCAGGACTAATATCCATCCCAGATACTAGGCAGACAGGCTGTATAGGAGACACAGTGGTTATACCAGCAAACGCTGCATTACAGTCCTGTGTGCTCCTGTTGCTGAAATTGCTGGACTTAGCACCAGGTGTCGGGGGCCAGGAAAAATCCTTTTTTTTTCATCTAAATCCTCCTTTTTTTTTCCTCCTTCACACTGTACAAATACCCGTCTTATTAACCTTTTGGTGTGTCCCCCCCCCCCAAAAAAAAAGCGTGTCTCTAATTTTTCAGACAAAAATATAACTGTTGAAAATAGTCTGGTGTAGGCTAGAGAAACAGAAGTGTTGTTTTGCACTTCCATGGTTCAAACCTCTGTATTATCCATTTTGGGCCATTTTTATCTAAAAAAAAACCCAGTTTGAGTGTGTCGCTCACTGTTCAGCCGCAAATATCTCTATTTAAAAAAGTGTGGTATACCCCAGTAAACAATAACTGTGGTTTTGCCATCCCACGGTAAAAAATCTCTATTATTCAGCTTTTGGTATTTTTTTCCGTAAAGAAAAACAGTAGTGTCTCCTGACTGTTGTGACACAAAAATATATCTGTTGAAAATAGTCTTGTGTAGGCCCGACATCCCAGTGTGGTTTCGCAGTTCCACGGGTCAAATCGCTGTACTATCCAGTTTTGGGCCTTTGGTATCTAAAAAAAAAAGCAGTTTGAGTGTGTCGCTCACTGTTCAGCCGCAAAAATGTCTATTTAAAAAAGTGTGGTATATCCCAGTAAACAATAACTGTGGTTTTGCCATCCCACGGTAAAAAATCTCTATTATTCAGGTTTTGGTAGTTTTTCCATAAAGAAAAACAGTAGTGTCTCCTGACTGTTGTGACACAAAAATATATCTGTTGAAAATAGTCTTGTGTAGGCCCGACATCCAAGTGTGGTTTCACAGTTCCACGGGTCAAATCGCTGTACTATCCAGTTTTGGGCCTTTGGTATCTAAAAAAAAAAGCAGTTTGAGTGTGTCGCTCACTGTTCAGCCGCAAATATCTCTATTTAAAAAAGTGTGGTATACCCCAGTAAACAATAACTGTGGTTTTGCCATCCCAGGGTAAAAAAAACTCTATTATTTAGCTTTTGGTAGTTTTTTCCATAAAGAAAAACAGTAGTGTCTCCTGACTGTTGTGACACAAAAATATATCTGTTGAAAATAGTCTTGTGTAGGCCCGACATCCCAGTGTGGTTTCGCAGTTCCACGGGTCAAATCGCTGTACTATCCAGTTTTGGGCCTTTTGTATCTAAAAAAAAAGCAGTTTGAGTGTGTCGCTCACTGTTCAGCCGCAAATATCTCTATTTAAAAAAGTGTGGTATACACCAGTAAACAATAACTGTGGTTTTGCCATTCCATGGTAAAAAATCTCTATTATTCAGCTTTTGGTAGTTTTTTCCGTAAAGAAAAACAGTAGTGTCTCCTGACTGTTGTGACACAAAAATATATCTGTTGAAAATAGTCTTGTGTAGGCCCGACATCCCAGTGTGGTTTCGCAGTTCCACGGGTCAAATCGCTGTACTATCCAGTTTTGGGACTTTGGTATCTAAAAAAAAAGCACTTTGAGTGTGTCGCTCACTATTCAGCCGCAAATAGCTCTATTTAAAAAAGTGTGGTATACCCAGTAAACAATAACTGTGGTTTTGCCATCCCACGGTAAAAAAATCTCTATTATTCAGGTTTTGGTAGTTTTTTCCGTAAAGAAAAACAGTAGTGTCTGCTGACTGTTGTGACACAAAAATATATCTGTTGAAAATAGTCTTGTGTAGGCCCGACATCCCAGTGTGGTTTCGCAGTTCCATGGGTCAAATCGCTGTACTATCCAGTTTTGGGCCTTTGGTATCTAAAAAAAAAGCAGTTTGAGGGTGTCGCTCACTGTTCAGCCGCAAATATCTCTATTTAAAAAAGTGTGGTATATCCCAGTAAACACTAACTGTGGTTTTGCCATCCCACGGTAAAAAATCTCTATTATTCAGGTTTTGGTAGTTTTTTCCGTAAAGAAAAACAGTAGTGTCTCCTGACTGTTGTGACACAAAAATATATCTGTTGAAAATAGTCTTGTGTAGGCCCGACATCCCAATGTGGATTCACAGTTCCACGGGTCAAATCACTGTACTATCCAGTTTTGGGCCTTTGGTATCTAAAAAAAAGCAGTTTGAGTGTGTCGCTCACTGTTCAGCCGCAAATATCTCTATTTAAAAAAGTGTGGTATACCCCAGTAAACAATAACTGTGGTTTTGCCATCCCACGGTAAAAAATCTCTATTATTCAGCTTTTGGTAGTTTTTTCCATAAAGAAAAACCGCAGTGTCTCCTGACTGTTGTGACACAAAAATATATCTGTTGAAAATAGTCTTGTGTAGGCCCGACATCCCAGTGTGGTTTCGCAGTTCCACGGGTCAAGTCGCTGTACTATCCAGTTTTGGACCTTTGGTATCTAAAAAAAAAGCAGTTTGAGTGTGTCGCTCACTGTTCAGCCGCAAATATCTCTATTTAAAAAAGTGTGGTATACCCCAGTAAACAATAACTGTGGTTTTGCCATCCCACGGTAAAAAATCTCTATTATTCAGCTTTTGGTAGTTTTTTCCGTAAAGAAAAACAGTAGTGTCTCCTGACTGTTGTGACACAAAAATATATCTGTTGAAAATAGTCTTGTGTAGGCCCGACATCCCAGGGTGTTTTCGCAGTTCCACGGGTCATATCGCTGTACTATCCAGTTTTGGGCCTTTGGTATCTAAAAAAAAAGCAGTATGATTGTGTCGCTCACTGTTCAGCCGCAAATATCTCTATTTAAAAAAGTGTGGTATACCCCAGTAAACAATAACTGTGGTTTTGCCATCCCACGGTAAAAAATCTCTATTATTCAGCTTTTGGTAGTTTTTTCCGTAAAGAAAAACAGTAGTGTCTCCTGACTGTTGTGACACAAAAATATATCTGTTGAAAATAGTCTTGTGTAGGCCCAACATCCCAGTGTGGTTTCACAGTTCCATGGGTCAAATCGCTGTACTATCCAGTTTTGGGCCTTTGGTATCTAAAAAAAAAGCAGTTTGAGTGTGTCGCTCACTGTTCAGCCGCAAATATCTCTATTTAAAAAAGTGTGGTATACCCCAGTAAACAATAACTGTGGTTTTCCTCTTCCACGGTTCTAATCTACTCTTTATTACCCTTTTTCCATTGATAGTGCAAGTGTAAGCTATTTTACTTCATTTACAATGGGCAAGATGCGTGTCAAGGGACGTGGAAGTCGACTTTCTGGTGATGGTTCGTGCAGAGGACGGGGCCGTGGCCAAGGTGAAAATGTGCCACAGCCAACAGCCACATCTTCTCGCTCCCACTTCTTGACCGAATTACTAGGGAAGCACAGAACAACACCAGTATTGAGAACTGATCAGTGTGAACAGGTTATTAATTGGATAGCAGATAATACTTCCAGTTACCTGGGCACCACCACCTCCGGTCTGTCTTCCACACTGTCAACTCTTAGTAGCCGTGAGTCTCGACCGCATACTCCTCCTCACCCTGATGCTCCTTCCTCCCACCATGCTGAGTGTTGTCAGACAGCAAGTGATCCCACACTTGGGCACTCTCAAGAGCTGTTCACTGGTCCATTTCCATATTTTGGCCCCTCGACTGATACGCTTGAAGTGGTGGAAGAGGAGATCCCATGTTGCGATGCCCAAATATTTGAACAGCCACGGCCACAGGAAGTCGACGTTGGCAATCTGTCACAAGAGGTGGACGATGACGAGACACAATTGCCAGGAAGTGAGGAGGAGGATCGTGGTGTGCAAGTGGAAGAGGAGGAGGTGGTGGATGATCTACTAACTGACCCAACGTGGAAGGAGGACATGCAGAGTGAGGCCAGCAGCACACAGGGGGAGGGAGGCAGAGTACCCCAACAGGCAGGAAGAAGCAGTGTGGTGGCCGCAGACAGAAGGCAGGCAACCGTTCCCCGTAACACCAACACGAGGGACGTTGCCAGTACAAGCGGTACGTCTTCCAGAGTCTGGAATTTTTTAAAGACTCTGCTGATAACCCCAAAAAGGCCATATGTTCCACCTGCCATGCCAGCATCAGCAGGGGTGACAAAACTACCAGCCTGACCACCACCAGCATGATCAGGCACATGGCAGCAAAGCACCCGACTTTGTTGGGCGAAACCCAGGGTCCACGACCAGTGTCAGCGTGTGTCACCACTGCTTCTTCCACTGTTGTGCGTGCAATAGAACCCCCTGTTGTGTGTGCAAGGCAATCCCCTGTCCATACTGCATGTAAAGATGCCCCCTCCTCTCAGTCTTCACTTGTTATGGCAGTTTCTCAAGAAACAGCATCAACGTCCACGTCCACGTCCCACCGCAGCGTTCAATTGTCCATATCCCAGACCTTTGAACGAAAGCGGAAATTTGCAGCTAACCCCCCACAGGCCACAGTCCTAAATTCGCACATTTCACGTCTGCTTGCGTTGCAAATGCTGCCTTTTAGGCTGGTGGAGACGGAATCCTTCCGCAATCTTATGGCGGTGGCCGTCCCTCGGTACTCGGTCCCCAGCCGACACTATTTTGCCCCGTGTGCCATCCCCGCACTACACAAGCACGTGTCCCAAAGCATCTGCCGTGCCCTCAACAACGCAGTTACTGGGAGAGTCCACCTGACAACGGACACGTGGACAAGTGCTTGTGGCCAGGGACGGTACATCTCTCTGACGGCACACTGGGTAAACATAGTGGAAGCCGGGACCCAGTCGGACCTTGGGACGGAGCACATCCTCCCCACACCGAGGATTGCGGGACCTATGTCAGTCAGAGTTGCCCCCACAGTGTACAGCTCCTGCGCATCCTCCTCCTCCTCCTCATGTTCAGCCTCCATCTCAGATATCACCACATCAGTTACAAGCTGGAAGCATTGCAGTATTGCCTCCGCCAAGCGGCAACAGGCTGTGCTGAAACTCATAAGCTTAGGTGATAAACCTCACACTGCTTGTGAGTTGTGGACAGCTGTGAAAGAGAAGGCAGATCTGTGGCTGAGACCGCTGAACCTACATCCAGGCATGGTCGTGTGTGACAATGGCCGTAACCTGGTGGCGGCTCTGAGGTGAGGTGAGATCACACACGTACCATGCCTGGCTCATGTGCTTAACCTCGTGGTTCAGCGGTTTCTTAAATCGTACCACGAGTTGCCAGATCTGCTCGTGAAAGTACGCCGCCTGTCAGCTCATTTTTGCAAGTCGGCTACAGCTTCCGCCGCCCTTGCTGTGTTGCAGCAGCGTTTGCAGCTTCCGGCACACCGACTGGTGTGTGATGTCCCCACACGTTGGAACTCTACACTCCACATGTTGCAAAGGATTTGTGAGCAGAAGAGAGCAGTTGTGGAGTACCAGCTGCAACAAGGCCGTCGATATTCAGGTCAGACTCCACACATAAGACCTCAGGAGTGGACCTGGATGTCTGACATATGTACCATCATGACAAACTTTGAGGAGGCCACCAAGATGGTGAGTGGCGATGACGCCACCATTAGTGTCAGCATCCCACTTGTCTGTCTTTTGCAACGCTCTCTGCAGAGAATTAAAGAGGAGGCATTGCAGCCAGAGTATGATGAGATGGATCAAGAAGCCGCAGCGGGCGATTACACACAGCCCAGCCTCATCTCATCCCAACGTGCATTGGGGGACAATGAGGGAGAGGAGAAGGAGGAGGAGGAGGAGGTGGAAGAACAGGAGCTGCTATCATGCGTTGTAGACTGTAGTACCTGTACAAGTGTCATACCGTCGGTTCAGCGTGTGTGGCCTGAGGACAGGATGGAGGAGGAAGAGGAGGAGGAGGAGGAGAGCATGGTCAGTCGTCATCTTGGTGAGGACACGGAAATCTGGCCCGTTACCAGTCTGGCACGCATGGCTGACTTTATGTTACGCTGCCTTACCCGTGACCCTCGCGTTGTCAAAATGTTGGGTGACAGTCATTACTGGTTGGTGACACTTGTAGACCCCCGCTACAAGGAGAACTTTCACTCTCTCATTCCTGAGGTGGAGAGGTCTACAAAAATGGGGCAATAGCAGAAGGCCCTTGCTGTAGAACTCTTAAAAAAATTCCCATCTGATCATGCTAGCGGCAGAGGTCACAGTTCGTTGCCCAACCAAGGCGTACAGGCGAGAGAGATGTAACTCCAATCCAGCAGAGGCAGGGGAACACTGTCAACGTTCTGGGACAGTTTTCTGACACCCGCCCAGCTTACAGGCCCTGAGGCGCGGGGTACTCTCACAAGGAGTGGAAAGTTTCAAAAGATGGTGAGGGAGTACCTAGCCGATCGTACCAGCATCCTCCGTGATTCCTCTGTGCCTTTTAATTATTGGGTATCCAAGCTGGACACTTGGAATGAACTCGCTCTGTACGCCTTGGAGGTCCTGGCCTGCCCTGCCGCTAGCGTGTTGTCGGAGCGTGTTTTTAGTGCCGCTGGGGGAATTATAACTGATAAGCGCACTCGCCTGTAAACTGACAATGCTGACAAGCTGACCCTTATCAAAATGAACAAGGGCTGGATTGGGCCAGACTTCTCATCACCACCAAATGACAGCAGAGTAACATAAAGTCTAATCCACTGTGTTATTTCGGGAAGTGTATTCACATGCACCGCTTCACACCCACACATGGGTATACGCTTCCTCGTTTCGGCTGTTTAATCTTCTTCTCCTTATCCTCAGCCTCCACCACCACTATACCACCAGGGTGTCAGCATTGCAAGTTCCTCCGTCTTTATTTTTGGCAGCTTTTGCTTGCAAGGCATAAGCAAATACTATGGGACACCCACTCCCCAATAATGGGACTTATGTTTGTAATATGCTGAACTGCATGGCTCTTGTAAGGGGCATTGCAAGTTGCTCAGTCCTAATTTTTGGCAGCTTTTGCTGGGAAAGCATAAGAAAATACTATGGGACACCCACTCCCCAATAATGGGACTTTTGTTTGTAATATGCTGTACTGCATGGCTCTTGTAATTGGCATTGCAAGTTGCTCCGTCCTAATTTTTGGCAGCTTTTGCTGGGAAAGCTTAAGCAAATACTATGGGACACCCACTCCCCAATAATGGGACTTATGTTTGTAATATGCTGTACTGCATGGCTCTTGTAAGGGGCATTGCAAATTGTTCCGTCCTAATTTTTGGCAGCATTTGCTGGGAAAGCATAAGCAAATACTATGGGACACCCACTCCCCAATAATGGGACTTATGTTTGTAATATGATGTACTGCATGGCTCTTGTAAGGGGCATTGCAAGTTGCTCCGTCCTAATTTTTGGCAGCTTTTGCTTAGAAAGCATAAGCAAATACTATGGGACACCCACTCCCCAATAATGGGACTTATGTTTGTAATATGCTGTACTGCATGGCTCTTGTAAGGGGCATTGCAAGTTGCTCCGTCCTAATTTTTGGCAGCTTTTGCTGGGAAAGCATAAGCAAATACTATGGGACACCCACTCCCCAATAATGGGACTTATGTTTGTAATATGCTGTACTGCATGGCTCTTGTAAGGGGCATTGCAAGTTGCTCCGTCCTAATTTTTGGCAGCTTTTGCTGGGAAAGCATAAGCAAATACTATGGGACACCCACTCCCCAATAATGGGTCTCATGTTTGTAATATGCTGTACTGCATGGCTCTTGTAAGGGGCATTGCAAGTTGCTCCGTCCTAATTTTGGGCAGCTTTTGCTTGGAAAGCATAAGCAAATACTATGGGACACCCACTCCCCAATAATGGGACTTATGCTTGTAATATGCTGTACTGCATGGCTCTTGTAAGGGGCATTGCAAGTTGCTCCGTCCTAATTTATGGCAGCTTTTGCTTCGAAAGCATAAGCAAATACTATGGGACACCCACTCCCCAATAATGGGACTTATATTTGTAATATTCTGTACTGCATGGCTCTTGTAAGGGGCATTGCAAGTTGCTCCGTCCTAATTTTTGGCAGCTTTTGCTGGGAAAGCATAAGCAAATACTATGGGACACCCACTCCCCAATAATGGGACTTATGTTTGTAATATGCTGTACTGCATGGCTCTTGTAAGGGGCATTGCAAGTTGCTCCGTCCTAATTTTTGGCAGCTTTTGCTGGGAAAGCATAAGCAAATACTATGGGACACCCACTCCCCAATAATGGGACTTATGTTTGTAATATGCTGTACTGCATGGCTCTTGTAAGGGGCATTGCAAGTTGCTCCGTCCTAATTTTTGGCAGCTTTTGCTTGGAAAGCATAAGCAAATACCATGGGACACCCACTCCCCAATAATGGGACTTATGTTTGTAATATGCTGTACTGCATGGCTCTTGTAAGGGGCATTGCAAGTTGCTCCGTCCTAATTTTTGGCAGCTTTTGCTGGGAAAGCATAAGCAAATACCATGGGACACCCACTCCCCAATAATGGGACTTATGTTTGTAATATGCTGTACTGCACGGCTCTTGTAAGGGGCATTGCAAGTTGCTCCGTCCTAATTTTTGGCAGCTTTTGCTGGGAAAGCATAAGCAAATACTATGGGACACCCACTCCCCAATAATGGGACTTATGTTTGTAATATGCTGTACTGCATGGCTCTTGTAAGGGGCATTGCAAGTTGCTCCGTCCTAATTTTTGGCAGCTTTTGCTGGGAAAGCATAAGTAAATACTATGGGACACCCACTCCCCAATAATGGGACTTATGTTTGTAATATGCTGTACTGCATGGCTCTTGTAAGGGGCATTGCAAGTTGCTCCGTCCTAATTTTTGGCAGCTTTTGCTGGGAAATCATAAGCAAATACTATGGGACACCCACTCCCCAATAATGGGACTTATGTTTGTAATATGCTGTACTGCATGGCTCTTGTAAGGGGCATTGCAAGTTGCTCCGTCCTAATTTTTGGCAGTTTTTGCTGGGAAAGCATAAGCAAATTCCATGGGACACCCACTCCCCAATAATGGGACTTATGTTTGTAATATGCTGTACTGCATGGCTCTTGTAAGGGGCATTGCAAGTTGCTCCGTCCTAATTTTTGGCAGCTTTTGCTGGGAAAGCATAAGCAAATACTATGGGACACCCACTCCCCAATAATGGGACTTATGTTTGTAATATGCTGTACTGCATGGCTCTTGTAAGGGGCATTGCAAGTTGCTCCGTCCTAATTTTTGGCAGCTTTTGCTTGGAAAGCATAAGCAAATACTATGGGACACCCACTCCCCAATAATGGGACTTATGCTTGTAATATGCTGTACTGCATGGCTCTTGTAAGGGGCATTGCAAGTTGCTCCGTCCTAATTTATGGCAGCTTTTGCTTCAAAAGCATAAGCAAATACTATGGGACACCCACTCCCCAATAATGGGACTTGTGTTTGTAATATGCTGTACTGCATGGCTCTTGTAAGGGGCATTGCAATTTGCTCCGTCCTAATTTTTGGCAGCTTTTGCTCGGAAAGCATAAGCAAATACTATGGGACACCCACTCCCCAATAATGGGACTTATTTTTGTAATATGCTGTACTGCATGGCTCTTGTAAGGGGCATTGCAAGTTGCTCCGTCCTAATTTTGGGCAGCTTTTGCTTGGAAAGCATAAGCAAATACCATGGGACACCCACTCCCCAATAATGGGACTTATGTTTGTAATATGCTGTACTGCATGGCTCTTGTAAGGGGCATTGCAAGTTGCTCCGTCCTAATTTTTGGCAGCTTTTGCTGGGAAAGCATAAGCAAATACCATGGGATACCCACTCCCCAATAATGGGACTTTTGTTTGTAATATGCTGTACTGCACGGCTCTTGTAAGGGGCATTGCAAGTTGCTCCGTCCTAATTTTTGGCAGCTTTTGCTGGGAAAGCATAAGCAAATACTATGGGACACCCACTCCCCAATAATGGGACTTATGTTTGTAATATGCTGTACTGCATGGCTCTTGTAAGGGGCATTGCAAGTTGCTCCGTCCTAATTTTTGGCAGCTTTTGCTGGGAAAGCATAAGCAAATACTATGGGACACCCACTCCCCAATAATGGGACTTATGTTTGTAATATGCTGTACTGCATGGCTCTTGTAAGGGGCATTGCAAGTTGCTCCGTCGTAATTTTGGGCAGCTTTTGCTTGGAAAGCATAAGCAAATACTATGGGACAACCACTCCCCAATAATGGGACTTATGCTTGTAATATGCTGTACTGCATGGCTCTTGTAAGGGGCATTGCAAGTTGCTCCGTCCTAATTTATGGCAGCTTTTGGTTCGAAAGCATAAGCAAATACTATGGGACACCCACTCCCCAATAATGGGTCTTATGTTTGTAATATGCTGTACTGCATGGCTCTTGTAAGGGGCATTGCAAGTTGCTCCGTCCTAATTTTTGGCAGCTTTTGCTTGGAAAGCATAAGCAAATACCATGGGACACCCACTCCCCAATAATGGGACTTATGTTTGTAATATGCTGTACTGCATGTGACGCGCCCCCTGGGCCGTGTGTACACGTGTGTGGGATACCCGGTGCCGGGTCTCTGGGGTCTGTAGTCTCCGTGGCGGTGACCCGGTCCCGTGGCTTAGGCTGGTCAAACCAGTGGCAGTCTTTCTTAGGTTTTGAGGTAAATTGTCCGACTGCGCCACCCGTGGATTGCGGTCAGGGAGTACCACCGCTGCGAGGCAGACCGCTGAGGCTGGTGTTGTGTGCGCAGCATAGAATGGGATAACTCCCCTCGGGAGGAGTATAGACTCAGGGAAATGAGTGTGGATGATGGGGGTGATGGTGCACGAGCGCAGCAGGAATGACTCAGAATCTTTGCAGTGCAGTTCAGGGTCTTTACTAGAGATGAGCGTTGTTCTACTCGAACTGTTCGCCAATCTCAAATTCGAGCTGTTTTGGGCGGTGTTCGAGCCGGTCGGCGAACACGAACAATTTGAGAAAAATTCGGCTGTTCGAGGTTATGTTCGATAACTGTTCGTGCACCAAAATCATAACTGGATTTTTTCTCAGTAATGATGAAAATTAATGTTAATACGCAGTTTGAGTGTACAGCGGGGCGGGGGGAGGGGCAGGGGATGGATCTCTGCAGGAACAATGAAGATCTCCATTTTTTTTTCTCTTTCCCGCATTTGCAGTGGGGAGGTGCAATCTGTCAGCCTATCAGCAGCGCACACACGGAGCGAAGTGCTTTTTTTCACACAAGCAAGGGCATGTGTGATTGGCAGTGTATGTCACATGTCCTTGCCCTATAAGACCAAGCCATTTTCCCCGTCGCCACCATTTTCTCACTGCTGCAGCTGCGTGTTAGACGGCACCGCTGTTGCTGTGTGCGCTATACCTTGTTAATTTCAAGCCAATTTTCGCACAAATATACAGATAGCTTGGGAGTAGGGAATAGTTGTGATTGCAGTCCTTTTAAGGACTAGGTTACAGCATTTCCTACGACTTTTATCAAGCAGGTCTGTGCTCTTAAATAGATAGATTGTGGGAGTAAAGACTAATTGTAATTGGAGTCCTTTTCAGGACTAGGTTACATCAGTTCCTATCAGTTTTTGCCAGGCAGGTCTGTGCCAGTGCTGTGCAAGTTTTTTTCACAGCATTTGGCTGAATCTAGCAAAGCTAATCCTTTTTGGCCTATTGCAGAGTGTGTTAGTCAGTGGAGTAGCCTATCTGTGTTGCAAGATATACCACCTGTGTATAGAATACCAATTTTTTTACTGCACCTAGTGAAGTAAAATCTTTTGGGCATAGCATCATTCTATTAGTCCATCTATACTGACCTCCATCAGGTTGCAAACTGAATATAATTTTTTTCTGCATCTAGCTCTGAAAAAATATTTGGGCTTCTAGCAGTGTGTGGGACTTGGTCTATTAGTCCATCTATACTGACCTCCATCAGGTTGCAAATTAAAAATAATTTTTTTCTGCATCTAGCTCTGAAAAAATATTTGGGCTTCTAGCAGTGTGTGGGACTTGGTCTATTAGTCCATCTATACTGACCTCCATCAGGTTGCAAATTAAAAATAATTTTTTTCTTCATTTATCTCTGAAAAAATATTTGGGCTTCTAGCAGCGTGTGGGACTTGTTCTATTAGTCCATCTATACTGACCTCCATCAGGTTGCAAATTAAAAATAATTTTTTTCTGCATCTAGCTCTGAAAAAATATTTGGGCTTCTAGCAGTGTGTGGGACTTGGTCTATTAGTCCATCTATACTGACCTCCATCAGGTTGCAAATTAAAAATAATTTTTTTCTTCATTTAGCTCTGAAAAAATATTTGGGCTTCTAGCAGTGTGTGGGACTTGTTCTATTAGTCCTTCTATACTGACCTCCAGCAGGTTGCAAATTGAATATAATTTTTTTCTGCATCTAGCTCTGAAAAATATTTGGGCTTCTAGCGGTGTGTGGGACTTGGTCTATTAGTCCATCTATACTGACCTCCATCAGGTTGCAAATTAAAAATAATTTTTTTCTGCATCTAGCTCTGAAAAAATATTTGGGCTTCTAGCAGTGTGTGGGACTTGGTCTATTAGTCCATCTATACTGACCTCCATCAGGTTGCAAATTAAAAATAATTTTTTTCTGCATCTAGCTCTGAAAAAATATTTGGGCTTCTAGCAGTGTGTGGGACTTGGTCTATTAGTCCATCTATACTGACCTCCATCAGGTTGCAAATTGAATAAAAAAAATTTCTGCATCTAGCTCTGAAAAAATATTTGGGCTTCTAGCGGTGTGTGGGACTTGGTCTATTAGTCCATCTATACTGACCTCCATCAGGTTGCAAATTAAAAATAATTTTTTTCTGCATCTAGCTCTGAAAAAATATTTGGGCTTCTAGCGGTGTGTGGGACTTGGTCTATTAGTCCATCTATACTGACCTCCATCAGGTTGCAAATTAAAAATAATTTTTTTCTGCATCTAGCTCTGAAAAAATATTTGGGCTTCTAGCAGTGTGTGGGACTTGGTCTATTAGTCCATCTATACTGACCTCCATCAGGTTGCAAATTGAATAAAAAAATTTTCTGCATCTAGCTCTGAAAAAATATTTGGGCTTCTAGCGGTGTGTGGGACTTGGTTTATTAGTCCATCTATACTGACCTCCATCAGGTTGCAAATTCAAAATAATTTTTTTCTGCATCTAACCCAGCCAATAGTTTTGGCCTAATACCACAGTTTGGCCACTCAGCTCTGCTCGGTTACCATCCATTGTTTTTTTGTGCAAACAACTCCAGAGTTGTGAATTAGTTAACCACCAAAATGAGTGGAAAAAGGCCTGCTGCTGGTGGAAAGGGGAATAGGCATGTTGGGAAGGGGAAAAAAGGTTGTGTCCGTGGGGTAGGTGCAGAAGAAAGACCATCTTCCAGCCAAACTAAAATGTCTACTTCTTTTAGCGGACAATGTGATAAGATCCCTTTCTTACGGCCACGCCAATCGCTACAAATTCCAGATGAGGCACAAAAACAGCAGGTGCTTCAACGGATATCAAGTGCTCCTTTAAGTGGGCTCTCCTCCACATCAACTTCAACATCACAAATACTCCAGTCCTCAAAGGTGTCACCCAAATCGCACTTGCTTCCTCAC
The DNA here is from genome assembly GCF_046119375.1 of Phyllobates terribilis. NCBI lineage: Eukaryota > Metazoa > Chordata > Amphibia > Anura > Dendrobatidae > Phyllobates > Phyllobates terribilis. Next base: position 79,223,967 of record NW_027362771.1, on the reverse strand, counting down.
AGCTCCCAAATCTCCAGCTGCCCGTCTGAGTATGAGGTAGAACAGATGGTTGAGTCTGCAGATCTGTTTATGTGGCACCCCAGGGGTCTGGTTTTCCACAGTAATGTAATGTTATGTCTGAGAGCAGGTGGGAGGTCCTTTGGTCAGGGATCCTGTGCATGCCACACCTCCTGCCCAGTCTTGGGAGGGGAAGAACTTTCCCTGTATAAACCCGGGGCTGAGGCAGGGTGAGTCAGACAAGGAGAGTGGAGACAAGAAGCAGCATAGGAAACAGCAGAGTTACAAGGAGTCAGGGGCTGGCAGCTGCAGAGTTCGCCCTGACTAAGAAGCTTCTTTACCGGACCCGGAGTCCGAGGCTGTGGGGACTAACTCCTACCCAGCAGCAGAATCCGTCAGGCAGGGGATTTCAGGTCCTCTGGCCCAGAAGCCCGAAGGCACGGTCACACGCGTGGGACCAGCACCGCCATCGTGGAGCGGAAGCCATTAGAAGGCCCCGAGTCACCGGCCATACGGGTGAGCACCACACGGTACACTCAGGGACGTGGGCTACTTACATCAGCTTCTAGCAAGGTAGCCAGAAGAGTACAGTCAGTTTGGGAGGCCTACAACTACGCCTGGCCAGGGGAGATCCCATCTGCTCAAAGACTGACCAGGCCCCGTTTGCTAGCAAGTACTCCGGGAGGGTCTGTCGTGTTACCAGTAAAGACCCTGAACTACACCGTACCGTCTCTGAGTGGTTCCTGCTACCCCCATCATCCACGTCGGCTGCCCTGAGGCCATACCCCTCCCGTTGGGGGTTATACTATCACGCTGCACAATCCTACCACCGGCCTCAGCGGTCTGCCCTGCAGCAGCAGCTCCCTGGCTGCACTCAACGGGTGGCGTAGTCCTCAACTATTTACTACTAATAGACTGCCGTCTAGTTTGACTCCCTGGGCACGGACCGGGTCACCGCCACGAGACTACAACCCTCCACTGATCCGGCTCCGGGTAGGCTCCCGCGTGCGCAACGCAGCGCGACACAGGCCCAGGGGCGCGTCAACTTTGGCGTAGTCGGCAGGATCTCGTGCCCGCAACCACCGGGTACTGCGTGCCTGAAAAGCAAAGACTGTTCAAACTTACCAGTGGTGAAGATTCCCGTTATCCGTGGAGGTTTCCCGCCATCCGGCGCCATCTTCTACCTTCTTCCCGCCATCGGTGAAGTTTCCCGCCATCCGGCGCCATCTTCGGCCTTCTTCCCGCCATCCGTGGAGTTTTCCCGCCGTTGGACGCCATCTTGGGGACGCCGCGCGGGAAGAAGAGGGGCGTGGACTCTGAAAGCGCGCGAGAACTGAAGCCCCGCCTCACGTCCGGACGTTGCGTAAGGTCCTGGAAGGAGCCCAGCAGACGCCGACGTCACAGGAGCGCGACGGAAGGTCCTCAACCCTGACGATCCACTGCGGAGCCGCGGCCTACGGAAGAGGATCATCGCAAGGTAGGGGGGAGGAAGATGTCGGATACGGAGGAGAGCTTCACTGCCCCAACCCCCGCCAGCGCTACCGCTGCTGCAGTTATGCCCTTCACCATGCCCTATATCCCGGGAGCAGCCTGGCTACCCCAGTACTCAGGGGAGTCACATACCCTGCATGACTTTAGAGAAAAGCTGGATAGCCTCTTCCAGGTGTACCCCCTCACAGAAGAGCAAAAAGTGAGCATCCTGGTGGCCCAACTAACCGGGGCAGCCAAAAGGGAAGTAAAATCCTGGCCACCTGGGAGGAAGACTGTCGCAGGGATACTAACCCGGCTGAAGGACACCTTTGATACCCGCACCTCAGCCGAGATTAAGCTTAGATTCTACGGGTGCAAGCAGCGAGCGCATGAGAGTATAAGGGACTATGCACTAAACCTACAAGAGGCCCTGAGGGCCATTAAGCAGACCGACCCTGATGGGGTGGGAAACGAGGACAGGCTGTTGACTGAACAATTTATAGAGGGTTTATATTGCAATGCCCACCGAACCCAGTTGCGGGCAATGGCCTTACAGGATCCCCATCTGGACTTTGCACAGTTCAAGGACAGAGCCATCCGGGTGCTCAGAGAACCGGCACCAGGTGGCGTTGTGACCCACAGACGCCCCACTACCACTTACTACCAGGAGGCGGCGCCCTTGTCAGCAGGGCCTGTGGGAGCTGATGCGCAGGCTCTGGACAATGACCCGGCTCCAGACCTACACCATCAGGTCCAAGAGCTAGCTAAGAGCGTTGCTGCGCTAACCCGAACTGTGCAGTCTTTACAGGTTTCCACCCCAGGGAAGATCCAGCTGGCATCCGGACCGGAGGACATCCCGTGGCGTCGACCAAGGAGGACCCCACCGGCCAGAGGAAGACCCAGTGACCGATACAGTGAGGACGGACAACCCATCTGCCGCCGCTGCAATCAACCCGGACATATGGCAAGGTACTGTTCTTTAAACGGGCACAACCTGGGGTAGAGGGCCAACCCCCAGGAAAAAGATCACCAGGCCCATCGAACTGGCGCGACAGATATGTGGGAGGACGTCCAGTCTTGCCTGTGGTACTGGATGGCATTCCCATGAGTGCCCTACTGGACACCGGGTCACAGGTCACCACCATCCCGTACGTGCTCTTCAAGCAGTACTGGAATGACTCGGATATTACCCGCTACCCCGACGACGACTTGAGTATCATCGCCAGCAATGGTCAGCCCGTGCCACAGATCGGATTTAAAGAGGTGACCATCAAAATTGGTAGAGTCGAACTGGCCGCACAGGGACTGATCATTGTAGATATTGATAAACATGAGAGTCACCCAAAAATAACTCTGGGAACTAATGTAATTGAAAATTGTCTTGCAGAGGTGATTTTCCTTTTACAGCAGGTTGCCAAGAATGCCAGCTCCGGCGAGCAGCGGGTGCTCCAGAAAGAGATCCGGGCACTGATGCAACGGCAACAAGTGGAACTCTCCGGCGGTGAGATTGGTAGCGTAAGAATGTGTGACCCTTTTCCTATTGCCATGCCCCCAAAAAGTGAAATGATGATTTGGTGCCGGGCAGCTATTGGTCTGAGAGGTAGAGATTACCAGGCAATGGTAGAACCAGTTTACTCAGACAGTAGGCCCACCATTTTGACAGCACGGGGGGTAGTCAATGTACGCCATGGGAGGGTGCCCGTTCGCATAATAAATATCGGGGAGAGGGAAGTGTACCTGCCCCGGTATGCCACGCTAGCCAAATTATATATCACTAATCAAAATTCTATACAATCTGTGGAACCCTTGCCTCCATCTCACCCGGAGGAAGGTAACGGCTCTAAGAAAGACATGGAGGACTGGTGTCAGCAACTACATCTGGGTACTGACTCCACTCCCTCACATCAGAAACAAGGAGTCTATCGGGTGGTTCAAGAGTATGAGAGAGTGTTTAGTAAACACCCGTTAGACTTCGGGCGAGTCAAGGGGGTAGAACATCGCATCCCCACGGGAGATCATCCTCCCATAAAAGAGAGGTATCGACCCGTACCCCCTGCACATTACCAACACGCCAAGGGGATGCTTAGAGACATGAAGGAGGCTGGGGTAATCCGGGATAGTTGTAGCCCCTGGGCAGCCCCATTAGTTTTAGTCAAAAAGAAAGACAACACCATGAGGATGTGTGTAGATTACCGGAAAATCAACCGTATCACACACAAGGATGCGTACCCCTTACCAAGGATAGAGGAGTCATTGGCTGCTTTAAGATCTGCTAACTTCTTCTCTACCTTGGATCTCACTAGCGGGTACTGGCAGGTTCCTGTAGCAGAGGCAGACCGGGAGAAGACCGCATTCACCACCCCGATGGGACTTAGCGAGTTCACCTGCATGCCGTTCGGACTCTGCAACGCACCAGGAACCTTCCAACGCCTAATGGAGTGTTGTCTGGGCCACAGAAACTTCGAGACGGTCCTGTTGTACCTGGACGATGTCATCGTATATTCCAAGACGTATGAGGACCACCTGAAACACCTGGCGGAAGTGTTCGAGGCTCTGGCGAGTTACGGCCTAAAGGTGAAACCCTCCAAGTGTCACCTCCTGAAACCAAAGGTGCAGTACCTGGGACACGTAGTGAGCGCTGACGGAGTGGCTCCCGACCCTGATAAAATCACCGCAATTAAGGAATGGCCTAGCCCCTCCAGCGTAAAAGAAGTGCGGCAGTTCCTCGGGTTGGTAGGCTACTACCGAAGGTTTATTCCCGGTTTCACCAAAAAGGCAGCACCTATGCAGGACCTCCTGATAGGCCAGTCCCGGAAGGCCAAGAACCAGAAGCCGCCCTTCAAATGGGAAGAGCTGGAAGAAGAGTCCTTCCGCCAGCTGAAGATGGCCCTCACGGGGGACGAAATCCTGGCGTACCCGGATTATAGCCAGCCCTTTATCCTCTACACCGACGCCAGTAACATCGGGCTAGGAGCCGTACTGTCCCAGATCCAGCAGGGGAAGGAACGAGTAATCGCCTACGCCAGCCGAAAACTGCGACCCACCGAAAGGAACCCCGAGAATTACAGCTCATTTAAGTTAGAGTTCCTGGCCGTAGTATGGGCAATCACTGAGCGCTTTAAGCATTACCTCGCTTCTTCCCGGTTCACCGTGTACACGGATAACAACCCGCTGACACACCTGGACACGGCAAGACTCGGTGCCCTGGAGCAGAGGTGGATGGCCCGTCTGTCCAACTACGAGTTCACAATTAAATACCGGGCAGGACGCTCCAATACCAACGCGGACGCCCTGTCCAGGATGCCCAACCTGCCGGACGGAGGAGAAGATCCGGAGGGACTGGAAGAAGTTGAACTCCCTGCGTTCCACCGTCATGGGACTATTCAGTATTCCCACCGGGTAAGGAGTAAGCAGGCTGCTACGTTGAACCCCTTACCCCACTTCAACTGGGCGGAAACGCAAGACAGCGACCCTGCCGTCCGACTGGTGAAGGAGATGCTGACTCGGCCGGAGGCTCGCCTTGAACCAGACGCTCCGGAGGAAGCCAAACAACTATGGGCAGAGAAGAGTCGACTGTTCCTTTACAAAGGGAAGTTGTGCCGCAGAATGGTTAACTCCCGGACGCATGAATAACTCTGGCAAGTAGTGGTGCCACGAAGAGACGCAGCCATGGTGATGGAGGCATACCATGACGGAGCTGGACACTTTGGGTGGAAAAAGCTGGAGTTTCTGCTGCGCGAGCGGTTCCACTGGGTAGGCATGAGGGGAACCATCGAGAAGTGGTGCAGAGATTGTGGCCCGTGCAACCTGAGAAGGAAGGACCGAGCCAGTCAGAAGACTCCCCTGCAGTCCATCGTCACCCGGCAACCGTTGGAACTGGTAGCCTTGGATCATGTAAAACTGACCCCAAGCAGAAGTGGCTACGTCTACGCGTTAACCATCGTGGATCATTACTCCCGGTTCTTGGTTGTCGTCCCCGTCAAGGACTTAACGGCTCAAACAGCAGCTAGAGCCTTCCAGCAGCACTTCTGCCGTCCACACGGGTACCCGGACCAAGTGCTGACGGACCAGGGACCTGCCTTTGAAGCGGAGGTCTTTCAGGAATTCTGCAATCTGTATGGCTGCCGGAAGATAAGGACGACACCCTACCATCCGCAGACTAATGGACTTTGTGAAAAAATGAACCAGGTGGTAATGGATCTTCTAAAAACGTTGCCCCTGGAAGAACGCAGTCTGTGGCCTGAAAAGTTGCCCGATCTGGTGGACCTATACAACCACATCCCGGTAGGTTCCACCAACTGTACCCCGGCTTACCTAATGAGGGCAAGACCTGGTAAGTTACCTGTTGACCTGGAAATGGGAGTCCTGACCCCCGAGGACACTTCACCAGAAACAGACTGGGACACAGAGAGGCAGCAGCAGTACCGGAGAGTACAGGAGAGCGTGGAGCGAAGTCTCTGTCAGGCTAGGGAAAGACAAGAGAAGACTTACAACCAGTATGCTCCCGCTGTTCCCCTGGTACCCGGAGAGCAGGTCTTGAAGAGGAAAAGACGGCTCCACAAGTTGGATGACCAGTGGGAGAAGGACCCGTACACCGTACTGCCCTCAAGCCACGAGAACCCGAAGGTCTGTACCATCAGTAAAGACGGAGGGGAAACCACAGCCATTGTATCCCGGGACCACCTGAAGAAGTGTCCCGAACAACTGAGGAACCCTGAAGAGGAACAAGAAGACCATCGACCCGTGGGAGAAAGGGAAGATATGGTTAGTACCGTGCTCGGGGACTTCCCTCGGTCTTGGACTCAAGTCAATGGTGCAGTTGTGGTACCCGTACTCACCTTCCTCCAACCATCATCCCAAGAACCTACGGAGCAACGGGTAGAGCTGGAAGAACAGCCGGTCCAGGAGGCAGAAGACTCCACACGAGTAGAACAGGAGAATCAACCCTCTGCTTATAGTGAGCCTGCCGTACCCCTAGTGAGACAAAGAGCCGGTAGACAGCTGCCCAGTTTACCCTTGACAGCTCCTACACCCTGTAGTTCAGGGCCAGACAGTCAGCTCCGTAGGTCCACTAGGGCCACTAGAGGCCAGTTACCCGCACGCTGGAGAATTTGAAGTGTAAAAATAGTTTTATTTATGTTTATCTGTGTATTGTTGCTTGTGTATAATTTTGTGTTTCCAGTTGTTTTTAGGAAACCTTGGTGGATTTACCGGGAATCCTTGTATATAGTTGGAGCGTAACCCAGGATGGACTAGAGACTGTTAAGGACTCGGGGTAGGACAGACCCCTACCTGGTTACGTCTCCCTGTGTTGGTGAAATGGACACCTTGCTTCTTTCAGAGACTGCACCCGGTTGCGGACACGCCGTAACCATCTTTATATGTTTTCTTATTGTATTATTAATGTTTTTTTGCCTTGTTATGTTTTTCTAAATGTGTTTAGTCCCGGAGTACTAAATTTCACTAGGGGGGAATGTGGCACCCCAGGGGTCTGGTTTTCCACAGTAATGTAATGTTATGTCTGAGAGCAGGTGGGAGGTCCTTTGGTCAGGGATCCTGTGCATGCCACAACTCCTGCCCAGTCTTGGGAGGGGAAGAACTTTCCCTGTATAAACCCGGGGCTGAGGCAGGGTGAGTCAGACAAGGAGAGTGGAGACAAGAAGCAGCATAGGAAACAGCAGAGTTACAAGGAGTCAGGGGCTGGCAGCTGCAGAGTTCGCCCTGACTAAGAAGATTCTTTACCGGACCCGGAGTCCGAGGCTGTGGGGACTAACTCCTACCCAGCAGCAGAATCCATCAGGCAGGGGATTTCAGGTCCTCTGGCCCAGAAGTCCGAAGGCACGGTCACACGCGTGGGACCAGCACCGCCATCGTGGAGCGGAAGCCATTAGAAGGCCCCGAGTCACCGGCCATACGGGTGAGCACCACACGGTACACTCAGGGACGTGGGCTACTTACATCAGCTTCTAGCAAGGTAGCCAGAAGAGTACAGTCAGTTTGGGAGGCCTACAACTACGCCTGGCCAGGGGAGATCCCATCTGCTCAAAGACTGACCAGGCCCCGTTTGCTAGCAAGTACTCCGGGAGGGTCTGTCGTGTTACCAGTAAAGACCCTGAACTACACCGTACCGTCTCTGAGTGGTTCCTGCTACCCCCATCATTCACGTCGGCTGCCCTGAGGCCATACCCCTCCCGTTGGGGGTTATACTATCACGCTGCACAATCCTACCACCGGCCTCAGCGGTCTGCCCTGCAGCAGCAGCTCCCTGGCTGCACTCAACGGGTGGCGTAGTCCTCAACTATTTACTACTAATAGACTGCCGTCTAGTTTGACTCCCTGGGCACGGACCGGGTCACCGCCACGAGACTACAACCCTCCACTGATCCGGCTCCGGGTAGGCTCCCGCGTGCGCAACGCAGCGCGACACAGGCCCAGGGGCGCGTCATTTACTCATACTATAGCCTGGGAATCAGAGGTCGACTCCAGCGCTTCTGTGAATCCAGACGAGGAAATGATCTGCACTGATGCCCAGAATCTTTATGAGTCGGATCCAGGACCAGACGCAGAAGGTTCTGACCATAATGTAGACCCTCATTCCCAAACTGTAACTCCTGTTGGTGGAGACAATGAGGAAGACGATGATAAGACTCAAATACCTGATTGGAGCGACAACTTTAGTTTTTTGTCAGGGCAGGAACAGGTTGGCTCTGAGGACGACGGGTGTGATAACGCACAGGGTGATGATGATGAGGTCGGAGATCCCACTTACTGTCAACCCACAGTCAGCCAAGAGATGAGGTCAGCAGAGGAGGTGGAGGAAGATGCTAGTGACGACGAGGTCAGGTTGCGCCTTCCTGGACAGAGACGTAGTACTGGAAGCACGTCAACAACTGCATCCTCAAACACAACTCTGCCTCTCACCACAAGTCGTGGTGGCTCTTCAGGTCGCATGGGTGCTAAGCCTTGCATAGCCTGGGCATTTTTTCAGATCGATAAAGATGACCCAACTCGTGTTATCTGTAACATTTGTCAGCAAAAGCTAAGTAGAGGCCAAAAAATACATAGTTTGAGTACTTCATGCATGAACCGGCACATGGACATGAAGCATAAGTTGCAGTGGGAAGCTCAGTGTGCTACAATGCGGCCTAGCCGGCCGGGCCAACCACCGTCTGCCATATCTTGTGCATCCGCGGCCTCTTCATCCTCTGTGACTGGGGGGACAGCAGTCACACCTGTTTTGGGGCGCAGACCTGCCACCTCTTTACCCGCAACAGCCAGCGTGATTGGCAGGTCATCATTTTCTTTGGAGGTGGTAACACCAGCTGGTCTTGAGCGCTGTCCGACATCGATAGCACCACCTTTGGATCAAGGCAACCTAACATGTCCGCCTGCATCTTCCTCACAGACCGGCAGTTTGCCGGGGACACCCTTATCAACCCCGTCTAAGCACAATAGCCAGCCCTCGGTCCCTCAGATGTGGACAAGTAAAAGACCATTTCCTCCTAGCCATGAGAAAGCTAAGAGGTTGAATTTCACCATCTGCAAGCTCTTGGCTACAGAAATGCTGCCTTTCCGCCTGGTGGACACAGAGGATTTTCGAGACCTTATGTCCGTCGCAGTGCCCCAGTACCAGATGCCCAGTCGGCACTACTTCTCAAAGAAAGGTGTGCCTGCGCTCCACCAGCATGTCGCACACAACATCACCGCTTCTTTGAGAAACTCTGTGTGTGACAGGGTGCATTTCACCACAGACACTTGGACGAGTAGGCATGGACAGGGGCGTTACATGTCGCTGACTGGGCACTGGGTAACTATGGTGACAGCAGGACAAGGGGCTGCTGTCCAAGTCTTGCCGTCCCCACGAGTTGTGCGTCAATCCTCTTTATGTCAAAGTTTCTCCACTGCTTCTGCCTCCTCAACCTCCTCTCGGTCTTCCACCTGCACCCAAAGCCTGTCTGGTCATGCCACAAGCTTTCTAACTGCGCAGAAGGGATCCTGCACACCTCCTTACTATGCTGGCAGTAAGGCTCAACGTCATCAGGCGGTTTTTACATTGAAATGTCTGGGAAATGTGAGTCACACAGCTGAGGAGTTGTGGTCAGCTCTGGAGAACCAATTTCATGAATGGTTGTCTCCACTGGACCTGAAACCAGGGAAGGCCGTGTGCGACAATGCTGCAAACCTGGGTGCGGCCCTTCGCCGGGGCAATGTCACACACGTGCCTTGTATGGCTCACGTGTTGAACCTGGTTGTCCAGCAATTTTTAGCCCACTATCCCAGACTAGATGGCCTTCTGCAGAGGGCACGGTCGCTGTGTGCTCACTTCCGCCATTCGCATCACGCAGCTCAGCGACTTACATCTCTACAGAAGTCGTTGGGCCTGCCACTTCACCGGCTAAAATGCGATGTGCCTACCCGGTGGAATTCAACTCTGCACATGTTGCAGCGACTGTGGCAGCACCGACAAGCCCTGGTGCAATACGTTCTGACGTATAGCCTGGGCCAACGAGATTCAGAGGTGGGGCAAATCACGCTGGAGGAGTGGTCTCAGATCAGGGACCTATGCACCCTTCTGCACAGTTTTGAAATGGCGACGAAGATGTTTAGTGCTGACGATGCCATTATCAGCATGACTATTCCGGTGATTTACATGCTGGAGCACATGTTAAACAGAATTCGGAGTCAGGTGGTGGCACAAGAGGAGGTGGAGGAAGTAGAGGAGGAGGAGTTGTATGCGGAAGGGCTAACATCTGCAAGGTCCAGACGGTCGGCAGCACCAAGGCGGCAGGCATGTGAGGGTGGGGGAGATGATTTTACCAGGGCGCATGGTAGCAGCCAAACTAGTGAGGAAGGTGCAGGAGCCCAGGAAGAAGTGGAGGACGAACTGATGGAAGACTCATCAGATGAGGGAGACCTTGATCACATTTCTGTTGTGCGAGGTTGGGGGGAGAGGACAGAGGAAGGAAGCATGATGGTTACCTCGCCACCAACACAACAGGGACTTGGTGCTCCTGGATGCGCAACACACATGAGTGCCTTCTTGCTGCACTACCTGCAACATGACCCTCGAATTGTGAGAATTAGAAATAATCCTGACTACTGGGTTGCCACACTGTTAGATCCCCGGTACAAAAGTAAATTTGCAGAAATTATTCCTGCCATAGAAAGGGATGCACGCATGCAGGAGTATCAGCAGAGACTGTTGCAGAATCTTACATGTGCTTTTCCACAAAATACCAGTGGTGCACGTAGTGAATCTCACAGTTCCAACTTGCCAACCGTGGGACCGTCAAGTGTTCAGCACTCAAACCGTAACAGAACCACAGTATCTGCTGGTAACATCAATTTTGCGGAATCATTTCACCACTTTTTTAGCCCATCCTTTGCAAGGCCACAGGAGACAAGAAGTCTGACACATAGTCAACGCCTAGAGACGATGGTACAGGAGTATCTCCAAGTAAACATTGAAGCCACGACTGTGTCACTGGACCCTTGCTCTTTTTGGGCTTCCAATCTGGATAAATGGCCGGAGCTAGCCACTTACGCCTTGGAGATCTTGTCATGCCCCGCAGCCAGCGTTCTGTCTGAATGTGTGTTCAGCGCTGCTGGTGGTGTGCTGACAGATAAGCGCACGCGGCTCTCCACTGATAATGTAGACAGACTCACGTTCATAAAGATGAACAAATCATGGATCCGAAACGACTTTTCTACCCCTGTGTCATCCTGGGGAGAGTAAAAGCTTGATGATTGGTTAAAATCACCCTACCAACCGTTTTAAGCTTTCAAATTACTAATCATGTTTATCTGTATCTTGACTGGAAAATAATTTGGGCTTTGTAGCAGTGTGCAGCACTGATCCTATTAGGCCATCTATAATAAGCTTCACCAGATTTAAAATTAAAAATAATTTTTAGCTGCATCTAGCCCGGAAAATAATTTTGGGGCTCCGAGATGCGCAAGACACATAAGTGCCTTCTTGCTGCACTACCTGCAGCATGACCCTCATATTGTCAGAATTCGAAGTAATCATGACTACTGGGTTGCCACACTCTTAGATCCCCCAAACTTTTCGATCAACCTTTTCATTTTAATAAAGACCAAAAAAATGGTCATTTTTGAAATTATAAGCAATAGCAGGTTGTTAGAAACTGAAATCAAACAGTTTTCAACTCAAAACTTTATTCTAGGTGATGTTACATTTTCACATAGGACCCCTTGTTCGAAAGGAGCTTCTGAACTCTCTCGTCCATTGAATTTGTCAGGTTTTGGATGGTTTCTGCTTCAATTGTTTTGCATGAGGACAGAATACCCTCCCAGAGCTGTTGCTTAGATGTGAACTGCCTCCCGCCATCATAGACACTCCTTTTAATGATGCTCCAAAGGTTCTGAATGGGGTAGAGGTCAGGGGAGCATGGGGGTCACACCATAAGTTTGTCCCCTTTTATGCCCATATCAGCCAGAGATGCAGATGTTTTATGTGCAGCATGAGATGGTGCATTATCATGCAGAAAAATGATCTTGCTGTGAAATACACGGTTCTTCTTCTTGAACCATGGCAGGAAGTGCTGTTTGAGAAAATCCACATACATTATGGAGTTCATCTTTAGCGCCTTCAGGGATCCTAAAGGGGCCGACAATCTCTCTCCCCATGATTCCAGCCCAAAACATTACTCCACCTCCTCCTTGTTGGCGCTGTAGCCGTGTTTGCGTGGGGTGTCCATCAACCAGCCATCCTCCACTCCATTCATCTGGACCATCGAGCGCTGCACGGCACTCATGCGTGAACAAAACAGTTTTGAAATCAGTCTTCATGTAATGTTTGGCCCACTGGAGCCGTTTCTGCTTGTGTGAAGTGGATAGAGGAGGTCGACAGGATGGCGTATGCACAGCTGCAAACCTCTGAAGGACCCTGCATCTTGTTGTTCGGGGGACGTTGGAGGCACAAGCAGCTTCAAAAACTTGTCTGCTGCTATGACAAGGCTTTTTTGCCGCTGCTCTTTCAACCTGACGTAATTGCCTGTAGGAAAGAGTCCTCAATTTGCCCTTATCAGCACGCACACGTGTGTACTGTGAATCAGCTACATACTTCTTGATTGCCAAGACACTTCATCCTGATCATCGCACAATGTTGATTGTAGTCATGCCTTGACCTAAACACTCCACAATTTGTTGCTTCTCAGCAGCCGACACATCCTTTTTCTTTCCCATTTTGGCAGAAAATGTAGGCTGCTTAATAATGTGAGAGAGCCTTCTTAAGTAGTCTTGCCTTTCATTGGACACACCTGCCAAACTAATTAGCACAGGTGTCTGCAATTGCTTACAGTGATATAAAGAGCCCTGACACACATCACCATCAATGAGTTTAACTGACAAACAAACAAATTCTTCCCTTATCACTCCTAAACACTTTTTGCATAATAATTTGGAACGCGGTGTACATGTGCTTTTCCACAAAACACCAGTGGTTCACGTAGTGAATCTTACAGTTCTAACTTGCCAACCGTGGTCTGTATGGAATTGTTCAATAAAGGGCCCAAAATTAAGATAACATAGATGGGAGAGGTCTCTATGAATAGGAATTCCTAAGTATTTTATACCCTGTGAGGGCCAGGCAAAGGGAAAGTTGGACTGGATGGAATCCTATATGGATTTAGGGAGGGAGACATCGAGGGCCTCAGACTTCGCTGCATTGATTTTAAAATTTTACCATGTAACAAAGTGATCTATTTCAGCCATAACAGCAGGGATGGATATATGTGATTGAGTGATATATACTAGGACATCATCAGCAAATAGAGAGCACTTGTACTCGGTGCCTCCCACCTCAATCCACCTAATATTGGGGTTATGGCGAATTGATGAGAGCAGGTGCTCCGTCACTAGGATGTATAAGAGAGGGGACAGAGGACATCCCTGCCTTGTCCCATTGGTGATTGTGAAAGGTGATGAAAATGTTCTGACGCACCCCCTGGGCCTTGGGACACCCGGAGCCGGACCCTTTTTGGTGGATGCTGGTGGTTGTAGTCTTCGTGGCGGCGATCCGGTTCCGTGGCTCAGGGCGGTCAAACCAGTGGCGGAACTATTTATGTGGTTTTGATGTTTAAATGTCCGACTACGCCACCCGTGGATTGCGGTCAGAGTGAACCGCCGCTACAGGGCAGACCGCTAAGGCTGGTGTTGTGGGTGCAGCAGAGCGTAGCATAACTCCCCACGGGAGGAGTATAGCCTCAGGGCAGTGTATGCGGAGGATGGGGGTGATGGTGCAGGGCAGCAGCAGTAACGACTCGGAGTCAGTGATGCAGTTCAGGGCCTTTACTCACAGTTCTTATTATCCAGACCACGTCTGCAGGTAACGGCTGCCCACGTCGTACTGTGCTCACCAGGTGAGGGGCTCAGACAACTCCCAGATAACTTTGGAGCGCTTCACAGGACCCCCTTTGTGTGTCCTTTGTCTGGCCTTTCTTACCAACACTTCTGTCCGGCTGCCTCGGGCCTCCTCTTGGTAAACTTGGCGCCAGTTTCCCTGACCCTATGTGGTGCCTTCCTAGCGGGTGGAGCAAGGGGCTGCGCCACATAAAATGTCAGAGCCTCCGGTTTCTAGCTGAGGGTCGTTTCCTGCCTCCACTAGTTCGGGGACCGGTCTCCCCCTTTGGCCTGACCCCTCCACGCAGGTGGATTCGGGCGTGCGGTGGCGACTCGCCCGTCCGCACCCCTGGGATCCCTTCATTCCTCGTTCCTGGAGCCTTCTCCGCTCCTCTTCCTTCCTTCTCCCTCTTGCAGGCCTGGGCCTCTGTTACTAGGCCCGCCTCCGGAGCAGAGCTCATGCAGAGCCCCTGCTCCCTGCCACTTCTGCTCAGACTTCTCTGCACTGAACTAAGATGGTGCCCACCTTTTATACTCCCTTCTCAATGCACCCAGGAACTGCTTCCTCCCTGCTCCTGCACTACAGGGTTCCCTTTCCTCAGTGTTCCCTCCCCCCACTCCAGCCAGGGACAGGGACTGTCGTGCCCATCTCAGGGGCATATTGGTCGCCCTGCCCCACGGCAATGTGGTGTAATGCATGCAGGTGTCGGGTCCTGATCCACACTCCATCCTTACCTGAGAGTGAGATATCACACCTCTGGGTGAGGTGCAATTCGTCTGTAGCAACCGAGCCCTCAGGGTGCTACAGTTCCATTTATCTTCAGCCTAGGTGACGTATTGCGATACAGGGCCGTGATTTTGGCTATAAAAGGGTCCCCTAGACCCCTACCCCAAGCTCTTTAAGAGAATCATATATGGCGTGCCAGGAGACTCTATGGAATGCTTTCTCAGCATCCAACGAGAGTATCTAATTACAAATTTTTAACTGCATCTAGCCCAGGAAATACTTTGTGCCTAGTAGCAGTGTCTGCTAGTCAGCGGATTATCCCGGCTGTTAAGCAAGCTACACCACCTGTAGTTTAGACACTTAATTTTTTCAAAGGAAATGCTTCGGGACAATGGGATACTTAGTGAAGAGCATCAGGAGGCACCCCAAGGCATAGGGGCTGGGACTGGCAGTAGGATGCCTTGCGGTGGACAGCCGAGCTCGATCCTTATAAAAGCTTTTTAACTGCAGCAGCTTTAGTGGACGCTACTGGAGCTGGAATTACCGCGGCTGCTGGCATGAGACTTGCCCTCCAATAGATCCTTGTAAATGGATTTAAAGTGTATTCATTCAAATTAGAGAGACAATTTAAATTAAAAAGCTTAGAGCTGCCTCCACCACAGGGGGGCTCGCTCGACCCACCAGCGGACAGACACCAGTATTGGGAGAGGGGGGCTGGCCGTCAGGGTTCACCGCGGCTCTGGCACAAACCCGGCGACACGGAGGTGGCACGGGCAGGAGCGGACTGGCCGTGTCGGCTTCTCACTTTTTGGATTTTAGAAGGGCATGACATGCCTATATCTGTTTCTCCCCCTCCTTTTACTCCTCCACCTCTTTTATTTTCGCATGACTATATGTACTTGTCACTTTTCCATGTGTTAGTTATGTCTTCTGAGCAGTTTGTCAGCTTTTGGACACCTTTGAAGGTGTTTTCTATGTGTTTCTATGTGTTTTTGTTTGCCTGCCATTGGTTTTAACGGTGTTCGAAGGTGTTCGACGAACAGTTCGACGAACAGTTCGGCGAACACACGGGTGTTCGACGAACCGAACCGAACTCGAACACTACGGGGGTGGCTCAACACTAGTCTTTACTGATGATTATAAGGTAGAGCCTCCCGGGAGTACTGGCTAGCATAAGAGGCCTGGTCAGTCTGTGAGCAAGCAGGAGTTCCCCTGGCCAGGTGGAGTTGTAGGCCTCCCCGTTTGTCTGCACTCTTCCTGGCTACCTTGCTGTAAGCGGGTAGAAGTAGCCCACGTCCGTGAGTGTACCGTGTAGTGCTCACCCGTATGGCTGGTGACTTGGGGCCTTCTGTTAGCCTCCGCTCCACGACGGCGGTGCTGGTCCCTTGCTTGTGACTGAGCCTCCGGGCTTCTATGGCCAGAGGACCTGAAATCCCCTGCCGGCTGGTTTCTGCTGCTGGATATATAAGTCCTCACAGCTTCGGACTCCTGTGTCCGGTTCCTATTGTATTCTGCCAGGGCGAGCTCTGCTCAGCTTCCAGCCCCTGGTCTTTAGCTCCTAGCTCCTACAGAGCTCCTTGCTGTTACTTTCCCTTGCTCTCACTCTGACTCTGACTGTTCTCTGACTCACTCAACCCCGCCCCAGATCCAGTTTATAAGGGCAGAATTCTCCCCTCCCAGGATTGGGGCAGGAGGATATTGCATGTTTAAGGGATCCTGACCAGGAAACCTCCCACTTGCTCTCCGACGTAATATCTCTATTACTGTGGTGACCAGACCCCTGGGGTGCCACACATGGCTCTTGTAAGGAGCATTGCAGTTCCTCATAATTTTTGGAAAGCCTTCCATTCACTGCTTAGGCCAACAGTGCACAGGAGACCCAGTTGCTATAAATGGAAAAAAAGGTTTAGTTAACGCCCTCTGACCTCCATGTCATTTCCAAGGGGCATTGGAGTGGCTCGAAATTTTTGGTAGGCATTGCACTTACTGTATGCCCTATAACTGTGCAGCCGAACCGCTCCTTTTGTTAGAGAAACATATCCTACAAGACATATCTGGTTGACTGGCCTGATATTGATGTGAATCGTCCCTGTTCCTCCTGCTCTTTCTCCTTTGCCACTACCTCATCCATCATTTATCACCTGAAGCTTTGTTTTAATGGGAGTCATAGAACTTGGATAGTAGCAGGAAAACATCCAGCAATCCTCGGAGGAGGTAGGATATGCGCCAAAACGCTGACCACCTCAGGCCTAGCCGCTACTACATACATGCGCTTGCATTACAACAAAACAAAGCAGATGCTAACTTCTATCATCCTCATCATGCTCCTCACCTTGGCACTCTCAACTCCCCTGATGGAGAAGCCAGGGCCCACCGGAGGAGTCTGATAGTCCGGTGAGCTCGGCCAATGCTGCCCTAAAGCAAGCCAGGCTAAGAAAAGTGTGGGAAAGGTTACCGGGACAAATAGGGGTGGCTGGGGACCGAGTATGGACACCCGGCCACCCCCTGGAGGCTGGGGAGCAAGCGGGGACACCCGGCCACCAGGCGGCTGGGGACTGAGTATGGATACCAGGCCGCCGACGCAGCCATGACATGGTGGCCAGATTCCGCCTCCACATGCCTAAAAGGCCCAATTTAAAGTGCAAGCAAGCAGTATGGTATTGCAGCCTGGGGGTGGGCGGGTGGCAGGCTGCATACTTGCGCTTGCATTGCAAGGAATGGGAGAGGTACAATTAAACACTGCCCTGGGACAAGGACTTGAATGGGGATAGTTGCAAGTCTGCAACGACAGGTGCAAGGTGGGAGGCATCTTCGCATGTACCATGAACAGGGGTTTGGCATGCACACACTACAGCGGAATAGGCTCTCCTTCACACTAAATGCACTGGGGAGGGCACAGGTAATGTTTTGGTATACGCGCTTAATCTTATGTATAAGGCACACCAGGACAAATATTGGCGGCTGGGGACTGAGTATGGATACCTCGCTGCCAAAGCAGCCATGAGGTAGTGGCCAGCTTCGGCCTCCTCCAAACTAAAAGGCCCCATTTCAAGTGCAAGCTAGCAGTATGGAATTGCAGTCTGGGGGTGGGTGGGTGGCAGGCTGCACACTTACACTTGCATTAAAAGAAAACATAGCAGATGCTAACTTCTGTCATCATCATCATGCTCCTCACCTTGACACTCTCAACTCCACCGATGGAGAAGTCAGGGCCCACCGGAGGAGTCTGGTTCTCTGGTGGGCTTGTCCAATGCTGCCTAAAGCAGGCCGGGCTAAGAAAAGTGTGTGGGGGGATGTTCCAAGGAGAAATAGGGGCGGTTGGGGACCGTTTATGGACACCCTGCTGCCCCCAGGCGGCTGGGGACCGTGTGTGGACACCCGGCCGCGGGGCGGCTGGGGACCGAGTATGGACACCTGGCCGCCGGGCGGCTGGGGACTGAGTATGGATTCCAGGCCGCCAACACAGCCATGACGTGGTGGCCAGATTCCGCCTCCACATGCCTAAAAGGCCTAATTTCAAGTTCAAGCAAGCAGTATGGTATTGCAGCCTGGGGGTGGGTGGGTGGCAGGCTGCATACTTGAGCTTGTATTGCAAGGAATGGGGGAGGTACAATTGAACACTGCCCTGGGACTAGAACTTGCATGGGGATAGTTGCAAGTCTGCATCTAATGATGTGGTAAGGATCACTTATGATGGGCACACTTTTAGACAGTGACCTGGGAGTCAGAGATGCTTCCAGGGGTCTTCCCCATGCTGTTCCCTTGTCTTTTCAGCACTTTATGCATGTGTCACACAGCACATGGCCAGATAAGGTTGTACAATGTTACAGTGACATTTCACGGTGAATACATTTGTCATAGTTGAAAGCAATACAAAAGTGCAAAAACGAATAAAAAATGCTACTTGTGAACATAGCCGAAGGTGTGGAGGAGTATTTTTGTTTTTGGTCATTTATTTTAACTTATACACAAGTCTTTACCCTGGAAAGGATGTTCCTTATCGTATTTCACAGGAAAAAAGTTTCACTTTCGTTTTTGAACGTTTTATTGTGAGCCTTTAAAAGTGGCTTAATACCTCTGACCACGTTGTTGACAGCAGTGACCTGGGGGTCAGAAATGCTTCCTGGGGCGATCCCCATGCTGTCCCCATGTCATTTGAGCACTGTCACTATCGTTTTGGGCACTTGTTAGGCTTTTAAAAGACTGCCGGGGGTGCCACCGCAAAAATGCTCGAGTCTCCCATAGACTAACATTGGGCTCGTTGCTCGGGTCGAGCACCCGAGTATCACGGCGAGCTCGGCCGGAGCTTCGAGCACCCGAGCATTTTAGTGCTCGCTCAACACTATTAACTATGTCTTATCTGGATGGTGTTCCATACACCTGTTATACATGGACATCTATTTGGTGATCTGGCTTTTTTCCTTTTGCTCTGCTTGACAATGCCAGAAATATACCAGAAGTGACCAGAAGGTAAGAGCTACACTTATTTACTAACTTGACTACTGCAATATACTCCTCTGTGGCCTACCTGCTAACAGTCTCACACCCTTCTAGTCCTTAGTTTACCCTTCACAGTCCTCACCTCTGCTGCCCGACTAATCAACCTCTCTCCTCGCTGCTCCACCACTTCGTTCCTCTGCAAATCTCTTCATTGGCTCCCAACTCGCCAAAGTATCCAGTTGAAACTATTAACATTGACCTACAAAGCCATCCATAGTCTGACTCCTCCATATAGCTCCGCTCCGAACTAATCTCCCGATACCTTCTCAGACATAAACTCCGGTGCTCCCAAGACTTCTTTCTCTCTTCCACGCTTATACGTTCCTCACGCAATCCCCTCCAATACTTCTCCCAACAATCCCCCTTCCCCTGGAATTCTGTGCCCCAGCATGTTCGATTATCCACCATGTTTGGAAGTTTCAGACGGAACTTGAAAACCCATGTCTTTAAGAATGCTTATATCCTGCAATGAATCCGATGCCACCTCACCACCGCAACCTTCAAACCTACTGTCTCCTTCCCCATTATCCTGTAGACTGTAAGCCTGCAAGGGCAGAGTTCTCTCCCCACTGTACCACTCTGTCATTGTTCATGGTAATTTATTTGTATTTTGTATGGAACCCCTTCTCATGTACAGTACAGCACTATGGTATCAATGGTGCTCTAAAAATAAATAATAATATTAAAATTGTTTGGGATGACTATACTTCATTGTTGCCCTGTGCTATTATTTTTATTTTTGTGTATTTTCTTATTCTATGTATTTATACATATTTGTACTTTGCTTGACTACTGACATAAGTAAATGCTGGAACTCCAGAAGAGCAATGCAGTTACAGGTGCTACAAAGGATGTGACGAAAAAACATACTGCTAAGGACTGTAGAAGAAGCGGAATGGACAAGACTCATCTAATTATTCTCTGGCAGAAGGAAAATTAATGACTTTAGCTAAATTATAAAGAAGAAGGAATCCATATATAGTCACTTGTACCATTCGCCAGGCCTTGTAACTCAGATGTTTAGTAATTCTAAATGAATAATTATTTTCTAGTGAGTTAAGAAAAATTACTATCAAGCTATAAAGTACAATTGTAAAGTCAATCACTTATTCTCAGCTGATAAATGAGAACACATGGCAAGATTTTAGATACCTTGTGCTAACTGGTTTCACATACTGTAAAATAGAAAAAAAAAAAAAAAATTGGAAATCACTTAGAATTGCAATAAGTTGTCCCAGAGGGGAGCTGGCACCAGTCTTGAACCAGGAGTTCCCGCTTTCACTGGCCTATGCCTGAAACACAAAGTTTTTTTTCTCTCTTCCCTGGGAACTTCCAAATGTGGTTTAGCTTTTCGCAAGCTGTAGAATCCAACATCTGATAAAGTTACAAATAGGAGGAATATGTTTAGATTCCAGTGAGCGTGGGTGCAGCATCACTTGATCTTGCATGACCTCCATGTACTGAGGCAGAACTGAATGCCATTAAAGGTACAAGATGTAAGCTTTTGTGTTCAAAACTCCTACCTCTCTATCAGTGATGAGCGAGCACTAAAATGCTCGGGTGCTCTTTGTTCGGGTTGAGCAAATCATAATGCTCAGGTGCTAGACCCGAGCAATGAGCCTAATAAAAAATATAAGTCAATGGGAAACTAGCATTTTTGTGACGCACCCCCCCCCCCCCCGGAGGTCTGGAGGGGGCCTAAAAATTGACCAAATCTATGGGAATAGTGCTGAATTGACATGAGGACAGCATGGGGAAGACCCTTGGAAGCATCTCTGACTCCCAGGTCACTGTTGTCAGCAGAGAGACACTTTTACGGACTCACAATAAAACAAAAACAAAACCAAATTGGCTTTTCCTAGAAAAAATGTTAAGGAACATTCTTTCCAGGGTAATGACTTGCATATAAGGGAAAAAAAATAACAAAAAAGCAAAAATGCTTCTCCACACCTTAGGCTATGTTCACACGTAGTGTTTTTGATGCTTTGCTGCACTTTCGCATTGCTTTAAATGGTGGAAAATACGTTCACCAGTTAATGTAATTTTAACATTTTACTCCCTTGCCTGGTCATTTGGTGTGTGAGACATGATCAGACACATCCTTACAGTGCTGAAATGACATGGGAACAGCATGGGGAAGACCCCAGGAAGCATCTCTGCATCCCAGGTCACTGCCTAAAACCGTGGTCATCAGACTTGATCCTATATTAGTGCAATAATAATACAGACAATTTTGGCAAATATTAAACTGCATTTAAAATGGTCAAGGCGCGTGGCAAGAGACTGGGAAGTGGATGTAATGGTGATGGTGCACGCAGAGGCCATGGCCGTGGGCAAGATGAAACTGTGCCTGCTGAGGGAGCACAACAAGCCCTCACATCATGTCGACCAAGCTTCCGGTCACCACTTTCTAGTGGGCCGCGGAATACCACTCTTGAAGCCAGACCAGTGTGATAAGGTTGTTGGTAGGATAGCAGATAAATAGATAATGCTTCAAGTCAGTTTGCAACCATCACCACCACCCTGTCTTTCACTAGTCTCAGTAGTCGTGAGTCTGGACCACATTATTATTATTATTATAGCGCCATTTATTCCATGACGCTTTACATGTGAAAAAGGGGTATACATGACTCGCCCCCTGGGCCGTGGGGCACTCGGGACCGGACTTCAGGGCAATGCTGGGAGTAGTAGTGGCGACCCGGTCCCGTGGCTCAGGGTGGTCAGACCAGTAGTAGTCTATGATGTGCTGTAGGTAATGTCCGACTACGCCACCCGTGGATTGCGGTAAGGGAGGACTGCCGCTGCAAGGCAGACCACAGAGGCTGGTGTTGGGGATGCAGCCGGGAATAGTACGACTCCCCACGGGAGGAGTGTAGCCGTGACCTCCAGCCCGTTCACTCAGAGACTGTCCCGGTCACCTGCTGTGACTTCCTGCCCGTCTTCTCTGGTCGCCACCCGCTCCCTTACAAGGACCGCCCTCTTGTATAGTAGCTCAAAGGTTCCGCCTCCCAGACTCGTTACAGTTTGCTCGGGCCATGGAACCCGGTGGCACCCAAGCTCCCTCGCTCTCGGACCTGTGTCATGAACTGTCCCGTCAAAGGTCCCAACAGGAGTCCATCCTGGGTCACCTGCGGAATGTCAATACTCGCCTGGACACTCTGACTGCTCCACCAGCAACCTCCGCCAGTGCCATGTCTCGCAATCCGGCAGCTCCGCTGCCCACTAATACCATGGTATCCTACCCCGGACCCCGGCTTTCTGCACCTCCTCGCTTCGGAGGCGACTCCGCCCAGGCTCGGGGCTTCATAAATCAGTGCACCCTGCACTTTGAACTATTGTCCCACCAGTTTAACTCCGACCGAGCCAAAATTGCATTCATCATGTCCCATCTCACCGGGGAGGCCCTGGCCTGGCTAAATCCTCTATGGGAGAGAGGAGACCCCCTGGTGTCCAACTTGCCTGCTTTTCTCACGGCTTTCCGGAAAGTCTTCGACGAACCCGGACGGAAGACCTCATCCGCATCATCACTGCTACGCCTCCGTCAGGGAAGTCTCACCGTGGGCCAATATGCCATACGGTTCCGTACCCTTGCCTCGGAGCTGGCCTGGGATAACGACGCTCTGGTATCCGTCTTCTGGGAGGGTCTGTCCGGCCGTATTAAAGATGAACTTGCCGGTCGGGACATCCCTACCACTCTCGATGACCTAATAACTCTTGCCACCCGGATTGACCTACGGTTCCAGGAGCGTGCCAAAGAGGTCACCCGTGAGAGGAGGTTACCACGTCTAGCTCCTACTTTTCAGAAACCCGTCACTCCCTCCGTCTCTACCCAGGTACACTCTCCTGAGCCTATGCAGGTCGACCAGACCAAGATGGTCAAAACCCGTCAGGACTTACGCCGTGCCGAGGGGAGCTGCTTCTACTGTGGCAGTAAGGAGCACCGGATCCGTACCTGCCCGGAGAGGTCGGGAAACGCCTGTGTCTAGGTTCGCTCAGAGAGGTCGACCTAGACAAGAATAAATCCTCTCCATCTCTGCTGTTGTCAGTCTCAATCGTCTGCGGGGAGAACCGTTATTTCGAACTAGCCCAACTTGACTCTGGAGCAGCCGGGAATCTTATTTCACAGTCCCTGGTAGAGAAATACCGCATCCCCACCAAACCTCTGGCTGTACCCTTGTCTGTTGCTGCCGTGGATGGGGGTCTCTTACCACGCCCCATCCAACTCATCACCGAATCCATTACTCTGCAGGTGGGAATGCTGCATTCTGAGAGTATCTCCTTTCATGTTCTGCCTGGACTCTCCCACGCCCTCTTGCTAGGCCTACCTTGGCTCCAGAGACATGCACCCGTGCTTGACTGGCAGACCGGAGAAGTCCTTCGCTGGGGACAGGACTGCCATAAGACCTGTCTGGTTCCCGTCCATCCCGTCCGTCCTTCTCCTACCCCAGCTAATCTACCTGGACTTCCGATTCCTTATTGGTCTTATGCTGATGTCTTTAATAAAAAGGAAGCAGAGACACTACCCCCTCATAGACCATACGACTGCCCTACCGACCTGTTACCTGGTACTACTCCTCCCCGTGGGCGTATTTATCCATTATCCGCTGCTGAGACCCGGTCGATGTCCGAATATATTGAGGAGAATCTGGCCAGGGGATTCATCCGGAAATCTACCTCCCCGGCGGGAGCAGGCTTCTTTTTCGTCAAAAAGAAGGACGGCTCTCTCCGTCCCTGTATAGACTATAGAGGCCTTAACCAGATCACGGTGAAGAATAAGTACCCCCTTCCGCTCATTCCGGAGTTATTTGATCGTCTGAGGGGGGCTAGAATCTTCACCAAACTGGACCTCCGTGGGGCGTACAACCTGGTTCGTATCCGTCAGGGGGATGAATGGAAGACGGCATTCAACACCCGGGACGGCCACTATGAATATCTGGTAATGCCCTTTGGTCTCTGTAACGCTCCTGCCGTCTTTCAAGAGTTGGTCAATGACATCTTCCGGGACCTTCTCTACTCCTGCGTAGTGGTGTACCTGGACGACATCTTGGTCTTCTCTCCGGATCTCCAGACTCACCGGAGGGACGTTCGTCAGGTCCTGCTCAGGCTCAGGCAGAATCACCTCTTCGCTAAATACGAGAAGTGCCTCTTTGAGCAGACCTCGCTTCCGTTTTTGGGCTACATTATTTCTCAGACCGGCCTACGAATGGATCCAGAGAAACTGTCTGCCATCGAGAAATGGCCTCGACCGGAGGGGTTGAAGGCCATTCAGCGATTCCTGGGCTTCGCTAACTACTACCGCCTCTTCATACCACACTTCTCTTCCTGGACTGCCCCAATGTCTGCGCTCACCCGTAAGGGTACTAATCCCAAAGAGTGGCCGCCCGAAGCAGAGGAGGCCTTTCTTTCCCTAAAACAGGCCTTCTCTTCCGCCCCGGTGCTGCATCGCCCGGACGGCAACAAGCAGTTCTTCCTGGAAGTTGACGCCTCCTCCTCTGGAGCCGGAGCGGTACTTACTCAAAAATCATCTTCCGGGAGAATGATAACTTGTGGCTTCTTCTCCAAACTCTTCTCCTCTTCTGAGCGCAACTATTCCATAGGAGACCGAGAGTTATTGGCCATCAAGCTGGCGTTGGAGGAGTGGCGTTACCTACTCGAGGGGGCTCTTCACCCGGTAATAATTTACACTGACCACAAGAACTTGGCTTACCTCCAGCATGCCCAGAGACTTAACCCGCGCCAAGCCCGGTGGTCCTTGTTTTTTGCTCGCTTTGATTTTGTTCTTCATTTTCGCCCGGCTGACAAAAATGTCAAAGCAGACGCCTTGTCCCGATCCTTTCTGGTGTCCGATCTCGAGGAAGAACCTAAACATATCATCGATCCCGCCAGAGTAATGCAGGTGGCTCCCGTGAGTCTAAATCGTCTCCCTCCCGGTAAGACGTTTGTTTCAGTACCTGATCGGAAGAAGATCCTACACTGGGGCCATTCGTCTAAACTAGTTGGCCACGCCGGTCAGAAAAAGACCCTCCAGCTTATTGCCCGGCACTACTGGTGGCCTACCCTGCACAAGGACGTAATAGACTTTGTTTCTGCCTGTGTGTCCTGCGCCCGCAACAAAGTCCCGAGACACCTGCCAGCCGGTCGCCTCCTTCCGCTTCCTGTGCCTGCTGCCCCCTGGCAGCATATTGCTATGGACTTCATAACTGATCTCCCCGTCTCCGCCGGTTGTACGGTCATTTGGGTGGTCGCTGATCGCTTTTCCAAGATGGCTCACTTTATTCCCCTGCCAGCCCTCCCGTCTGCACCCGAGCTGGCTAAAGACTTTATCCGCCACATCTTCCGTCTTCATGGCCTGCCCCTCCACATCGTGTCGGATCGTGGGGTACAGTTCACCTCACGTTTCTGGAGAGCCACTTGTAAACTGCTAGACGTCACCCTGGACTTCTCTTCCGCTTACCACCCACAGTCCAATGGTCAAGTGGAGCGGATCAATCAGAACCTGACCAGTTACCTCCGGCACTTCGTTAATGCCCATCATTCAGACTGGGTGGATCTCCTACCATGGGCCGAGTTCTCTTATAACAATCACGAGAGCGAATCCTCCTCCATATCCCCGTTTTTTGTAGTCTTCGGTCAGCATCCTCGGATTCCTTTTCCTGTCTCCACCTCTGTGGACAACCCGGCTGCGGAATCTCTCGTTAGCAAATTTTCCTCCATTTGGGAGAGTACCCGATCCGCACTCCTTCAGTCGTCCGAACGGATGAAAAGACACGCTGACAAAAAACGCCTGGATCCTCCACAATTTCGTCCTGGAGATAAAGTCTGGCTCTCATCTAAATATGTCCGACTCAAGATACCTTCTTACAAGTTAGGGCCTCGGTTCATCGGTCCTCTGGAGGTCATCAGTCAGATCAACCCGGTGGCCTATAAATTGAAACTCCCGGCCAACTTACGGATCCCTAACTCCTTCCATGTATCTCTCCTCAAACCTGTGGTACTTAACTCTTTTTCCAAGTCTACAGGTACGCCTCCTGCTCCGGTTTCTGCTGAGGACGAGTTTGAGGTAGAGAACATTCTTGCCACCAAAAGGGTAAGAGGAAAGACCTTTTTTTCTAGTAGATTGGAAGGGGTTTGGTCCTGAGGAGAGAACGTGGGAGCCCCGGGAGAACATCCATGCCCCTCTTATCCTAGCTAAATTTCTGTCTGGCCTAAAAAAGGGGGGGCCTAAAGGGGGGGGTACTGTAGCGCCGGCGTCCCTGCCCTCTGCTAGGCAGGGACGCTGTTCCCCTCACCTCTCTGCTCCGTGCCCGGCGTCCTCCTCCCGCTCTGCTGGCAGCGCGCGCTCCTTCCCGGCCACGGTGCTTAGGGCGCGCGCGCTCCCCCCCTCTTAAAGGGGCCGCGCGCGCCGTCCTAAGGAGTCCCCGGCCAATGGCCGGAGGACTTCACCATATATAAGGCACCTCCTCCAAAATGGAGGTGCCCGAGCAATGTTGTTGCACTGTTCACTACTCTGCTTCAGCCCTCAGGTCCCGTTGCCAGTTACCTGCCAGATACCTGCCTGATTCCTGCCAGCTTGCTGTCTTATTCCTGCCTGATTATCTGCTACCTGCCTGCTAGTCTGAGGTCCGACGGTCTGCCTTACTACTCCTGTCAGTCTGTCTAAGGACCAGCCTGTCCGCTCACCTGGGAGCGCACTTCAGCCACCTGCCTGCTTGCCTGAGGTCCGACGGTCTGCCTTCCAACTCCTGTCAGTCTGTCTATGGAGCAGCTTGCCTGCTCACCTGGGAGCACACATCTGCTACCTGCCTGCTAGCCTACCTGGAGGCTCCGCCGTCACGTGCTGTGACCACCCGCCTGTCCAGAGACTTCTGCCCGCTCACCTGGGAGCGCTCATCTGCCGCCTGTCTGTTGGTCTTCCTGGAGGCTCCGCCGTCACATGCTGTGACCACCCGTTCATCCAGAGACTCTCGCCTGCTCACCTGGGAGCTCACGTCTATCATCAGCCGCCACAGGTCGTACCAACCCTTTACCCAGAGACTGCCCCGGTCACTTGCCGTGACCATCTGCCCGTTCATCCAAAGACTGCCCCGGTCACTTGCCGTGACCATCTGCTCGTTCATTCAGAGACTGCCCCGGTCACTTGCCGTGACCATCTGCCCGTTCATCCAGAGACTGCCCCGGTCACTTGCCGTGACCTCCAGCCCGTTCACTCAGAGACTGTCCCGGTCACCTGCTGTGACTTCCTGCCCGTCTTCTCTGGTCGCCACCCGCTCCCTTACAAGGACCGCCCCCTTGTATAGTAGCTCAGAGGTTCCGCCTCCCAGACCCATTACACCCACAAGGTCTGCAGGGTAGGGCGCTGCCCCCTCGTGGTAAGTGATGGCAGGGCGCCTTGAAGCTACAGCGCCACCCGCTGCGGGTTCTCTGAGCACTCGGATGGCCTGATCCTTGAACTGCGCAAAAGTCAAATCGGGGTTCTGTAGGGCCATGAGGCGCAGCTGGGTTCTGTGGGAGCTGGACAGCAGACCTTCTATGAACTGGTCAGTCAACAGTTTATCAGAGTCCTGCACGCTACCAGGGTCAGCTTGTTTGATAGCTCGCAGGGCTTCTTGCAGGTTCAAGGCATAGTCTCTGATACTATCCTGGGCCCGCTGCTTACAGCCATAGAACCACATTTTTATTTCTGCTGAGGTACGGGTATCAAAGGTACTCCGCAGCTGGGTCAGAATGTCCTTTACTGTCTTTTTCTCTTCATCTGACCATGATTTCACTTCCCGCAGGGCTGCACCGGTGAGCTGCCCCGTTAGAATGCTCACTTTCTGTTCTTTCTTCAGGGGATAAACTTTGAACAAACTGTGCAGTCTTTCCCTAAAGTCAGTTAAGGTATGGGATTCCCCTGAGTATTGGGGCAGCAAGGCTGCTCCGGGGATGTAGGGCATAGAGAACTGCATCACCGCTGCTGCAGCCCCGCTGGTTGCAGAAGGCCCCTACGTGTCCGTCATCTTCCTCCCCCCTAGTTAAGCGTGCGCCTACCTTCCGACGATCCTCTTCTGTAGGCCGCGGCTCCGCTGGTGCTGCTCTGGACGAGGACCTTGCGTCGCGTCCTGGTGACATCAGCGTCGCTCTCTCTCCCTTCCAGGACCTTGTGCAGCATCGGTGCGTGGGGCGGAGCTTCGGGTCTCGCGCGGTTTGGACTTCCACGCCCCTCTTCTTCCCGCGCGGCATCCTGAAGATGGCGTCCGATGGCGGGAAAACGGCTGAAGATGGAGGGAACCGACGGAAGATGGCGGGAGACGGCTGAAAATGGCGGGAAACGGCTCCGGATGGCGGGAAACCTCTTCTTCAGGTACGTGTACAGTCTTTTTCAGGCACGCAATACCCGTTTGTGGCGGGTTGGTCTCAATCCTGCCGACTACGCCAAAGCTGACTCGCCCCCTGGGCCGTGGGGCACTCGGGACCGGACTTCAGGGCAATGCCGGGAGTAGTAGTGGCGACCTGGTCCCGTGGCTCAGGGTGGTCAGACCAGTGGTAGTCTATGATGTGCTGTAGGTAATGTCCGACTACGCCACCCGTGGATTGCGGTCAGGGAGGACCGCCGCTACAAGGCAGACCACTGAGGCTGGTGTTGGGGATGTAGCCGGGAATAGTACAACTCCCCACGGGAGGAGTGTAGCCTCAGGGCAGGTAATAGGATGCTGGGGGTGATGGTGCAGGCGCAGCAGTAACCACACAGAGTCCAAGAATGCAGTCCAGGGTCGTTTACTGATCTTATCACAGACCCACCAGGAGTACAGGGTAGGAATGGACCTGGGTGTCTGAGGGCATTCGGGCGAGCTCCGCTGGTCAGGGTGAGTGGGTAGGCCTACCGTTCTCTCCCTCTGCCCTTGCTGACTATCTCCCACTTTAGTGGTATGATAGCCCACGTCCCTGAGCTTGCCGTATACTACGCCTGTATGGCTTGCGACTCGGGCCTTGGGTACCTGTAGCTTCTCCGTGCTGTACCGGTCCCTCTGTGTGGCGGAGCCTCCAGGCTTCTTAGGCCAAGGGACCTAAAATCCCTCGCAGGTAGATGATCTGCTGCAGGACTTGCAATCCTGACAGCCTTGGACCCCAGTGTCCGGTATGCAGTTTCCTCTCTGCCAGGACCGGCTCTCGTCGCCTCTGTCCCTGGCTTGGTGTTCCTCCTATGCCTCCAGGACTCCTCAGCTGCGGCTGACCTGTCCCTCTGCTTCTGGGAACCTTTCTGGATGCTTCAGAAGCGGGTCCTGGTCTCCCTAACCCTGCCCTCAGTACCAGTTTTTATAGGGGCAGCCTGCTCCCCCTACTGGCCTGGGACAGGAGGTGCGGCATGCAAATGGTCCATGACCAGAGAACCTCCCTCCTGCTCTCAGACACAGCCTTACAAGTTTGTGGCATCCAGGCCTGGGGTGACACATACATAGCAAAAACAGTTACTATAATCTTGAACAAAAACGTGACGGCGACTGGTACCAGAGGAGAGAAGACCCTGCCCGCGAAGGCTCACAGGGGTGGGTGAGGATACAGTAGGTGAGGGTAAAGCTGGTCGTGCAGTGGTATCATTGAGCGAGGATTACTGCAGGTTGTACGCTTGATGGAAGAGGTGGGTCTTCAGGTTCCTTTTGAAGATTTCAACGGTAGACAAGAGTCAGATATGTTGGGGTAAAGAGTTCCAGAGTAGGGGGGGAATGTATGAGAGAAATCTTGTATGCGATTGTGGGCAGAGGAGATAAGAGGGGAGTAGAGAAGGAGAAGGAGATCTTGTGAGGATCGGAGGTTGCGTGCAGGTAAGTACCGGGAGACTTGGTCACAGATGTATGGAGGAGACAGGTTGTGGATGGCTTTGCATGCCAAGGTTAGGGTTTTGAACTGGAGTCTCTGGGCAATGGGGAGCCAGTAAAGGGATTGACAGAGAGGAGAGGCCAGGGAATAGCATGGGGACAGGTGGATTAGTCGGGCAGCAGAGTTTAAGACAGAATGGAGGGGGGCTGCGAGACTGTTAGAGGAGGGACCACAGAGCAGGATGTTGCAGTAGTCGAGGCAGGAGATGATGAGGGCATGCACTAGTTTTTTTGCACATTCTTGTTTGAACAATGTGCGGATCCGGGAGATTTTTTTTACTTGGAGTCGGCATATCCCTCACCCTGATTCTCCCTCCTCCCACCATGCCGAGTGCCCGGAGACAACTCATCCCACACTTGGACACTCCAAAGAGCTGTTTTGTTCATCTTTCCATTTATAGATTTGGGCCTCTGACAGTACACCCTCCCTCCCTTACGAGTGGCCCCCGGACACTCAGGACCAGGTTTCTCAGGATAAGAAGTGTGAAATGAACGAACCAACCTGGGAGTGTTCACCTCTGATGATCAAACCCACATCCTCTCCTCTGGACCATAATTCTTCCAGTGCACCAAGTATTGGTTGGAGGCGAGAATCTACAATCCTCGAAATCTGAAACTCCAAATTACCATCAACCAAGGCCTGAGGAAGCTCAAGACGAAACACTGATGGGTTAATGACAGCGGTTATTTTATAGGGACCAATAAACTAGGTCCCAACTTCCAAGAAGAAACTTTCAATCTTATATTCCTGGAAGACATGCACACAAAGTCATTCACATTTAGGTCCGGACCTGGTAAGCATTTTCTGTCAGCTGTACTTTTATACCTGTCTCCCATGATCTTTAATTTACTCAGAACCCCCTGCCACACTGACGAGAGCGACGAAGCAAAACATTCCTCCTCAGGAACTCCCAAAGCTCCTCCCCCCACTAAAGGTACAAAACTGTGGTTGGTAACCGTATGCACCAAAGAACGGTGACCTGCCAGTGAATTCCTGACAATGATTATTAATGGCAAATTCTGCGAGCGGTAAGTAGGATGCCCAATCCTCCTGATTTTTGGAGACGAAGCACCTGAGGTAGGTCTCCAGATTCTGATTGATGCGCTTGGTCTGTCCATTCGACTGAGGGTGGAAGGCAGAGGAAAAGGACAGCTGCACCTCCAGTTGAGAACAGAATGCCTTCCAGAACTTGGAAACAAACTGGGTCCCCTGATCTGACACCACATCGGAGGGAACCCCGTGAAGCTTCACAATCTCATTTATGAACACCTGAGCAAGTGTTTTGTCATTTGGATGTGCAAGTAATGCGACGAAGCGAACCATTTTACTGAACTTATCTACAACCACCAAAACCACCATTTTGCCTGCAGAAACCGGTATGCCAGTAATAAAATCCATGGACAAGTGTGTCCATGGCATACTAGGGATAGGTAGCGGAAGAAGAGTACCGGATGGACGGGTATGCAAAACCTTAGATCACGCGCAAATACTACAAGCAGATACGTTCAATCACATCCTGATGCAACCCCGGCCACTAAAAACGACGAGAGAAGAGGTCCGTGGTTGCCTTACCACCTGGATGACCAGCAAGCACAGAGTTATGATGTTCCTTAATTACTTTGCAGCGCAGACTAGATGGTACAAATAACCTTCCTGAAGGACAGGAAGCAGGGGAGCCCCCATGAGCCTCCAAAACCTCACTCTCCAGTTCAGGATATAATGCCGAAATGACTATCCCCTTCTGTAATATCAGGGCATGGTTCTCATGGTCACAGCCACCAGGGAAGCTCCGGGTCAAAGCATCAGCCTTGACATTTTTGACCCATGGACGAAAAGTGACAACAAAATTGAACCTAGTAAAAAACAGGGACCATCTGGCTTGCCTAGGGTTGAGAGGTTTAGCTGACTGGAGATATGACAGGTTGTTTTGGTCAGTAATAAAAGTAACAGGATGGACAGCCCCCTCCAACCAATGTCGCCATTCTTCGAACACCAATTTGATCGCCAAAAGTTCCCTATTACCCACATCATAATTTCTCTCAGCCGAAGACAATTTTTTTTAGAAAAGAAGGCGCATGGATGCCATTTACCAGGGGATGGACCCTGAGACAACACAGCCCATAAAGTTTGTTAGCCTTTAATATCTGGAGCACCTGTTTAACATGCCCCCGATGTGTCTCAAAATCAGGTGAGTAAATCAAAATATCGTCCAGATAGACCACCACAAACCTCCCCACCAAATGATGGAAAATATCATTTATGAAATGCTGGAACACCGCAGGTGCATTGGTCAGACCAAAAGGCATAGCCAGACTCTCGAAATGCTCTTCAGGGGTATTGAACGCTGTTTTCCATTCATCCCGTTCTCTGATTCTAACCAGATTATAGGCTCCCCTTAAATCCAACTCGGAGAATACCTTAGCTCCTACAACCTGGCTGAACAAATCAGGAATCAGAGAAATAGGGTATGGATCTCGGATGGTAATTTGATTTAATTCCCGGAAATCTAAACAGGGACTTAGACTGCCATCTTTTTTCTTCACAAAGAAGAACCCTGCCACCACAGGCGAAGATGAAGGCCTAATGTGTCCCTTCTCCAGACTTTCTGCAATGAAATCCTTCATGGCTTGTCTCTCAGGGCCAAAAAGATTATACAGTCTGGACTTTGGTAGTTTAGCTCCTGGGGTCAGGATAATAGGACAGTCATATGCACGATGAGGAGGTAAATCCTGACACCCCCTCTCGGAAAAAATGTCCTCAAAACCAGACAGAAAAGCAGGTAATATTTCCATAGAGACTGTAGTAATGGAAATATTTAAACAGTTCTCATGGCAGTAATCTCCTCATTCAATAATCTCCCAGTTTGCCAATCTACCAATGGATTATGTTTCATCAGCCATGAAAGACTCAAAACAATTGAGGTGGGAAGACTGTCCAGGACATAGCAAGGGATTATTTCACAATGAACTGACCCCACCCTCAGTTTTACATTATGTACAATCTGAGTAAATGCTTTCTGTGCAAGTGGCACCGAGTCAATGGCGAAGTTGGAAATAGGCTTAGCTAATGTACAGCAAGGAAGACCATGAGTTTTCACAAACTCAGCATCAATCATGCTGACTCCGGCTCTATTGTCAAAAAACACAGAAATTTTCTTGGTTTTGCTCTCCTGCACTACCTCTGCTGTCAGGATAAACCAAGAACTGCAGGTACGTGACAAACGCACCCCTTGCTTATCCAACTCCAGACAACCAAGAGTTAATGGAGTCTCCTTTTGTATAGGAATTGAAGGATGGATCCCAATAAAATGTCAGTTTTTCCCACAAAAAAAACATACGCCTTTTTTCTTGCGATTGTATGATGTAAAGGCACCCCCTAACTGCATGGGTTCCTCCACCTCCCCCAGTACTGGTTCACCACCAGATCTGCTTCCCAGGCAGAGGTACATAAGGAGGCCTTGGAGAAGGTAGTCTCACCCGTCTATCCCAAAGGCGTCTATCAAGACGTATGGCCAATGGCATGGCAGCCTCCAAGGACTGAGGGGTTTCATATACTGTCAAGGCATCTTTCAACCTTTCAGAAAGACCCTCACAAAATTGGCTTCTAAGGGCTGAGTCATTCCAGTTAGAATCTGTTGCCTATCTACGGAATTCAGAACTGTATGTCTCCACTGACCGATTCCCCTGCTGAAGGCGACGTAGCCTAGACTGAGCCAAGGCGACTCAGTCAGGGTCATCATAGATGAGGGCCAGAGGCCCGAAAAACCCTTCTACAAACTGGACACAAACTGAATCCTGGGGTAAAGAAAACACCCTGGACTGAGGATGCCCCTGCAGTAGACAGATCACAATTCCTACTCATTGCTCCTCACTTCCGGAGAAGTAAGGATGAAGTTAAAATACAGTTTGCAGGCCTCCTTGAATACAAAAATCTTGTTCCAACCTCCTGAGAACCTGTCCGAGAGGGCAACCTTGAGTTCAGGCTGGACAGGCTTACCTTCAGAGACCCCCACATTAGTGACCTGTAGCCGCTGATGCTGTTGCTGAACCTCACAGAGGAGGTCATTTACCTCCAGATACAGACAGTGCAGCCTCTCTGCGAGCTCTGCAGCTAAACCAATACCAAGGGAGAAAGGAAAAAAAACATTTTCCTAAATGTGCACAGCCAGTGATATTGTCAGGCAAGGTGAGTGAAAGACTAAGTGCAACACAAAAGGGAAGGGGGAAAGGGAGCCCAGACTCTAGGGACAGGGGGAGTGGAGACCTCCTAGGCTGATCTGATATCACTCTGTCTCCACTAACGTCCCTATATTGGTTCCTCACCAATCGCCGCACGCGAATCTAAATCCTGTATTTTCCTAGCATTTGGCCCTGGATAGGGAACGTTGGATGACCACTAGTCAATCCCCACTAATGACTAAAGACAACAAGGGAGATAAACACAGGGGAAAGTAGATTAGCGTTAGCTGATTTCAGAGAGATAACTCCAAGCGTCCTCCTAGCACCACAGAGGAAGATAGAAATCTGAGAGCCCCAAGCATTCACAAGGAAACATGTGAGTATCACTGTCTTCTTCCTGCTGCAAAGTGAAACTATTTAAACACCCAGGCCAGGGTGTCAATTAGCAGGAAGGAGGTAGCCACTGGGTCCAAGAGTGAAACAGCTAAGAAGGTGTTAGTAATGCCAAATGAAGAGATCTTCTGTAACCAACTACAGGGAGACTGTCTGTCACATCTGACACACCCATGACACTTGGTCTGCTTCGAGCAGGGCAACAGAAGATCACATGTAGCAATGCCCAAATATTTGAGCAGCCATGGTCACCCGAAGGTGACGGTGGGAAAGTGCAATTACTGTAGCAAGAGGTGGATGATGATGAGACACAATGGAAAAAAGTCAGGAGGAGGACCAGGGTGTGGAAGTGGAAGATGAGGTTGCTTACGATGAAGTCGATGGGCTGAACACCAGGGTCCAGAAACAGTGCCTGCGGGTGACACCACTGCCTCTACCCCTGTTGTATGTACACGCCAAGTCTCCATCCATGATGCAGGCGAAGATGCCTCTCACTCTGCACCTGTCGTTGCACACTTGCAAACATCACAGTCAGCAACCTTGTCCACATCCTTGTCCCAGTGCAACATTCAGTTGTCCCTACCCCAGTCCTTGGAACTCAAGCGCAAATACGCAGCCACCCACAGGCTACAATACTAAACTGCGACATTTCTCTACTGCTTGCACTAGAAATTTTGCATTTTCGGCTCGTGGAGGCGAAAGCTTTCCGCAACCTCATGGTGGTGTCTGTCCCTCGGTACTCAGTCCCCAGCCACCACTATTTCTCTCAGTGTGCCATCCCCGCCTTATACAATCACGAGTCCCAGAACATCACCTGTACCCTCAACAATGCAGTGACTGGGAAGGACCACCTAACCACAGACACATGGACAAGTGCTTGTGGCCATGAACGGTACATCTTACTGACTGCACACTGGGTTAATATTGTGGAAACCGGGCCCCAGATGGACCCTGGGACGGAACACGTCCTCCCGATGCAGAGGATTGTGGGCCCTGGGTCAATCAACCTTCAACACAATGTTCACAAGGTAGACAGCAGCGGTGGTCAGTCTCCTAGACAATGAGCAAAGTCCTTCATGATGATAGAGGCCACCAGCTCCTTAATTTGCTGGTTGTCACGAATAATTTGGTGATTTGTGGTAGCTCTGGTTATGCTGTAATTTAAATGTAGTTTTTTCCTTTTAGTCCAGCAAGGGTTAATGTTAGTCTCTTGCTGGCAGCCTGTTACAACTCTCCTGTTAGTTTTTTTTTAGTTTGCTGGTCACATGACCATTTTGCCTATTTAATCCGGCTCCGCCCTCCTGGCTTTGCTGGACTTCATTTATATTTACTACTGTTGAGCTAGCTTGTTGCTCTGTTGCCGTTCTCTGTTAGTTTTGCTAGGTCTTCTGACCCCTATGCCTTTTTGTTGTGTGTTTGTCTTTGACTGCTACTATTTCTGCTAGGAGGTGTCCAACTTTTCCCAGTCCCTAGATCTTGTAGGTATCCCTCCCTCACATCTATAGGTCTGCGTTCAGACTAGCCGAGGACTTTAGCGGGTCTGATCGCAGGATCAGGTTCCCCGTTACATCGTAGGGATCTAGTTTAGTTCTATTGTAGGGACAGATCTCCTCTCTTTCCTTAGTCTCTGTAGCAGATCATAACAGTAAGTCCAGCCATAAAAAAAAAAATTTCTCTAAGGAAAGACCTCCAGTTTTCCATCATGGTCTCGGTGCAAGATTTGGCTCAACGCTTGCAGGGACTCTCTCTGGAGGTGACCAAGCTCCAACAACACGTGAGTAGCTGTTCTGGAGCGCATTTTGTGGAACCTAAAGTACGTCTGCCTGATCTATTTTTTGGCGAACAACAAGATTTTTTTTCTTTTAAAAATGCTTGTCTATTATATTTTCGTTTGAGCCCGGATCCTCTGGTGATGAATCACAGCGCATAGGGATCATAATGTCACTTTTGCGCAAAGATCCTCAGGGATGGGCCTTTTCACTCCAACCTAGTGATCCGTGCTTTAGATCAGTGGATAGTTTTTTTTCTGCTTTGGGTTTGTTGTACGATGATCCTGATCGTGTCTCATCTGCTGAGTCTGAATTAAGACGTTTGAGGCAGGGATCAGGTAATGTGGAAAAATATTGTTCTCACTTCCGTCGGTGGTCTGCCCAGGTGGGGTGGAACGATTCTGCTTTGAAAAGCTTGTTTCTTGCAGGGCTAGGTGAAAGGGTTAAGGATTTACTGATTGCTTATCCCACACCTGGAAACTTGCAGGAGGCAATGCAATTAGCTAT
Source organism: Phyllobates terribilis (assembly GCF_046119375.1). Lineage (NCBI taxonomy): Eukaryota > Metazoa > Chordata > Amphibia > Anura > Dendrobatidae > Phyllobates > Phyllobates terribilis. Next base: position 79,187,206 of record NW_027362771.1, on the reverse strand, counting down.
ACGGGTGGACAGGAGACTGCGTGAAAGGGTTAATGAGAGCAAATCCTCTGCTATGTCAGCTTCAAGTCCTGAGAGGTTCTGTGCTGACAATGGAGAGCCGATGGAAATTGGGGCGATGGCACCCCGCTCTCAGGAAAAAGACCGCCGACTTTCTGAAGGCTTGTGTTTCTATTGCGGAAATTCTGGTCATTTTATTAAGAGCTGTGTGCTTCGTAAGAAGAAAGAAAAAAAAAAGGTCAGTCATGCTCGTATTGCCTGTTTAAATTCTAAGGGAGTATTCCTATCTGCCACTACTGCTGCTCAGGATGAATTAATTGAATTTCGGGTATTTGTGGATTGTGGATCTACTCTGAATGTGATTGATGGGGGATTCTTGGAAAAACTTAGATTAGAACCTAAAACTTTGTCATCCCCTATTGCTGTGGTTTCACTCGATGGCTCTCCCTTGAAGAGTGTTACTCACAAGGTCTGTGAATTTCCCCTCACTATTAATGGTATTCATCAAGAGAATTTGGATTTGGTGGTATTGGATAATTTGCCTTCTCCAGTAATATTGGGGTTACCCTGGTTAAAATTGCACAATCCTGTACTGGATTGGTCTACCAATGAAATTAAGTCCTGGAGCCCTAAGTGTTATGACAAGTGTTGTAACGGACGTATTGCTGCTGTGGATAGAGGGGAATTGCCTGTACCTATTCAGGATTTTTGGAGAGTTTTTTCTGAGGAGGAGTCGCAGGTTTTGCCTCCCCATAGAGACTATGATTGTACCATTGAATTTGTCCCTGGCGCGACTCTTCCTAAGAGTCGTTTATTTAATCTTACTATTCCTGAAAGAAAGGCTTTGGAAGAATACATACAGACAAGCTTGGCCGCCGGTCACATTAGGCCTTCCAAGTCTCCTGAGGCTGTTGGATTTTTTTTTGTAAAAAAAAAAGATGGCGGTTTACGTCCTTGTCTGGACTTTCGTGAGATTAATAAAATTACTGTACGCAATCCTTACCCACTGCCATTGATTCCTGATTTATTTAACCAGTTAGTGGGGGCCAAGTGGTTCTCTAAAATTGATCTCCGGGGGGCATACAATTTGTTGCGCATGAAGGAGGGTGATGAATGGAAGACTGCTTTTAACACTCCTGTGGGTCATTTTGAGAATCTGGTTATGCCTTTTGGTCTCACCAATGCTCCAGCATTTTTTCAGAATCTTATTAATGATATCCTTAGACCTTTAATCGGCAAAAATGTGGTTGTGTATTTGGATGACATTTTGATTTATTCGCCGGATCTGGAGTCTCATTGGCGGAGCGTACGTGAGGTATTACAGTTATTAATGGACAATTCGCTTTTTGCTAAGCTGGAGAAATGTGAGTTCGCTGTACAGAGAATTAGTTTTTTGGGCTACATTATCTCCAGTGAAGGTTTTGAGATGGACCCGGTTAAAGTTCAAGCTGTGCAGGAATGGCCTAGGCCTATTGGTTTGAAATCGATACAGAGGTTTTTGGGTTTCTCCAATTATTACAGAAAATTCATAAAAAAAATTTCTATTATTGTCAAACCGCTGACCGATCTCACCAGGAAAGGTGCTAATGCGGTTCAGTGGACTTCTGAGGCCATTGAAGCTTTTGTGTTTCTAAAGGAGAGGTTCAACTCTGCTCCCATCCTTATGCAGCCTGATGTGACTAAGCCGTTTTTGGTTGAGGTTGATGCTTCTTCGGTGGGGGTTGGTGCGGTGTTGTCTCAGGAAAACAAGGATGGAGTACATCCCTGTGCCTTTTTTTCCAAAAAATTTTCCGAGACTGAACTTAATTACGATATTGGTAATCGGGAATTGCTGGCGATTAAACTCGCATTTGAACACTGGCGTGATCTCTTGGAAGGTGCTGAATTTCCCATTCAGGTTTTCACTGATCATAAAAATCTGATCTATCTTGATGCTGCCAAGCGCTTGAATGCCCGTCAGGCTAGGTGGGCACTTTTTTTCTCGCGGTTTAATTTTTCCGTTACTTACATCCCGGGTGCCAAGAATGTTAAAGCGGATGCTTTGTCTCGCAGCTTTTCTCCCATGGTCGGTGTTGAGGAGGAAGAGGAGACCATTTTACAAGAAGGTGTTGTGATTGCTGCTTTGGACTCCGTTTTGGAGGATGAGATTCTTAAAGCACAGGAGAATGCCCCATCTAACACTCCCCATGGGAGGTTGCTTGTGCCTAGGACCTTTAGGAGAGATTTGTTTGTTGAGTGTCATGAGTCTCGGTTGGCAGGTCATCCAGGAATTTCTGAGACCAAGAGACTTGTGGGTCGCAGTTTTTGGTGGCGTGGATGGCAGAAGGAAGTCATTAAGTGGGTGCGCCAATGTACTGTGTGTGCAAGATCCAAGTCTTCGCATGCTCCTGCTGCGGGGTTGCTTTGCCCTCTGGAGGTTCCTAGTGCACCTTGGACACATCTGGCTATGGACTTTATTACTGACCTTCCTCCCTCTGAAGGTTTCACGGTCATCTGGGTGGTCGTGGACCGTTTTAGCAAGATGTGTCACTTGGTTCCCTTCATCAAACTGCCTTGCGCTAAGACACTCGCCAAGGCCTTTGTCAAGGAAATTGTCAGACTACATGGTGTTCCTACTGACATTGTTTCTGATAGGGGACCTCAGTTCGTGGCTCGTTTTTGGCGTGCCTTTTGTGACAGGTTGGGAGTTCATTTGTCGTTTTCATCCGGATATCATCCTGAGTCTAATGGCCAGACAGAAAGGAAGAACCAGGATGTTGAGCAGTTCTTGCGTTGTTTTGTGGCAGACAATCAAGAGGGGTGGTCTGAGTTTCTGCCACTTGCTGAATTTGCTCTTAACAACCATACATCCTCTTCTGCTGGGTGTTCGCCATTTTTTTGTTGTTCTGGGAGACATCCGTCTTTTGGGTTATTTTCCAAATTGGTTTCGGCTGTGCCTGAGGAGGAGAGTTTTTCCGCTGATTTGGAGAGAGTTTGGACGGATGTGCGTGGTAATCTTCAGGAGGCTAACAAGAAATCTAAGAGGTACTTTGATAGGAAACGGCAAGAGGTTTTGTTTGCTGTTGGTGACATGGTTTGGTTGTCCTCTAAGAATCTGCGATTGAGGATTCCTTCTAAAAAATTGGGTCCCAAGTTCGTAGGGCCCTTTAAGGTACTTCAGATAGTTAACCAATCTGCTGTTAGGCTGGAGGTTCCTACGTCCTGGAGGATTAATCCGGTGTTTCATGTTTCTCTGTTGAAAAAAGCTGATGTGTCGGATGGTGACGCCTCTGCCACTGTTCCTCCGGTGGTGGAGGACGGGGAATATGAAATTTCCCGCATCCTAAATTCTAGACGGTATAGAGGGAGTTTGCAGTATCTCGTCGCTTGGAAGGGTTTCGGACCTGAGGATAACTCATGGGTGAGGGCGGATGATGTTTCTGCTCCCAGACTTGTCCAAGCGTTTCACAGGAGGTTTCCTGGTAAGCCTGGGCCTAGGGGATCCGGAGGATCCTCTTAGAAGAGGGGGTACTGTTACAACTCTCCTGTTAGGTTTTTTTTAGTTTGCTGGTCACATGACCATTTTGCCTATTTAATCCTGCTCCGCCCTCCTGGCTTTGCTGGACTTCATTTATATTTACTACTGTTGAGCTAGCTTGTTGCTCTGTTGCCGTTCTCTGTTAGTTTTGCTAGGTCTTCTGACCCCTATGCCTTTTTGTTGTGTGTTTGTCTTTGACTGCTACTATTTCTGCTAGGAGGTGTCCAACTTTTCCCAGTCCCTAGATCTTGTAGGGATCCCTCCCTCACATCTATAGGTCTGCGTTCAGACTAGCCGAGGACTTTAGCGGGTCTGATCGCAGGATCAGGTTACCCGTTACATCGTAGGGATCTAGCTTAGTTCTATTGTAGGGACAGATCTCCTCTCTTTCCTTAGTCTCTGTAGCAGATCATAACACAGCCTTTTCTTAACGGTCAGCTGATGTTGGTTGGTGCCACTCCCATCTCCCTTTAAAAAGCCACATGAACCATCAGCTGACTGCTGGTTATAGTTCATTATATGCTGACCTCATTGAAGGAGTCAGTCTCTGGAGAAGCTGTGGTGTTCGTTGTTATTGCAGTGGTGAAGTTTTCTGTTGGAGAGATAAGTGTAGTTTATGTTGTTATCTTCTCATTGTTTGTCTTACCTTCCTCAAGTTGTCCTATTGTAGTGGTGAGACTAGTGTCCTGCGCACTAGTCAGTTGAAGTCCAGGGCCAGTGAGGGCTTAGGCACGTGATCGCGCATGGGGGAAAGACCCATCTAGGGATGATAGGGGAGCTTAGGGACAGACACAGGTTGGTGTCAGGAGGTGTCCTTTCCCTAGTTCCCTACCGTTAGGGCCCTCCTTTCCCCTCTATCTCCCGTTGCATCCATGTGTTGTGCCGTCCGCTGGACATCCCCTTGTATTTCCGTGAAACTGGTGCTTTTCTGTGGGAATGAGCTTGTCTCCAACCATCCAGGAATGTCCAGTGAATGGCACGAAATAATTTGGTTTTAGCACCCAATACCAGAAGCTAAGCTATCCACAATTTCCATCTCAGGAATTTTTATATGGTAGACTTGCAGCCCTAACATTAGTTTCCCACAAAGTAGCTGAAGATACTGAGTGACAGTAGGTGCAAGTTTCTCCAGCATGACCTGTTTGTTAGATATCAGAGGGAGAACAAAATTAGACTTTGTCAAGGTGCCAGATTGCATCTTAAGTCTTATAGATTGCTGGAGCCAGTCCACAGTAAAAAAAAAGCAGCCATAGAGTGTCCGGGAACCTTCACACAGACTTTTCTTAGCCAGGGCTGCTTCTCGGCAACGTTGGACTGGCCCACCAAAGAACCGGAGAATCCTCCAGTGGGCCCTGGCCTCTCCATCAGGAGAGTTCATAGTGCAAACCTTGCAGCTGCTATAGGGCTCTTGAGTGAGGGAGAAAGGTGGGCCCTGAGAATAAAATCCTCTGGTGGGCCCAATGTTCTTTAGTCTGACATTGCTTTTCGGTGAGAGTTGTATTTCACCACAGCCATATTCTTTAGGTCGGTGAAATGACTGGCATAGAGGGAAACCATATCTACTTCGGCTGTCATGTCTCCCATGAAGTTCTCTAATGCAGCTTGTTCCATAAGCAATGGCAGCCCGTCCAACATCAGTTCACACTTCTCGATGCATCGACACACATATCTTTACGCCTTGAATTTCATGACTATAGAGTTGGGCAATGGCCTGATCTGCAATGCGTTTTGAGAAATAACGTGTATAAGCAAAGCCACGGTTTAGTCCACTGAAGGTCATCATTAGGCAAAACTTATACAGCTTTCCCACAGACTGAATGAGGAGTATCAATGCATCTTCATATATCTCCTGAGGAATATTGCCAATAAAAATTTCAGAACCATGTGGAGGAGCTTCTAAACCCAACCTGGAGGGGGGCCAAAATATTTCCTTTGTCCATTCTCTTGCACCAGTGATACATTAGAGCTCCTCATCCACTCGATGAGTCCAGCTTTATTTTTCCTTTTCACAGAGTTGAGCCATAGCGGAGGCTCACAGGCTGCACTGGCTGCTCACATGGGCCAGCCATTGTACGTGTACGAGGTTTTCAAGCTTCAGAGCCTCCACCAGGTTCTGGCCATTGTCACACATGACCATGCCTGCCTGTTTAGTGGTGAGAGCCACAGATCTGCCTGCTGTGTTACAGCTTTCAACAACTCTGCAGCGGAGTGCGGTTTGTCACCTAAGCATATTATCTTCAGCACAGCTTGTTGCCCCTTGGCCGAGGCAGTGCCACAGTGCTTCCAGCTTGTGACTGATGTGGTCATTTCGGAGATGGAGGCCGAAGAGGAGGAGGAGGTGCAGGAGCTGTAGAATGTGATTACATTAAGGTTACATTGGCGAGTCTGGTTTTTATATTAAAGATCTTGTTGTGTTTTTATAATTTTTTTTTTTCTTTACGTCTCTTCAAATGTGTATTGGAGTGCGACCTCATTTTTATCAGCCCTTGAAATTGCTGCATACACATTAACAATATAGGAGACCCACTCCTTAATAATGGGAAGGACAATTCAAATAGATTCTATATTCTAGAATATTACCTGTCTTATATGAAATTCTTTAAGGGTGAGCTATCACAGTATGGATAGTGTATTACACTGATCCAGCCAGGTAGTATTGCCTTATACTGCGTGCTGCTGGTGCTGCAGAAAAAAAAATTCAAATATATTCTATTCCCTATTAATACCACTGTTAGATGCATTTAAAATAGGGAGAGGTGCTGCTAAGTGGTATCATCAGCTCGAGTTGAGTCTTCATTCTGGTTGCATAAATCTCTTTCACAGTTCATACCTTTTTTTTTATTTATTTTTTTTATTTGGCCTTATATACAAGTCATGACCCTGCAAAGAATGTTTCTTAACATTGCTTCCAGGAAAATCCATTTTAGTTTAGTTTTTGTATGTTTTATTGTCATTTCGTAAAAATGGCATAATATTCTGACAACATTGTTCACAGATATGCTATTGGTCAGCGACCAAGTGTAAATAGGTTTGAACAACACATAACTGGCAGACTTTAAATGGAGTGTAATATCTGGCATGCTCCCCAAAATGTCATGATTAATACCGCAATAATATCGGATCATGTCTGATGAACACCGTTTTAGGTAGTGACCTATTAGTATGATATTGGTCAGCGACCAAGTGTGAATAGGGTTGAACAACACACAACTGGCAGACTTTAAATGGAATATAATATCTGGCACGTTCCCAAAAAATTCTGGATTATTAGCGCAGTAATATTGGATCCCGTCTGATGACCATGGTTTTAGGCAGTGGCGTTAGAGATATGATATTGGTCAGCGATTAAGTGTGAATAGGTTCAACAACACACAACTGGAAGACTTTAACTGGAGTGTAATATTTGGCACGTTCCAAAAAATGTGACGATTATTACCGCAGTAATATGGGATTACGTCTGATGACCATGGTTTTAGGCAGTGGCATTAGAGATATGGTATTGGTCAACTACCAAGTCTGAATAGGTTTAACAACACACAACTGGCAGACTTTAAAAGGAGTATAATATTTACATCATTCCCTAAAAATTTCTGGATTAGTACCGCAGAAATATCTGATACGTCTGCCGACCACGGTTTTAGGCACTGGTCTTGTAGTATGGTATTGGTCAGCGACCAAGTGTGAATAGTTTGGAACAACACACAACTGCCAGACTTTAAATGGAGTATAATATTTGACGCGCTCCCAAAATTTCAGGATTAATATATGGATTAGTCCTTAGAAAGACTGTTAGTTCAGATGGATATATATTTTGCTGTGTAATACCTATACCTAACTAATAAACTGCCAATTCTCTCCCTCACTCAGCTGCAGCTCTCCCTACTCTGCCTGATTCTGGGGTAGACTGTGACGAGCAAAGGGTCAGCGGGTCTAATATAGACCCGATGATGCTATGCGGCCAGCCAATCACTGATATGCCACAACCAACATGGCTACAGCATTTCAGTAAGTGGTAGGCAATCCCTGCATGTTTATTCGCTTTCTAAAGAGCATCAAACATGCGGGGCGGGGACCAGAGCTCCCGCACGAGCATCCCGTAAGTACTCGCCGACCGCCAAGCATCTCAAACAGTGAGATGCTCGGGCAAGTACCGAGCAGTTGCGAGCACCCTCACTCATCACTACTATCTATTTATCTATCTATCTTTCTATCTATCTATCTATCCTAGAAACCAAATATGTTCCATATTTCTGCATAAATTTGACCTAAAATTACAAAATTTTCACACAAGTCATAAAAGTAGATAAGAGAACAAAATTAACACACAAATATTAGACTTTATAATTTTTTAAATAAGGAAAATTATCCAATATCACATGTATGTCCTTGGCAAGATTTCAGGGTCCAAACTATCACGCCCCACTGTATTTCCGTACAAAGAGAAATACTTCATAATTCTTTTTTGCCAACACTATCTTAATGTTAATTAGTGATGAGCGAACGCGCTTGCCACTGCTCGGTACTCGCCCAAGCATCACTGTGCTCGACGAGCTTGGAACTCGGTGAGTACTTCCGCGATGCTCGGGCGGGAACTCGGGGCCCCTCCCTGCATGTTTGGCGCTCTTTAGAGAGCCAATGAACATGCAGGGATTGCCTGCAATGCACTGTAATGCCATAGCCATGTTTGTTGTGGGCATTACAGTGATTGACTGGGAGCACAGCATCATCAGGTCTATAGAAGACCGGGCGCCGCCATGCTCGTCACAGTCTACTCTGGAAACAGGCAGAGTAGGGAAAGCTGCTGCTGTGTCAGGGAGAGATTTGCTTGTTCATAGTTAATATAGGTATTTCAAAAGATATAGCTATATCCATCTGAAATAACAGTCCTTCTGAGGACTAATCCAGCTGCATATTATCAGTGCTAGGCAGGCAGGAAGTGTATGTGGCAGACTGAAGTGTATGATAAAGCATAAGAGGGTCCATTGAACGTCCAGTTAGTCTAGGTATTTTACAGCATATAAATATACAGTACAGACCAAAAGTTTGGATACACCTTCTCATTTAAAGATTTTTCTGTATTTTCATGACTATGAAAATTGTACATTCATACTTAATATTGTTGAGTGAGTACTAAAATGCTCAGGTGCTCGAAACTCGAGCCGAGCTCACCGTAATACTCGGGTGCTCGACCCGAGCAACGAGCCCAATGTTAGTCTATGGGAGACCCGAGCATTTTTGCGGTGGCACCCCCGGCAGTCTGTAGAAAGCCTAAAAAGTGCCCAAAACGATAGTGACAGTGCTCAAATTACATGGGGACAGCATGGGGATCGCCCCAGGAAGCATTTCTGACCCCCAGGTCACTGCTGTCAACAACGTGGTCAGAGGAATTAAACCACTTTTATGGGCTCACAATAAAGCATTCAAAAACAAAACTGAAACTGCTTTCCTGTGAAATATGTTAAGGAACATCCTTTCCAGGGTAAAGACTTGTGTATAAGGTAAAATAAATAACCAAAAACAAAAAATACTCCTCCACACCTTGGGCTATGTTCACAAGTAGCATTTTTTATGCGTTTTTGCAATTTTGTATTGCTTTCAACCGTGACAAATGCATTCACCGGGAAATGTCATTTTAACATTTTACAACCTTATCTGGCCATGTGCTGTGTGACACATGCATACAGTGCTGAAAAGACATGGGAACAGCATAGGGAAGATCCCTGGAAGCATCTCTGACACTCAGGTCATTGCCTAAGAGTGTGCCCATTAGAAGTGATCCTTGCCACATAAGAAGATGCAGACTTGCAACTCTCCCAGTGCAAGTCCTTGTCCCAGGGCAGTGTTCAATTGTACCTCCCCCATTCCTTGCAATGCAAGAGCAAGTATGCAGCCTGCCACCCACCAACTCCCAGGCTGCAATACCATACTGCTTGCTTGCACTTGAAATTGGGCCTTTTAGGCATGTGGAGGCGGAATCTGGCCACCACGTCATGGCTGCGTTGGCGGCCTGGTATCCATACTCAGTCCCCAGCCGCCTGGCGGCCGGGTGTCCCCGCTTGGTCCCCAGCCGCCAGGGGGCAGCCGGGTGTCCATACTCGGTCCCCAGCCGCCCATATTTGTCCCGGTAACCTTCCCCACACTTTTCTTAGCCTGGCCTGCTTTAGGGCAGCATTGGCCGAGCCCACCAGACAACCAGACTCCTCCGGTGGGCACTGGCTTCTCCATTAGGGGAGTTGAGAGTGCCAAGGTGAGGAGCATGATGATGATGATAGAAGTTAGCATCTGCTTTGTTTTCTTGGAATGCAAGCGTAAGTGTGCAGCCTTGCACCCGCCCACCCCCAGGCTGCAATACCATACTGCTAGCTTGCTTGCACTTGAAATTGGGCCTTTTAGGCATGTGGAGTCGGAATCTAGCCACCACGTCATGGCTGCGTCGGCGGCCTGGTATCCATACTCAGTCCCCAGCTGCCCGGCGGCCGGGTGTCCATACTCGGTCCCCAGCCGCCCCTATTTGAAGGACAGCCTATCCACAAACACGTGGACAAGTGAATGTGGCCAGGGATGGTCCATCTCACTGATGCCTTCACCCTGGTTTAATATTGTAGAAGCCGGGACACAGTAGGACACTGGGATGCAACAAATCCTCCAGACATAGAGGATTGTGGGTCCTGGGTCAATCAGGCTTCAACATAAAGTTCAGAAGGTAGACAGCAGCAGTGGTTGGCCTCCTACACAACGAGAAAATTATTGATGATCATAAGACCATCCATCTCCTTAGCTTTCTGTTCCTTGGAATGCAAGCGCATGTATGTAGTAGCGGCTAGGCCTGAGGTGGTCAGCATTTTGGCGCATATCCTACCTCCTCCGAGGATAGCTGGATATTTTCCTGCTACTATACCAGTTCTATGACTCCCGTTAAAACAAAGCTTCAGGTGATGAATGATGGATGAGGTGGTGGCAAAGGAGAAAGAGCAGGAGGAACAGGGACCATTCACATCAATATCAAGCCAGTCAACCACACATGTCTTGTAGGATATGTTTCTGTACCAAAAGGAGCGGTTCGGCTACACAGTTATAGGGCATACAGTGAGTGCAATGCCTACCAAAAATTTGGAGGCACTCCAATGCCCCTTGGAAGTGACATGGAGGTCAGAGGACCTTAACTAAACCGTTTTTTCCATTTATAGGAACTGGGTCTTCTGTACACTGTTGGCCTAAGCAGTGAATGGAAGGCTTTCCAAAAATCATGAGGAACTGCAATGCCCCTTGAAACAGACGTGGATTACAGCGTACTAAAAGCCTTCTACCCATTATTGGGGAGTGGGTCTCCCTTAGTGTTCGCCTATGCATTGAAAAGCAAAAACTGATTAAAATTAGGAGGAAATGCAATGCCCGTTGGAAGAGTCGTGGAGGTTAGAGTTAATTAAAAACAACATTTCAGTGCCCGTTGGAAGAGCTGTGGAGTTCAGAGTGGTTTAACAAGACGGTTTTAATGCCCCTTGGAAGAGCTGTGGTGTTCAGAGTGGTTTAACAAGACGGTTTTAATGCCCCTTGGAAGAGATGTGGAGGTCACAGTAGCTTAACAAGACGGTTTTAATGCCCCTTGGAAGAGACGTGGAGGTCACAGTAGCTTAACAAGACGGTTTTAATGCCCCTTGGAAGAATGGTGGAGGTCGCAGTAGCTTAACAAGACGGTTTTAATGCCCCTTGGAAGAATGGTGGAGGTCGCAGTAGCTTAACAAGATGGTTTTAATGCCCCTTGGAAGAGTGGTGGAGGTCGCAGTAGCTTAACAAGACGGTTTTAATGCCCCTTGGAAAAGTGGTGGAGGTTGCAGTGGAATAAAAAGACAATATCAATGCCCCTTGAAAGAGTGGTGGAGGTCGCAGTAGCTTAACAAGATGGTTTTAATGCCCCTTGGAAGAGACGTGGAGGTCACAGTGGAATAAAAAGACAACATCAATGCCCCTTGGATGAGTGGTGGAGGTCGCAGTAGCTTAACAAGATGGTTTTAATGCTCCTTGGAAGAGTGGTGGAGGTCGCAGTAGCTTAACAAGACAGTTTTAATGCTCCGTGGAACAGTGGTGGAGGTAGCAGTAGCTTAACAAGACGGTTTTAATGCCCCTTGGAAGAGTGGTGGAGGTCTCAGTGGCTTAACAAGACGGTTTTATTGCCACTTGCAAGAGTGGTGGAGGTCGCAGTAGCTTAACAAGATGGTTTTAATGCCCTTTGGAAGAGTGGTGGAGGTCGCAGTGGCTTAACAAGATGGTTTTAATGCCCCTTGGAAGAGTGGTGGAAGTCGCAGTGGAATAAAAAGACAATATCAATGCCGCTTGGAAGAGTAGTGGCGGTCGCAGTAGCTTAACAAGACGGTTTTAATGCCCCCTGGAAAAGTGGTGGAGGTAGCAGTAGCTTAACAAGACAGTTTTAATGCCCCTTGGAAGAATGGTGGAGGTCTCAGTAGCTTAACAAGATGGTTTTAATGCCCCTTGGAAGAGTGGTGGAGGTCGCAGTAGCTTAACAAGATGGTTTTAATGCCCCTTGGAAAAGTGGTGGAGGTCGCAGTGGAATAAAAAGACAATATCATTGCCCCTTGAAAGAGTGGTGGAGGTCGCAGTAGCTTAACAAGAGGGTTTTAATGCCCCTTGGAAGAAACGTGGAGGTCACAGTGGAATAAAAAGACAACATCAATGCCCCTTGGATGAGTGGTGGAGGTCGCAGTAGCTTAACAAGATGGTTTTAATGCCCCTTGGAAGAGTGGTGGAGGTAGCAGTAGCTTAACAAGACGGTTTTAATGCCCCTTGGAAGAGTGGTGGAGGTCGCAGTAGCTTAACAAGACGGTTTTAATGCCCCTTGGAAGAGTGGTGGAGGTCGCAGTAGCTTAACAAGACAGTTTTAATGCCCTTTGGAAGAGTGGTGGAGGTTGCAGTGGCTTAACAAGATGGTTTTAATGCCCCTTGGAAGAGTGGTGGAAGTCGCAGTGGAATAAAAAGACAATATCAATGCCCCTTGGAAGAGTGGTGGAGGTCGCAGTAGCATAACAAGATAGTTTTAATGCCCCTTGGAAGAGACGTGGAGGTCACAGTGGAATAAAAAGACGATATCAATGCCCCTTGGAAGAGTGGTGGAGGTCGCAGTAGCTTAATAAGATGGTTTAATGCGCCTTGGAAAAGTGGTGGAGGTCACAGTAAATTAACAAGACGGTTTTAATGCCCCTTGGAGGAGACGTGGAGGTCAGAGTGGTTTAACAAGACGGTTTTAATGCCCATTGGAAGAGACGTGGAGCTCAGAGTAACTTAACAAGACGGTTTTCATGCCCCTTACAAGAGCCATGCAGTACAGCATATCCAAAAAATTATTCCCATTATTGGGGAGTGGGTCTCTCATAGTCTTTGCCTATGCCTTCGAAGCAAAAGCTTCCAAAAATTAGGATGGAGGAACTTGTAATGCTGGCAACACGGACCATGTCACCCTGGTGGTGTAGTGGTGGTGGAGGCTGAGGATAAGGAGAAGAGCAAAATACAGCCGAAATGAGGAAGCGTATACGCATGTGTGGGTGTGAAGCGGTGCATGGGAATACACCTCCCAAAATAACACAGTGGATTTGACTTTGTTACTCTGCTGTCATTTGGTGGTGATGAGAAGTCTGGCCCAATCCAGCCCTTGTTCATTTTGATAAGGGTCAGCTTGTCAGCATTGTCAGTTGACAGGCGAGTGCGCTTATCAGTTATAATTCCCCCAGAGGCACTAAAAACACGCTCCGATAACACGCTAGCGGCAGGGCAGGCCAGGACCTCCAAGGCGTACAGAGCGAGTTCATTCCAAGTGTCCAGCTTGGATACCCAATAATTAAAAGGCACAGAGGAATCACGGAGGATGCTGATACGGTCGGCAAGGTACTCCCTCACCATCTTTTGAAACTTTCCACTCCTTGTGAGAGTACCCCACGCCTCAGGGCCTGTAAGCTGGGCGGGTCTCAGAAAACTGTCCCAGAATGTTGACAGTGTTCCCCTGCCTCTGCTGGATTGGAGTTGCGTCTCTCTCGCCTGTACTCCGTGATTGGGCAACGAACTGTGACCTCTGCTGCTAGAGTGTTCAGATGGGAATTTTTTAACAGTTCTGCAGCAAGGGCCTTCTGGTACTGCCCCATTTTTGTAGACCTCTCCACCTCAGGAAAAAGAGAGCGAAAGTTCTCCTTGTAGCAGGGGTCTAAAAGTGTCACCAACCAGTAATGACTGTCACCCAACATTTTGACAACGCGTGGGTCATGGTTAAGGCAGCGTAACATAAAGTCAGCCATGGATGCCAGATTGGTAACGGGAAAGACTTCCATGTCCTCACCAAGATGACAACTGACCATGCTCTCCTCCTCCTCCCCCCTGTTCTCAGGCCACACACGCTGAACCGACAGTATGACATTTGTACAGGTACTACCGTCTACAGCGCATGATACCAGCTCCTGTTCTCCCTCATCATCCTCCTCCTCTTCCTCATTGTCCCCCAATGCACGTTGGGATGAGATGAGGCTGGGATGTGTGTAATTGCCTGTTACGGCTTCTTGATCCATCTCATCATACTCTGGCTGCAATGCCTCCTCTTTAATTCTCTGCAGAGAGCGTTGCAAAACACAGACAAGTGGGATGCTGACGCTAATGATGCCGTCATCGCCACTCACCATCTTGTTGGACTCCTCAAAGTTTGTCAGGATGGTACATATGTCAGACATCCAGGTCCACTCCTGATGTCTTATGTGTGGAGTCTGACCTGAATATCGACGGCCTTGTTGCAGCTGGTACTCCACAACTGCTCTCTTCTGCTCACAAATCCTTTGCAACATGTGGAGGGTAGAGTTCCAAAGTGTGGGGACATCACACACCAGTCGGTGTGCCGGAAACTGCAAACGCTGCTGCAACACAGAAAGGGCGGCGGAAGCTGTAGCCGACTTGCGAAAATGAGCTGACAGGCGGCGTACTTTGACGAGCAGATCTGGCAACTCGGGGTACGATTTAAGGAACCGCTGAACCACGAGGTTAAGCACATAAGCCAGGCATGGTACGTGTGTCATCTCGCCTCAGAGCCGCCACCAGGTTACGGCCATTGTCACACACGACCATGCCTGGATGTATGTTCAGTGGTCTGAGCCACAGATCTGCCTGCTCTTTCACAGCTGTCCACAACTCACAAGCAGTGTGAGGTTTATCACCTAAGCTTATGAGTTTCAGCACAGACTCTTGCTGCTTGGCTGAGGCAGTACTGCAGTGCTTCCAGCTTGTAACTGATGTGGTGATATCTGAGATGGAGGCTGAACATGAGGAGGAGGAGGAGGAGGATGATGCGCAGGAGCTGTACACTGTGGGGGCAACTCTGACTGACATAGGGCCCGCAATCCTCGGTGTGGGGAGGATGTGTTCCGTCCCAAGGTCCGAAGGTTCCCGGCTTCCACTATGTTTACCCAGTGTGCCATCAGGGAGATGTGCCGTCTCTGGCCACAAGCACTTGTCCATGTGTCCGTTGTCAGGTGGACTCTCCCAGTAACTGCATTGTTGAGGGCACGGCAGATGTTTTGGGACACGTGCTTGTGTAGTGCGGGGATGGCACACGGGGCAAAATAGTGTCGGCTGGGGACCGAGTACCGAGGGACGGCCACCGCCATAAGGTTGCGGAAGGATTCCGTCTCCACCAGCCTAAAAGGCAACATTTCCAATGCAAGCAGTCGTGAAATGTGCGAATTTAGGACTGTGGCCTGTGGGGCGTTGGCTGCGAATTTGCGCTTTCGTTCAAAGGTCTGGGATATGAACAATTGAACGCTGCGGTGTGACGTGGACGTGGACGTTGATGCTGTTTCTTGAGAAACTGCCATAACAAGTGAAGACTGAGAGGAGGGGGCATCTTTGCATGCAGTATGGACAGGGGATTGCCTTGCACGCACAACAAGGGGTTCTCTTACACGCACAACAGCGGAAAAACAATGGTGACATCCGCTGACACTGCTCGTGGACCCTGGGGTTCACCCCACAAAGTCGGGTGCTTTGCTGCCATGTGCCTGATCATGCTGGTGGTGGTCAGGCTGGTATTTTTGCCAGCCCTGCTGATGCTGGCATGGCAGGTGGTACAAATGGCCTTTTTGGGGTTATTAGCAAAGTCTTTAAAAAAATTCCAGACTCTGGAAGACCTACCGGTTGTACTGGCAACGTCCCTCGTGTTGGTGTTACGGAGAACTGTTGCCCGCCTTCTGTGTGCGGCCACCACACTGCTTGTTCCTGCCTTTTGGGGTACTCTGCCTCCCTTCCCCTGTGTGCTGCTGGCCTCGCTCTGTGTGTCCTCCTGCCACGTTGGGTCAGTTACTAGATCATCCACCACCTTCTCCTCTTCCACTTGCACACCACGATCCTCCTCCTCACTTCGTGGCAATTGTGTTTCGTCATCGTCCACCTCTTGTGACAAATTGCCAGCGTCGACTTCCTCTGGCTGTGGCTGTTCAAATATTTGGGCATCACTACATGGGATCTCCTCTTCCACCACTTCAAGTGGAGCAGGCGAGGGGCACAAATATTAAAATGGACCAGTGAACAGATCTTCAGAGTGTTCAACTGTGGGATCAGTTGCTGTCTGACGACACCCGGCATGGTGGGAGGAAGGAGCATCAGGGTGAGGAGGAGTATGCGGTCGAGACTCACGGTTACTAAAACTTGACCATGTGGAAGACAGACCGGAGGTGGTGGTGTCCTGGTAACTGGAAGTATTATCTGCTATCCAATTAATAACCTGTTCACACTGATCAGTTCGCAATACTGCTGTTGTAGTGTGCTTCCCTAGTAATTCGGTCAAGAAGTGGGAGCGAGAAGATGTGGCTGTTGGTTGTGGCACATTTTCACCTTGGCCACGGCCCCGTCCTCTACACGCACCATCACCAGAATGTCCAGTTTCACGTCCCTTGCCACGCGCCTTGCCCATTGTAAATGAAGTAAAATAGCTTACACTCGCACTATCAATGGAAAAAGGGTAATAAAAAGGATATTAGAACTGTGGAAGAGGAAAACCACAGTTCTATTTCTCTGGCCTACACCAGAATCTTTTTAACAGATATATTTGTGTTTGAACAGTCAGGGAGACACTATTACTGTTTTTTTTTTTATGTAAAAAAGGCCAAAAGCTGGATAATACAGAGATTTGAACCGTGCAACTGCAAAACCAAACTTCTAGTTATCTGGCCTACACCAGAATATTTTAAACAGATATATTTGTGTCTGAACAGTCAGGGAGACACTATTACTGTTTTTTTTTATGTAAAAAAGGCCAAAAGCTGGATAATACAGAGATTTGAACCGTGAAACTGCAAAACCAAACTTCTAGTTATCTGGCCTACACCTAAATATTTTAAACAGATATATTTGTGTCTGAACAGTCAGGGAGACACTATTACTGCTTTTTTTATCTAAAAAAGGACAAAAGCTGGATAATACAGAGATATGAACCGTTGAACTGCAAAATGAATGTTCTAGTAATCTGGCCTACACCAGAATTTTTTAAACAGATATATTTGTGTATGCACAGTCAGGGAGACACTATTACTGTTTTTTTTTACGGAAAAAAGGCCAAAAGCTGGATAATACAGAGATTTGAACCGTGGAACTGCAAAACCAAACTTCTAATTATCTGGCCTACACCAGAATATTTTAAACAGATATATTGGTGTCTGAACAGTCACAGACACACTCAATTTTTTTTGGGGGGAGGGGAATACCAAAAGGTTAATAAGACGTGTATTTGTACAGTCTGACAGAGGGAAAAAAAATACAGGATTTAGATGAAAAAAAAAGGATTTTTCCTGGCCCCTGAGACCGGGGAATAAGTCTTGCAATTTGACCAGCAGGAGCACACAGTACTGTAATGCAGAGTTTGTTTGTATAAACACTGCGTCTCCTATACAGCCTGCCTGCCTGATATCTGGGATGGATATTAGTCCTGAAAAGGACTGTTTGTTTGATTTTGCAGGTTTTAGTGACCCTACACAAACTATTTTGCAGAATAAATCTCTCCCTAGCTCTGCAGCACTGACCCTACATTGTCTGATCCCGAGCGACTGTGTCCAAGATGGCGGCGCCCGGTTTTAAATACTCGAGGTGACGCTGTGTGGCCAGCCAATCACTGTAATGCCCACAAACAAAATGGCTGCGGCATTACAGTGACTGGCTGGCAATCCCTGCATGTTCATTGGCTCTGTTAAGAGCGCCAAACATGCAAGGCGGAGACCCGAGCTCCTGCCCGAGTAACCTGGAAATGCTCGGTGCTTGCCGAACATCCCGAGTAGCGAGATGCTCGGGGGAGTACCGAGCAGTGTCAAGCATGCTCGCTCAACACTAATACTTAACAAAAAAGTGTGAAACAACTGAAAATATGTCTTATATTCTAGGTTCTTCAAAGGTGAAGGTGTGCCCTGTCAGGTTTCATAAGTGGGATTTCTTGCCTTATAAATGGGGTTGGGACCATCAGTTGTGTTGTGCAGAATCTGGTGGATATACAGCTGATAGTCCTACTGAATAGACTGTTAGAATTTGTATTATGGCAAGAAAAAAGCAGCTAAGTAAAGAAAAACGAGTGGCCATCTTTACGTTAAGAAATGAAGGTCAGTCTGTGCGAAAAATTGGGAAAACTTTGAAAGTGTCCCCAAGTGCAGTTGCTAAAACCATCAAGCGCTACAAAGAAACTGGCTCACATGGGACCGCCCAAGGAAAGGAAGACCAAGAGTCACCTCTGCTTCTGAGGATAAGTTTATCCGAGTCACCAGCCTCAGAAATCGCAGGTTAACAGCAGCTCAGATTAGAGACCAGGTCAATGCCACACAGAGTTCTAGCAGCAGACACATCTCTTCAACAACTCTTAAGAGGAGACTTTGTGCAGCAGGCCTTCATGGTAAAATAGCTGCTAGGAAACCACTGATAAGGACAGGCAACAAGCAGAAGAGACTTGTTTGGGCTAAAGAACACAAGGAATGGACATTAGACCAGTGGAAATCTGTGCTTTGGTCTGATGAGTCCAAATTTGAGATCTTTGGTTCCAACCACCATGTCTTTGTGCGACGCAGAAAAGTTGAACCGATGGACTCTACATGCCTGGTTCCCACCGTAAAGCATGGAAGAGGAGGTGTGATGGTGTGGGGGAGCTTTGCTGGTGACACTGTTGGGGATTTATTCAAAATTGAAGGCATACTGAACCAGCATGGCTACCACAGCATCTTGCAGCGGCATGCTATTCCATCCGGTTTGCGTTTAGTTGGACCATCATTTATTTTTCAAAGGACAATGACCCCAAACACACCTCCAGGCTGTATAAGGGCTATTTGACCAAGAAGGAGAGTGATGGTTGCTGCGACAGATGACCTGACCTCCACAGTCACCAGACCTGAACCCAATTGAGATGGTTTGGGGTGAGCTGGACCGCAGAGTGAAGGCAAAAGGGCCAACAAGTGCTAAGCATCTCTGGGAACTCCTTCAAGATTGTTGGAAGACCATTTCCAGTGACTACCTCTTGAAGCTCATCAAGACAATGCCAAGAGTGTGCAAAGCAGTCATCAAAGCAAAATGTGGCTGCTTTGAAGAACCTAAATTTTAAGACATATTTTCAGTTGTTTCACACTTTTTTGTTAAGTCTATAATTCCACATGTGTTAATTCATAGTTTTGATGCCTTCAGTGTGAATGTACAATTTTCATAGTCATGAAAATACAGAAAAATCTTTAAATGATAAGGTGTATCCAAACTTTTGGTCTGTACTGTATATTTATATGTTGTGAAATACCTAAACTAACAGGACGTTCAATGGACCCTCTTATGCTGTATCATACACTTCAGTCTGCCACATACGCTTCCTGCCTGCCTAGCACTGATAATATGCAGCTGTTTTAGTCCTCAGAAGGACTGTTAGTTCAGATCAGAAGGTGTGTCCAAACTTTTGGTCTGTACTGTATATATATCAGAGCTAGGCAGGCAGAGTATGTGGCATACTGCAGTGTATGATACAGCACAAGAGGGTCTATTGAACGTCCTGTTAGTCTAGGTATTCCACAACATATATATATATATATATATATATATCTCAGAAGTAGGCAGGCGGGCAGTGTATGTGGCAGACTGCAGTGTATGATACAGCACAAGAGGGTCCATTGAACGTCTTGTCAGCTGCTGCTGTAATAATTACAGATATTTCTAGACATAGCCCCAGATATCAGGGGCCAGGGCAATTTTTTTTGCTTCAAAAGCAATTCAGAGTACACCATTTTTCTGCTCACTGCAGAATAAAGCCAGATCTGTTCCATATTACAGCGATAAAAATCCAGAAATTTGAACTGAACGTGGAAAATATTGGCCTTCTTTTCCATTCTGTTGTTGTGTGTCGGTGAAGCTATTCACACTAGGTCTCCGTGTAGAATAATATTAGTAAATTACAGGCCTACAATTTAAAGCCGTGGTTCTCTGTCACATATATCACCTAAAAGACTGTTCAAAAATCATACATTTCTTCCATTTTCAATCCATTGCAGTGTGTCGGCGAAGCTATTCACACTACTTCTCCGTGTATAATAATATTTGTAAATTACAGGCCTGCCATTTAAAATCGTTGTTCTCTGTCAGACATATCACATACAGTATAACTGCATTCCAAAATCAGCCATTTCTCGTGAATGTGGAAAATATTGTCCTCCATTTAAAATGGGCAAGGTGCATGGCAAGGGACGGGGAAATGGACATGATGGTGATGGTGCATGAAGAGGCTGAGGACATGGCCACGGGCAAGGTGAAATTGTGCCACAACAAACACCCACATCTTGTCACTCAACCTTCCTGTCTCAATTACTAGGGGACCGCAGAGCCCCTCTGTTGAACAGAGAAGTGTCAAAAGATTATTGTTGGATAGGTGATAATGCTTCCAGTCACTTGGCCACCACCACCTCCACCCTGTCTTCCACAAGTCTCAGTAGCCGTGAGTCTGGACCGCATATTCCTCACCCTGATCCTCTTTCCTCCCACCATGCCGATTGCCCGGAGAAAACTGATACTACACTTGGACACTCAGAAGAGCTATTCACTTTTCCATTTGTAGATTCGGGTCTCTCGCCCGGCCAGCTTCAAGCAAGTCAAGACGAGAATGCATGTAGCGATGCCCAAATATTGGAGCAGCCATGGTCACACGAAGGCGATGGTGGTAAAGTGCAATTACTGTCGCAAGAGGTGGATCATGATGATGAGACACAATTGCCAGAAAGTCAGGAGGACCAGGGTGCGAAAGTGGAAGACGAGTTATTGGATGATATAGTAACTGATCCAACCTGGCAGGGGGACACACTGAGCAAGGACAGCAGCACACAGGGGGAGGGAGGCGTAGCACCACAACAGGCAGGAAGAAGCAGTGTGGTGGCCACAGACACAAGGAGGGAAAGCGTTCCTCATAACGCCAACATGACGGAAGTTGCCAGTAGAACTGTTAGGCCATCCTGTGTCTGATTATTTTTTAAAGACTCTGCAGATAACCCCAAAAAGGTCATTTGCACCACCTGCCAGGCCAGCATCAGCAGGGGTAGCAAAACTACCAGCATGATCAGGCACATGGCAGCAAAGCACCCGACTAAGTGGGCCGAACCAGGGTCCAGCAACAGTGTCTGAGGGTGACACCACTGCTTGTTCCGCTGTTGTGCATACACACCAATCCCCTGTCCATGGCGCATGCGAAGATGCCTACCGCCATGCACCTGTCGTTGCACACTGTCCCACAATATTAAACGTGCCCTCAACAACGCAGTTACTGGGAAAGTCCACCTAACCACGGACACGTAGACAAGTGCTTGTGGACACGGACGGTACATCTTGCTGACGGCACACTGGGTTAATATAGTGGAAGCTGGGACCCAGTCGGACCTTGGGACAGAACACGTCTTCCCGACGCTGAGGATTGCGGTCCCTGGATCAATCAGGGTTGCCCCCACATTCTACAGCTCCTGCACCTCCTCCTCTTCAGCATCCAATTCCGAAATGACCACATCAGTCACAAATTGGAAGCACTGCAGCACTGCCTCGGCCAAGCAGCAACAGGCTGTGCTGATGCTAATATGCTTAGGTAACAAACCACACAACGCTGAAGAGTTGTGGACAGCTCTGAAAGAGCAGGCAAATCTGTGGCAGACACCGCTGACCCTACAGCCAGGCATGGTCCTGTGTGACAATGGCCGGAATCTGGTGGCGGCTATGAGGCGAGGCGGGCTCACACACGTACCATGCCTGGCCCATGTGCCTAACCTTGTGGTTCAGCAATTTCTGAAAACCTACCCAGATCTGCCGAATCTGCTTGTCAAAGTACGCCGTCTGTGTGCCCATTTTAGAAAGTCAGCTACAGCTTCCGCTGCTTATGATGAGCACACTTTTAGGCAGTGACCTGGGAGTCAAAGATGCTTCCAGGGGTCTTCCCTATGGTCCTGATGGAGAATCCAGGGCCCACCCGAGAATTTCCTGGTGGGACTGTCCAACCCTGCCGATAAGCAGTCCTGACTAAGAAAAGTGTGTGGGAAGGTTCCCGGACACTCTATGGCTCCTTTTTTACTGAGGTGGAAACCCACGCAAACACGGGGAGAACATACAAAATGCTTGCAGATGTTGTCCTTGCTGGGATTTGATCCCAGCGCTGCAAGGCTTCAGTGCTAACCACTGAGCAAATGTGCTGCCATTCACCCTCTGATATCTAACAGGCTGGAGAAACTTGCATGTACTGCCACTCTATCTTCAGCTCCTTTGTGAGAAACTAATGTATTTGGGCAGCCACTCAGTCTACCAAATAGAATTCCTGAGAAGGAAATTGGGGATGGCTCCGCTACTGGTACTGGGGGCAGTGCTAATACCATGGTGTCGTACTATAGTTCACTGTTAATATTACAGGCTGGTAGGAGGCAAGCAGATTCCCACAGAAAAGTACCAGCAGTAATGTTCAGGGACCCGCGCTTGTGGAAGGCGGAGACAATACCGGGAGAAATAGTGGCGGCTGATGACCGAGTATAGACACCCGGCCGCCGCCATGAGGTTGTGAAAAGCTTCCCCCTCCACGAGCCTAAAAGGCCACATTTCAAGTACAAGCAGCTGCCCAGAAATCTGTCAGTTTACTATTGCGGCCTGTTTGGCTGGCTGGCTGCATACTTGCGCTTGCACTCCAAGTAACAGAAAACTAAGCAAATGGTGGCCTCTATCATCATCATGGCCTCACATCGACGATATGAACTCTCCTGAAGGAGAAGCCAGGGCCCACCAGAGGAGTCTCCGGTTCTCTGGTGGGCCTGTCCAACCCTGCCGAGAAGCAGCCCTGGCTAAGAAATATGTGTGGGAAGGTTCCCGGACACTTTATGTCTGCTTTTTTAATATGGATTGGACGTGCTTATGCATGTTATTTCTCAAACCTCATTGCAGATCAGACCATTGCTCAACTCTGTAGTCATGAAATTAAAGGCGCAAAGAAAGATGTTTCTGTGTCGAAACACCACAGACAAGTGCGAGCTGATGTTGGATGGGCTGCCATTGCTTATGCAACAAGCTGCATTAGAGGACTTCCTGGGAGAAATGACACCCAGAGTAGATACGGTTTTCCTCTATGCCAGTCCTTTCACCAAGCTAAAGAATATAACTGTGGTGAAATACAACTGTCACTGAGAAGCAGTGTCACACTGAAAAACATTGGGCCCACCAGAGGATTTGAGTCTGAGGGCCCACCTTTCTCCCTCGCTCAAGAGCCCCTTAGCAGCTGTAAAGTTTGCGCCTATCATGAACTCTCCTGATGGAGAAGCCAGGGCCCACCCGAGGATTCTCAGGTGGGTCCGTCCAACGCTGCTGAGAAGCAGTCATGGCTAAGTAATTTGTTTGGGAAGGTTCCCGGACACTCTTTGGCTATATTTTTAATGTGGAGTGGCTCCGTACTGTCCCTGGCCTCATTCACCAATCCACGTGTTTGTGGTTAGGTGGTACTTCCCACCTAAGTGCACTGGGGAGGGCATGGGTAATGTTGTGGGACCCCTGCTTCTGTAAGGCGGAGATGACACCAGGAGAAATAATGGCGGTTGGGGACCAAGTATGGACACCCAGCCGCCATGAGTTTGTGGAGAGCTTCTGCCTCCACAAGCCTAAATGGCCACATTTCAAGTGCAAGCAGCTGTCAAAAATTTGGCAGTATAGTATTGCAGCCTGTGGGTGGGTGGGTGGCAGGCTGCATACTTGCGCTTGCATTCCAAGGAATAAGGTAGGGATAACTGAATGCTGCGCTGGGACAAGGACGTGGATGGTGATTGTTGCAAGTCTGCAATGACAGGTGCATGGCCGGAGGCATCTTCGCATGCGCCAAGGATCACTTATGATGGGCACACTTTTAGGCAGTGACCTGGGAGTCAGAGATGCTTCCAGGGGTCTTCCCCATGCTGTTCTCATCTCTTTCCAGCACTGTATGCATGTGTCTGATGATGTGTCACACACGACATGGCCAGATAAGGTTGTAAAATGTTAAAATGACATTTCCCAGTGAATGCATTTGTCTTGGTTGAAAGCAATGCAAAAGTGCAAAAACGCATGAAAAATGCTACTTGTGAACATAGCCCAAGGTGTGGAGGAGCATTTTTGTTTATTTATTTTGCCTTATATACAAGTCATTACCCTGGAAAGGATGTTCCTTAACATTTTTCCCAGGAAAATCCATTTTTGTTTCGTTTTTGCATGCTTTATTGTTAGTCCGTAAAAGTGACGTAATAGCGCTGACAATATTGTTCACAGCAGTGACCTGGGCATCCGAAATGCGTCCAGGGGTCTTCCCCATTCTGATCCCATGTCATTTGAGCACTGTTCCCATCGATTTGGGCAATTTTTAGGCCCTTTGCAGACCGCCAGGGGGAGCCGCCGGAAAAATGCTCGAGTTTCCCATAGACTTACATTGGGCTCGTTACTCGGTCCGAGCACTCGAGCATTCCAATTTGCTCGACTCAAACAATGAGTACCCGAGCATTTTAGTGCTCGCTCATCACTAAATCACTAATCTTAATACATTTCCATTTTTGTGGCAACTGTCCACAGGAAACTATGATTAGCCATGTTTGCCCTTTTGTGGCTACTGCATGAACATTCATGTAATGCATAGACATGCCGTGTGAATATTATGACAGAAAACAATACTTCTGCTCAAAGTATATTTTTCATGGAAGATGCACAGATTACTGATAACTTGCTTATTCTTAATAACCATGTATGTAATAAATACAGTTTTTGTTTAAGCACCACTCAAGTTTTTTTTTATTATTGCATCTTTGGAGTGGTGCTATTAATCTAAGTTCCTTGACCCCAGTTTTATGCTTACCAGATGCTGTCTTCATCTTTTATTTACACCGCTTTGGTTGGTCACCAGCAGTTTGTGACCTGCCAGATCGCTCAAGCGTTTGCTGAAGCGATACAGAAATCACAACTCAATGCAAGTCTATGAGAGCCAGAACGAAGCCAGAACGATTCTCTCATAGATTTACGTTAAGGACTTGTGACCATTGCCTCTGACTCAGTGAGAAGTTGCGGTCACAAGATGGCGGAGCGGGATTGGAGCAGCACCGAATAGATGAAGACGGCGGCTAGTAAGTATAATACTAGGGTCAGGAATTTGGTAGCTCCACTTCGGCACTGAAATAAAAAAAAACCACTGGAGTAGTGATTTAATATGTACCTTGATGATATTTTGGAATTTATTGTTCAAAAAATTGAAAGGAAAACCCTTGTCAGATCTCATTAGTTTGATTCATGCCAATATGGATTAATGACTCTTGTTTTAACTTAGTCAAGACTATTACTCGTAGAATGCAGAATTCTTAAAGTACTACCCATACGAATTATATAGTTTGCAGCTGAAAGTTTGGTTTCTCCTCACCTTCTCATACACATGCACTCAACTCATTCTAGCACGCATGTTTTCTCAATAAGGAGAGGGTAATAGGCTGCAGCAAGAAAACCTCTGGCAGCAGCTTATCTTTTGCAAGAACAAAATAAGTGGGCATGTCTCTCTCATCATCATTCCTGTTACTTCTTTGTCCAGTCATTTTCCTTGTAGCGTGGGGCCAGGAATCCGCCAAACATATTAGACTAAGTAAGACCAAATAAAATCAATGAGTCTTAAGCATGCTGCAAAGCAACAGATCTAGATTAAAAAAAAACTTAAAAAATTAAAGCTAACGAAAGAGAAAAAAATATCATAACAGCTGTAAAAGGAAACTTTACAGCTGATACATGCTGCTGGATCCACTGGATTCCATATATGTTTTAATTTATGAAACGCTTCAATGTATCAGAAAAGAACAGAGTGGGTCTCCTGTACTGTTATTGCGTATGCAGTGACTGAAAGTGCTGCCAAGAATTTGGACACACCCCAATACCCCTTTGAAAAGACATAGAGGAGGGCCTCAGTAAAAAAAATGTTCCCATTATAAAGGAGTGGGTCTCCTATAATCGTAATGCCCATACAGTGACTGCAAGAGCTGTCAAAATTTGGGAAAAACCCCAATAACAATTTAAAGACAAATAGAGGTGGACCACAGTAACGACATGTTCCCATTAGAAAGGAGCTGGTCTGCTGTCCAGTTATAGGGTATGCAGTGAGTAGAATGGCTGCTAAAATTTGGGAAAAACCCCAATAACAATTTAAAGACACATAGAGATGGGCCTCAGTAACGACATGTTCCTAGAAAGGAGTGGTTCTGCTGTCCAGTTATAGGGTATGCAGTGAGTAGAAGGGCTGCCAAAATTTGAGAAAAACCCCAGTAACAATTTAAAGACACAAAGAGGTGTGCCAGAGTAACAACATGTTCCCATTAGAAAGGAATGGGTATGCTATCCAGTTATAGGGTATGCAGTGAGTAGAAGGGCTGCCAAAATTTGGGAAAAACCCCAGTAACTATTTAAAGGTACATAGAGGTGGGCCACAGTAACGACATTTTCCCATTAGAAAGGAGCGAATCTGTTATCCAGTTATAGGGTATGCAGTAAATACAAGGGTTGCCAAAATTTTGGAAAAACCCTGGTTCTCCTCATGACTTTCTGGCAATTGTGTCTCAACATCATCCATCTCTTGCGACAGTAATTGCACTTTCCTATCATTGCCTTCATGTGACCGTGGCTGCTCAGATATTTGGGCATCGCTACACGCGTTCTTCTGTTTACCCGCTTGAAACTGGCGTGGCGAGAGGCCCGAATCTATAAATGGAAAAGTGAACAGCTCTTCTGAGTGTACAAGTGTAGGATCAGTTGTCTCCGAGCACTGGGCATGGTGGAGGAAGGAGGATCAGGGTGAGGAATATGCGGTTCAGACTCACGGCTACTGAGACTTGACTGTGTGGAAGACAGGGTGGTGGTGGTGGCAAAGTGACTGGAGGAATTAACCAACCAACAACCTTTTGACACTGCTCTGTGTTCAATAGTGGTGCTCTGCGGTCCCTTAGTACTTGGGACAGGAGGGTCGAGTGACAAGATGTGGGTGTTTGTTGTGGCACAATTTCAGCAGGCTTAGGCCTCGGCCTCTGCATGCATCATCACCATCACATCCACTTCCCCGTCCCTTGCCACGCACCTTGCCCATTTTCAATGGAGGACAATATTTTCCACGTTCACTACAAATGGCTGGATTTGAACCGCAGTTATGTGATAAGTCTGAAGGACAACCACGGTTTTAAATAGCGGGCCTGTAGGTTACTATTCTTCACAGTGACCTTGTGTGACTAGCTTCACTGAAACACAGCAACAAAATGGAAATGGAGGCCAGAAATGACTGATTTTGGAATGCAGTGATATGTGATACTTCTGACGGAGAATCATGGTTTTAAGAAGCGTGCCTGTAGTTTACTAATACTATTGTTCACAGCAATCTCGTGTGAATAGCTTCACCGACACAAAGCAACAAAATGTAAATGGAGGCCAGAAATGGCTGAATTTGGAATGCAGTTATATGTGATACTTCTGACGGAGAACCACGGTTTTTAAAAGCGGTTCTGTAGTTTACTAATACTATTGTTCACAACGACCTTGTGTGAATAGCTTCACCGACACACTGCAACAAAATGAAAATGGAAGCCAGAAATGGCAGATTTTGGAATGCATTTATATGTGATAAGTCTGAAGGAGAACCATGGTTTTAAAAAGCGGGCTTGTAGGTTACTAATACTATTCTTCACAGCGACCTCGTGTCCATAGCTTCACCAACACACTGCAATAAAATGGAAATGGAGGCCAATATTTTCCATGTTCAGTTCAAATTTCTGGATTTTAATCGCTGTAATATGGAAAAGATCTGGCTGTATTCTGCAGTGCTAACAAGCAAATGGAGCAGAAAAATGGTGTACTGTGGATTGCTTTTTAAGTAAATAATCAGGATTAAGATAAAAAAAAATTAGCCCTGGCCCCTGATACCTGGGGCTATGTCTACAAATATCTGCAATAGCAGGATCAGTCAGAACGTGCAATGGACCCTCTTGTGCTGTATGCACTGCAGTCTGTCACATACCCTGCCTGCCTTGCTTTTTAAGCAAATAACCAGGATTAAGATAAAAAAAAATTAGCCTGCCTCTGATATCTAGGGCTATGTCTACAAATATCTGTAACAACAGCAGCAGACAGAACATGCTATGGACCCTCTTGTGCTATATACACTGCAGTCTGCCACATACCCTGCCGCCTAACTCCTGCTATCACCACTGAATATATGCAACTGGATTAGTCCTCAGAAGGACTGTTAGTTCACATGGATATATAGATATTCTGTGGAATACCTATATTAACTACAGTACAGACGAAAAGTTTGGACACACCTTCTCATTTAAAGATTTTTCTGTATTTTCATGACTATGAAAATTGTCCATTCACACTTAAGGCATCAAAACTATAAATTAACACATGTGGAATTATATACTTAACAAAAAAGTGTGAAACAACTGAAAATATGTCTTATATTCTAGGTTCTTCAAAGTAGCTGTAGCACCCTGAGGATTCGGCTGCTACAGGGGTATTGCACCTCACTCCAGAGGTGTGGTATTCCACTCCCGGGTAAGTATGGAGTGTGGAACTGAGCTCAGTAGGCTGCATGCACTACATACATCCCATTTCCGGGGAACAGAACTACGGTACTCCCACCAAGTATATGTGCAGGTACGACAGCGTCTGTCCCTGGCTGGAGTGGGAGGGGAGTGGAACATCCCAGTAGTGTAGGGGCAGATAGGGGGAGTAGTCTGGGTAAAGCTAGGAGCTCATTGGGTGCTAGTCACCTGGGCTCACACATAGAGGGAGTATATATGGTGGGCACCATCTTAGGACAGGGTCTTTTTAGCAGAGGAGCTCAGCCAGGAGGGCTGACAGGGAGCTGTGGCTCCGGCTGGGCCCAGCTCCAGAGCCAAGCCTGCAGAGGGAGAGAGGAGAAAAGAAGGACCCAGAGAGAAAGACAAGAAGGGAACCCCAAGACCCCAGAATAAAGACAAAAGGGTGAAGGGTTGGCGGACAAGGGTACCGGATCCCAAGCTGGCAGAGGCCAAAACAAACCTTAGCCAGGAACCGGAGGTCGTGGGCAGGATCTGCCACGACCCTCACCAAATCCACCAGAATGGCACACCGAGCATAGGGTCAGGGAAGCCAGGGAAGGTTCAACCAACAAGAGACCCGAGGGAGCCGGACACAGGTGGATCCCTGGTGGGAACGGCCAGAGAGAGAGAGAGAGTCAGAAGGGAGCTCAGGACCACGCTCCGGAATCGCCTGGGGGTTGGCCGAGTCCAGGACCTGGAGGACACGGCACGGCTCGGGTGGTCACTCAAGGCCAGAGTGACCAAAAGAACACCAGTAAGTAAAAACCCTGAACTGCATCTCCTGACTCTGAGTCTTCTTTCTGCATCATCACAACCCCCATCATCCACACCTGCTGCCCTGAGGCCATACCCCTCCCGTTGGGGGTTATACCATCACTGCTGCACATATACCACCGGCCTCAGCGGACTGCTCTGCAGCGGCGGCGTCAAAGCTGCACTCAACGGGTGGCGTAGTCGACAATCAAGTTAACATCTACTGCCATAGACTGCCACTTAGTTTGACACCCTGGGCACGGACCGGGTCACCGCCACGAGACTACAACCCTCAAGAGATCCGGCTCCGGGTATCCCCTGAACATGGCCCAGGGGGTGCGTCAACTTTTGGCGTAGTCGGCAGGATAACGTGCCCGCAACCACCGGGTACTGCGTGCCTGAAAAAGAGACTTTTAAAACTTACCATCCGTGAAGTTTTCCCGCCATCCGGCGCCATCTTCAGCCTTCTTCCCGCCATCGGTGAAGATTCCCGCCATCCACGGAGTTTCCCGCCACTGGGAGACGACTCCCGCCATTTCAGAAGATTTCCCGCCCTGGCAGAGCGGATGCCATTATGGGCGTGCCAGAGGGTGGCAAGAGGCCACCTCCCATCGTGGGCCAGGACCAAGAATGGCGCCAAAAACGAAGACCGCCCCCACCAGCAGAGACTGCAATGATTGAGATGTCCATCAGCGTGGGAGGTCTGCCCCTGGAACTGACAATCACCAAGTTGCCCCAGGACCGCCCTCAATGGGGGCGGAGACAGAACAAAAGAGAGAAGATGGGAGCAGCTTGGAGGAGTCTGGAGGAGCCGTACCCGGAGATGGAGGGAGAGGCAGGCAGCACCGACCCTGTGGTCAGGAGCCTGATGCAAGCAACCACCCCACAAGACCTGGTGGAGATCCTGGCACAGCTCCCCCGAGACCGGGAGCGTGCACAGACCGCGCTGGAGGGCCTCGCACGGAGGATGGCCCAGGTGCAGCGAGAAACGCTGACGGAATGGAGCAGGGAGATGGCCCAGCAGGCTGGAACCCGCCAGCGGAGCTCACCACCCGCAACGAGGAGCACGCCTGCCCCTGAAGAGGATGCAGAAGGGACGGAGGCCGGAGACGACGCCGCAGAGGGAGCTGAAGAGACGGAGGCAAGTAAAGGGGACGTCACTACCCCAAGCCCAGCCACCGTAAGCCTACCCCCGCTCCCCGTCGCAGAGCCCGAAGTCCCACTGATCGTGCCCGTTGCCGCACCGCTACCACTCCAGACTAGGCCCCAAGCAGGAGCCGTGACCACGCCCCCTGTGACGTCACGCGCCTCAACCCTGAGCGCGGCCAAGCAGGAGACGCCACCGGCCTGGTCGCAAGGCCGAGTGCCCCCGGGCGCCGCCGTCTTCACGGTGCCCTTTACCTTCAGGGTACCCCAAGCCTGGTCGCAAGGCCTAGTGATCCCGGGCGCCGCTGCCACCACCGCGCCCTCAACTTCCACTGTGCCGCACCTGGGTGAGGATTTGTTTGCCCAGCACACTTGCCCGGATGGGCAGCCCTTTGTGTGGCCGCCGGAGTACCACCATCCCCGACTCCGGAAAGAAAGACCCCTGGATGAGCCCCTAATCCCGGTTCCGGCGCCCATCAAGATGACCCCGCTCTCGTTAGAGGAGGCGCAGTTTGAGTGGGACCCCGCAGGAGGAGACCTCATCGGGTTCACTCAAGAGACCCGGGCGGCTGCAACTGAGCGTGCGGAGTGCTGCCGCCAGCAGTTGGAAGCCTTTGAGCGAGAACGGAGAGAGAGACGGGTCCGCGAGGAGCGGCTGCAAGTAAAGAGTGCAGAACAAAAGAGCCGGACCCGAAGGAACCCCCGTGCAGCCCACGGTCCCCGTGCCACTGGGACTGTAATCAAATTCCAACTGCAGCACGGTTGGGGCTTCATCAGAGATCATCACACCCCCGGAGACGTCTTCGTGACCAGAAGAGATGTCGAGTCCCACCTACCGGAGGGACACAGAGGTCGTGACCTTTACCTGGGTGATGAGGTCACCTTCACCCGGCACCAATGTGCCAAAGGACCCTATGCCCTTCATGTACACCGACTGACAGAGATAGAGCTGAGGTGTCAGGAGGAGCAAGAGGACCCGGATGGGTCTGAAGAATACAGGGAGGAAGCATCAGGAGGACGCCGCTACTAAAGTACAGTAGGAGCACTGTAAATAGTTACCCGTGAAGGTACAATAACTGTTACCAATATAGTCCCCGTTGGGACCAGTGAACTGTTCCAGTGTGTCCCATCTCCCCACAGGCTGAGGACTGTGAGCAGCCATCCCCTTTTCCCCACTGGCCGAGGACTGAGAGCGGCCACCTCCCCTTGTATATAGTTGCGCTTCCTAAAGCGCCCCCCTACCGGTTTTATAGGAAACTGTTTTTTTCTACCAGGGACTGTGGCACTTACCTGGTCACAATTTGCACAAGTGGCCAGAGGTCAAGAATGTTTATAATGAAAAGTTTTATATGAAGAGTATTATGCTGCTGATATATATATATAGTGTTTTATATGTTTATGATGTTTTGAAAAAAAAAAAAAATTGTATGTTTTTGGATATTTTATTCTTTTACAGCCCGAGGACGTGCTGTGGTTTACCAGGGGGGAATGTAGCACCCTGAGGATTCGGCTGCTACAGGGGTATTGCACCTCACTCCAGAGGTGTGGTATTCCACTCCCGGGTAAGGATGGAGTGTGGAACTGAGCTCAGTAGGCTGCATGCACTACATACATCCCATTTCCGGGGGACAGAACTACGGTACTCCCACCAAGTATATGTGCAGGTACGACAGCGTCTGTCCCTGGCTGGAGTGGGAGGGGGGTGGAACATCCCAGTAGTGTAGGGGCAGATAGGGGGAGTAGTCTGGGTAAAGCTAGGAGCTCATTGGGTGCTAGTCACCTGGGCTCACACATAGAGGGAGTATATATGGTGGGCACCATCTTAGGACAGGGTCTTTTTAGCAGAGGAGCTCAGCCAGGAGGGCTGACAGGGAGCTGTGGCTCCGGCTGGGCCCAGCTCCAGAGCCAAGCCTGCAGAGGGAGAGAGGAGAAAAGAAGGACCCAGAGAGAAAGACAAGAAGGGAACCCCAAGACCCCAGAATAAAGACAAAAGGGTGAAGGGTTGGCGGACAAGGGTACCGGATCCCAAGCTGGCAGAGGCCAAAACAAACCTTAGCCAGGAACCGGAGGTCGTGGGCAGGATCTGCCACGACCCTCACCAAATCCACCAGAATGGCACACCGAGCATAGGGTCAGGGAAGCCAGGGAAGGTTCAACCAACAAGAGACCCGAGGGAGCCGGACACAGGTGGATCCCTGGTGGGAACGGCCAGAGAGAGAGAGAGAGAGTCAGAAGGGAGCTCAGGACCACGCTCCGGAATCGCCTGGGGGTTGGCCGAGTCCAGGACCTGGTGGACACGGCACGGCTCGGGTGGTCACTCAAGGCCAGAGTGACCAAAAGAACACCAGTAAGTAACAACCCTGAACTGCATCTCCTGACTCTGAGTCTTCTTTCTGCATCATCACAACCCCCATCATCCACACCTGCTGCCCTGAGGCCATACCCCTCCCGTTGGGGGTTATACCATCACTGCTGCACATATACCACTGGCCTCAGCGGACTGCTCTGCAGCAGTGGCGTCAAAGCAGCACTCAACGGGTGGCGTAGTCGACAATCAAGTTAACATCTACTGCCATAGACTGCCACTTAGTTTGACACCCTGGGCACGGACCGGGTCACCGCCACGAGACTACAACCCTCAAGAGATCTGGCTCCGGGTATCCCCTGAACATGGCCCAGGGGGTGCGTCATAGCCACCTTTTGATTTCTTTGGTGACTGCTTTGCACACTCTTGGCATTGTCTTGATGAGCTTCAAGAGGTAGTCACCGGAAATGGTCTTCCAACAATCTTGAAGGAATTCCCAGAGATGCTTAGCACTTGTTGGCCCTTTTGCCTTCACTCTGCGGTCTAGCTCACCCCAAACCATCTCGATTGGGTTCAGGTCTGGTGACTGTGGAGGCCAGGTCATCTGGCGTAACACCCCATCACTCTCCTTCTTGGTCAAATAGCCCTTACACAGCCTGGAGGTGTGTTTGGGGTCATTGTCCTGTTGAAAAATAAATGATGGTCCAACTAAACGCAATCCGGATGGAATAGCATGCCGCTGCAAGATGCTGTGGTAGCCATGCTGGTTCAGTATGCCTTCAATTTTGAATAAATCCCCAACAGTGTCACCAGCAAAGCTCCCCCACACCATCACACCTTCTCCTCCATTCTTCACGGTGGGAACCAGGCATGTAGAGCCCATCCGTTCACCTTTTCTGCGTCACACAAAGACACGGTGGTTGGAACCAAAGATCTCAAATTTGGACACATCAGACCAAAGCACAGATTTCCACTGGTCTAATGTCCATTCCTTGTGTTCTTTAGCCCAAACAAGTCTCTTCTGCTTGTTGCCTGTCCTTAGCAGTGGTTTCCTAGCAGCTATTTTACCATGAAGGCCTGCAGCACAAAGTCTCCTCTTAACAGTTGCTGTAGAGATGTGTCTGCTGCTAGAACTCTGTGTGGCATTGACCTCGTCTCTAATCTGAGCTGCTGTTAACCTGCGATTTCTGAGGCTGGTGACTCGGATAAACTTATCCTCAGAAGCAGAGGTGACTCTTGGTCTTCCTTTCCTGGGGCGGTCCCATGTGAGCCAGTTTCTTTGTAACGCTTGATGGTTTTTGCAACTGCACTTGGGGACACATTCAAAGTTTGCCCAATTTTTTTGACTGACTGACCTTCATTTCTTAAAGTAATGATGGCCACTCGTTTTTCTTTACTTAGCTGCTTTTTTCTTGCCATAATACAAATTCTAACAGTCTATTCAGCAGGACTATCAGCTGTGTATCCACCTGACTCCTGCACAACACAACTGATGGTCCCAACCCCATTTATAAGGCAAGAAATCCCACTTATTAAACCTGACAGGGCACACCTGTGAAGTGAAAACCATTTCCGGTGACTGCCTCTTGAAGCTCATCAAGACAATGCCAAGAGTGTGCAAAGCAGTCATCAAAGCAAAAGGTGGCTACTTTGAAGAACCTAGAATATAAGACATATTTTCAGTTGTTTCACACTTTTTTGTTAAGTATATAATTCCACATGTGTTAATTCATAGTTTTGATGCCTTCAGTGTGAATGTACAATTTTCAAAGTCATGAAAATACAGAAAAATCTTTAAATGAGAAGGTGTGTCCAAACTTTTGGTCTGTACTGAATAAACAAGCAAATCTCTCCCTGACTCAGCAGCAGCACTCCGTACTTTGCCTGTTTTCGGGGTAGACAGTAACGAGCCTAGCATCTCCGAATTTTAAATAGACCCAATGACTCTATGCGGCTAGCCAATCACTGTAATGCCACAACCAACATGGCTACGGCATTACAGTCCGTGGCAAGCAATCCCTGCCTGTTCATTGGCTCTCTAAAGAGTGCCAAAATGCAGGGTGGGGACCCAAGCTCCTGCCCGAGCAACCCGGAAATACTCGCCGAGCTTTTCGAGTACCGTGATGGTCGGGTGAGTACCGAGTAGTGGCAAGCAGGTTCACTCATCACTATTCCTCACCAATCTCCGCACAGGAACCTAAAATCTGTATTTCCCTAGAGCTTGGCCCTGGATATGGAAGGTTGGGATGAGCACTAGTCACTCCCCACTAACAACTAAAGATAACAAGGGAGACAAACACGGGGGAAAGTAACTTAACTTGAGCCGACTTCAGAGAGATTACACCACACGTCCTCTTAGCACCTGAGGAAGTAAGCCGACTGCAATAGCCCCAAGTCTTCACAAGGAAAAATGTGAATATCACTGGCATCTGCCTGTAGCAAACAGAAAGTATTTAAACACCCAGGCCTGGATGTCAATTAGCAGGAGGGAGGTAGCCGCTGGGTCCTAGAGTGAGACAGATCTAAGAAGATGTCTGTAATGCCAAACCAACTGCAGGGCGACTGTCTGTCACATCTGACACACCCGTGACATGGGTGGTCATCATCAACTTATGGTATTATTTAAAAGGTTTGTCCACTTTCAGAAAAGTGAGCCACAAGTGCTGTAAAATACTTAAAAAACACCACTGTAGTTACCTAACCTTTCAGGGTCCAGCTCCTGTTCTCTACTGCTGCTCGTGTCTCAGTGTTTTGACTGAAGTGGTGACATCACATCGACAGAGCGTCTCACTGCTATAGCTAACCACTGAGCTCAGCAGCTATGCAGAGATTCAAGGCAGAAGATGATGAGCTCAGTGATTGGCCGCAGTAGTGATGCTTGCTGTCGATATGACTTTACCACTGCAGCCAAAACATTAAGACAGTGTCATAATGGGGAGCTAGTGCTAGACCCAGGAAGGGTGCTTGATTGTTAAGGTATTTTACAGCGCTCTTGAAAGCGGACTATTCCTTTACCCATATTTTCTCATGCCCTTTAAATAGAAGTAGACATTTCCAAAATGTGATTAAAACAAGCACTATTTTTATCTGAATGATCTTGTTATAATGGAGTGTTAAGTATCAGCAATAAAATTATCATTATCTTTGCAAGCATTCAAAGATCTTTTTTTTTTAATGGCCACGGCTGTGAGTGTACGCTTTATTCAATGGATTTAGATCTG
The DNA here is from genome assembly GCF_046119375.1 of Phyllobates terribilis. Taxonomy (NCBI): domain Eukaryota; kingdom Metazoa; phylum Chordata; class Amphibia; order Anura; family Dendrobatidae; genus Phyllobates; species Phyllobates terribilis. The sequence goes on along the minus strand of NW_027362771.1, from coordinate 79,151,155 downwards.
TGAAGGACTTTTTGCTCAGGGTGTTTGAGGTTGCTTACCACATTCCGTCATCACTTGCCAAGAGGTTGCTCCTTAACTTTTTACTGGCAGAAGTGAAGACCAGACCACTTGTTTTATTATAAATGCAAGGCAATGTACCAGTAGGGTGTGGGCATTTATTGCAATGGCGATTCAACCATGCAATAGATTTTTTTTTATTTTCTTTTTAAATAGAAACTTTCAGAAACATCATGTCCTGCTGTGGACCACCAAGGTGATTCCAAGAAATGGCTCCTAAATCTCACTTAGTCAACAGATTTATCCATCTAAAACCACTTTTTGATAAATGTATCTCCTCCTGGCCAAGAAAACTGAAATGATTAGTCCATTACAACACAAACAACAATGTTCAAAGTCTTGGTATACAATGATGGGGGGGCTTTATGGGAAAGGCGCAAAATTATCCAAAAGTTTGTTAATCCTTCAAGTGCTTCAAAGGAATTAACACAATGTTAAAGGAGAAAAATAAAAAAAATACCTACTTTAGTCCCTAACTTTTTATTTTCACAAGAGTAAATGGAAAATATGGACCATATACTGTTTTAAAAACATAGATGTTTCAAAAAATGTTATACCATTGAGACTTAAAGGAAAAATAATTACATTTTTACCATATTAAAATGATATTTTAGCCCTTAATTTGAAATTTTTTCAGAGGGAAAATAGGTGAAAAGTGCCCCATAATTTGTTATGCTATTTCTTCCAAAGACAGCAATATCCCATATAAGTACAGTTATGTACAGTCATACAGTAATGTTTGGGCACATTGAAGAACTCGTGAGGGAATGAGCACTATTTGACTTTTTAGAGCTCAGATTTTCCAGGAATTTTTTTGTGGCTGCCATTTGCAAAGCCCCATATGTGTCAGAACAGCAGAAATCCCCTTCAAGTGACTCTTTTAGGAAATTACACCCCTGTGAGAATTCATATATGGGAGTAGTGATGACTTTGACTCCATGGGTGTTTTCCAGAAATAAGCAAGCAGTGGATGTTGCAGAGTGGAAATTGCAAATATGCCAGGCACATATGCAATACACTGTGCCCAGCTTATGCTTCTGGATAGATGTAAGGATGGTGTACTGTGCTGTCGTGTTCCTACTCCTGATGACACCAATCACGTTATGTTGTATTGTAATGTGTATTATGTCATACATCTTTGTATGTATCATGTCATGTGAATTGTGTTGTAATGTACAGTGTTTAGTAGTACCATTTGTAATGTATACTGTAGGATGTGATAGTGTAAGGCATAGTGTAGGTAGGAACATAGTTTAGATAGGTAGTGTGAGATGTAGGTAATTGACTGTAGTATAGGTAGTGACGATAGGGTAAGTTAGGATAGAATTAATGTTTGGGATTAGCCCACAGGGTCTGGGGTTAGTGTTAAGGAAAGTGACTGAGTTCCTGCTAGTTGGTTAGATAGGGTCTGGAGTGCAAAGTGAGCAGAGCTGCATGAATAGGTGATCCTAAGTGAGAGGAGACTAAGGATGAGGGATAGTGTGATCCTGAAGAGAAGTGAATGACGAGACAGAGTGGCCTTCCGGACAAGGGTCCATGGATAGGACACTGAGTCATGAATCCCAGAAGTAGAGGTAGAGAGAAACAGGATGCCTCACCAGCTCTGGAGTAAACTATGGATGAAGGATATTGAGGGTGAAAGATGCATTATACTGTAAAGGAAATGTCCATAAAACCATTCAGTAAAGAATTTGTTTTGAAATGCAAGTCTCCCTCATTGAACTGTAAAACACATAGTCCTGGCCAGCCAACACCACCGACTACATGCGGCCTGCACGAGCATAAGTCCCTCACAACACAAGTCCACGCACACAACCAGGACCTACACTTTCATGTAGCACTCTGAGACTTGAAAGGAGACGAATGCCTCGGCCGCGGCTATCGCCCCACGCCAAACTACATACACACACACCTCGTAAATAGTTATGTGGGCTCTATCCTCTACAATAATGCTAAACATATGGACAATAAGTGCAGTTTAGGTACACTGTGAGGCTAAGAAGGGAGAGGAGCATTTAATTTGGGAGAGTAAATTTCTTTTGGAGCGAGCCATGTTGCTTTTCCAGAGCCTTTGTACTACTGGTAATGCAGAAACACCCAATATTTCTGTTGATAGAATATGGAACTTAGTGCAGGCTTGTTTTTGGTAGGTTAAGTTGAAGCTTTCATTTGTCCAATTTTCGGGTACATAACATTTCAGATCACTTTTAAGGCACATTTATCTTGTGGTCTACACTGAGCACTTACGCTGGGGTTTCTGTCTAAATCCCCAAATATATGTGATTTTGACAGAATATTCAATGCATATATTCACTGTAATGATACAGGCAGAATTTCTCTGAACTCCCTCTGGCATATGTTCTGCAGTGTCACTCTGTTTAGAGATGCCCCAAAACACAGTTGAATGCATTTTTGTGCATGTCTAAAAATTGGTATAGGGACAAAAGTTATATGGGGTCCAAAATGTCTCTATCTGCCTAATAACCATGAATGGTTCTGTCAGGGGTTTTGATTGAATCATTTTTTTTAAACCTAGACAAAAACTGCAATGAAAGTGTTCAGTGTAGAGAACAGGAAAATATGTACCGAGCCTTGTTGTGATTTTTGGGCAGCAGATCAACAAATCAATAGCAGTTCAATAATTGCTTTTATTTTTTTAAAGCTTTTTTTTTTACAGACAGATTTATTCTTTCAAACAGTACACTTACAGGGATGTCACATTTGCATACTGTAGTTTTTTTTATGTTTTGCTACCTTTACACACTAAGAATGCTATTTTAAGTTTTTTTTTGGTTCACCATATTTTGAAAGCTATAATTTTTCTATTTTGTTGCCGACAAAGCTGTATTGCTGATTATTTTTTGTGGGATGAGTTACTATCTTTATTCGTACCATTTTGGGGCACATAGCATTTTGTATAACTTTCCATTGTGGATTTTGATAGGCAGAAAGAACAAAAAAAAAAATTCAGGAATTGTTTTTGTTTTCATTTACTGTTACACCCAATTTATAATTTCTTTATAAATTGGGTGAAACCAATGTATAATTGGTTACCAAATTTATAATTTCTTTTTATGTTTCCCTACAGTTGAAAAGTTCACTTTTGCAGAGAAACAATTGTTTAGATGTAATTTTATTCTGAGAACTATAACTTTTTGATTTTTCCGCTTGAGTGAAAACTTGTTTTAGTGGGTTTGAGATTTTGTTTCCAGTGATATAATTATTATTTAAATAAGATTATTGATTGTGTTTTATTCCACTTTTTGTGTGGAATAATGATGAAAACAAATAGTATTTTTGCTGTGTTTATTTTTTTAATAGTGTTTACAATAGGGGTTAAAAAGTGAGCCATTTTATAGATTGGGTTATCGCAGAGGCAGCAATACCAAATATGTGTACTTTTGTTTATTTTTGTTTTTACATTAAAAAATGAGTATTTACTAGAAAAACATTTTTTTAATTTTCACATTTTTTAACTTGTTTTTTTTTGTGTGTTTTTTGTAGTTTTTTTTTTTACTTCTTTCCTCAGTTCCTTTATGGCACTTGAATATTTAATTGTCTGGACAGTGGTCTAATACCCTGCAATAATTTTTGCAGATTATTATACCTGCTAAGCTTATACTGACAGGATAACTGTTAGACCTTGCTTATGGCAAAGACTAGCAAGCCGATATACCTGGCAGACGCCATTTGCCATGACAACCATCGGCACCCTGCGATCGCATAGCGAGAGGCCAATGTGGTGAGAGAGGGAGCCCTCACCTTTTCACAATTCTCAGTATGCTGTGATTGCTATTAATCTTGACAGTTACCTGTCAATTACTGCAGAAGCTCGGATGTCCGTTAAGCTGAGATCATCCCTGGCACAAACTTCTGTACCTGCAATATCACCTGGACGTACTGGTATGTCTTATGTCAGGAAGTACTTGAAAAATAGGATGCATCGGTACGTTCAGTGTCGGGAGGGTGTTAAATGGATTAATAACTAGTGGACAACCCCTTTTTAAAAGCTAAAATGGCCATAATAAAACCCATATACTTGCCCCTTGCAGCAGCGCAGCTCCTTTGATGTCAGTGGTTACATGACATTGTTATGCAAGGTGACCACTGATCGGCTACAGCATTTCAGTATTCTGTCAGAGCAGAAAACACAGTAAAGGCTTGCACACACCAGCGTATACACCAGACAAATGCTATCTGTTTTTTTATCGGATAGCCCTTCTACCCACGTTATTCAATGGGGCAAGGCTGAAGACCAATTTTATTTACTGACAGACTCTATCAGTGAAAGAAATTCACAGCAAGCTGCGATTTAACTCACCCATTCAAGTCTATGGGTGCGTGGAAAACATCAGACTGCACTCGGATGACATCTGAGTGCTGTCCGATTTCCATGGACTCACACAATGGAAAAGATGGAAAAATTTTGTTCTTCATCTTCTCAGTGTGCACCGATTCACTTAGTTTTCATTAGCATAATTAACTTGATTCTCTTGAATGAGAGAATCTTTGGTCGTGTGATCCTGCCTTTAAAGTCATTTTATAAAGAACATGTATAGCCTTTGTAGTTAGATAAATAAATAGCAAATAAATATTAATCTTCATTTTACATTTAGTGTGAAACCAAGGAGGATTCCAATCAAAGGATATTTTACTTTACTAGACACTGATCATTTTTAGTTGATCCTTTTTGCTGTCGTGCAGATTAATCCTATTTGCTGCAGGGGTTTTCTATTTCAGTGTTTAGTACATTAACTCATTCGTAGATGTTTTTTATGGATGAAGGACTAATTCCCTCTGATCCATGGGATTAAACCCCTCAATCCAACTGGAATGCAATGGGACAACATGCCAGGGAACAAGCATTCCTTTCATAGAAACGTGTCTTTTTTGAATTTACTGTCATAGATAAAACATAATTTGCCAATATTATATGTTTTTATATTTATTACAAACCTTGATTGGTGTGAAGTATAACATTCCTTCTAAAGACTTCATATTTGTTACAAGGCAAACAATGCTAGGGAAAAAGAAAAGTTTACTTAAATTGATAGAACTGAAGTTTCTCCATGATAAATATTTATTTTGTTAAAGTGCCCTATTTCCATTAAGAAGAAGGCTGATTGTGTGACTGAAAAGATCTGTGAGCTATTAAACTTACTTGGATATATGTTTTTGCATACAATTTTCCTTGTTTCCTTCTAGCTCAGTTGGGGGCTTATCAGGATGTAGACAAAGGTCCCATTTGTTATGTCATGAATTGAAGGCTGAATGATTTTGAATTGTCATACATCTACTTGTTGGAAATACTGCTCTATGTAGAACGCATTGCTACAATGAGGGCACATTCTTGACACAGATAGGTAATAGTTCTGGCCTTTGTTCAGTGCTATTGCAGAACTTCATTGGCTTATAATGAAGTTTTAGGAATGCCAATGACACATTGCTAAAGTTATCTATTACTATTACTGCTATTGCAAAAAGACAAGCAGCCGTGGAACAAGCAATCCATTTTATATCCCTCAAAGGTGAAACCAGACATTGTAATTTGTTTCTAGCATTATCAAAACTAGATCACAGCTAGAAAGTAGATACTTAGGCTATGTGCCCACGATGCAGAAATGAAGCAGAAAATTTCTGCAGCATTTCTGCATCTCCCTGGCAGAAAAAAGGCATGCAGATTGTACATGCAGATTGTACATGCGTTTCTCCTGCAGAATACATGCGGATCCACATGCGGATTCACATGCGTTTCCGCATGCAGATTGACAAGCGCTTTCCAGGCGATAGCATCACTTGGAAAGTGCTTGACAACTAGGTCACACTGTATAAATCCATGCAAACAGCATGGATTTATACAGTGTGAACCGTAAAAATTAAAACAAATAAAGCTATACTCACCCCCGAGGCCCCGGCGTGGCTGCAGCGCTGCTTCCTGTCTGGTTCCCGGCTGCCGGCATATCGCGAGAGAGAGCGGTGAAGGGCCTGCGGTCACATGACTGTGACGTCACCGAAGGTCCTTCAGCGCTGCTGGCATTCAGAGAGAAGCCTTCAGAAAGGTGAGTATAAACTTTATTTGTTATTTTATTCTTTTTTTACAGGTACAATGGTACCCAGGTCTGGATGAGAGTCTCCTCTCCTCCAGAACTGGGTACCATCCGCACATAGAGACGCATAGAAGCCGCTTGTAAAAATGTACAGTCGCGGTTTCTGTGCGTCTCAATGCAAGTCAATGGCGGGAGTTCCGCTGCGCTACCGCAAAATTAAATGACATGCTGCGGATTTTTGTACGCAGCATAAACGCTGCGGAAAAATCCGCAGCATGTGCATAGAACATGCGGAATCCCCTTGGGGACCATGGGGGGCGGATTACCTAGCGTTTCACAAGCGTTTCCGCTGCGGAAATTCCGCAGCATGAACGCTTGAAAAACGCTACGTGGGCACACAGCCTTAATCTAACACCTATTTAAGCCAACTCTGTAGGCAGGGTGTCTGGTAGTTCTCACCTCCTTATAGTGCAATGCCTCAATCTGAATCTTGCTGTGAGCTCTATGGGAATGCAGGAGGGTCTTCTTCTTCTGCTAGGGGTCAATTCAGGAAACCTTCACCCTGTCCAAGCTCCATAAATACTCACAAGAGATGAGATCAAAACAACTTGACAAGTATATTGTAGAGAGTTTAAATGGTGAAAATGTGGGTAAATGAACAAGGAACAGCAAATCATGAAATACAACCAAGGATGGAATGGGACTAAAATTCTGCCCTGGCATTTCAAAGATCAAAGGCCCATGCCAGCTCTGTCCTCTTCCCCAGATTGGTGTCTTTATTACATAGTAACATAGTTTTTAAGGTTGAAGGAAGACTAAGTCCATCTAGTTGAACCCATAGCCTAACATGTTGATCCAGAGGAAGGCAAAAAAAAACCCCATGTGGCAACAATAAGCTCCACATTGGGGAAAAAAATTCCTTCCTGACTCCATACGGCAATCAGACTAGTTCCCTGGATCAACACCCTATCAAGGAATCTAGTATATATAACCTGTAATATTATACAGCACAGACCAAAAGTTTGGACACACCTTCTCATTTAAAGATTTTTCTGTATTTTCATGACTATGAAAATTGTACATTCACACTGAAGGCATCAAAACTATGAATTAACACATGTGAAATTTTATACTTAACAAAAACATGTCTTATATTCTAGATTTTTCAAAGTAGCCACCATTTGCTTTGATGACTGCTTTGCACACTCTTGGCATTCTATTGATGAGCTTCAAGAGGCAGTCACCAGGAATGGTTTTCACTTCACAGGTGTGCCCTGTCAGGTTTAATAAGCGGGATTTCTTGCCTTATAAATGGGGTTGGGACCATCAGTTGTGTTGTGCAGAAGTCTGGTGGATACAAAGCTGATAGTCCTACTGAATAGACTGTTAGAATTTGTATTATGGCAAGAAAAAAGCAGCTAAGTAAAGAAAAACGAGTGTCCATCATTACTTTAAGAAATGAAGGTCAGTCAGTCCGAAAAATTGGGCAAACTTTGAAAGTGTCCCCAAGTGCAGTTGCAAAAACCATCAAGCGCTACAAAGAAACTGGCTCACATGAGGACCGCCCCAGGAAAGGAAGACCAAGAGTTACCTCTGCTTCTGAGGATAAGTTTATCCGAGTCACCAGCCTCAGAAATCGAAGGTTAACAGCAGCTCAGATTAGAGACCAGGTCAATGCCACACAAAGTTCTAACAGCAGACACATCTCTACAACAAGTGTTAAAAGGAGACTTTGTGCAGCAGGCCTTCATGGTAAAATAGCTGCTAGGAAACCACTGCTAAGGACAGGCAACAAGCAGAAGAGACTTGTTTGGGCTAAAGAACACAAAGAATGGACATTAGACCAGTGGAAATCTGTGCTTTGGTCTGATGAGTTCAAATTTGAGATCTTTGGTTCCAACTACCGTGTCTTTGTGCGACGCAGAAAAGGTGAACGGATGGACTCTACATGCCTGGTTCCCACCGTGAAGCATGGAGGAGGAGGTGTGATGGTGGGGGTGCTTTTCTGGTGACACTGTTGGGGATTTATTCAAAATTAAAGGCATACTGAACCAGCATGTCTACCACAGCATCTTGCAGCGGCATGCTATTCCATCCGGTTTGCGTTTAGTTGGACCATCATTTATTTTTCAAAGGACAATGACCTCAAATACACCTCCAGGCTGTGTAAGGGCTATTTGACCAAGAGGAAGAGTGATGGGGTGCTACGCCAGATGACCTGGCCTCCACAGTCATCAGACCTGAACCCAATCGAGATGGTTTGGGGTGAGCTGGACCGCAGAGTGAAGGCAAAAGGGCCAACAAGTGCTAAGCATCTCTGGGAACTCCTTCAAGATTGTTGGAAGACCATTTCCGGTGACTACCTCTTGAAGCTCATCAAGTGAATGCCAAGAGTGTGCAAAGCAGTCATCAAAGCAAAACGTGGCTGCTTTTAAGAACCTAGAATATAAGACATATTTTCAGTTGTTTCACACTTTTTTGTTAAGTATATAATTCCACATGTGTTAATTCATAATTTTGATGCCTTCAGTGTGAATGTACAATTTTCATAGTCATGAAAATACAGAAAAATCTTTAAATGAGAAGCTGTGTCCAAACTTTTGGTCTGTACTGTACTTTTCAAGAAAGGTGTCCATGCCCTTCTTAAATTTTAGTAGTGAATCACTCATTACAACATCATGCGGCAGAGAGTTCCATACTGTAGTCTCACTGTGCTTACAGTAAAGAATCCGCCTCTGTGATTATGATTAAACCTTCTTCTCTCCAGACGTAGAAGATGCCCCCTTGTCTCCGTCTCAGGCCTAAGAGTAAAACGATCAGTAGAAAGGTCTTTGTACTGTCCCCTCATATACTTGTACTGTTAGAACCCTCCTGTTTGTTTTTGTTTCTATCTTGTGTTTTGCGGTCACGTGACCATCTTCCTATATATTGCAGCTCCGCCCTTCTGGCTTTGCTGGACTTCAGTGTTGTTTTGACTGTCTCTCTAGCCAGGTGCTTTTGTGCCTATCTATCTCTAGTTTGCTTGATCCTCTGGGACCTCTAGTACTTTTTGTCAGTTTTTCTTTTGCTCTGCAACAACTTCTGTTAGGGAGTGTCCCATTTTTGTCCCAGTCCTTAGTTCCTTTAGGTACCCCTCCCTTTCTCTATAGGTCTCCGTTCAGACTAGCCGAGGACGAAGGCGGGTCTATTCACAAGGAACAGGTAGCCCGCTACAACGTAGGGGCTCAGCTTAGTCTTACAGTAGGGACAGCTCTCCCCTTCTTTCCTTAGCCTATGTTGCAGATCATAACATGTACATAGTAATAAGATCACCCCTAAGCCTTCGTTTTTCCAAACTAAATAACCCCAAGTGTAATTGACGCGCCCCCTGGGCCGTGGGGTACTCGGTGCCGGGCCAGTCGTTGCTAGGGGAGATGTCACAGTGGCGGTGACCCGGTCCGTGACCCAGGGCGGTCAATCAAAAGGGGGATATTTACAAGGGATTTATAGTTTTTTATATATATAGTTCGTGACGCCACCTGTGGTATGTGGCTAAAGGGAGCCGCTGCTGCGGAGCAGGTCCTCTGGAGCTGATGTTAGTGCAACAAAGCTGGTGTGGCTCTCCACAGGTAGAGCTTAGCTCCAGGGCAGTGTAGATGTTATAGATGATGCTGGGCGTTGTAGTGCAGGGGTGATGGCATGGGTAATAATCTCAGAGACAGTGGGATGCAGTCTTCCGAGTTTACTCACAGTTATTAAGTTCCTCAGGTTACAGGTTCCGGTCTACAACTTCCCACGTCGTGTTGCGTTCACCAGGCAGGGGTTCAGCAATCCCTCAGGTAGTTCAAGAGTGCCTGACAGGACCCCTTTCTATGTGCCTTCCTCAGTCATCTTCCTGCACTGGCTCTAGCCCTCCTTCCCTGCGCCTCACAATCAGTGTCCCAATCCGGTAGCCTCGGGTCTTGTCGGGAGACCTGCAGTCCCCTGGACCCTCTGTGGCCACCTTCTTGGCGATGTAATTGTGGCTGTGGCCACTGCACCTTGCAAGTACAGCATCCTCCGGTTCCTAGCTGAGCCTTGTAGTTCTTCTCTGCACCCGCTCTAGTTCAGCTATGTTCTTATACACCGGAGACCAGAACTGTACACAGTATTTTAAGTGTGGTCGCACTAGTGACTTGTATAGAGGTAAAATTATGTTCTCCTCATGAGCATCTATGCCTTTTTTAATGCATTCCTTTATTTTATTTGCCTTTGCAGCAGCTGCCTGACACTGGCCACCAAACATGAGCTTGTCGTCCACCAATACAGGTCTTTTTCATTCACAGTTTTGCCCAGTGTTTTACAATTAAGCATATAATTATACATTTTATTTCCTCTGCCCAAGTGCATTACCTTACATTTATCCCCATTAAAGCTCATTTGCCATTTATCAGCACAAGCTTCTAGTTTAAATAGATCCTCCTGTAATATAAAATTGTCCTCCTCTGTATTGATTACCCTGCTGAGTTTAGTGTCATCTGCAAATATTGAAATACTACTCTGTATGCCCCCTACAAGGTCATTAATAAATATGTTAAAAAGAAGCGGGCCCAATACTGACCCCTGTGGTACCCAACTGTTAACTGTGACCCAGTCTGAGTGTGTTCCATTAATAACCATCCTTTGTTTTCTACCACTGATCCAGTTCTTAACCCACTTACATATATTTTCCCCTATCCCCATTGTTCTCATTTTATCTGTCAACCTTTTGTGTGGAACCGTATCAAAAGCTTTTGAAAAGTCCATATACACAACATCCACTGCATTTCCTTGGTCCAGTCCAGAACTTTTCTCTTCATAAAAGTTGATCAGATTAGTTTGACAGGAACGGTCCCTCATAAACCATGTTGATATTCGGTCATGAGGTTATTCTTCTTCAGATACTCTAGTATAGCATCTCTTAGAAAACCCTCCAGGATTTTACCCACAGTAGAGGTCAAGCTTACTGGCCTATAATTTCCAAGTTCAGTTTTTGTCTCCTTTTTGAATATTGGCACCACATTTGCTATACTCCAGTCCTGTGGTACAGACCTTGTTATTATGGAATCTTTAAAGATTAAAAATAATGGTCTATCTATGACTTTACTTAATTCCTTCAGTACTCGCGGGTGTATCCCATCCGGGCCCGGGGATTTGACAACTTTAGTGATTATTAGACGCTGCCGTACTTCCTGCTGGGTTAAGCAAGTGACATTTAATGAAAAATTTTTGTTATCACTGATCATGTTTTCTGTCATGCGATTTTCTTGTGTAAATACTGTTGAAAAAAAATCATTTAGCATATTGGCTTTTTCCTCATCCTCATCCACCATTTCACCCAGACTATTTTTAAGGGGGCCAACACTATCATTTTTTAGTTTCATGCTATTTATGTAGTTAAAGAATATTTTGGGATTATTTTTACTTTCTCTGGCAATGAGTCTCTCTGTCTCAATCTTTGCTGCCTTGATTTGGATTTTACAGAATTTATTTAATTTTCTCTATTTATTTAATGCCTCATCACTACCTACTTGCTTTAGTTCTCTAAATGCTTTCTTTTTGTCACTTATAGCGCCCCTTACAGCTCTATTTAACCATAGTGGTTTTCTCCTATTTCTTGCATGTTTATTCCCATAGGGTATATATTGTGCACAAGTCCTATTCAGGATGCTAATAAATGTCTCCCATTTGCTTTGTGTAGTTTTATGTCTCAGTATATCGTCCCAGTTTATTGCACTAAGATCATCTCTCAACCGTTGGAAATTTGCCTTCCTGCAGTTTAGTGTCCTTGTAACCCCTCTACTACACATCTTATTAAAGGATACATGAAAACTTATTATTTTGTGATCACTATTACCCAGGTGACCCCCAACTCGTATATTTGATATGCAGTCTGGCCTGTTGGTTAATATTAGGTCTAGCAGTGCCCCCCTTCTTGTTGGGTCCTGAACCAGTTGTGAAAGGTAATTGTCTCTCATAGTTGTCAAAAAACCTATTACCTTTGCTGGAACTGCAGGTTTCTGTTCCCCAATGTATTTCAGGGGAGTTAAAGTCCCCCATAATAATGACTTCTCTTTGAGTTGCTGCTTCATCTATTTGCTTTATGAGGATATTCTCCGCTACTTCCATTATTTTTGGAGACTTATAACAAACCCCTATCAGAAATTTATTATTTTTCCCCCTCCCCTTATCTCCACCCACAGGGACTCTACATTTTCATTAAATTCACATATATTCTCACGCAAGATGGGTTTTAAGGATGATTTTACATATAAACACAGCCTCCCCTCGCTTGTTTGCACGATCATTTCTGAACAGACTATAGCCCTGTAAATTAACTGCCCAGTCATGGCTCTCGTCCAACCATGTCTCAGATATCCCCACCATCTCATAATTATTTTCCAACAAAATTAATTCTAATTCCTCAATTTTGTTGGTGAGGCTTCTGGCATTCGTGTAAATGCATTTTATGTATCTCTCTGTACCTCAATTCCTTCTTACTATATTGACTTTTCTAACCCCACTCCCAATTTCTTTATTTGTGCCCATGTCACTATCTGCACTATCTTCCCCACCTATAAAATTAATACCCTTCCCCCGACCCCCAATATCTAGTTTAAACACTCCTCCAACCTTCTAGCCATTTTCTCCCCCTGCACAGCTGCACCCTCCCCATTGAGGTGCAGCCCATCCCTAGCGTAGAACCTGTAGCCAACTGAGAAGTCGGCCCAGTTCTCCAGGAACCCAAACCTCTCCTTCCTACACCAATTCATGAACCACTTATTTGTCTCCCTAATCTCCCGTTGCCTCTCTGGTGTGGCATGTGGTACAGGCAGTATTTCAGAGAATACCACCTTGGAGGTCCTTGCTTTAAGCTTGCAGCCTAATTTCCTGAAATCATCTTTAAGGACCTTACACCTACCTAAAGATTTACCACAAGTCCTATATTTACAATAATTCTGTTATTTAGTTACAGTAGGGTTTATGTTAATTTTTTTCTTGTAGGTTTTGTCTGTTTTATGGCCAATGTGAACATGCATTTATATGTTACATGTATACCAACTCAAACTCCAGCTCAACGTGTGTGTTTTTTTCTTAATTAGCATGTTAGGGTTATGGCTTGTCCACTATCATCATTAGGAAAGGCCAGGTGATGCAAATTTCCCAGCTTTATAAAAACCCAACCTCCTCTAACCTTGTGCCATGGGTTCTACTAAGCAGCTGCCTAGCACTCTGAAAATGAAAATGGTGGAGGCATACAAAGCAGGAGAAGGATATAAGAAGATAGCAAAGCATTTTCAAGTTGCCCTTTCCTCAGTTTGAAATGTAATTAAGAAATGGTAGTAAACAGGAACAGTGGAGGTCAAGATAAGGTCTGGAAGACCAAGCAAAATTCAGTGAGAGCTGCTCGTAGGATTGCCAGAGAGGCAAATCAGAACCCGCGCTTGACTGCAAAAGAACTTCAGAAAGATTTAGCAGACTCTGGAGCTGTGTTACATTGTTCTACTGTTCAGAGACACCTGCACAAATATGGCCTTCAAGGAAGAGTTAACAGAAGAAAACCTCTCCTGCATCCTCACCTTAAATTCAATTTTAGAAGCATGCAAAAGAACATCTAAACAAGACTGATGCATTTTGGAAAGAAGTTCTGTGGCCAATGAGGCTAAAATAGAACTCTTTGTTCACAATTAGTGTTGAGCGAGCACTAAAATGCTCGGGTGCTCGAAGCTCGGGCCGAGCTCGCCGTGATACTCGGGTGCTCGACCCGAGCAACGAGCCCAATGTTAGTCTATGGGAGACTCGAGCATTTTTGCGGTGGCACCCCCGGCAGTCTTTTAAAAGCCTAACAAGTGCCCAAAACGATAGTGACAGTGCTCAAATGACATGGGGACAGCATGGGGATCGCCCCAGGAAGCATTTCTGACCCCCAGGTCACTGCTGTCAACAACGTGGTCAGAGGTATTAAGACACTTTTACAGGCTCACAATAAAGCATTCAAAAACGAAAGTGAAACTTTTTTCCTGTGAAATATGTTAAGGAACATCCTTAAAGACTTGTGTATAAGTTAAAATAAATGACCAAAAACAAAAATACTCCTCCACACCTTCGGCTATGTTCACAAGTAGCATTTTTTATGCATTTTTGCACTTTTGTATTACTTTCAACTATGACAAATGCATTCACCGTGAAATGTCATTTTAACATTTTACAACCTTCTCTGGCCATGTGCTGTGTGACACATGCATAAAGTGCTGAAAAGACAAGGGAACAGCATGGGGAAGACCCCTGGAAGCATCTCTGACTCCCAGGTCACTGTCTAAAAGTGTGCCCATCATCAGTGATCCTTACCGCATCCCCATGCAAGTTCTAGTCCCAGGGCAGTGTTCAATTGTACCTCCCCATTCCTTGCAATACAAGCTCAAGTATGCAGCCTGCCACCCACCCACCCCTAGGCTGCAATACCATACTGCTTGCTTGCTTGAACTTGAAATTGGGCCTTTTAGGCATGTGGAGGCGGAATCTGGCCACCACGTCATGGCTGTGTTGGCGGCCTGGAATCCATACTCAGTCCCCAGCCGCGGGGCGGTCGGGTGTCCATACTCGGTCCCCAGCCGCCCCGTGGCCGGGTGTCCACACACGGTTCCCAGCCGCCTGGGGGCAGCCGGGTGTCCATAAACGGTCCCCAGCTGCCCCTATTTCTCCTTGGAACATCCCCCCACACACTTTTCTTAGCCCGGCCTGCTTTAGGCAGCATTGGACGAGCCCACTAGAGAACCAGACTCCTCCGGTGGGCCCTGACTTCTCCATCGGTGGAGTTGAGAGTGCCAAGGTGAGGAGCATGATGATGATGACAGAAGTTAGCATCTGCTATGTTTTCTTTTAATGCAAGTGTAAGTGTGCAGCCTGCCACCCACCCACCCCCAGACTGCAATTCCATACTGCTAGCTTGCACTTGAAATGGGGCCTTTTAGTTTGGAGGAGGACGAAGCTGGCCACTACCTCATGGATGCTTCGGCAGCGAGGTATCCATACTCAATCCCCAGCCATCCATATTTGTCCTGGTGTGCCTTATACATAAGATTAAGCGCGTATACCAAAACATTACCTGTGCCCTCCCCAGTGCATTTAGTGGGAAGGAGAGCCTATTTCGCTGTAGTGTGTGCATGCCAAACCCCTGTTCATGGTACATGCGAAGATGCCTCCCACCTTGCACCTGTCATTGCAGACTTGCAACTATCCCCATTCAAGTCCTTGTCCCAGGGCAGTGTTCAATTGTACCTCTCCCATTCCTTGCAATGCAAGCGCAAGTATACAGCCTGCCACCCACCCACCCCCAGGCTGCAATACCATACTGCTTGCTTGCTTGCAGTTTAAATTGGGTCTTTTAGGCATGTGGAGGCGGAATCTGGCCACCACGCCATGGCTGTGTCGGCGGCCTGGTATCCATACTCAGTCCCCAGCCGCCTGGTGGCCGGGTGTCCCCGCTTGCTCCCCAGCCTCCAGGGGGTGGCCGGGTGTCCATACTCGGTCCCCAGCCACCCCTATTTGTCCCGGTAACCTTTCCCACACTTTTCTTAGCCTGGCCTGCTTTAGGGCAGCATTGGCCGAGCCCACCGGACTGTCAGACTCCTCCGGTGGGCCCTGGCTTCTCCATCAGGGGAGTTGAGAGTGCCAAGGTGAGGAGCATGATAAGGATGATAGAAGTTAGCATCTGCTTTGTTTTGTTGTAATGCAAGCGCATGTATGTAGTAGCGGCTAGGCCTGAGGTGGTCAGCGTTTTGGCGCATATCCTACCTCCTCCGAGGATTGCTGGATGTTTTCCAGCTACTATCCAAGTTCTATGACTCCAGTTAAAACAAAGCTTCAGGTGATAAATGATGGATGAGGTAGTGGCAAAGGAGAAAGAGCAGGAGGAACAGGGACGATTCACATCAATATCAGGCCAGTCAACCAGATATGTCTTGTAGGATATGTTTCTCTAACAAAAGGAGCGGTTCGGCTGCACAGTTACAGGGCATACAGTAAGTGCAATGCCTACCAAAAATTTCGAGCCACTCCAATGCCCCTTGGAAATGACATGGAGGTCAGAGGGCGTTAACTAAACCTTTTTTTCCATTTATAGCAACTGGGTCTCCCGTGCACTGTTGGCCTAAGCAGTGAATGGAAGGCTTTCCAAAAATTATGAGGAACTGCAATGCCCCTTACAAGAGCCATGTGTGGCACCCCAGGGGTCTGGTCACCACAGTAATAGAGATATTACGTCGGAGAGCAAGTGGGAGGTTTCCTGGTCAGGATCCCTTAAACATGCAACATCCTCCTGCCCCAATCCTGGGAGGGGAGAATTTTGCCCTTATAAACTGGATCTGGGGCGGGGTTGAGTGAGTCAGAGAACAGTCAGAGTCAGAGTGAGAGCAAGGGAAAGTAACAGCAAGGAGCTCTGTAGGAGCTAGGAGCTAAAGACCAGGGGCTGGAAGCTGAGCAGAGCTCGCCCTGGCAGAAGACAATAGGAACCGGACACAGGAGTCCGAAGCTGTATATCCAGCAGCAGAAACCAGCCGGCAGGGGATTTCAGGTCCTCTGGCCATAGAAGCCCGGAGGCTCAGTCACAAGCAAGGGACCAGCACCGCCGTCGTGGAGCGGAGGCTAACAGAAGGCCCCAAGTCACCAGCCATATGGGTGAGCACTACACGGTACACTCAGGGACGTGGGCTACTTCTACCCGCTTACAGCAAGGTAGCCAGGAAGAGTGCAGACAGACGGGGAGGCCTACAACTCCACCTGGCCAGGGGAACTCCTGCTTGCTCACAGACTGACCAGGCCTCTTATGCTAGCCAGTACTCCCGGGAGGGTCTACCTTATAATCATCAGTAAAGACCCTGAACTGCACTGCATAGACTCTGAGTCATTCCTGCTGCGCTCGTGCACCATCACCCACATCATCCACACTCACTGCCCTGAGGCTATACTCATCCCGAGGGGAGTTATCCCATTCTATGCTGCGCACACAACACCAGCCTCAGCCGTCTGCCTCGCAGCGGTGGTACTCCCTGACCGCAATCCACGGGTGACGCAGTTGGACAATTAACCTCAAAACCTAAGAAAGACTGCCACTGGTTTGTCCAGCCTGAGCCACGGGACCGGGTCACCGCCACGGAGACTACAGACCCCAAAGACCTGGCACCGGGTATCCCACACACGTGTACACACAGCCCAGGGGGCGCGTCACATGCAGTACAGCATATTACAAACATAAGTCTCATTATTGGGGAGTGGGTGTCCCATAGTATTTGCTTATGCTTTCCAAGCAAAAGCTGCCAAAAATTAGGACGGATCAACTTGCAATGCCCCTTACAAGAGCCATGCAGTACAGCATATTACAAACATAAGTCCCATTATTGGGGAGTGGGTGTCCCATAGTATTTGCATATGCTTTCCCAGCAAAAGCTGCCAAAAATTAGGATGGAGCAACTTGCAATGCCCCTTACAAGAGCCATGCAGTACAGCATATTACAAACATAAGTCCCATTATTGGGGAGTGGGTGTCCCATAGTATTTGCTTATGCTTTCCCAGCAAAAGCTGCCAAAAATTAGGACGGATCAACTTGCAATGCCCCTTACAAGAGCCATGCAGTAAAGCATGTTACAAACATAAGTCCCATTATTGGGGAGTGGGTGTCCCATAGTATTTGCTTATGCTTTCCAGCAAAAGCTGCCAAAAATTAGGATGGAGCAACTTGCAATGCCCCTTACAAGAGCCATGCAGTACAGCATATTACAAACATAAGTCCCATTATTGGGGAGTGGGTGTTCCATAGTATTTGCTTATGCCTTGCAAGCAAATGCTGCCAAAAATAAGGACGGGGGAACTTGCAATGCTGGCACCCTGGTGGTATAGTGGTGGTGGAGGCTAGGGATAAGGAGAAGAAGATTAAACAGCCGAAACGAGGGTGTGAAGCGGTGCATGTGAATACACCTCCCGAAATAACACAGTGGATTTGACTTTGTTACTCTGCTGTCATTTGGTGGTGATGAGAAGTCTGGCCCAATCCAGCCCTTGTTCATTTTGATAAGGGTCAGCTTGTCAGCATTGTCAGTTGACAGGCGAGTGCGCTTATCAGTTATAATTCCCCCAGCGGCACTAAAAACATGCTCCGATAACACGCTAGCGGCAGGGCAGGCCAGGACCTCCAAGGCGTACAGAGCGAATTTATTCCAAGTGTCCTGCTTGGATACCCAATAATTAAAAGGCACAGAGGAATCACGGAGGACGCTGGTACGATCGGCAAGGTACTCCCTCACCATCTTTTGAAACTTTCCACTCCTTGTGAGAGTACCCCGCGCCTCAGGGCCTGTAAGCTGGGCGGGTGTCAGAAAACTGTCCCAGAACGTTGACAGTGTTCCCCTGCCTCTGCTGGATTGGAGTTGCATCTCTCTCGCCTGTACACCTTGGTTGGGCAACGAACTGTGACCTCTGCCGCTAGCGTGTTCAGATGGGAATTTTTTTAAGAGTTCTGCAGAAAGGGCCTTATGGTATTGCCCCATTTTTGCAGACCTCTCCACCTCAGGAATAAGAGAGTGAAAGTTCTCCTTGTAGCGGGGGTCTACAAGTGTCACCAACCAGTAATGACTGTCACCCAACATTTTGACAACGCGAGGGTCACGGTTAAGGCAGCGTAACATAAAGTCAGCCATGCGTGCCAGACTGGTAACGGGCAAGATTTCCGTGTCCTCACCAAGATGACGACTGACCATGCTCTCCTCCTCCTCCTCCTCCTCCTCTTCCTCCTCCCCCCTGTCCTCAGGCCACCCACGCTGAACCAACGGTATGACACTTGTACAGGTACTACCGTCTACAACGCATGATAGCAGCTCCTGTTCTTCCTCCTCCTCCTCTCCCTCATTGTCCCCCAATGCACGTTGGGATGAGATGAGGCTGGGCTGTGTGTAATCGCCCGCTACGGCTTCTTGATCCATCTCATCATACTCTGGCTGCAGTGCCTCCTCTTTAATTCTCTCTAGAGAGCGTTGCAAAAGACAGACAAGTGGGATGCTGACACTAATGATGGCGTCACTGCCACTCACCATCTTGGTGGCCTCCTCAAAGTTTGTCAGGATGGTACATATGTCAGACATCCAGGTCCACTCCTGAGGTCTTACGTGTGGAGTCTGACCTGAATATCGACGGACTTGTTGCAGCTGGTACTCCACAACTGCTCTCTTCTGCTCACAAATCCTTTGCAACATGTGGAGGGTAGAGTTCCAACGTGTGGGGACATCACACACCAGTCGGTGTGCCGGAAGCTGCAAACGCTGCTGCAACACAACAAGGGCGGCGGAAGCTGTAGCCGACTTGCGAAAATGAGCTGACAGGCGGCGTACTTTCACGAGCAGATCTGGCAACTCGGGGTACGATTTAAGAAACCGCTGAACCACGAGGTTAAGCACATGAGCCAGGCATGGTACGTGTGTGATCTCACCTCGCCTCAGAGCCGCCACCAGGTTACGGCCATTGTCACACACGACCATGCCGGGATGTAGGTTCAGCGGTCTCAGCCACAGATCTGCCTGCTCTTTCACAGCTGTCAACAACTCACAAGCAGTGTGAGGTTTATCACCTAAGCTTATGAGTTTCAGCACAGCCTGTTGCCGCTTGGCGGAGGCAGTACTGCAATGCTTCCAGCTTGTAACTGATGTGGTGATATCTGAGATGGAGGCTGAACATGAGGAGGAGGAGGAATCGCAGGAGCTGTACACTGTGGGGGCAAGTCTGACTGACATAGGGCCCGCAATCCTCGGTGTGGGGAGGATGTGTTCCGTCCCAAGGTCCGACTGGGTCCCGGCTTCCACTATGTTTACCCAGAGTGCCGTCAGGGAGATGTACCATCCCTGGCCACAAGCACTTGTCCACGTGTCCGGTGTCAGGTGGACTCTCCCAGTAACTGCGTTGTTGAGGGCACGGCAGATGCTTTGGGACACGTGCTTGTGTAGTGCGGGGATGGCACACCGGGCAAAATAGTGTCGGCTGGGGACCGAGTACCGAGGAACGGCCACCGCCATAAGATTGCGGAAGGATTCCATCTCCACCAGCCTAAAAGGCAGCATTTCCAATGCAAGCAGTCGTGAAATGTGCGAATTTAGGACTGTGGCCTGTGGGGTGTTAGCTGCAAATTTCCGCTTTCGTTCAAAGGTCTGGGATATGGACAATTGAACGTGGACGTGGACGTGGACGTTGATGCTGTTTCTTGAGAAACTGCCATAACTGCCATAACAAGTGAAGACTGAGAGGAAGGGGCATCTTTACATGCAGTATGGACAGGGGATTGCCTTGCACACACAA
The DNA here is from genome assembly GCF_046119375.1 of Phyllobates terribilis. Taxonomy (NCBI): domain Eukaryota; kingdom Metazoa; phylum Chordata; class Amphibia; order Anura; family Dendrobatidae; genus Phyllobates; species Phyllobates terribilis. The sequence continues at coordinate 79,130,716 of NW_027362771.1, read as the reverse complement.
CAGGGGGTTCTATTGCACGCACAACAGTGGAAGAAGCAGTGATGACACCCGCTGACTCTGGTCGTGGACCCTGGGTTTCGCCCCACAAAGTCGGGTGCTTTGCTGCCATGTGCCTGATCATGCTGGTGGTGGTCAGGCTGGTAGTTTTGTCACCCCTGCTGATGCTGGCATGGCAGGTGGAACATATGGCCTTTTTGGGGTTATCAGCAGAGTCTTTAAAAAAATTCCAGACTCTGGAAGACCTACCGCTTGTACTGGCAACGTCCCTCGTGTTGGTGTTACGGGAAACGGTTGCCTGCCTTCTGTCTGCGGCCACCACACTGCTTCTTCCTGCCTGATGGGGTACTCTGCCTCCCTCCCCCTGTGTGCTGCTGGCCTCACTCTGCATGTCCTCCTTCCACGTTGGGTCAGTTACTAGATCATCCACCACCTCCTCCTCTTCCACTTGCGCACCACGATCCTCCTCCTCACTTCCTGGCAATTGTGTCTCGTCATCGTCCACCTCTTGAGAGAGATTGCCAACGTCGACTTCCTGTGGCCGTGGCTGTTCAAATATTTGGGCATCGCAACATGGGATCTCCTCTTCCACCACTTCAAGCGTATCAGGCGAGGGGCCCAAATATGGAAATGGACCAGTGAACAGCTCTTCAGAGTGTCCAAGTGTGGGATCACTTGCTGTCTGACGACACTCGGCATGGTGGGAGGAAGGAGCATCAGGGTGAGGAGGAGTATGCGGTCGAGACTCATGGCTACTAAGAGTTGACCGTGTGGAAGACAGACCGGAGGTGGTGGTGCCCAGGTAACTGTAAGTATTATCTGCTATCCAATTAATAACCTGTTCACTCTGATCAGTTCTCAATACTGGTGTTGTTCTGTGCTTCCCTAATAATTCGGTCAAGAAGTGGGAGCGAGTAGATGTGGCTGTTGGTTGTGGCACATTTTCACCTTGGCCATGGCCCCGTCCTCTGCACGAACCATCACCAGAACGTCAACTTCCACGTCCCTTGCCATGCGCCTTGTCCATTGTAAATGAAGTAAAATAGCTTACACTTGCACTATCAATGGAAAAAGGGTAATAAAGAGTAGATTAGAACCGTGAAAGAGGAAAACCACAGTTATTGTTTACTGGGGTATACCACACTTTTTTAAATAGAGATATTTGCGGCTGAACAGTGAGCGACACACTCAAACTGCTTTTTTTTTAGATATCAAAGGCCCAAAACTGGATAGTACAGCGATTTGACCCGTGGAACTGTGAAACCACACTGGAATGTCGGGCCTACACAAGACTATTTTCAACAGATATATTTTTGTGTCACAACAGTCAGGAGACGCTACTGTTTTTCTTTATGGAAAAAACTACCAAAAGCTGAATAATAGAGATTTTTTACCGTGGGATGGCAAAACCACACTTATTGTTTACTGGGGTATACCACACTTTTTTAAATAGAGATATTTGCGGCTGAACAGTGAGCGACACACTCAAGCTGCTTTTTTTTTAGATACCAAAGGCCCAAAACTGGATAGTACAGCGATTTGACCCATAGAACTGTGAAACCACACTGGGATGTCGGGCCTACACAAGACTATTTTCAACAGATATATTTTTGTGTCACAACAATCAGGAGACACTACTGTTTTTCTTTATGGAAAAAACTACCAAAAGCTGAATAATAGAGATTTTTTACCGTGGGATGGCAAAACCACAGTTATTGTTTACTGGGGTATACCACACTTTTGAAAAGAGATATTTGCGGCTGAACAGTGAGCGACACACTCAAACTGCTTTTTTTTTAGATACCAAAGGCCCAAAACTGGATAGTACAGCGATTTGACCCGTGGAACTGCGAAACCACACTGGGATGTCGGGCCTACACAAGACTATTTTCAACAGATATATTTTTGTGTCACAACAGTCAGGAGACACTACCGTTTCTCTTTACGGAAAAAACTACCAAAACCTGAATAATAGAGACTTTTTACCGTGGGATGGCAAAACCACAGTTATTGTTTACTGGGGTATACCACACATTTTAAATAGAGATATTTGCGGCTGAACAGTGAGCGACACACTCAAACTGCTTTTTTTTTAGATACCAAAGGCCCAAAACTGGATAGTACAGCGATTTGACCCGTGGAACTGCGAAACCACACTGGGATGTCGGGCCTACACAAGACTATTTTCAACAGATATATTTTTGTGTCACAACAGTCAGGAGACACTACTGTTTTTCTTTACGGAAAAAACTACCAAAAGCTGAATAATAGAGATTTTTTACCGTGGGATGGCAAAACCACAGTTATTGTTTACTGGGGTATACCACACTTTTTTAAATAGAGATATTTGCGGCTGAACAGTGAGCGACACACTCAAACTGCTTTTCTTTTAGATACCAAAGGCCCAAAACTGGATAGTACAGCGATTTGACCCGTGGAACTGCGAAACCACACTGGGATGTCGGGCCTACACAAGACTATTTTCAACAGATATATTTTTGTGTCACAACAGTCAGGAGACACTACTGTTTTTCTTTATGGAAAAAACTACCAAAAGCTGAATAATAGAGATTTTTTACCGTGGGATGGCAAAACCACAGTTATTGTTTACTGGGGTATACCACACTTTTTAAAAGAGATATTTGCGGCTGAACAGTGAGCGACACACTCAAACTGCTTTTTTTTTAGATACCAAAGGCCCAAAACTGGATAGTACAGCGATTTGACCCGTGGAACTGCGAAACCACACTGGGATGTCGGGCCTACACAAGACTATTTTCAACAGATATATTTTTGTGTCACAACAGTCAGGAGACACTACCGTTTCTCTTTACGGAAAAAACTACCAAAACCTGAATAATAGAGACTTTTTACCGTGGGATGGCAAAACCACAGTTATTGTTTACTGGGGTATACCACACTTTTTAAATAGAGATATTTGCGGCTGAACAGTGAGCGACACACTCAAACTGCTTTTTTTTTAGATACCAAAGGCCCAAAACTGGATAGTACAGCGATTTGACCCGTGGAACTGCGAAACCACACTGGGATGTCGGGCCTACACAAGACTATTTTCAACAGATATATTTTTGTGTCACAACAGTCAGGAGACACTACTGTTTTTCTTTACGGAAAAAACTACCAAAAGCTGAATAATAGAGATTTTTTACCGTGGGATGGCAAAACCACAGTTATTGTTTACTGGGGTATACCACACTTTTTTAAATAGAGATATTTGCGGCTGAACAGTGAGCGACACACTCAAACTGCTTTTCTTTTAGATACCAAAGGCCCAAAACTGGATAGTACAGCGATTTGACCCGTGGAACTGCGAAACCACACTGGGATGTCGGGCCTACACAAGACCATTTTCAACAGATATATTTTTGTGTCACAACAGTCAGGAGACACTACTGTTTTTCTTTACGGAAAAAACTACCAAAACCTGAATAATAGAGATTTTTTACCGTGGGATGGCAAAACCACAGTTATTGTTTACTGGGGTATACCACAATTTTTTAAATAGAGATATTTGCGGCTGAACAGTGAGCGACACACTCAAACTGCTTTTTTTTTAGATACCAAAGGCCCAAAACTGGATAGTACAGCGATTTGACCCGTGGAACTGCGAAACCACACTGGTATGTTGGACCTACACAAGACTATTTTCAACAGATATATTTTTGTGTCACAACAGTCAGGAGACACTACTGTTTTTCTTTACGGAAAAAACTACCAAAAGCTGAATAATAGAGATTTTTTAACGTGGGATGGCAAAACCACAGTTATTGTTTACTGGGGTATACCACACTTTTTTAAATAGAGATATTTGCGGCTGAACAGTGAGCGACACACTCAAACTGCTTTTTTTTAGATACCAAAGGCCCAAAACTGGATAGTACAGCGATTTGACCCATAGAACTGCAAAACCGCACTGGGATGTCGGGCCTACACAAGACTATTTTCAACAGATATATTTTTGTGTCACAACAGTCAGGAGACACTACTGTTTTTCTTTACGGAAAAAATACCAAAACCTGAATAATAGAGATTTTTTACCGTGGGATGGCAAAACCACAGTTATTGTTTACTGGGGTATACCACACTTTTTTAAATAGAGATATTTGCGACTGAACAGTGAGCGACACACTCAAACTGCTTTTTTTTTTAGATACCAAAGGCCCAAAACTGGATAGTACAGCGATTTGACCCGTGGAACTGCGAAACCACACTGGGATGTCAGGCCTACACAAGACTATTTTCAACAGATATATTTTTGTGTCACAACAGTCAGGAGACACTACTGTTTTTCTTTACGGAAAAAACTACCAAAACCTGAATAATAGAGATTTTTTACCGTGGGATGGCAAAACCACAGTTATTGTTTACTGGGGTATACCACAATTTTTTAAATAGAGATATTTGCGGCTGAACAGTGAGCGACACACTCAGAATGCTCTTTTTTTAGATACCAAAGGCCCAAAACTGGATAGTACAGCGATTTGACCCGTGGAACTGCGAAACCACACTGGTATGTTGGGCCTACACAAGACTATTTTCAACAGATATATTTTTGTGTCACAACAGTCAGGAGACACTACTGTTTTTCTTTACGGAAAAAACTACCAAAAGCTGAATAATAGAGATGTTTTACCGTGGGATGGCAAAACCACAGTTATTGTTTACTGGGGTATACCACACTTTTTAAATAGAGATATATGCACCTGAACAGTGAGCGACACACTCAAACTGCTTTTTTTTTAGATACCAAAGGCCCAAAACTGGATAGTACATCGATTTGACCCATAGAACTGCAAAACCACACTGGGATGTCGGGCCTACACAAGACTATTTTCAACAGATATATTTTTGTGTCACAACAATCAGGAGACACTACTGTTTTTCTTTACGGAAAAAACTACCAAAACCTGAATAATAGAGATTTTTTTCCGTGGGATGGCAAAACCACAGTTATTGTTTACTGGGGTATACCACACTTTTCTAAATAGAGATATTTGCGGCTGAACAGTGAGCGACAAACTCAAACTGCTTTTTTTTTAGATACCAAAGGCCCAAAACTGGATAGTACAGCGATTTGACCCGTGAAACTGTGAAACCACACTGGGATGTCGGGCCTAAACAAGACTATTTTCAACAGATATATTTTTGTGTCACAACAGTCAGGAGACACTACTGTTTTTCTTTACGGAAAAAAGTACCAAAACCTGAATAATAGAGATTTTTTACCGTGGGATGGCAAAACCACAGTTATTGTTTACTGGGGTATACCACACTTTTTTAAATAGAGATATTTGCGGCTGAACAGTGAGCGACACACTCAAACTGCTTTTCTTTTAGATACCAAAGGCACAAAACTGGATAGTACAGCGATTTGACCCGTGGAACTGTGAAACCACACTGGGATGTCGGTCCTACACAAGACTATTTTCAACAGATATATTTTTGTGTCACAACAGTCAGGAGACACTACTGTTTTTCTTTACGGAAAAAATACCAAAACCTGAATAATAGAGATTTTTTACCATGGGATGGCAAAACCACAGTTATTGTTTACTGGGGTATACCACACTTTTTTAAATAGAGATATTTGCGGCTGAACAGTGTGCCACACACTCAAACTGCTTTTTTTTTAGATACCAAAGGCCCAAAACTGGATAGTACAGCGATTTGACCCGTGGAACTGCGAAACCACACTGGGATGTCGGGCCTACACAAGACTATTTTCAACAGATATATTTTTGTGTCACAACAGTCAGGAGACACTACTGTTTTTCTTTACGGAAAAAACTACCAAAACCTGAATAATAGAGATTTTTTACCGTGGGATGGCAAAACCACAGTTATTGTTTACTGGGGTATACCACACTTTTTAAATAGAGATATTTGCGGCTGAACAGTGAGCGACACACTCAAACTGCTTTTTTTTTAGATACCAAAGGCCCAAAACTGGATAGTACAGCGATTTGACCCGTGGAACTGCGAAACCACACTGGGATGTCGGGCCTACACAAGACTATTTTCAACAGATATATTTTTGTGTCACAACAGTCAGGAGACACTACTGTTTTTCTTTACGGAAAAAACTACCAAAAGCTGAATAATAGAGATTTTTTACCGTGGGATGGCAAAACCACAGTTATTGTTTACTGGGGTATACCACACTTTTTTAAATAGAGATATTTGCGGCTGAACAGTGAGCGACACACTCAAACTGCTTTTCTTTTAGATACCAAAGGCCCAAAACTGGATAGTACAGCCATTTGACCCATAGAACTGCGAAACCACACTGGGATGTCAGGCCTACACAAGACTATTTTCAACAGATATATTTTTGTGTTACAACAATCAGGAGACACTACTGTTTTTCTTTATGGAAAAAACTACCAAAACCTGAATAATAGAGATTTTTTACATTGTGATCGCAAAACCACAGTTATTGTTTACTGGGGTATACCACACTTTTTTAAATAGAGATATTTGCGGCTGAACAGTGAGCGACACTCTCAAACTGCTTTTCTTTTAGATACCAAAGGCCCAAAACTGGATAGTACAGCGATTTGACCCATGGAACTGCAAAACCACACTGGGATGTCGGGCCTACACAAGACTATTTTCAACAGATATATTTTTGTGTCACAACAGTCAGGAGACACTACTGTTTTTCTTTACGGAAAAAACTACCAAAACCTGAATAATAGACATTTTTTACCGTGGGATGGCAAAACCACAGTTATTGTTTACTGGGTATACCACACTTTTTTAAATAGAGATATTTGCGGCTGAACAGTGAGCGACACACTCAAACTACTTTTTTTTTAGATACCAAAGGCCCAAAACTGGATAGTACAGCGATTTGACCTGTGGAACTGCGAAACCACACTGGGATGTCGGGCCTACACAAGACTATTTTCAACAGATATATTTTTGTGTCACAACAGTCAGGAGACACTACTGTTTTTCTTTACGGAAAAAACTACCAAAAGCTGAATAATAGAGATTTTTTACCGTGGGATGGCAAAACCACAGTTATTGTTTACTGGGGTATACCACACTTTTTAAATAGAGATATTTGAGGCTGAACAGTGAGTGACACACTCAAACTGCTTTTCTTTTAGATACCAAAGGCCCAAAACTGGATAGTACAGCGATTTGACCCGTGGAACTGCGAAACCACACTGGGATGTCGGGACAACACAAGACTATTTTCAACAGATATATTTTTGTGTCACAACAGTCAGGAGACACTACTGTTTTTCTTTACGGAAAAAACGACCAAAACCTGAATAATAGACATTTTTTACCGTGGGATGGCAAAACCACAGTTATTGTTTACTGGGTATACCACACTTTTTTAAATAGAGATATTTGCGGCTGAACAGTGAGCGACACACTCAAACTACTTTTTTTTTAGATACCAAAGGCCCAAAACTGGATAGTACAGCGATTTGACCTGTGGAACTGCGAAACCACACTGGGATGTCGGGCCTACACAAGACTATTTTCAACAGATATATTTTTGTGTCACAACAGTCAGGAGACACTACTGTTTTTCTTTACGGAAAAAACTACCAAAAGCTGAATAATAGAGATTTTTTACCGTGGGATGGCAAAACCACAGTTATTGTTTACTGGGGTATACCACCCTTTTTAAATAGAGATATTTGAGGCTGAACAGTGAGTGACACACTCAAACTGCTTTTCTTTTAGATACCAAAGGCCCAAAACTGGATAGTACAGCGATTTGACCCGTGGAACTGCGAAACCACACTGGGATGTCGGGACAACACAAGACTATTTTCAACAGATATATTTTTGTGTCACAACAGTCAGGAGACACTACTGTTTTTCTTTACGGAAAAAACGACCAAAACCTGAATAATAGAGATTTTTTACCGTGGGATGGCAAAACCAAAGTTATTGTTTACTGGGGTATACCACACTTTTTAAATAGAGATTTTTGCGGCTGAACAGTGAGCGACACACTCAAACTGCTTTTTTTTTAGATACCAAAGGCCCAAAACTGGATAGTACAGCGATTTGACCCGTGGAACTGCGAAACCACACTGGGATGTCGGGCCTACACAAGACTATTTTCAACAGATATATTTTTGTGTCACAACAGTCAGGAGACACTACTGTTTTTCTTTACGGAAAAAACTACCAAAAGCTGAATAATAGAGATTTTTTACCGTGGGATGGCAAAACCACAGTTATTGTTTACTGGGGTATACCACACTTTTTTAAATAGAGATATTTGCGGCTGAACAGTGAGCGACACACTCAAACTGCTTTTCTTTTAGATACCAAAGGTCCAAAACTGGATATTACAGCGATTTGACCCGTGGAACTGCGAAACCACACTGGGATGTCGGGCCTACACAAGACTATTTTCAACAGATATATTTTTGTGTCACAACAGTCAGGAGACACTACTGTTTTTCTTTACGGAAAAAACTACCAAAACCTGAATAATAGAGATTTTTTACCGTGGGATGGCAAAACCGCAGTTATTGTTTACTGGGGTATACCACACTAATTTAAATAGAGATATTTGCAGCTGAACAGTGAGCGACACACTCAAACTGCTTTTTTTTTTGATACCAAAGGCCCAAAACTGGATAGTACAGCGATTTGACCCGTGGAACTGTGAAACCACACTGGGATGTCGGGCCTACACAAGACTATTTTCAACAGATATATTTCTGTGTCACAACAGTCAGGAGACACTACTGTTTTTCTTTACGGAAAAAACTACCAAAAGCTGAATAATAGAGATTTTTTACCGTGGGATGGCAAAACCACAGTTATTGTTTACTGGGGTATACCACACTTTTTAAATAGAGATATTTGCGGCTGAACAGTGAGCGACACACTCAAACTGCTTTTTTTTTAGATACCAAAGGCCCAAAACTGGAGAGTACAGCGATTTGACCCATAGAACTGTGAAACCACACTGGGATGTCGGGCCTACACAAGACTATTTTCAACAGATATATTTTTGTGTCACAACAATCAGGAGACACTACTGTTTTTCTTTACGGAAAAAAATACCAAAACCTGAATAATAGAGATTTTTTACCGTGGGATGGCGAAACCACAGTTATTGTTTACTGGGGTATACCACACTTTTTTAAATAGAGATATTTGCGGCTGAACAGTGAGCGACACACTCAAACTGCTTTTTTTTTAGATACCAAAGGCCCAAAACTGGATAGTACAGCGATTTGACCCGTGGAACTGCGAAACCACACTGGGATGTCGGGCCTACACAAGACTATTTTCAACAGATATATTTTTGTGTCACAACAGTCAGGAGACACTACTGTTTTTCTTTACGGAAAAAACTACCAAAACCTGAATAATAGAGATTTTTTACCGTGGGATGGCAAAACCACAGTTATTGTTTACTGGGGTATACCACACTTTTTTAAATAGAGATATTTGCGGCTGAACAGTGAGCGACACACTCAAACTGCTTTTTTTTAGATAACAAAGGCCCAAAACTGGATAGTACAGCGATTTGACCCATAGAACTGCAAAACCACACTGGGATGTCGGGCCTACACAAGACTATTTTCAACAGATATATTTTTGTGTCACAACAATCAGGAGACACTACTGTTTTTCTTTACGGAAAAAACTACCAAAACCTGAATAATAGAGATTTTTTACCGTGGGATGGCAAAACCACAGTTATTGTTTACTGGGGTATACCACACTTTTCTAAATAGAGATATTTGCGGCTGAACAGTGAGCGACACACTCAAACTGCTTTTCTTTTAGATACCAAAGGCCCAAAACTGGATAGTACAGCGATTTGACCCGTGGAACTGTGAAACCACACTGGGATGTCGGGCCTACACAAGACTATTTTCAACAGATATATTTTTGTGTCACAACAGTCAGGAGACACTACTATTTTTCTTTACGAAAAAAATACCAAAACCTGAATAATAGAGATTTTTTACCGTGGGATGGCAAAACCACAGTTATTGTTTACTGGGGTATACTACACTTTTTTAAATAGAGATATTTGCGGCTGAACAGTGAGCGACACACTCAAACTGCTTTTTTTTTAGATACCAAAGGCCCAAAACTGGATAGTACAGCGATTTGACCCGTGGAACTGCGAAACCACACTGGGATGTCGGGCCTACACAAGACTATTTTCAACAGATATATTTTTGTGTCACAACAGTCAGGAGACACTACTGTTTTTCTTTACGGAAAAAACAACCAAAAGCTGAATAATAGAGATTTTTTACCGTGGGATGGCAAAACCACAGTTATTGTTTACTGGGGTATACCACACTTTTTTAAATAGAGATATTTGCAGCTGAACAGTGAGCGACACACTCAAACTGCTTTTTTTTTTGATACCAAAGGCCCAAAACTGGATAGTACAGCGATTTGACCCGTGGAACTGCGAAACCACACTGGGATGTCGGGCCTACACAAGACTATTTTCAACAGATATATTTTTGTGTCACAACAGTCAGGAGACATTACTGTTTTTCTTTACGGAAAAAACTACCAAAAGCTGAATAGTAGAGATTTTTTTACCGTGGGATGGCAAAACCACAGTTATTGTTTACTGGGGTATACCACACTTTTTTAAATAGAGATATTTGCGGCTGAACAGTGAGCTACACACTCAAACTGCTTTTTTTTTAGATACCAAAGGCCCAAAACTGGATAGTACAGCGATTTGACCCGTGGAACTGTGAAACCACACTGGGATGTCGGGCCTACACAAGACTATTTTCAACAGATATATTTCTGTGTCACAACAGTCAGGAGACACTACTGTTTTTCTTTACGGAAAAAACTACCAAAAGCTGAATAATAGAGATTTTTTACCGTGGGATGGCAAAACCACAGTTATTGTTTACTGGGGTATACCACACTTTTTAAATAGAGATATTTGCGGCTGAACAGTGAGCGACACACTCAAACTGCTTTTTTTTTAGATACCAAAGGCCCAAAACTGGATAGTACAGCGATTTGACCCATAGAACTGTGAAACCACACTGGGATGTCGGGCCTACACAAGACTATTTTCAACAGATATATTTTTGTGTCACAACAATCAGGAGACACTACTGTTTTTCTTTACGGAAAAAAATACCAAAACCTGAATAATAGAGATTTTTTACCGTGGGATGGCAAAACCACAGTTATTGTTTACTGGGGTATACCACACTTTTTTAAATAGAGATATTTGCGGCAGAACAGTGAGCGACACACTCAAACTGCTTTTTTTTTAGATACCAAAGGCCCAAAACTGGATAGTACAGCGATTTGACCCGTGGAACTGCGAAACCACACTGGGATGTCGGGCCTACACAAGACTATTTTCAACAGATATATTTTTGTGTCACAACAGTCAGGAGACACTACTGTTTTTCTTTACGGAAAAAACTACCAAAACCTGAATAATAGAGATTTTTTACCGTGGGATGGCAAAACCACAGTTATTGTTTACTGGGGTATACCACACTTTTTTAAATAGAGATATTTGCGGCTGAACAATGAGCGACACACTCAAACTGCTTTTTTTTAGATAACAAAGGCCCAAAACTGGATAGTACAGCGATTTGACCCATAGAACTGCAAAACCACACTGGGATGTCGGGCCTACACAAGACTATTTTCAACAGATATATTTTTGTGTCACAACAATCAGGAGACACTACTGTTTTTCTTTACGGAAAAAACTACCAAAACCTGAATAATAGAGATTTTTTACCGTGGGATGGCAAAACCACAGTTATTGTTTACTGGGGTATACCACACTTTTCTAAATAGAGATATTTGCGGCTGAACAGTGAGCGACACACTCAAACTGCTTTTCTTTTAGATACCAAAGGCCCAAAACTGGATAGTACAGCGATTTGACCCGTGGAACTGTGAAACCACACTGGGATGTCGGGCCTACACAAGACTATTTTCAACAGATATATTTTTGTGTCACAACAGTCAGGAGACACTACTATTTTTCTTTACGAAAAAAATACCAAAACCTGAATAATAGAGATTTTTTACCGTGGGATGGCAAAACCACAGTTATTGTTTACTGGGGTATACTACACTTTTTTAAATAGAGATATTTGCGGCTGAACAGTGAGCGACACACTCAAACTGCTTTTTTTTTAGATACCAAAGGCCCAAAACTGGATAGTACAGCGATTTGACCCGTGGAACTGCGAAACCACAATGGGATGTCGGGCCTACACAAGACTATTTTCAACAGATATATTTTTGTGTCACAACAGTCAGGAGACACTACTGTTTTTCTTTACGGAAAAAACAACCAAAAGCTGAATAATAGAGATTTTTTACCGTGGGATGGCAAAACCACAGTTATTGTTTACTGGGGTATACCACACTTTTTTAAATAGAGATATTTGCGGCTGAACAGTGAGCGACACACTCAAACTGCTTTTTTTTTAGATACCAAAGGCCCAAAACTGGATAGTACAGCGATTTGACCCGTGGAACTGCGAAACCACACTGGTATGTCGGGCCTACACAAGACTATTTTCAACAGATATATTTTTGTGTCACAACAGTCAGGAGACACTACTGTTTTTCTTTATGGAAAAAACTACCAAAAGCTGAATAATAGAGATTTTTTACCGTGGGATGGCAAAACCACAGTTATTGTTTACTGGGGTATACCACACTTTTTAAAAGAGATATTTGCGGCTGAACAGTGAGCGACACACTCAAACTGCTTTTTTTTTAGATACCAAAGGCCCAAAACTGGATAGTACAGCGATTTGACCCGTGGAACTGCGAAACCACACTGGGATGTCGGGCCTACACAAGACTATTTTCAACAGATATATTTTTGTGTCACAACAGTCAGGAGACACTACCGTTTCTCTTTACGGAAAAAACTACCAAAACCTGAATAATAGAGACTTTTTACCGTGGGATGGCAAAACCACAGTTATTGTTTACTGGGGTATACCACACTTTTCTAAATAGAGATATTTGCGGCTGAACAGTGAGCGACAAACTCAAACTGCTTTTTTTTTAGATACCAAAGGCCCAAAACTGGATAGTACAGCGATTTGACCCGTGAAACTGTGAAACCACACTGGGATGTCGGGCCTAAACAAGACTATTTTCAACAGATATATTTTTGTGTCACAACAGTCAGGAGACACTACTGTTTTTCTTTACGGAAAAAAGTACCAAAACCTGAATAATAGAGATTTTTTACCGTGGGATGGCAAAACCACAGTTATTGTTTACTGGGGTATACCACACTTTTTTAAATAGAGATATTTGCGGCTGAACAGTGAGCGACACACTCAAACTGCTTTTCTTTTAGATACCAAAGGCACAAAACTGGATAGTACAGCGATTTGACCCGTGGAACTGTGAAACCACACTGGGATGTCGGTCCTACACAAGACTATTTTCAACAGATATATTTTTGTGTCACAACAGTCAGGAGACACTACTGTTTTTCTTTACGGAAAAAATACCAAAACCTGAATAATAGAGATTTTTTACCATGGGATGGCAAAACCACAGTTATTGTTTACTGGGGTATACCACACTTTTTTAAATAGAGATATTTGCGGCTGAACAGTGTGCCACACACTCAAACTGCTTTTTTTTTAGATACCAAAGGCCCAAAACTGGATAGTACAGCGATTTGACCCGTGGAACTGCGAAACCACACTGGGATGTCGGGCCTACACAAGACTATTTTCAACAGATATATTTTTGTGTCACAACAGTCAGGAGACACTACTGTTTTTCTTTACGGAAAAAACTACCAAAACCTGAATAATAGAGATTTTTTACCGTGGGATGGCAAAACCACAGTTATTGTTTACTGGGGTATACCACACTTTTTAAATAGAATATTTGCGGCTGAACAGTGAGCGACACACTCAAACTGCTTTTTTTTTAGATACCAAAGGCCCAAAACTGGATAGTACAGCGATTTGACCCGTGGAACTGCGAAACCACACTGGGATGTCGGGCCTACACAAGACTATTTTCAACAGATATATTTTTGTGTCACAACAGTCAGGAGACACTACTGTTTTTCTTTACGGAAAAAACTACCAAAAGCTGAATAATAGAGATTTTTTACCGTGGGATGGCAAAACCACAGTTATTGTTTACTGGGGTATACCACACTTTTTTAAATAGAGATATTTGCGGCTGAACAGTGAGCGACACACTCAAACTGCTTTTTTTTTAGATACCAAAGGCCCAAAACTGGATAGTACAGCGATTTGACCCGTGGAACTGTGAAACCACACTGGTATGTTGGGCCTACACAAGACTATTTTCAACAGATATATTTTTGTGTCACAACAGTCAGAAGACACTACTGTTTTTCTTTACGGAAAAAACTACCAAAAGCTGAATAATAGAGATATTTTACCGTGGGATGGCAAACCACAGTTATTGTTTACTGGGGTATACCACACTTTTTAAATAGAGATATTTGCGGCTGAACAGTGGGCCACACACTCAAACTGCTTTTTTTTTTAGACACCAAAGGCCCAAAACTGGATAGTACAGCGATTTGACCCGTGGAACTGCGAAACCACACTGGGATGTCGGGCCTACACAAGACTATTTTCAACAGATATATTTTTGTGTCACAACAGTCAGGAGACACTACTGTTTTTCTTTACGGAAAAAACTACCAAAACCTGAATAATAGAGATTTTTTACCGTGGGATGGCAAAACCACAGTTATTGTTTACTGGGGTATACCACACTTTTTTAAATAGAGATATTTGCGGCTGAACAGTGAGCGACACACTCAAACTGCTTTTCTTTTAGATACCAAAGGCCCAAAACTGGATAGTACAGCCATTTGACCCATAGAACTGCGAAACCACACTGGGATGTCAGGCCTACACAAGACTATTTTCAACAGATATATTTTTGTGTTACAACAATCAGGAGACACTACTGTTTTTCTTTATGGAAAAAACTACCAAAACCTGAATAATAGAGATTTTTTACATTGTGATCGCAAAACCACAGTTATTGTTTACTGGGGTATACCACACTTTTTTAAATAGAGATATTTGCGGCTGAACAGTGAGCGACACTCTCAAACTGCTTTTCTTTTAGATACCAAAGGCCCAAAACTGGATAGTACAGCGATTTGACCCATGGAACTGCAAAACCACACTGGGATGTCGGGCCTACACAAGACTATTTTCAACAGATATATTTTTGTGTCACAACAGTCAGGAGACACTACTGTTTTTCTTTACGGAAAAAACTACCAAAACCTGAATAATAGACATTTTTTACCGTGGGATGGCAAAACCACAGTTATTGTTTACTGGGTATACCACACTTTTTTAAATAGAGATATTTGCGGCTGAACAGTGAGCGACACACTCAAACTACTTTTTTTTTAGATACCAAAGGCCCAAAACTGGATAGTACAGCGATTTGACCTGTGGAACTGCGAAACCACACTGGGATGTCGGGCCTACACAAGACTATTTTCAACAGATATATTTTTGTGTCACAACAGTCAGGAGACACTACTGTTTTTCTTTACGGAAAAAACTACCAAAAGCTGAATAATAGAGATTTTTTACCGTGGGATGGCAAAACCACAGTTATTGTTTACTGGGGTATACCACACTTTTTAAATAGAGATATTTGAGGCTGAACAGTGAGTGACACACTCAAACTGCTTTTCTTTTAGATACCAAAGGCCCAAAACTGGATAGTACAGCGATTTGACCCGTGGAACTGCGAAACCACACTGGGATGTCGGGACAACACAAGACTATTTTCAACAGATATATTTTTGTGTCACAACAGTCAGGAGACACTACTGTTTTTCTTTACGGAAAAAACGACCAAAACCTGAATAATAGACATTTTTTACCGTGGGATGGCAAAACCACAGTTATTGTTTACTGGGTATACCACACTTTTTTAAATAGAGATATTTGCGGCTGAACAGTGAGCGACACACTCAAACTACTTTTTTTTTAGATACCAAAGGCCCAAAACTGGATAGTACAGCGATTTGACCTGTGGAACTGCGAAACCACACTGGGATGTCGGGCCTACACAAGACTATTTTCAACAGATATATTTTTGTGTCACAACAGTCAGGAGACACTACTGTTTTTCTTTACGGAAAAAACTACCAAAAGCTGAATAATAGAGATTTTTTACCGTGGGATGGCAAAACCACAGTTATTGTTTACTGGGGTATACCACACTTTTTAAATAGAGATATTTGAGGCTGAACAGTGAGTGACACACTCAAACTGCTTTTCTTTTAGATACCAAAGGCCCAAAACTGGATAGTACAGCGATTTGACCCGTGGAACTGCGAAACCACACTGGGATGTCGGGACAACACAAGACTATTTTCAACAGATATATTTTTGTGTCACAACAGTCAGGAGACACTACTGTTTTTCTTTACGGAAAAAACGACCAAAACCTGAATAATAGAGATTTTTTACCGTGGGATGGCAAAACCAAAGTTATTGTTTACTGGGGTATACCACACTTTTTAAATAGAGATTTTTGCGGCTGAACAGTGAGCGACACACTCAAACTGCTTTTTTTTTAGATACCAAAGGCCCAAAACTGGATAGTACAGCGATTTGACCCGTGGAACTGCGAAACCACACTGGGATGTCGGGCCTACACAAGACTATTTTCAACAGATATATTTTTGTGTCACAACAGTCAGGAGACACTACTGTTTTTCTTTACGGAAAAAACTACCAAAAGCTGAATAATAGAGATTTTTTACCGTGGGATGGCAAAACCACAGTTATTGTTTACTGGGGTATACCACACTTTTTTAAATAGAGATATTTGCGGCTGAACAGTGAGCGACACACTCAAACTGCTTTTCTTTTAGATACCAAAGGTCCAAAACTGGATATTACAGCGATTTGACCCGTGGAACTGCGAAACCACACTGGGATGTCGGGCCTACACAAGACTATTTTCAACAGATATATTTTTGTGTCACAACAGTCAGGAGACACTACTGTTTTTCTTTACGGAAAAAACTACCAAAACCTGAATAATAGAGATTTTTTACCGTGGGATGGCAAAACCGCAGTTATTGTTTACTGGGGTATACCACACTAATTTAAATAGAGATATTTGCAGCTGAACAGTGAGCGACACACTCAAACTGCTTTTTTTTTTGATACCAAAGGCCCAAAACTGGATAGTACAGCGATTTGACCCGTGGAACTGTGAAACCACACTGGGATGTCGGGCCTACACAAGACTATTTTCAACAGATATATTTCTGTGTCACAACAGTCAGGAGACACTACTGTTTTTCTTTACGGAAAAAACTACCAAAAGCTGAATAATAGAGATTTTTTACCGTGGGATGGCAAAACCACAGTTATTGTTTACTGGGGTATACCACACTTTTTAAATAGAGATATTTGCGGCTGAACAGTGAGCGACACACTCAAACTGCTTTTTTTTTAGATACCAAAGGCCCAAAACTGGATAGTACAGCGATTTGACCCATAGAACTGTGAAACCACACTGGGATGTCGGGCCTACACAAGACTATTTTCAACAGATATATTTTTGTGTCACAACAATCAGGAGACACTACTGTTTTTCTTTACGGAAAAAAATACCAAAACCTGAATAATAGAGATTTTTTACCGTGGGATGGCGAAACCACAGTTATTGTTTACTGGGGTATACCACACTTTTTTAAATAGAGATATTTGCGGCTGAACAGTGAGCGACACACTCAAACTGCTTTTTTTTTAGATACCAAAGGCCCAAAACTGGATAGTACAGCGATTTGACCCGTGGAACTGCGAAACCACACTGGGATGTCGGGCTTACACAAGACTATTTTCAACAGATATATTTTTGTGTCACAACAGTCAGGAGACACTACTGTTTTTCTTTACGGAAAAAACTACCAAAACCTGAATAATAGAGATTTTTTACCGTGGGATGGCAAAACCACAGTTATTGTTTACTGGGGTATACCACACTTTTTTAAATAGAGATATTTGCGGCTGAACAGTGAGCGACACACTCAAACTGCTTTTTTTTAGATAACAAAGGCCCAAAACTGGATAGTACAGCGATTTGACCCATAGAACTGCAAAACCACACTGGGATGTCGGGCCTACACAAGACTATTTTCAACAGATATATTTTTGTGTCACAACAGTCAGGAGACACTACTATTTTTCTTTACGAAAAAAATACCAAAACCTGAATAATAGAGATTTTTTACCGTGGGATGGCAAAACCACAGTTATTGTTTACTGGGGTATACTACACTTTTTTAAATAGAGATATTTGCGGCTGAACAGTGAGCGACACACTCAAACTGCTTTTTTTTTAGATACCAAAGGCCCAAAACTGGATAGTACAGCGATTTGACCCGTGGAACTGCGAAACCACACTGGGATGTCGGGCCTACACAAGACTATTTTCAACAGATATATTTTTGTGTCACAACAGTCAGGAGACACTACTGTTTTTCTTTACGGAAAAAACAACCAAAAGCTGAATAATAGAGATTTTTTACCGTGGGATGGCAAAACCACAGTTATTGTTTACTGGGGTATACCACACTAATTTAAATAGAGATATTTGCAGCTGAACAGTGAGCGACACACTCAAACTGCTTTTTTTTTTGATACCAAAGGCCCAAAACTGGATAGTACAGCGATTTGACCTGTGGAACTGCGAAACCACACTGGGATGTCGGGCCTACACAAGACTATTTTCAACAGATATATTTTTGTGTCACAACAGTCAGGAGACACTACTGTTTTTCTTTACGGAAAAAACTACCAAAAGCTGAATAATAGAGATTTTTTACCGTGGGATGGCAAAACCACAGTTATTGTTTACTGGGGTATACCACACTTTTTAAATAGAGATATTTGAGGCTGAACAGTGAGTGACACACTCAAACTGCTTTTCTTTTAGATACCAAAGGCCCAAAACTGGATAGTACAGCGATTTGACCCGTGGAACTGCGAAACCACACTGGGATGTCGGGACAACACAAGACTATTTTCAACAGATATATTTTTGTGTCACAACAGTCAGGAGACACTACTGTTTTTCTTTACGGAAAAAACGACCAAAACCTGAATAATAGAGATTTTTTACCGTGGGATGGCAAAACCAAAGTTATTGTTTACTGGGGTATACCACACTTTTTAAATAGAGATTTTTGCGGCTGAACAGTGAGCGACACACTCAAACTGCTTTTTTTTTAGATACCAAAGGCCCAAAACTGGATAGTACAGCGATTTGACCCGTGGAACTGCGAAACCACACTGGGATGTCGGGCCTACACAAGACTATTTTCAACAGATATATTTTTGTGTCACAACAGTCAGGAGACACTACTGTTTTTCTTTACGGAAAAAACTACCAAAAGCTGAATAATAGAGATTTTTTACCGTGGGATGGCAAAACCACAGTTATTGTTTACTGGGGTATACCACACTTTTTTAAATAGAGATATTTGCGGCTGAACAGTGAGCGACACACTCAAACTGCTTTTCTTTTAGATACCAAAGGTCCAAAACTGGATATTACAGCGATTTGACCCGTGGAACTGCGAAACCACACTGGGATGTCGGGCCTACACAAGACTATTTTCAACAGATATATTTTTGTGTCACAACAGTCAGGAGACACTACTGTTTTTCTTTACGGAAAAAACTACCAAAACCTGAATAATAGAGATTTTTTACCGTGGGATGGCAAAACCGCAGTTATTGTTTACTGGGGTATACCACACTAATTTAAATAGAGATATTTGCAGCTGAACAGTGAGCGACACACTCAAACTGCTTTTTTTTTTGATACCAAAGGCCCAAAACTGGATAGTACAGCGATTTGACCCGTGGAACTGTGAAACCACACTGGGATGTCGGGCCTACACAAGACTATTTTCAACAGATATATTTCTGTGTCACAACAGTCAGGAGACACTACTGTTTTTCTTTACGGAAAAAACTACCAAAAGCTGAATAATAGAGATTTTTTACCGTGGGATGGCAAAACCACAGTTATTGTTTACTGGGGTATACCACACTTTTTAAATAGAGATATTTGCGGCTGAACAGTGAGCGACACACTCAAACTGCTTTTTTTTTAGATACCAAAGGCCCAAAACTGGATAGTACAGCGATTTGACCCATAGAACTGTGAAACCACACTGGGATGTCGGGCCTACACAAGACTATTTTCAACAGATATATTTTTGTGTCACAACAATCAGGAGACACTACTGTTTTTCTTTACGGAAAAAAATACCAAAACCTGAATAATAGAGATTTTTTACCGTGGGATGGCGAAACCACAGTTATTGTTTACTGGGGTATACCACACTTTTTTAAATAGAGATATTTGCGGCTGAACAGTGAGCGACACACTCAAACTGCTTTTTTTTTAGATACCAAAGGCCCAAAACTGGATAGTACAGCGATTTGACCCGTGGAACTGCGAAACCACACTGGGATGTCGGGCCTACACAAGACTATTTTCAACAGATATATTTTTGTGTCACAACAGTCAGGAGACACTACTGTTTTTCTTTACGGAAAAAACTACCAAAACCTGAATAATAGAGATTTTTTACCGTGGGATGGCAAAACCACAGTTATTGTTTACTGGGGTATACCACACTTTTTTAAATAGAGATATTTGCGGCTGAACAGTGAGCGACACACTCAAACTGCTTTTTTTTAGATAACAAAGGCCCAAAACTGGATAGTACAGCGATTTGACCCATAGAACTGCAAAACCACACTGGGATGTCGGGCCTACACAAGACTATTTTCAACAGATATATTTTTGTGTCACAACAATCAGGAGACACTACTGTTTTTCTTTACGGAAAAAACTACCAAAACCTGAATAATAGAGATTTTTTACCGTGGGATGGCAAAACCACAGTTATTGTTTACTGGGGTATACCACACTTTTCTAAATAGAGATATTTGCGGCTGAACAGTGAGCGACACACTCAAACTGCTTTTCTTTTAGATACCAAAGGCCCAAAACTGGATAGTACAGCGATTTGACCCGTGGAACTGTGAAACCACACTGGGATGTCGGGCCTACACAAGACTATTTTCAACAGATATATTTTTGTGTCACAACAGTCAGGAGACACTACTATTTTTCTTTACGAAAAAAATACCAAAACCTGAATAATAGAGATTTTTTACCGTGGGATGGCAAAACCACAGTTATTGTTTACTGGGGTATACTACACTTTTTTAAATAGAGATATTTGCGGCTGAACAGTGAGCGACACACTCAAACTGCTTTTTTTTTAGATACCAAAGGCCCAAAACTGGATAGTACAGCGATTTGACCCGTGGAACTGCGAAACCACACTGGGATGTCGGGCCTACACAAGACTATTTTCAACAGATATATTTTTGTGTCACAACAGTCAGGAGACACTACTGTTTTTCTTTACGGAAAAAACAACCAAAAGCTGAATAATAGAGATTTTTTACCGTGGGATGGCAAAACCACAGTTATTGTTTACTGGGGTATACCACACTAATTTAAATAGAGATATTTGCAGCTGAACAGTGAGCGACACACTCAAACTGCTTTTTTTTTTGATACCAAAGGCCCAAAACTGGATAGTACAGCGATTTGACCCGTGGAACTGCGAAACCACACTGGGATGTCGGGCCTACACAAGACTATTTTCAACAGATATATTTTTGTGTCACAACAGTCAGGAGACATTACTGTTTTTCTTTACGGAAAAAACTACCAAAAGCTGAATAGTAGAGATTTTTTTACCGTGGGATGGCAAAACCACAGTTATTGTTTACTGGGGTATACCACACTTTTTTAAATAGAGATATTTGCGGCTGAACAGTGAGCTACACACTCAAACTGCTTTTTTTTTAGATACCAAAGGCCCAAAACTGGATAGTACAGCGATTTGACCCGTGGAACTGTGAAACCACACTGGGATGTCGGGCCTACACAAGACTATTTTCAACAGATATATTTCTGTGTCACAACAGTCAGGAGACACTACTGTTTTTCTTTACGGAAAAAACTACCAAAAGCTGAATAATAGAGATTTTTTACCGTGGGATGGCAAAACCACAGTTATTGTTTACTGGGGTATACCACACTTTTTAAATAGAGATATTTGCGGCTGAACAGTGAGCGACACACTCAAACTGCTTTTTTTTTAGATACCAAAGGCCCAAAACTGGATAGTACAGCGATTTGACCCATAGAACTGTGAAACCACACTGGGATGTCGGGCCTACACAAGACTATTTTCAACAGATATATTTTTGTGTCACAACAATCAGGAGACACTACTGTTTTTCTTTACGGAAAAAAATACCAAAACCTGAATAATAGAGATTTTTTACCGTGGGATGGCAAAACCACAGTTATTGTTTACTGGGGTATACCACACTTTTTTAAATAGAGATATTTGCGGCAGAACAGTGAGCGACACACTCAAACTGCTTTTTTTTTAGATACCAAAGGCCCAAAACTGGATAGTACAGCGATTTGACCCGTGGAACTGCGAAACCACACTGGGATGTCGGGCCTACACAAGACTATTTTCAACAGATATATTTTTGTGTCACAACAGTCAGGAGACACTACTGTTTTTCTTTACGGAAAAAACTACCAAAACCTGAATAATAGAGATTTTTTACCGTGGGATGGCAAAACCACAGTTATTGTTTACTGGGGTATACCACACTTTTTTAAATAGAGATATTTGCGGCTGAACAATGAGCGACACACTCAAACTGCTTTTTTTTAGATAACAAAGGCCCAAAACTGGATAGTACAGCGATTTGACCCATAGAACTGCAAAACCACACTGGGATGTCGGGCCTACACAAGACTATTTTCAACAGATATATTTTTGTGTCACAACAATCAGGAGACACTACTGTTTTTCTTTACGGAAAAAACTACCAAAACCTGAATAATAGAGATTTTTTACCGTGGGATGGCAAAACCACAGTTATTGTTTACTGGGGTATACCACACTTTTCTAAATAGAGATATTTGCGGCTGAACAGTGAGCGACACACTCAAACTGCTTTTCTTTTAGATACCAAAGGCCCAAAACTGGATAGTACAGCGATTTGACCCGTGGAACTGTGAAACCACACTGGGATGTCGGGCCTACACAAGACTATTTTCAACAGATATATTTTTGTGTCACAACAGTCAGGAGACACTACTATTTTTCTTTACGAAAAAAATACCAAAACCTGAATAATAGAGATTTTTTACCGTGGGATGGCAAAACCACAGTTATTGTTTACTGGGGTATACTACACTTTTTTAAATAGAGATATTTGCGGCTGAACAGTGAGCGACACACTCAAACTGCTTTTTTTTTAGATACCAAAGGCCCAAAACTGGATAGTACAGCGATTTGACCCGTGGAACTGCGAAACCACAATGGGATGTCGGGCCTACACAAGACTATTTTCAACAGATATATTTTTGTGTCACAACAGTCAGGAGACACTACTGTTTTTCTTTACGGAAAAAACAACCAAAAGCTGAATAATAGAGATTTTTTACCGTGGGATGGCAAAACCACAGTTATTGTTTACTGGGGTATACCACACTTTTTTAAATAGAGATATTTGCGGCTGAACAGTGAGCGACACACTCAAACTGCTTTTTTTTTAGATACCAAAGGCCCAAAACTGGATAGTACAGCGATTTGACCCGTGGAACTGCGAAACCACACTGGTATGTCGGGCCTACACAAGACTATTTTCAACAGATATATTTTTGTGTCACAACAGTCAGGAGACACTACTGTTTTTCTTTATGGAAAAAACTACCAAAAGCTGAATAATAGAGATTTTTTACCGTGGGATGGCAAAACCACAGTTATTGTTTACTGGGGTATACCACACTTTTTAAAAGAGATATTTGCGGCTGAACAGTGAGCGACACACTCAAACTGCTTTTTTTTTAGATACCAAAGGCCCAAAACTGGATAGTACAGCGATTTGACCCGTGGAACTGCGAAACCACACTGGGATGTCGGGCCTACACAAGACTATTTTCAACAGATATATTTTTGTGTCACAACAGTCAGGAGACACTACCGTTTCTCTTTACGGAAAAAACTACCAAAACCTGAATAATAGAGACTTTTTACCGTGGGATGGCAAAACCACAGTTATTGTTTACTGGGGTATACCACACTTTTTAAATAGAGATATTTGCGGCTGAACAGTGAGCGACACACTCAAACTGCTTTTTTTTTAGATACCAAAGGCCCAAAACTGGATAGTACAGCGATTTGACCCGTGGAACTGCGAAACCACACTGGGATGTTGGGCCTACACAAGACTATTTTCAACAGATATATTTTTGTGTCACAACAGTCAGGAGACACTACTGTTTTTCTTTACGGAAAAAACTACCAAAAGCTGAATAATAGAGATTTTTTACCGTGGGATGGCAAAACCACAGTTATTGTTTACTGGGGTATACCACACTTTTTTAAATAGAGATATTTGCGGCTGAACAGTGAGCGACACACTCAAACTGCTTTTCTTTTAGATACCAAAGGCCCAAAACTGGATAGTACAGCGATTTGACCCGTGGAACTGCGAAACCACACTGGGATGTCGGGCCTACACAAGACTATTTTCAACAGATATATTTTTGTGTCACAACAGTCAGGAGACACTACTGTTTTTCTTTACGGAAAAAACTACCAAAACCTGAATAATAGAGATTTTTTACCGTGGGATGGCAAAACCACAGTTATTGTTTACTGGGGTATACCACAATTTTTTAAATAGAGATATTTGCGGCTGAACAGTGAGCGACACACTCAAACTGCTTTTTTTTTAGATACCAAAGGCCCAAAACTGGATAGTACAGTGATTTGACCCGTGGAACTGCGAAACCACACTGGTATGTTGGGCCTACACAAGACTATTTTCAACAGATATATTTTTGTGTCACAACAGTCAGGAGACACTACTGTTTTTCTTTATGGAAAAAACTACCAAAAGCTGAATAATAGAGATTTTTTACCGTGGGATGGCAAAACCACAGTTATTGTTTACTGGGGTATACCACACTTTTTAAAAGAGATATTTGCGGCTGAACAGTGAGCGACACACTCAAACTGCTTTTTTTTTAGATACCAAAGGCCCAAAACTGGATAGTACAGCGATTTGACCCGTGGAACTGCGAAACCACACTGGGATGTCGGGCCTACACAAGACTATTTTCAACAGATATATTTTTGTGTCACAACAGTCAGGAGACACTACCGTTTCTCTTTACGGAAAAAACTACCAAAACCTGAATAATAGAGACTTTTTACCGTGGGATGGCAAAACCACAGTTATTGTTTACTGGGGTATACCACACTTTTTTAAATAGAGATATTTGCGGCTGAACAGTGAGCGACACACTCAAACTGCTTTTCTTTTAGATACCAAAGGCCCAAAACTGGATAGTACAGCGATTTGACCCGTGGAACTGCGAAACCACACTGGGATATCGGGCCTACACAAGACTATTTTCAACAGATATATTTTTGTGTCACAACAGTCAGGAGACACTACTGTTTTTCTTTACGGAAAAAACTACCAAAACCTGAATAATAGAGATTTTTTACCGTGGGATGGCAAAACCGCAGTTATTGTTTACTGGGGTATACCACACTAATTTAAATAGAGATATTTGCAGCTGAACAGTGAGCGACACACTCAAACTGCTTTTTTTTTTGATACCAAAGGCCCAAAACTGGATAGTACAGCGATTTGACCCGTGGAACTGTGAAACCACACTGGGATGTCGGGCCCACACAAGACTATTTTCAACAGATATATTTCTGTGTCACAACAGTCAGGAGACACTACTGTTTTTCTTTACGGAAAAAACTACCAAAAGCTGAATAATAGAGATTTTTTACCGTGGGATGGCAAAACCACAGTTATTGTTTACTGGGGTATACCACACTTTTTAAATAGAGATATTTGCGGCTGAACAGTGAGCGACACACTCAAACTGCTTTTTTTTTAGATACCAAATGCCCAAAACTGGATAGTACAGCGATTTGACCCATAGAACTGTGAAACCACACTGGGATGTCGGGCCTACACAAGACTATTTTCAACAGATATATTTTTGTGTCACAACAATCAGGAGACACTACTGTTTTTCTTTACGGAAAAAAATACCAAAACCTGAATAATAGAGATTTTTTACCGTGGGATGGCGAAACCACAGTTATTGTTTACTGGGGTATACCACACTTTTTTAAATAGAGATATTTGCGGCTGAACAGTGAGCGACACACTCAAACTGCTTTTTTTTTAGATACCAAAGGCCCAAAACTGGATAGTACAGCGATTTGACCCGTGGAACTGCGAAACCACACTGGGATGTCGGGCCTACACAAGACTATTTTCAACAGATATATTTTTGTGTCACAACAGTCAGGAGACACTACTGTTTTTCTTTACGGAAAAAACTACCAAAACCTGAATAATAGAGATTTTTTACCGTGGGATGGCAAAACCACAGTTATTGTTTACTGGGGTATACCACACTTTTTTAAATAGAGATATTTGCGGCTGAACAGTGAGCGACACACTCAAACTGCTTTTTTTTAGATAACAAAGGCCCAAAACTGGATAGTACAGCGATTTGACCCATAGAACTGCAAAACCACACTGGGATGTCGGGCCTACACAAGACTATTTTCAACAGATATATTTTTGTGTCACAACAATCAGGAGACACTACTGTTTTTCTTTACGGAAAAAACTACCAAAACCTGAATAATAGAGATTTTTTACCGTGGGATGGCAAAACCACAGTTATTGTTTACTGGGGTATACCACACTTTTCTAAATAGAGATATTTGCGGCTGAACAGTGAGCGACACACTCAAACTGCTTTTCTTTTAGATACCAAAGGCCCAAAACTGGATAGTACAGCGATTTGACCCGTGGAACTGTGAAACCACACTGGGATGTTGGGCCTACACAAGACTATTTTCAACAGATATATTTTTGTGTCACAACAGTCAGGAGACACTACTATTTTTCTTTACGAAAAAAATACCAAAACCTGAATAATAGAGATTTTTTACCGTGGGATGGCAAAACCACAGTTATTGTTTACTGGGGTATACTACACTTTTTTAAATAGAGATATTTGCGGCTGAACAGTGAGCGACACACTCAAACTGCTTTTTTTTTAGATACCAAAGGCCCAAAACTGGATAGTACAGCGATTTGACCCGTGGAACTGCGAAACCACACTGGGATGTCGGGCCTACACAAGACTATTTTCAACAGATATATTTTTGTGTCACAACAGTCAGGAGACACTACTGTTTTTCTTTACGGAAAAAACAACCAAAAGCTGAATAATAGAGATTTTTTACCGTGGGATGGCAAAACCACAGTTATTGTTTACTGGGGTATACCACACTAATTTAAATAGAGATATTTGCAGCTGAACAGTGAGCGACACACTCAAACTGCTTTTTTTTTTGATACCAAAGGCCCAAAACTGGATAGTACAGCGATTTGACCCGTGAAACTGCGAAACCACACTGGGATGTCGGGCCTACACAAGACTATTTTCAACAGATATATTTTTGTGTCACAACAGTCAGGAGACATTACTGTTTTTCTTTACGGAAAAAACTACCAAAAGCTGAATAGTAGAGATTTTTTTACCGTGGGATGGCAAAACCACAGTTATTGTTTACTGGGGTATACCACACTTTTTTAAATAGAGATATTTGCGGCTGAACAGTGAGCTACACACTCAAACTGCTTTTTTTTTAGATACCAAAGGCCCAAAACTGGATAGTACAGCGATTTGACCCGTGGAACTGTGAAACCACACTGGGATGTCGGGCCTACACAAGACTATTTTCAACAGATATATTTCTGTGTCACAACAGTCAGGAGACACTACTGTTTTTCTTTACGGAAAAAACTACCAAAAGCTGAATAATAGAGATTTTTTACCGTGGGATGGCAAAACCACAGTTATTGTTTACTGGGGTATACCACACTTTTTAAATAGAGATATTTGCGGCTGAACAGTGAGCGACACACTCAAACTGCTTTTTTTTTAGATACCAAAGGCCCAAAACTGGATAGTACAGCGATTTGACCCATAGAACTGTGAAACCACACTGGGATGTCGGGCCTACACAAGACTATTTTCAACAGATATATTTTTGTGTCACAACAATCAGGAGACACTACTGTTTTTCTTTACGGAAAAAAATACCAAAACCTGAATAATAGAGATTTTTTACCGTGGGATGGCAAAACCACAGTTATTGTTTACTGGGGTATACCACACTTTTTTAAATAGAGATATTTGCGGCAGAACAGTGAGCGACACACTCAAACTGCTTTTTTTTTAGATACCAAAGGCCCAAAACTGGATAGTACAGCGATTTGACCCGTGGAACTGCGAAACCACACTGGGATGTCGGGCCTACACAAGACTATTTTCAACAGATATATTTTTGTGTCACAACAGTCAGGAGACACTACTGTTTTTCTTTACGGAAAAAACTACCAAAACCTGAATAATAGAGATTTTTTACCGTGGGATGGCAAAACCACAGTTATTGTTTACTGGGGTATACCACACTTTTTTAAATAGAGATATTTGCGGCTGAACAATGAACGACACACTCAAACTGCTTTTTTTTAGATAACAAAGGCCCAAAACTGGATAGTACAGCGATTTGACCCATAGAACTGCAAAACCACACTGGGATGTCGGGCCTACACAAGACTATTTTCAACAGATATATTTTTGTGTCACAACAATCAGGAGACACTACTGTTTTTCTTTACGGAAAAAACTACCAAAACCTGAATAATAGAGATTTTTTACCGTGGGATGGCAAAACCACAGTTATTGTTTACTGGGGTATACCACACTTTTCTAAATAGAGATATTTGCGGCTGAACAGTGAGCGACACACTCAAACTGCTTTTCTTTTAGATACCAAAGGCCCAAAACTGGATAGTACAGCGATTTGACCCGTGGAACTGTGAAACCACACTGGGATGTCGGGCCTACACAAGACTATTTTCAACAGATATATTTTTGTGTCACAACAGTCAGGAGACACTACTATTTTTCTTTACGAAAAAAATACCAAAACCTGAATAATAGAGATTTTTTACCGTGGGATGGCAAAACCACAGTTATTGTTTACTGGGGTATACTACACTTTTTTAAATAGAGATATTTGCGGCTGAACAGTGAGCGACACACTCAAACTGCTTTTTTTTTAGATACCAAAGGCCCAAAACTGGATAGTACAGCGATTTGACCCGTGGAACTGCGAAACCACAATGGGATGTCGGGCCTACACAAGACTATTTTCAACAGATATATTTTTGTGTCACAACAGTCAGGAGACACTACTGTTTTTCTTTACGGAAAAAACAACCAAAAGCTGAATAATAGAGATTTTTTACCGTGGGATGGCAAAACCACAGTTATTGTTTACTGGGGTATACCACACTTTTTAAAAGAGATATTTGCGGCTGAACAGTGAGCGACACACTCAAACTGCTTTTTTTTTAGATACCAAAGGCCCAAAACTGGATAGTACAGCGATTTGACCCGTGGAACTGCGAAACCACACTGGGATGTCGGGCCTACACAAGACTATTTTCAACAGATATATTTTTGTGTCACAACAGTCAGGAGACACTACCGTTTCTCTTTACGGAAAAAACTACCAAAACCTGAATAATAGAGACTTTTTACCGTGGGATGGCAAAACCACAGTTATTGTTTACTGGGGTATACCACACTTTTTAAATAGAGATATTTGCGGCTGAACAGTGAGCGACACACTCAAACTGCTTTTTTTTTAGATACCAAAGGCCCAAAACTGGATAGTACAGCGATTTGACCCGTGGAACTGCGAAACCACACTGGGATGTTGGGCCTACACAAGACTATTTTCAACAGATATATTTTTGTGTCACAACAGTCAGGAGACACTACTGTTTTTCTTTACGGAAAAAACTACCAAAAGCTGAATAATAGAGATTTTTTACCGTGGGATGGCAAAACCACAGTTATTGTTTACTGGGGTATACCACACTTTTTTAAATAGAGATATTTGCGGCTGAACAGTGAGCGACACACTCAAACTGCTTTTCTTTTAGATACCAAAGGCCCAAAACTGGATAGTACAGCGATTTGACCCGTGGAACTGCGAAACCACACTGGGATGTCGGGCCTACACAAGACTATTTTCAACAGATATATTTTTGTGTCACAACAGTCAGGAGACACTACTGTTTTTCTTTACGGAAAAAACTACCAAAACCTGAATAATAGAGATTTTTTACCGTGGGATGGCAAAACCACAGTTATTGTTTACTGGGGTATACCACAATTTTTTAAATAGAGATATTTGCGGCTGAACAGTGAGCGACACACTCAAACTGCTTTTTTTTTAGATACCAAAGGCCCAAAACTGGATAGTACAGTGATTTGACCCGTGGAACTGCGAAACCACACTGGTATGTTGGGCCTACACAAGACTATTTTCAACAGATATATTTTTGTGTCACAACAGTCAGGAGACACTACTGTTTTTCTTTACGGAAAAAACTACCAAAAGCTGAATAATAGAGATTTTTTACCGTGGGATGGCAAAACCACAGTTATTGTTTACTGGGGTATACCACACTTTTTTAAATAGAGATATTTGCGGCTGAACAGTGAGTGACACACTCAAACTGCTTTTTTTTTAGATACCAAAGGCCCAAAACTGGATAGTACAGCGATTTGACCCGTGGAACTGCGAAACCACACTGGTATGTCGGGCCTACACAAGACTATTTTCAACAGATATATTTTTGTGTCACAACAGTCAGGAGACACTACTGTTTTTCTTTATGGAAAAAACTACCAAAAGCTGAATAATAGAGATTTTTTACCGTGGGATGGCAAAACCACAGTTATTGTTTACTGGGGTATACCACACTTTTTAAAAGAGATATTTGCGGCTGAACAGTGAGCGACACACTCAAACTGCTTTTTTTTTAGATACCAAAGGCCCAAAACTGGATAGTACAGCGATTTGACCCGTGGAACTGCGAAACCACACTGGGATGTCGGGTCTACACAAGACTATTTTCAACAGATATATTTTTGTGTCACAACAGTCAGGAGACACTACCGTTTCTCTTTACGGAAAAAACTACCAAAACCTGAATAATAGAGACTTTTTACCGTGGGATGGCAAAACCACAGTTATTGTTTACTGGGGTATACCACACTTTTTAAATAGAGATATTTGCGGCTGAACAGTGAGCGACACACTCAAACTGCTTTTTTTTTAGATACCAAAGGCCCAAAACTGGATAGTACAGCGATTTGACCCGTGGAACTGCGAAACCACACTGGGATGTTGGGCCTACACAAGACTATTTTCAACAGATATATTTTTGTGTCACAACAGTCAGGAGACACTACTGTTTTTCTTTACGGAAAAAACTACCAAAAGCTGAATAATAGAGATTTTTTACCGTGGGATGGCAAAACCACAGTTATTGTTTACTGGGGTATACCACACTTTTTTAAATAGAGATATTTGCGGCTGAACAGTGAGCGACACACTCAAACTGCTTTTCTTTTAGATACCAAAGGCCCAAAACTGGATAGTACAGCGATTTGACCCGTGGAACTGCGAAACCACACTGGGATGTCGGGCCTACACAAGACTATTTTCAACAGATATATTTTTGTGTCACAACAGTCAGGAGACACTACTGTTTTTCTTTACGGAAAAAACTACCAAAACCTGAATAATAGAGATTTTTTACCGTGGGATGGCAAAACCACAGTTATTGTTTACTGGGGTATACCACAATTTTTTAAATAGAGATATTTGCGGCTGAACAGTGAGCGACACACTCAAACTGCTTTTTTTTTAGATACCAAAGGCCCAAAACTGGATAGTACAGTGATTTGACCCGTGGAACTGCGAAACCACACTGGTATGTTGGGCCTACACAAGACTATTTTCAACAGATATATTTTTGTGTCACAACAGTCAGGAGACACTACTGTTTTTCTTTACGGAAAAAACTACCAAAAGCTGAATAATAGAGATTTTTTACCGTGGGATGGCAAAACCACAGTTATTGTTTACTGGGGTATACCACACTTTTTTAAATAGAGATATTTGCGGCTGAACAGTGAGTGACACACTCAAACTGCTTTTTTTTAGATACCAAAGGCCCAAAACTGGATAGTACAGCGATTTGACCCATAGAACTGCAAAACCACACTGGGATGTCGGGCCTACACAAGACTATTTTCAACAGATATATTTTTGTGTTACAACAGTCAGGAGACACTACTGTTTTTCTTTACGGAAAAAATACCAAAACCTGAATAATAGAGATTTTTTACCGTGGGATGGCAAAACCACAGTTATTGTTTACTGGGGTATGCCACACTTTTTTAAATAGAGATATTTGCGGCTGAACAGTGAGCGACACACTCAAACTGCTTTTTTTTTTAGATACCAAAGGCCCAAAACTGGATAGTACAGCGATTTGACCCGTGGAACTGCGAAACCACACTTGGATGTCGGGCCTACACAAGACTATTTTCAACAGATATATTTTTGTGTCACAACAGTCAGGAGACACTACTGTTTTTCTTTACGGAAAAAACTACCAAAACCTGAATAATAGAGATTTTTTACCGTGGGATGGCAAAACCACAGTTATTGTTTACTGGGGTATACCACACTTTTTAAATAGAGATATTTGCGGCTGAACAGTGAGCGACACACTCAAACTGCTTTTTTTTTAGATACCAAAGGCCCAAAACTGGATAGTACAGCGATTTGACCCGTGGAACTGCGAAACCACACTGGGATGTCGGGCCTACACAAGACTATTTTCAACAGATATATTTTTGTGTCACAACAGTCAGGAGACACTACTGTTTTTCT
This sequence comes from Phyllobates terribilis, assembly GCF_046119375.1. Classification (NCBI taxonomy): domain Eukaryota; kingdom Metazoa; phylum Chordata; class Amphibia; order Anura; family Dendrobatidae; genus Phyllobates; species Phyllobates terribilis. Next base: position 79,097,649 of record NW_027362771.1, on the reverse strand, counting down.
TTACGGAAAAAACTACCAAAAGCTGAATAATAGAGATTTTTTACCGTGGGATGGCAAAACCACAGTTATTGTTTACTGGGGTATACCACACTTTTTTAAATAGAGATATTTGCGGCTGAACAGTGAGCGACACACTCAAACTGCTTTTCTTTTAGATACCAAAGGCCCAAAACTGGATAGTACAGCGATTTGACCCATAGAACTGCAAAACCACACTGGGATGTCGGGCCTACACAAGACTATTTTCAACAGATATATTTTTGTGTCACAACAGTCAGGAGACACTACTGTTTTTCTTTACGGAAAAAACTACCAAAACCTGAATAATAGAGATTTTTTACCGTGGGATGGCAAAACCACAGTTATTGTTTACTGGGGTATACCACACTTTTTTAAATAGAGATATTTGCGGCTGAACAGTGAGCGACACACTCAAACTGCTTTTCTTTTAGATACCAAAGGCACAAAACTGGATAGTACAGCGATTTGACCCGTGGAACTGTGAAACCACACTTGGATGTCGGGCCTACACAAGACTATTTTCAACAGATATATTTTTGTGTCACAACAGTCAGGAGACACTACTGTTTTTCTTTACGGAAAAAATACCAAAACCTGAATAATAGAGATTTTTTACCATGGGATGGCAAAACCACAGTTATTGTTTACTGGGGTATACCACACTTTTTTAAATAGAGATATTTGCGGCTGAACAGTGAGCCACACACTCAAACTGCTTTTTTTTTAGATACCAAAGGCCCAAAACTGGATAGTACAGCGATTTGACCCGTGGAACTGCGAAACCACACTGGGATGTCGGGCCTACACAAGACTATTTTCAACAGATATATTTTTGTGTCACAACAGTCAGGAGACACTACTGTTTTTCTTTACGGAAAAAACTACCAAAACCTGAATAATAGAGATTTTTTACCGTGGGATGGCAAAACCACAGTCATTGTTTACTGGGGTATACCACACTTTTTAAATAGAGATATTTGCGGCTGAACAGTGAGCGACACACTCAAACTGCTTTTTTTTTAGATACCAAAGGCCCAAAACTGGATAGTACAGCGATTTGACCCGTGGAACTGCGAAACCACACTGGGATGTCGGGCCTACACAAGACTATTTTCAACAGATATATTTTTGTGTCACAACAGTCAGGAGACACTACTGTTTTTCTTTACGGAAAAAACTACCAAAAGCTGAATAATAGAGATTTTTTACCGTGGGATGGCAAAACCACAGTTATTGTTTACTGGGGTATACCACACTTTTTTAAATAGAGATATTTGCGGCTGAACAGTGAGCGACACACTCAAACTGCTTTTTTTTTAGATACCAAAGGCCCAAAACTGGATAGTACAGCGATTTGACCCGTGGAACTGTGAAACCACACTGGTATGTTGGGCCTACACAAGACTATTTTCAACAGATATATTTTTGTGTCACAACAGTCAGGAGACACTACTGTTTTTCTTTACGGAAAAAACTACCAAAAGCTGAATAATAGAGATTTTTTACCGTGGGATGGCAAAACCACAGTTATTGTTTACTGGGGTATAGCACACTTTTTAAATAGAGATATTTGCGGCTGAACAGTGAGCCACACACTCAAACTGCTTTTTTTTTTAGACACCAAAGGCCCAAAACTGGATAGTACAACGATTTGACCCGTGGAACTGCGAAACCACACTGGGATGTCGGGCCTACACAAGACTATTTTCAACAGATATATTTTTGTGTCACAACAGTCAGGAGACACTACTGTTTTTCTTTACGGAAAAAATACCAAAACCTGAATAATAGAGATTTTTTACCATGGGATGGCAAAACCACAGTTATTGTTTACTGGGGTATACCACACTTTTTTAAATAGAGATATTTGCGGCTGAACAGTGAGCCACACACTCAAACTGCTTTTTTTTTAGATACCAAAGGCCCAAAACTGGATAGTACAGCGATTTGACCCGTGGAACTGCGAAACCACACTGGGATGTCGGGCCTACACAAGACTATTTTCAACAGATATATTTTTGTGTCACAACAGTCAGGAGACACTACTGTTTTTCTTTACGGAAAAAACTACCAAAACCTGAATAATAGAGATTTTTTACCGTGGGATGGCAAAACCACAGTTATTGTTTACTGGGGTATACCACACTTTTTAAATAGAGATATTTGCGGCTGAACAGTGAGCGACACACTCAAACTGCTTTTTTTTTAGATACCAAAGGCCCAAAACTGGATAGTACAGCGATTTGACCCGTGGAACTGCGAAACCACACTGGGATGTCGGGCCTACACAAGACTATTTTCAACAGATATATTTTTGTGTCACAACAGTCAGGAGACACTACTGTTTTTCTTTACGGAAAAAACTACCAAAAGCTGAATAATAGAGATTTTTTACCGTGGGATGGCAAAACCACAGTTATTGTTTACTGGGGTATACCACACTTTTTTAAATAGAGATATTTGCGGCTGAACAGTGAGCGACACACTCAAACTGCTTTTTTTTTAGATACCAAAGGCCCAAAACTGGATAGTACAGCGATTTGACCCGTGGAACTGTGAAACCACACTGGTATGTTGGGCCTACACAAGACTATTTTCAACAGATATATTTTTGTGTCACAACAGTCAGGAGACACTACTGTTTTTCTTTACGGAAAAAACTACCAAAAGCTGAATAATAGAGATTTTTTACCGTGGGATGGCAAAACCACAGTTATTGTTTACTGGGGTATAGCACACTTTTTAAATAGAGATATTTGCGGCTGAACAGTGAGCCACACACTCAAACTGCTTTTTTTTTTAGACACCAAAGGCCCAAAACTGGATAGTACAACGATTTGACCCGTGGAACTGCGAAACCACACTGGGATGTCGGGCCTACACAAGACTATTTTCAACAGATATATTTTTGTGTCACAACAGTCAGGAGACACTACTGTTTTTCTTTACGAAAAAAACTACCAAAACCTGAATAATAGAGATTTTTTACCGTGGGATGGCAAAACCACAGTTATTGTTTACTGGGGTATACCACACTTTTTTAAATAGAGATATTTGCGGCTGAACAGTGAGCGACACACTCAAACTGCTTTTCTTTTAGATACCAAAGGCCCAAAACTGGATAGTACAGCGATTTGACCCATAGAACTGCGAAACCACACTGGGATGTCGGGCCTACACAAGACTATTTTCAACAGATATATTTTTGTGTTACAACAATCAGGAGACACTACTGTTTTTCTTTATGGAAAAAACTACCAAAACCTGAATAATAGAGATTTTTTACCGTGTGATCGCAAAACCACAGTTATTGTTTACTGGGGTATACCACACTTTTTTAAATAGAGATATTTGCGGCTGAACAGTGAGCGACACTCTCAAACTGCTTTTCTTTTAGATACCAAAGGCCCAAAACTGGATAGTACAGCGATTTGACCCATGGAACTGCGAAACCACACTGGGATGTCGGGCCTACACAAGACTATTTTCAACAGATATATTTTTGTGTCACAACAGTCAGGAGACACTACTGTTTTTCTTTACGGAAAAAACTACCAAAACCTGAATAATAGACATTTTTTACCGTGGGATGGCAAAACCACAGTTATTGTTTACTGGGTATACCACACTTTTTTAAATAGAGATATTTGCGGCTGAACAGTGAGCGACACACTCAAACTGCTTTTTTTTTAGATACCAAAGGCCCAAAACTGGATAGTACAGCGATTTGACCTGTGGAACTGCGAAACCACACTGGGATGTCGGGCCTACACAAGACTATTTTCAACAGATATATTTTTGTGTCACAACAGTCAGGAGACACTACTGTTTTTCTTTACGGAAAAAACTACCAAAAGCTGAATAATAGAGATTTTTTACCGTGGGATGGCAAAACCACAGTTATTGTTTACTGGGGTATACCACACTTTTTAAATAGAGATATTTGAGGCTGAACAGTGAGTGACACACTCAAACTGCTTTTCTTTTAGATACCAAAGGCCCAAAACTGGATAGTACAGCGATTTGACCCGTGGAACTGCGAAACCACACTGGGATGTCGGGACAACACAAGACTATTTTCAACAGATATATTTTTGTGTCACAACAGTCAGGAGACACTACTGTTTTTCTTTACGGAAAAAACTACCAAAACCTGAATAATAGAGATTTTTTACCGTGGGATGGCAAAACCACAGTTATTGTTTACTGGGGTATACCACACTTTTTAAATAGAGATTTTTGCGGCTGAACAGTGAGCGACACACTCAAACTGCTTTTTTTTTAGATACCAAAGGCCCAAAACTGGATAGTACAGCGATTTGACCCGTGGAACTGCGAAACCACACTGGGATGTCGGGCCTACACAAGACTATTTTCAACAGATATATTTTTGTGTCACAACAGTCAGGAGACACTACTGTTTTTCTTTACGGAAAAAACTACCAAAACCTGAATAATAGAGATTTTTTACCGTGGGATGGCAAAACCGCAGTTATTGTTTACTGGGGTATACCACACTAATTTAAATAGAGATATTTGCAGCTGAACAGTGAGCCACACACTCAAACTGCTTTTTTTTTTGATACCAAAGGCCCAAAACTGGATAGTACAGCGATTTGACCCGTGGAACTGCGAAACCACACTGGGATGTCGGGCCTACACAAGACTATTTTCAACAGATATATTTTTGTGTCACAACAGTCAGGAGACATTACTGTTTTTCTTTACGGAAAAAACTACCAAAAGCTGAATAGTAGAGATTTTTTTACCGTGGGATGGCAAAACCACAGTTATTGTTTACTGGGGTATACCACACTTTTTTAAATAGAGATATTTGCAGCTGAACAGTGAGCTACACACTCAAACTGCTTTTTTTTTAGATACCAAAGGCCCAAAACTGGATAGTACAGCGATTTGACCCGTGGAACTGTGAAACCACACTGGGATGTCGGGCCTACACAAGACTATTTTCAACAGATATATTTCTGTGTCACAACAGTCAGGAGACACTACTGTTTTTCTTTACGGAAAAAGCTACCAAAAGCTGAATAATAGAGATTTTTTACCGTGGGATGGCAAAACCACAGTTATTGTTTACTGGGGTATACCACACTTTTTAAATAGAGATATTTGCGGCTGAACAGTGAGCGACACACTCAAACTGCTTTTTTTTTAGATACCAAAGGCCCAAAACTGGATAGTACAGCGATTTGACCTGTGGAACTGCGAAACCACACTGGGATGTCGGGACAACACAAGACTATTTTCAACAGATATATTTTTGTGTCACAACAGTCAGGAGACACTACTGTTTTTCTTTACGGAAAAAACTACCAAAACCTGAATAATAGAGATTTTTTACCGTGGGATGGCAAAACCACAGTTATTGTTTACTGGGGTATACCACACTTTTTTAAATAGAGATATTTGCGGCTGAACAGTGTGCGACACACTCAAACTGCTTTTTTTTTAGATACCAAAGGCCCAAAACTGGATAGTACAGCGATTTGACCCATGGAACTGCGAAACCACACTGGGATGTCGGGCCTACACAAGACTATTTTCAACAGATATATTTTTGTGTCACAACAGTCAGGAGACACTACTGTTTTTCTTTAGAGAAAAAAACTACCAAAACCTGAATAATAGAGATTTTTTACCGTGGGATGGCAAAACCACAGTTATTGTTTACTGGGGTATACCACACTTTTTTAAATAGAGATATTTGCGGCTGAACAGTGAGCGACACACTCAAACAGTTTTTTTTTTTAGATACAAATGGCCCAAAATGGATAATACAGAGGTTTGAACCGTGGAAGTGCAAAACAACACTTCTGTTTCTCTAGCCTACACCAAACTATTTTCAACAGTTATATTTGTGTCTGAAAAATCAGAGACACGCATTTTTTTGGGGGGGCGGGGGGACACACCAAAAGGTTAATAAGACGGGTACTTGTACAGTGTGAAGGAGGAAAAAAAAAGGAGGATTTAGATGAAAAAAAAGGATTTTTCCTGGCCCCCGACACCTGGTGCTAAGTCCAGCAATTTCAGCAACAGGAGCTCACAGGTCTGTAATGCAGCGTTTGCTGGAATAACCACTGTGTCTCCTATACAGCCTACCTGCCTGGTATCTGTGATGGATATTAGTCCTGAAAAGGACTGTTTGTTTGTTCTGGCAGCCTTTACAGACCCTACACTAACTATTTCGCAGTTTATATCTCTCCCTAAATCAGCAGCGCTGTCCCTACACTGTCTAATCCGGAGCGACTGTGTCCAAGATGGCGGCGCCCCGTTTTAAATACTCGAGGTAACGCTGTGCGGCCAGCCAATCACTGTAATGCCCACAACCAACATGGCTGCAGCATTACAGTGACTGGCTGGCCATCCCTGCATGTTCATTGGCTCTGTAAAGAGCGCCAAACATGCAGGGTGGAAACCCGAGCTCCCACCCGAGTAACCCGGAAATGCTCGGTGCTCGCCGAACATCCCGAGTACCGAGCAGTGTCGAGCATGTTCGCTCAACACTTTTCACAATGATTAAAGGTATGTGTAAATAAATATAAAAGGGCGAAGAATTTCAGGAGAAGAACATATTGCCAACCATTAAGCATGGGGGTGGATCAATCATGCTTTGGAGTTGTGTTGTAACCAATAGCATGGGGAACATTTGATGAATGGATTTAATGAAATTTCAATTAATTCTTAATGCAAACATAACACCATCTTTAAAAAGCTGAAGTTTTACAGAGGATGGCCTCTACAAATGGATAATGAACCTCAACACACGTCAAAATCCACAATAGACTACCTCAAAAGTCAAAAGTTGAAGCTTTTACAATGGCTCTCACAGTCCCCTGATCTGAACATCATTGAAAATCAGTGGCTAGACCTCAAAATAACAGTGCATGCAGGACGAGCTGGAATCTCATTGAACTGGAAGAATTTTCCAAGGAAGAATGGATGAAAATCCCTCAAACAAGAACTGAAAGACTCTTGTCTGGCTACAAAAAGCGTTTACAAGCTGTGATGCTTTCAAAATGGAGTGCTACTAGATAATAACTAAGCAGGGTGCACAAACTTTTGCATAAGCCCATTTTTATTTTTTTTATTTTTAAAATGAAAAAGATGAAAAAATACATATATTGTTTTGCCTAAAATACAAATGAAATGTGTCATCTTTAACTTTAGGCCTTTTAGAGACCATTTCATCTACGACTTGCTTAACTGTTCACAATAACAGTAATTTTGACCAAGGGAGCCAAAACTTTTGCATACCACTGTATATAGTAGTGAAAATACCGGTTTACTGATCATTAATCACAATCACCTTACTAGGTTGATATTACCACCATGCAATGACCACATAATGGTAATAACAGTTGTACACCAGTGCTATGAAGACCATATAAGTGCATACTCTACAGAATCTGACCAGTAATGTTCTCAATAATCATAGTCATTCATTTTCTCTTTTCTTTTCAATTCGGCTCAGACCGCCATGGCCTCTTCCATCCAAAACTTGTCCCTCCAAAATGTAACACAGAGACATCCTTGGATTACTGTTTTTCCAGGACCCTTCACACATTCTCCTTCCTTTACACAAACCAAACCATATAATGTTATAACCTGTGCCCTAGACAAGTGTTCCCCAACTCCAGTCCTCAAGGCTCACCAACAGATAATGTTTTCAGGATTTCCTTACTATTACGCAGGTGGTGGAATTATTGTCTGTGCAGATGATGCAATTATCACCTGGGCAATACTAAGGAAATCCTGAAACCATGGCCTGTTGGTGGGCCTTGAGGACTGGAGTTGGGGAACACTGCCCTAGACAGTAAAATTGCCCCTTTTGAGCCGTATATAGTAGTAGCACCCTCATATTGTGTCCCACACAATAGCAATGCCCCCTTTGTGTCCCCACACAATAATGATCCCTGTGTACTTCCTCATGGATATAAAGCTCCTTCGTGCCTCCTTACAGTTATACAGAACCATGTAGTAATGCACCCTGTGCCTCCTTACAGCTATACGGCACCCTATAGAAATAGTGTCCTTTTGTGCCTCCTTATAATAATAATTCCCCTTGAACCTTTATAACAATAACAACCCTGAACCTTATGAGAATACAATACAATAATACACCTCTGTGCCTTAATAATAATAATAATAATAATAATAATGCCTCCTGTGCTTCCCCTATAATGATAATGTGCTATTGTACCTCTTTATAATATAATGAACCCCAGCGCTTCTTTATCATAATAATTCTCCAGAGCAGGGGTGTACATAGAAATCATGGGGCCCCATAGAAAAGAGTGTGCAAAGCAGTCATCAAAAGGTGGCTACTTTGAAGAGCTTAGAATATAAGACATATTTTCAGGTGTTTCACACTTTTTTGTTAAGTATATAATTCCACATGTGTTAATTCATAGTTTTGATGCCTTCAGTGTGAATGTACAATTTTCATAGTCAAGAAAATACAGAAAAATCTTTAAATGAGAAGGTGTGTCCAAACTTTTGGTCTGTACTGTATACAAAAACAAAAATGCTCCTCCATAACTTGGGCTATGTTCACACGTAGCATTTTTGATGCGTTTTTGCACTTTTGCATTGCTTTCAACCAAGACAAATGCATTCACTGGGAAATGTCATTTTAACATTTTACAACCTTATCTGGCCATGTGGTGTGTGACACATCGTCAGACACATTCTGTTTCATTTATGATGGAGGGACTCTGAAAGTCACAAAGCCTATTTTTATAGGGCCATCAGGCAGCCCTTACTATTCTTAAAGGGCCAGCAGTCGGCCCTCGCTATTGCTAGAGAGCCATCAGCCATCTATGCTTTGTTGTTCCCATTATTAACGAGTGAGTCTCCTATACTGTTATTGCGTATTCAGTGACTGCACGGGCTGCCAAAAAATTAGAGGCACTCCAATGCCCCTTGGAAGAGACATAGAGGTCGGAGATCCTCCTAAAATCAATGTTCCCATTATTAGGAACTGGGTCTCCCATATTGTTTGCCTATGCAGTGAATGCAAAAGCTGCAAAAAATTTGGAAGCACTCCAATGCCCCTTGCAAAACACGTAGAGGTCGGAGAGCTTCCTAAAAACAATGTTCCCATTATTAGGAAGTGAGTCTTCCATAGTGCTTGCATATGCAGTGAAGGCAAAAGCTGCCAAAAATTTGGAGGCACTCCAATGCCCCTTGGAAGACATGTAGAGGTCGGAGAGCCTCCTAAAAACAATGTTCCCATTATTAGGAAGTGAGTCTTCCATAGTGCTTGCTTATGTAGTGAATGCAAAAGGTGCCAAAAATTTGGAGGCACTCCAAAATCCCTTGCAAGACACGTAGAGGAGGTGATATGGTAGATATGGTGATGAATGATATGGTGATGGAGGATGAGGAGAATGAGGAGGACAAGAGCAAATAGACAAAATCAGGAAGCGTATACCCATGTCTGGGTGTGAAGACAGAAGTGCATGGGAAAAGAATTAGACCTTCCAAAAAAGACACTGTTTGTGAGTTTAGGCTATCATTTGGTGGTGTTGAGAAGTCTGGCCCAATCCAGCCCTTGTTCATTTTTATAAGAGTCAGCCAGTCAGCATTTTCAGTTGACAGGTGAATGCGTCTATCAGTTATAATTCCACCAGTAGTACAAAAAACCCGCTCTGATAAAACGCTAGCTGCAGGGCAGGCCAAGACCTCCAAGGCAAAGAAAGCCAGTTCATTCCATGTGTCCAGCTTGGATACCCTGTAATTATAAGGCACAGAGGAATCACAGAGGACGTTGGTACGGTCAGCAAGGTACTCCCTCACCATCTTCCCAAACTTTGCACTCCTTGTGAGAGTACCCCGCGCCTCAGGGCCTGTAAGATGGGAGGGAACTGAGAAAACTGTCCCAGAACTTTGACAGTGTTCTCCTGCCTCTGATGGATGGGAATTGTGTCTCTCTCGCCTGTACTCCTTGGTTGTCCAATGAACTGTGACTTCGGCCGCCAGCGTTTTCAGATGGGAATTTTTTTAAAAATTCCACCACAAGGGCCTTCTGGTACTATCCCATTTTAGTAGACGTGTCCGCCTCGGGATTTAGAGATAGAAAGTTCTCCTTGTAGCGTGGGTCTAGAAGCGTCACCAACCAGTAATGACTGTCACCCAAAATTTGGAGAATGCAAGGGTCACGGGAACAGGAAAGGCAGCATAATATAAACTCAGCCATGTGTGCAAGACTGCTAACAGGCAAGACTTCCGTGTCCTCACCAAGAGGATGACTGACCATGCTCTCCTCCTCCTCCTCTTCCCTGTCCTCAGGCCATCCACGCTGAACAGACAGTATGACAGTTGTGCAGGTAGTACCATCTATAGCGCATGAAACTAGCTCCTCATCCTCCTCCTCATCCTCATTGTCACCCAATCCATTTTGGGATGAGATGAGGCTGGGCTGTGTGTAATCACCCTGTATGGTTCCTTGCTCCATCTCATCATGCTCCGCCTGCAATGCATCCTCTTTGATTGTGAGCAGAGGGCATTTCAGAAGACAGAGAAGCGGGATGGTGACGCTAATTATGGCATCATCGACGCTCACCATCTTGGTGGAGTCCTCAAAGTTTTGGAGGATGGTATCTGACATCCATTTCCACTCCAGAGGTTTTATATGTGGAGTCTGAACTGTATACCGATGGCCTTGTTGATGCTGGTAGTAAAAAACTGCCCTCTTCTGCTCACAAATCCTTCCCAACATCTGCAATGTAGAGTTCCAACGCTTAGGGACATCACACACCAGTGGGTCAGCCGGAAGCTCAAAACGCTGGTCACCGGAAGCTGTAGGTGACTTTCTAAAATGGGTACACAGGGGGTGTACTTTGACAAGCAGATCTGACAGTTCTGGGTAGGTTTAGGGAAACCACTGAACCACAAGGTTAAGCTCATGGGTCAGGCATGGTATGTGTGTGAGCTCGCCTCGCCTCAGAGCCGCCAACAGGTTCCAGCCATTGTCACACACGACCATGCCTGGCTGTAGGTTCAGCGGTGTGAGCCACAGATCTGCCTGCTTTTTCAGAGCTGTCCACAACTCTTCAGCGTTGTGTGGTTTATCACCTAAGCATATTAGCTTCAGCACAGCCTGTTGCTGCTTGGCCAAAGCAGTGCTGCAGTGCTTCCAGCTCGCGACTGATGTGGTACTTTTGTAGATGGATATTGAAGAGGAGGAGGAGGTGCAGGAGCTGTAAAATGTGGGGGCAACCTTGATAGACCTAGGGCCTGCAATCCTTGGCGTCGGGAGGACGTCTTCCGTCCCAAGATCCAACTGGGTCCCGGCTTCCACTATGTTAACCCCAGTGTGCCGTGCCGTCAGCGAGATTTACTGTCTCTGCCCACAGGCACTTGTCCATGTGTTCTTGTTAAGGTGGCCTTTCCCAGTAACTACGTTGTTGAGGCCACAACTAATGTGGGACATGTGCTCGTGTAATGCGTGGCGGCTGAGGACCGAATATTGAGGGACGGCCGCCGCCATCAGGCTGCAGAAAGCTTCCATATTCACGTGCCTAAAAGGCAACATTTTGAACGCAAGCAGTCGAGAAATGTGTGAATTTAGTAGTGTGGCCTGTGGGGCGTTGGCTGTGTATTTGCGCTTGCATTCCAAGGACTGGGGTAGGGACAACTAAGTGCTGCGTAGGGACATGGATGTGCTTGCTGATGGCGCTACTTGAGAGTGTGCAATGACAGGGGCAGGGCGGGAGGCATCTTGGCATGCACCATGGACAGGGGATTGGCGTGCACGCACAACAGCGGAACAATCAGTGCTGTCACTCACAGACACTGTTCCTGGACCCTGGGATTCGGCCCATAAAGTCGGGTCCTTTGCTGACATGTGCCTGATCATGCTGGTGGTGGTCAGGCTGGTAGTTTTGCTACCGCTGCTGATGCTGGCCTGGCAAGGCATGCAAATAGCCTTTTTGGGGTTATCGGCAGAGTCTTTAAAAAACAACCAGACTCGGGAAGACCTAACAGTTGTACTGGCAACTTCCGCCGTGTTGATGTTACGGGGAATGGTTGCCCGCCTTCTGTCGGCGGCCACCACACTGCTTCTTCCTGCCTGTTGTGGTGCTCTGCCTCCCTCCCCCTGTGTGCTGCTGTCCTCGCTCTGCATGTTCTCCTGCCAGGTTGGGTCAGTTACTATATCATCCACTACCTCATCTTCCACTTCCGCACCCTGGTCCTCCTCCTGACTTTCTGGCAATTGTATCTCATCATCATCCACTTCTTGTGACACTTTCCCACCGTCACCTTCGTGTGACAGTGGCTGCTCAAATATTTGGGCATCGCTACATGCAATCTCCTCTTGCCCCGCTTCAAATGTACCGGGTGAGGGGCCCGAATCTATAAATGGAAAAGTGAACAGCTCTTCGGAGTGTCCAAGTGTGGGATCAGTTGTCTCCAGGCACTCGGCATGGTAAGAGGAAGGAGGATCAGGGTGAGGAATATGCAGTCCGAACTCACGGCTACTGAGACTTGACCGTGTGGAAGACAGGATGGTGGTGATGGTGGCTAAGTGACTGGAAGCATTATCTGCTTTCCAACCAATAACCTTTTCACACTGCTCTGTGTTCAGTAGTGGTGTCCTGCTGTCCCCTATTAATTGGGACAGGAAGGCTGAGCGAGAAGATGTCTGTGTTTGTTGTGGCACAATTTCAGCTAGCCCATGGCCTTGACCTCTGCATGCACCATCATCACCATCATGTACATTTCCCCGTCCCTTGCCACGCACCTTGCTCATTTTAAATGGAGGACAATATTTTCCACGTTCACTACAAATGCCTGGATTTGAACTGCAGTGATATGTGATATGGAAAACCACAGTTTTAAATAGCTGACCTGTAGGTAACTATTTTTAACAGCGACCTCGTGTCAATAGCTTCACTGACACACTGCAACAAAATTTCAATGGAGGCCTGAAATGGCAGAATTTTCAGCCCACTTATATGTGATCCGTGCAATGGACAAACCACAGTTTTAAATAGCTAGCCTGTAGGCAACTATTTTTAACAGCGACCTTGAGTTAATAACTTCACTGACACTGCAACAAAATTTCAATGGAGGTCAGAAATGTCAGAATTTTCAGTGCACTTATAAGTGATCCGTTTGACGGACAAACCACAGTTTTAAATAGATGGATTTTTAGCGCTGTAATATGGAAAGGATCTGGCTGTATTCTGCAGTGCAAACAAGCAAATGGAGCAGATTAATGGTGTTCTCTGGATTGCTTTTTAAGCAAATAATCAGGATTAAGATCCAAAAAAAATTATTCCTGGCCCCTGACACCTGCAGCTATTTCTAGAAATATCTGTAAAAGCACCAGCAGCAGACAGAACAGGAATGGACCTTCTTGCTATATGCACTGCAGTCTGCCACATACAGTGCCTGCCTGCCTAGCACTGAGATCTATACAGCTGGATTATTCCTTAGAAGGACTGTTAGTTGAGATGAATATGTGAATAATATATGGTGGTATACCTACACTCAGGGCCGGCGTCAGCACCCTGCCCACTTGCGGTCGGCCACCCCGTCGGGCTATGGGCGGAGGAGAGCGGTGCCAGCGCCCACCCTTCTCCCCTGCTTGCTCAGTGCTGCTGCAGCCAGATACTTACCTCTTCCTGTGCCTCCGCAGATCCATTGTCTTCCTGCTGTGCGCTCCCTGTGACGTCTCAGGTCAGAGGGTGCAGTGACGTCTTTCCACCGCGCTCTCTCCTGAGCCGTCACAGGCAGCGCAGAGCGGGAAGACGCCAGCGATGCTGGAGTCGGGACCTGAGCATTGGCAGCAGGTGAGAAGTGAGGTGAGTATTTGATTTTTTTTTTCCTGCACGGAGGCATGGGGCATTATATGGGGGGGGGGGGTGACATCCTGCATGGTCATTATATGGGGGGTGACATCCTGCATGGGGCATTATATGGGGGGTGACATCCTGCATTGGGCATTATAAAGAGGAGGGGTGACATACTGCTTGGGGCATTTAAAAGAGAGGGGGGTGATATCCTGCATGGGGCATTATATGGGGGGGAAAGGGACATCCTGCATGGGGCATTATATGGGGAAGGAGGGACATCTTGCAAGGGGCATTATATGGGGAGCAAAGGGAAATCCTGCATGTTGAAATATATGGGGGGGAGGGACATCCTGCTTGGGGCATTATATGGGGGGAAAGGGACATCCTGCATGGGGCATTATATGAGGGGGAAAGGGACATCATGCATGGGGCATTATATGGGGGGAAAGTGACAACCTGCTTGTGGCATTATATGGGGGGGGGACATCCTGCATGGGGCATTATATGAGGGGGACATACTGCAGGGGGCATTATATGGGGGGATGACATCCTGCATGGGGAATTATATGGGGGGTGACATCCTGCACAGGGCATTATATGGGGCGGTGTCATCCTGGATGGGGCATTATAAAGAGGAGGGGTGACGTCCTGCGTGGGAAATTTTCATCACAGGGGGGTGATATCCTGCATTGGGCATTATATGGGGGGGAATGGGACATCCGGCATGGGGCATTATAGGGGGGAAAGGGACATCCTGCTTGTGGCATTATATGGGGGGGTGACATCCTGCATGGGGCATTACATGGGGGGTGACGTCCTGCATGGGGCATTATCTGGGGGGTGACGTCCTGCATTAGGCATTATATGGGGGGTGATATTCTGCATGGGACATTATAAAGAGGAGGGGTGACATCCTGCATGGGGGATTTTAAACACAGGGGGGCGATATCCTGCATGGGGCATTATATGGGGGGAAAGGACAACATGCATGGGGCATTATATGAAGGGGAAAGGGACATCCTGAATGGGGCATTATTTGGGGGAAAGGGACATCCAGCATGGGGCATTATATGGGGGGGAAAGGGGCATCCTGCTTGGGTAAATATATGGGGGGGAAAGGGACATCCTGCATTGCGCATTATATGGGGAGGGTTACATCCTGCATGGGGCCTTATATAAGGGGGGTGTCATCCTGCATGGGGCATTATAATGAGGAGGGGTGACATCCTGCATGGGGCATTATATGGGGGAAAGGGACATCCTGCATGGGGCATTATATGGGGAGTGGGGAAGGGACATCCTGCATGGGAAATTATATGGGGGGAAAGGGAAATCCTGTATGGGGCATTATATGGATGGGAAAGAGGCATCCTGCATGGGGCATTATATAGGGGGAAAGGGACATCCGGCATGGGGCATTATATGAGGGGGGGAAGGGAAATCCTGCTTGGGGCATTATATGGGGGGTGACATCCTGCATGGGACATTATATGGGGGGGGTGACATCCTGCATGGGGCATTATTTGGGGGGGGTGACATCCAGCATGGGGCATTATATAGGGGGAAAGGGACATCCTGCAAGGGGCATTATATGGGGGAAAGGGAAATCCTGCTTGGGGCATTATATGGGGGGTGACATCCTACATGGGGCATTATATGGGGTGGTGACATCCTGCATGGGGCATTACATGAGGGGATGACATCCTGCATGGGGCATTATAAAGCGGAGGGATGACATCCTGCATGGGGCATTTTAAAGACAGGGGAGTGATATCCTGCATGGAGCATTATATGGGGGGAAAGGGACATCCTGCATGTGGCATTATATGGGGGGAGGAGGGACATCCTGCATGGGGAATTATATGGGGGGTAAGGGACATCCTGCATGGGGCATTATATGAAGGGGAAAGGGACATCCTGCATGGGACTTTATATGGGGGGGGAGGCACATCCTGCATAGGGCATTAAATGGAGGGGAAAGAGACATCCTGCATGGGGCATTATATGGGGGGAAAGGGACATCCTGCATGGGGCATTATTTGGGGGAAAGGGACATCCTGCATGGGTCATTATATGGGGGCAAAGGGACATCCTGCATGGGGCATTATATGGGAGGAAAGGGACATCCTGTATCAGGCATTATGGGGGTGGAAAGGGACATCTTGCTTGGGGTATTTTATGGGGGAGAAAGGGACATCCTGCATGGGGCATTATATGGGGGGGGTTACATCCTGCATGGGGCATTATATGGGGGGTGACATCGTGCTTGGGGACTTATATGGGGGGTGACATCCTGCATGGGACATTATAAAGTGGAGGGGTGACATCCTGCCTGGGGCATTATATGGGGGAAAGGGACATCCTGCATGGGACATTTTATGGGGGGTGAAAGGGACATCCTGCATGGGGTATTATATGAAGTGGAAAGGGACATCCTGCATGGGGCATTATATGGGGGGAAAGGGACATGCTGCATGGGGCATTATTTGGGGGGAAAGGGACATCCAACATGGGGCTTTATATGGGGGGAAAAGTGGACATCCTGCATTGGGCATTATATGGGGGGGTTACATCCTGCATGGGGCACTATATGGGGGGTGACATCCTGCATGGGGCCTTATATGGGGGGGGTACCATCCTGCATGGGGCATTATATAGGGGAAAGGGACATCCTGCATGGTGAATTATATGGGGGGGGGGACATCCTGCATGGGGATTTATAAGGGGGGAAAGGGACATCCTGTATGGGGAATTATATGGAGGGGAAAGGCACATCCTGCATGGGGCATTTTATAGAGGAAAGGGACTTCCTGCATGGGGCATTATATGGGGGTAAAGGGAAATCCTGCTTGGGGCATTATATGGGGGAAAGGGGCATCCTGCAGGGGGCACTTTAAGGGGGGAAGGGACATCCTGCATGGGGCATTATATGGGGGGAAAGGGAAATCCTGCATTGGGCATTATATGGGTGGGAAAGGGACATCCTTCTTGGTGCATTATATGGGGGGAAAGGGACATCCTGCATAGGGCATTATATAGGGGGAAAGAGACATCCTGCATAGGGCGTTATATGGGGGGAAAGGGACAAACTGCTTGGGGAATTATATTTGGGGGAAAGGGACATCCTGCATGGGGCATTATATGGGGGGTGACATCCTGCATGGGTCATTATATGGGGGTGTGACATCCTGTATTGTAAATAGAGGGGGATGATATACTGCATGGGGCTTTATATTGGGGGAAAGGGACATCCTCAATGGGACTTTATATGGGGGGAAAGGGACATCCTGCATGGGGCATTATATGGGGTGGGGGATGGACATCCTGCTTGGGGCATTATATGGGGGAAGGGACATCCTGCAGGTGGCATTATATGGGAGGAAAGGGACATCCTGCATGGGGAATTATATGGGGGAGAAAGGGACATCCTGCTTGGGGCATTATATGGGGGGGTGAAATGGACATCCTTCTTGGGGCATTATATGGGGGGAAAGGGACATCCTGCATGAGGCATTATATGGTGGGGTGACATCCTGCATGGGGCATTATATGGGGGGGATGACATCCTGCATGTGGCATTATATGGGGGTGACATCCTGCATGGGGCATTATAAAGAGGAGAGGTGACATCCTGCATTGGGCATTTTAAAAAGAGGGGGGTGATATTCTGCCTGGGGCATTATGTGTGGGGGGGGCATCCTGAATGGGGCATTATATGGGGAGAAAGGCATATCTTGCATGGGGCATTATATGGGGGAAGGGACGTCCTACATGGGGCACTATGTGAGTGTGAAAGGGACATCCTGCATGGGGCATTATATGGGGGGAAGGGATATCCTGCTTGGGGAATTATATGGGGGGAAGGGACATACTGCATGGGGCATTTTATGGGAGGAAAGGGACATCTTGCATGGGGAACTATATGGGAGGGGAAAGGGACATCCTGCTTGGGGCATTATATGGGGGGGGGGAGACATCCTGCATGGGCATTTTATGTGGGGGAAAGTGACATCCTGCATGGGGCATTATATGGGGGGGGTGAAAGGGACATCCTGCATGGGGCATTATAGGGGGGGTGAAAGGGACATCCTGCTTGGGGCATTATATATTGGGAAAGGGACATCCTGCATGAGGCATTATATGGGGGGGTGACATCCTGCATGGGGCATTATATGGGGGTTGACATCCTGCATGTGGCATTATATGGGGGTGACATCCTGCATGTGGTATTATAAAGAGGAGGGGTGACATCCTGCATGGGACATTTTAAAAAGAGGGGGGGTGATATCCTGCATGGGGCATTATGTGGGGGGAGGGACATCCTGAAGGGGGCATTATATGAGGGGAAAGGCACATCTAGCATGGGGCATTATATGGGGGGAAGGGACATCCTGCATGGGGCACTATATGAGGGTGATAGGGACATCCTGCATGGGGCATTATAAGAGGGGGAAGGGATATCCTGCATGGGGCATTTTAAGGGTGGAAAGGGACATCCTGCATGGGGTATTATATGGGGGGGAAAGTGACATCCTGCTTGGGGCATTATATGGGGAGGAAAGGGACATCCTGCATGGGGCATTATATAGGGGGAAAGGACATCCTGCATGGGGCACTATATGAGGGTGAAAGGGACATCCTGCATGAGTTATTATATGGTGGGGACATCCTGCATGGGGCATTATATGGGAGGGAAAGAGACATCCTGCTTGGGGCATTTTAAGGGAGGGAAAGGGACATCCTGCATGGTGCATTATATGGGGGGTGACCTCCTGCATGTGGCATTATATGGGGGGGCGACATCCTGCTTGGAGCATTATATGGGGAGGTAAAGACATCCTGCATTAGGCATTATATGGGGGGAAAGGGACTTCCTGCATGGGGCATTATATGAGGGTGAAAAGGACATCCTGCATGGAACATTATATGGGGGTCATCCTGCATGGGGCATTATATGGGGGTGACATCCTGCATGGGGCCTTATATGGGGGAGTGCCATCCTGCATGGGGCATTATATGGGGGAAAGGGACATCCTGCATGGTGAATTATATGGGGGGGGGACATCCTGCATGGGGAATTATAAGGGGGGAAAGGGACATCCTGTATAGGGAATTATATGGAGGGGAAAGGGACATCCTGCATGGGGCATTTTATAGGGGAAAGGGACTTCCTGCATGGGGCATTATATGGGGGTAAAGGGAAATCCTGCTTGGGGCATTATATTGGGGGGTGACATCCTGCATGGGGCATTATATGGGGGGGTGACATCCTCATGGGGCATTATATGAGGGGTGACATCCTGCATGGGGCATTATAAAGAGGAGGGATGACATCCTGCATTGGGAATTTTAAAGAGAGGGGGGTGATATCCTGCATGGAGCATTTTATGGGGGGGAAAGGGACATCCTGCATGTGGTATTATATGGGGGGAGGAGGGACATCCTGCATGTGGAATTATATGGGGGGAAAGGGACATCCTGTATGGGGCATTATATGGAGAGGAAAGGGACATCCTGTATGGGGCATTATATGGGGGGAAGGGGCATCTTGCATGGGGCATTATGTAGGGGAAGAGGGACATCCTGAATGGGGCATTATATGGGGGGAAAGGGACATGCTGCATGGGGAATTATATGAAAAGAAAGGGACATCCTGCATGGGGCATTATATGGGGATGAAAGGGATATCCTGCATGGGGCATTATATGGGGGGTAACATCCTGCATGGGGCATTATAAAGAGGAGGGGTGACATCGTTCATTGGGCATTTTAAAGAGAGAGGAGTGATATCCTGCATGGGGCATTATATGGGAGGGAAAGGGACATCCTGAATGGGGCATTATAAGGGGGGGAGGGACATCCTGCATGGGGCATTATTTGGGGGAAGTGACATCCTACATGGTGCATTATATGGGGGAAAGGGGCATCCTGCAGGGGGCATTTTAAGGGGGGAAGGGACATCCTGCATGGGGCATTATATGGGGGGGAAGGGAAATCCTGCATTGGGCATTATATGGGTGGGAAAGGGACATCCTTCTTGGTGCATTATATGGGGGGAAAGGGACATCCTGCATAGGGCATTATATAGGGGGAAAGAGACATCCTGCATAGGGCATTATATGGGGGGAAAGGGACAACCTGCTTGGGGAATTATATTTGGGGGAAAGGGACATCCTGCATGGGGCATTATATGGGTGGGTGACATCCAGCATGGGGCATTATATGGGGGGGGTGAAATGGACATCCTTCTTGGGGCATTATATGGGGGGAAAGGGACATCCTGCATGAGGCATTATATGGTGGGGTGACATACTGCATGGGGCATTATATGGGGGGTGACATCCTGCATGTGGCATTATATGGGGGTGACATCCTGCATGGGGCATTATAAAGAGGAGAGGTGACATCCTGCATGGGGCATTTTAAAAAGAGGGGGGTGATATTCTGCATGGGGCATTATGTGTGGGGGGGGCATCCTGAATGGGGCATTATATGGGGGTAAAGGCACATCATGCATGGGGCATTATATGGGGGAAGGGACGTCCTACATGGGGCACTATATGAGTGTGAAAGGGACATCCTGCATTGGGCATTATACGGGGGGAAGAGATATCCTGCTTGGGGCATTATATGGGGGGAAGGGACATACTGCATGGGGCATTTTATGGGAGGAAAGGGACATCTTGCATGGGGAATTATATGGGAGGGGAAAGGGACATCCTGCTTGGGGCATTATATGGGGGGGTGACATCCTGTATTGTAAATAGAGGGGGATGATATACTGCATGGGGCATTATATTGGGGGAAAGGGACATCCTCAATGGGACTTTATATGGTGAGAAAGGGACATCCTGCATGGGGCATTATATGGGGTGGGGGATGGACATCCTGCTTGGGGCATTATATGGGGGAAGGAACATCCTGCATGTGGCATTTTATGGGAGGAAAGGGACATCCTGCATGGGAAATTATATGGGGGGGGGAAGGGACATCCTGCTTGGGGCATTATATGGGGGTGGAAGGGACATCCTGCATGGGGCATTTTATGTGAGGTAAAGTGACATCCTGCATGGGGCATTATATGGGGGTGACATCCTGCATGGGGCATTTTAAAGAGGAGTGGTGACATCCTGCATGGGGCATTTTAAAAAGAGGGGGGTGATATTCTGCATGGGGCATTATGTGTGGGGGGGGACATCCTGAATGGGGCATTATATGGGGGGAAAGGCACATCATGCATGGGGCATTATATGGGGGAAGGGACGTCCTACATGGGGCACTATATGAGTGTGAAAGGGACATCCTGCATGGGGCATTATATGGGGGGAAGGGATATCCTGCTTGGGGCATTATATGGGGGGAAGGGACATACTGCATGGGGCATTTTATGGGAGGAAAGGTACATCGTGCATGGGGAGTTATATGGGAGGGGAAAGGGACATCCTGCTTGGGGCATTATATGGGGGGGAGGGGCATCCTGCATGGGGCATTTTATGTGGGGGAAAGTGACATCCTGCATGGGGCATTATATGGGGGGGTGAAAGGGACATCCTGCATGGGTCATTATATGGGGGGTGAAAGGTACATCCTGCTTGGTGCATTATATGGGGGGAAAGGGACATCCTGCATGAGGCATTATATGGGGGGGTGACATCCTGCATGGGGCTTTATATGGGGGGTGACATCCTGCATGTGGCATTATATGGGGGTGACATCCTGCATGTGGCATTATAAAGAGGAGGGGTGACATCCTGCATGGGGCATTTTAAAAAGAGGGGGGGTGATATCCTGCATGGGGCATTATGGGGGGGGAGGGACATCCTGAAGGGGGCATTATATGAGGGGAAAGGCACATCTAGCATGGGGCATTATATGGGGGGAAGGGACATCCTGCATGGGGCACTATATGAGGGTGATAGGGACATCCTGCATGGGGCATTATAAGAGGGGGAAGGGATATCCTGCATGGGGTATTTTAAGGGGGGAAAGGGACATCCTGCATGGGGTATTATATGGGGGGAAAGGGACATCCTGCTTGGGGCATTATATGGGGAGGAAAGGAACATCCTGCATGGGGCATTATATAGGGGGAAAGGACATCCTGCATGGGGCACTATATGAGGGTGAAAGGGACATCCAGCATGAGTTATTATATGGGGGGGACATCCTGCATGTGGCATTATATGGGGGGGGGAAGAGACATCCTGCTTGGGGCATTTTAAGGAGGGGAAAGGGTCATCCTGCATGGTGCATTATATGGGGGGGTGACCTCCTGCATGTGGCATTATATG
This sequence comes from Phyllobates terribilis, assembly GCF_046119375.1. Lineage (NCBI taxonomy): Eukaryota > Metazoa > Chordata > Amphibia > Anura > Dendrobatidae > Phyllobates > Phyllobates terribilis. The sequence continues at coordinate 79,075,514 of NW_027362771.1, read as the reverse complement.
GGGGGGCGACATCCTGCTTGGAGCATTATATGGGGAGGTAAGGACATCCTGCATTAGGCATTATATGGGAGGAAAGGGACATCCTGCATGGGGCATTATATGAGGGTGAAAAGGACATCCTGCATGGAACATTATATGGGGGTCATCCTGCATGGGGAATTATATGGTGGTGGAAGAGACATCCTGCTTGGGACATTATAGAGGGGGGGGAAGGGACATCCTACATGGTGCACTATATGGGGGGGTGATTTCCTGCATGGGGCATTATATGGGGGGCGTCATCCTGCTTGCGGCATTATATGGGGAGGTAGGGACATCCTGCTTTGGGCATTATATGGGGGGGAAAGGAAATCCTGCATGTGGCATTATATGGGTGGGAAATGGACATCCTGCTTGGGGAATTATATGGGGGAGGAAGGGACATCCTGCATAGGGCATTATATGGGGAGGTAGGGACATCCTGCATTGGGCATTATATGGGGGGGAAAGGGAAATCCTGCATGCGGCATTATGTGGGGGGGACATCCTGAATGGGGCATTATATGGGGGGAAAGGAACATCTTGCATGGGGCATTATATGGGGGTCTGGGACATCCTACATTGGGCACTATATGAGGGTGAAATGGACATCCTGCATGGGGCATTATATGGGGGGGAAGGGATATCCTTCTTGGGGCATTATATGGGGGAAAGGACATCCTGCATGGGGCATTTTATGGGAGTAAAGGGACATCATGCATGGGGAATTATATGGGGGCGGAAGGGACATCCTGCTTGGGGCATTATATGGGGGTGAAAGGGACATCTTGAATGGGGCATTTTATGTGGGGGAAAGTGACATCCCGCATGGGGCATTATATGGGGGGGTGAAAGGAACATCCTGCTTGTGTCAATATATGGGGGAAAGGGAAATCCTGCATGAGGCATTATATGGGGGGTGACATCCTGCATGGGGCATTATATGGGGGGTGACATCCTGCATGTGGCATTATATGGGGGGGGTGACATCCTGCATGCGGCATTTTAAAAAGAGGGGGGTGATATCCTGCATGGGCCATTATGTGGGGGGGCACATCCTGAATAGGGCATTATATGGGGGGAAAGGCACATCTTGCATGGTGCATTATATGGGGGGAGGGACATCCTACATGGGGCACTATATGAGGGTGATAGGGACATACTGCATGGGGCATTATATAGGGGGAAGGGATATCCTGCGCGGGGCATTTTATGGGGGGAAAGGGAAATCTTGCATGGGGTATTATGTGAGGGGGAAGGGACATCCTGCTTGGCGCATTATATGGGGAGGAAAGGGACATCCTGCATGGGGCATTTTATGGGGGGAAAGAGACATCCTGCTTTGGACATTATAAGGGGGGAAAGGGACATCCTGCGTGGTGCATTATTTGGAGGGTGACTTCCTGCATGGGGCATTATATGGGGGGGGCGACATCCTGCTTGGAGCGTTATATGGGGAGGTAGGGACATCCTACATTGGGCATTATATGGAGGCGAAAGGGAAATGCTGCATGGGGCATTATATTGGTGGGAAAGGGACATCCTGCTTGGGGCATTATATGGGGGAAAAGGACATCCTGCATGGGGCACTATATTAGGGTGAAAGGGACATCCTGCATGGAGCATTATATGGGGGGGAAAGAGACATCCTTCTTGGGGCATTATAGAGGGGGGGAAAGGGACATCCTGCATGGTGCATTATATGGGGGGGTGACTTCCTGAATAGGGCATTATATGGGGGGGGCGACATCCTGCTTGGGGCATTATATGGGGAGGTAGGGACATCCTGCATTGGGCATTATATGGGGGGGGGAATCCTCCATGGGGCATTATATGGGTGGGAAAAGGACATCCTGCTTGGGGCATTATATGGGGGAGGAAGGGACATCCTGCATAGGACATTATATGGGGATGTAGGGACATCCTGCATTGGGCATTATATGGGGAGGTAGGGACATCCTACATTGGGCATTATATGGGGGGGAAGGAAATCCTGCATGGGGCATTATATTAGTATGAGAGGGACATCCTGCTTGGGGCATTATATGGGGAGGTAGGGACATCCTGCATTGGGCATTATATGGGGAGGAAAGGGAAATGCCACATGGGGCATTATATGGGTGGTAAAGGGACATCCTGCTTGGTGGAATTATATGGGGGGGAGGGACATCCTGCATGGGGCATTATGTGGGGGGAAAGGGACATCCTGCATGGGGCATTATATGGGGGGGGAAAGGGACACACTGCATGAGTCATTTATAAGAGGGGTGACATCCTGTATGGGGCATTATATGGGGGGAAGGGACATCGTGCATGGGGCATTATATGGGGGGGAAAGGGACATCCTGCATGGGGCATTATATGGGGGAAGGGACATTCGGCATGGGGCATTATATGGGGAGGAAAGGGACATCCTGCATGGGGCATTATATGAGGGGTGACATCCTGCATGGGGCATTTTTTGGGTGGTGACATCCTGCATGCGAAATTATATGGTGCGAAGAAGTGATATGCTTCATGGTGCATTATATGTGGGTAGTGACATTCTGCATGGGGCATTATATGGGGGGTGACATCCTGCATGGGGCATTATAAGGGGGGAACAGCCTGCATAGGGCATTATTTATGGGGAACAGTCTGCATGGAGTATTATATTGGGCCAGTATCCTGTATGGAGCGTTATAAGGGAACCATTATCTTGTACGGAGCATTATATGGGGGCTAGTATCCTGTACGAAGCGTTTTATGGGGGCCAGTATTCTGTATGGAGCGTTATATGGGGGCCAGTATTCTGTATGGAGGTTTTAATGGGGGCCTGTATTCCGTATGGAGCATTTTATGGGGGCCATTATTCCTTATGGAGCATTTTATTTGGGCCAGTATACTGTGTGGAGCGATTCGCCGGTTTCTGACCTATTGTGGAATTTACAATAGATATCACTCATGTAATGTAAGAAGTGAAATCTTTGCATTGTACTATACCTATTAGTGATGAGCGAGTAAGTTTTGTTAACCCTTTCGCCGAGTTTGCTCGGGCCGAGTACCGAGTAGTTACAGCTGCTCGCTGTTATGTTTGAATCACTCTCGTGTGCATGATTTGCGATTGTTTGACAGTTTTATTCCATGTGAGGAATGTCTATTTCTTACACATTCCTCAGATGTATTAAAGCAGTCAAACAGTTGCAAATCATGCACACGGGAGTGATTCAAGCATAACACCGAGCAGCTGTAACTACTCAGTGCTCGGCCCAAGCATACTCAGCGAAAGGGTTAACAAAACATACTCGATCATCACTAATACCTATATTTCTCTGCTGTATCTGTACATCATGAATCGTGGTATGTGTTAAAGGGGCCCACTGAGACACTTTCGCTCGGGACCCAGAAAAACCTGGAGCCAGCCCTGCCTACACTAACTAAGAAATAAGCAAATCTCTCTCTAGCTCAGCAGCATCTCTCCCTACACTGCCTGATTCCGGAGTAGACTGTGATGAGCATGGTGGCGCCAGGTCTGATATAGACCTGATGACGCTGTGCGGCCAGCCAATCACTGTAATGCCACAACCAACATGGCTGCGGCATTACAGTGTGTGGCAGACAATCCCTGCATGTTCATTGGCGCTCCAAAGAGTGCCAAACATGCAGGGTGGGGAGCTGAGTCTCCCACCAAGCAACCCCGAAAATTCTCGGTGAGCGCCGAGCATCTCGAGCAGTGAGATGCTGGGGCGAGCACCGAGCAGTAGCGGGCATGCTCGCTCATCATCACTAGTAGTCACAGTTCTTCCATAATTTCCAGAGATAGCTCTCCTATAATCTCCTGGCAGAGCTTTTCTGTAATTGCCAGTCATAATTCTCTTGTAATCTGCAGCCTCAGTGTCCCGATAATTGCCAGCCATAACCCCCCCATTATTGTTAGCCAACTGCTGCCGCCTGCACACTATATCTGTCAGCCACAGACCCTCCTTTAACTGCCAACCTCAACCCCCTCAAGTAATTGAAATCCATAGTCCTTACTAATGCTTCCAACCACAATTTCTCCCATAATTGTATGTATTTACTGTATGTTATTGCCATTATGTTGATGCGTGCTGCTTACATTCTGAGACTTGTTCTCTGAGACCCATTGTTGTTCTTGTAAGTGGGCAACAAACACCTCTGAATTACAATAGACATTACTCTGTTTTTCTGTGAGAAATGTGTATGCTGTCAAGGGATTGAGTGGTCCTCGGATCCTCCATTACACCTGTGCCCAACCTGTGGTGACAACAGAGGTGGCCGTGCATGTTCCCGCTCTGTCCATTCATTGCTATAGGAGTTCCGAATAACACCCTATTAGTTATTGTACAGAAGTATTGACTGTGTATCTGACGCACCCCTGGGCCTTCGTCGCGCGGCATCGCGCGCACGGGAGCTTACCCGGAGCCGGATCTGTTGAGGGTTGTAGTCTCGTGGCGGTGACCCGGTCCGTGCCCAGGGAGTCAAACTGAGCGGCGATGTATCAGCAGTAGATGTTGGACGACTACGCCACCCGTTGAATGCAGCTATGGAGCTGCCGCTGCAGGGCAGACCGCTGAGGCCGGTGGAAGGATGGTGCAGCGTGGATGGTATAACCCCCAACGGGAGGGGTATGGCCTCAGGGCAGCCGACGTGGATGATGGGGGTAGCAGGAATCACTCAGAGACGGTACGGTGTAGTTCAGGGTCTTTACTGGTGACAACGATAGACCCTCCCGGAGTACTGGCTAGCGATTGGGGCCTGGTCAGTCCTTGAGCAGATGGGATCTCCCCTGGCCAGGCGGAGTTGTAGGCCTTCCAAACTAACGATACTCTTCTGGCTACCTTGCTAGAGGCGGGTATAAGTAGCCCACGTCCCTGAGTGTACCGTGTGGTGCTCACCCGTATGGCCAGTGACTCGGGGCCTTCTAGTAGCTTCCGCTCCACGACGGCGGTGCTGGTCCCATGCGTGTGACCGTGCCTTCGGGTTTCTTGGCCAGAGGACCTGAAATCCCCTGCCTGACGGATTCTGCTGCTGGGTAGGAGTTAGTCCCCACAGCCTCGGACTCCGGGTCCGGTAAGAAATCTTCTCTGTCAGGGCGAGCTCTGCAGCTGCCAGCCCCTGACTCCTTGTAACACTGCTCCCACAGAGCTCCTGTTGTTCTTCCCATAGCTGCCTCTCTTCTCTGTCTCTACTTCAGGCATGGCCCAGGAGCTGGGCCCAGCCGGAGCCACAGCTCCCTGTCAGCCCTCCTGGCTGAACTCTCCCTCTGAACTCCCTAACCCTGCCTCAGCCCCAGGTTTATATAGGGGAAGTCCTTCCCCTCCCAGGACTGGGCAGGAGGTGTGGCATGCATAGGATTCCTGACCAAGAGACCTCCCACCTGCTCTCAGACATAACATTGCATTACTGTGGAAACCAGACCCCTGGGGTGCCACATTCCCCCCTAGTGAAATTTAGTACTCCGGGACTAAACATATTTTTTTTTTACAAAGACATAACAGGGTATAACAATAATAATACAATAAGAAAAACACATAAAGGTGGTCACGGCATGTCCGCAACCGGGTGCAGTCTTTGAAGGAAACAAAGGTGTCCATTTCACCAAAACAGGGAGACGTAACCAGGTAGGGGTCTGTCCTGCCCCGAGTCCTTAACAGTCTTTTAGTCCATCCTGGGTTACGCTCCACTAACTGTACAAAGGATTCCCGGTAAATCCACCAAGGACTCCTATAAATTACTAGAAACACATAATTATTTACAGGATATGGCCGCTCTCAGTCCTCGGCCAGTGGGGATAAGGATTGGCTGCTCACAGTCCTCAGCCTGGTAAGGGATAGGGGATGGCTGCTCACAGTCCTCAGCCTGGTAAGGGATAGGGACACACGGGGAACAATTCACTAATCCCAACGGGGACCATATTTTAATTAGCAGCAGTCCTTGTACCCTAACGGGTAACTATGTACAGCTCTTTATTCACGCTACTTCCCTTCAGTAGCTATGTCCTCTTTGTGCTCCCTCCTGAGGGTAGTCCTCAGACCCGTCCGGGTCCTCTTGGCTTTCCTCGTATTGGTAGTACTGCAGCTCCTCCTCGGTTAGCTGGGTTAGTATCTCTGCGACAGTCCTCCTCCCAGGTGGCCAGGACTTTACCTCCCTTTGGGCTGCCCCGGTTAATTGGGCCACCAGGATGCTCACTTTTTGCTCCTCTGTGAGGGGGTACACCTGGAAGAGGCTATCCAGCTTTTCTCTAAAGTCATGCAGGGTATGTGACTCCCCTGAGTACTGGGGTAGCCAGGCTGCCCCCGGGATATAGGGCATGGTGAAAGGCATGACCGCAACAGCGGTGGCGCTGGCGGGGGTTGAAGCGGTGAAGCTCTCCTCCGTATCCGACATCCTTCTCCCCCCTAGTGGACCGTGGCCTACCTTGCGATGATCCTCTTCCGTAGGCCGCGGCTCCGCAGTGGATCGTCAGGGTTGAGGACCTTCCGTCGCGCTCCTGTGACGTCGGCGTCTGCTGGGCTCCTTCAAGGACCTTACACAACGTCCGGACGTGAGGCGGGGCTTCAGTTTCTCGCGCGCTTTCGGAGTCCACGCCCCTCTTCTTCCCGCGCGGCGTCCTCAAGATGGCGTCCAATGGCGGGAAAACTCCACGGCTGGCGGAAAGAAGGCCGAAGATGGCGCCGAATGGCGGGAAAACTCCACCGATGGCGGGAAGGAAGCGGAAGACGGCGCCGGATGGCGGGAATCTTCACCACAGGTAAGTTTGAACAGTCTTTTTCAGGCACGCAGTACCCGGTGGTTGCGGGCACGAAATCCTGCCGACTACGCCAAAAGTTGACGCGCCCCTGGGCCTTCGTCGCGCGGCATCGCACGCACGGGAGCTTACCCGGAGCCGGATCTGTTGAGGGTTGTAGTCTCGTGGCGGTGACCCGGTCCGTGCCCAGGGAGTCAAACTGAGCGGCGATGTATCAGCAGTAGATGTTGGACGACTACGCCACCCGTTGAATGCAGCTATGGAGCTGCCGCTGCAGGGCAGACCGCTGAGGCCGGTGGAAGGATGGTGCAGCGTGGATGGTATAACCCCCAATGGGAGGGGTATGGCCTCAGGGCAGCCGACGTGGATGATGGGGGTAGCAGGAATCACTCAGAGACTGTACGGTGTAGTTCAGGGTCTTTACTGGTGACAACGATAGACCCTCCCGGAGTACTGGCTAGCGATTGGGGCCTGGTCAGTCCTTGAGCAGATGGGATCTCCCCTGGCCAGGCGGAGTTGTAGGCCTCCCAAACTAACGATACTCTTCTGGCTACCTTGCTAGAGGCGGGTATAAGTAGCCCACGTCCCTGAGTGTACCGTGTGGTGCTCACCCGTATGGCCGGTGACTCGGGGCCTTCTAGTAGCTTCCGCTCCACGACGGCGGTGCTGGTCCCATGCGTGTGACCGTGCCTTCGGGTTTCTTGGCCAGAGGACCTGAAATCCCCTGCCTGACAGATTCTGCTGCTGGGTAGGAGTTAGTCCCCACAGCCTCGGACTCCGGGTCCGGTAAGAAATCTTCTCTGTCAGGGCGAGCTCTGCAGCTGCCAGCCCCTGACTCCTTGTAACACTGCTCCCACAGAGCTCCTGTTGTTCTTCCCATAGCTGCCTCTCTTCTCTGTCTCTACTTCAGGCATGGCCCAGGAGCTGGGCCCAGCCGGAGCCACAGCTCCCTGTCAGCCCTCCTGGCTGAACTCTCCCTCTGAACTCCCTAACCCTGCCTCAGCCCCAGGTTTATATAGGGGAAGTCCTTCCCCTCCCAGGACTGGGCAGGAGGTGTGGCATGCATAGGATTCCTGACCAAGAGACCTCCCACCTGCTCTCAGACATAACATTGCATTACTGTGGAAACCAGACCCCTGGGGTGCCACATATCCTCATGTCATCTTTCCATATTATTCTCTGATAGAAACACATCGTAAGCATCCAAGGGCAAGATAGCATCCAAGGGCTAGTAAAAGACAATATTATTGGCACTTCAGGGAATTCTAAAGAATTTTGCAATTTTTCTACACATTAAAATGTTCCTCATGGGGATTTAGACTTTTTAGAACATGTCTCTAGATGGTTTTCAAAAACCAACTTAAAACCAGCTGATTAAACAAAATATCTGTTTTTTTATAAATGACATCTGAAAAATCTATCTTTTAAAGTATTTTTTTTGGTGGCCACTAGTGATGAACGAACACTAAAATGCTCGGGTACGCATTGTTTGAGTCGAGCAAATTGGAATGCTCGAGTGTTCGATCCGCGCAACGAGCCCAATGTAAGTCTATGGGAAACTAGAGCATTTTTCCGGCGGCCCCCCTGGAGGTCTGCAGAGGGCCTAAAAATTGCCGAAATCAATGGGAACAGTGCTCAAATGACATGGGAACAGCATGGGGATGACCCCTGGAAGCATCTCTGACTCCCAGGTCACTGCTGTCAACAATGTTGTCAGCGTATTAAGCCACTTTTATGGACTCACAATAAAACATACAAAAACGAAACCAAAATGGATTTTCCTGGGAAAAATGTTAAGGAACATCTTTTCCAGGGTAATGACTTGTATATAAGGCAAAATAAATAAACAAAAACAAAAATACTCTTCCACACTTTGGTCTATGTTCACACGTAGTGTTTTTGATGCGTTTTTGCACTTTTGCATTGCTTTCAACCGTGAAAGATACATGGGCAAGATAAAACTGTGCTTGCTGAGGAGGGAGCACAACAAACACCCACATCATTACAAACTACCTTCCTGTCCCAATTTCTAGGGGGCCGCGGAACATTGCTATTGAAGCCAGAGCAATGTGAAAAAGTTGTTGGTTGGATAGCAGAGAAATAATGCTTCCAGTCAGTTTGCCACCACCACCTCCCTGTCTTCCACACGGTCCAGTCTCGGTAGCCGTGAGTCTGGACCACATTATTATTATTACTTTAGAGCCATTTTTTCCATGGCGCTTTACATGTGAAAAATAAAAATAATAATAATCTTAAACAAAAATGTGACAGCGACTGGTACAGGAGAGTTCCCTGTCCGCGATGGCACATGGTCTACAAGGGATGGGTGAGGATACAGTAGGTGAGGATAGAGCTGGTCATGCAGCGGTATGGTGGAGCGAGGGTTACTGCAGGTTGTATGCTTGTCGGAAGAGGTGGGTCTTCAGGTGCCTTTTGAAGGTTTCAACAGTAGGCGAGAGTCAGAAATGTTGAGGTAGAGAGTTCCAGAGAAGGGGGGATGCACGGGAGAAATCTTGTATGCAATTGTGGGAAAAGGGGATAAGAGGGGAGTAGAGAAGGAAATCTTGTGAGGATCGGAGGTTGCGTGCAGGTAAATACTGGGAGACTAGATCACAGATTTATGGAGAAGACAGGTTGTGGATGGCTTTGCATGCCAAGGTTAGGGTTTTGAACTGGAGTCTCTGGGCAATGGGGAGCCAGTGAAGGGATTGTCAGAGAGGAGAGACCAGGGAATAGTGAGGGGGCAGTTGGATCAGTCTGGCAACAAAGTTTAGGATAGATTGGAGGAATGTGAGAGTGTTAGAAGGGAGGCCACAGAGTGGGAGGTTGCAATCGTCGAGACGGGAGATGATGAGGGCTTGCACTAGTGTTTTTGTAGATTCGTGGTTGATGGATGTGCAGATCCGGGAATTTTTTTTTACTTGGAGTCGGCATCTTCCTCACCCTGATGCTCTATCCTCCTACGATTCCGAGTGCCCTGAGACAACTGATCTCACACTTGGACACTCCGAAGAGCTGTTTTGTTCATCTTTGCATTTATAGATTCTGGCCTATCACTCGGTCCGCTCGGAAGTGGAAAGACCTTGGATATGTGGTTTGAAGGAAAGATTAGAGTCCAGGGTTACCCCAAGAGTTGTTCACGTTTCCATTGATAGATTCAGGCCTCTCGGCCTGCCAGCTTCAAGCAGGGCAACAGAAGATGGCATGTAGTGATTTGAGCAGCCATGGTCACCCAAAGGTAATGCTAGGAAAGTGCAATTACTGTCGCAAAAGGTGGATGATGATGAGACACAATGGACAGAAAGTTAGGAGGAGAAACAAAGCAATAGGAGGCACAGCAAAATATGAAAGGGGTGCTAAAAGCAGCCTGTGTAAAAAAAAAGAAGAAAAAAGGCCACAGGTACAAAAAGCTAAGCACACTCAGATATTTGTATTACAAAGATATATAATAGTTTATTAAGCAGACTTTTGACAAGAAAAAGGAAAATTTCATTTAGACCATAGAGAAAACATTAAAAACATTAAAAAAAAAGAAAAAAAACAAAAGACATGTAAGGGAGTAATATCCCAAGACATGCACCAACAGGTATGCAATAGATATTGATATCAATGATTACTCAAAACATATATGATGCTGACCATCAAATGTTTTGTTTTTTTTCTTTTTTTCTTTTTTTAAATGTTTTTAATGTTTTCTCTATGGTCTAAATGAAATTTTCCTTTTTTTGTCAAAAGTCTGCTTAATAAGCTATTATATATCTTTGTAATACAAATATCTGGGTGTGCTTAGCTTTTTGTACCTGTGGCCTTTTTTCTTCTTTTCTTCTCTACATAGAAAGTTAGGAGGAGGACCAGGGTGCAGAAGTGGAAGACGAAGCAGTGGACGATGAAGTCACTGACCCACCCTGGCAAGGGGACATGCAGAGTGAGGACAGCAGCACACAGGGGGAGGGAGGCGTAGCACCACAAGGGGCAGGAACAAGCAGTGTGGTGTCCACAGACACAAGGCGGGCAACCGTTCCCCGGAGCACCAACATGACGGAAGTTGCCAGTACCACTGTTAGGTCTTCCTGAGTCTGGTCCTTTTTTAAAGACTGTTTAGATAACCCCAAAAAGTCTATTTGCAACATCAGCCAGGCCAGCATCAGCAAGAGCACCAAAACTACCAGCCTGACCACCACCAGCAAGCTCAGGCACATGACAGCAAAGCACCCGACTAGCTGTGCTGAATGTCAAGGTCCAGAAACAGTGTCTGAGGGTTACACCACTGTCTCTTCCACTATTGTGAGTGCACGCCAACCCTCTGTCCATGGCGCATGCGAAGATGCCTCCCGCCCTTCACCTGTCATTCTAGACCTGCAACAATCACCATCCACGTCTTGTCCCTTTGCAGCATTCAGTTGTCCCTACCCCAGTCCTTGGAATGCAAGCACAAGTATTCAGCCAGCCACCCACCCACCCACAGACCGCAACATTAAACTGCCACATTTTTGGACTACTGCTTGCACTAATGTTGACTTTTAGGCTCGTGGAGGCAGAAGCTTTCCACAATCTCATGGCGGCGGCCGTGTCTCCATACTCTGTCTCCAGCCACCACTATTTCTCCAGGTGTCATCCCCACCTTCCACAAGCACGGGTCCCAGAACATGACCCATGCCCTCCCCAGTAAACTTAGTGGGAAGGACCGCCTAACCACAAACATGTGGACAAGTGAATGTGGCCAGGGACGGTATATCTCACTGACACATTTCACTGGGTTAAAATTGTTGAAGCAGGGATCCAGTGGGACCCTGGGACGGAATACGTCCTCCCAACACAGAGGATTGTGGGTCCTGGGTCAATCAGGGTTGCCCCCACATTCTACAGCTCCTGAACCACCTCCTCCTCTTCAGCCTAGATCTCCATCACTTGATTAATTTTTTTCAGGAGATATTCCAGATTATGTACTTAAACTTCATAAGTGCCAATAACAAAAATCAGGACTGTATTTGTGACATGCAGAAGTAGTGCTGTTGCTTTAAAAGTATTCAGCAACTATTAGAAGTAACACAAGAACATGAGACAGGAAGTGTTGTGCTCCAGAAGCATCCAGCAACTAGAGGGGTTAACACAGTCACAGGAGAAGGGCAGTGGGGGATTGTGGGGAAGTTGTTTACTGTCCGGCTGGAGCCAAAGAGAAAGGTGGTGTGTGTGTTCTGTATCTCACAGAAACGCCCCTGCAAGTGAAAAGGATTCAAGTCAGGAATGAAGCCAAGCACAGGTCAGGTAGAGTTCCTGATCTAGCAGTGCAGAGTATTATCAGGCAGAAAGATAAGGACTGGAAGAATAGTGTCACAGGGATCATCTCCTTCAGCAAACTCTCCCCCTTCCTCCATCTCACTGTGCTGTAAAGAATGCTGTGTTCATTAATGTGCCTTTGCTTTAGAGCTGTGCTGTCCTGTACTACTGGGAAGACTGTGAAGTGTTGTGCTGCTAAGGAAACTGTACTGTTTGTCATTGGAGCCTGTTGCTCATAAGACTTAACCTGCACTGGCTGTGCGGCTTCTTATTAAATGCTACTGTTCTACCATTTATGAGGACTCTTGTCAAATGTGTCTGGTCAGCAAGTGAAACAACCTACGTGTCTGTGCCTGAGGGTCAATACCTCTGTGTACCCGAGAGAAGCTGCAGCACATGGTCTATGGTTGCCCTCAGTAACAGTTCCCCCAGGATTCCAAAGAATTCATGTAATCTGTCTCGCCCCTATCTGAACCTAGCGGTGTTCGTGGAACATATTCTCAGGCGACAAACTGCATACCATTGCAGAGTTGTTGAAAGCTGTATCAGAGAACCTGATGGCGGCACCTGATGGCGGCTCTGAAGCTAGGCAAGCTTGCACATGTACCATGCCTGGCCCATGTGCTCAACTTAGTGATTCAGCGGTTTCTCAAAACCTACCCGGATCTGCCACAGAGGCTTGTGGAAGTACGCCGTGTGTGTTCCCATTTCAGAAAGTCAGCTACAGCTTCTTTCCTTCTCCCCCTTTCCATTCTTTCCCTCCCCTTGTTTTGGCTCCTTTCCTGTGATCCATCCCCCATCATCCAGCGCCTTTTTGAGGACCAAGACCGGACTCATTTGTGATATGCAATTAATGCACGTTTTGTGTATTTGCTTGCTCTGATGCGCTTCTGTCCGGCCATCGTCCCTCCTCTCCTTCTAGGTGCGGTGTGCGTGCGCCGGGGTTCTACCCAGCTGTGCACGCCCCCTGTCATCTTTCAGTCTGCCTCGCATCCTCGGGATCAGTACACAGCGGTCCTGCGCATGCACGGCGCATTTGACGGCCATCTGGCGCGTAGCGGCTCGGGTTCAGATGCCTGGCGCATGGGCCATTATGCACTAGGCATGTGTGTTGGGCCACGCTCACATGACTGGTCATGTGATGTTCACATGTGCGGTCGGGTCATGTATATTAAGGTCCTCCACGCATGCTGCCCTACAGCCTCTTGACAAAGCCGGTCCCTTGGTTGGCGAAATGCGTGTTGAGGCGTTTCCAGCATCCACACATCAGCTCCACCCTCCTTAGCTGCAGTATTACTCAGCCAGCACCATGATAAGGAGTTTCTGCCCCACTATGCCGATACATATATATATATATATATAGATATATATATATATATATATATATACATATAGCCACTTTGCTTGGCATGTAACTCTTTTCTATTCATGTATAATAGTGGAGGCTCTCCTTCCCACCAAAGTATGGCTGTAGATTTTGCACTGTCCTCTGCACTTTAGTGGGGATGACGCTGATGTTTTTTGTCCACTCTGGTTCTGATGTTATTTCATATAAATATTATGTGTTGTTTCTACCTATTGAGGTATGTTATATTGTATTCAATAAAAATTTGTGTTTTACCAGCATTACTCCGCTTTTCTTTGATGACCACGAGTTGGACATCAATGTTACTAATGTTTGGAATGATTTTGAGCAGCAGAGAGTAGTTGTACCAGCTTCAACACACCCATCGGCATTTAAGTCAGCCTCCGAACTTAAGAGCTGATGAATGGGCATGAATATCTGACATCTGTGCCATCCTCCAAAACTTTGAGGATTCCACTAAGATGGTGAACGTCGATGACACCATAATAAGCGTCACCATCCTGCTTTTCTGTCTACTGAAACGCTCGCTGCTCACAATTAAAGAGGAGGGATTGCAGGCGGAGCAAGGTACTATACAGGGTGATGCTACTCAGCCCAACCTCATCTCATCTCAAAGCGGATTGGGTGATAATGAGGAGGAGGGGGAATAGAACTTGGACAGTCATTCTCTTGGTGAAAACAAGGAAGTCTTGGCTGTTGGCTGTCTGGCACACATGGCCGACTTTATGTTCCGCTGCCTTTATCATGACCATTGCGTTGTACGCATTTTGGGCACGAGAGAATTCTTGGAGACGGAGGTGTGAGGTTCTGATTAAGGAGAAGGTCAGTGTTAGATCAGTTGCAGAACGGATGGCACGGGAGGGGTGATACACAGAAATGATGGATCAGATATAGGGCGGTGCAGAACTGTGGAGAGCTTGGTGGGTGAGAGAGAGAGTTTGTATTGTATTCTGTAGTGAATCTTTAACCTAACCAGTGCAATGACTGGCACAGGGTAGAGACTAGTGTTGAGCCACCCCCGTAGTGTTCGGGTTCGGTTTGGTTCGTCGAACACCGGGATGTTCGAGGAACTGTTCGTCAAACTGTTCGTCGAACATCTTAGAACACCGTCGAACACCGTTAAAACCAATGGCAGGCAAACAAAAACACATAGAAACACATAGAAAACACCTGCAAAGGTGTCCAAAAGCTGACAAACTGCTCAGAAGACACTCTTTTTAAAAAAGCCGGCCGGCAAATTCAGCAGCGGCATACACCGGTACCCGACAATTTAGACAAGAAGGAATAGAGCATCACACATAGATTAGATAGATAGAAACATGTCAGTCACACATATAAGAAGCACAGTGACAGTGTTGGTTACTGCACTTGTCATTTAGTGTAAAGGATTTATTAAAAAAAATATTAGTGTTTTCATGCACCGTCTCTTTAAAAAAGCTAGCCGGCAATTCAGCAGCGGTACCCGACAATTTAGAACAGAAAGAATAGAGCTTCACACATAGATTAGATAGATAGAAACATGTCAGTCACATATATAATAAGTACAGTGACAGTGTTGCTTACTGTACTTGTCATTTAGTGTAAAGGATTTATTTAAAAAAATAATAGTGTTTTCATGCACCGTCTCTTTAAAAAAGCCGGCCGGCAATTCAGCATCTGTACCCGACAATTTAGAATAGAAGGAATAGAGAATCACACATAGATTAGATGCGCCAATTCTGGCACTTAGCATCGCTCTTCCCACTGCCCTGTAGCAGTGGCAGTGGGGTAATAGGGCTGGGTTGATGTCAGCTTATAATGCCAGCTGACATCAAGCCCAGGTTAGCAATGGAGAGGCGTCTATAAGACACCCCCATTACTAACCCCATAGTGAAAGTTAAAAAAAACACAAACACCCAGAATAAAGTCCTTTAATTGAAATAAACACACAATTCTTTATTGTTCTAAATTAAACCATACTTACCGTCACGCCCATTCCAGTTGAAGCCAACAATCTCCTGTAATAAAAATAAAATAATAAACCAACATCATCCTTACCTTTCGATGGTTCCCAGGACAGCTCCAGCTCTGCGACATCGAGATGACAGGCTGGACCGCAGCAGAACGCTGCCATCCAGCCTGTCAACCCGCAGACACTGAGAAGAGCAGGCATGCTTGCGCTCCTCAGTGTCTCGCTGTGACGGCATCCAGATGAGCCGAGGTCATGTCCAATGAACTCGGCGCACCTCATGCACGTCACTGACAGCATGGGAAAATTCTCCTGCACTCAGCGCTTCAGCGTGGGAGAATTCTCACGCTGAAGCGCTGAGTGCAGGAGAATTTTCCCACGCTGTCAGTGACGTGCATGAGGTGAGCTGAGATCATTGGACATGAACTCACCTCATGCACGTCACTGACAGCGTGGGAAAATTCTCACGCTGAAGCGCTGTCAGTGACGTGCATGAGGTGAGTTCATGTCCAATGATCTCAGCTCACCTCATGCATGTCACTTACAGCGTGGGAGAATTCTCACGCTGAAGCGCTGAGTGCAGGAGAATTTTCCCACGCTGTCAGTGAGGTGCATGAGGTGAGCTGAGTTCATTGGACATGAGCTCACCTCATGAACGTCACTGACAGCGTGGGAGAATTCTCCTGCACTCAGCACTTCAGCGTGAGAATTTTCCCACGCTGTCAGTGACGTGCATGAGGTGAGCCGAGTTCATTGGACATGACCTCGGCTCATCTGGATGCCATCACAGCGAGACACTGAGGAGCGCAAGCAAGCCTGCTCTTCTCAGTGTCTGCGGGATGACAGGCTGGATGGCAGCGTTCTGCTGCGGTCCAGCCAGTCATCTCGATGTAGCAGAGCTGAAGCTGTCATGGGAACCATGGAAAGGTAAGGATGATGTTGGTTTATTATTTTTCTTTTATTGCAGGAGATCGTTGGCTTCAGCTGGAATGGGCGTGATGGTAAGTATAGTTTAATTTAGAACAATAAAGAATTGTGTGTTTATTTCAATTAAAGGACTTTATTCTGGGTGTTGTGTTTTTTTTAAATACTTTACTAGAAATTCATGGTGGTCATGTTTAATACTGGCGTGACCCCATGAATTTTGGGCTTAGGGCCAGCTGATAATACCAAGCTGGCCCTAACCCCTTTATTACCCAGTAAGCCACCGCACCAGGGCCCTGGATGAGTTGGGTACAGCGCCAGAAGATGGCGCTTCTATGAACGCGCCATTTTCCGGGGTGGCTGCGGACTGCAATTTGCAGCGGGGGGGGGCCCAGAAAGCTTGGGCCTCCCTGCACTGCAGATTCCAGCCCCCAGCTGCCTAGTTGTACCTGGCTGGACACAAAATAGGGCGAAGCCCCACTTTTTTTTTTTTTTAATTATTTCATGAAATTCATGAAATAATTAAGAAAAAAAGGCCTTCCCTATATTGTTGTGTCCGGCCAGGTACAAATAGTCAGCTGGTGGTTGGGGGCAGCCCGTTCCTGCCTGCTGTACCTGGCTGGACACAAATATAGTGCGAAGCCCCACTTCAATTTTTTTTAATTATTTCATGAAATTCATGAAATAATTAAGAAAAAAAGGCCTTCCCTATATTGTTGTGTCCGGCCAGGTACAAATAGGCAGCTGGTGGTTGGGGGCAGCCCGTTCCTGCCTGCTGTACCTGGCTGGACACAAATATAGTGCGAAGCCCCACTTCAATTTTTTTAAATTATTTCAGGAAATTCATGAAATAATTAAAAAAAAATTGACGTGGGGCTTCGCCCTATATTTGTGTCCAGTCAGGTGCAGCAGGCAGGAACGGGCTGCCCCCAACCACCAGCTGCCTATTTGTACCTGGCCGGACACAACAATATAAGGAAGCCTTTTTTTTCTTAATTATTTCATGAAATAATTTAAAGAAAATTGACGTGGGGCTTCGCCCTGTTTTTGTGTCCAGCCAGGTACAACTAGGCAGCTGGGAGCTGGAATCCGCAGCGCAGAGAGGCCCAAGCTTTCTGGGCCACCCCCGCTGCAAATTGCAGTCCGCAGCCACCCCGGAAAATGGCGCGTTCATAGAAGCGCCATCTTCTGGCGCTGTACCCAACTCATCCAGGGCCCTGATGCGGTGGCTCACTGGGTAATAAAGGGGTTAGGGCCAGCTTGGCATTATCAGCTGGCCCTAAGCCCGAAATTCATGGGGTCACGCCAATATTAGACATGACCACCATGAATTTCTAGTAAAGTATTTAAAAAAAACACAACACCCAGAAAAAAGTCCTTTAATTGAAATAAACACACAATTCTTTATTGTTCTAAATTAAACCATACTTACCGTCACGCCCATTCCAGCTGAAGCCAACGATCTCCTGAAATAAAAGAAAAATAATAAAGCAACATCACCCTTACCTTTCCATGGTTCCCATGACAGCTTCAGCTCTGCTACATCGAGATGACAGGATGGACCGCAGCAGAACGCTGCCATCCAGCCTGTCATCCCGCAGACACTGAGAAGCGCAGGCATGCTTGCGCTCCACAGTGTCTCTCTGTGAGGGCATCCAGATGAGCCGAGTTAATGTCCAATGAACTCGGCTCACCTCATGCACGTCACTGACAGCGTGGGAAAATTCTCCTGCACTCAGCGCTTCAGGGTGGGAGAATTCTCACGCTGAAGCGCTGAGTGCAGGAGAATTTTCCCACGCTGTCAGTGACGTGCATGAGGTGAGCTGAGTTCATTGGACATGAGCTCACCTTATGCACGTCACTGACAGCGTGGGAGAATTCTCCTGCACTCAGCGCTTCAGCGTGAGAATTTTCCCACGCTGTCAGTGACGTGCATGAGGTGAGCCGAGTTCATTGGACATGAACTCGGCTCATCTGGATGCCGTCACAGAGAGACGCTGAGGAGCGCAAGCAAGCCTGCGCTTCTCAGTGTCTGCGGGATGACAGGCTGGATGGCAGCTTTCTGCTGCGGTCCAGCCTGTCATCTCGATGTAGCAGAGCTGAAACTGTCGTGGGAACCATGGAAAGGTAAGGATTATGTTGCTTTATTATTTTTCTTTTATTGCAGGGGATCGTTGGCTTCAGCTGGAATGGGCGTGATTGTAAGTATGGTTTAATTTAGAACAATAAAGAATTGTGTCTTTATTTCAATTAAAGGACTTTATTCTGGGTGTTGTGTTTTATTTTTAACTTTGACTATGGGGTTAGTAATGGGGGTGTCTTATAGACGCCTCTCCATTACTAACCTGGGCTTGATGTCAGCTGGCATTATAAGCTGACATCAACCCCAACCCTATTACCCCACTGCCACCGCTACAGGGCAGTGGGAAGAGCGAGGCTAAGTGCCAGAATTGGCGCATCCTATGGATGTGCCATTTCTGGGGCGGCTGACGGCTGGTGTTTCTAGCCTGGGAGGGGGCCAATATTCATGGCACCCTTCCTGGGCTTTTAATATCAGCCCCCAGCTGTCTGCCTAGCCTTTGCTAGCTATTAAAATAGGGGGGACCCCACGTCAATTTTTTGGGGGGTCCCCCATTTTAATACCTAGTAAAGGCTAGGCATTCAGCTGGGGGCTGATATTAGTAGCCTGGGAAGCTCCGTGGGTATTACCCCTTCCCAGGCTTCAAACATCTGCCCCAGCCGTCTGCTTAACCTCCGCTAGAGACTAAAATTATGGGGAACCCCACGCCAATTTTTTTTTAAATAAATCCTTTATTTTAACACTAAATGACAAGTACAGTAATCATCACTGTCACTGTACTTCATATATATGTGACTGACATGTTTCTATCTATCTAATCTATGTGTGATTCTCTATTCCTTCCATTCTAAATTGTCGGGTACCGCTGCTGAATTGCCAGCCGGCTTTTTTAAAGAGACGGTGCATGAAAACACTATTATTTTTTTTAATAAATCCTTTACACTAAATGGCAAGTACAGTAATCAACACTGTCACTATACTTCTTATATATGTGACTGACATGTTTCTATCTATCTAATCTATGTGTGATTCTCTATTCCTTCTATTCTAAATTGTCGGGTACCGCTGCTGAATTGCCGGCCGGCTTTTTTAAAGAGATGGTGCATGAAAACACTAATATTTTTTTTTATAAATCCTTTACACTAAATGACAAGTACAGTAAGCAACACTGTCACTGTGCTTCTTATATGTGTGACTGATATGTTTCTATCTATCTAATCTATGTGTGAAGCTCTATTCTTTCGGTTCTAAATTGTCGGGTACCGGTGTACGCCGCTGCTGAATTGCCGGCTTTTCATGTTTCACTGTGAGCACAGTTCCCATCGATTTGGGCAATCACTCTAATGCCACAACCACCTTGGCTGTGGCATTACAGTGAGTGGCAGACAATCCCTGCATGATTGGTGCTCTAAATAGCGCCAGACATGCAGGACACGCTTTTGGTGCACGAACAGTTATCGAACATAACCTCGAACAGCCGAATTTTTTGCAAATCGTTCGGGTTCGTCAAACAACTCGAACACCGCCCAAAACAGCTCGAATTTGAGATTGGCGAACAGTTCTAGTCGAACACCGCTCATCTCTAGTAGAGACATCAGTGAAGCGGCTTGATAGACATACAACCTTGCATTCAGAAGGGATTGGAGAGGAGACAGTTTGTTTAGAGGGAGACCGATTAAAAGAGAGTTGCAGAAGTGAATAAGAGCAACAGTAAGAGTTTTTACAGCATCAAAGGTGAGAAAAGGTCGAATTCTGGAGATGTTTTTAAGATGCAGGTGGAATGAGCGAGTGAGTGATTTTCCATGTTGAATAAAGGAAAGTTGAGAGTTATGTTTGGGTTGCACCACCTAAAGGAAATTGCAAAGTTAGGTATAGGTAGGTTAGTAGAGGGAGGAAACCGAAGGAGTTAATTTTTGGAGATATTAAGTTCAGGCTTTTGTTGGAGAATTATAACAACAAAAATTCCCATCTTACAACGCTGGCGGTTAAGGTCACAGACAGTTCAATGGACAACCAAGGAGTTCAAGCAAGGGAGACACAAACCAGACACGGCAGAGGCAAGGGAACGCTGTCAAAGGTCTGGGACAGTTTTCTCAGACCCTCCCAGCACCCAGGCCCTGATACACGGGGTACTCTGACAAGGAGGGAAACATTTTGAAAAATGCTGAAGGACTACCTTGGCAATCGTACCAGCATCCTCCATGATTCCTCGCTGTGCCTTACAGCTGTTGGGTATCCAAGCTGGACACGTGGCATGAACTATCTCTCTATGCCTTGGAGGTCCTGGCCACTAGCATTTTGTCAGAGATTGTTTTTAGTGCCGCCAGGGGCATTGTAACTAGTGATGAGCGAACGTGCTCGCCACCACTCGGTACTCGCCCGAGCATCACGGTGCTTGACAAGCTCGGCGAGTATTACCAGCTAGCTTTGGCGAGAGCTCGGGTCCCCATCCTGCATGCTTAGTGCTCTTTAGAGAGCCAATGAACATGCAGGGATTGCTTGACACGCACTGTAATGCTGTAGCCATGTTGGTTGTGGCATTACAGTGATTGGCTGGCCACATAGCGTCATCAAGTCTATTTAAGACCCGCTAACGCTAGGCTTGTCACAGTCTACCCCGGAAATAGGCAGAGAAAGGATAGATGCTGCTGCGTGAGGGAGAGAATTGCTTGTTTATTAGTTAGTGTAGGTATTCTACAACATATCTATATATCCATCTTAACTAACAGTCCTTCTGAGGACTAGTCCAGCTGCATATATTCAGTGGTGATAGCAGGAGTTAGTCAGGCAGGCAGGGTTTGTGGCAGTGTATACAGCACAAGATGGTCCATTGCACGTTCTGTCTGCTGCTGCTGTTACAGATATTTGTAGGCATAGCCCCAGATATCAGGGGCCAGGGTTAATTTTTTTTATCTTAATCCTGACTATTTGCTTAAAAAGCAAGGCAGACAGGCAGGGTATGTGGCAGACTGCAGTGCATACAGCACAAGAGGGTCCATTGCACGTTCTGTCTGATCCTGCTGTTACAGATATTTGTAGACATAGCCCCAGGGGCGGACACAGACTGTAGTGGGCCCCTGTGCAAGAAATTTTGGGGGGCCCCCCCTGCCCTTCATAAGGCAACAAAGTTATGTAAACATAACCCCCCATGTGCATCTCACCCCCCCATGTGCAGCTCTCATCCCACCCATGTGCAGCTCTCACCCCCCCATGTGCATCTCTCATCCCCCCCATGTGCATCTCTCACCCCCCATGTGCATCTCTCATCCCCCCCATGTGCATCTCTCATCCCCCCATGTGCATCTCTCACCCCCCCATGTGCATCTCTCACCCCCCCATGTGCATCTCTCACCCCCCCATGTGCATCTCTCACCCCCCCACTCCTAGTTAATTAATTGTATTTAAAAAAAATAAAACTATACTTATCCCCATACGATCCCTGCAGAATCCTGGCGCTCGTCCACGTCGCTGCCACCAGGCTCTCCTGACGTTCGGCCATGTGATAAGGTAGCCACCACGATAAGGTAGACTCTTCTGGGCGGGCCCTACTCTAACCTATTAAAATTTTCTTAAAATATCCAATACTCTTTTTAGATATATTTTTATTTAGTTTTCTTTAAGGGCATGTGTCATATACATTTTTTTTTAAAATGACCAATAATACCACATACAGGGAATACCGCCACACCATGACCAGACCACATATTACCACAACATAGTGACTGAATAATACCACACAGAAGGGAGAAAAACTGCCACACCATGACCAGACCACATATTACCACCACATTACTAATATTACCATAAGTGTCATTATACACGGGAGCTCTATACATGGTATGTATAACGTAAGTGTCCAGGTAATCTAGTGATCACCAGTGAAATTATACACAGGAGCTCTGTATATAGTGTCAGTGTCCAGGTAATACAGTGATCACCAGTGACATTATACACAGGAGCTCTGTATATAGTGTCAGTGTACAGGTAATACAGTGATCACCAGTGACATTATACACAGTGTACATGTAATACACTGACTCACCGGTGACGTCTCTAGGTGAAGTCCTTCATCTTCGCTTTTCTCCTTCATCCTGCACAGACCGCCATCACGTCTTCCAGCCAGGACTCGTCTATGCATAAAATAACACAGTTATCTAGAGCACATTCCCCAACTTCTACATTACGCAGCTGAATACAGACGTGCACCCACCATTAATATATGGTTAGTTATTATGCAACCTACCATTCCAAATATAAATTGTAATCCACCACGGTGCCCCCCATTAACTGTAAATAGGCACTTAATATATAATTTAATTAGAACCTCTACTCTTTCCGCCAATTTGTTACCAGTCACACTCCTGCATCCGCAACGCCCCCTACTCTATACTTCCTGCTCCCCGCATTCAATATTTACATGCACCCCCTGCCCCAATTCATTATATCATGTCCGTGCTCTCCCCACCCCATCATCATTTACTCTCCCCCACCCCACATTCGTTATGTGCAGCTCATTATCCCCCTACTCCCAATTCCCCCATGTGCAGCTCTCAAACCCCCCCATGTGCACATCTCTCATCCCCCCCCCACATGTGCATCTCCCATCTCCCCCCTCTCACATGTGCATCTCCCAACCCCCCCACACATTTGCATCTCCCACCCCCCCCACACATGTGCATCTCCCACCCCCCCCACACATGTGCATCTCCCATCCCCCCCACACATGTGCATCTCCCATCCCCCCCACACATGTGCATCTCCCACCCCCCCCACATGTGCATCCCTCCCACACATGTGCATCTCCCATCCCCCCCACACATGTGCATCTCCCATCCCCCCCACACATGTGCATCCCCCCCACACATGTGCATCTCCCATCCCCCCCCACACATGTGCATCTCCCATCCCCCCCCACACATGTGCATCTCCCATCCCCCCCCACACATGTGCATCTCCCATCCCCCCCACACATGTGCATCTACCATCTCCCTCCCACACATGTGCATCTCCCATCTCCCCCCCACACATGTGCATCTCCCATCTCCCCCCCACACATGTGCATCTCCCATCTCCCCCCCCACACACGTCCATCTCCCATCTCCCCCCCACACACGTGCATCTCCCATCTCCCCCCCCACACATGTGCATCTCCCATCTCCCCCCCCACACGTGCATCTCCCATCTCCCCCCCCACATGTGCATCTCCCATCTCCCCCCCCCACATGTGCATCTCCCATCCCCCCCCACACATGTGCATCTCCCATCTCCCCCCCCCACATGTGCATCTCCCATCTCCCCCCCCACATGTGCATCTCCCATCCCCCCACACATGTGCATCTCCCATCCCCCCCCATGTGCATCTCCCCCCCCACATGTGCATCTCCCATCTCCCCCCCATGTGCATCTCCCATCTCCCCCCCCACACATGTGCATCTCCCATCTCCCCCCCACACACGTGCATCTCCCATCTTCCCCCCACACATGTGCATCTCCCATCTCCCCCCCCACACATGTGCATCTCCCATCTCCCCCCCCACACATGTGCATCTCCCATCTCCCCCCCCACACATGTGCATCTCCCATCTCCCCCCCCACACATGTGCATCTCCCCCCACCATGTGCATCTCCCATCTCTCCCCCCACACATGTGCATCTCCCATCTCCCCCCCCACACATGTGCATCTCCCATCTCCCCCCCCACACATGTGCATCTCCCATCTCCCCCCCACACATGTGCATCTCCCATCTCCCCCCCATGTGCATCTCCCATTTCCCCCCCCACACATGTGCATCTCCCATCTCCCCCCCCACACATGTGCATCTCCCCCCCACATGTGCATCTCCCATCTCCCCCCCCCACACATGTGCATCTCCCATCTCCCCCCCCACACATGTGCATCTCCCCCCCACATGTGCATCTCCCATCTCCCCCCCCACACATGTGCATCTCCCATCTCCCCCCCACACATGTGCATCTCCCATCTCCCCCCCATGTGCATCTCCCATTTCCCCCCCCACACATGTGCATCTCCCATCTCCCCCCCCACACATGTGCATCTCCCCCCCACATGTGCATCTCCCATCTCCCCCCCCCACACATGTGCATCTCCCATCTCCACCCCCACACATGTGCATCTCCCATCTCCCCCCCACACATGTGCATCTCCCATCTTCCCCCCCCACACACACACACATGTGCATCTCCACACACACACACACACACACACACACACATCTCCCATCTCTCCACTCCTAGTTAATTGTATTTAAAAAAAAAATAAAACTTGTTATACTTACCCCCATGCGATCCCTGTAGAATCCTGGCGCTCGTCCAAATCGCTGACAGCAGGTTCTCCTGACTTCCGGCCATGTGACGGCGCCGTCACATGACCGGAAGTCAGGGGAATCATGAAGGCGCTGCTACAACAGCGCAGCGCAGCGCTGAGACGTCCCGGACCCGGCGCTTAGCATGGGGCCGGGGGCCTTATGAGGAGAGAGACGCACAAGAGGGGGGCCCCCGAGAGGGCCCCTACCGGCCGGGCCCCATACTGGAGTCAGGGCAGTCATGCCCTGATGGCGGCCCTGCTGGAGGCTGGAGGGGCCCCCTCTCCCTCGGGGCCCCCGTTCAATGAACCGGCTGCACGGGCAGTAGTTCCGCCCCTGCATAGCCCCATATATCAGGGGCCAGGGTTAATTTTTTTTTCACTGCAGAATACAGCCAGATCTTTTCCATATTACAGTGATAAAAATCCAGAAATTTGTAGTGAACATGTAAAATATTGGCCTCCATTTACAGTTTGTTGCAGTGTATCTGTGAAGCAATTCGCTGTGAGGAATAGGAAACTACAGGGCCGCTATTTAAAACCGTAGGTGTCCGTCAGATGTATCACATATAACTGCATTCCAAATTTAGCCATTTCTGGCCTAAATTTACAGTTTACTGCAGTGTGTTAGTGAAGCTATTCACACGTGGTCGCCGAGAAGAATAGAAAACTACAAGCTCGCTATTTAAAACCGTGGTTTGTCCGTCAGATGTATCACATATAACTGTGGTCTAAATTCAACCATTTCTGGCCTCCATTTACAGTTTGTTGCAGTCTGTCAGTGAAGCTATTCACACGAGGTCGCTGTGAAGAATAGTAAACTACAGGGTCACTATTTAAAACCGTGGTTTGTCCGTCAGCTGTATCACATATAACTGCAGTCCAAATTTAGCCATTTCTGGCCTCCATTTACAGTTTGCTGCAGTGTGTCAGTGTAGCTATTCACACAAGGTCACTGTGAAGAATAATAAACTACAAGCCAGCTATTTAAAAATGTGGGTGTGCGTCAGACGTATCACATATAACTTCGCTACAAATTCAGCCATTTGTGGCCTCCATTTATAGTTTGTTGCAGTGTGTCAGTGAAGATATTCACACGAGGTCACTGTGAAGAAGAGTAAACTACAGGGCTGCTATTTAAAACCGTGGGTGTCCGTTAGACGTATCACATATAACTGCGTTCCAAATTCAGCCATTTGTAGTGAATGACGAAAATATTGTCCTCCATTTAGAGTTTGTAGCAGTGTGTCAGTGTACACCATATTACTGCTCCATTTGTTTGTTGAGGTTTGAGCACCGGCATTTGTTCTTACACAGTGGTCCCCACACTATTCAGGTAATTTACTTATTCCCAATATGGGTAGACACTGGAATAAATATATATACTGTAGATTTAGTGACCGCTAGTTGTATTTTTTGATGCTTGTATATATGAGGACTCTAGACAGGATTAGGTCCTTATTATAATTAATACCTGATTTCCCCTATATACCATTACACACAATATTGTACTGTATATATAAGATTTTGGCCGTGTGCTCCAGGGATGTCCACCTGTGCATCCCCTTGTATGCTATCCATTCACCTCATTTTGTATGTTCTTTTTAATCAATAAAGTATGTTTGTATATTTATAACCATGTTGTCTTGGTCTGTCTGTTTGGGGGTTATTTGCTTCCCCTCCCCTTTTGTTGTTGAGTGCATTAGATCAGAGGTCCCCAACCGCCGGTCCGCGGACCAGGACCGGGCCGTTGGGGTTTTTCAGCCGGTCCGCGGCGCCGCTGACAGTTGTAGAGGATCAGCAGGGAGAAAGCCAGCATGTGATCAGTAGCCTATAAGAAAAGAGGAGGAGGGACTGGCAGTGAATAGATAATTAGCCATGCGGCCCTACTCGCAGAATGTGCTCAGGCAGGAGCAAGGACAAGCAGGTCATGTGTGTCCAGCGCTCCTTCCCCTCCTGCTAGCTGCGAGTTGGAGGGGGAGGTGCTCTGAATGCTAATGGTAAGCTAGATATGACGTCAGGTGTCCCACCCTTATGACTCCTGTAGCTGTGTTCTGGTGTCGTGCGGCCCAGCAGCAGATTTTCTGGTTAAAGTGAAAAAAGCAAATAACAGTGAAAATACATAGCAGCAGTGGCTGTGTCCAGTAGCAGCAGTAGTGGTCATCATTAGTGTTGAGCATTCCGATACTGAAATATCGGGTATTGGCCGATATTCGCGGTATCGGAATTCCGATACTTAATTCCGATACTTTTACAATATCGAATACCGGAATCGGAAGTTCCCATAATGCCTGCGCTCTGCAGTGTCTCTGAAGGATGACAAGCTGGATGGCAGCGCTCAGCTGCGATCCAGCCTGTCATCAGAATGCCATCCCAGCGTGAGAGAATTCTCCTGATTGTTTAAAAGCCGGCGGGGAAGCCGGCAGTGAAAAGACTTCACCGCCGGCTTTCCCGTTCTGTGCTGCGCTTTCCCGCCGGTTATTTCAAATGAACAGCTGAGGTATCAGGTGATGCCGATCAGCTGTTCATTTGAAGTTGCCGCGGTGCCCTCAGAGGGTTCATGTGAGTTCATGCTTGACTGCATGAACTCACATGAACTTTCCCACGGCCGCTCAGGTCAGCC
Source organism: Phyllobates terribilis (assembly GCF_046119375.1). Taxonomy (NCBI): domain Eukaryota; kingdom Metazoa; phylum Chordata; class Amphibia; order Anura; family Dendrobatidae; genus Phyllobates; species Phyllobates terribilis. Next base: position 79,048,207 of record NW_027362771.1, on the reverse strand, counting down.
ACACCTCGCAGACCATCAGACCCGTCATGATTGGTGTGTGCGGGTGTCTGTGCGATGTCTGCGAGTGTGTGCAGGTGTGCGCGGTGTCTGTGCGATGTCTGCGGGTGTGTGCGGTGTCTGTGCGATGTCTGCGGGTGTGTGCGTGCAGGCAGACATAGGCCGATGTGACACTACTACTCCCATCGGCCTATGTCTGTCCCCCGTCCACTCGTGCCAGCAGGATCAGCTCGATGGGAGCAGTAGTTCCCATCAGCCTGATCCTGCTATTTAAATTGCCCTACTGTGTCCCCAATAAATTTTAAATACATGTCATTGGTGGCCAGTGGTTACCTACAATAAATTAGTTCATACATTACCTGTCCCCGCTGATCGCCACCTAAAATAAAGTAAAAAATAAAAAACTACACCTATACTCACCTAGACACCTAATTCCCCGAAGCCATCGATCTCCTGTAATAAAATAAAAAATAATAAACCACAACCTTATCCTTACCCCTCCGTAGTAGTCCACGAGTGTCCCATGATGATCTCCAGTTCAGAGCAGCCACATAGAATGTGACCGCTCTGAACCGCTGCCACCGCTAGAATGACGGGGCCGTAAAGCAGCCCCGTCATTGCATAAGCGGGTTCGCCGGAGTTCAGGCAGCGCTGCTCCGGTTAGCTCCTTTACGGCCCTGCTGTATCGTGAGAAATTCCCACGGTACAGCACTGCCGTAAAGGAGGTCTCCGGAGCTGCGCTGACTGAATGCACTCCGGTGACCTCAGTCAGTGGCTCCCGCTACCGGGAGCGGACGTGTTCCCGGCAGCGTGAGCTTACAGCAGCCATGCACAGCTGTCACCATCTCCAGATGTGACAGCTGTGCATGGGAGATCAGCGCAGGAACGTGGACAGGTAACTATTTTTTTTTTTTTTTAGTAAACTAAGAATTAAATAAAATGGTGTGTTTTATTTCAAATAAATTATTTTTTTCTGGGTGTAGGGTGTGTTTTTTCTTTTTAACACTTTGTAGGTTAGTAATGGGGGTGTCTTATAGACGCCCATCATTGCTAACCTGGGCTTCATGGCAGCTGGCGCTGACATGAACCCTAGCCCTATTACCCCCTGCCACCGCACCAGGGCAGCGTGGAAGAGCGAGGCTAAGTGCCAGAGTTGGCGCATCCTATGGATGCGCCATTTCTGGGGCGGCTGACGGCTGGTGTTTCTAGCCTGGGAGGGGGCCAATATTCATGGCACCCTTCCTGGGCTATTAATATCAGCCCCCAGCTGTCTGCCTAGCCTTTGCTAGCTATTAAAATAGGGGGGACCCCACGTCATTTTTTTGGGGGGGTCCCCCATTTTAATAGCTAGTAAAGGCTAGTTATTCAGCTGGGGGCTGATATTAGTAGTCTGGGAAGCTCCGTGGGTATTACCCCCTTCCCAGGCTTCAAACATCTGCCCCAGCCGTCTCCTTAACCTCCGCTAGAGACTAAAATTATGGGGGATCCCACGCCAATTTTTTTTTTAAATAAATCCTTTATTTTAACACTAAATGACATTTGAGGAGTTAATAAAGATGCAGTCCCTAAATTATTATTTATTTTTTAATTAATTTTTCCCAAAAATTTTGACGTGGGCTTTGCCATATTTTTGTATGCCAGCCAGGTACAGCATCCAGCTTCTATGAACCCGCCATTTTCCGGGGTGGCTGCGGACTGCAATTTGCAGCGGGGGGGCCCCAGAAAGCTTGGGTCTCCCTGCGCTGCAGATTCCATCCCCCAGCTGCCTAGTTGTACCTGGCTGGACACAAAAATAGGGAGAAGCCCCACGTATTTTTTTTTTAAATTATTTCATGAAATTCATGAAATAATAAAGAAAAAAAGGGCTTCCCTATATTGTTGTGTCTGGTCAGGTACAAATAGGCAGCTGGTGGTTGGGGGCAGCCCGTTCCTGCCTGCAGTACCTGGCTGGACACAAATGTAGTGCGAAGCCCCACGTCAATTTTTTTTTAATTATTTCAGGAAATTCACTGACAGCGTGGGAGAATTCTCCTGCACTCAGCGCTTCAGCGTGAGAATTTTCCCACGCTGTCAGTGACGTGCATGAGGTGAGCCGAGTTCATTGTCGGCTCATCTGGATGCCGTCACAGAGAGACACTGAGGAGCGCAAGCATGCCTGCGCTTCTCAGTGTCCGCGGGATGACAGGCTGGATGGCAGCATTCTGCTGCGGTCCAGCCTGTCATCTCGATGTAGCAGAGCTGGAGCCATCGTGGGAACCATGGAAAGGAAAGGATGAGGTTGCTTTATTATTTTTCTTTTATTGCAGGGGATCGTTGGCTTCAGCTGGAATGGGCGTGATGGTAAGTATGGTTTAATTTAGAACAATAAAGAATTGTGTGTTTATTTCAATTAAAGGACTTTATTCTGGGTGTTTGTGTTTTTTTTTTAACTTTGACTATGGGGTTAGTAATGGGGGTGTCTTATAGACGCATCTCCATTACTAACCTGGGCTTGATGTCAGCTGGCATTATAAGCTGACATCAACCCCAACCCTATTACCCCACTGCCACCGCTACAGGGCAGTGGGAAGAGCGAGGCTAAGTGCCAGAATTGGCGCATCCTATGGATGCGCCATTTCTGGGGCGGCTGACAGCTGGTGTTTCTAGCCTGGGAGGGGGCCAATATTCATGGCTCCCTTCCTGGGCTATTAATATCAGCCCCCAGCTGTCTGCCTAGACTTTGCTAGCTATTAAATTAGGGGGGACCCCACGTCATTTTTTTGGGGGGGTCCCACATTTTAATAGCTAGTAAAGGCTATGTATTCAGCTGAGGGCTGATATTAGTAGCCTGGGAAGCTCCGTGGGTATTACCCCCTTCCCAGGCTTCAAACATCTGCCCCGGCTGTCTGCTTAACCTCCGCTAGAGACTAAAATTAAGGGGAACCCCACGCCAATTTTTTTTTAAATAAATCCTTTATTTTAACACTAAATGACAAGTACAGTAATCAACACTGTCACTGTACTTCATATATATGTGACTGACATGTTTCTATCTATCTAATCTATGTATGATTCTCTATTCCTTCTAATCTAAATTGTCGGGTACAGATGCTGAATTGCCGGCCGGCTTTCTTAAAGAAATGGTGCACGAAAACACTATTATTTTTTTAAATAAATCCTTTACACTAAATGACAAGTACAGTAAGCAACACTGTCACTGTACTTCATATATATGTGACTGACATGTTTCTATCTATCTAATCTTTGTGTGAAGCTCTATTCTTTCTGTTGTAAATTGTCGGGTACCAGTGTATGCACTGATGAATTGCCGGCTTTTCGCATAATACATTCTACATTATTCTTAGTTTTTTTACTTCATGTAGAATTAACCTACAAGGAAAGAAAGGGTTTATTTTCATTCCGATATTAGTGTCCCATTGACTTGCATTGGTTTCCGGTATTGGAATCGGCGATATCCGATACTTTTTGAGTATCGGTCCGATCCAATCCGATACGGTATTTCCTGATATCGGAAGGTATCGCTCAACACTAGTCATCATCATCAGATGGGACCTAGATGGGACCGTCTTGTTGCAGGAAAACAAGCCCAGTGCTCCCACTGATCCAGGGAAACAAGCCTGGTGCTCCCACTCATTCTGAACCTATGGTAAGTTGAATCACATTCTCATTATAAATGTCATAATTATATGATAAGTATGCACTAAGCTCCACCCCTCCATAACCCCACCCACATATGACCAAAGCCCCGCCCCCACCCCCACCGGGCCATTGAAAACTGGTCTTGCTTAAAGCCGGTCCCTGGTGCAAAAAAGTTTGCCGACCACTGCATTAGATGACCTAGTTTACTATACAGTCTTAGATGGGCAGTACTTAATATGGACAATTTTGGTAAAATTCTTATACGGTATGTCCTGCTTCTCTCTGAATGTTTCCTCCTATATCCATTTGTTTGTTCGCAGAATACAGCCATTTGTATTTTATTTTATTCACATTACTGTATTGTGGAAGCAGAGAAACTTTTTTCAATGATCAGAGGTGATGACTGCCATAATAATCCAGCAATTACATCTGCAAGGATTTTGTATGTACTCCCCGTGTTTGCGTGGGTTTCCCCCTAAGTAAAAAAGCAGCCATAGAGTGTCCGGGAACCTTCACACAGACTTTTCTTAGCCAGGGCTGCTTCTCGGCAGGGTTGGAAGGTCCCACTAGAGAATCCTCCGGAGGGCCCTGGCTTCTCCATCAGGAGAGTTCATCATAGCGCACATTTTTCAGCTGTTATGGGGCTCTTGAGCGGGGGAGAAAGTTGGGCCCTCAGAATCAAATTTTCTGGTGGGCTCAATGTTTTTCAGTCTGACACTGCTTCTTGGTGACAGTTGTATTTCACCACAGCCATCTTCTTTAGCTCGGTGAAAGGACTGGCATACAGAGAAACCATATCTACTCCTGCTGTCATTTCTCTGCCACCAGGTTCCGGCCATTGTCACACATGACCCGACCATGCCTGGCTGTATGTTCAGCAGTGAGAGCCACAGATCTGCCTGCTGTGTTACAGCTTTCAACAACTCTGCAGCGGTATGCGGTTTGTCACCTAAGCATTAAGCATATTATCTTCGGAACAGCCTGTTGCCGCTTGGCCAATGCAGTGCTCCAGTGCTTCCAGCTTGTGACTGATGTGGTCATTTCGGAGATGGAGGCTGAACAGGAAGAGGAGAAGGTGCAGGAGCTGAACAATGTTATTACATTGAGGTTACATTGGTGAGTCTGATTTTTATACTAAAGAAAGATCCTACTGTGTTTTTATTTATTTTTTTTATTTTTTTTTACGTCTCTTCAAATGTGTATTGGAGTGCGTCCTAATTTTTAGCAGCCCTTGAAATTGCTGCATATGCAATAACAGTATAGGAGACCCACTCCTTAATAATGGGAAGGACAATTCAAATAGAATCCGTATTCTAGAATTTTAACTGTCTTATCTGAAATTCATTTATGGGTGAGGTATGGCAGTATGGATAGCATATTACACCAATCTAGCCAGGTATTATTGCCTTATACTGTGTGCTGCTGGCGCTGCCCAAAAACATGTAAAATCTATTCTATTCTCTATCGATAACTGTTAGGCCATGACCCACTATTAGTATTTGGTCAGTATTTTTTTTCAGGAGTGGGAGCCAAAACCAAGTGATGAAAAATCACAGAAAAGGTATAATAGAAACAAGTGCACCAATTCTGCATTTATCACCCACTCCTGGTATTGGCTCCCACTCCTGAGAAAAAATACTGACCTAATACTGACCAAATACTAATAGTGGGGCCGTGGCCTTACATGTATTTACAAAAATGACAGGTGCTGTTAGGTGGTATCATCAGCTCCAGATGACTGTTCATTTTGGTCGCATAAATGTCTTCCACAGTCCATAACTTTTTTTTTTTATTTCTTTGGCCTTATATTCAAGTCATTAAAGAAAGACTGTTTCTTAAGATCTTTTCCATTTTAGCTTGTTTTTTGTATGTTTTTCTTTTGTCAGTCCGTAAAAGTGGCATAATACTTCATGATGAGCGAACGTGCTCGCCACTGCTCGGTACTTGTCCGACCATCATGGTGCTCAACAAGCTCGGCGATTATTTCCAGGTTGCTAGGGCGGGAACTCAGGTCCCCGCCCTGCACCTTTGGCACTCTTTAGAGAGCCAATGAACATGCAGGAATTGCCTGCCACGCACTGTAATGCCATAGCCATGTTGGTTGCGTCATTACAGTGATTGACTGGCCGCACTGCGTCATCAGGTCTATATAAGACCTGGCGCCGCTATGCTCGTCACAGTCTACCCCGGAAACAGACAGAGTAGGGAGAGGTGCTGCTGAGTCAGGGAGAGATTTTCTTTTTTATAGTTAGTATAGATAGTCCACAACATATATATATATATATATATATATGTGTATATATATATATATATATATATATATATATATATATATATATATATATATAATATATATATGCATCTAAACTGAGGACTAATCCAGCTGCATATAATCAGTGTTAGGCAGGCAGGCAGTGTATGTGGCAGACTGCAGTGCATATAGCGCAAGAGGGTCCATTGAACGTCCTGTCTGCGGCTGCTGTAATAATTACAGATATTTGTAGACATAGCCCTAGATATCAGGGGCAATTTTTATTTATCTTAAACCTGGTTATTTGCTTAAAAAGCAATCCAGGGTACACAATTTTTCTGCTCCATTTGCTTGTTAGCACTGCAGAATACAGCCAGATCTGTTCTATATTTCAGCGATAAAAATCCAGAAATTTGAACTGAACTTGAAAAATATTGGCCTCCTTTTCCATTCTGTTGCAGTGTGTCAGTCAAGCTATTCACACTAGGTGTCTGTGTAGAATGGTATTAGTAAATTACAGGCCTGCTATTTAAAACCGTGGTTCTCTGTCAGACATAACACATATGGCGCTCCAAAATCAGCCATTTCTGCATTCTATTTTGTTGCCGTGTGTCAGTCAAGCTATTCACACTAGGTCTCTGAATGGCACTTTGAAAAACAAAATTCTTAAAGCCAGTAAAGAATTGTCACTTCCAGAGCCGGAGGTGCTGCCTATTGCTCTGACTCAGTCCAAAATACCATATGAGATCTTGTTTGGGGGGTCACCTAGAATGGGTCGATATTACCCACAGCAGCTTAGTTCAGGGAATGATAAGCTTGTGAATTTTGTTGTCGGACTTGCTAAAGAGTTAAAAATAACACATGCTACAGTGTACTCTTCCAGACTCAGATCTTGAATCAGGTACTCACAGCATCCAGCCTGGAGATTTTGTCTGGATAAAGAATTACGTGCGAGGCACACTGGATGCCAGATTTGAAGGGCCCTACCAAGTGCTGCTTACAACACCTATGGCTGAGAAGGTCGAAGGCCGAATATCATGGGTCCACGCATCCCATTGCAAGAAGGCGGTCTCAGTCCCACAGCCCTGATGTTCCTCTTTCTGATGACGGTAGCTATGGGGGAAGCCTTTGTTACGGTAACACATGCATTCCAAGCAATTATTACTAAAGAGAATGATATTCCAGTTTTCTGGTACAACACTTCCTTGAGTGTGGTGACTTTCCAATTTCATTACTGTGGGATAGTATCTTGTAGGGGGTATGAGAGATTGAGTAGTGACTGGTTAAGAGCTTTGTGGGTGGACGCTGACCAATATATCTGTGTCACTGACAATTACTGGGGACAAAAATGTGATTATTGGGGTGCTGTTGGGTGGAACACAGATGACTACGACTGGGGATACAAACCACAATCTGCTAAGGACAAAAAGGATAATAACGGGAAATCTTTGCTTGACCGTTTCAAACTACTAAAAAGAGAATTTAAACCTGGGTGTAGGGCTATAGGTACATGTAATGGGTTGACCATCATCATAGAGAACCCTACTGAGCAAGAAGGAGGAATACATATATTAGGATCCTGGAGTGAAGGAAGGATGGGAGGTATGGGAAAGTTCAAATTGGCCAGTATTCCAAAAAAAGTGGGTCCAAAGATAAACCCATTAGCTCCTCGGCACCACAGGATGGAAGGTATAGTAGCCATAGCCAATCCCAATTATGAGGATACCCTAACCATAGAAACAGGATTTTCAGATCATAACTGGTGGTTAGAATAGATGAAGTATACAGCAACCCAACATAACTTTAGTGATTGTTATGTATGTTCAAAGGCCAGGCCACATTTGGGTACAGTCCCTCTAATCTTCCCAGAGGAGGTGCAAAGGTGTCTCTTGGATATGTATACCAACAGGACTTCAAATTCCAGTGTCTGTATCCCCTGGAGAATGAAATATTTAATTACCGCTGGAATATCAAGCCCCGGACAGGGAATAATCATCTACCCAGGAAATTATACTTGTTTCCAAAATACCCATGGGAGTGGGAATTTCTTAGGGAATTTTACACAAGGTTACTGTGGGAATTACAGTACTATAGATGGTACAGAGGCCCTGGACCAGAGACAATTTCTGAGTGATGTGTACTGGATTTGTGGTGACATGAAGATTAGGACTAGACTGGAGGGAAAATGGACTGGGGAATTGTTACGGATCTGCGTGGTGGAACCTCTGTGCTGCGGTGCAAGGAGGGACCAGAGGGGCGTAACTAGGTATCAACTCGGACCGACCAAGGACGACGGGTGATCCGGGCAGATGAACTGGCAGGCACGGCAGGTAACAGGCAGGAGCCTCCAGGTAGGCTGGCTGGTAGGCACGGCAGGTGACAGGCAGGTGCTTCTAGGTAAGTAGGTGGACAGAGCCCATAGACAGACTGGCGGACTGGCTGTAGACAGACTGTCAGGCTGGAGAGTAGACAAGCAGATGGACTGGACTTGTAGTTCGGCTGGCGGACTGGACTTGTAGTCAGGCTGGCGGACTGGACTTGTAGTCAGGCTGACGGGCTGGACTTGTAGTCAGGCTGGTGGGCTGGACTTGTAGTCAGGCTGGCGGGCTGGACTTGTAGTCAGGCTGGCGGTTGGACTTGTAGTCTGGCTGGCGGGCTGGACTGGTAGTCAGGCTAGCAGCGGGACCTGAGGGCTGAAGCAGAGTATAACACACAAAGCTACAACCTTGCACGGGCACCTCCATTTTGGAGGAGGTGCCTTTTATATGGGAGGTCCTAAGCACAGAGCCGACAGCCACAGAGGCAGGAGTGCCAGAGGACGCCGGGCAGGGAGCGCGGCGGTAAGTGGGATGGCGTCTCTGCCTGTCAGGGGGCAGAGACGCCGATACTACAGGAATGTGCCTTAACTAAAGCAATAATGTCTGTTTACCTTTTATCTGAGTCCCAGGAATCCATGAGGAAATAAAGGCTGCGTTTGCAGGTTCATACAGGGCCAAGAGAGAGGTTAACCCCAAAGGCAATATTGACCCATATATATATATTCATGTTCTCAGAGTGCATAAGGGGGTGCCAGACGAATTCAAGGCCCGAGACCAAGTGAAGGCGGAATTTGAGTCCATAATACCCATAATGACCGTCAACAAGAACGTAGATTGGATAAATTACGTATATTATAACCAGCAAAGCTTTGTCAATTAGACCAAAGATGCCCTACAAGGGATAGCTGACCAACTAGCACCCACATCTACAATGGCATTCCAAAACAGAATAGCTCTGGATATGTTACTTGCAGAAAAAGGAAGGGTATGCAAAATGATAGATGAGCATTGTTGTACTTATATCCCAGACAATACCGGCCCCACAGGGAAAGTTACTAAGGCTCTCAAAAAATTGACAGATTTAAGTGAAGAACTGGAAAGGAATTCAGGTGTGACTGATCCCTGCGATAAAAATTTTCTTGGATGGGAGATTGGAAGAGTTGGTTAATCCAAAGGGGAATTATTCAAGTAAGTGTGATAATTCTAATTAGTGTATTGCTGATCTGTGTGACTCTCTGTGTCAAGAGGTTAATTGCCAAAACAATAGATGCAGTAGTACCTGTCAGCGTCTTGTCCGAAGTATCTAATGAAGAGGCCTGTGAACAAACAGTTCCCCTTAGAACAAAGGTGTTGTACCAGAGAAATTACCAGAAATAAATGAGTTTGTAAAGTTATTATCTATATTTCTGTGTTAGGGGTGGCTGTCGATTACCCAGTCACTAGATATTTTAGGGTCTCCATCCCTTTCCTGTAGGTCTTCGTTTGAGTTTGATTTAGGAAACGTCGGTGGGTCCGTCAATTCCTTCTCCCCCTCTGATTTTACCCCTTAACTACCGGTGCCGTATTAGTACGCATATTTGCGTACTGCCCGTTCAGTGAGGGCTGCTGTGCTGAGCCCTAACTGAACCGAGCACATGTCAGCTGATTATTACAGCTGACATGTGCCCGCAACAGCCCCGGGTGGAATCGCGATCCACCCGCGGCTGATAACATGTTGAATGCCGCTGTCAATCTCCGACAGCGGCATTTAACGCGCGCTTCCCGGTAGCGCGTTATAAGCCCCGCCCACAGGCGACCCCGTCACGTGATCGCGGGTAACCGATGGGTGGGCATGACAACCCAGGGTCTGCAGCAGACGCCTGTGGTTGTCATGATCTTGTCGCTATGAGCGCCACCTAGTGATCGGCGCTCATAGCACAGGCGATCGGACAGTTGCTGCTTCTAGTCTCCTATGGAGACTATTGAAGCATGCAAAAAGTAAAAAAAAAAAGTTTTTAAAAATATAAAAAAAAAAATAAAAAAATATAAAAGTTTAAATCACCCCCCTTTCGCCCTATTCAAAATAAAATATATAAAAAAAAACTCTACATACACATATTTGGTATCGACGCGTTCAGAATCGCCCGATCTATCAATATAAAAAAAGAATTAATCCGATCGGTAAACGGCGTAACGAGAAAAAAATTCTAAACGCCAGAATTACGTTTTTTGGTCGCTGCAAAATTGAAATAAAATGCAATAACGGGCGATCAAAACATCGGATCTACCCCAAATGTTACCAATAAAAACGTCAGCCCGGTGCGCAAAAAATAAGCCATCAACCAGCCCCAGATCACGAAAAATGGAGATGCTACGGGTCTTAGAAAATGGCGCTATTTTTATTTTATTTTTTTTACCAAATTTTGGAATTTTTTTTCACCACTTAAATATAAAAGAACCTATACATGTTTGGTGTCTATGAACTCATAATGACCTGTAGAATAAGAAGGGCAGGTCAGTTTTAGCATTCAGTGAACGTGGTAAAAAAATAAATAAAAAACAACTGTGGTATTGCACTTTTTTTGCAATTTTACCGCACTTGGAATTTTTTTCCTGTTTTCCCGTAGAGGATATGGTAAAACTAGTAATGGCGTTGAAAAGTACAACTCGTCTCGCAAAAAATAAGCCCTCACATGGCCATATTGACCAAAAAATAAAAACGCTATGGCTCTGGGAACAAAGGGAGCAAAAACGAAAATGCAAAAACGGAAAATGCTCCGGGGCTTAAGGGGTTAAAAGCAAATAATTGATTTTAGGGGGGGTCTGTCAAGGTAAAATATATATATTATAGAAAATCAATTAGCTTCTTTTAATAGATTACCTAATCAGTGTCAATTAATTTAGAGATGATGGAATAATCTATGTATATGTATGTATGCAAATGTGTATATGCACATGGATTATGTTACTAGTTAATGAATATATAACTAACAGTTTCTATTCTTATTGTAGGCATGAACAACTAAATGATTTCTTGGCAATGACGTATGCATGTGCATGGCTGATAACAGAGAAATTCATGTCGAGTTGGCAAAGATGGCGCTGAGAGACGACTTCACCCCTCCAATCAGAATTCCTAAGGCGTTACTGAGGCCAAGAGATACATGGATGAGCAAATTGCAGTGTGCCAAGTTATCAGAAAGAGCAGAATCAGAATTTTACTAATCCAACCTAGATGTAGAGTGCTATATATCCCCATGTCTATGTAATAAAGTATGCCATTTTGCGTGGTTCAGTCTTTGAGTGAAGTTTTTCAACCAGATTAGCAAATTTGGTTAATTAGCTGCTTTGCATGCACTCGGATATCTTTCATTTGGAGGAGAGCAGTTACCTGGTGTATCTTAAGTTGGTGAAACCTCCACAGGCACATCTGCCTGTCAACTGAAAAGGCTGACAGGCTGACTCTTATAAAAATGAACATGGGCTGGATTGGGCCAGACTTCTCAACACCACCCTTTTTTTTGGGAGGTTTAACTCTATTACCATGTACCTCTGTCTTCACACCCAGACATGGGTATACGCTTCCTGATTTTGTCTATTTGCTCTTGTCCTCCTCCTTCTCCTCATCCTCATCATCCACATCCTTCTCCATATCACCACCATATCTACCATATCATAATATCTATGTCTCTTGCAAGGGACATTGGAGTTCTTTCAAATTTTTGTCAGCTGTAGCATTCACTGCATAGGCAAACAGTATGGGAGACCCACTTCCTAATAATGGGAATATTGTTTTCAGGAGGCCCTCCGACCTCTACGTCTCTTGCAAGGGGCATTGGATTCCTCCAAATTTTTGGCAGCCATTGCTTCACTGCATGGGCAAACATTATGGGAAATCAACTTCCTAACAAAAGGAGCATTGTTTTCAGGAGGCCCTCCAACCTCTACGTCTTTTGCAAGGGACATTGGAGCTCCTCCAAATTTTTGGCAGCCGTTGCATTCACTCCATAAGCAAACAGTATAGGAGACCCACTCCTTTTTAATGGAAACATGTCATACTCATTACTGTAGCCCAGCTCTATGTGTCTTTAAATTGTTAGTAGGGTTTTTCCTAAATTTTGGCAGCCGTTGGACTCACTGCATACACTGTAACTATATAGCAGACCCTCTCTTTTCTAATGGGAACATGTCGTTACTGTGGCCCAGCTCTATGTGTGTTTAAACTGTTAGTGGGGTTTATCCTAAATTTTGGCAGCCGTTGGACTCAGTGCATACCCTATAACTGTATAGAAGAACCTCTTCTTTCTAATAGGAACATGTCATTACTGTGGCCCAGCTCTATGTGTGTTTAAATTGTTAGTGGGGTTTTTCCTAAATTTTGGCAGCTGGTGGGCTCACTGCATACCCTATAACTCGATAGCAGACCCTTTCCTTTCTAATGGGAACACGTAATTACTGTGGCCCAGCTCTATTTGTGTTTAAATTGTTAGTGAGGTTTTTCCAAATTTTGGCAGCTGGTGGACTCACTGCATACCTTATAACTGTATAGCAGACCCTCTCCTTTCTAATGGGAACATGTCATTACTGTGGCCCAGCTCTATTTGTGTTTAAATTGTTAGTGGGGTTTTTCCTAAATTTTGGCAGCTGGTGGACTCACTGCATACCTTATAACTGTATAGCAGACCCTCTCCTTTCTAATGGTAACATGTCATTACTGTGGCCCAGCTCTATGTGTGTTGTATGGAGGTGGTATTCACACCGTGCAGTAACTGAGGCAGTGACCCAAGCAAGTCCAACATAAACAGCTTTTATTCAGCAACTCACGGGTAAAACAGAAAATCCTCCGGTTCGCAGCCGGGTTACCACAAGTCCATAACAATGGTTGCCGGGGGCAATGGCCGCGTCGAGTCATTCAGAGCGAGGTGGGTGCAGAGCCTTCGCAGGCGTGGGTTCAGCTACTCACAGGTCCGCCGAGCTTTCCTGCTGCGCTCTTAGCAGGTCCCAGCACAGAACAACCCTAATCCTTAATGTAGGGTTTTTAAAGGACCTGTGACAAGAGCCACGGGAAAACTTGGTTTGGAGGGAGGAGGCCGCTCCACTGCCTTCCTGTAGCCTCCTCCAAGAAATGAAGGCCCTGACGGGTTTTACTTAATCTGCCTTAGCCAGATAGCCTGACCAGGTCAATGCTCACCTTCATTCCTGCATTGCAGCCGCAGCTGAGTCTGTGACTGCAATGCGCTCCAATGGGTTTGATAAGTCTCTGTACACATTCTGGGGGATATATACCGTCCCTCGTATATGATTCCAGTCATTGCCTCACAGTGTTTAAATTGTTAGGGGTCTTTTCCCAAATTTTAGCAACCGTTGGAATCACTGTATACCCTATAACTGGATAGCAGATCCTCTCCTTTCTAATGGGAACATGTCGTTACTGTGGTCCTGCTCTATGTGTGTTTAAATTGTTAGTGGGGTTTTTCCTAAATGTTAGCAGCCGTTGGACTCATTGCATAGATAGCAGACCCTCTCCTTTCTAATGTGAACATGTCGTTACTGTGGTCCTGCTCTATGTGTGTTTAAATTGTTAGTGGTGTTTTTCCTAAATTTTGGCAGCAGTTGAACTCATTGCATTCTCTATAACTGTATAGCAGACCCTCTCCTTTCTAATGGTAACGTGTCATTACTGTGGCCCAGATCTATGTGTGTTGAAAGGAGGCGGTGTTCACACCGTGCAGTAACTGAGGCAGTGACCCAAGCAAGTCCAACATAAACAGCTTTTATTTAGCAACTCATGGGTAAAACAGAAAGTCCTCCGGTTCGCAGACGGGTTAACACAAGTCCATAACAACGGTTGCCGGGGGCAATGGCCGCGTCGGGTCATTCAGAGCCGGATGGGTGCAGAGCCTTCCCAGGCGTGGGTTCAGCTATTCACAGGTCCACCGAGCTTTCCTGCTGCGCTCCTAGCAGGTCCCAACACAGAACAACACTAATCCTTAATGCAAGGTTTTTAAAGGACCTGTGGCAAGAGCCACGCGAAAACCCGGGTTGGAGGGTGGAGGCCGCCCCACTGCCTACCTGTAGCCTCCTCCAAAAAATGAAGGCCCTGACGGGTTTCACTTAATCTGCCTTAGCCAGATAGGCTGACCAGGTCAATGCTCACCTTCATTCCTGCATTGCAGCCGCAGCTGAGTCTGTGACTGCAATGCGCTCCAATGGGTTTAATAAGTCTCTGTACACATTCTGGGGGATATATACCGTCCCTCGTATACGATTCCAGTCATTGCCTCACAATGTTTAAATATTTAGGTTTTTTTTCCTAAATGTTAGCAACCGTTGGAATCACTGTATACCCTATAACTGTATAGCAGACCCTCTCCTTTCTAATGGGAACATAACATTACTGTGGCCCAGCTCTATGTGTGTTTAAATTGTTAGTGGGGTTTTTCCTAAATGTTAGCAGCCGTTGGACTCACTGCATAGATAGCAGACCCTCTCCTTTCTAATGAGAACATGTCATTACTGTGGTCCTGCTCTATGTGTGTTTAAATTGTTAGTGGTGTTTTTCCTAAATTTTGGCAGCAGTTGAACTCATTGCATTCTCTATAACTGTATAGCAGACCCTCTACTTTCTAATCGGAACATGTCGTTACTGTGGTTCAGCTCTATGTGTCTTTAAATTGTTAGTGGGGTTTTTCACAAATTTTGGCAGCGCTTGCAGTCACAGCATGGGCATTACCACTATAGGAGACCCACTCCGTTATAATGGGAACATTTTTTTTTACTGAGACCCTCCTCTATGTCTCTTCAAAGGGGTATTGGGGTGCGTCCAAATTTTTGACAGCCCCTGCAGTCACTGCATATGCAATAACAGTATAAGAGACCCACTCGTTAATAATGGGATCAATAAAGCATAGCCGACTGCTGGCCCTTTAAGAATAGTAAGGCTGTAAAAATAGTGTTTGTGACTTTCACAATCCCTCCTTCACAAATGAAACAGGATGTGTCTGATGATGTTTCACACACCACATGACCAGATAAGGTTGTAAAATGTTAAAATGACATTTCCGTGTGAATGCATTTGTCTTGGTTGAAAGCAATGCAAAAGTGCAAAAATGCATCAAAAACGCTACGTGTTATTACTGTGGAAAGGATGTTCCTTAACATATTTCCCAGGAAAATCCATTTGGTTTAGTTTTTGTATGTTTTATTGTGAGTCCGTAAAAGTGGCTTAATACCTCTGACAATATTGTTGACAGCAGTCACCTGGGAGTCAGAAATGCTTCCAGGGGTCTTCCCCATGCTGTTTCCATGTCATTTGAGCACTGTTCCCATCCATTTGGACAATTTTTAGGCCCTCTGCAGACCGCCAGGGGGAGCCACCGGAAAAATGCATGAGTTTCCCATAGACTTACATTGGGCTCGTTACTCTGACCGAGCACTCGAGCATTCCAATTTGCTCAACCCGAGCAACGAGTACCCGAGCATCTTAGTGCTCGCTCATCACTAGTAATATTTTGACATTGTTCATAGATATGATATTTGTCAGCGACCAACTGTGAATAGGTTTGAACCCACAACTGCAATACTTTAAATGGAGTGTAATATTTGACATGCTCACAAAAATTACTGGATTATTAGGGCAGTCATATGGAATAACGTCTGATGTCCACGTTTTCAGGCAGTCACCTAATAGTATGGTATTTGTCAGCAACCAAGTGTCAATTGGTTCAACAAAACACAGCTGGCTGACTTTAAAAGAAGTGGAATATTTGGCACGCTCCACAAAATTTCTGCATTATTACGCCAGTCATATGGATCACGTCTGATCATTGAAAAAAGTTTCTATGCTTCCACAATACAGTAATGTGAATAAAATTAAAGAAATCTGGTTGTATTCTGCAAACAAGCAAATGGAGCAGTAAAATGGTTTACACTGACACACTGGTACAAACTGTAAATGGAAGACAATATTTTCCACATTCAATATTTTCCAAATTCACTACAAATGGCTGGATTTGCACCGCAGGTATATGTGATATGTCTGACAGACAGCCACGGTTTTAAATAGCGGCCCTGTAGTTTCCTATTTGTCACAGCGACCACGTATGAATAGCGTCACTGACACACTGCTACAAACTCTAAATGGAGGACAATATTTTCCACGTTCACTACAGATTTGTGGATTTTTATTGCTGTAATATGGGAACACATCTGATGATGGAAAAGATCTGGCTGTATTCTGCAGTGCTAACAAGCAAATGGAGCAGTAAAATGGTGTACTCTGGATTGCTTTTTAAGCAAATAATCAGGATTGAGATAAAAAAAAGCCCTGGCCCCTGATATCTGGGGCTATGTCTACAGATATCTGTAACAGAAAAAAGGGAAATGAAGTCTTAACGGTTGGTACAAAAATATAACAACATTATTGATACAAAAAATACACATTTAAAAGTCTGAAAGTGCAATGGATGTGTGTACAAAAGAATGGCAATACCGAAAAGAAGCAGGGACACATAGAGGTAGAGAATCGATCAATCAATCCTACGTTTATCAGAATGCATGGAACTCGATAGGGATAGATGGAGAAAGCTGGACGTGTTCCCTGCGAAACGTGCGTCGGGAGGGAGAGGCACTAGTCCTTCCTACCACCTGGTGAGGCACATTTTTATACCTTGAGGTAATGATTTTGTAGATATACATGGATGTTCATGGGGTACTTAGGGGGATCGATTATGATAAGGCACAGTTATATCATTGAGCTGTGGGCTCTAGGAGACGAACATTACTGCCTATATGATTGCACTATATCATGCAGGAGATAGAGCACTAAGCTTTACAATATTGTTTATATATTTATCTCTTGTGATATACTACTGTTCCTCTCCATCTATCCCTATCGAGTTCTATGCATTCTGATAAACGTAGGATTGATTGATCGATTCTCTACCTCTATGTGTCCCTGCTGCTTTTCGGTATTGCCATTCTTTTGTACACACCTCCATTGCACTTGCAGACTTTTAAATGTGTATTTTTTGTATCAATAAAGTTGTTATATTTTTGTACCAACCGTTAAGACTTCATTTCCCTTTTTTCTATTCTATGCGTTTGAAGTGGTTGTTTCAGTGAAACCCATCTGCAATTTTTTGTAGAGGTCTGTTCACTGAATATGTTTCTGAGACTTGTGGTTCTAAGATATCTGTAACAGCAGGATCAGACAGAACCTGCAATGGACCCTCTTGCGCTATATACACTGCCACAAACCCTGACTGCCTGCCTAACTCCTGCTATCACTTCCACCACTGAATATATGCAGCTGGATTAGTCCTCAGGAGGACTGTTAGTTCAGATGGATATATATCTTGCTGTAAAATACCTACAGTACAGACCAAAAGTTTGGACACACCTTCTCATTTAAAGATTTTTCTGTATTTTCATGACTATGAAAATTGTACATTCACACTGAAGGCATTAAAACTACGAATTAACACATGTGGAATTATATACTTAACAAAAAAGTGTGAAACAACTGAAAATATGTCTTATATTCTAGGTTCTTCAAAGTAGCCACCTTTTGCTTTGATGACTGCTTTGCACACTCTTGGCATTCTCTTGATGAGCTTCAAGAGGTAGTCACCGGAAATGGTCTTCCAACAATCTTGAAAGAGTTCCCAGAGATGCTTAGCACTTGTTGGCCCTTTTGCCTTCACTCTGCGGTCCAGCTCACCCCAAACCATCTCGATTGGGTTCAGGTCTGTTGACTGTGGAGGCCAGGTCATCTGGCGTAGCACCCCATCACTCTCCTTCTTGGTCAAATAGCCCTCACACAGCCTGGAGGTGTGTTTGGGGTCAGTGTCCTGTTG
This sequence comes from Phyllobates terribilis, assembly GCF_046119375.1. Lineage (NCBI taxonomy): Eukaryota > Metazoa > Chordata > Amphibia > Anura > Dendrobatidae > Phyllobates > Phyllobates terribilis. The sequence goes on along the minus strand of NW_027362771.1, from coordinate 79,030,166 downwards.
AAAAATAAATGATGGTCCAACTAAACGCAAACCGGATGGAATAGCATGCCGCTGCAAGATGCTGTGGTAGCCATGTTGGTTCAGTATGCCTTCAATTTTGATTAAATCCCCAACAGTGTCATCAACAAAGCACCCCCACACCATCACACCTCCTCCTCCATGCTTCACGGTGGGAACCAGGCATGTAGAGTCCATCCTTTCACCTTTTCTGCGTCGCACAAAGAAACGGTGGTTGGAACCAAAGATCTCAAATTTGGACTCATCAAACCAAAGCACAGATTTCCACTGGTCTAATGTCCATTCCTTGTGTTCTTAGGCCCAAACAAGTCTCTTCTGCTTGTTGCCTGTCCTTAGCAGTGGTTTCCTAGCAGCTATTTTACCATGAAGGCTGCTGCACAAAGATTCCTCTTAACAGTTGTTATTGAAGAGATATGTCTGCTGCTAGAACTCTGTGTGGCATTAACCTGGTCTCTAATCTGAGCTACTGTTAACCTGCGATTTCTGAGGCTGATGACTCGGATAAACTTATCCTCAGAAGCAGAGGTGACTCTTGGTCTTCCTTTCCTGGGGCGGTCCTCATGTGAGCGAGTTTCTTTGTAGCGCTTGATGGTTTTTGCAACTGCACTTGGGGACACTTTCAAACTTTTCCCAATTTTTCAGACTGACTGACCTTCATTTCTTAAAGTAATGATGGCCACTTGTTTTTCTTTACTTAACTGCTTTTTTCTTGCCATAATACAAATTCTAACAATCTATTCAGTAGGACTATAAGCTGTGCATCCACCAGACTTCTGCACAACACAACTGATGGTCTCAACCCCATTTATAAGGCAAGAAATCCCACTTATTAAACCTGACAGGGCACACCTGTGAAGTGAAAACCATTTCCGGTGACTACCACTTGAAGCTCATCAAGAGAATGCCAAGAGTGTGCAAAGCAGTCATCAAAGCAAAAGGTGGCTACTTTGAAGAACCTAGAATATAAGACAAATTTTCAGTTGTTTCACACTTTTTTGTTAAGTATATAATTCCACATGTGTTATAGTCATAACAGTCATAGTTTTGATGCCTTCAGTGTGAATGTACAATTTTCCTAGTCATGAAAATACAGAAAAATCTTTAAATGAGAAGGTCTGTCCAAACTTTTGGTCTGTACTGTATATCTAACTATTACACCCCCAATTCTGTCCCTAGCTCAACAGCATCTCTCCCTACTCTGCCTGTTTCTGGGGTAGACTGTGACGAGCCTAGCGTCACCGGGTCTTACATAGACCCGATGACGCTATGCCAGCCAATTACTGTAATGCCACAACCAACATGGCTACGGCATTACAGTGCGTGGCAAGCAATCCCTGCATGTTTATTGGCTCTCTAAAGAGCGCCAAACATGCAGGGCAGGGACCCAAGTTTCCGCCCGAGCAACCCTGAAATACTCGCCGAGTGCTGAGCATGTCAAGCATAGTGATGCTCGGGCGAGTACCGAGCAGTAGCGAGCAGGCTCACTCATCACTAGTGGCCACCAAACATGACCACCTTTAACATGACTTTATTATGTCTAACTTTTCCTATTAGAAGAAGAAAGTGTGATATTTAAATCTATTCAGCCTTGGTTTTCTAACCTGTATATTGTATATTTCTATAAAAAATGGCTATGAAATACTCCACATGGTTACAAGTAATCAGTGCTATCAATTAGTACAAGATGTGAACAAGAAGGCAGCAATTAAGACTGCCTGTAAATCTTTTGAAAACCAAAGCATTTGCTGAGGGCCTCTCCATTTGTTAAACAAGGTCACTATGCACATGAACAAGATGTAGTGAATTTCCTAATCCTAATATACAGTATACAAAACCAAATACCTAAAGACAACGCTGAAAATGGTTACTAAGAATAAAATGATGTAATATAGTGTATGTTTATAAAACATCCACTTAGGACATAGTTTAAAAACACGAAACAGAGAAGAGACCTCTACATGTAGTGTTCATACATCACTGTTACAACATATCATGTATATAAAAGGAAAAAAATATATAATGCTTTTTATATAAAAAAAATGGCAAACATATATTGCATAGTATTATAATTATATATGTATAGCATAATCTTGCATTTTACACATAGATTAAAAAGGACCTGTCATGAGAATTCCTAGTGCAAACTGAATACATTATTAAATACTGTAGGTCCCTTAGATTTGATAAGGCCAGGGCCAGTGTTAGGAGGAGCAAACTGTGCAATTACACAGGGCCCCCTCCCTCCTATAGGGGCCCCCAGCGTTTTTTTTTAGCAGAAACTACATTGATAATAGCAGTTCTGTATTATCAGTGTAGTTTATGATGTTGAGAGTGCATCAGAACCTTTGGTGATATCATGGACATATGATTGTGATGTCACAACACTTCCTGTGCCCTACAAGAGTCTAGAAGAACTGAAAAAGAGGAGACAGACTTGAAATTCTTCTACAGTGTGTCTGAATGTATGTGTGTATCGAGTGGTGTGAAAAAGTGTTTGCCTCCTTCCTGACTTCTTATTCTTTTGCATGTTTGTCACACTTAAATGTTTCAGATCACAAAACAAATTTAAATATTAGACAAAGATAACACAAGTAAACACAAAATGCAGTTTTTAAATGAAGGTCTTTATTATTAAGGGAAAAAGAAATCCAGACCTACAGGTCTATAGAGTCTGGCTCCTTTTTAAAGACTGTCCAGATAACCCCAAAAATGCCATTTGCAACATCTGCCATGCCAGTATCATCAGGGGCAGCAAAATTACCAGCCTGACCTCCACCAGCATGTTCAGGCACATGACAGCAAAGCACCCGACTAGTTGAGCCGAACGCCAGGGTCCAGGAACAGTTTCTGCGGGTGACAAAACTGCCTGTACTACTGTTGGTCGTGCACACCAATCCCCTGTCCATGGAGCAGGTGAAGATGCCTCCCGCCCTGCACCTGTCATTGCACACTAGCAACCACCACCATCAGTAGCCACGTCCATGTCCTTGTCCCAGTACAGCGTTCAGTTGTCCCTACCCCAGTCCTTTGAGCGCAAGTGCAAATATGCAGCCAACCACCCACAGACCATAGTACTAAACTGCCACATTTCTTGACTGCTTGCACTGGAAATGTTGCCTTTTAGGCTCGTGGAGATGGAATCTTTTTGCAACCTCATAGCGGCGGCTGTCCCTCGGTCCTTGGTCCCCAGCCGCCACTATTTCTCCCGGTGTGCCGTCCCCGCCTTACACAAGCATGTGTCTCAGAACATTACCCGTGCCCTCAACAACGCAGTTACTGGGAGACACATGGACAAGTGTTTGTGGCCAGGGACGATACATCGCGCTGATGGCACACTGGGTTAAAATAGTGGAAGCTGGGACCCAGTTGGACCCTGGGACGTAACACGTCTTCCTGACGCTGAGGATTGCGGGCCGTGGGTCAATCAGGGTCACGCCCACATTTTACAGCTTCTGCACCTCCTCCTCTTCAGCCTCATCTCAGAAATGACCACATCAGTTGTAAGCTGGGAGCACTGCAGCACTGCCTCAGTCAAGCGGAAACAGGCTATGTTGAAGCTAAGATGCTTAGGGGAGAAACCACACACCGCTGCGGAGTTGTTGACAGCTGTAACAGAGCAGACAGACCTGTGGCTGTCACCTCTGAACCTACAGCCAGGCATTGTCATGTATGACAATGGCCGGAACCTGGTGGTGGCTCTGAAGCTAGGCAAGCTCGCACACGTACCATGCCTGGCCCATGTGCTCAACCTAGTGGTTCAGTGGTTCATCAAAACCTACCCAGATCTACCTGATCTGCATGTGAAAGGACGCCGCATGTATGCCCATTTCCGAAAGTCACCTACAGCTTCTGCTGCCCTCGCCATGCTTCAGCAGTGTTTGCAGCTTCCAGCTCACCGACTGGTGTGCGATGTCACCACGCATTGGAACTCAACGTTGCATATGTTGGGAAGGATTTGTAAGCAGCATAGAGCAGTTGTTGAGTACCAGCTTCAACACGGCATTCAGTTCAGCCTCTGCACATAAGAGCTGATGAGTGGGTATGAATGTCTGACATCTGTGCCATCCTCCAAAATTTTGAGGACTCCACCAAGATGGTGACCGGCAATGACACTATAATTAGCATCACCATCCTGCTTCTCTGTCTACTGAAACGCTTGCTGCTCACAATTAAAGAGGATGCATTGCAGGCGCAGCACGATGAGATGGAGCAAGGAACCATATAAGGTGATGCCACACAGCCCAGCCTCATCTCATCTCAATGCGGAGTAGGTGATAATGAGGAGGAGGAAGAGGAAGACGAGGAGGAGGAACAGGAGCTGTTTTCCTGCACTACAGATGGTAATATCTACACAACAGTCATAACGTCTGTTCAGCATGGATGAGCTGAGGAGAGGGAGAATGAGGAGGAGGATCAAGAGGAGGCTGAAGAGAGCATGGACAGTCATCCTCTTGGTCAGGACAGGGAAGACTTGACTGTTGGCAGTCTGGCACACATGGCTGACTTTATGTTCTGCTGTCTTTCCCGTGACTCTCGAGTTGTACACATTTTGGCCGACAATAATTACTGGTTGGTCACACTTCTAGACCCACGCTACAAGGAGAACTTTCTATCTCTCCTTCCCATGGCGGAAAGGTCTAATAAAATTTTGCAGTACAAGAAGGCCCTTGTTGAGGAATTATTAAAAATATTCCCATCTGAAAATGCTGGCGGCAGAGGTCACAGTTCATTGGAAAACCAAGGAGTACAGTCAAGAGAGACACAAATGCAATGCAGCAGATGCAGGGGAAGGTGTGGGACAGTTTTCTCAGACCCTCCCAATGCAAAGGCCCTGATGAATGGGGTACGCTGACAAGGAGGGAAAAGTTTTGTAAGATGCTGAAGGAGTACCTTACTGACTGTCCGAATGTCCTCCGTGATTCCTCTGTGCCTTATAACTATTGGGTATCCAAGCTGGCACGATACAAACCATGCATGCACGCCTTAATAAACATAGACATAATATACGAATAGGGTATCAATTACATAGTGTATCTAAACACTTTAATACTATCCATCAAAAAGATCCAAAATTTATGAGGCTCACCATTATTGATCATGTGGTAGATACTGTTCCAGATCGGTTGGCCAGTCTAATTAATAGGAAGAGTTTCTGGATTTTTTCAGACCCCTTGTGAGACCATATGCTGGTGTGGTTGGCCCTGGGTTCCTCCTAATGCAGGACAATGTCAGACCTCATGTGGCTGGAGTGTGTCAGCAATTGCTGCAAGATGTGGGCATTGAAGCTATGGACTGGCCCGCCCGTTCCCCAGACCTGAATCCGATTGAGCACATCTGGGACATCATGTCTTGCTCCATCCACCAACGTCATGTTGCACCACAGACTGTCCAGGAGTTGGCGGATGCTTTAGTCCAGGTCTGGGAGGAGATCCCACAGGAGACGATACGCAACCTCATCAGGAGCATGCCCAGGCATTGTAGGGAGGTCATACAGGCACGTGGAGGCCACACACAAATACTGAGCCTCATTTTGACTTGTTTTAAGGACATTACATCAAAGTTGGATCAGCCTGTAGGGTGATTTTCCACTTTAATTTTGGGGGTGACTCCAAATCCAGGCCTCCTTTGGTGAATAAATTTGATTTCCATTGATGATTTGTGTGTGATTTTGTTGTCAGCACATTCAACTTTGTACAGAACCAAGTATTCAATGAGAATATTTCATTCATTCAGATCTAGGATGTGTTATTTGAGTGTTCCCTTTATTTTTTTGAGCAGTGTATAAATTGTGGAATACCTATACTAACTCTAAACAAGCAAATCTCTCCCTGACTCAGCAGCACCTCTCCCTACTCTGCCTGATTCTGAGGTAGACTATGACGAGCATAGCGGCGCCAGGTCTTATATAGACCTGATGACGCTATGCGGCCAGCCAATCACTGTAATGCCACAACCAACATGGCTACGGCATTACAGTGCGTGGCAAGCAATCCCTGCATGTTCATTGGCTCTCTAAAGAGCACCAAACATGCAGGGAGGGGACCCGAGTTCCTGCCCGATCAACCCAGAAATACTCGCCGTGCTTGTGGAGTACCGAACAGTGGAGAGAACGTTCGCTCATCACAAATAAAGTCATAAAAGATGATTTCTCAGCAAGTCATCTGATATGAGATACAGTGGTGGCCAAAAGTATTGGCACCCCTGCAATTCTGTCAGATAATACTCAGTTTCTTCCTGAAAATGATTGCAATCACAAATTCTTTGGTATTATTATCTTCATTTAATTTGTCTTCAATGAAAAAACACAAAAAGAATTGTCCTAAAGACAAATTGGATATAATTCCACACCAAACCTAAAAAAGGGGGTGGACAAAAGTATTGGCACCCTTTGAAAAATCATGTGATGCTTCTCTAATTCGTATAATTAACAGCATCTGTAACTTACCTGTGGCACCTAACAGGTGTTGGCAATAACTAAATCACACTTGCAGCCAGTTAACATGGATTAAAGTTGACTCAACCTCTGTCCTGTGTCCTTGTGTGTACCACATTGAGCATGGAGAAAAGAAAGAAGACCAAAGAACTGTCTGAGGACTTGAGAAACCAAATTGAGAGGAAGCATGAGCAATCTCAAGGCTACAAGTCCATCTCCAAAGACCTGAATGTTCCTGTGTCTTCCGTGCGCAGTGTCATCAAGAAGTTTAAAGCCCATGGCACTGTGGCTAACCTCCCTAGATGTGGACGGAAAAGAAAAATTGACGAGAGATTTCAACGCAAGATTGTCTGGATGGTGGATACAGAACCTCGACTAACATCCAAACAAGTTCAAGCTGCCCTGCAGTCCGAGGGTACAACAGTGTCAACCCGTACTATCCGTCGGCGTCTGAATGAAAAGGGACTGTATGGTAGGATACCCAGGAAGACCCTACTTCTTATCCCGAGACATAAAAAAGCCAGGCTGGAGTTTGCCAAAACTTACCTGAGAAAGCCTAAAACGTTTTGGAAGAATGTTCTCTGGTCAGATGAGACAAAAGTAGAGCTTTTTGGGAAAAAGCATCAACATAGAATGTACATGAAAAAAAAAAGAGGCATTCAAAGAAAAGAACACGGTCCCTACAGTCAAACATGGCGGAGGTTCACTGATGTTTTGGGGTTGCTTTGCTGCCTCTGGCACTGGACTGCTTGACCATGTGCATGGCATTATGAAGTCTGAAGACTACCAACAAATTTTGCAGCATAATGTAGGGCCCAGTGTGAGAAAGCTGGGTCTCCCTCAGAGGTCATGGGTCTTCCAGCAGCACAATGACCCAAAACACACTTCCAAAAGCACTATAAAATGGTTTGAGAGTAAGCACTAGAGACTTCTAAGGTGGCCAGCAATGAGTCCAGACCTGAATCCCATAGAACACCTGTGGAGAGATCTCAAAATGGCAGTTTGGGGAAGGCACCCTTCAAATATCAGGGACCTGGAGCAGTTTGCCAAAGAAGAATGGTCTACAATTCCAGCAGAGCATTGTAAGAAACTCATTGATGGTTACCGGAAGCGGTTGTTCGCAGTTATTTTGGCTAAAGGTTGTGCAACCAAGTATTAGGCTGAGGGTGCCAATACTTTTGTCTGGCCCATTTTTGAAGTTTTGTGTGAAATGATCAATGATTTGATTTTTGCTTCATTCTCTTTTGTGTTTTTTCCTTGCAAGCAAATTAAATGATAATAATAAGACCAAAGAATTTGTGATTGCAATCATTTTCAGGAAGAAACTGAGTATTATCTGACAGAATTGCAGGGGTGCCAATACTTTTGGCCACCACTGTATACAACGAGGACGTTTTTCAGCATTCTATAACCTGTATGCTCATAATAGTTTAGATAGGTCAAATGTGGTGACAGATTCCCTTTAAAAGTGCTTTGTAGGAATATCATGTTTATTATCTATCCGGTGGCAGCCATATTTAAAAAGTGAACTATTCCCATATCCTGCATCTCTCCTACTTAAATGAATGATAGTTGAGCTGCAGTAGCTGGGAACTGCCAGTGAACGGAGCTGTGCTGTGCTCCGTTCACCTTTTACACCTTACCTGTAGCCATAGCTAAAAACAGATGACCAGTGTGGATGCCGGGTTTTGGACCTCCACTTATCTGATATCAATATCCTATACAGTCATCAATAGGATATACCTGGAATTATGATAATCATTTTAATCTCTTAAAATCACCAGGTTTTGAAGTTCTTCTTACATGCATAATACATATGGATATATTATAAAAGCAATATACATTACACATTTGTATATATTTATAATGCCATATATTTAATGTAATGGTTTATATCATAGTCCTGGTTATATTGTAATATAGCTTTACAATAATCTTGGTGATTTTTTTCATAGATCACATTGTTATTTATTTATGTACACAAATTTATATTTTTATTGTGACTTTGTGTTATTGGAAATGATCATATGTTTTAGATGTTTTTGATTTATGTTTATTGCCCTTTGGGCAAATTAGTTGCACTTCAATTTTCTCCAGTGACCAGAACATTTTCATGTAGAGTTATTTTACTTTTTTTTACTTTTAAATAAAGTTCACTAGTTAGTCAAACAAGCTACAATGCTATGCAAGTGTGAACTGACCCCAGTCATGTTTAATTACTTTCTAATTAACCTAGCTGTGTATGGAGAATTCTATTTTTTTTTATTATAGATTGACATGTAGTTTTGATTATTTTCTTTCCTAAAGTGGATTTTCTTTGGCATTCCTGTGACCTGAACTCTGAAAGAATCAGCTACCTTTTTTTTTAGTCTTTACGCACAGAAGCAAGGATGGGGGCTGGGACAAAGTGTTGATAAACATGTTCAGGAAGCAAGGGGCACCAGAAGGTTGCAGGGGTCTGTGGAAATCACATGATATAGCTGAAGGCTACAAGCTCTACATGACAGAAGGCGCCTAGTCAATCACTATCACTGTCAGACACGCCTACTAGAGTACACGCCTCTGCAATAAACCAATCAGACAGAGACCCCGCAACACACCTCTCATTCACATTCTACACCTTGAACCTTTCATCAACCCCAGAAGGGAAACACATGTTCTCTAAACTATGAGGATGTAACAGCTGTCCAAGGGTGACGGGTCACATCACACCAGGGCTTGTCTTACAAAGCAGACTCATAAGGAAAGACAGCTGTGTTTACTATAACATGAGTACTACAAGTTACATGGAATATAGACTAAATTTAAGCATGCACCACCATATGCATACATCCTGACTACTTGGGTGGATTATGGTAAATAGTAATAGTTTCGATAAAAGAAGGAAATGCCATGTGAAAAGTGTTGCTCACTTATATTATTTATCACAATTTTGCAAATAAAAATTAAATATAACTATTAGAGATGAGCGAAGCAATGTACATTGAATTTGTGTTTAATTTTTAGGAATTCAATGAACCTGGTGAATTCAAACTATTTACAATTTGATTTGTGCACATTGCTTACAATGGGTGTTCGTGGTGTTGCCACCAAGGACTGCAAGACAACTGTGCTTGCCTGTCTAAAAATGAAATAGGTCTTGATAAGCAAGAAGATTCAGAGATGCATCATTGCATAAAATAAAGATTTTGTCATGTGGGTAGATCATACCTGTGTGATTTGTGGAACCGGATTGCGTCTTATGGAGGTGGCCGTGGTGTGTTGTAAATGCGGCCGTCTGGCCTTAAATAGCGCTATACCATGCGCTGTATTTCCTGTTTCCGGTGTTTTGGAACGCAAGTTCCGGTTTAGTGGAATGCATCACCGCACATGCGCGGGATGCGTACTGCCGGGCCAGATCCAGCAATGGAACGCAAGCTATGCTGGGGACTGGGATAAAGACCGTGAATTAATGAGTGATTCACCGCAGCTGAATGCTACAAGCGCGAAGTATGTAAATGTCCATATGGAGGGAGACAACAACAGAAGAGGGAAACAAAAGAAGGGGAGAGAAGGGGAAAGGGAAAAAAGGGGGGGAAGCAAACATGACATATACTATAAAAGCCAAAAGAAATAGATAACATGATGAGGGGTATAAAGGATTGCATAAACATATAATTCAATCATAGTATAACAAAGGATATCTGGTATCATATTCATAGATGACCTAGGAGAGACAGATCCTGTCTATACATGAAGGGTCTGAAAGAAAAACATAAAATATGTATAATGTCATGGGAACAATAAGGGGTTAATATCAGGGGAATTTGGCAGAGAAAACTAGTAACAGACAATATAGAGAGAGCTCTCTCATAATGAGTATGAAAAAAAGGAAGACAATCAAACATGAATCTCGTACTCTCTATTAAGACCATGGGGTTCCAGTGTTTTCAAGGTAAAGATCCAAAAAGCTTCTCTATCCTTGAGTCTCTGTATCCTATTACCCCCTCTCCTACTTAGCGGGACGTGATCAATAATTTGAAAGCGAAGCTGTGCAACCGAATGGTGTTGTGTGGAAAAATGATTAGGAATAGGTAGCAGATAGTATTTGCATCAAATGGTGGATTAATGTTTACTTATGCGGTCTCGGACATGCTGGGTGGTCTCCCCAACATATCCAAGACCGCACGGACATTTGATCAGATACACAACAAAAGAGGACTTGCATGTAAAGTAGCCCTTAATGGGGAATCTCTTGCCTGATGGTGGATGGTTGAGAAAACTGCCTTTTGTCATGTTGGAACACTGGCGGCACCCTAAACATGGGAAGTTACCCATGCGAGGCGTCGCCAGAGTCGTCTGACGTATGCCTGCCATCCCCAATTTCCTTCTCAGGAATTTTATTTGGTAGAATGAGTGGCTGCCCAAATACATTCTCTCAAAAAGGAGCTGAAGATAGAGTGGCAGTATGTGCAAGTTTCTCCAGCCTGTTAGATATTAGAGGGTGAACGGCAGCACATTGGATCAGTGGTTAGCACTGAAGCCTTGCAGCGCTGGGATCCTGGGTTCAAATCCCAGCAAGGACAACATCTGCAAGGACTTTGTATGTTCTCCCCGTGTTTGCGTGGGTTTCCTCCTCAGTATAAATAGAGTGTCCGGGAACTTTTCTTAGCAAGGACTGCTTCTCGGTAGGGTTGAACGGTCCCACCAGAGAATCCTCTGGTGAGCCTTGGCTTCTACCTCAGGAGAGTTCATGATAGCGCTAACTTTGCAGCTGCTATGGGGCTCTTGAGCGGGTGAGAAAGGTTATCCCTCAGAATCAAATCCTCTGGTGGGCACAATGTTTTTCAATCTGAAACAGCTTCTCTGAGGGAGTTTTATTTCACCACAGCCATATTCTTTTGCTCGGTGAAAGGACTGACATAGAGGGAAACTGTATCTACCCCAGCTGTCATTTCTCTGTCACCAGGTTCCGCCCATTGTCACACGCGACCATGCCTGGCTGTATGTTCAACGGTGAGAGCCACAGATCAGGCTGCTGTGTTAACAACTCTGCAGCACTGGGCAGTTTGTCAATTAAGCTTTAAGCATGTTATCTTCAGCACAGCCTGTTGCTGCTTGGCCAAGGTAGTGCTGTAGTACTGTCAGCTTGTGACTGATGTGGTCATTTCGGAGATGGAGGAGGAGGTGCATGAGCTGAACAATGTGATTACATTGAGGTTAAATTGATGACACTATTTTTTATGCTAAAGAAAGATCCTATTGTTCTGTTTTTTTTACATTATTTTTTAAGACAAATGCATTCACCGATAAATGTCATTTTGACATTTTACAACCTTATCTGGCAATGTGGTGTGTGTGACACATCATCAGACACATCCTGTTTTATTTATGATGGAGGGACTCTGAAAGTCATAAAGCCTATTTTTATAGGGCCATCAGACGGCCCTTACTATTCTTAAAAGGCCAGCAGTTGGCCCTCTCTATTGTTAGAGAGCCATCAGCCGGCTATGTCATTTTGACATTTTACAACCTTATCTGGCAATGTGGTGTGTGTGACACATCATCAGACACATCCTGTTTTATTTATGATGGAGGGACTCTGAAAGTCATAAAGCCTATTTTTATAGGGCCATCCGACGGCCGTTACTATTCTTAAAAGGCCAGCAGTCGGCCCTCTCTATTGTTAGAGAGCCATCAGACGGCTATGCTTTGTTGTTCTTATCATTAACAAGTGGGTCTCCTATACTGTTATTGCGTATCCAGTGACTTCAAGGGCTGCCAAAAATTTGGACACAACGCAATACCCCCTTGAAGAGACATAGAGGAGGGTCTCAGTAAAAAAAAAATGTTCTCATTATAAAGGAGCGGGTCTCCTATAGTGGTAATGCCCATGCTGTGACTGCAAGGGCTGCCAAAATTTGGGAAAAACCCCGCTAAGAATTTAAAGATACATAGAGCAGGGCCACAGTAACGAAAAATTCCCATTAGAAAGGAACGAGTCTGCTATACAGTTATAGCGTATGCAGTGAGTCCAACGGCTGACCAATTTTAGGAAAAACCCCACTAAGAATTTAAAGACACATAAAGCAGGGCCACAGTAACAAGGTACGACAGGTTCCCATTAGAAAGGAGAGGGTCTGTTATACAGTTATAGGGTATGCAGTGAGTCCAACGGCTGACCAAATTTAGGAAAAACCCCACTAAGAAATTAAAGACACATAGAGCAGGGCCACAGTAACGACAAATTCCCATTAAAAAGGAGAGAGTCTGCTATACAGTTATATAGTATGCAGTGAGTCCAACGGCTGACGAATTTTAGGAAAAACCCCACTAAAAATATAAAGACACATAGAGCAGCGACACACTAGCAAGGTACGACATGTTCCCATTAGAATGGATAGGGTCTGCTATACAGTTATACGGTATGCAGTGAGTCCAACGGCTGACGAATTTTATGAAAAACCCCACTAAGAATTTAAAGACATATAGAGCAGGGCCACAGTAACAAGGTACGACATGTTCCCATTATAAAGGAGAGGGTCTGCTTTACAGTTATACGGTATGCAGTGAGTCCAACGGCTGACCAAATGAAGGAAAAACCCCACTAAGAAGTTAAAGACACATAGAGGAGGGCCACAGTAGCGACAAATTCCCATTAGAAAGGAGAGAGTCTGCTATACAGTTATAGGGTATGCAGTGAGTCCAACGGCTGACCAATTTTAGGAAAAACCCCACTAAGAATTTAAAAACACATAGAGCGGGGCCACAGTAACAAGGTACAACATGTTCCCATTAGAAAGGAGAGGGTCTGCTATACAGTTATTGGGTATGCAGTGAGTCCAACGGCTGACCAATTTTAGGAAAAACCCCATTAAGAATTTAAAAACACATAGAGCGGGGCCACAGTAACAAGGTACGACATGTTCCCATTAGAAAGGAGAGGGTCTGCTATACAGTTATAAGGTATGCAGTGAGTCCAATGGCTAACCAAATTTAGGAAAAACCCCACTAAGAAATTAAAGACACATAGAGCAGGGCCACAGTAACGACAAATTCCCATTAGAAAGGAGAGAGTCTCCCATAGTGTTGGCCTATGCAGTGAATACAAGGGCTGCCAAAAATTTGGTGGCACTTCAATGACCCTTGGAAAAGACGTGGAAGAGGGCCTCATAAAAAATGTTCCCATTAGAAAGGAGTGGGCCTCCTATACTTGTAATGCCCATGCACTAAGCGTATGGGCTGAAAAACATTTACCCCTGTGGGGTATACATGAACATACTTTTTTTTTAAAACAATGTTATTGGCATCATAAACACCCTTTAAAAAAACTATGTGGGAGTTGCATCACAGACCACGGTCACCCTGGTGATATGGTAGTGGAGGATGAGGAGAAGGAGGAGGACAAGAGCAAATAGCCAAAATCAAGAAGCGTATACCCATGTGTGGATGTGAAAAGGTGCATGGGAATACACCTCCCACTAAAAGACACTGGATTTGAGTTTATGTTACGCTGCTATCATTCGATGGTGTTGAGAAGTCTAGCCCAATCCAGCCATTGTTAATTTTTATAAGAGTCAGCCTGTCAGCATTTTCAGATGACAGGCGAATGCGCCTATCAGTTATAATTCCACCAGCGGCACTAAAAACCCGCTCTGATAAAACGCTGGCGGCAGGGTAGGCCAGGACCTCCAAGGCATAGAGAGCCAGTTCATTCCACGTATTCAGCTTGGATACCCAATAATTATAGGGCACAGAGGTATCACGGAGGACGTCGGTACTGTCGGCAAGGTACTCCCTCAGCATCTTCCCAAACTTTGCACTCCTTGTGAGAGTACCCCTCGCCTCAGGGCCTGTGCGATGGGAGGGTTTGAGAAAACTCTCCCAGAACTTTGACAGTGTTCCCCTGCCTCTGCTGGATTGAAGTTGAGTCTCTCTCGCCTGTACTCCTTTGTTGTCCAACAAAGTGAGCCCTCTGCCGCCAGCGATTTCAGATGGGAATTTTTTTAATAGTTCCGCAACAAGGGCCTTCTGGTACAGCCCCATTTTTGTAGACCTGTCCGCCTCCGGAATAAGAGATATAAAGTTCTCCTTGTAGCGTGGGTCTAGAAGTGTCACCATCCAGTAATGACTGTCACTCAAATTTTGAGAATGCGAGGGTCATGGGAAAGGCAGCGTAACATATACTCAGCCATGCCTGCCAGACTACTAACAGGCAAGACTTCCGTGTCTTCACCAAGAGGATGACTGACCACGCTCTCCTCCTCCTTCTCCTCCTCTCTGTCCTCTGTCCATCCAAGCTGAACAGACGGTATGACAGCTGTGCAGGTAGTACCGTCTATAGTGCACGTAACTAGCTCCTGTCCTTCCTCCTCCTCCTCCTTTTCCTCATTGTCACCCAATCCATGTTGTGATGAGATGAGGCTTGGCTGTGTGTAATCACCCTGTATAGTGCCTTGCTCCATCTCATCCTGCTCCACCTGCAATGCATCCTCTTTGATTGTGAGCAGATAGCATTTCAGAAGACAGAGAAACGGGATGGTGACGCTAATTATGGCGTAATCGCCGCTCACCATTTTTGTGGAGTCCTCAAAGTTTTGGAGGATGGTACATATGTCTGACATCCATGTACACTCCTGAGGTCTTATGTGTAGAGTCTGAACTGAATGCTGACGGCCTTGTTGATGCTGATACTCAACAACTGCCCTCTTCTGCTCACAAATCCTTACAAACATCTGCAGTGTAGAGTTCCAACGCGTGGGGACATAACACACTAGTCTGTGAGCCGGAAGCTACAAACGCTGCTGAAACACTGCAAGGGTGGCAGAAGCTGTAGATGACTTTCTAAAATGGGCACACAGGCGGCGTACTTGAACAAGCAGCTCCGGGTAGGATTTGAGAAACCGCTGAAACACGAGGTTAAGCACATGGGCCAGGCATGGTACGTGTGTGAGCTCGCCTCATCTCAGACCCACCACCAGGTTCTGGCCATTGTCACACACTACCATGCCTGGTTGTAGGTTCAGCGGTGTGAGCCACAGATCTGCCTGCTCTTTCAGAGCTGTCCACAACTCTTCAGCATTGTGCAGTTTTTCACCTAAGCATAGTAGCTTCAGCATAGCCTGTTGCCGCTTGGCTGAGGCAGTGCTGCAGTGCTTCCAGCTTGTGACTGATGTGGTCATTTCGGAGATGGAGGCTGAAGAGGAGGAGGAGGCTGAGGAGGATGAGGTGCAGGAGCTGTAGACCATGGGGGAAACCCTGATTGACCTAGGGCCTGCAATCCTTGGCGTCGGTAGGACGTGTCCCGTCCCAAGGTCTGACTGGGTCCCGGCTTCCACTATCTTAACCCAGTGTGCCGTCATCGAGATGTACCGTCCCTGCCCACAAGCACTTGTCCACGTGTCCGTGGTTAGGTGGACTTTACCGGTAACTGCGTTGTTGAGAGCACGGCTAATGTTTTGGGACACGTGCTTGCGTAATGCGGGGACGGCACACCGGGAGAAATAGTGGCGGCTGGGGACCGAGTACCGAGGGACAGCCGCTACCATCAGGTTGCGGAATGCTTCCGTCTCCATGAGCCTAAACTGCAACATTTCGAGCGCAAGCAGTTGTGAAATGTGAGAATTTAGTAGTTTGGCCTGTGGGGCATTGGCTGCATATTTGCGCTTGCGTTCCAAGGACTGGGGTATGGACAACTGAACGCTGCGCTGGGACAAGGAGATGGACGTGCTTCCTGATGCCGCTACTTGAGAGTGTGCAATGACACCTGCAGGGCAGGAGGCGTCTTCGCATGCACCATGGACAGGGGATTGGCTTGCATGAACAACAGTGGAAGAAGCAATGGTTCCACCCGCAGACACTGTTCCTGGACCCTGGGGTTCGGCACACAAAGTTGGGTGCTTTGCTGCCATGTGCCTGATCATGCTGGTGGTGGTCAGGCTAGTCGTCTTGCCACCCCTGCTGATGCTGGCCTGGCAGGTGGTGCAAATGGCCTTTTTGGGGTTATCGGCAGAGTCTTTAAAAAACAACCAGATTCAGGGAAGACCTAACAGTTGTGCTGCCAACTTCCTTCGTGTTGGTGTTACGGGGAATGGTTGCCTGCCTTTTGTCTGCGGCCACCACACTGCTTCTTCCTGCCTGTTGGTGTGCTCTGCCTCCCTCCCCCTGTGTGCTGCTGTCCTCGCTCTGCATGTCCTCCTGCCAGGTTGGGTCAGTTACTATATCATTTACCACCTCGTCTTCCACTTCCGCACCCTGGTCCTCCTCCTGACTTTCTGGCAATTGTGTCTCATCATCGTCCACCTCTTGTGAAACTTTCGCACTGTCGCCTTCATGTGACCGTGGCTGCTCAAATATTTGGGCATCGCTAAATGCGATCTTCTCTTGCCCCTCTTCAAGTGGACCGGGCGAGAGGCCCGAATCTATAAATGGAAAAATGAACAGCTCTTCAGAGTGTCAAAGTGTGGGATCAGTTGTCCATGGGTACTCGGCATGGTGAGAGGAAGGAAGATCAGGGTGAGGAATAGGCGGTCCAGACTCAGGGCTACTGAGACTTGACCGTGTGGAAGACAGGGTGATGGTGGGGGTGGTGGCTAAGTGACTGGAAGCATTTTCCACTATCCAACCAACAACCTTTTGACACTGCTCTGGGTTCAATAGTGGTGTGCTGCGGTCCCCTAGAAATTGGGACAGGAAGGTCAGGCGAGAAGATGTGGGTGTTTGTTGTGGCACAATTTCAGCTTGCCCACGGCCCTGTTCTCGGCCTCTGCATGCAGCATCACCATCACGTCCAGTTCCCCGTCCCTTGCCACGTGCCTTGCCCATTTTAAATGGAGGACAGTATCTTACATGCTCACTACAAATGACTGAGTTTGGAGCAAACTTATATGTGATCCGTGTGATGGAGAAAACAGAGTTTTAAATGCCTGGCCTGTAGGCAAGTAGTTTGAACAACAAACTGCGGTGAATTGCTTCACTGACACACTAAAGGAAATTTTTAATGGAGTCCAGAAATGGCAGTATTTTCTGACAACGTATATGTGATCCGTTTGACGGAGAAAGCACAGTTTTAAATAGATGGATTTTTAACGCTGTAAAATGGAAAGGACCTGGCTGTATTCTGCAGTGCCAACAAGCAAATGGCGCAAAAAAAACGGTGTTCTCTGGATTGCTTTTTAAGCAAATAATGAGGATTAAGATCCAAAGAAAAGTATTCCTGGCCCCTGAGACCTGGGCCTTTGTATAGAAATATCTAACAGCAGCAGAAGGCAGAATTGGAATGGAGCCTCTTGTGATATATGCACTGCAGTCTGCTATATACAATGCCTGCCTATACACCCTGCCTGCCTGATATCTCTGCAGATGGATTAGTCCTCAGAAGGACTGTTTGTTAAGATGGATATGTGTAATGTACGTTTTTTCTCCCTACACTACCTAATACACAAGCAAATCTGTCCCTGATGCAGCAGCACCTCTCCCTACACAAGCAAATGGCTCAAAAAAATGGTGTTCTCTGGATTGCTTTTTAAGCAAATAATGAGGATTAAGATACAAAGAAAAGAATTCCTGGCTCCTGATACCTGGGCCTTTGTATAGAAATGTCTAACAGCGGCAGAAGGCAGAATTGGAATGGAGCCTCTTGTGCTATATTCACTGCAGTCTGCTATATACACTGCCTGCCTATACACCCAGCCTACCTGATATCTCTGCAGATGGATTAGTCCTCAGAAGGACTGTTTGTTAAGATGGATATGTGTAATATACGTTTTTTCTCCCTACACTACCTAATACACAATCAAATCTCTCCCTAACGCAGCAGCAGCTCTGTCTGACTGTGACGAGTATGGCGGCGCCAGATCTCATATAAACCTGATGACGCTGTGCGGCCAGCCAATCACTGTAATGCCCACAACTAACATGGCTACGGCATTACAGTGCATGGCAGGCAATCCTTACATGTTCATTGGCTCTCTAAAGAGCGCCAAACATGTAGGGAGGGGACCCGAGTTCCCATCCAAGCAACCCGGAAATACTCAGCGAGCACTGAGCAGTAGCGAGCATGCTCGCTCATCACTAATGAAATCTGTTCAATTGTGTCAAGCAATTTACAAAGTCCTACTTATCCCTGTTTTGCCTCTCTGTCGATCTCTTGTGCGGTCCTTGTATCCCTTTCATTCGCTTCAAGCACGGAAAAGGTTGTGATTAGGTCATTAATTTTTAAAAACTACCTAAGGTAATGACAAATTGGTTTCAGACTCTGACGATAAGCCTCCTAATAGCATTTTCTAAATGTTTTAATTGGAAGATAAGCACTTCTGTTAAAGTTTGAAACAAGGATTGTTTTCATTCTAGCAGGTGTTGGCCGTTAGCAAAAGTAAAGCTCTAAGCTCCATAAATCAGGGGTTTATAAGAAAAGAAAGCTGAAGAATAATCAAGCAATGACTTCATTGGAAGATTTACCATACATGAACTTTCTTTGTTGAGATTTTAGCTGATATTTCAAACATTCTATTTTGAAATAAATTTTATTAAGTGCAATATAGCAATAAAATGCAGCAGAAAAATTGTGTTGCAGATTCACTGCTAGAGTTGCTAAGAAAATATGAGAAAGAACGTGGTATTTGTTGTGGATTATGTTGCAGATTTGCTGTGTATTTCATCACATGCACTCCAAAGGGTTAAATCTAGGGGGAAATCCACATCATAAATTGACATGCTGTAGATTTAAAAATGACACGGGCCAATTTATTTGAGACTTTTCATATTTTTTTTTATACAGCATGAGATTTTGAAAAATGCCCTCCATCTTGCAGGTACTTGAACACACTGTGAATTCAATACTGTAATACACTGTGAAACGTTTTGACAGAAAATCCAAATCCATTTTTGCCCATTCTGAAAATGCCTTAAATATTTATTAACTTACTAAAACAATGCTAGAAAATAAAACCTTTCCAGTGACTTTAAGTTTTAAATCCGATTCTTATATTTCTACCCATTACCTCAGCACCCCTGGTATCTCCAGTATTAGATCAGAAAGACAGGTTTGGCAGCAGTGTGAGCAGCCACTTCTCATCTTAGCACTGCTGTTAACTTTGGTATTAGATCAGAAAGATAAGAGGGGCATCAATGTGAGCAACCTCTTTTTTCCTCAGTACACCTGATAGCTCCAGAAATAGATCAGAAAGACTAGGATGACAGCAGTGTGAGCAGCCTCTTCTTACCTCAGTTCCCTGGTATCTCTAGTATTAGATCAGAAAGACATGGTAGACAGCAGTGTGAGCAGCCTCTTCTTTCCTCAGCACCCCTGATATCTCCAGAATTAGATCAGAAAGACTGGGATGACAGCAGTATGAGAAGCCTTTTCTTACATCACCTCCCTGTTATCTCCAGTATTAGAGCAGAAAGACAGGTTTGGCAGCAGTGTGAGCAGCCTCTTCTCATATCAGCATTGCTGTTCACTTTGGTATTAGATCAGAAAGATAAGAGGGGCATCAGTGTGAGCAACCTCTTTTTTCATGAGCACCCCTGATAGCTCCAGAATTAGATCAGAAAGACTGGGATGACAGCAGTGTGAGCAGCCTCTTCTTACCTCAGCTCCCTGGTATCTCCAGTATTAGATCAGAAAGACTGGTTTGGCAGCAGTGTGAGCAGTCTCTTTTCATCTGAGCACCGAGGTTAACTTTGGTATGAGATCAAAGTGGCAGAGTTGTCAGCAGTGTGAGCAGCTTCTTCCAATCTCAGCACTCTTGATATCTTCAATATTATATATGAAAATCCGTTGTGAGCACATTTTCCTACACATGGAGAAAGGACAGAGCTGCTACTGCACATGCTCACTGGCACCTGTACTTTTATCATTCTAGGATAGATTTCTGTCAGTGTAAGAATACAGCTGCTATTTTAAGACTGTAGTGATTACCTCCCTACACAAAATGATTGCAATTTGCTAAATAAAAGTATTTAGGAATTTATTTAGTTTCCTTTAGTTACTTATTGTTTTTCTATTAATGAAAAATCCCTTTGAAAGATATGAGCTCTTCTGCGCAGCCTGTTTTCATTGGTATCAAACCACCTTGTGACTGCTACAGGCTTATCAAACAAATCTGTTTCTCTGAATGCTACAACTCTCAGCTTTGCCAAATACAACATTAAAGCACCATTCTGGCATTTTTTTTTATTGCAGCACTGGAGTGGTTCTACTAACCTCATTTCCCTACCCCTACTCTCATACTTACCAGCCACCATTTTCATCTTTTATCAGCGCCACTACTGTCAGTCTCCAGCAGTTTGTGACTTGCCGGTTCGATTCAGTGTTTTCTAGGGCGATACGGACATAACACCTCAATGTGTGTCTATGAGAGCTAAAACGAGGCTCTCATAGACTTGCA
Source organism: Phyllobates terribilis (assembly GCF_046119375.1). Classification (NCBI taxonomy): domain Eukaryota; kingdom Metazoa; phylum Chordata; class Amphibia; order Anura; family Dendrobatidae; genus Phyllobates; species Phyllobates terribilis. The sequence goes on along the minus strand of NW_027362771.1, from coordinate 79,009,346 downwards.
TTGAGAGCTTGTGAAGGTTTCTTTTGACTTTGGGTCTGGCAGAAGATGTGATCACAAGATGGCAGCATGGGACCGGAGCATCACCGGGAAGAGCTGAAAACAGTGGCTGGTAAAAATAAGACTAGGTGCAGGGAACTTAGTTTAGTAGCACCACTCCAGTGCAGAAATAAAAAAAACTACTGGAGTGGTGCTTTAAGTATGGGGTTTGGGTAGCTTTCAGATGTTTTTTAATACCCATGAACTACATCCTGTGCTTTTGTACATCTTCTGAAAAATCAGGGAACAGCAAAGATTAAATTAGGATGATTATGTGCTTTTCTTACTATAATGTCTCTGTCCTTGTACTGTAGGATGGGTATTAATAAAGGGTGCTGGGAAGGGCCGTATTTACCATTAGGCACTGGAGGGCTGGTGCCTAGGGCGGCACATTGAAGGGGGGCAGCTCAACCAAGTGGTGAATTTTTTTTATTCAATAATAATACTCTCCTCCATATCCCTCCAAACTTGTAAGTCATTCTGGTGTTTTTCTGAGTGGGGAGGGTTTTTTTCTGAGGGGGGTTGAGGGCAGAATGAGCTGCAGAGTGAGGCAGTAAAAAAGAAAGCTCAGCGCTAATTGGTGGAACAGCAGTCAGCAGGGGCTGCTGTGCGTTGCTCCACCAATCAGAAGACAGATTACATGCCCACTGTGCGTAGGCCAGGAAGACTGAAGGCAGTGCTGAGGAGGAGGAAGCTCTGAACTTCAAGGTATCCCCGGCTGCTCCATCAGACGTCTTGCAGCAGCACAGTGTAAGTAGAGAAGCTCTGCATTAACATTGCTTGCTGCGCTCCTGTTCTGTGAAGGGGAGGATTGAAAACTCAGGACTCACAACACTTTTTTCTGGGGAGGGGGAGAGGAGTGGGAGTATGTCACATAAGGACTGGAGCCCTGCTTCAGATGTCCTGCTCCTTCCTTCATATTCATGATACAATCCCCTCTTCGTGTGTTCTGCAGACAGGACAGGGATCTGGTTTCTGTAAGTCTGGCATGGTGTGATCCCTGATCTGTGTCTAGACCTGATGGTGGGGAAGGGGGAGTTAGGGATGTGCAGGTCTGTGACACTCTGGTCACTCTGCCGTGGTGTCGCATTTCCCTTGTCACCCTTCCCTGGTCACTCTGCCCTGGTCACCCTGCCCTGGTGTCACATTCCCCTTGTCACCCTTACCTGGTCACACTGCCCTGGTCACTCTGCCCTGGTGTCACATTCCCCTTGTCATTCTTCCTTGGTCACACTGCCCTGGTTACTCTTCCTTGGTTACACTGCCCTGGTCACTCTTCCTTGGGCACACTGCCCTAGTCACACTGTCCTGGTCACACTTCCCTTGTCACACTGTCCTGGGTTTAGTCTTTTTTTACAGTTATAGGCTATGTGCCCACGATGCAGAAATGCTCCGGATTTTTCCTGAGCGTTTCTGCATCTTCCTGGCAGAAAAAACGTATGCGGATTCTACATGCGTTTTTCCTGCCAGGGACAAGCGGAAGTGATGCGTTTTTCACATGCATTTCCGCATGCGGGTTGTCAAGCGCTTTCCATGCGATTTTAGCATCACTTGGAAAGTGCTTGACAACTTGGTCACACTATATAAATCCATGCAACCGGCATGTATTTATATAGTGTAACCGTAAAAGAATGGTAAAAATAAAAAATAAATATTATACTTACCTTCTGATGGCCCCCGGTGTCCTTATCTGATCCGTCCGGTGTCCCGCGGTGGTCTAAAAGGACATTCCATGACGTGACCTGTCACATGACTAAATGACGTCATGGCAGGTCCTTTTAGACCACTGCGAGCTGCTGGGGACACTGGACTGATCGCTATGAAGACCGCGGGCCATCAGAAGGTAAGTATAATGTATATTTTTTATTTTATTCTTTTTTTTTACAGGTACTATGGTACCTGAGTCTGGAGGAGAGTCTCCTCTTCTCCAAACTGGGTACCATCCGCACATTGAACCGCATGATATCCGCATGATATCGGCATGTGCACATGTAGTCATGCAGATATTAAGCGATTCAATGCAAGTCAATGGCGGCGAAAACACCGAGATCCCGCAAAATAATTGGTAGTGCTGTGGATTTTTCCGCAATGATAATCTGCAGCGGAAATTTCCGCAGCATATGCACAGCACATGCAGATTATCATTGGGGAACATGGCAGACCTTCTACCAAGCGGTTTTTAAGCGTTTCTGCAGCGGAATTGCCGCTGCGGAAACGCTTAAAAAATGCAGAGGGGCACTCAGCCTAATAGGTAGGAGTAGCTTGGAGATTTTTTTTTTATCGTGCTTTCAAGAAAAAAACAGATGCTTGCAATGATGCTGAAAATTGATGCCTGGAGCACAAATACATGAAAATTGGATCCAGCACATTGAAAAAAATATGTTTTTCTTGTATGCAAAACAGCTGAATGAGGCTTTAGGCTGACTTACCAGTAGGGTGCATTAAAAATCAAAGTGCCTAGGGCAGCATGAGCGCTAAATGCAGCCCTGGTGCTGGGGACATTGGTGGTGGAGCTCTAGATTGTACCCTGTGAAAAGTTCAATTTCAAATAAGCTCATTAAAGTGCCCTTTCCAAATTATTTAGCGAACCAAAAGTTCACCGGATCTTGACCGTCTGCACGCTCAGTGACCCATACCACTCTGATGATCTGTGCATTCAGTTTTTAAAGTTGTCAGATTTATTAATTAGCAGACAAATTGTGAATTACTTTTTTAAGATCCATTTTTAATGGAAAAAGTTGGTCCTCCAGTATTGGTCTTCCTGACAACAGTCCGTTATTCAAATCTGACATGAAACTTTATGTGGAATGGGTCTACTTATCCCAATGATTCCAACGGAAATATTGTACTTTTTATTATTTGTAAATATAGGTTGACATGCTTTGCCTTTATTAATATTTTCTGAACATTTTGAAAAATTAGTGACTTTCGAACTTCTAATTTTTACGGCCTTAAAAAAGATGGTGATATCTTACAAAAGGGTTAATAGATAACATATAGCATATGTCAGCTTTACATTATAATAATTTTTTAAACATAGTTTTATTGTTTTAGGATGTCCGAAAACTTAGAAACAGCAATTTTTCCCATTTTAAAGAAAAAATTGAAAACCTATTTTTTCCACTGTTTTCTTCCCAAATTAGTTAATTTGAACAAGGAGTGAAAGGATAAAAGGCAACCCCAATATTTTACAGAATTTTGTATAAATGCAGCACTACCCTTTATGCACACTCCATGCCGCATATCTGACTTTCATAACTGTATTTGTATCCTGGTATGTTTCCTGCTGTGTATACACTGACCCCTGCTAATTTCATTCTATCTGTCCTTGGTCTGTTTGTCTCAATCTGCATATTCATCACCTCAAACCTTTGATCCCAATACACACTGGTCCGTAGCTGTGTTTCCTGAATTAATTTAGCCTCTGTGTTCTACTTAGTCCCCCTTCCACCCATGTTGTGAGCAGTGTCCCTGCGACTCCTCCCCTCCTGCACACCTGACCCACCTAATGTGCTGGCCTGAACTCCATAAATTAAGGGAGGCAGGTCTGGCTCAGACAGACGGTCTGGCTTTCAAAGGGTCGCTTTCTAAGGGGCTAAAATGAAATAGGCCAGAAATGGGCCAGAAGGTACAAAGAACTATTTACTACTTGCACTTACATTCTCCTTCTCATTCTCCCTTACCCTTTCAACATGCTTACATATGCTTTAACTGTTTTTGCCCCTCTAATCCTCACTCTCCTTCGTATTCCCCACACCCCAGCACCTTCTAACCAAATCATCATCTCTCCTTCCCTCCTTCCTCCCCACCTAACCTCATCTACAGACCTGCTCCTCAACCTCAGATCAATCCTCCCAAAACATAAAACAAGCCGGTCACTCTCTTTCTCCCACCTGCTGTCCCTCTCTCTGCTTCTCCTCACTGCTGGCGACATATCTCCCAATCCTGGACCCCCACAGCTTGCACCTTCCACCAATTCTCCCACCTGTCGCATCAAACCAACTGCAAAGTACCACAACCTCTCTTACGCCAAACCTGTCCCCCTGACGCCCACCCCGCTGCTCCCTCTCTCTGGAGCACTGCAGAATGCCCGCTCTGTCTGCTACAAGCTCCATTTTGTCCACTACCTCTTTACCTCTCGTCATCTCTCCTTCCTGGGCATCACAGAGACATGGCTAACACCCTCTGACACTGGCTCCCCTGCTGCGGTGTGTTATGGCGGCCTCCACTTCACCCACACTCCTCGCCCTGGAAACAGACATGGTGGAGGAGTGGGTCTTCTCCTCTCTAACAGCTGCACCTTTAGCCCTACTCCTTCTCTTCCCTCCCTTATTCTCCCTTCTTTTGAAGTCCACTCCGTCCGCATTCCCTCCAACCTCCAAGTGGCTGTCATATACCGACCCCCGGGCCCGATCACTGCCTTTATCGACCAATTCTCCACCTGGCTTCTTCACTTTCTCTCGGCTGACATTCCCACAATCATCATAGCCGATTTCAGCATCCCCACTGACACTCGCCACTCAGCAGCAGCCAAACTCTTGTCGCTTACTTCATCCTTTGGACTTACTCAGTGGTCCTCCTCAGCCACCCACACAGACGGACACACACAAGACCTCATCTTCACCCGACTCCCCCTATCTGACCACCACCTACTCACATTCTCATCCCTGTCCTCCTCACCTGTCACCCATGTCCAGCAACTAACACACCCCCGCAGAAACCTTGCACATCTAGACACTCACACACTCTCGGACTCTGTTCTACCACTGACATCCATATCCTCACTCCATGACACAGACAGTGCCACCGCTTTCTACAATGCCACTCTCGCATCAGCTATTGACTCGGTCGCCCCTCTTACGCATGGCAGAGCGCGACGAGTCAACAGGCAACCCTGGCACAACAACCTCACTAAACAGCTTCGACAAGCATCCAGGGTTGCGGAGCGGCGTTGGAAGAAAACACATACTCAAGATGACTTCACTGCATTCAAACAAGCAACACTTCCATTCAAATCAGCACTCACCTCTGCTAAACAGGCCTACTTCACAACCCTCATATCTTCCCTATCCTACAACCCCAAACAACTATTCAACACTTTCAACTCTCTCCTCCGCCCTCCACTGCCCCCTCCAACCTCCATCATCTCTGCTGAGGAGTTTGCAACACACTTCAAAAACAAGATTGACCAAACACGGCAAGTCTTTACTGTCCGACCACCACAACCCCTCTGTCTTCCACACCACTTCCCCACCCCTATAACCTCACTTCCCAACATCACGGAAAGAGAACTTACTCGTCTCCTCTCCAAATCACACCTTACCACATGTGCACTCGACCCCATCCCATCCCACCTCCTCCCTAACATCACCCCCACACTCGTCCCATCCCTAACCCATCTCTTCAACCTATCACTATCCTCTGGTACTTTCCCTGCTGCCTTCAAACCTGCCACAATCACACCCATCCTCAAAAAGCCATCCCTCGACCCACCCGCCCTGTCCAGCTATCGCCCCATATCGCTGCTCCCTTTTGCCTCCAAACTCCTTGAGCAACACGTTCACGCTCAACTTTCCTCCCACTTTTCATCTAACTCTCTTCGACAACTGACAATCCGGCTTCGGCCCCCACCATTCCACCAAAACTGCCCTTACTAATATCACCAATGACCTACTTACAACCAAAGCTACAGACAATTCTCTTTACTCCTTCTACTTGACCTGTCTTCTGCTTTCGATACAGTTGACCACTGCTTCCTACTGCAGATCCTCTCTTCCTTTGGCGTCAAAGACCTTGCCCTATCCTGGACCTCCTCATACCTTTCTAACCGCACATTTAGCGTCTCCCACTCCCACGCTACCTCCTCACCCATCCCCCTCCCTTTTGGAGTCCCTCAAGGCTCTGTCCTATGACCCCTACTCTTCTCAATCTATACCCTTGGCCCATAAAATCCTATGGCTTCCAGTACCATCTGTACGCTGATGACACCCAGATCTACCTCTCTGGCCCAGATGTCACCTCTCTGCTGTCCAGAATCCCAGCATGTCTAGCAGCCATATTCTCCTTCTTCTCCTCCCGCTACCTCAAGCTCAATGTGGACAAAACTGAACTCATTATCTTTCCCCCATCTCGCATATCTTCCCCACCTGATCTATCTATCACAATAAACGACATCACTCTTTCCGCTGTACCGACAATCCGCTGCCTCAGAGTAACCCTTGACTCTGCCCTGTCCTTCAAACCCCACATCCAAGCTCTCGCCACCTCCTGTTGCCTCCAGCTCAAAAACATTTCCAGAATCCGTACTTTCCTCAACCCTAACTCTACTAAATTGCTTGTGCATGCCCTCATCATCTGCCGCCTCGACTATTGCAACATCCTCCTCTGTGGCCTCCCTGCTAACACTCTCGCACCCCTCCAGTCCATCCTCAACTCTGCTGCACGACTCGTTCATCTCTCGCCTCGCTACTCCTCTGCGAAGCCCCTTTGCAAATCGCTTCACTGGCTCCCAATTGCCCAGCGCATCCAGTTCAAACTACTAACACTGACCTACAAAGCCATCCATAACCCCTCTCCTCCGTACATCTCTGAACTAATCTCCCGATATATTCCCTCACGTAACCTCCGGTCCTCCCACGACCTCCTTCTCTTCTCCACACTTATCCGTTCCTCACGCAATCGCCTCCAAGATTTCTCCCGAATATCCCCCGTCGTATGGAATTCTGTGCCTCAACACGTCCGATTATCCACCACATCCGGATCCTTCAGACGGAACCTGAAAACCCATCTCTTCAAGAAAGCTTACAGCCTGCAATGACCCCGCTGCCTCCTCAACAACGCTGAAGCTAATACTACTGCAACCCCCAACCTACTGTCTCCTCCCTATTCCCGTAGAATGTAAGCCCACAAGGGCAGGGTCCTCTTCCCTCAGTACCAGTCTATCATTGTTAGTTTCTTTACTGTAGTGATATTCTTATTTGTATGTAACCCCCTTATGTACAGCGCCATGGAATCAATGGCGCTATATAAATTATTAATAATAATAATAATAATAATCTGAAACTTTGAGCATTTTGTGGGCTCAGAATAGAACCATCTGGCTTTTTCAGCAAAGATTTTTCTGAAATAGTTTGCAAGTACTGTGTTCAGTTTGTAAAGGCATCAGAACATTAGAATTTCCTAAAAGGTGCCATTTTAGGGATTTACACTTGTCATGAAACACCTCCATCGCTGATACCAATTTGTGACAAGCACCACTCACTCACAATGCAAGGTGCCCAGGACAGTATCCATGGGTGAGCTTCTTGCCCTGGCACTTTGCAAACAAGTCGTGTCCCAGTCCATAAATGCTGTGCTGTGTGCATTGCATTGCACTCACTTGAAGCCTGGGGGCCTTCGTTGTCTCCACATCTTTGGTTCCAGGAACAGCCGCACACATCAGGGGACACCCGGTTCATTTTAACAAGTTCGACTTTACTGGACAGTTCAAGTACATCAGTCTTTAACACGCAGTCTCGGGCACAGCACCCTCCATTTCTTATTCCATCAACACAATACATTCCAATCATTTTCTTACATTCAGCTCGGTCTATCCCTACTTTAACAGGTCCTGTTAGCCCTAGGGATTCCCCATCTGGATCCGCTACATTTCCCACACGCGGTTCCATGTCCATCTTCCTCTGTACAGAAGTTTTGTTGATGCTCTCCATAGCCCCTGACTGAAGCCCTAGGCTCCAGATGTTGCCGGAATTTCCGCAGGGAGTTTTGTATGATCCCATACTGCCAGAACGTTTTGCCACCACCGTGCATTCAGCCCACAGCCACTTGAACTCGACCTTGCCTCCAACGAACACTTTCAGTATCTCTCACTAACTAACTGACTAAACCAGGAAGTAGTTCCTTTTCACTTGCCCTAGACTCCTCCTAGTCTGGGCTAGACCAAACATTAACTGTCTTACTCTGCCTGCTCCAGCAATCTGTTGATAGGCAAACTTAACCTTTCACTTACATTCTCTAACATCACTACTTAATTACAGTCACTATCTTCTAACAGTGTGCACGAAGCATATTACACTTACATCGCCTATCACACTCTAACTTATGTGCTCATGTACCTAAAATCACTGGCTATCTTTAACCTAAGCATTAAACTGTATCTTATACATTCTCTATACCTTAGCTGAGTGTACTAGAGTTACCTTAGACGTTACCTTTTCAGTACCTGCACGGCAGCATTAGTACCTATCACACTTTGCATTGTTTACAATACACTCTATACATTTTACATTTCACATGACACCATAAAATGCAGTTCACCTTGTTGCTGGTGGGATAGCTTTCATACTATTTTTGATCAAAAGCAGTGTTACTAAGAACCCTATTTTATTTAAATGCACTTGCTTTTTATTTATTTACAGCAGGGTTTATTTTCATTTTGCTTCATGTAGGTTTTTCTGATTCATGGCCATTGTGAAACATGCACCTATGTGCATATGTATACCATTTTAATCCAAGCTCACATTTTGTGTTTTTTTCCTCGGCAACGCACTGGTAGACATGCACACCCAGCTTTCCCCAAGCTCGAGAATGGTTCTCTACTTACATTTTGGCTACAAGTTAACACTGCCAAACTATTTTCTCTCCTCGAGACCATGAGTACGTTACAGTAATGAGGAACAAACGTATTAAATAAAAATAGTTAAAAAGTTGGAATAACAAAAAGACAAATATAGAAGCGAAAAATGTGTAAAATATAAGGGATAAAATGGGGATATATCTTACAAATTGGATCCATGAATACTTCTGGAGAAGAATGCTGCAGGAAATATGGACAGATCTGCAATACTTGTTACTTCTCCTAATTTCTGACCCAGATATTCTTTAGTTGACATGTCATAAAAGGTCTCACCAGACCCCTCACTCCTTCCTCTGCTGATTTAAGAGGGGGATGGATGGCTGATTAGATTCTATGCTAATCAAGTTTCAGCCCTCATTTCTGCTGTGGGCTATATTTTCTTCCCAGAAACCTTCGAGAGAAACAATATTGCCATCATCTTGCTGATCATCCTTCAAGCATTCTCTACATACCACACATGAATATGATACAGTATATCCATAATTCAGGGAGATATTGCATTCCTGTGGATTGCTAGCTAGCAAAACTTTTGCAATGTTACAAATTTACAGATGTAAATAGGCTCCCCAATCATGGATACATTCATTGATTTTGTAAAGCCAGAATTATAATACAAAAAAACTTAAAATATTGTTCGATAGATCTTTGAATAATAATAAGATCCACAAAAAATGCTCCTGTGCCGAGATAATGTTATAAATTCGCCCCTGCGCTGTACTGTGTAATGGCTGTGTCTGATCGTGCAGGGACATAGTCTGATCATAACAGTGCTCCTGGGCAGGGAAGGACACAAAAGAAAGTATACAGACATTATAGCATGGGATCGCAACTGTTTCTTTCTTTGAAGTAAAACATTATTTAAAAACAGGCAGGGAAATGTTTTACCTCACAGAAAGAATCAGCTGTGATCCCGTACTATAATATCTATATATTCTTTTTCTTCCTCCCTGCCCAGGAGATGTGGTGTGGTATGATCAGACCGTGTTCTGTACACAGTCAGACACAGCCATTACACAGTACACAGCAGGGGCACATGTATAAGATTATCTCAGCACAGGAACATTTTATTTAAAACACATCCGATTATGAGCTTATTATTATCATTCAAAAATCTATTGATTAAAATGTTCTTTGTGGGATAAAGAGCCTTTAAATAGCTGCAACAATTAAAAAAACAGAGCTGATCATACTCCTAATATAAATCACACAATATCATAGACATGCATGATATACACGGACAAGGAACTTAGATTAATGTGCGGTGCACAGCAACTAGTGCAATGGGCAAGGGACATTTCCTTGTCACAGGTGGGGGCCATGCCTAGTGCACGGATATGGTGGTTGACATATAAATGTGACAACTGGGTGTACTATACCCTTTGCTGGGATTGCTGTATTGTGTGATGTTAAATAAAAATCAAATCATAAACTAATAATAAAGAGCTAATCAGAAAACTATGCAATCAGTAATACAGCAAAGGCAGGCCTTAACCTCTGTAGCTATCTCCAAGAGATTTGGCCCTATATGCTTCACCTGTCTTCCACTCTATACAGAGCATCCTCTTCTCAGTGTGTCTATGTAAACTGGCAAATCTTCATTATGTGCAACTGATTAACACTCCGATCATTTGTTCTACCAACGCTGCTTCTGTCATGAGACGAGATGGATATTTCAGGATACATTCTTTAGTGTGTCTAATGGGGGAATTTTTTTTACCCAGGAGTGGGATTCAGACAATTTTCAACAGTTCTCTGAACCGCTTATTGAACCAATAGATTGTTCCGTACTTTCTTTTTTAAATCAGATGTTTTTTTTATTAATTACTTGAACACTGTCCAACTTTCCTTACGCAACCCATTAGACAAATCACACATAAGTGTACAGAAAGAAAACAAATAGTAAGATTTATACCTCACCCTCCCTAAGTTCACCCCTCAACCAGTTCAATTATTTTTAGAGCAGAATGTTATAGACTCTATTCCAAGAATTTCCTGGATAACAATATAAAGGTCCATCAAACCATTTAGTAGTATTTCATAAATTTCTCGCCAATTCTTGAACACAAATTACTTATAATATATATAGTTTAAGACTAAATACGTAATTTAGAGCTTCTGTATTTCAAATAAGATTCAATAAACTGTATTAAATGCGTAGTTATTTTATTAAATACACCACTCTTTCCCTTATTAAAGAAGCACTCCCATTTAGTTTTTTATTGATAAAATATGTGTATATATACAGTGAAGTAGTTATTTGATCCCTTGCTGTTTTTGTAAGTTTTCCCACTGACAAAGACATGAACAGTCTATAATTTTAAGGGTAGGTTAATTTTAACATTGAGAGATAGACTATCCCAAAAAAATCAAGAAAATCACATTGTATAAATTAGATAAATTTATTTGAATTTTGCAGTGAGAATAACTATTTGATTCCTCTGGCAAAGAACACTTAATACTTGGTGGCAAAACCCTTGTTGGCAAGCACAGCAGTCAGATGTTTTTTGTAATTTATGATGAGGGTTGCGCACATGTCAGGAGAAATTTTGGTCTACTCCTCTTTGCAGAACATCTCTAACGCTAAGTGCCCCCGATGCAGAAATGCTGCTGATTTTTTCTGCATTTCCCTGGCAGGAAAAACGCATGCGGCTTGTACATGCAGATTTTACATGCGTTTTTTCTGCCAGGTAGAAGCGTCTGTCAAGCGTTGTTCACTTGCATTTTCACCTGCAGGTTATCAAGCGCTTTTCCAAGCGATTTTAGCATCACTTGGAAAAGTGCTTGACAACTTGGTCACACTATATAAATCCATGCAACCGGCATGGATTTATATAGTGTGACCAAGTTAATGGTAAAAAATAAATGGTAAAAAATAAAAAAACATTATATTCACCTTCCGATGGCCACCGGTCTCCTTCTTCGGTGCGTCCGGTGTCTTGGGCCGCTCGCGGTGGTGTAAAAGGACCTTCCATGACATCATTTAGTCATGTGACAGGTCATGAGACCGCCGACGTCAGAGCCAGGACGCCAGTTATCAGGGAGCCAGGACGCACCGGAGAGAAGACTGCGGGCCATCAGAAGGTGAGTATAATGTTTTTTTTTTATTTAAAATTATTTTTCTTTACAGGTACTATGGTACCCGGGTCTGGAAGAGAGTCTCCTCTTCTCCAGACCCGGGTACCATCTGCACATTGAATCGCTTAATATCCGCATGTGTACATGTAGTCATGCAAATAGTATGCGATTCAATGCAAGTCAATGGCGGCAATTACGCTGCGTTTCCGCAAAAATAATGGACATGCTGTGGATTTTTCCCCAATGGTAATCCGCAGCGGAAATTTCCGCAGCATGTGCACAGCACATGCAGATTATCATTGGGGACCATGGGGCACGTATTGCCAAGCGGTTTTTAAGCAATTTCGCTGCGGAAATTCTGAGGCAAAAATGCTTGAAAAACGCATAGTGGGCACGCAGCCTAAATCATTAAGATTTTGAGGCTGGCGCTTGACAACTTAGAGCTTCAACTCCCTCCATAAGTTTTCTATGGGATTAAGGTCTGGAGACTGGCTAGGCCACTCCATGACCTTAATGTGCTTCTTTTTGAGCCACTCCTTTGTTGCCTTGGTTGTATGTTTTGGGTCATTGTCTTTCTGAAAGACCCAGCCACGACCCATTTTTAATGTCCTGGCGGAGGGAAGGAGGTTGTCACTCAAAATTTTACGGTACATGGCTCCATCCATTCTACCATTGATGCGGTGAAGTAATCCTGTGCCCTTAGCAGAGAAACACCCCCAAAACATAATGTTTCCACCTCCAAGCTAGACAGTGGGGACGGTGTTCTTTGGGTCATAGGCAGCATTTCTCTTCCTCCAAACACGGCAAGTTGAGTTAATGCCAAAGAGCTTAGTTTTTGTCTCATCTGACCACAGCATCTTCTCCCAATAACTTACAGAATCATCCAGGTGTTCATTTGTAAACCTCAGATGGGTCTGCACATGTGCTTTCTTGAGCAGGGCGACCTTGCGGGCACTGCAGAATTTTAAACCTTTAAGGCGTAATGAGTTACCAATGGTTTTCTTGGTGACTGTGGTTCCAGCTGCCTTGAGATCATTAACAAGTTCCCCCCATGTAGTTTTAGGCTGATCTCTTACCTTCCTCATGATCAAGGATACCCCACGAGTTGAGATTTTGCATGGTGCTCCAGATCGATGTCGATTGACAGTCATTTTGTATTTCTTCCATTTTCTTACTATTGCACCAACAGTTGTCTACTTCTCACCCAGCTTCTCACTTATGGTTTTATAGCCCATTCCAGCTTTGTGCAGGTCTATGATCTTGTCCCTGACATCCTTAAAAAGCTCTTTGGCCTTGCCCATGTTGTAGAGGTTGAGTCTTACTGATTAATTGAGTCTGTGGACAGGAGTCTTTAATACAGGTGACTATGTAAGACAGCTGTCTTTAATGCAGGTAACGAGTTGATTAGGAACGTCTAACTGGTCTGTAGGAGCCAGAACTCATAATGGTTTGTAGCGGATCAAATACTTATTTCTCACTGCAAAATGCAAAAAAATTTATCTAATTTATACAATGTGATTTTCTTGATTTTTTGGGGGGAGATATTCTATCTTTCAATGTTAAAATTAACCTACCCTTGAACATGACTGTTCATGTCTTTGTCAGTGGGCAAACTTACAAAAACAGCAAGGGATCAAATAATTATTTCCTTCACTGTATATATATATATATATATATATATATATATATATATATATATATATACAGTACAGACCAAAAGTTTGGACACACCTTCTCATTTAAAGATTTTTCTGTATTTCCATGACTTTGAAAATTGTACATTCACACTGAAGGCATCAAAACTATGAATTACCACATGTGGAATTATATACTTAACAAAAAATTGTGAAACAACTGAAAATATGGCTTATATTCTAGGTTCTTCAAAGTAGCCACCTTTTGCTTTGATGACTGCTTTGCACACTCTTGGCATTCTCTGGATGAGCTTCAAGAGGTAGTCACCGGAAATGGTTTTCACTTCACATGTGTGCCCTGTCAGGTTTAATAAGTGGGATTTCTTGCCTTATAAATGGGGTTGGGACCATCAGTTGTGTTGTGCAGAAGTCAGGTGGATACACAGCTGATAGTCCTACTGACTGGACTGTTAGAATTTGTATTATGGCAATAAAAAAGCAGCTAAGTAAAGAAAAACGAGTGGCCATCATGAAGGTCAGTCAGTCCGAAAAATTGGGCAAACTTTGAATGTGTCCCCAAGTGCAGTTGCAAAAACCATCAAGTGCTACAAAGAAACTGGCTCACATGAGGACCGCCCCAGGAAAGGAAGACCAAGAGTCACCTCTGCTTCTGAGGATAAGTTTATCCACGTCACTAGCCTCAGAAATCGCAGGTCAGATTAGAGACCAGGTCAATGAAACACAGAGTTCTAGCAGCAGACACATCTCTACAACAACTGTTAAGAGGAGACTTTGTGCAGCAGACCTTCATGGTAAAATAGCTGCTAGGAAACCACTGCTAAGGACAGGCAACAAGCAGAAGAAACTTGTTTGGGCTAAAGAACACAAGGAACGGACATTAGACCAGTGGAAATCTGTGCTTTGGTCTGATGAGTCCAAATTTGAGATCTTTGGTTCCAACCACCGTGTCTTTCTGCGACGCAGAAAAGGTGAACGGATGCACTCTACATGCCTGGTTCCCACCGTGAAGCATGGAGGAGGAGGTGTGATGGTGTGGGGGTGCTTTGCTGGTGACACTGTTGGGGATTTATTCAAAATTATAGGCATACTGAACCAGCATGACTACCACAGCATCTTGCAGCGGCATGCTATTCCATCCGGTTTGCGTTTAGTTGGACAATCATTTATTTTTCAACAGGACAATGACCCCAAACACACCTCCAGGCTGTGTAAGGGCTATTTGACCAAGAAGGAGAGTGATGGGGTGCTATGCCAGATGACCTGGCCTCCACAGTCACCAGACCTGAACCCAATCGAGATTGTTTGGGGTGAGCTGGACCGCAGAGTGAAGGTAAAAGGGCCAACAAGTGCTAAGCATCTCTGGGAACTCCTTCAAGATTGTTGGAAGACCATTTCCCGTGACTACCTCTTGAAGCTCATCAAGAGAATGCCAAGAGTGTGCAAAGCAGTCATCAAAGCAAAAGGTGGCTACTTTGAAGAACCTAGAACATCAGACATATTTTCATTTGTTTCACACTTTTTTGTTAAGTATATAATTCCACATGTGTTAATTCATAGTTTTGATGCCTTCAGTGTGAATGTACAATCTTCATAGTCATGAAAATGCAGAAAAATCTTTAAATGAGAAGGTGTGTCCAAACTTTTGGTCTGTACTGTATATATATACACACATACACACACACACACACACAGTTGAAACCAGAAGTTTACATACACTACACACGTGGTCAAAATTGTTGGTACCCCTCAGGAAAAACCTACAATGGTCACAGAAATAACTTGAATCTGACAAAAGTAATAATAAATTAAAAATCTTTGAAAATGAACAAATGAAAGTCAGACATTGCTTTTCAACCCTGCTTCCACAGAATTTTTAAATCAATTAAACTCATGAAATAGGCCTGGACAGAAATGATGGTACCCCTGAAAATAATGTGACAAAAGGAACATGTTAAATCAAGTTGTGTCCACTAATTAGCATCACAGGTGTCTACAATCTTGTAATCAGTCAGTGGGCCTGTATATACCGCTACAGATACTCACTGTGCTGTTTGGTGACATGGTGTGTACCATACTCAACATGGACCACAGAAAGCCAAAGAAAGAGTTGTCTCAGGAGATTAGAAAGAAAATTATAGGCAAGCATGTTAAAGGTAAAGGTTATAAAACCATCTCCAAGCAGCTTGATGTTCCTGTGACTACAGTTGCACCTATTATTCAGAAATTTAACATCCAAGGGACTGCAGCCAACCTCCCTGGACGTGGCCGCAGGAGGAAAATTGATGACAAATCAAAGAGATGGATAATACTAATGGTAACAAAAGAGCCCAGGAAAACTTCTAAAGAGATTAAAGGTGAACTTTAAGCTCAAGGAACATCAGTGTGGGATTGCACCATCCATCGTTGTTTGATCCAAAGTGGACTTCATGGGAGACGACCAAGGAGAACACCATTGTTGAAAAAAACTCATAAAATAGCCAGACTGGAATTTGCCAAACTACATGTTGACAAGCCACAAAGCTTCTGGGAGAATGTCCTATGGACAGATGAGACAAAAATGGAAGTTTTTGGCAAGGCATAGACGGAAAAATGAAGCATGTTAAGAAAAGAACACTGTCTCTACTGTGAAACATGGTGGAGGCTCTGTCATGTTCTAGGGCTGATTTGCTGCATCTGGCACAGGGTGTCTTGAATCTGTGCAGGATACAATGAGATATCAAGACTATCAAGGGATTCTAGAGAGAAATTTGCTTCCCAGTGTCAGAAAGCTTGGTCTCAGTCTCAGGTCATGGGTCTTGCAACAAGATAATGACCCAAAACACACAGCTAAAAACACCCAAGAATGGCTAAGAGGAAAACATTGGCCTATTCTGAAGTCGTCTTCTATGAGCCCTAACCTAAATCCTATTGAGCATCTTTGGAAAGAGCTAAAACATGCCGTCTGAAAAAGGCAACCTTCAAACATGAGACAACTGGAGCAGTTTCCTTATGAGGAGTGGGCCAAAATACCTGTCGAGAGGTGCAGAAGTCCCATTGACAGTTGCAGGAATCGTTTGATTGCAGTGATTGCCTCAAAAGGTTATTCAACAAAATATTAAGTTACAGGTACCATCATTTCTGTCCAGGCCTATTTCATGAGTTTAATTTTTTTAAAAATTCTGCGGAAGCAGGTTTAAAAAGCAATGTCTGACTTCATTTGTTCAATTTCAAAGATTTTTAATTTATTATCACTTTTGTCAGATACAGGTTATTTCTGTGACCATTGTGGGTTTTTCTTTCATTAAATGAGGGGTACCAACAATTTTGACCACGTGTATATCTAAAAAGACACACATGCATGTTTTTCGCAATATCTGACATGAAATCAGAATAAACCTTTACTATTTTAGGTCAATTAGGATTACCATAATTTTTAGTATTTGCCAAATGCCAGAATAATGAGAGAGAGAATGTTTTAAGGCATTTTTATTACTTACTGCAAAGACAAAAGTTTACATACACTAAGATTACTATGCCTTTAAACAATTCTGGACTGCCCATATGATGATGTCATGTGTTTGGCAGCTTCTGCAACATCTGAGTTAATTAGACACACCTGTGAATGTATTTTAATCCACACCTGAAACACACTGCTTCTTTGTATAGCATCATGGGAAAGTCTAAAGAAATCAGCCAAGATATCAGGAAGAGAATTGTGGACTTGCACAAGTCTGGCTCATCCTTGGGTACAATTTCAAGATACCTGAAGGTGCCTCGTTCATATGTACAAACAATTATACCCAAGTACAAACAAGATGGGAATGTCCAGCCATCATACCGCTCAGGAAGGACACAGGTTCTGTGTCCCAGAGATGAACATACTTTGGTCCAACATGTGCATATCAACCCAAGGACAAAAGCAAAAGACCTTGTGAAGATGATGGCAGAAGCTGGTAAGATTGTGTCAATAACCACAATGAAATGAGTACTGTATCAACATGGGCTGGAAGGCCACTCTGCCAGGAAGAAGCCATTACTCCAAAAGAAACATAAAAAAGCCAGATTATTGTTTGCAAATACACACAGAAGCATAGACCTTAATTTTTGGAGACATGTCCTGTTGTCTAATGGAACTAAAATTGAACTTTTTGGGCATAATAACCATCCTTAAGTTTGGAGGAAAAAGGGAGAAGCTTGGAAGTCTAAGAACATCCTAACTGTGAAACACGGGGGTGGCAACATCATGTTGTGGGATTGTTTTGGTTCAAGAGGGACTGGTGCACTTCACAAAATAGATGGCATCATGACAAAAAAAAGATTATGTGGCAATACTGAAGCAACATCTCAAGACATCAGCCAGGAAATTAAAGCTTGGGCTTAAATGGGTCTTACAAATGGACAATGACCCAAAGCATACTGCCAATATGGTAACAAAGTGGCTTAAGGATAACAAAGTCAATGTTTTGGAGTGGCCATCACAAAGCCCTGATCTCAATTCTGTTCAAAAATTATGAGCAAAGCTGAAAAGGCAGGTGTGGGCAAGGCGACCTACAAACCTGGATCACTTACACCAGTTTTGTAAGGAGGAATGGGCCCAAATTCCAACAAACTATTGTAAGAAGCTTGTGGAAGGATATCTCAAACGTTAGTCCCAAGTCATTCAGTTTAAGGGCAATGGTACCAAATACTAATGAAACGTATGTAAACTTTTGACTTTTCAGTAAGTAATAAAAATGCCTTAAAACATTCTCTCTCTCTCTCATTATTCTGGCATTTGGTAAATATTTAAAATTATGGTAATCCTAATTGACCAAAAACGGGAAAGGTTTATTCTGATTTCATGTCAGATATTTGAAAAAAACATGCATATGTGTCTTTTTATATAGTGTATGTAAACTTCTGGTTTCAACTATATAGATATATATACATATCTATCTACTTATATGTACATATATATGCATGTAATGTAGTTTGAGTGTGTAAATATAATCACCTACTTCTGTTCTCTCCTGTGATTGGCGCTGTTCTTCTGTACGTCTGAGTGACGTCACCACAATTGCGACTAGCCGGCTCACTCAATGCTCTATGCATGAGCTGGAAATTTCTTTTACAATTTAAGTCTATTGAGCCTTGTTGTGATGCTCCATAGGTTTACATTGTAAAAGTCACTTCTGGGTCATGCAGAGTATAGCATGTCCTGGACAGTCTGCAGAGAGGTGATGACACTCAGAAGAGGAGAAGAACAGTTCTGGACACTAGAGAGAGCAGGGGTAGGTGAATATATTAATACACTCACACTACACCACATGCACATACTGTATATACACAATTAAGGGATAAAAAACTAAATGGGAGTGATTCTTTAACAAAACAGATGGTAGTCCCAAAGTCCCTATGGCTCTTATTCGTACTCATACTTGTGCATATTTTTCCTTTACTTCTAGATTCCCTTTTCAACTCTAATTATTGTATTCATTCCATTTTGGAAGTCTAACATTGAGGGAAGAGAATCCTGAATGCAATGAGAGGTAATACTTTTTTCTGGCCTGAAATAAAATTCCTGAAATATTTATTTGAATTGGGACATTTTCCATTTCATCCTCCAACAAGTCTAATATACAAACCCCAGGGTGTTCCTTACTTTTTACATTCAACTTTCTTTGTGTCTCTTAGATGC
The DNA here is from genome assembly GCF_046119375.1 of Phyllobates terribilis. Lineage (NCBI taxonomy): Eukaryota > Metazoa > Chordata > Amphibia > Anura > Dendrobatidae > Phyllobates > Phyllobates terribilis. The sequence continues at coordinate 78,990,289 of NW_027362771.1, read as the reverse complement.
AAATACTATTGAAGATCTGAGCAGCACCATTGCTGATGTAAACGCAACATGCGTGATGAAATCACCTGATTAGGCTGCTGACATCACTGTTGTTCTGTGGGAAGGGTAAGCCCACCATAGTAGAGCTAAAGACGTTAGTGTGAGGGCACGTTATAGAGGAGGGAGTGTGTGTGTGGGGGGGCAGTGTGAGGGTACAATATATAGATGAGGCAGAATAAGGGCACATTATGGAGAGGGGCAGTGTGGAAGGAACAGAGTGAGGGCATCTTGTACGGAGGGGACATATGGAAGGGATAGTGTGAAGTCACGTTGCTAAAAGGGAGCAGTATGGTTGGGGGCAGTCTGAGGGCACATCATAGAGAGGGAAGTGTAGGGTGGTACAGTATAGAAAGAGGGAAGTGTGTGGGATCGTGTTAGGGCACAATGTGAAGAGGGGACAGTGTTATGGAGCACTAAAAATGGAAGGGAGTATCACGGAGACGCACTATGAAGATAGGTGCAGAGTGAGGAGAAACAGTAGAGAGAGGAAAGTGTGAAGTGGGAATGATTGGTGTGGAGGCCATAATTCATAAAAGGGACAGTGTGGAGGTTATAATTCATAAGTGGAGCAGTATGGCAGATATAAACAATAAAGGCTGATAGTGTAGCATTTATAGTTCTTCAGGGAGGATGGTGTGGCAATTATAGCTCATAAGGGAGGACAGAGTGGCAGTTTTAGTTCATAAAGGTAGACAGTGTGGAAGAAATATTTAATAGGAGCGAAAAGTATGAGGGCAATGTGGAGTAACAGGGGTATTGTGGGGGGGTCATATTTTATGCACAAAGCACAATGAAGAGCAAGTTGTTTTTCGGGAACACAGTATGCGCAGATTTTTTTTTTTTTTTTTTTCCAGGGGATATTATAATGACACTTATTTTTTAGGGAGATGTGTAGGCAAGTGCTGTAGAAGGCTAGAGAATAAAAGTCTGCGTCTGCAAAGAAGAGCTGTGGGTATCAAAAATCAACATGGTGTGTGATCCAAATGAAGACAAAAGGGATGAGAATGAGTCCAATTATTAAAAACTTCACCTATAAAGTCCCTAGGTATTTATATGTTTTTGTGATACTGACAATGTTTAATCAGTATTGTGGTTCCTGTATTGTCCACAATCTGATGATGGCTGGGAACAACTCCCAGTATTTCCTCCCCATTGAACTATCATCAGAAAATGATCTATTGTTTAAATCAAGGTTTTGTGTTACAAGTAATTATTTTTTTAAAAAATGGCAATATTTTTATTCACATTATGATTTTTTATTTAAAAAATAAAATAAAAATAGTAATCTTTCAATTTTCCCCCTGGCATATTTAAACTTCCTTTCAGTAAAGCCCCCGTCTCACATAGCGAGATCGCTAGCGAGTTCGCTGCTGTGTCACGGTTTTGGTGACGCAACAGCGACCTCACCAGCGATGTCGCTATGTGTGACACTTTGCAGCGATCAGGCCCCTGCTGTGAGGTCGCTGATCGCTGCAAAGTGTCCTGGACCATTTTTTGGTCGTTGCCCTCCCGCTGGTCAGCACACATTGCTGTGTGTGACCAGCGGGAGCAGCGATCAGGCTGGTAACCATGATAAACATCGGGTTACTAGGGGCACACGCGCACTTAGTAACCCGCTGTTTATCATGGTTACGAACCTGCTAAAGTGAGCGGTAACCTCCCGCTCACCGTAGCAGAGTGGTAACCATGATAAACAACAGGTTACTAGGTGCGCGTGTGCCCCTAGTAACCCGATGTTTATCATGGTTACGAGCCTGCTAAAGTGAGCGGTAACCTCCCGCTCACCGTAGCAGAGTGGTAACCATGATAAACAACGGGTTACTAGGAGCGTGTGTGCCCCTAGTAACCCGATGTTTATCATGGTTAACAGCCTGCTCCTGCTTCAGCAGGCTGGTAACCAGGAGCAGGACATCGTGGAAAGATTCTTTCCACGATGTCGCTGCTCCCCTGATCGTTGGTGGGCCTGCCTATTTGACAGCTCACCAGCGACCACATAGCGACGCAGCAACGATCCCTGACAGGTCGTATCGTTGTCAGGATCGTTGCAGCGTCGCTAAGTGTGACGAGGCCTTAAGAGTTTACAGCATGGCTCCATGTTATCAGAAGCAAGATTACAATGACAGGTAATACCTTTGTATGCAGTGAATAACAAAGCATCCACCATGCACAATAGGTGTTTTCACACAATTTTATGGCACTTACTAATATATAAGTATTACTGGTTCTTCTCCTGCACTTCTTAGCCCTCCTTTCCTCACAAATTGCACAGTGCAATGACCAGTGTGTCCATCAGTTTCTTCTGGAATAGAAAATCAGCTTTCCCATGCCTTCAGCTTTATGTTGAAGGAGGCTGATGGACAGGTTAGTCACCTGCTCCGCCATCAGCAACCTTCTTAGGGACAAGAGAGCTTTACTACAGACTGCCGAGACCACGACCCAACCCCTTAAATAACAGGTTGCCTCCCTCCTGTATTAAGACCCAATGAGGCACATGACACATAACTCTTTTATGGACGGGGTTGCTACAGCTTTTATTTTGTTTATTCTGCTCTACTGTGTTAGTTCTGATCTCACTGCAAAAATGCTTCATTGGTAATAAGGTACACTCCCAAAAAGCAAAAATGCTGCAGTAGCTGGCAATATTGTTGTTGTGCGCACAGTCAAATTGGACTAGTAAAACAGGTATACAAAGAGTTAAATGTATATTTTTTTTAGTAATTTTTTTTAGTCAAATATTTAACAAAATTTACAACACCTTTTCTGATGTAACTAGAAATGCTAGATAGATATATGACCGAAAAGGCAGCAACTGCAACAGGATGCTGTATTGGTATGGCATGTGTGTATGTAAATTTTGACTAGTAAAACCCGTGTGCAAAAAATATGTTTGTGACACGCACACTTTGTCCAGTAAACAGTTGTAGTTAAATGTCTGAATGCTTGGATTTTGAGGAATTTGGTTTTTTTCAAAAATATTTAGCACCTTCCCCTTCCCAAAAATGATTGCGAAAGAAAAGCAAAAAACTTAGAAGAGTCTCTTGTAACAAGCAGGACAATTTCTATGACTGACACAGATGTCTATTTTTTTTTTTGTTGAAAATATTGAACTGCATGAATTGCAGCATTCTAGTACATAAAGAATGATGGGAGCTACACCATATCATTGATCAATCACACAGAATCTCTTCCCATATAAATTGAATCCTTGTATAATTTTCAGATTTACTACTGCACTCATTATCTTCAGCGCTACAGTTGTATATCACAGTATGTCTGGCATATGCACTAAAGATCTGGTGCTCCAGCATTGGTACCCAGATCGCCGGCGATTGATACTTTTAATGCTGATACAGTTCGATCCTGTGGTAGAGCGCATGCTGTTATAGGCCTACAGTCTACCAACTGTCAGCAGCCCAATGCACTGAAGAGGGAAGTAAGTGGGCATTATTACTGGAAAGAGCACTCTAGGGGCACAACATTGGGGTTATTATTCTAAAGGGGGAAATTTGGGAATATTATTACTGGAGGGGATAGTCTTAGTCAAGGCATATTGTAGCATCAGCGTCTCTGCCCCCTGACAGGCAGAGACGCCGTCCCCCTTACCGCCGCTCTCCTGGCCCGGCGTCTTCTGGCTCTCCTGCTGCTGCTGCCGGCGCGCGCAGCCTCCCGGGCACTGTGCTTAGGGCGCGCGCGTGCTCCCTCCCTCTTAAAGGGGCCGCGCACCGTCCTAAGGAGTCCCCGGCCAATGGCCGGAGGACTTCTCATATAAAAGGCTCCTTCTCCAAAATGGAGGTGCCTGTGCAAGGTTGTAGCTCTGTGTTCTAACTCTGCTTCAGCCCTCATGTCCCGCTGCTAGTCTGACTACCAGTCCAGTCCGCCAGCCTGACTACCAGTCCAGTCAGCCAGCCTTACTATCAGTCCAGTCCGTCAGCCTGACTATCAGTCCAGTCCGCCAGCCTGACTACCAGTCCAGTCCGCCAGCCTGACTACCAGTCCAGTCCGCCAGCCTGACTACCAGTCCAGTCCGCCAGCCTGACTATCAGTCCAGTCCGCCAGCCTAACTACCAGCCCACTCCGCCAGCCTGACTACCAGTCCAGTCCGCCAGCCTGACTACCAGTCCAGTCCGCCAGCCTGACTACCAGTCCAGTCCGCCAGCCTGACTACCAGTCCAGTCCGCCAGCCTGACTACCTGTCTCCACCAGCCAAGTACACTCTCCAGCCCGACGGTCTGCCTACGATCCAAACCCGCCAGTCTGTCTATGGGCTAGGCTTGCCTGCCTACACGGAGAACGTACCAGTTACCTGCCGTGCCTACCAGCCAGCCTACCTGGAGGCTACTGCCAGTTACCCATGGTGTCTGCCAGTCCGTCTACCCGGATCACCCGTCAGCCTGCCTGCCGCGCTCATCTGCTGTACAGGTCAGTCCCTGCCTTCTGACCCGTGGGAGTCACCTGCTCTCATACAAGGACTGGCCCAGAGTAGCACCTGGTCCGTCTGCTCGGTCCTTCCCTGGTTCACGGAGTCGATTGAGCCGCCGTGTGACCTTGGTCAGTCCGAGTTGATACCTAGTTACACCCCTCTGGTCCCTCCTTGCACCGCAGCACAGAGGTTCCACCACCCGGATCCGTAACACATATTATTACTGAAGGAGGTAGTAAGGAGGCACTGAAGAGGGCACTCTGAGGGCATTATTACTGGAGAGGGCACTCTTGCAGCATTAATCCTGGTGGGAGGACTCTGTAGGCATTATTGCTGGAAGTGAATGTTTGGGGGCATTATTATTGGGTTGGCCACTCTGGAGGCATTATTTCTGGAGGAGGTACTCTGGAGACAATATTACTGGAGGGAGCACTCTGGTAACATTATTCTTGGAGGATGCATTCTGGGAACAACATTACTAGTGGGGTAGTGAGGGCATTATTCTTGTAAAGGGCATTCTTAATATTGCTAAAGTTAGCACACTGAGGACATTATTACTGAAAGGGGCACTTTTGGTACATTATTACTGGAGGGGGTAGTCAAGGGTCAATATTACTGAAGGATATATTAAGGGAACATTATTACTGGAGAGGACACTCTAGCGCCATTGTTACTGGGGAAACGCTGGGTGTATTATTATGAAAGGGCACTCTGGTGTTAGGATCATTCAGCCATGGAGGGTCCTTGTTGGAGTCGGGGTATCCCCGTAACAAGAAATACACAGACACGTAGTGTATAATCAAGTACTGGGAAGCCCCTGAGCGCATCTGCCTCTATAAGTGCTGTCCCTTTATTTATACTAATAATCATTTTTTTTGTCAGACATGCGCAGTAAAATGCCTTTGTTTCACAAGCAGTGAAGTGATGATTCATAACAGTGGAATGTTGATAAGAAAGTTTCATAAACAGAAAAGTGATAATTCATAGCAATAGAAGGTTGCTGAGACAGCTAAAAACAAGTTACAATCTAATTTCTGGGCGTCAGTCCAAATGTCCAGATAAGGGAAGAATAACTTCATCTGTGTCTTACATCGTAGTCTTGGGTGAAGTATAACTTCTATCATCCTCTCAGTCCCCCCTTTGATTCTTCCTTATGGACTTTTGGTAGAAGACCTGGTCCGGGAGTTCTTTTCTTTCATATTCTTGAATCCGTGTTACAAAGCTTATTTATGCATATTAAAATAATTTTTAATCCTATTTTAAACACTACATATATGACTACTATAATTAGCACAATCTGTAATATACCTTGCAGAATTCCAGCCACCCAACCTCCAATACCCTTAAACCAGTTCTTTGGGTTGAGAAAGGAGAAGGTGTCTGACCACCAGCTATCTTTATTTTGGTCATTGTGTCTGTCATATTCATCCCGTAATCGTTGTATATCTGCCAGCTTGAACCTCATACTCATTGTACTGTTTGGATCTATGTAATGACAACAGGTTGGACCAATAATTTGACACATTCCTCCCTGGGCCGCAGTTAGGTAGTCTAACACTACAGTATGTTGATTAGTAACAATTATAAGTTGATTTTGGACAGCTATACTAGTATTAAGTATATCCATAATATCCCATATCTGATCATCTAGATAGTCGGTGGCCTGAACTAATTTATCTCACATCTGCATCAACATTGGATACACAAAGAAAGTGCTGAATATTTTATTAGGAATTCCCATTTGGACCACATGTGGCCTACCTGAAGGTCTAGGCGAGTTGTCGGCTGCTCTTTTGTATAGTGTGTGTTTAGGTACTGCTTGCATATCTACCTGCTGATTCTGAACTATAAATGTGGCCGGTGTTAAGCGTCCTAGAGTACATGCACCTTTTATTCCTACTGGGAGCCATTTGTATGCTCCATTTCCACAAATCCAGAAGGTTCCTTCAGGCAGATCCCATATTGCAGAGTGTTGGAGCACCAACCTATGTACCAAATCTAAAAATTTAGATACATTCTGAAGTATACACCAAGGGGGTTTTTGACCTAATGGACTACAGTATCCTGCATCTGGATTTTCACAAGTCGGTGTACCTGGGTCATATGCACTTGACTCATTACATAATATATTACCTGGTATCTTTGAACATGTATCATTGTTTCCATCGGGGAATAATTGTGAATATTTCCAACCATTATTGTGTATGTATTTTTCTACTATATCAGGTTTAAAAGGTTGAGAAGAAGATACTGTGCTACTAAAACTGAGTTGTATATTTTCTGTAGGAATTAACCCTAAGTCTGTTAGTCCCGTCTTATTTCTAGGAACCCATACACCTCCTTTAAACGCTAAATATTGTAAGTTGTTTATTTTTCCGGTCATATTACCTTGCCACCAGGGAAATCCCACCCACCCCACAACTGGGATGGCAACAGTGGTGTTCCATAATCTAGAATTAACGGTTTGGTTATTTGCTAATTTGTCTGAGCAATTAGTCCATGTAAACACTTCCTCAGGGGTCATGGGTACGGCCAGGAAGGGTATGCTCGTGGCTGATATTGGAGAATGCGTACAAATCCAACAGTCTGCTATTTTCTGTCCGCCATCGAGCAGCCCGTTTACCAATGTCTCATGATGTTTTATAAATTTATTATCTGCAGGTTTTGGGGAACTTAGTTTATCCCACAGGTCTCCCTGATCTATCGTTATAGCTAACACAAGTACAATCACCACTATTTCTTTTTGCAATGGCTTGCATGTACCCATGCTGATTTTCCTTCCAATTTTACTGCAGTTGGAGTTGTCAATAACACCTGATATGGACCCTCAAATCTGGGTTCTAGCGTTCTTCTGTTATGTCTTTTTACGTAAACTTCGTCTCCTGGTTGCAGCTTGTGCGTTCCCTCAATGGAATCAGGATCTGGATTGGAAGAGAACACTAAAGAGTGTATTTTAGACACATGCTTACATAAATTTTGTACATAAGCAGTTAAGCTTTCAGTTTCTAACATTAAAGTCTGTGGGAAATACAATCCTGTATTGGCAACTCTACCAAACAATATTTCATGGGGGGTGAGTTTGCTCTTTCCCTGGGGGGTGTTTCTGACTGAATACAATGCTATTGGGAGACACTCAGTCCATGGTTTCTGTGTTTCTGCCATGGCTTTCTGTATTTTTAACTTAAGTGTTCCATTCATTCTCTCAACCTTACCAGAACTCTGTGGGTGGTAAGGGGTGTGTAGTTCACTTTTTATACACAACATTTTCATTACATTCTGAAAGATCTCTCCAGTAAAATGTGTACCTCTATCTGACTCGATCACTTCTGGGATACCATAACGGGGTACCAGTTCATGTGCTATTTTTACTGCAGTGACTTTAGCCGTGGCTGTATGAACTGGATAAGCCTCTGGCCACCCCGAAAACATGTCCACACATACCAGTACATACTCATAGTGTCCATGCTTAGGCATCTGGATGTAATCGATCTGAAGTCTCTGGAATGGATATAGTGGTCTTACATGGTGCTTCTGGGGGGTCTTAACAGTCTGTCCTGGATTGTGGGCTAAACAGATTTCACAAGAACCACATTTTGCTCGAGCTACCTGGCCGAACCCTGGGGCTAACCACTTCTGTCTGACCCTCTGTATCATACCGTTTGCAGACACATGTGTAGGTCCGTGGGCTTCACTGACCACAACAGGGTACCACGCTCGGGGGAGACAAAGCTCATCTCCTTTTCTCCATAGTCCTTCTTTTTCTTCTGCCCCCTGTTTCTGCCACTCTTCTTTTTCTTCTCTACTCACCTGCTGGTGGGCTTCTTTGAGCCGTGTAATTAAGTCAAATTCTGATACTGCACTAATAGTGTGGTCAGTTGTCAGAGGTTTTACTGCAGCTCGCTTAGCAGCCTTGTCGGCTCGGTCATTACCCCTAGCTATCTCGGTGTCGAGTCTTACATGTGCAGGTACTTTTATTACTGCTACTTGTTTGGTTGAGGCAGCTGATTCTAGGATTTGTCTAATCATTGAAATGTGTTTTGGCAATACCTGATTCAGTATGCCATGTACATCATGTGTAGTTTGTACTATTAAGGCATGGTCTAGTACTATTTCTGAGGCTTTTTCTACCAAAAGAGAGACAGCTGCTACTACTCTGACACATGATGGTGCAGCTTTGGTAACATTATCTAATTGAGCAGAATAGTATGCGACAGGTCTTTGTTTATTTTCATGTTTCTGTGTTAGTACTCCTGTAGCATGATTAGACATTTCCGCAGCCATTAATTGGAATGGTTTGGCGTAGTCTGGGATTCCCAAGGCCGGGGCTGACATGAGACCTGTCTTGAGGTCTTGAAAGGCTATGAGCGCTGATTCAGTTAACTGAAAAGGCTCGATTTTTAAACAATCATATAGAGGTTGCATAAGCTGACTAGCATGTATAACCCATTGTCTGCAGTGTGATACTATTCCCAAAAATGCTCTTAATGTTTTGTAGTTCTTGGGAGGAACAAGATCTCTAATGATTTTTAGTCTGTCGGCGGTGAGGTGCCGAATACCTTGTGAAATGCAGTGTCCTAGAAATACTACCGTAGTCATACAAAGTTGTACTTTTTTCTTGTTAACTTTACAGCCCATGTCTGCTAGAAATATTAACAATCTTATTGTGTTGCTGTTTGCGGACTCTTGAGCAGGGGCACATAATAATAGGTCATCAACATATTGAAGAATTACAACCTCATCCGTAGGTTTGAAATTTTGAAGAACTGATCTCATAGCTTCTGAGTACAAGGTAGGTGAATGTATCATACCCTGTGGTAATCTTGTCCATGCTAATTGTCTATTCTTAAATGTAAATGCAAACAGTTTGTAACAGTCTGGGTGTAATGGTACTGAAAAAAATGCATTTGATAAGTCTATGACAGAAAATACTCGTGCTGTTGCTGGGATCTGTGATAGCAACGTGTGTGGATTTGGTACAACAGGAGTAATAGGTTCCAAAATTTTATTTATCTCTCTTAAATCATGTACCATCCGGTATCTAGCAGCTGACCCCTCAGTAGATTTCTTTTTTACGGGGTACAACGGTGTATTGGCTGGTGACTTTACTTCTATCAGTACTCCAGTTTTTAGATAATCTTTTATCTGTTCTCCTATGGCGTGTTCTTGTTGGGCACTAATAGGATACTGTCTCAATTGGGGTAGTGTCACACCTGGAACAGGAGTGACTTTTACTGGAGCTATTGGCATTAGTCCTACATCGGTGTCATGTTGTGCCCATAATTTTTCTGGTACCTCAGAAAGATCTAAAATAATTTGGGTAGGGGCAGGGTCTTTCTCATCCTCTAAGGCTTGGACTTTTACAATGTTTTCTAGAGACTCTTGGTCATCAGGCACCAAAATTTGGACTCTACCATCCTTTGTCTCTTATCACTCCTGCTTTTCTAACCCGAATGTCCTCCCATAGTTTCCTGTTAAACCTGTCATGCCTTGCTACCTGAAAAGTTTTGCAAACTTTCCCTAAATTCTTAGTTGCTTCTACACCACACCTTTCTTTCACGATTGTATAGACATCTTGTTCATCATTTGTGGTCTTAGTCTGTTTGTTGCCCATTTTTCCTGACTATTCTTACCTTAGGAGGCTTTTTGGGTTAGATAAAATATATTCTATATTTTACCTTTCCTCGTTACCTATTCTGTCCTAAGGAGCCATTGTTGCCCATTTTTCCTGACTATTCCTACCTTAGGAGGCTTTTTGGGTTAGATAAAATATATTCTATATTTTACCTTTCCTCGTTACCTATTCTGTCCTAAGGAGCCAGTATCTGAAACGGTTTCTCTGGACCGTTTTGTCTGAAGTGTAGAGTAATTCTAACACAAATATATATGGCAACAAGGGCAAGACCAACAATACATAAAATGAACCATACAGTCTCCATTATATATCGTGTCCCTGGAGTATTTTCATTACTTCCATGGGCTCATTCTGTCAATCTCTTATCCGTCAAAAAGGAGGACAAAGGTTCGGGAGTTAAGCGTGAGCGAAGGTTTCCCCGAAAGGACACAACCTTATGACTCAGTTAGGCAATCTCCGTAATACTTATGTCATCTACCTTAGTGCGGCTTATGAGGCTATTCCCGACATCCACATCTCTTTCATACCATCCGTTTCATAACCTTCTCTGACCTCTCCTTCGGCAGATCCTACAGTATATACATGAATGACCCGAGCTATAGGTATCCTTCTCTACTAGTTCCTCAATCCCAACACAAGATATGCATGAAATTTACGGACTATCGCAGAGCAGATGTAAGAGAACTAACAGTGTCTCTTACCTGGCCAGGTTTGTCATCTGCTGTTCCGATGTCCCAATCTCAGCGGTTACTCGTACCGGTCGATGAACTTGAAGGAATACGCAGACCTCGGGTCCCTGTTTCGGGCGCCAGGAATTGTTAGGATCATTCAGCCATGGAGGGTCCTTGTTGGAGTCGGGGTATCCCCGTAACAAGAAATACACAGACACGTAGTGTATAATCAAGTACTGGGAAGCCCCTGAGCGCGTCTGCCTCTATAAGTGCTGTCCCTTTATTTATACTAATAATCATTTTTTTTGTCAGACATGCGCAGTAAAATGCCTTTGTTTCACAAGCAGTGAAGTGATGATTCATAACAGTGGAATGTTGATAAGAAAGTTTCATAAACAGAAAAGTGATAATTCATAGCAATAGAAGGTTGCTGAGACAGCTAAAAACAAGTTACAATCTAATTTCTGGGCGTCAGTCCAAATGTCCAGATAAGGGAAGAATAACTTCATCTGTGTCTTACATCGTAGTCTTGGGTGAAGTATAACTTCTATCATCCTCTCACTGGGAACAATATAACTGGAAGGGGTAGTCAAGGGGAATTACTACTGGGTAGGCACTGTGAGGTAATTATTATTGAAATAGGCAGCCTGAGGAAAGTATTACTTGAAAGGACACCCAAGGGTAATTATTATTAAATTAGACATTCTGAGGGCATTGTTACTGGAGGGGGAAGTCAGGGGAAATTATGTCTGGAGGTACTAGTTAAAGGAGTGGTCTGAAGTCAAAGTAAATTTCATCCTAAATTCCTATCTATTTAGTGCCATAATCTAAGCTTATTTCTAATATACTTGCATTAAAAATTCCCTATCCTCCACTAACTACACTATTTAACTGCTATTGTATTTTTTTGTTCACTTCCTGTGTAATGATGAATCTTTTAAGTATCCCATTGCATACTGTGATACTCAAAAGAAGTGTCATTTCTACTGCAGAGAGAGGCTTATGACACATGTGCCAACCACAGCAATCAGCGTTACTGTCCTTATTGCAATAGCACTGTACAAAGTGAACTAAACTTGCAATGGTGCGAACAAGCCTTGTCCATCTGGAGAAGCGTTGAAATTGCTGACAGCTCAAGCCAACCTTCACTTTGGATTTGTTGATGAGGGTGCTGACATCAGGACGTATCTCAGGACATTAACTTTGAACAGTTTGTGACTCTTATACAAACATACATCACCCACAATTACCCAGCCTGGATCCAGTCTTTGAGCATATGGAGAGAATAATCTGGGCCATTGCATTGTTGGCCAACCTTGTGGACCCTCAAAATATCCCTCCTGAGTAGGATTAGAATGTCAGCATTCATGTCTATAGGAGTAATTTCCTTAGGAGTAATTTCCTTAGGTGCCTCAAGTGAGAATGATAAAGCGCAGCTTCTAGAGTGGGAATTTTTTCCCTATTATCATGTGTCTGGTCACATTCAATTGAGGTTGGCAAGGGTATATGCATATTCCCCTTGATTGAAAAGACAATGTATCCAGAGGTCCTTCTGCCAGAACTCTCAATATGACCAGGGCAGGTGTTGAGGGTGTATGGAGCCGCATGTCCCCTTATGTTGAAGATCTGAAAGAATTTAGGTTTTGCTAGAGACCTGTTGCTTTGCTCATCTATTATGGCATATATTCTGGTGGCCTTGTCAGCTTGTCCTTCTGCATAGACCTTGACAAAACATACTTTGGCCAGCATTTGGGACCTGTCCCTTCTCCACATACTTCAATACAAAAAGAGGAAACAGCGGTTGCAGTTGGATCAGGAGCTGTAAGTCTCCGCCATGCTTTGGGACAGGGCTGGATGCTCCTGAAGGTTGTGAATTGTGAGAATATGGTGTGAGATGTATAGCTGTAACGTGTTTGTCATTACTGTAATCAGTGCCCTTAATGACTGCCTTACAGTGCTTAGCAACGTGGCCTCTGGAGGCACAACACTTGTAACATATCCCAAGCTCCTTGAGAATATCTCTATGCTGTTGCAAAGTCTTTGCCCTGAGCCCAACACATTCCTTAAGTGGGTGAGGTTTTTTGTGGATAGGGCACATATGGTTGCTGTCCATATCTTTATGAACAAGAGCATTTGGTTTAGCAGGGGAGGGTGCAGTAAATACAATACCAGTCTTTCCAACTGATACTGTGCCCCTTAACTCTCTTCTGTTGGCAGTGTTATCCTATCTTGTACATGATGATGAAGCTGGTGGAGTAGGTTCAGTGAAATCAAAGCTGGGATCGTTCTTTTTTAGAGCTTTTCGGGCTTGATCACTGATGAACCTGGAATAATGTGAAAAGGGAGGAAAGGACACATTATGCTCACTTTTGTACCTTGAGCCGTGGTATGCCCATTTCTCCTGTATGTTGTATGCCAACTTGGTCACCACTGGATTCACACCATGAGCAATGTCAAGGTAACTCAGTCCTGGCAGACGTGGGTCTAATTTTGCCAATTCAATTTCCTTTAGCAGGTAAATCAGATCTTGAAGCTTGCAGTTGTCCTTGTTTGTTATCTTTGGGAAAGTTTACAGTGTCTTAAATAAAGCATGTTCTATAGCTTCAGGGCTGCTGTAGGTTTCTTCCAATCTTCCAGTCTTTCCCATGCTACTGCAAAACGTGCATCTGAATGCCTGACATGAACTGCTCTTAATGTCTTGAGGCTCTAGGCAGATTATGGACCTAACCAGTTAACAAGCAAGTCCAGTTGTTTCTTGACTGTGAAATTAAGATCTTCGATTACAGCTTGAAAATAGACTTCCAGGCTCTATAGTTCTCAGCACGGTTGTCAAACTTTGAGAGACTGATGTTTATCAGCTCCTCTCGAATTGTGTATCTGGCGATGTCAGTCATGTCTGGCCTCCCAGTCATTGTTGCTGGATTAACTTGTGGCGCCCCTGGGGGATGTAAGCTTTCTGGTATAAGTGACAGAGATGTATCAGGACTAGTGATGAGCGAGCACTATAATGCTCGGGTGCTCGTTGCTCGGGTAATGATCGTAATGATCGGGTGCTTGACTTGCGTAATGAGCCCAATATAAGTCAATGGGAAACTCATGCATTTTTCCGGCCAACCACCACCCCCCCCCCCCGAAGGTCTGGCGGGGGCCTAAAAATTGGTCAAATCGATGGAAACAGTGCTGAAATGACATGGGAACAGCATGGGGAAGACCCCTGGAAGCATCTCCGACTCCCAGGTCACTGCTGTGAACAATGTTGTTAGAGTATAACGCGACTTTTATGGACTGACAATAAAAAATGAGATAAAAAAATGGATTTTCCTGGAAAAAATGTTAAGGAACATTCTTTCCAGGGTAATGCTTTATATACAAGGCAAAATAAATAACCAAAAACAAAAATGCTCCTCCACACCTTGGACTATGTTCACACGTAGAGTTTTTGATGCGTTTTTCCACTTTTGCATTTCTTTCCACGGTAAAAAATACATTCACCAGTAAATATAATTTTAACATTTTACTACCTTATCTGGCCATGTGGTGTGTGAGACATGATCAGACACATCCAGAATGAACAATCATTTCCAGCTGATAATACCATCTAGCACCTGTCCCTATTTTAAAAGCTGCTAACAGAGTTATCAATAGGGAATAGATATTTTTTTTCAGCACAGAGTATAGTACAATAATCCCTGACTAGATGCCTGTAAGAGACTATTCCAAATGCTAGAGGTCACCCGTATATGAATCTCAGAAAAAAGAGGTAATATAGTACAATAAAAAATAGAATTTAACCGACTCCGAAGAGGTTTTTTGGTACGTTGCACCACCAAACTGTGAAGGAACGCAGGCAACCCTGTCTGCTTTCATCAATTTCTAACACAGATCACTGTTCAACATTATGAATTGGTCAACGAGTGCATGGAAAAAATCTATCAAGTTATGGATTATTGTAGGGATGTATGCAACCAGAAGCAACACTCATTTCCAGCTGATAATATCATCAATCCAGCATTATCAATAGGGAATAGATTTTTATTTTTTTTCAACACGGAGTATAATATAATAATCCCTAAGTAGATGCCTGTAAGATGCTATCCCTACTGCTATAGGTCACCCGTACACAATTCTGAGATGAGAGATAATATTGTACAATAAAAAAAGATTTTAACCGGTGCCAAAAAGTTTGGACGTGGAAGCAACAAACAGCGAAGCTACGCAAGCAACCCTGCCTGCTTTCATGAATTTGTGAGTAAAGATCACCATTAAAAAATATGAATCGATCAATGAGTGCATGGAAAATATCAAGTAATGCACTGTGGAAGAGATGTATTCGACGACAATGAACAACACTCATCTCCAGTTGATGATACCTTGCACCTGTCCCTATTGTAAATGCAGCTAACAGCAGTATCAATAGGGAATAGAATAGATGGAATTTTTTTTTTGCAGCAGTATGCAGTATAAGGCAATAATACCTGGCTGGATTGGTTTAATACGCTATCCATACTGCAATAGCTCACCTGTAAACAAATTTCAGATAAGGGAGGTAATATTGTAGAATATTGAATTGATTTGAATTGGTCTTCCTATTATTAAGGAGTGGGTCTCCTATACTGTTCTTGCGTATATGTTTTAATACCCCCGGTGGCACAAAAAAACATCTCTGACAAAAGCTAGCAGCCAGGACCTCCAAGGCATAGAGAGACAGTTCATGCCACATGTCCAGCTTGGATACTCAATAGTTGTAAGGCACAGAGGAATCATGGAGGATGCTGGTACAGTCACCAAGGTAGTCCTTCAGCATCTTCCAAAACTTTTCCCTGCTTGTCAGAGTAACCCACGCATCAGGGTCTGGGTGCTGGGAGGGTCTGAGAAAACAGTCCCAGACCTTTGACAGCGTTCCCCTGCATCTGCTTTGTTTCTCCCTTTCTTGTACTCTTTGGTTGTCCAAGAAACTGTTACCTCTGCTGCCAGCATTGTCAGATGGGATTTTTTTTAATAATTCTTCAACAAGGGCCATTTGGTACTGCAACATATAACATAGGTGTGGGTCTCCTATACTTTTATTGCATATGCAGCAAGCTCAAGGGTTGTTCAAAATTAGGACACACTCCAATACCACTTTGAATAGACGTAGTGAAGGGCCTCAGTACTTTTCTTTTTCCCTTCTTAAGGAATGGGTCTCCTATACTGTTATTGCATATGAGGCAAGTTCAAGGGCTGCCAAAAATTAGGACACAATCGAATATCTCTTTGAAGTGACGTAGAAGTGTGCCTCATTAAAAAATTGTTCCCATTATAAAGGAGTGGGTCTCCTATACTTTTATTGCGTATGCAGTGACTTCAAGTAATGCCAAAAATTAGGATGCACTCCGATACCTCTTTGAAGAGACGTAGAGGAGGGCCTCATTAAAAAAATTGTTCCTATTATTAAGGAGTGGGTCTCTTATACTTGTAATGCACATGCAGTAAGTACATGGGCTGAAAACATTTACCTCTGGGGGTGCATACAAGAACATACTGTATAACATACAGAATGTTGGAGGTAGGCCTCTAAAAATATTTCCTACGGACATCATAAACACCTTTAAAAAAATGTATGTGATTGTTGCATGATGGTCAACCTGTTGATATGTTGGTGGAGGATGAGGAGATGGAGAAGGAGGAGAGTGACATAAAATAGATAAAATCATGAAGCGTATACTCATGTCTGCATGTGAAGAGATGCATGGGAAAAGACCCCCCCCAAAAAAAACTGGATTTGACTTTATGTTCCACTGCTATCATCCAGTGGTGTTGAGAAGTCTGGCCCATTCCAGCCCTTGTTAATTTTTATGAGTCAGCCTTTCAGCATTTTCAGTTGACAGGCGGATGCACCTATCATATATAATACCCCCGGCGGCACTAAAAGCCCACTCTGACAAAACGCTACTGGCAGGGAAGGCCAGGACATCCAAGGCGTAGAGAGACAGTTCATGCCACGTGTCCATCTTGGATACCCAATAGTTATAAGACACAAAGGAATCAAGGAGATCGCTGGTACGGTCAGCAAGGTACTCCTTCAGCATCTTCCAAAACTTTTCCCTCCTTGTCAGAGTACCCTGCACATCAGGGCCTGGGCTCTGGGAGGGTCTGAGAAAATTGTCCCAGACCTTTGACAGTGTTCCCCTGCCTCTGTTCCATCGTATTTGGATCTCCCTCGACAGTACTCGTTGTCCAACAAACTGTGACCTCTGCCGCCAGTATTTTCAGAAAGGAATTTTTTTTTAAATTCTTCAGCAATGGCCTTCTGGTACTGCAACATTTATTTTAGACCTCTTCATCATGGGAAGGAGAGATAGAAAGTTCTCCTTGTAGCGTGGGTCTAGAAGTGTGACTAACCAGTAATTAGTATTGACCAAAATGCATACAACGCAAGGATCATGGCAAAGGCAGTGGAACATAAAGTCAGCCATGTGTGCCAGACTGCCAACAGCCAAGACTTCCCTGTCCTGACCAAGAGGACAACTGTGCATGCTCTCCTCCTCTTCATCATCCTCCTCCTGGTCCTCCTCATTCCCCCTCTCCTCAGACCATCCACGCTGAACAGACTGTAAGAATGTTGTGTGGGTGGTACCGTCTGTAGCGCAGGAAACCAGCTCCTGTTCCTCATTTTACTCCCCCTCCGCATTATCACCCAATCCCCGTTGAGATGAGATGAAGCAGGGCTGTGTAGCATCACCCTGTACAGTTACTTGCTCCATCTCATTGTGCTCCGCCTGCAATGCCTCCTCTTTAATTGTGAGTAGCGAGCATTTCAGTAGACAGAGAAACGGGATGGATGATGCTAATTATGGAGTCATCGCCGCTCACTATCTTGGTGGAGTCCTCAAAGTTTTGGAGGACGGCACAGATGTCAGACATCCATTCCCACTCATCAGCTATTATGTGCGGAGGCTGACTGAATACCGACGGGCGTGTTGAAGCTGGTACTCAAAAAGTCCTCTCTGCTGCTCACAAATCCTTCCAAAGATATACAACATTAAGTTCCAATGTGTGGGGACATCGCACACCAGTCGGTGAGCTGGAAGCTGTAAATGCTGTTTAAGCACGGCGAGGGAGGCAGAAGCTGTAGCGGACTTTCTAAAATGGGCACACAACTTATTTTCACAAGCAGCTCAGGCAGATCTGGGTAGGTTTTGAGAAACCACTGAAGCACTAGGTTGAGCACATGGGCCAGGCACGGTACGTGTGTGTGGTTGCCCAGCCGCAGAGCCGCCATCAGTTTCCAGCCATTGTCACACATGACCATGCCTGGCTGTAGGTTCAGCGGTGACAGCCACAGATCTGCCTGCTCTGTTACAGCTTTCAACAACTCTATAGCTGTGTGCGGTTTGTCACCTAAGTATACAGCCTGTTGCCGCTTGGCCAAGGCAGTGCTGCAGTGCTTCCAGTTTCCGACTGATGTGGTCATTTCGGTGATGGAGGCTGAAAAGGAGGAGGACGAGGTGCAGGAGCTGTAGAATGTGGGGAGCAACCCTGATTGACCCAGGGCCCGCAATCCTGAGCATCGGGAGGATATGTTCTGTCCCAGGGTCCGACTGGGTCCCGGCTTCCACAATATTAACCCAGTGTGCCGTCAGTGAGATGTACCATCCATGGCCACAAGCACTTGTCCACATGTCCGTGGTTAGGTGTACCTTCCCATTAACTGCGTTGGTGAGCGCACGGTTAATGTTCTGGGACACGTGCTTGTGTAAGGCGAGGACGGCACACCGGGAGAAATAGTGGTGGCTGGTGACCGAGTACCAAGGAATGGCCGCTGCCATCAGGTTGTGGAAAGCTTCCATCTTCACGAGCCTAAAAGGCAACATTTCCAGCGCAAGCAGTCGAGTAATGTGGCAGTTTAGTATTGTGGACTGTAGGTGGTTGACTGGGTATTTGCGATTGCGTTCAAAGGACTGTGATAGGGACAACTGAATGCTGTGCTGGGACAAGGATGTGGACATGGTTGCTGATGGTGGTGATAGCAAGTGTGCAATAACAGATGCAGGGTGGGAGGCATCTTTGCCTGCGCCATGGACAGGGGATTAGTGTGCATGCACAACAGTGGAACAGGCAGTGGTGTCACCCGCAGAAACTGTTTCTGGACCCTGGCGTTTGGCCCAACTAGTCAGGTGCTTTGCTGTCATGTGCCTGAGCATGCTGGTGGTGGTCAGGCTGGTAGTTTTGCTGCCCCTGCTGATGCTGGCAGAATTTTCCCACGCTGTCAGTGACGTGCATGAGGTGAGCTCATGTCCAATTAACTCAGCTCACCTCATGCACGTCACTGACAGCGTGGGAGAATTCTCCTGCGCTCAGCGCTTGAGCAGAAGAATTCTCCCACGCTGGGATGGCATTGAGATGACAGGCTGGATCGCAGCTGAATGCTGCCATCCAGCTTTTCATCCTTCAGAGACACTGCAGAGCGCAAGCATGCCTGCGCTCTGCAGTGTCTATGCTGGATGGCAGCGCTCAGCTGCGATCCAGCCTGTCATCTCATTGCCATCCCAGCGTGGGAGAATTCTCCTGCTGAAGTGCTGAGCGAGGGAGAATTCTCCCACGCTGTCAGTGACGGGCATGTTGTGAGCTGAGTTCATTGGACATGAACTTGGCTCATCTGGATGCCGTCACCGCCAGACACTGAGGAGCGCATGTATGCCTGCGCTTCTCAGTGTCTGCGGCATGACAAGCTGGATGGCTGCTTTCGGCTGCGATCCAGCCTGTCATGTGAATGTAGCAGAGCTGAAGCTGTCCTGGAAACCATGGAAAGGTAAGGATGATGTTGCTTTATTATTTTACTTTTATTGCAGAAGACATTGGCTTCAGCTGGAATGGGCGTGATGGTAAGTATGGTTTAATTTAGAACAATAAAGAATTGTGTGTTTATTTCAATTAAAGGACTTTATTCTGGGTGTTTGTGTTTTTTTTTAACTTTGACTATGGGGTTAGTAATGGGGTTGTCTTATAGACGCCTCTCCATTACTAACCTGGGCTTGATGTCAGCTGGCATTATAAGCTGACATCAACCCCAGCCCTATTACCCCACTGCCACCGCTACAGGGCAGCGAGAAGAGTGAGGCTAAGTGCCAGAATTGGCCCATCCTATGGATGCGCCATTTCTGGGGCGGCTGACGGCTGGTGTTTCAAGCCTGGGAGGGGGCCAATATTCATGGCACCCTTCCTGGGCTATTAATATCAGCCCCCAGCTGTCTGCCTAGACTTTGCTAGCTATTAAAATAGGGGGGACCCCACGTCATTTTTTTGGGGTCCTCCATTTTAATAGCTAGTAAAGGCTAGGTATTCAGGTGGGGACTGATATTAGTAGCCTGGGAAGCTCTGTGGGTATTACCCCCTTCCCAGGCTTCAAACATCTGCTCCAGCGGTCTGCTTAACCTCCGCTAGAGACTAAAATTACGGGGAACAGTACACCAATTTTTTTTTAATAAATCCTTTATTTTATCACTAAATGACAAGTACAGTAATCAGCACTATCACTGTACTTCTTATATATGTGACTGACATGTTTCTATGTATCTAATCTATGAGTGATTCTCTATTCTAAATTGTCGGGTACCGATGCTGAATTGCCTGCCGGCTTTTTTAAAGAGACGGTGCATGAAAACACTATTATTTTTTTTAATCAATCCTTTAACACTAAATGACAAGTACAGTAAGCTGAGCGCTGCCGTCCAGCTGGTCATCCTTCAGAGACACTGTAGAGCGCAGGCATTATGGGAACTTCCGATTCCGGTATTCGATATTCTAAAAGTATCGGAACTCAGTATCGGAACTCCGATACCGCGAATATAAGTCGATACCCGATATTTCATTATCGGAATGCTCAACACTAATGCTGATATTTCCTCGAGTGGGTTCTTTGAGGATTATGGACTTGCAGTGAGTGTTGCTGACCACCATCTTTTCTGGATGTTGCTGGCAATTGTGTCTCATCATCATCCTCCACCTCTTGCGACAGTAATTGCACTTTCCCTCCGTCGCCTTTGTGTGACCGTGGCTGTTCAAATATTTGGGCATCGCTACATGCGATCTCCTCTTGCCCCACTTGAAGTGGACCGAGCAAGAGTCCAGAATCTATAAATGGAAATATGAACAGCTCTTCAGAGTGTCCTAGTGTGGGATCACTTGTCTTTGGGCACTTGGCATGGTGGGAGGAAGGAGGATCAGGGTGAGGAATACGTGGTCCAGAATCATGGCTACTGAGACTGGACCATTTGGAAGATGGGTGGTGGTGGTGGCAAACTGACTAAAAGCATTATTTGCTATCCAACCAACAACCTTTTCACACTGCTCTGGCTTCAAGAGGGGTGTTCTGTGGCCCCCTAGAAAGTGGGACAGGAAGGTAGGGCGACATGATGTGGGTGGTTTTTGTGCTCCCTCAGCAGGCACAATTTCAGCTAGCCCACGGCTTTGGCCTCTGCGTGCACCATCACCACCACATCCACTTCCCTGTCTCTTACCATGCGCCTTGCCAATTTTAAATGGAGTAAAATATTTGTCATGTTCCCAAAAATGTCAGGATAATTACCGCAGTAATTTAGGATCATGTCTGATGACCACGGTTTTAGGCAGTGACCTAATAGATATGGTATTGGTCAGCGACCAAGTGTGAATAGGTTTAAACACACAACTGGCAGACTTTAAATGGAGCAGAATATTTGTCACGTTACCAAAAAATGTCAGGATTATTAGCACAGTAATATTTGACCACCTGAGATGATGGACAAATTTCTCTGCTTCCACAATACAGCAATGCTATTAAAATCAACCAAATCTGGGTGTATGCTTCTAACAAGCAAATGGAGCAATAAAAATGGTGTATTATATTGCTTTTCACCAAAATAATCAGAATTAAGAGCAAAAAGATTATTAGCTCTGATATCTTTGGCTATTGATATGATTAACAGCAGCAGAAAGAACGTGCATGTTACCGATCCGGGTGGTGGAACCTCCGTGCTGCGGTGCAAGGAGGGACCCAGAGGGGCGTAACTAGGTATCAACTCGGAGCGACCTAGGTCGTACAGCGGCTCAATCGACTCCGTGAACAGGGAGGGTCCGAGCAGAGGAACCAGGTGCTACTCTGGGGACGACCTTGTAAGGGAGCAGGTGACTCCCATGGTACAGATGGCAGGGACTGACCGGTATTGCAGATGGGCACAGCAGGCAGACTGACGAGTGATCCAGGTGGATGGACTGGCAGACACGGCAGGCGACAGGCGGGAGCCTCTAGGTAGGCTGTCAGGTGGTCACGGCAGGTGAGAGGCAGGAGCCTCTAGGTAGGCTGTCAGGTGGTCACGGCAAGTGACGGGCAAGAGCCTCCATGTAGGCTGACAGGTGGTCACGGGAAGTGACAGGCAGGAGCCTCTAGGTAGGCTGTCAGGTGGTCACGGCAAGTGACGGGAAGGAGCCTCCAGGTAGGCTGACAGGTGGTCACTGCAAGTGACAGGCAGGAGCCTCCAGGTAGGCACAGCAGGTAGCTTGCAGGTGCTTCCAGGTAAGCAGGCGGGCAAAGCCCATAGACAGACTGGCGGACTGAACGGAAGACAGACTGTCGAGCTGGAGAGTAGTCAGGCTGGCGGACTGGACTGGTAGTCAGGCTGGTGGGCAGGACTAGTAGTCAGGCTAGCAGCGGGACCTGAGGGCTGAAGCAGAGGTAAGTACACTGTGCAACAACTATTGCTCAGGCACCTCCATTTTCGAGGAGGTGCCTTATATATGGGAGGACCTCCGGCAATAGGCCGGGGACTCCTTAGGATGGTGCGCGCGGCCCCTTTAAGAAGGAGGAAGCGCGCACGCGCACCCTAAGCAGAGTGCCCGGGTAACTGCACATGCCGGCAGCAGCAGGAAGAGGAGCGCTGGAGGACGCCGGGCGGGGAGCGCAGCGGTGAGAGGGACGGCGTCTCTGCCTGGCAGGAGGCAGAGACGCCGATGCTACAGTGCGATGGACCCTATTCTGTTGTATGCGCTCTCCACAAACTCTGCCTGCCTAACTCCTGCTGTCACCAGGATTGATATGCTTCAGAATTAGTCCTTAGAAGGACTGTTAGTGTAGATTTCTAATAGTGTGGAATTCCTCACTAAAACAACCATCAATTCTCTCCCTCACTCAGCAGCACCTCTCCCTACTCTGCCTACTTGAGCGGTACACCGTGACGAGCATAGGGTCCCAGTTCTTATATAAAACCGATGACGCTATGTGGCCAGCCAATCACTGTAATGCCACAACCAGCATGGCTGTGGCATTACAGTGACTGGCAGACAATCCCCGCATGTTAATTCACTGTCTAAACAACGCCAAACATGCGGGGCCTCAAGCTCCTGCCCGAGCATTTCAAAATTACTCACCGAGCACCGAGCATCTCAAGCACTGAGATGTACGGGTGAGTACCCAATAGTGGCTAGCATGCTCGCTCATCACTAACCAGGACAAAATGATGCAGCATAAGGGTTAAGCTGTGGTTTAGTCTCTTGAGGGTCTGCTGGCTGTGGCCTAAATTGTAGGTTAGTGCTGGAAGCTACCTTGTCAGTAGAAGGTGCCTTGCAGGTACATCGACATGGTAGATTGGAGGTGGAGATGGAATGGAAGATGATCGCCTTAGCACGTAGTCAGTAGTGCGCTCAGCTGGGTCTGCCAATTCTGGGATTAGGCAGTCCAGATCATCATCTTGGCTTAGTGCTTGCTCAAGGACTTTGAGTTTAGCCAGGAATTCTGCTTTTTCCCTTTCAGTTTGGAGGATCTTTAATTGGGATATTATCCTTTTCTGTTGAGCTTCCACTTCTTGCTTTTTCAATTGGGCTTCTGCTTCAGCTTCCTGCTTTTTTAATTGGGATTGTATCTTGATTCTTTGAGCTTCTGCTTCCATTTAATTTCTTTGTGCTTCTATTTCTGCCTCCTTCCTTGCAAAGAAGCTTTTAACTCTAGCCTCCTCTGCATTTGAATGGGGTCCATAGGAGAGTCAGGGTTTGTCGTTTGAGCTGTCTAGGGGTCTCCACTCCCTCTTTCCCTACTTGTAGGGCACCCTTCCATTTACCTGTCATTATACTATGGGTTCTCCCCATACCCAGCATGACACTAGGGTTATTCAAAGTGCAGCCAAGCTTTTAAATTAGGGTGTCTGACCTGGTGGGGTGCACTGATAGAGTGCTGGGCAACCCTCCTAATCTAATAGTATAGGCATCATTAATAGGCTGCAAGACAGACACTGTTCACTACATGTGTGTGACCAGCGCCATATACAAGCCTTTTTTGTATGCAAATTTATTACTAGTGTTGAGCCACCCCCGTAGTGTTCGAGTTCGGTTCGGTTCGTCGAACACCCGTGTGTTCGCCGAACTGTTCGTCGAACTGTTCGTCGAACACCTTCGAACACCGTTAAAACCAATGGCAGGCAAACAAAAACACATAGAAACACATAGAAAACACCTTCAAAGGTGTCCAAAAGCTGACAAACTGCTCAGAAGACATAACTAACACATGGAAAAGTGACAAGTACATATAGTCATGCGAAAATAAAAGAGGTGGAGGAGTAAAAGGAGGGGGAGACACAGATATAGGCATGTCATGCCCTTCTAAAATCCAAAAAGTGAGAAGCCGACACGGCCAGTCCGCTCCTGCCCGTGCCACCTCCGTGTCGCCGGGTTTGTGCCAGAGCCGCGGTGAACCCTGATGGCCAGTCCCCCTCTCCCAATACTGGTGCCTGTCCGCTGGTGGGTCGAGCGAGCCCCCCTGTGGTGGAGGCAGCTCTAAGCTTTTTAATTTAAATTGTCTCTCTAATTTGAATGAATACACTTTAAATCCATTTACAAGGATCTATTGGAGGGCAAGTCTCATGCCAGCAGCCGCGTAATTCCAGCTCCAGTAGCGTCCACTAAAGCTGCTGCAGTTAAAAAGCTTTTATAAGGATCAAGCTCGGCTGTCCACCGCAAGGCATCCTACTGCCAGTCCCAGCCCCTATGCCTTGGGGTGCCTCCTGATGCTCTTCACTGAGTATCCCATGGTCCCGAAGCATTTCCTTTGAAAAAATTAAGTGTCTAAACTACAGGTGGTGTAGCTTGCTTAACAGCCGGGATAATCCGCTGACTAGCAGACACTGCTACTAGGCACAAAGTATTTCCTGGGCTAGATGCAGTTAAAAATTTGTAATTAGATACTCTCGTTGGATGCTGAGAAAGCATTCCATAGAGTCTCCTGGCACGCCATATAGGATTCTCTTAAAAAGCTTGGGGTAGGGGTCTAGGGGACCCTTTTATAGCCAAAATCACGGCCCTGTATCACAATACGTCACCTAGGCTGAAGATAAATGGAACTGTAGCACCCTGAGGGCTTGGTTGCTACAGAGGTATTGCACCTCACCCAGAGGTGTGATATCTCACTCTCAGGTAAGGATGGAGTGTGGATCAGGACCCGACACCTGCATGCATTACACCACATTGCCGTGGGGCAGGGCGACCAATATGCCTCTGAGATGGGCACGACAGTCCCTGTCCCTGGCTGGAGTGGGGGGAGGGAACACTGAGGAAGGGGAACCCTGTAGTGCAGGAGCAGGGAGGAAGCAGTTCCTGGGTGCATTGAGAAGGGAGAATAAAAGGTGGGCACCATCTTAGTTCAGTGCAGAGAAGTCTGAGCAGAAGTGGCAGGGAGCAGGGGCTCTGCATGAGCTCTGCTCCGGAGGCTGGCCTAGTAACAGAGGCCCAGGCCTGGAAGAGGGAGAAGGAAGGAAGAGGAGCGGAGAAGGCTCCAGGAACGAGGAATGAAGGGATCCCAGGGGTGCGGACGGGCGAGTCGCCACCGCACGCCCGAATCCACCTGCGTGGAGGGGTCAGGCCAAAGGGGGAGACCGGTCCCCGAAACTAGTGGAGGCAGGAAACGACCCTCAGCTAGAAACCGGAGGCTGTGACATTTTATGTGGCGCAGCCCCTCGCTACACCCGCTAGGAAGGCACCACATAGGGTCAGGGAAACTGGCGCCAAGTTTACCAAGAGGAGGCCCGAGGCAGCCGGACAGAAGGGTTGGTAAGAAAGGCCAGACAAAGGACACACAAAGGGGGTCCTGTGAAGCGCTCCAAAGTTATCTGGGAGTTGTCTGAGCCCCTCACCTGGTGAGCACAGTACGACGTGGGCAGCCGTTACCTGCAGACGTGGTCTGGATAATAAGAACTGTGAGTAAAGGCCCTGGACTGCATCACTGACTCCGTGTCGTTACTGCTGCTGCCCTGCACCATCACCCCCATCCTCCGCATACACTGCCCTGAGGCTATACTCCTCCCGTGAGGAGTTATGCTACGCTCTGCTGCACCCACAACACCAGCCTCGGCGGTCTGCCCTGCAGCGGCGGTTCACTCTGACCGCAATCCACGGGTGGCGTAGTCGGACATTTAAACATCAAAACCACATAAATAGTTCCGCCACTGGTTTGACCACCCTGAGCCACGGAACCGGATCGCCGCCACGAAGACTACAACCACCAGCATCCACCAAAAAGGGTCCGGCTCCGGGTGTCCCAAGGCCCAGGGGGTGCATCAGAACATTTTCATCACCTTTCACAATCACCAATGGGACAAGGCAGGGATGTCCTCTGTCCCCTCTCTTATACATCCTAGTGACGGAGCACCTGCTCTCATCAATTCGCCATAACCCCAATATTAGGTGGATTGAGGTGGGAGGCACCGAGTACAAGTGCTCTCTATTTGCTGATGATGTCCTAGTATATATCACTCAATCACATATATCCATCCATGCTGTTATGGCTGAAATAGATCACTTTGTTACATGGTCAAATTTTAAAATCAATGCAGCGAAGTCTGAGGCCCTCGATGTCTCCCTCCCCAAATCCATATAGGATTCCATCCAGTCCAACTTTCCCTTTGCCTGGCCCTCACAGGGTATCAAATACTTAGGAATTCCTATTCATAGATACCTCTCCCATCTATGTTATCTTAATTTTGGGCCCTTTATTGAACAACTCCATACAGACCACGGTTGGCAGGTTAGAACTGTAAGATTCACTACGTGAACCACTGGTGTTTTGTGGAAAAGCACATGTACACTGCGTTCCAAATTATTATGCAAAAAGTGTTTAGGAGTGATAAGGGAAGAATTTGTTTGTTTGTCAGTTAAACTCATTGATGGTGATGTGTGTCAGGGCTCTTTATATCACTGTAAGCAATTGCAGACACCTGTGCTAATTAGTTTGGCAGGTGTGTCCAATGAAAGGCAAGACTACTTAAGAAGGCTGTCTCACATTATTAAGCAGCCTACATTTTCTGCCAAAATGGGAAAGAAAAAGGATGTGTCGGCTGCTGAGAAGCAACAAATTGTGGAGTGTTTAGGTCAAGGCATGACTACAATCAACATTGTGCGATGATCAGGGTGAAGTGTCTTGGCAATCAAGAAGTATGTAGCTGATTCACAGTACACACGTGTGCGTGCTGATAAGGGCAAATTAAGGACTCTTTCCTACAGGCAATTACGTCAGGTTGAAAGAGCAGCGGCAAAAAAGCCTTGTCATAGCAGCAGACAACTTTTTGAAGCTGCTTGTGCCTCCAACGTCCCCCGAACAACAAGATGCAGGGTCCTTCAGAGGTTTGCAGCTGTGCATACGCCATCCTGTCGACCTCCTCTATCCACTTCACACAAGCAGAAACGGCTCCAGTGGGCCAAACATTACATGAAGACTGATTTCAAAACTGTTTTGTTCACGCATGAGTGCCGTGCAGCGCTCGATGGTCCAGATGGATGGAGTGGAGGATGGCTGGTTGATGGACACCCCACGCAAACACGGCTACAGCGCCAACAAGGAGGAGGTGGAGTAATGTTTTGGGCTGGAATCATGGGGAGAGAGATTGTCAGCCCCTTTAGGATCCCTGAAGGCGCTAAAGATGAACTCCATAATGTATGTGGATTTTCTCAAACAGCACTTCCTGCCATGGTTCAAGAAGAAGAACCGTGTATTTCATAGCAAGATCATTTTTCTGCATGATAATGCACCATCTCATGCTGCACATAAAACATCTGCATCTCTGGCTGATATGGGCATAAAAGGGGACAAACTTATGGTGTGACCCCCATGCTCCCCTGACCTGTACCCCATTCAGAACCTTTGGAGCATCATTAAAAGGAGTGTCTATGATGGCGGGAGGCAGTTCACATCTAAGCAACAGCTCTGGGAGGGTATTCTGTCCTCATGCAAAACAATTGAAGCAGAAACCATCCAAAACCTGACAAATTCAATGGACGAGAGAGTTCAGAAGCTCCTTTCGAACAAGGGGTCCTATGTGAAAATGTAACATCACCTAGAATAAAGTTTTGAGTTGAAAACTGTTTGATTTCAGTTTCTAACAACCTGCTAATGCTTATAATTTCAAAAATGACCATTTTTTTGGTCTTTATTAAAATGAAAAGGTTGATCGAAAAGTTTGGGGGATCTAAGAGTGTGGCAACCCAGTAGTCATGATTACTTCGAATTCTGACAATATGAGGGTCATGCTGCAGGTAGTGCAGCAAGAAGGCACTTATGTGTCTTGCGCATCTCGGAGCCCCAAAATTATTTTCCGGGCTAGATGCAGCTAAAAATTATTATTAATTTTAAAGCTGGTGAAGCTTTAGTATAGATGGCCTAATAGGATCAGTGCTGCACACTGCTACAAAGCCCAAATTATTTTCCAGCCAAGATACAGATAAACATGATTAGTAATTTGAAAGCTTAAAACGGTTGTTAGGGTGATTTTAACCAATCATCAAGCTTTTACTCTCCCCAGGATGACACAGGGGTAGAAAAGTCGTTTCGGATCCATGATTTGTTCATCTTTATGAACGTGAGTCTGTCTACATTATCAGTGGAGAGCCGCGTGCGCTTATCTGTCAGCACACCACCAGCAGCGCTGAACACACGTTCAGACAGAACGCTGGCTGCGGGGCATGACAAGATCTCCAAGGCGTAAGTGGCTAGCTCCGGCCATTTATCCAGATTGGAAGCCCAAAAAGAGCAAGGGTCCAGTGACACAGTCGTGGCTTCAATGTTTACTTGGAGATACTCCTGTACCATCGTCTCTAGGCGTTGACTATGTGTCAGACTTCTTGTCTCCTGTGGCCTTGCAAAGGATGGGCTAAAAAAGTGGTGAAATGATTCCGCAAAATTGATGTTACCAGCAGATACTGTGGTTCTGTTACGGTTTGAGTGCTGAACACTTGACGGTCCCACTATTGGCAAGTTGGAACTGTGAGTTTCACTACGTGCACCACTGGTATTTTGTGGAAAAGCACATGTAAGATTCTGCAACAGTCTCTGCTGATACTCCTGCATGCGTGCATCCCTTTCTATGGCAGGAATAATTTCTGCAAATTTACTTTTGTACCGGGGATCTAACAGTGTGGCAACCCAGTAGTCAGGATTATTTCTAATTCTCACAATTCGAGGGTCATGTTGCAGGTAGTGCAGCAAGAAGGCACTCATGTGTGTTGCGCATCCAGGAGCACCAAGTCCCTGTTGTGTTGGTGGCGAGGTAACAATCACGCTTCCTTCCTCTGTCCTCTCCCCCCAACCTCGCACAACAGAAATGTGATCAAGGTCTCCCTCATCTGATGAGTCTTCCATCAGTTCGTCCTCCACTTCTTCCTGGGCTCCTGCACCTTCCTCACAAGTTTGGCTGCTACCATGCGCCCTTGTAAAACCATCTCCCCCACCCTCACATGCCTGCCGCCTTGGTGCTGCCGACCGTCTGGACCTTGCAGATGTTAGCCCTTCCGCATACAACTCCTCCTCCTCTACTTCCTCCACCTCCTCTTGTGCCACCACCTGACTCCGAATTCTGTTTAACATGTGCTCCAGCATGTAAATCACCGGAATAGTCATGCTGATAATGGCATCGTCAGCACTAAACATCTTCGTCGCCATTTCAAAACTGTGCAGAAGGGTGCATAGGTCCCTGATCTGAGACCACTCCTCCAGCGTGATTTGCCCCACCTCTGAATCTCGTTGGCCCAGGCTATACGTCAGAACGTATTGCACCAGGGCTTGTCGGTGCTGCCACAGTCGCTGCAACATGTGCAGAGTTGAATTCCACCGGGTAGGCACATCGCATTTTAGCCGGTGAAGTGGCAGGCCCAACGACTTCTGTAGAGATGTAAGTCGCTGAGCTGCGGGATGCGAACGGCGGAAGTGAGCACACAGCGACCGTGCCCTCTGTAGAAGGCCATCTAGTCTGGGATAGTGGGCTAAAAATTTCTGGACAACCAGGTTCAACACGTGAGCCATACAAGGCACGTGTGTGACATTGTCCCGGCGAAGGGCCGCACCCAGGTTTGCATCATTGTCGCACACGGCCTTCCCTGGTTTCAGGTCCAGTGGAGACAACCATTCATGAAATTGGTTCTCCAGAGCTGACCACAACTCCTCAGCTGTGTGACTCACATTTCCCAGACATTTCAATGTAAAAACCGCCTGATGACGTTGAGCCCTACTGCCAGCATAGTAAGGAGGTGTGCAGGATCCCTTCTGCGCAGTTAGAAAGCTTGTGGCATGACCAGACAGGCTTTGGGTGCAGGTGGAAGACCGAGAGGAGGTTGAGGAGGCAGAAGCAGTGGAGGAACTTTGACATAAAGAGGATTGACGCACAACTTGTGGGGGCGGCAAGACTTGGACAGCAGCCCCTTGTCCTGCTGTCACCATAGTTACCCAGTGCCCAGTCAGCGACATGTAACGCCCCTGTCCATGCCTACTCGTCCAAGTGTCTGTGGTGAAATGCACCCTGTCACACACAGAGTTTCTCAAAGAAGCGGTGATGTTGTGTGCGACATGCTGGTGGAGCGCAGGCACACCTTTCTTTGAGAAGTAGTGCCGACTGGGCATCTGGTACTGGGGCACTGCGACGGACATAAGGTCTCGAAAATCCTCTGTGTCCACCAGGCGGAAAGGCAGCATTTCTGTAGCCAAGAGCTTGCAGATGGTGAAATTCAACCTCTTAGCTTTCTCATGGCTAGGAGGAAATGGTCTTTTACTTGTCCACATCTGAGGGACCGAGGGCTGGCTATTGTGCTTAGACGGGGTTGATAAGGGTGTCCCCGGCAAACTGCCAGTCTGTGAGGAAGATGCAGGCGGACATGTTAGGTTGCCTTGATCCAAAGGTGGTGCTATCGATGTCGGACAGCGCTCAACACCAGCTGGTGTTACCACCTCCAAAGAAAATGATGACCTGCCAATCACGCTGGCTGTTGCGGGTAAAGAGGTGGCAGGTCTGCGCCCCAAAACAGGTGTGACTGCTGTCCCCCCAGTCACAGAGGATGAAGAGGCCGCGGATGCACAAGATATGGCAGACGGTGGTTGACCCGGCCGGCTAGGCCGCATTGTAGCACACTGAGCTTCCCACTGCAACTTATGCTTCATGTCCATGTGCCGGTTCATGCATGAAGTACTCAAACTATGTATTTTTTGGCCTCTACTTAGCTTTTGCTGACAAATGTTACAGATAACACGAGTTGGGTCATCTTTATCGATCTGAAAAAATGCCCAGGCTATGCAAGGCTTAGCACCCATGCGACCTGAAGAGCCACCACGACTTGTGGTGAGAGGCAGAGTTGTGTTTGAGGATGCAGTTGTTGACGTGCTTCCAGTACTACGTCTCTGTCCAGGAAGGCGCAACCTGACCTCGTCGTCACTAGCATCTTCCTCCACCTCCTCTGCTGACCTCATCTCTTGGCTGACTGTGGGTTGACAGTAAGTGGGATCTCCAACCTCATCATCATCACCCTGTGCGTTATCACACCCGTCGTCCTCAGAGCCAACCTGTTCCTGCCCTGACAAAAAACTAAAGTTGTCGCTCCAATCAGGTATTTGAGTCTTATCATCGTCTTCCTCATTGTCTCCACCAACAGGAGTTACAGTTTGGGAATGAGGGTCTACATTATGGTCAGAACCTTCTGCGTCTGGTCCTGGATCCGACTCATAAAGATTCTGGGCATCAGTGCAGATCATTTCCTCGTCTGGATTCACAGAAGCGCTGGAGTCGACCTCTGATTCCCAGGCTATAGTATGAGTAAACAGCTCTGCAGACTCAACCATCTGTTCTACCTCATACTCAGACGGGCAGCTGGAGATTTGGGAGCTGTGAGGAAGCAAGTGTGATTGGGGTGACACCTTTGAGGACTGGAGTATTTGTGATGTTGAAGTTGATGTGGAGGAGAGCCCACTTAAAGGAGCACTTGATATCCGTTGAAGCACCTGCTGTTTTTGTGCCTCATCTGGAATTTGTAGCGATTGGCGTGGCCGTAAGAAAGGGATCTTATCACATTGTCTGCTAAAAGAAGTAGACATTTTAGTTTGGCTGGAAGATGGTCTTTCTTCTGCAGATGTTACTGTTGCTTTAACACCTACCCCACGGACACAACCTTTTTTCCCCTTCCCAACACGCCTATTCCCCTTTCCACCAGCAGCAGGCCTTTTTCCACTCATTTTGGTGGTTAATAATTCACAACTCTGGAGATGTTTGCACAAAAAAACAATGGATGGGAACCGAGCAGAGCTGAGTGGCCAAACTGTGGTATTAGGCCAAAACTATTGGCTGGGTTAGATGCAGAAAAAAATTATATTCAATTTGCAACCTGATGGAGGTCTGTATAGATGGATTAATAGAACAAGTCCCACACACAGCTAGAAGCCCAATATTTTTTCAGAGGTAGATGCAGAAAAAAATATATTCAGTTTGCAACCTGATGGAGGTCAGTATAGATGGACTAATACAACAAGTCCCACACACAGCTAGAAGCCCAATATTTTTTCAGAGGTAGATGCAGAAAAAAATATATTCAGTTTGCAACCTGATGGAGGTCTGTATAGATGGATTAATAGAACAAGTCCCACACACAGCTAGAAGCCCAATATTTTTTCAGAGGAAGATTCAGAAAAAAATATATTCAGTTTGCAACCTGATGGAGGTCTGTATAGATGGATTAATAGAACAAGTCCCACACACAGCTAGAAGCCCAATATTTTTTCAGAGGTAGATGCAGAAAAAAATATATTCAGTTTGCAACCTGATGGAGGTCTGTATAGATGGATTAATAGAACAAGTCCCACACACAGCTAGAAGCCCAATATTTTTTCAGAGGTAGATGCAGAAAAAAATATATTCAGCTTGCAACCTGATGGAGGTCTGTATAGATGGATTAATAGAACAAGTCCCACACACAGCTAGAAGCCCAATATTTTTTCAGAGGTAGATGCAGAAAAAAATATATTCAGTTTGCAACCTGATGGAGGTCTGTATAGATGGATTAATAGAACAAGTCCCACACACAGCTAGAAGCCCAATATTTTTTCAGAGGTAGATGCAGAAAAAAATATATTCAGTTTGCAACCTGATGGAGGTCTGTATAGATGGATTAATAGAACAAGTCCCACACACAGCTAGAAGCCCAATATTTTTTCAGAGCTAGATGCAGAAAAAAATTGTATTCAATTTGCAACCTGATGGAGGTCAGTATAGATGGACTAATAGAATGATGCTATGCCCAAAAGATTTTACTTCACTAGGTGCAGTAAAAAAATTGGTATTCTATACACAGGTGGTATATCTTGCAACACAGATAGGCTACTCCACTGACTAACACACTCTGCAATAGGCCAAAAAGGATTAGCTTTGCTAGATTCAGCCAAATGCTGTGAAAAAAACTTGCACAGCACTGGCACAGACCTGCCTGGCAAAAACTGATAGGAACTGATGTAACCTAGTCCTGAAAAGGACTCCAATTACAATTAGTCTTTACTCCCACAATCTATCTATTTAAGAGCACAGACCTGCTTGATAAAAGTCGTAGGAAATGCTGTAACCTAGTCCTTAAAAGGACTGCAATCACAACTATTCCCTACTCCCAAGCTATCTGTATATTTGTGCGAAAATTGGCTTGAAATTAACAAGGTATAGCGCACACAGCAACAGCGGTGCCGTCTAACACGCAGCTGCAGCAGTGAGAAAATGGTGGCGACGGGGAAAATGGCTTGGTCTTATAGGGCAAGGACATGTGACATACACTGCCAATCACACATGCCCTTGCTTGTATGAAAAAAAGCACTTCGCTCCGTGTGTGCGCTGCTGATAGGCTGACAGATTGCACCTCCCCACTGCAAATGCGGGAAAGAGAAAAAAAAATGGAGATCTTCATTGTTCCTGCAGAGATCCATCCCCTGCCCCTCCCCCCACCCCGCTGTACACTCAAACTGCGTATTAACATTAATTTTCATCATTACTGAGAAAAAATCCAGTTATGATTTTGGTGCACGAACAGTTATCGAACATAACCTCGAACAGCCGAATTTTTCTCAAATTGTTCGTGTTCGCCGAACGGCTCGAACACCGCCCAAAACAGCTCGAATTTGAGATTGGCGAACAGTTCGAGTAGAACAACGCTCATCTCTATTTATTACTAATCATTATCATTACTCTATGTCCAAAAAAATAAAATGCTAGACACTTCAAAACATCATAGAACACTATATATCGGCACAGTGAAATGAAAGAAATAACTGTACCAATAGAGAAGAGATTCCAGCTCTACTTATTAAAATATAACCTTTATTGATAACATAAAAACAGAAAATACTGTTTTTTAGTATTTTCTGTTTTATGTTATCAATAAAGATTATATTTTAATAAGTGGAGTTGGAATCTCTTCTCTATTGGTACAGTTATTTCTTTCAATTCACTATGCCGATCTAAATTTAATACTAAGCAATCACCCCCTCCATGAATTGGTATGTAGTGAGTGGTTGTCTCATTAGTATTTTGCTCCTGTGTTGCCTCCATCTTTATTACATGGGTTTGAGGCATCCTGCATTAGTTCTGTGACCCGGACAGGAAAATACTATTGCCATTTTTTTTGCTGTGTTAATTCTTGAATTTTTGGAACAATTCTAATTCCTTTTTCTTTAGCCTTGCTTTTAATAAACATCTTGAAGAACTAACCACAGATCTGTGAATGCAGGCTTGCATGAATGCTTCTGTCTCTTCAAGTAATCCAAAAAAGACTCCTTGTCCTGCTGGAATTCTGACCAATTCCTTAACACCATTTGTTGAAATGCAGCCCCAAGGATCCTCCGCTATGCTTTATTGTTGCCTGCAGACACTCATTATTGTACTGCTCTCCAGTCCTTCAGTGAGAAAACTGCCTTATCTTGCAACCAAATATTTTAAATTTTGACTCATCCATCCAGAGCACACAATGCCATCTTTTTTCTGCCAATCCTGAGCTAATTGCACCACTGGACAACTTCTAATTTCAAAGTGAAGTAATCATGATGTATTTTATCTACTGCAATACGTTTCCTTGGCTGACAATAGTGTATACAGTTCTTAGCATTGCCCATTTCTTTGTACTTCTTCAAAAGAGCTTGAACAGCACATCGTGTAACCCCAGCCTGCTTTAAATCTTTGCTTGGAAGATAGCTTTCTAATTGAGTATAACTACCTTGTTTTTCCTTGCTGTGGCTCGGTCTTGCCATAGTGTATGACCTGTGACATGAAACTGTCTTCCACAACCTCACCTTTGTAGTAGAGTTTAGCTGTGCCTCATCCAGTTTTAAGTCTCCAGAGCTGTTTTTGTTTTAGTCAGAGATGACTGAACTTTTTGAAATCTGAATTTTCCAGGTTCAATAATTTTTCCCTAAAATTAGATTTTTGGTGAACTTCAAGTAATCTAATTGCTTTGAATGCAAAATATTTTGCCTTATCCCAATATGGTATCTAATCTGTTTTATTGTTAATATAGAAGAGAGAGACAGAGAGAGAAGAGAGAAAGGGAGAGACAAAATTTTTGTACTTCAAGGATGAAAAATGTGTGTAATTGGAATACATTAACCTATTACACTGGCACTGTTGCCACCTGTCATCTCTCACTCTTCCTACTCATACAACTGTGGAATGAGATATGAGTTAAAACAAATACTCTAGGCTGTGGCTTTATGTACAATTATGTTCGTCAAAGTGTCAGTAAATTAAAAAAAAAACTTGCTTTACTGAATAAAAAACCCACTCAATGTGCTCTCTCAACACAAATATAACCATCAATGTGACCCTGAATAATATTTCACCTATATTGTGCTAACATGGGAGACTAGCCATCTCTAAACTGGTTTAGAGCTAAATTGATTCAGTCCTACAAACACTTAAACTTAGCAAATGCTTGTTAAGCTTAACAGATGCTGATTAAGATACTGGGGTGGTTATTTATACCAGCCTCTGATGCAACTTTAGAGAAGATTGCATCTTCATTACTGCATCATCAGTATTTCATCATCTTGGTGTAATGAGAATCAGTATTGCATCATCTCAGAGTGACAAATAGAAACTTGCCATCTCAGCCCTTAAAAAGCAGTTCTAAATAAAATTGCATCCCTTTGCTTGATAAATACTCCCTCTGTCAGGGCAGAGGGGGGCACTACCACCTCCAGAGCAGGCGGAATTGTGCATTGTGATGAGCTATTTGATTGCAAAGAGTCCATGTATTGTTCTTGCACAGGAGCCCTCTTCTGAAATTGTGAAACTTTACTCCCTTGGTTGTGAAAGCCTACAACCTTTGCTTTGGCTGCAGAATAGAAAATCAGGACAAAAATTTGACCCCGCACATATGCTGTAATAGATAATGGGAAAAGACAATCTATGCCTTTTGCAGTTCCAATGGTCTGGACTAAAACAACCGGTTACACTACCAGTTGCTATTTTGCATGGTTCTTTCCAATTAGAATTCTCAAAAGTGTGTTGATATGTTATAGTAAATGTAATTATGGCTAAGTTCCTCTATGTGCATCGCTAAGCTGCAATATTTTTAAAAAAAATCTTAAAATACATGATTTAATAAATCCAATAAATACAATATATATAATTAACATGGTGTGCAATAGATCAAAATCACTAAGCTCCAAAGCAGACACAGGGCGTCACAGAGGAGTGTGCGGAGGTGACAGCACGCCTCACCTCCGCACACCCCTCTGTGACACCCTGCGTCTGCTTTGGAGCTTAGTGGTTTGGTGAGTGGAGGGGCATATGTATTTTTGAATTTGACATTCTCTTTGGCTCACATGGGAACCTTGAATGTCATATGTCCATGATGATACCAATTATGTTATTACTTACGTCCCTCACTACCATCTCATGCTTCTAGGAATATAATATTGGACTCTCTTTGCACCGCACGGTCTCATGGTGTTTCGGTCTGTTGCACACCATGTTAATTATATATATTGTATTTATTGGTTTTATTGAATCACGTATCTTAACATTATTTAATAAAAATTTAATTTTTATGCCATGATACTCATATTTTCTCCTTCTTTTCATATCTTTTTGAGTAGGCAATTGTTGTGTGTTGGGCTGGTTGTTGTTGGTCTTTGACCGACCTCCCTGGCTGACTATGAAATTATGTGGGCCGTTGTTTGTTTAATATTTTTTAAAAGTAATGATTTCATTTGTATGCATTTTCTACACAATGTATTCAGTAGTAAATCAAAAGCTGTGCTATCTAATAGAAACAAGACCCAAATGACTTTTTTTTATGTGATATTTGAATTCAGCACATAAAAATCCTTAAGAAATTTCACATTTAATTTCTGAGCCAGACAAATTTTACAAATTTGTAGACCAGTGGAATAAACCACTGTGCCCCTGAATATAAAATAAGCCAC
Organism: Phyllobates terribilis; assembly: GCF_046119375.1. Classification (NCBI taxonomy): domain Eukaryota; kingdom Metazoa; phylum Chordata; class Amphibia; order Anura; family Dendrobatidae; genus Phyllobates; species Phyllobates terribilis. Next base: position 78,952,820 of record NW_027362771.1, on the reverse strand, counting down.
TGTATCCTCTGTGGGGTTAATGAGGATTTAGGCGTGGGGGGGGCTTGCAAATGCAATAAATATGTAATAAATATTCTAATAGTATGAAATGTCTGCTGTCAACTGCAAGAAGTCTTGCAAACAAAATGAATGAACTGGAGACTCTTATGTCGGTCACGTAATGTGATGTGATGAGTATTACGGAAACCTGGCTGGATGAAAGCCATGACTGGGTGACAAACATAGAGGGATATACTACATTTAGAAAGGACAGGAAAAACAACAAAGGTGGAGGGGTGTATATTTTCCTTAAATCCAGTTTAAGACATGTGCTCAATGATGACATTAGAGGGCGATACGACAATGTAGTGTCAGTATGGGTAAATGCTGATGGAATCCAGCACCATATGCCCGTCTTCTATTCACAAAAATAATCAATGGAACATACACCTCTGATGGAAAGGTATCCCGGGTGCCACCCCGAATGAGGCAAACAATAGTCACTCAGTGAGAAAGTAAAGTGGCACTCACTGTCCCTTCAAAGTCCTTTTATTCAGAAAAAGATAAAATGGTTGCAGGAATATATGGGACACAATATGGATGAGGGTCGATTCGCACCGATTTGCACTTCAATGGGTCCTTTCTTTTTCACTAAGTGACTCAGTATGGGTAAATGTACATTGGGATGCCAATAATGGAAAGCTGCTAATTGGAGTTTGTTACAAGCCTCCTAATATAGCTGAACTGGTAGAGGGTAAAATGCTTCAACAATTTAAAAAGGCAGCAAATAATAATATGGGGATTTTAATTATCCAGACATTCAATGGGACATAAAATCTTCTGGTTGTGCTAAAAGCTATAAGTTCTTATCCACAGTTCAAGACAATTAACTCTCTCAGTTGGTAGGTGAACCAACCAGGGAAAGTAATCTGCTGGGTCTGGTCCTGTCATATAGACCAGATATAATTTCAGATCTACATGTCCAGGAGCATTTGGGAAGCAGTGACCATAATATGGTAAGTGTCAATTTAATATTCAATAAAACATTTCAAAGGGAAAATGCAAAAACCTGGAACTTTAGGAAAGCTGATTTCAACAAATTAAGGGAAGAGCTCAATCATGTAGACTGGGACCATGTCATAGTAACTGAGGATACCAGACATAAAAGGGGAATGTTTAAGGATGTACAGTAGAAACTAGAGGTATACATACACTATATAAAAAGAAACATATTCATGTTTTTCTCAATATCTGACATGAAATCAGAAAAAATCTTTCCCGTTTTAGGTCAATTAGGATTACCATAATTTTTAATATTTGCCAAATGCCAGAATAATGAGAGAGAGAGTGTTTTAAGGCATTTTTAGTACTTACTGCAAAGTCAAAAGCTTAAATACATTTCATTAGCATTTGGTACCATTGCCCTTAAACTGAATGACTTGGGTCAAACGTTTGGGATATCCTTCAACAAGCTTCTCATAATAGTTGGTAAGAATTTGGGCCAATTCCTCCTGACAAAACTGGTGTAACTGATCCAGGTGTGTAGGTCGCCTTTCTCGCACCTGCCTTTTCAGCTTTGCCCATAAATTTTCAATAGGATTGAGATCAGGGCTTTGTGATGGCCACTCCAAAACATTGACTTTGTTATCCTTAAGCCACTTTGTTACCATTTTGGCAGTATGCTTCGGGTCATTGTCCATTTGGAAGACCCATTTCCGCCCAAGCTTTAACTTCCTGGCTGATGTCTTGAGATGTTGCTTCAGTATTGTCACATAATCTTCTTTTCTCATGATGCCATCTATTTGGTGAAGTGCACAAGTCCTTCCTGCAGCAAAACAAAGCCACAACATGATGCTGCCACCTCCATGTTTCACAGTTGGGATGGTGTTCTTAGGCTTCCAAGCTTCTCCCTTTTTCCTCCAAACGTAACGATCGTCATTATGCCCAAAAAGTTCAAATTTAGTTTCATCAGACCACAGGACATGTCTCCAAAAATTAAGGTCTTTGTTCCTGTGCGCATTTGTAAACATTAATCTGGCTTTTTTATGTTTCTTTTGGAAGCTGATGGCTGTTCATTCCCATCTTGTTTGTACTTGTGTATAATTGTTTGTACAGATGAAAGAGGCACCTTCAGGTATCTTGAAATTGTACCCAAGGATGAGCCAGACTTGTGCAAGTCCACAATTCTGTTCCTGATATCTTGGCTGATTTCTTTAGACTTTCCCATGATGCTATACAAAGAAGCAGTGTGTTTCAGGTGTGCATTAAAATACATCCACAGGGTGTCTCTAATTAACTCAGATGTTGCCAAAAAACTTATCAGAAGCTTCCAAACACATGTCATCATCGTATTGGCAGTCCAGAATTGTTTAAAGGTATAGTAGTCTTAGTGTATGTAAACTTTTGACTTCGCAGTAAGTAATAAAAATGCTTTAAAACATTCTCTCTCTCTCTCATTATTCTGGCATTTGGCAAATATTAAAAATTATGGTAATCTTAATTGACCTAAAACGGGGAAGATTTATTCTGATTTCATAGCATATATTGAGAAAAACATGCATATGTGCCTTTTTATATAGTGTATGTAAACTTCTGGTTTCAACTGTACTACTAGAATCCTGTAGAAAACGTATACCGTCTGGTAATAAAATGTCCAGAAATAATTATGGATAAATAACACAGTACAAAGTTTAATAAGACAAAAACAAAAGGCATACAAAATCTTGAAGCTCAAGAATACAGAAATAGCATTTCAGGAGAATAAATAACTTAATAAAAAATGTAAAAAAGAAATCAAGCTAGCAAAGTTAACTACTGAAACACAAATCACCAGTGACATTAAAATAAATTCCCAAAAATATTATAAATACTTCATTGTCAAGAAGAAAAAAACACATGGTATCGGCCCCTTAAAAGATGTTAATAACAATATAATTATAGAGGACAAATAAAAGGCTGAGATATTAAACAGGCACTTTTCATCTGGATTCACCAATGAAGAATCTGTTCCAGGAATCATTTAGCAAGGCAAAAATCAAATTTCACCACCTGATATAACTAGTTTAACACAAGAAGAAGTACGCCTACATCTGAGAAAATTGAACATTGACAAATCCCCAGGCCCAGATGGCATTCATCCACGGATATTGAGAGAGTTGAGCTCAGTATTCACAGACCGCTGCATCTCATATTCTTAGACTCTCTCGCAACTCTGGATTGGAGGATGGCTGATGTGGTACCGATATTTAAGGAAGGTAAGAAGGTGGATCCAGGTAACTACTGTCCGGTAAGTCTGACATCATTAGTGTGCAAATTCTTTGAAGGCACTTTAAGAGATGACCTGCAGAGATATATCTCAGTGAATAATATAATTAATGACAACCAACATGGATTCATGAAAGATAAGTCATGTCTATACAAGTCACTAGTGCGACCACACTTAGAATACTGTGTACAGTTCTGGTCCCCGGTGTATAAGAAAGACATAGCTGAACTACAGCGGGTGCAGAGAAGAGTTATTAGAGGACTGGGGGGTCTGCAATACCAAGACAGGTTATTACACTTGGGGTTATTTACTGTGGAAAAAATAAGGCTTAGGGGTGATCTTATTACTATGTACAAGTATATGAGGGGACAGTACAAAGACCTTTCTACTGATCATTTTACTCTGAGGCCGGAGACGGGGACAAGGGGGCATCTTCAACGTCTGGAGGAAAGAATGTTTAATCATAATCACAGACGGGGATTCTTTACTGTAAGAGCAGTGAGACTATGGAACTCTCAGCCGCATGATGTTGTAATGAGTGATTCACTGTTAAAATTTAAGAAGGGCATGGATGCCTTTCTTGAAAAGTATAATATTACAGGTTATAAAAACTAGATTCCTTGATAGGGCGTTGATCCAGGGAACTAGTCTGATTGTCGTATGGAGTCGGGAAGGATTTTTTTTCCCCAATGTGGAGCTTAGTGTTTGCCACATGTTTTTTTTTTGCCTTCCTCTGGATCAACATGTTAGGCTATGGGTTGAACTAGATGGACTTAGCCTTCCTTCAACCTTAAAAACTATGTTACTATGTTTGTTTCTATGAGGAGGTAAGTACAAATCTGGTAATCTTGGTAATGTGGCTGATGTGATTTCTCTGTACTTTGCAAAGGCATTTGATACTGTAAACCATAACAGTCTTATACTGAAGCTGCAGAAGCAAGGACTTGGGGGAACTATGTGCAGATGGGTAAGGAATTGTCTAAATGACAGGAAACAAAGAGTTGTCAAAAATTATTAGTGTTGAGCGAGCACTAAAATGCTCGGGTGCTCGAAGCTCGGGCCGAGCTCACCGTGATACTCGGGTGCTTGACCCGAGCAACGAGCCCAATGTTAGTCTATGGGAGACCCGAGCATTTTTGCGGCGGCACCCCCGGCAGTCTGTAGAAAGCCTAAAAAGTGCCCAAAACGATAGTGACAGTGTTCAAATGACATGGGGACAGCATGGGAATCGCCCGAGGAAGCATTTCTGACCCCCAGGTCACTGCTGTCAACAACGTGGTCAGAGGTATTAAACCACTTTTACATGCTCACAATAAAACGTTCAAAAACGAAACTGAAACGGTTTTCCTGTGAAATATGTTAAGGAACTTCCTTTCCAGGGTAAAGACTTGTGTATAAGGTAAAATAAATAACCAAAAACAAAAATACTCCTCCACACCTTGGGCTATGTTCACAAGTAGCATTTTTTATGCGTTTTTGCACTTTTGTATTGCTTTCAACCGTGACAAATGCATTCACCGGGAAATGTCATTTTAACATTTTACAACCTTATCTGGCCATGTGCTGTGAGACACATGCATACAGTGCTGAAAAGACATGGGAACAGCATGGGGAAGACCCCTGGAAGCATCTCTGACACCCAGTTCACTGCCTAAAAGTGTGCCCATCAGAAGTGATCCTTGCCGCATCAGAAGATGCAGACTTGCTACTATCCCCATGCAAATCCTTGTCCCAGGGCAGTGTTCAATTGTACCTACCCCATTCCTTGCAATGCAAGTGCAAGTATGCAACCTGCCACCCACCCACCCCCAGGCTGCAATACCATACTGCTAGCTTGCTTGCACTTGAAATTGTGCCTTTTAGGCATGTGGAGGCGGAATCTGGCCCCTCGTCATGGCTGCGTCGGCGGCCTGGTATCCATACTCAGTCCCCAGCCGCCCGGCGGCCGGGTGTCCACACTTGGTCCCCAGCCACCAGGGGGTGGCCGGGTGTCCATACTCGGTCCCCAGCTGCCTGGGGGCGGCCGGGTGTCCATAAACGGTCCCTAGCCACCCCTATTTCTCCTGGGAACTTCCCCCACTCTTTTCATAGTCTGGCCTGCTTTAGGGCAGCATTGGACGAGCCCAGCACAGAACCAGATCCTCCGGTGGGCCCTGGCTTCTCCATCAGGGGAGTTGAGAGTGCCAAGTTGAGGAGCATGATGATGATGATAGAAGTTAGCATTTGCTTTGTTTTCTTGGAATGCAAGAGTAAGTGTGCAACCAGCCACCCACCCACCCCCAGGCTGCAATACCATACTGCTAGCTTGCTTGCACTTGAAATTGGGCCTTTTAGGCATGTGGAGGCAGACGCGGGCCACCATGTCATGGCTGCCTCGGCGGCCTGGTATCCATACTCAGTCCCCAGCCCCCCAGCGGCCGGTTGTCCACGCTCGGTCCCCAGCCACCAGGGGGCGGCCGGGTGTCCATACTCAGTCCCCAGCCGCCCCGCGGCCGGGTGCTTACACATGGTCCCCAGCCACCTGGGGGCGGCCGGGTGTCCATAAACGGTCCCCAGCCATCCCTATTTGTCCCGGTAACCTTCCCCACACCTATCTTAGCTTGGCCTGCTTTAGGGTAGCATTGGCCGAGCCCACCAGACCACCAGACTCCTCCGGTGGGCCCTGGCTTCTCCATCAGGGGAATTGAGAGTGCCAAGGTGAGGAGCATGATGATGATAGAAGTTAGCATCTGCTTTGTTTTCTTGGAATGCAAGCGTAAGTGTGCAGCCTGCCACCCACACACCCCCAGGCTGCAATATCATACTGATAGCTTGCTTGCACTTGAAATTAGGCCTTTTAGGCATGTGGAGGCAGAATCTGGCCACCACGTCATGGCTGCGTCGGCGGCCTGGTATCCATACTCAGTCCCCAGCCGCCTGGCGGCCGGGTGTCCAGGCTTGGTCCCCAGCGGCCAGGGGGCGGACAGGTGTCCATAAACGGTCCCCAGCCGCCCTTATTTGAAGGACTGCCTAACCACAAACACGTGGACAAGTGAATGTGTCCAGGGATAGTCCATCTGACTGACGCCTTCACACTGGGTTAATATTGTGGAAGCCGGGACACAGTTGGACACTGGGATGCAACACGTCCTCCAGACATAGAGGATTGCGGATGACTGGGTCAATCAGGCTTCAACACAAAGTTCAGAAGGTAGACAGCAGCAGTGGTCGGCCTCCTACACAATGAGTAAATCATTCATGATCATGAGGCCCTCCATCTCCTTAGCTTTCTGTTCCTTGGAATGCAAGCGCATGTATGTAGTAGCAGCTACGCCAGAGTTGGTCAGCGTTTTAGCGCATATCCTACCTCCTCCGAGGATTGCTGGATGTTTTCCTGCTACTTTCCCAGTTCTATGACTCCCGTTAAAACAAAGCTTCAGGTGATGAATGATGGATGAGGTGGTGGCAATATCAGGCCAGTCAAACACACATGTCTTGTAGGATATGTTTCTGTACCAAAAGGAGCGGTTCGGCTACACAGTTATAGGGCATACAGTGAGTGCAATGCCTACCAAAAATTTCGAGGCACTCCAATGCCCCTTGGAAGTGACATAGAGGTCAGAGGGCCTTAACTAAACCATTTTTTCCATTTATAGCAACAGGGTCTCCTGTACACTGTTGGCCTAAGCAGTGAATGGAAGGCTTTCCAAAAATTATGAGGAACTGCAATGCCCCTTGAAACAGACGTGGATTAAAGCATACTTAAAACATTCTACCCATTATTGGGGAGTGGGTCTCCCTTAGTGTTCGCCTATGCATTGAAAAGCAAAAGCTGACTAAAATTAGGAGGAAATGCAATGCCCGTTGGAAGAGTAGTGGAGGTTAGAGGTAATTAAAAACAACATTTCAATGACCGTTGGAAGAGCTGTGGAGTTCAGAGTGGTTTAACAAGACGGTTTTAATGCCCCTTGGAGAAGTGTTGGAGGTCGCAGTAGCTTAACAAGACGGTTTTAATGCCCTTTGGAAGAATGCTGGAGGTCGCAGTGGAATAAAAAGACAATATTAATGCCCCTTGGAAGAGTGGTGGAGGTCGCAGTAGCTTAACAAGGCGGTTTTAATGCCCCTTGGAAGAGACGTGGAGGTCACAGTAGCTTATCAAGACAGTTTTAATGCCCCTTGGAAAAGTGGTGGAGATCGCAGTAGCTTAACAAGACGGTTTTAATGCCCATTGGAAGAATGGTAGAGGTCGCAGTGGAATAAAAAGACAATATCAATGACCCTTGGAAGAGTGGTGGAGGTCGCAGTAGCTTAACAAGACGGTTTTAATGCCCCTTGGAAGAGAGGTGGAGGTCACAGTAGCTTAATAAGATGGTTTCAATGCCCCTTGGAAAAGTGGTGGAAGTCGCAGTAGCTTAAGAAGATGGTTTTAATACCCCTTGGAAGAGACGTGGATGTCACATTAGCTTAACAAGACAATATTAATGCCCCTTACAAGAGCCATGCATATTAAAAACATTATTCCCATTATTGAGGAGTGGGTCTCCCATAGTCTTTGCCTATGACTTCCAAGCAAAAGCTGCCAATAAGTAGGACGGAGGAACTTGCAATGCTGGCAACACGGACCAAGGTCACCCTGGTGGTATAGTGGCGGTGGAGGCTGAGGATATGGAGAAGAGCAAAAAACAGCCGAAATGAGGAAGCGTATACCCATGTGTGGGTGTGAAGCAGTGCATGGGAATACACCTCCCGAAACAACACAGTGGATTTGACTTTATGTTACTCTGCGGTCATTTGGGGGTGATGAGAAGTCTGGCCCAATCCAGCCCTTGTTCATTTTGATAAGGGTCAGCTTGTCAGCATTGTCAGTTGACAGGCGCTTATCAGTTATAATTCCCCCAGAGGCACTAAAAACACTCCGATAACACTCTAGCAGCAGGGCAGGCCAGGACCTCCAAGGCGTAATGAGCGAGTTCATTACAAGTGTCCAGCTTGGATACCCAATAATTAAAAGGCACAGAGGAATCACGCTGGATGCTGGTAGGGTCGGCAAGGTACTCCCTCACCATCTTTTGAAACTTTCCACTCCTTGTGAGAGTACCCCACGCCTCAGGGCCTGTAAGCTGGGCGGGTCTCAGAAAACTGTCCCAGAATGTTGACAGTGTTCCCCTGCCTCTGCTGGATTGGATTTGCGTCTCTCTCGCCTGCACGCCTTGGTTGGTCAACGAACTGTGACCTCTGCCGTTAGCGTGTTCAGATGGGAATTTTTTTAACAGTTCTGCAGCAAGGGCCTTCTGGCACTGCCACACTATTTTTGACCTCTCCACCTCAGGAATAAGAGAGTGAAAGTTTTCCTTGTAGCGGGTGTCTAAAAGTGTCACCAACCAGTAATGACTGTCACCCAACATTTTAACAACGCGATGGTCACGGTTAAGGCAGCATAACATAAAGTCAGCCATGCGTGCCAGACTGGTAACGGGCAAGACTTCCGTGTCCTCACCAAGATGACGACTGATCATGCTCTTCTCCTCCTTCTCCCCCCTGTCCTCCGGCCACCCACGCTGAACCGACGGTATGACAGTTGTACAGGTACTACCGTCTACAGCGCATGACACCAGCTCCTGTTCTTCCTCCTCCTCCCCCTCATTATCCCCCATTGCACATTGGGATGAGATGAGGCTGGGCTGTGTGTAATCGCCCATTATGGCTTCTTGATCCATCTCATCATACTCTGGCTGCAATGCCTCCTCTTTAATTCTCTGCAGAGAGCGTTGCAAAAGACAGACAAGTGGGATGCTGACGCTAATGATGGCGTCATCGCCACTCACCATCTTGGTGGACTCCTCACAGTTTGTCAGGATGGTACATATGTCAGACATCCAGGTCCACTCCTGCGGTCTTATGTGTGGAGTCTGACCTGAATATCGACGGCCTTGTTGCAGCTGGTACTCCACAACTGCTCTCTTCTGCTCACAAATCCTTTGCAACATGTGGAGGGTAGAGTTCCAATGTGTGGGGACATCACACACCAGTCGGTGTGCCGGAAGCTGCAAACGCTGGTGCAACACAGCAAGGGCGGCAGAAGCTGTAGCCGACTTGCGAAAATGAGCTGACAGGCGGAATACTTTGACGAGCAGATCTGGCAACTCGGGGTACGATTTAAGAAACCGCTGAACCACGAGGTTAAGCACATGAGCCAGGCATGGTACGTGTGTGATCTTGCCTCGCCTCAGACCCGCCACCAGGTTGCGGCCATTGTCACACACGACCATGCCTGGGTGTAGGTTCAGCGGTCTCAGCCGCAGATCTGCCTGCTCTTTCACAGCTCTCCACAACTCACAAGCAGTGTGAGGTTTATCACCTAAGCTTATGAGTTTCAGCACAGCCTGTTGCCGCTTGACGGAGGCAGTACTGCAGTGCTTCCAGCTTGTAACTGATGTGGTGATATCTGAGATGGAGGCTGAACATGAGGAGGAGGAGGAGGATGATGCGCAGGAGCTGTACACTGTGGGGACTGACATAGGGCCCGCAATCCTCGGTGTGGGGAGGATGTGTTCCGTCCCAAGGTCCGACTGGGTCCCGGCTTCCACTATGTTTACCCAGTGTGCCGTCAGAGAGATGTACCGTCCCTGGCCACAAGCACTTGTCCACGTGCCCGTTGTCAGGTGGACTCTCCCAGTAACTGCATTGTTGAGGGCACAGCAGATGTTTTGGGACACATGCTTGTGTAGTGCGGGGATGGCACACTGGGCAAAATAGTATTGGCTGGGGACCGAGTACCGAGGGATGGCCACCGCCATAAGATTGCGGAAGGATTCCGTCTCCACCCGCCTAAAAGGCAGCATTTCCAACGCAAGCAGTCGTGAAATGTGCAAATTTAGGACTGTGGCCTGTGGGGAGTTGGCTGCGAATTTGCGCTTTCATTCAAAGCTCTGGGATATGGACAATTGAATGCTGCGGTGGGACATGGACGTGGACGTTGATGCTGTTTCTTGAGAACTTCCATAACAAGTGAAGACTGAGAGGAGGGGGCATCATTGCATGCAGCATGGACAGGGGATTGCTTTGCACGCACAACAGGGTGTTCTATTACACGCACAAAAGTGGAAGAAGCAGTGGTGACACCCGCTGACACTGGTCGTTGACCCTGGGTTTCGCCCCACAAAGTCGGGTGATTTGGTGCCATGTACCTGATCATGCTGGTGGTGGTCAGGCTGGTGGTTTGTCACCCCTGCTGATGCTGGCATGGCAGGTGGTACAAATGGCCTTTTTGGGGTTATCAGCAGAGTCTTTAAAAAAATTCCAGACTCTGGAAGACCTACCGTTTGTACTGGCAACGTCCCTCATGTTGGTGTTACGGGGAACTGTTGCCCGCCTTCTGTGTGCGGCCACCACACTGCTTCTTCCTGCCTGCTGGGGTACTCTGCCTCCTTCCCCCTGTGTGCTGCTGGCCTCGCTCTGCGTGTCCTCCTGCCACGTTGGGTCAGTTACTAGATCATCCACCACCACCACCCCCACACTCGGCATGGTGGGAGGAAGGAGCATCAGGGTGAGGAGGAGTATGCGGTCGAGACTCACGGCTACTAAGAGTTGACCATGTGGAAGACAGACCGGAGGTGGTGGTGCCCAGGTAACTGGAAGATTTATCTGCTATCCAATTAATAACCTGTTCACACTGATCAGTTCACAATACTGGTGTTGTAGTGTGCTTCCCTAGTAATTCGGTCAAGAAGTGGGAGCGAGAAGATGTGGCTGTTGGTTCTGGCACATTTTCACCTGGGCCACGGCCCCGTCCTCTACACGCACCATCACCAGAACGTCCAGTTCCACGTCCCTTGCCACGTGCCTTGCCCATTGTAAATGAAGTAAAATAGCTTACACTCGCACTATCAATGGCAAAAGGGTAATAAAAAGGAGATTAGAACAGTGGAAGAGGAAAACCACAGTTCTATTTCTCTGGCCTACACCAGACTTTTTTAGACAGATATATTTGTGTCTGAACAGTCAGGGAGACACTATTACTGTTTTTTTTTTTCGGAAAAAATGCCAAAAGCAGGATAATACAGAGATTTGAACCGTGGAACTGCAAAACCACAGTTCTATTTCTCTGGCCTACACCAGACTCTTTTAAACAGATATATTTGTGTCTGAACAGTCAGGAAGACACTATTACTGTTTTTTTTTACGGAAAAAATGCCAAAAGCAGTATAATACAGAGATCTGACCCGTGGAACTGCAAAACCACAGTTCTATTTCTCTGGCCTACACCAGACTCTTTTAAACAGATATATTTGTGTCTGAACAGTCAGGGAGACACTATTACTGTTTATTTTTACGGAAAAAATGCCAAAAGCAGGATAATACAGAGATTTGACCCGTGGAACTGCAAAACCACAGTTCTAGTTATCTGGCCTACACCAGACTCTTTTAAACAGATATATTTGTGTCTGAACAGTCAGGGAGACACTATTACTGTTTTTTTTACGGAAAAAATGCCAAAAGCAGGATAATACAGAGATTTGAAACGTGGAACTGCAAAACCACAGTTCTAGTTATCTGGCCTACACCAGACTCTTATAAACAGATATATTGGTGTCTGGACAGTCAGGGAGACACTATTACAGTTTTTTTTTACGGAAAAAATGCCAAAAGCAAGATAATGCAGAGATTTGACCCGTGGAACTGCAAAACCACAGTTCTAGTTATCTGGCCTACACCAGACTCTTTTAAACAGGTATATTTGTGTCTGAACAGTCAGGGAGACACTATTACTGTTTTTTTTTTCGGAAAAAAATGCCAAAAGCAGGATAATACAGAGATTTGAACCGTGGAACTGCAAAACCACAGTTCTATTTCTCTGGCCTACACCAGACTCTTTTAAACAGATATATTTGTGTCTGAACAGTCAGGAAGACACTATTACTGTTTTTTTTTACGGAAAAAATGCCAAAAGCAGTATAATACAGAGATTTGACCCGTGGAACTGCAAAACCACAGTTCTATTTCTCTGGCCTACACCAGACTCTTTTAAACAGATATATTTGTGTCTGAACAGTCAGGGAGACACTATTACTGTTTATTTTTACGGAAAAAATGCCAAAAGCAGGATAATACAGAGATTTGACCCGTGGAACTGCAAAACCACAGTTCTAGTTATCTGGCCTACACCAGACTCTTTTAAACAGATATATTTGTGTCTGAACAGTCAGGGAGACACTATTACTGTTTTTTTTACGGAAAAAATGCCAAAAGCAGGATTATACAGAGATTTGAAACGTGGAACTGCAAAACCACAGTTCTAGTTATCTGGCCTACACCAGACTCTTATAAACAGATATATTGGTGTCTGAACAGTCAGGGAGACACTATTACAGTTTTTTTTTACGGAAAAAATGCCAAAAGCAAGATAATGCAGAGATTTGACCCTTGGAACTGCAAAACCACAGTTCTAGTTATCTGGCCTACACCAGACTCTTTTAAACAGGTATATTTGTGTCTGAACAGTCAGGGAGACACTATTACTGTTTTTTTTTACGGAAAAAAAGGCAAAAGCAGGATAATACAGAGATTTGAACCGTGGAACTGCAAAACCACAGTTCTATTTCCCTGGCCTACACCAGACTCTTTTAAACAGATATATTGGTGTCTGAACAGTCAGGGAGACACTATTACAGTTTTTTTTTACGGAAAAAATGCCAAAAGCAGGATAATACAGAGATTTAACCCGTGGAACTGCAAAACCACAGTTCTAGTTATCTGGCCTACACCAGACTCTTTTAAATAGATATATTGGTGTCTGAACAGTCACAGACACACTCAATTTTTTATTTTTTTTTTGGGGGGGGGGGGGGATATACCAAAAGGTTAATAAGACACGTATTTGTACAGTCTGACTGAGGAAAAAAAAATACAGAATTTAGATGAAAAAAAAAAGGATTTTTCCTGGCCCCTGAGACCGGGGGATAAGTCTAGCAATTACACCAACTGGAGCACACAGGACTGTAATGAATCGTTTACTGGTATAACCACTGCGTCTCCTATACAGCCTGCCTGCCTGATATCTGGGATGGATATTAGTCCTGAGAAGGACTGTTTGTTTGATTTGGCAGGCTTTAGAGACCCTACACTACCTATTTCGCACTATATATCTCTCCCTAACTCAGCAGCACTCTCCCTGCACTGTCTGATCCGGAGCGACTGTGTCCAAGATGGCGGCGCCCGGTTTTAAAGACTCGAGGTGACGCTGTGCGGCCAGCCAATCACTGTAATGCCCACAAACAACATGGCTGCGGCATTACAGTGACTGGCTGGCAATCCCTGCATGTTCCTTGGCTCTGTAAAGAGCGCCAAACGTGCAGGGCGGAGACCCGAGCTCCCGCCCGAGTAACCCGGAAATGCTCGGTGCTCGCCGAACATCCCGAGTAGTGAGATGCTCGGGTGAGTACCAAGCAGTGTCGAGCATGCTCGCTCAACACTATAAATTATACATGCCATAATGGGATATAGTCAGCAGTGGGGTGCCGCAGAGATCTGTGCTAGGGCTGATTATGTTTAACCTCTTTATTAATGACCTTGTGGATGGGATTGAGAGTAAAATATCAGTCTCAGTGGATGACACCAAACATAGTCAGTAATAGTACATCCCTGTGCCCTGGTACTTATGGACCAGGTACGTACGACATGGCGATCGCACCTGCACACAGGCTGTGCGGGCGAGATCGCCGCAGTGTGTCAGATAATTCTGACAGCTGACACCCTTAACTCAGTACCAGGAGTGGTGCCCACACCGCTCCTGGCACTTTAACCCCCTAAGTGCTGCAATCGGTGCAATTGCAGCGTTTAGTGAGCGAGCAGAGGAGCTGCAGAGGGACAGGAGCCCCTCTGCTCTTGGATTGGAGACCCCGCACCATCAGCGAGGGGTCCCGATAGTTGCTATTGTGACAGGATGTCGCCACCAGACATCAGCAAGTTATTTAGATAATGCTCAGTGCATGATCAAAGTAACTTGTGTCTGCATGGCTGACAGGTAACAATGTATAGCAGTGATCCTTCACTGCTATACATTATAACTGCGATTAGACTGCAGAAAGTGAAAGTTCCATAGTGGAACAGTAAAAAAGTGAGAAGAAAATTATAAAAAAAAGTTTTAAAAATATACAGTACAGACCAAAAGTTTGGACACACCTTCTCATTTAAAGATTTTTCTGTATTTTCATGACTATGAAAATTGTACATTCACACTGAAGGCATCAAAACTATGAATTAACACATGTGGAATTATATACTTAACAAAAAAGTGTGAAACAACAGAAAATATGTCTTATATTCTAGGTTCTTCAAAGTAGCCACCTTTTGCTTTGATGACTGCTTTGCACACTCTTGGCATTCTCTTGATGAGCTTCAAGAGGTAGTCACCGGAAATGGTTTTCACTTCGCAGGTGTGCCCTGTCAGGTTTAATAAGTGGATACACAGCTGATAGTCCTACTGAATAGACTGTTAGAATTTGTATTATGGCAAGAAAAAGCAGCTAAGTAAAGAAAAACGAGTGGCCATCATTACTTTAAGAAGTGAAGGTCAGTCAGTGCGAAAAATTGGGAAAACTTTGAAAGTGTCCCCAAGTGCAGTTGCAAAAAACATCAAGCGCTACAAAGAAACTGGCTCACATGAGGACCGCCTCAGGAAAGGAAGACCAAGAGTCACCTCTGCTTCTGAGGATAAGTTTATCCGAGTCACCAGCCTCAGAAATCGCAGGTTAACAGCAGCTCAGATTAGAGACCAGGTCAATGCCACTCAGAGTTCTAGCAGCAGACACATCTCTTCAACAACTGTTAAGAAGAGACTTTGTGCAGCAGGCCTTCATGGTAAAATAGCTGCTAGGAAACCACTGCTAAGGACAGGCAACAAGCAGAATAGACTTGTTTGGGCTAAAGAACACAACGAATGGACATTAGACCAGTGGAAATCTGTGCTTTGGTCTGATGAGTCCAAATTTGAGATCTTTGGTTCCAAGCACAGTCTTTGTGCGACGCAGAAAAGGTGAACGGATGGACTCTACATGCCTGGTTCCCACCATGAAGCATGGAGGAGGAGGTGTGATGGTGTAGGGGTGCTTTGCTGGTGACACTGTTGGGGATTTATTCAAAATTAAAGGCATACAGAACCAGCATGGCTACCACAGCATCTTGCAGCGGCATGCTATTCCATCCGGTTTGTGTTTAGTTGGACCATCATTTATTTTTCAACAGGACAATGACCCCAAACACACCTCCAGGCTGTGTAAGGGCTATTTGACCAAGAAGGAGAGTGATGGGGTGCTACTCCAGATGACCTGGCCTCCACAGTCACCAGACCTGAACCCAATCGAGATGGTTTGGGGTGAGCTGGACCGGAGAGTGAAGGCAAAAGGGCCAACAAATATGCTAAGCATCTCTGGGAATTCCTTCAAGATTGTTGGAAGAACATTTCCGGTGGCTACCTCTTGAAGCTCATCAAGAGAATGCCAAGAGTGTGCAAAGCAGTCATCAAAGCAAAAGGTGGCTACTTTAAAGAACCTAGAATATAAGACATATTTTTAATTGTTTCACACTTTTTTGTTAAGTATATAATTCCACATGTGTTAATTCATAGTTTTGATGCCTTCAGTGTGAATGTACAATTTTCATAGTCATGAAAATACAGAAAAATCTTTAAATGAGAAGTTGTGTCCAAACTTTTGGTCTGTACTGTATATATATATATACTTAAAAAAATAATAATATATATATATATATATATATATATATATATATATATATATATATATATATAGTATCACTGCGTCCGGAGCGACCTAACCTATAAAACTGTCTCACTAAGTTAAACCCTTTAGTGAACACGGTAAAAAAAAAACGTAACAAAAAACGATGCTTTATCATCATACTGCCGAACACAAAGTGGAATAAAACGCGATGAAAAAGAAGAATGTAAATAAAATAGTACCAGTGAAAATGTCATCTTGTCCTGCAAAAAACAAGCAGCCATATAGCTCTTTCAGCTGAAAAATGAAAAAGTTATAGCTCTCAGAATAAAGCGATGCAAAAATAATTATTTTTTCTATAAAATAGTTTTTATTGTGTAAAAGCACCAAGACACAAAAAAATATATAAATGTAGTAAGCGTACTGACCCGAAGAATAAAGCTGCCTTATCAATTTTACCACACGCGGAACGGCATAAAAAAAACAACAAAAAAACAATTCCTGAATTGTTTTTGTTTATTCTGCCTCCCAAAAATCGGATTAGAAAGCGTGCCCGAATATGGTACCAAGAAAAGTGTCAACTTGTCCAGCAAAAATCAAGTTCCTTACAAGACTCTGTCGGCCGAAATATGGAAAAATTATAGCTCTCAAAATATGACCTTGTAAAAACTAGTCTTTGCAAAAAAAAAGCGTCTTTTAGTGTGTGATAGCTGCCAAACATGAAAACACAATATAAATCTGGTAAGCTCTGTAATCACACCGACCTGAAGAATAAAGGCGTGACGCCACTCAGAAAAAGCAATGGAGAAACGGCGACGTCGGGGGTCCACACGCATATAGACTTGCCAGCATAGAGTAAGTACCACCAAACTGTTCCGTTTCTTTAAATGTCTCTGATCTCTGTCAATGTGCATTATGCACTTTACTTAGATCAGCTTTTATACTACTCCACTGCTCTGATTTGGAAGAACTACTATTGTTAGTGAGCTGGCCTACATCTGTGGGCTTTTTTGGCCATATTGTTGCACTATGCACTTTATTTCTGGCCTCCCCTGGGTACATAAGTTGGCTTAGACCCTTTTCTATGTCTTTTTTCTTCTAAGTCTTTTCTTTTAGACTTTAAATAGTTTCAGTTTTGACAGAAGGTTAAAGCTGTACAGAGAATATATATGTGATAATTGGTTGTTCAAGGTCTTCTATTACTTCTGGTGATTCTGTTGACAACTGGAGCCATAGCTCTTTAAATTGTGCCTTTTGTGCAGTCTATATGTGGATGGGTTAAATGGTTCCCTGTGTTTTATTAATTATCATATGTTTTAAATTCTATTAATAAAGATTTGAATTTTGATGCTGATTTTCATTTCTCTTCTTTGTTTCTGAACTATGTCTTGAGATTCAGAACCGTGTTGATTTATAAATATATATGTTTGGTTTCAGAATCTGTTTGTTAGACCTGCCGTAGTTTATTATTCCTAGTGAACAATTCTATTTTGTCATCCAAAACAGGCCTGGTATATAGCATATTTCTTACTACTAGGGTGTTTTAGTTTATACCAGCTGTACCTGTGTTGTTCTGTGCAATCTGCTGTATTTATTCTGCCCTTTATTCTGTACATTTAATAAACATTGCATAAATCAATAATACACTAAGAAATAAACTTCCTTTCCCATTCATCAGACACTGGATGTTTGAGGCAAGTGTGAGCACTGCAGCTCATTAGTACTCCCTAATTGACTGTAGAGCTCTCATGGTGTAACAATGTTATGCGAGGGAGGGTTGACCCAGTGCCAACATCTCTGGATTGGCGACACTGCAAAGGGGGTGGATGTATAAGGTTTTTTATATTACACAAGGCCTACAGCATTTTAGAAGAAGGGTTTGTCCAAGTAGATGACAAGCTTTTTAACTTCCTTAAAAAAATTCATCCAGTTTTATTTGTATCTCTTCTGAGTATCTACTGAGCGTGGGTGGGAGTTTCTTGAGTTGGTCTATGGCAGATGAGGAAGACTGTCCGACATCTATGCAGAACTTCCAGTAAGTTTCAGGAGGAGACACTGCGCATTAGTGAGGTGAGAACTTACAGAAACTGGCCCAAAGGGATGTTACATATATAAACTGTGCAAAGGTCGAGAGCTTCAGCATCATGTGTAGAACACATACTGTAGCTTATACCAGAAAAAATGGTCACCGGTTGCCCTAATCTAGTGTCCAAAGGAGCAGATAGAAATAAAGTTCTTGCAGCACATGTGAAACGTAAAGGTCCTACAAGCCAACTAACTCATAAATTTTAGCAATAAAGCACCTACTTGCCCTAAGTTTTATATATTTTTTCAAATTACGTTAACCCAGGTAAACCTGTTGTAAGCTGCAAACATAGTAACATAAGGTCATTGGAAACTTGGGAACCTGTGTCATAGAATTAGAGAATAAAGCTGCAAAGAAAAAAACATTTTGATATGTAATAATTGCTTTAATTTATGATATGTGTCATTAAACATACAGTATAATAAAAATAGATATAAAACAAAAATGAATATTGTGTAGAATCTGTTCATTGAGTTGAAAGACTCTGCATTACTTCAAAAACTGTAGAATAGAAGAAAGATAAAAGTCTTCTCTTCTCAATAATAAGTCTTTTATATTCCCACAGCCTTCACAGATTCTTTGACAGGTCTAGGTACTGTACTATGTACTGTGTCAGATTAATGTTTAAATCATGCCTTGGCCCTTGATAAATGGCTCTCTTTGCTGCAACAGCCTTGATTTCAAAGTTTCTTGGCCATTTTCATAGCTGAGTTGAGAGATCTGTCATGCTGTCACCACTCACGGTTTGATACAAGTCATGGTACTGAATACTACAATAACGAGCTTGGTATCTTTTCCAAACTTAACAAAAGTTAAATGTTTTCTGTAACCTTTCTCAGCTGTGAAGCATCAGAGCTGAACAAGCACAAGCTCAAGGACTCAGAAGAGGTGGCTATAGAAAATGTTTGGGATTTTATCCAAGCCTTATCATGGGTTAAAATAGATAAATTCATTGAAGGCCAGAATGTATAAATGAAAAATCTGCACATTAAATCACCATCCAAGTAAAATTTATGCCTTTCCATTCTTTTAAAGCTTTTCAAAGAGCCACAAAAGTATAGGATTAATGGCTTGTATTTTTATATGATGGGTAGTCCTTTTACTTTTAAAACTTAAGAGTTCCAAGTCGATAAATATAAACTTGCAGAATTCACAAGTTATTAGGTAAAACAAGGACTATAGTAAATGTGATTATCTATTAAATTACCCGCTGTGGGCAAATGGAGATGGGTATTATTCCTAGAAATAGATGGTCTAAGTTGTAAAATCTGTCTGTTTTAGAAGTGACTCAATTCGAGATGGATGTCCTGTCTCTATTAACATGAGTCATGTTGGCTTTTTTTCCCCGCAGTCATGTCATTGCCTGCCAAGACCCCATAGAAAGGTCCTTTCATCTCCAATCAAGATACTTGACATTTCTATGCAGGGTAATATACATTTAGATCTCTGACTAATCTTCCAGTTAATTGAATTACTCATTGAAAGCAAAGAAATAAAAAGAGAGAGGCCCTTGGCTGTTTTATGTGGTGGAATTTTAGGTTTGAATGATTGTCTGGCGGCTCAGAGTGTGTGCTTGTCCTTATGTGTCCCTAACATAAAGCATGTATCTCGGCAGTGCCTTAGGAATCATTTTTTACATGCATATCTTACATTCAATTATCCGTGAATGAAAATGTTGACACTGTAATATTGTCAACAAATCTATTATGTACTTAACACGATTTCAGAAAGTATATGCTAGTTTCAAGTAATCCCTGGCCCACCCAGTCTGCCCATCTGTCTGATTAGTGTAATAATTTAAACCCTATATGACTGGATATATTCAGTTGCCATTTCCAAATCCTGGTGTCCTTGAATGATTTATGCCATAATATTAAGTATTCTTGAGGACAAATTCCAAACTCTGGTAAGTTCCAATAATTACACTCTATAGACATGTTGGTGCTCTTAAAAACAAACCTTAGACTATTACTACCTCCCTAATGTTTTTTTTTATTTTTTTATAGTAAAAATAAATATCCGTTAGTATGCTTGCTGCTTTTCTACATTTCCTATATGGTATCAAACAGGGTTGAACCTGCAGTAAAATAAAGTTATATTAACGTTCATTTTTAAAAATCCACTTAGAAGTTGGGTTTTTGTATCTTATCCTAACATATGATCATTGTGAAAGATGAATCAATCTTTGAGTATGTTCTTTTATGATTATTGAGAAAATAAGTACCCATTCCGTGAAACTTCTCTCAAATTTTTGCTAGAAAGTAACATGTATATTCGGAATTCCAATATTACAGTATTACAGGGTTATACATTTCTATGAGAGGTTATTTAACTGGTAACTGCTTCATTACTTCTTTTATTTCTGCACAAGGTTACATAAAATGGGTTTCTCTTGTTTCTTTTATTTATTTACAGAATGGTAAATGTATAGTTTCATCAAGTTACAATGTCATTGGCTTACATTATTTTACCATTCAATCATCTTTAGAGATAAGGAATTTGGGCCAAATTTTATGTAATTCACTAAACCCAGTGAATTTTAATAATTTTTAATTTGCTTCATGTAGCCACCGCCATGTTTACATATTGAAGAAAATTGCATCAGCTAAAGAAAGATCACTTGACCTCAGATGTGGCCAAGCAGGCTTACCCACAATATATTGCAGTTATCGCATCACGTTGTATACCACAGTCATTCAAAAGGGGACTGTGATATGCTGTATAAAAGCTGAAGCAGGGAATGCAGAAAACATTTTCTAGTGGAGTTTGATAGTGGAAGGATGTCACAGCTCAGAGCTTAGCTATAGAGAAATCAGAAAAAAAGCCAGAAAGCATTGAATAAATAGTACAAATAGTACACAGCAGTAAAGAAGATTAGTCTGTGAGGAAAAGAGAATAATACATATAGTATAACAGATCAAGTCTGTAAGGCAGAGTCACATAGCTAGGTGCTGACGCTAATGTGATCAGTGTGGCTATAATGTTGCTGCTTCAGTTCACGTATTTTGCATTTGAAGAAGCAAGCCAACAGTATTGTTGTAAGAGGAAAAAAACAATAATTCTCACTGTCTGGCTATGGTCAGATGGCGTTAGATTCTCTCATCTGAGAGAATTGGGGTGATTATGCCAATGACACTGTAATGCTGGTGGTTGTGGACCCACTGCTCCAATGGCCGGGCTTACCCTGGAAGGGCATGAGTAAGTGGCTACCTGGTCTCTACTAGCACCTCTAATGGAGAGGATAGGCTTGGACTGCAAGATAGCCACTGGGAGCCACTCCTGGTCACAGCAGGTATACGATGTACAGGAGGTGCGAGACAGACGGTCCGGGGTCGGGACAGGCAGCACAGGTTCAGAATACGTAGCCAAGGTCAGGAGCTGAGAGATCAGACAGGATGAGAAGACAAGCCGGGTCAGTAGTGGGAGGGATAAACAACTAAACACCTTGACAGAAACTAGATGCAAATAGCAACTGGAACCTAAGCTCATGCAAAGGTTTAGAGGGCGGCGCCTCATAATATAGCACCTGCTAGTTGGTGATTGACTGGGGAATTTAAAACCTTGCAGGACACAGCAGTATTAAATGCCTGAAGGATCTGGCCACATTTCCTTATAGCCATGAAGAGACATCAGGGATATGCAGCAGAGTTGGAAGTGCTACATGGACTCAGCGTGGCAACCAGGTATAGCGGTGAATGCAGTAAATAGCACAGTGGAATGAACGTATGCGAGATACTGCTGTGACAGACACTCCGATCAGAGCTTGATCTTAGTGTCAGCATAATGTGATCCTATTCTCTTGAATGAGAGAATCAGAGAACATTGTTCCATTGCGTGAAACCGTGGAAATCAGACTGCACTCAAATGCCATCTGAGTGCAGTCTGATGTTTTCCATGCACCCATAGACTTGAATGGGTGATTGGCATCCAATTTTAGAGTGATATTACAGCATAAAAATCTGTCAATGCCCTATTAAATTACATTGGTCTGAGTGCTATTCAATAAAAAATGTGAGCGAGCCCTCTCACAAAGTGTGTGTGTCACAAAGAGTACTAAAGATTTTTTGCACAACTGCTTTTTTATCATAATTGGATATTTTTTGATGCCATATCAGTTCTATGACCTGTTGCCACTGTTTTTTTCATCTATCTAGCATTTCTTGGTCACTTCTTTTGGAATGGGGGCAATTGAATTTAAGAAAAAATAGAAAACAGAAGAAAAAAAATACAAACATTTACCTTTGTGAGTGTCTCACAAAGTGTACGTGTCATAAATAGTACTACAGATTTTTTTCACAAGTGTTTTATTAGTTTAATTTGACATATATACATGCTACCACAATGCTGTGGCATAATGTAAATTTTCTTTTTTTTGCATGGGTGCTTGTTTTTTGTAAGAACAATAGACGCTCAGTTTTCTTTTGTGCCACCTCAACTTCTATCTTAAAAAGTTGATGGTAATTTATTTCTTGTCATACCTGCAACCATTCACTTCCTTTCTGGAAATTATGTCATGTGATCAGCCGCAATGGAAGATCTCCAGTCGCAGAGAGGGGTACCTTCTCTGTGCTCCCACGTGCAAGTGAATAGAACATGAGCTACTCACTTAATTTGTTAATGAGCTCAAAAGTGGACTGCACCATTAACACATGGAGCGACAATTATGGATAGGGACAGTAATTGTCTTTCACGGCCCAGTAGGTCAATGTTTAAACACCAGCAAATTTCCACTGCAACCAGGACAAGTGATGATAACACCTTCATGGTTGGGCACCAGGCTGTGCTTATTCACTTTCTCCTACACCTCCACATCCTCTTCAATGAACATCACCCTGTTTCCAACAGCAGT
This sequence comes from Phyllobates terribilis, assembly GCF_046119375.1. Lineage (NCBI taxonomy): Eukaryota > Metazoa > Chordata > Amphibia > Anura > Dendrobatidae > Phyllobates > Phyllobates terribilis. The sequence goes on along the minus strand of NW_027362771.1, from coordinate 78,929,928 downwards.
AGGGCAGTACATTACACTCCTTGCCCTCAGCCTTTTTATTCATGTAAGCTTAGACACTGTTAAAGCTAATGAGCATGAGTGAGAAAAGTCATACAGTGGTCGTGTTGCTCTTTTGCATCAAGCAAGTAGCAAATGTCTCGCTTGATGGTTTTCCATCAAGTACAGAGTGGGCCATTTATATGGATACACCTAAATTAAATGGGAATGGTTGGTGATATCAACTTCCTGTTTGTGGCACATTAGTATATGGGATGGGGAAAACTTTTCCAGATGGGTGGTGACCATAGTGGCCATTTTGAAGTCGGCCATTTTGGATCCAACTTTATTTTTTTCAGTGCAAAGAGGGTCATGTGACACATCAAACTTATTGAGAATTTCATAAGAAAAACAATGGTGTGCTTGGTTTTAATGTAACTTTATTCTTTCATGAGTTTTTTTACAAGTTTATGACCACTTACAAAATGTGTTCAAAGTGCTGCCCATTGTGTTGGATTGTCAATGCAACCCTCTTCTCCCACTCTTGACACACTGATAGCAACACCGCAGAAGAAATGCTAGCACAGGCTTCCAGTATCCGTTGGTTCAGATGCTGCACATCTCGTATCTTTATGGTGTGGTATATGGGGTACAAAGATAGTGGGGCCATTCTTCATCAATGGAAACCTCAATGCCACTGGATATCTGAAATTGCTACATGATGATGTGTTGCCCTCTTTATGCACTGAAGATGACACGTTCCCTCAGTTTTTCCAACAAGTTGGTGCACCACTACATTATTGGTGTCAGGTCCAAGCATTCCTACATGAACAGTTTCCTGGAAAGTGGATTGGTCATCGTGGGCCAGTTGAATGGCCACCAAGGTCTCCCGATCTGACCCCCTTAGACTTTTACCTTTGGCGTCATCTGAAGGCAATTGTCTATGCTGTGAAGATATGAGATGTGCAGCATCTGAAACAACGGATACTGGAAGCCTGTGCTAGCATTTCTTCTGCGGTGTTGCTACCAGTGTGTCAAGAGTGGGAGAAGAGGGTTGCATTGACAATCCAACACAATGGGCAGTGTAACATCCCTGGCCATGTGCTGGCATGGCTTACCATCTCCCACCATGCAAGACCGCCAACTTACCTACCAGTCCAGGCTGTGCACTATGCTCCTCTACTTGCTGTGTGCATGTCTCTTGTCTGCTGGCTTAGGGCGGCGGTGTTGGAACTGCCTGATTCTTAAAGTTACAGTGTGCGCAGTCCTAATGCATCCCCAGCCTATTGCTGTGAGTCACTGCATACTTAAACCTCCTCCACCCAGTGGGAGGTGCCTGAGCAACACTTTCTTACAGTGTTTTCTGTGCAACTGTGAGTTGCCAGGTCCTGTCCTGAATCTTGCCTGTTTTTGCCACCCTGGGGGCTGAGTACCCAGGATCGTTACCTATATCTGTGTCTTCTAGTCTGTTTCCGCCACCCTGGGGGCTGAATGCCCAGGCTCGTTCCTGTATCTCGTTCCTGTGTCAGTTCCTGTGCGAACTGTGTCCTAGTCCATTACCTGTTTGTCTCTATGTCCGATCCTTCCCTTTTCCTGCAATGTCTGAACCAGTACCTAACTCCTACTCGTTGTCTCTGTACTTCTGTTTGTGAGTTTTGTGTCCACTCGCTACTTCATAGCAAGTACCTTGTGTGTATCTGGTTCTGCTTGTCCCATTTCCCTGCCTCTGTAATTACCTCGTGTGTTCTAGCTATCTTCCCATGTTTCCCTGTCCCTGTCTGTTCCATGTGAACAGAGCTCTGTCCTGTCAGAACACTGCTCTGCTCCGCTTTCCCTCCGCACCTGCAGCTCTGCTCTGCTCTGCCCTGCTCCGCTTCCCCTGTGGCTCTGCCCTGCCCTGCTCCACTTCCCCTGTGGCTCTGCCCTGCCCTGCTCCACTTCCCCTGTGGCTCTGCCCTGCCCTGCTCCACTTCCCCTGTGGCTCTGCCCTGCCCTGCTCTACTTCCCCTCCGCACCTGCCGTTCTGCTCTGCTCTGCTTCCCCTTCACACCTGCAGCTCTGCTCTGCCCTGCTCCGCTTCCCTTCTGCACCTGTGGCTCTGCTCTGCCCTGCTCCGCTTTCCCTCCGCACCTGCGGCTCTGCTGTGCCCTGCTCCGCTTCCCCTCCGCACCTGCGGCTCTGCTCTGCCCTGCTCCGCTTCCCCTCCGCACCTTTGGCTCTGCTCTGCCCTTCTCCGCTTCCCCTCCGCACCTTTGGCTCTGCTCTGCCCTGCTCCACTTCCCCTCCGCACCTGCAGCTCTGCTCTGCCCTGCTCTGCTTCCCCTTTGCACCTGCGGCTCTGTTTCCACTCCGCACCTGCGGCACTGTTCCTATATCCCAGTCTGTACTGGCCCCTATCCAGTCTGTTTACCTACCTGCCTGTATACCAGCCGTGCTTGCCAGTACCCGCCAGTCTGCATACCAGCCAAACCTGCCAGTTCCTGCATTCCCCAGTCTGGGTCAACAGCTGTGTGACCTGGCGTAGCACCTGAGCCCCCTCCCACGTCCCTCCTCAGACCACGGAGTCGATTAAGCCATCGTGCGTCCGTGGCCGGATCTGACGAGGTCCCTAGTCACGCCCCTCCAGGCACTCCTCGGTTCGTGGCCCAGTGGGACCACTAACAACACTCACGCCAGGTAATTAGCAACTACCTGCCTGTTAGTTCTTAGCTCCAGACAAAAAAAAAATTAAAAGTCCTGGATCATCACTGTAAAGGGTACTATGATATTAATGACCTATCCTTAGGGTATATTGCATATTTTAGTATACTGTGTCTGTATAGGCTTTTTTTGGATCAATGATCTCTTCCAGACCACATAGCATCTGCTTTGTTGACAGGGTGCCTCTGCTGATGTCATACTCACTGACAGCCGGCTCCCCGCAGCGTCAATCAGCAAGATATCTGCAATGATGCCAAGTCGATGGAGTAAACGGGAAGAGGAAGAGCTGCTCTGTTGATGAGGGGTGAAATGAAGCAGTGGAATCGCAGGCTGAGATGGCAAAGATCGTCCTCATGCAGAACAGGCAGGTAGTTAGCAACAACCTGCATGTTAATTCTTAGCCCCATATGTAAAAATATTCAAATTCCTGGAAAACCCCATTAAGCCGCATACTGTACATCATAGGTCCCCACAGTATATCTTCTTTACGATATGCAAAATCATAGTCTACTGTGCTATTCACTACAGTGGAAAAAATAGTATGCTGAACTATACCATCTTGATGGATACCAAAAGGACACTGCTTTGGCATATGAATGTGTACCTATAGATACATTCATTTTTTTTCCTGTGCACACCTCAATCATTGTACACAAACAAACCCTACTGTAAAATGTATGTATAATATACTAGTATTATATTTATTAGTATAGATGTTAAGGATTTATTTTTTAAAAATAAACATTTTTTATTGTGTCCAATATTGTACAGCTTAAAAATATTCTCAGACAAACATGATTATTTAATACATATGAAAGATTTTATTCCAACAGCTGGCTCAGGATTTCTATTGGCCAAAATGTTTTATGAAGTGTTGCTTTCAGCATGTTTTCTGCAAATTAGACCAGAAATGTAAAAGACCCTGTAATCGCATCTTAAGCAGCTGGTCAAAAAGAAAAGCTGTTGCAGATAGATCCGGCAGACTGGAAAGGCTGGCAACTTATCCTGAGACTGGTTCATTTGCTTCCTCACTTATCAATTTACAGAAACTTCCAGCAACATCTCCTGAGCACGTGTGAAATATGACAGGGTTGGGTTCCTATATGCAGTGCATATGACGTTAAAGCATTCGATACCCAGATTCACACTACATAATTGTTGCAGAATTTTGATTGCTGAATCTATGCTGAAATTATGCAATAAAAGGCAGCACAATGTAAATTAATTGGGTTTTAACAAATTTCGTTCACTTACAGGATATAATTTCCACAGAGTATATTAGACATGCTGGGGATTTTCTGATATCCAGCTAGTTGTGAATTGTATCACCAATAGTGTTGAGCGAGCATGCTCGACACTGCTCGGTACTCGCCCGAGCATCACGCTACTCGGGATGTTCGGCCAGCACCGAGCATTTCCGGGTTACTCGGGCGGGAGCTCGGGTCTCCGCCATGCACGTTTGGCGCTCTTTCCAGAGCCATTGAACATGCAGGGATTGCCAGCCAGTCACTGTAATGCCGCAGCCATGTTTGTGGGCATTACAGTGATTGGCTGGCCGCACAGCGTCACCTCGAGTATTTAAAACCGGGCGCCGCCATCTTGGACACAGACGGCTGGGATCAGACAGTGTAGGGACAGCGCTGCCGATTTTGGGAGAGATATATCCTGCAAAATAGTTAGTGTAGGGTCTGTAAAGGCTGCCAGATCAAACAAACAGTCCTTCTCAGGACTAATATCCATCCCAGATATCAGGCAGGCAGGCAGGCTGTATAGGAGACTCAGTGGTTATACCAGCAAACGCTGCATTACAGTCCTGTGTGCTCCTGTTGCTGAAATTGCTGGACTTAGCTCCAGATCTCGGGGGCCAGGAAAACTCATTTTTTTTTCATCTACAGTAAATCCTCTCTTTTTTTTTCCTCCTTCACACTGTACAAATACCCGTCTTATTAACCTTTTGATGTCCCCCCCCCCCCCCCCCCAGAAAAAAAAGTGTCTCTGATTTTTCAGACACAAATATATCTGTTGAAAATAGTCTGGTGTAGGTCAGAGAAATAGAAGTGTGGTTTTGCTGTTCCATGGGCCATTTGTATCTAAAAAAAACAGTTTGAGTGTGTCGCTTACTGTTCAGCCGCAAATATATATATTTTAAAAAGTCTGTTATACACTAGTAAATTATAACTGTGGTTTTGCTGTTCCACGGTAAAAAATCTCTATTATCCTGCTTTTGGCATTTTTTGCCGTAAAAAAAAATAATAATAGTGTCTCCCTGATTTTTCAGACACAAATATATCTGTTGAAAATAGTCTGGTGTAGGCCAGAGAGACAGAAGTGTGGTTTTGCTGTTCCACGGTAAAAAATCTCTATTATCCTGCTTTTGGCATTTTTTGCCGTAAAAAATAAATAATAGTGTCTCCTGATTGTTCAGACACAAATATACAGTTATATGAAAAAGTTTGGGCACCCCTATTAATCTTAAGCTTAATGTTTTATAAAAATTGGTGTTTTTGCAACAGCTATTTCAGTTTGATATATGTAATAACTGTTGGACACAGTAATGTTTCTGCCTTGAAATGAGGTTTATTGTACTAACAGAAAATGTGCAATCTGCATTCAAACAAAATTTGAAAGGTGCATAAGTATGGGCACCCTTATCATTTTCTTGTTTTAAATACTCCTACCTACTTTTTACTGACTTACTAAAGCACTTTTTTTGGTTTTGTAACCTCATGGAGCTTTGAACTTTATAGCCAGGTGTATGCAATCATGAGAAAAGCTATTTAAAGTGGCCACTTGCAAGTTGTTCTCCTGTTTGAATCTCCTCTGAAGAGTGGCATCATGTGCTCCTCAAAACAACTGTCAAATGATCTGAAAACAAAGATTATTCAACATAGTTGTTCAGGGGAAGCATACAAAAAGCTGTCTCAGAGATTTAACCTGTCAGTTTCCACTGTGAGGAACATAGTAAGGAAATGGAAGAACACAGGGACAGTTCCTGTTAAGGCCAGAAGTGGCAGGCCAAGAAAAACATCAGAAAGGCAGAGAAGAAGAATGGTGAGATCAGTCAAGGACAATCCTCAGACCACCTCCAGAGAGCTGCAGCATCAACTTGCTGCAGATGGTGTCACTGTGCATCGGTCAACTATACAAGGCACTTTGCACAAGGAGAAGCTGTATGGGAGAGTGATGCGAAAGAAGCCGTTTCTGCAAGCACGCCACAAACAGAGTTGGCTGAGGTATGCAAAAGCACATTTGGAGAAGCCAATTTCTTTTTGGAAGAAGGTCCTGTGGACTGATGAAACCAAGACTGAGTTGTTTGGTCATACAAAAAGGCGTTATGCATGGCGGCAAAAAAACACAGCATTCCAAGAAAAACACTTGCTACCCACAGTAAAATTTGGTGGAGGTTCCATCATGCTTTGGGGCTGTGTGGTCAATGCTGGCACTGGGAATCTTGTTAAAGTTGAGGGACGCATGGATTCCACTCAGTATCAGCAGATTCTTGACAATAGTGTTCAAGAATTAGTGATAAATATGAAGTTACAAAGTGGATGGATCTTTCAGCAAGACAATGATCCAAAACACAGCTCCAAATCTACTCAGGCATTCATGCAGAGGAACAATTACAATGTTCTGGAATGGCCATCCCAGTCCCCAGACCTGAATATCATTGAACATCTGTGGGATCATTTGAAGAGGGCTGTCCATGCTCGGCGACCATCAAACTTAACTGAACTGGAATTGTTTTGTAAAGAGGAATGGTCAAAAATACCTTCATCCAGGATCCAGGAACTCATTAAAAGCTACAGGAAGCGGCTAGAGGCTGTTATTTTTGCAAAAGGAGGATCTGCTAAATATTAATGTCACTTTTCTGGTGAGGTGCCCATACTTATGCACCTGTCAAATTTTGTTTGAATGCAGATTGCACATTTTCTGTTAGTACAATAAACCTCATTTCACGGCAGAAACATTACTGTATCCAACAGTTATTACATATATCAAACTGAAAGAGCTGCTGCAAAAGCACCAATTTTTATAGAACATTAAGCTTAAGATTAATAGGGGTGCCCAAACTTTTTCATATGACTGTATCTGTTGAAAATTGTCTGGTGTAGGCCCGAGAAATACAAGTGTGTTTTTGCAGTTCCACGGTTCAAACCTCTGTATTATCCACTTTTGGGCCATTTGTATCTAAAAAAAAAACAGTTTGAGTGTGTCGCTCACTGTTCAGCCGCAAATATATATATTTAAAAAAATCTGATATACATCAGTAAATTATAGCTGTGGTTTTGCTGTTCCATGGTAAGAAATCTCTATTATTCAGCTTTTGGTATTTTTTCCGTAAAGAAAAACAGTAATAGTTTCTCCCTGATTGTTCAGATTGTTTAAAAGAGTCGGGTGTAGGCCAGATAAATAGAACTGTGGTTTTCCTCTTCCACGGTTCTAATCTACTTTTTATTACCCTTTTTTCATTGATAGTGCGAGTGTAAGCTATTTTACTTCCTTTACAATGGGGAAGGCGCGTGGCAAGGGACGTGGAAGTGGACGTTCTGGTGATGGTGCGTGCACGGTGAAAATGTGCCACAACCAAAAGCCACATCTTCTCGCTCCCACTTCTTGACCGAATTACCAGGGAAGCACAGAACAACACCAGTATTGCGAACTGATCAGTGTGAACAGGTTATTAATTGGATAGCAGATAATACTTCCAGTTACCTGGGCACCACCACCTCCGGCCTGTCTTCCACACGGTCGACTCTTAGTAGCCGTGAGTCTCGACCGCATACTCCTCCTCACCCTGATGCTCCTTCCTTCCACCATGCCGAGTGTCGTCAGACAGCAACTGATCCCACACTTGGACACTCTGAAGAGCTGTTCACTGGTCCATTTCCAGATTTGTGCCCCTCGCCTGCTCCGCTTGAAGAGGTGGAAGAGGAGATCCCATGTAGCGATGCCCAAATATTTGAACAGCCACGGCCACAGGAAGTCAACGCTGGCAATTTGTCACAAGAGGTGGACGATGACGAGACACAATTGCCAGGAAGTGAGGAGGAGGATCGTGGTGCTCAAGTGGAAGAGGAGGAGGTGGTGGATGATCTAGTAACTGACCCAACGTGGCAGGAGGACATGCAGAGTGAGGTCAGCAGCACACAGGGGGAGGGAGGCAGAGTACCCCAACAGGCAGGAAGAAGCAGTGTTGGTGGCCGCAGACAGAAGGCGGGCAACCGTTCCCCGTAACACCAACACGAGGGACATTGGCAGTACAACCGGTAGGTGTTTCAGAGTCTGGAATTGTTTAAAGACTCTGCTGATAACCCCAAAAAGGCCATCTGTACCACCTGCCATGTCAGCATCAGCAGGAGTGACAAAACTACCAGCCTGACCACCACCAGCATGATCAGGCACATGGCAGCAAAGCACCCGACTTTGTGGGGTGAACCCCAGGGTCCACGACCAGTGTCAGCGGGTGTCACCACTGCTTCTTCCGCTGTTGTGCATGCAATAGAACCCCCTGTTGTGTGTGCAAGGCAATCCCCTGTCCATACTGCATGCAAAGATGTCCTCTCCTCTCAGTCTTCACTTGTTATGGCAGTTTCTCAAGAAACAGCATCAACGTCCACGTCCCACCGCAGCGTTCAATTGTCCATATCCCAGACCTTTGAATGAAAGCGGAAATTCGCAGCTAACGCCCCACAGGCCACAGTCCTAAATTCGCACATTTCACGACTGCTTGCATTGGAAATGTTGCCTTTTAGGCTGGTGGAGAAGGAATCCTTCCGCAATCTTATGGCGGTGCCGTCCCTCGGTACTCGGTCCCCAGCCGACACTATTTTGCCCTGTGTGCCATCCCTGCACTACACAAGCACGTGTCCCAAAACATCTGCTGTGCCCTCAACAACGCAGTTACTGGGAGAGTCCACCTGACAATGGACACGTGGACAAGTGCTTGTGGCCAGGGACGGCACATCACTCTGACGGCACACTGGGTAAACATAGTGGAAGCCGGGACCCAGTCGGACCTTGGGACGGAACACATCCTCCCCACACCGAGGATTGCGGGCCCTATGTCAGTCAGAGTTGCCCCACAGTGTACAGCTCCTGCGCATCATCCTCCTCCTCCTTCTCAAGTTCAGCCTCCATCTCAGATATCAACACATCAGTTACAAGCTGGAAGCACTGCAGTACTGCCTCCGCCAAGCGGCAACAGGCTGTGCTGAAACTCATAAGCTTAGGTGAGAAACCTCACCCTGCTTGTGAGTTGTGGACAGCTGTGAAAGAGCAGGAAGATCTGTAACTGAGACCGCTGAACCTACATCCCGGCATGGTCATGTGTGACAATGGCCGTAACCTAGTGGCGGCTCTGAGGCGAGGTGAGATCACACACGTACCATGCCTGGCTCATGTGCTTAACCTCGTGGTTCAGCGGTTTCTTAAATCATACCCCGAGTTGCCAGATCTGCTCGTCAAAGTACGCCGCCTGTCAGCTCAATTTCGCAAGTCGGCTACAGCTTCCGCCGCCCTTGTTGTGTTGCAGCAGCGTTTGCAGCTTCTATCACACCGACTGGTGTGTGATGTCCCCACACGTTGGAACTCTACCCTCCACATGTTGAAAAGGATTTGTGAGCAGAAGAGAGCAGTTGTGGAGTACCAGCTGCAACAAGGCCGTCAATATTCAGGTCAGACTCCACACATAAGACCTTAGGAGTGGACCTGGATGTTTGACATCCGTACCATCTTGACAAACTTTGAGGAGTCCTCCCAGATGGTGAGTGGTGATGACGCCATCATTAGCGTCAGCATTCCATTTGTCTGTCTTTTGCAACGCTCTCTGCAGAGAATTAAAGAGGAGGCATTGCAGTCAGAATATGATGAGATGGATCAAGAAGCCTAAAAGTCGATTATACACAGCCCAGCCTCATCTCATCCCAACGTGCATTGGGGCACAATGAGGGAGAGGAGGAGGAGGAGGAAGCACAGGAGCTTGTATCATGCGCTGTAGATGGTAGTAGCTGTACAACTGTCATACCGTCGGTTCAGCGTGGGTGGCCTGAGGACAGGGGGGAGGAGGAGGAGGAGTAGGAGGAGAGCATGGTCCGTCGTCATCTTGGTGAGGACACGGAAGTCTTGCCCATTTCCAGTCTGGCACGCATGGCTGACATTATGTTACGCTGCCTTAACCGTGACCCTCACGTTGTCAAAATGTTGGGTGACAGTCATTACTGGTTGGTGACACTTTTAGACCCCCGCTAGAAGGAGAACTTTAACTCTCTTATTCCTGAGGTGGAGAGGTCTACAAAAATGGGGCAGTAGCAGAAGGCCCTTGCTGCAGAACTGTTAAAAAAGTTCCCATCTGAACACGCTAGCGGCAGAGGTCACAGTTCGTTGACCAACCAAGGTGTACAAGCGAGAGAGAGGCAACTCCAATCCAGCAGAGGCAGGAGAACACTGTCAACGTTCTTGGACAGTTTTCTGAGACTTGCCCAGATTACAGGCCCTGAGGCGCGGAGTACTCTCACAAGGAGTGGAAAGTTTCAAAAGATGGTGAGGGAGTACCTTGTCGACCGTACCAGCATCCTCCGTGATTCCTCTGTGCCTTTTAATTATTGGGTATCCAAGCTGGACACTTGGAATGAAATCGCTCTGTACGCCTTGGTGGTCCTGGCCTGCCCTGCCGCTAGCGTGTTATCGGACCGTGTTTTTAGTGCCGCTGGGGGAATTATAACTGATAAGCGCACTCGCCTGTCAACTGACAATGCTGACAAGCTGACCCTTATCAAAATGAACAAGGGCTGGATTGGGCCAGACTTCTCATCACCACCAAATGACAGCAGAGTAACATAAAGTCAAATCCACTGTGTTTTTTCGGGAGGTGTATTCTCATGCACCGCTTCACACCCACACATGGGTATACGCTTCCTCATTTCGGCTGTTTTATGTTCTTCTCCTTATCCTCAGCCTCCACCACCACTATACGACGAGGGTGACCGTGGTCCATGTTGCCATTATTGAAAGATCCTCCGTCCTTATTTTTGTCAGCTTTTGCTTGGAAGGCATAAGCAAAGACTCTGGGAGACCCACTCCCCAATAATGGGAATAATATTTTTAAGATGCTGTACTGTATGGCTCTTGTAAGGGGCATTAAAAGCGTCTTGTTAAGCTACTGCGACCTCCACCACTTTTCCGAGGGCCAATAAAAGCATCTTGTTAAGCTACTGCGACCTCCACCACTTTTCCGAGGGGCATTAAAAGCGTCTTTTTAAGCTACTGCGACCTCCACCACTTTTCCGAGGGGCATTAAAAGCGTCTTGTTAAGCTACTGGGACCTCCATGTCTCTTCTGAGGGGCATTAAAACCGTCTTGTTAAGCTACTGGGACCTCCACTTCTCTTCTGAGGGGCATTAATAGCGTCTTGTTAAGCTACTGGGACCTCCACCACTTTTCCGAGGGGCATTAAAACCGTCTTGTTAAGCTACTGGGACCCCCACGTCTCTTCTGAGGGGCATTAAAAGCATCTTGTTAAACCACTCTGAACTCCACAGCTCTTCCAAGGGGCATTGACATGTTGTTTTTAATTAACTCTAACCTCCACGACTCTTCGAACGGGCATTGCATTGCCTCCTAATTTTTGGCAGCTTTTGCTTGGAAGTCTTAAGCAAATACTATGAGAGACCCACTCCCCAATCATGGGAATAATGTTTGTAATATGCTGTACTGCATGGCTCTTGTAAGGGGCATTGCAAGTTCCTCCGTCCTAATTTTTGGCAGCTTTTGCTTGGAAGGCATAAGCAAATACTATGGGAGACACACTCCCCAATAATGGGAATAATGTATTTAAGATGCTGTACTGTATGACTCTTGTAAGGGGTATTAAAACCATCTTGTTAAGCTACTGTGACTTTCATGTCTCTTCAAAGGGGCATTAAAAACGTCTTCTTAAGCCACTCTGAACTCCACAGCTCTTCCAAGGGGCATTGAAATGTTGTTTTTAATTACCTCTAACCTCCACGACTCTTCCAATGGGCATTGCATTTCCTCCTAATTTTAGTCAGCTTTTGCTTTTCAATGCAAAGGCGAAAACTAAGGGAGACCCACTCCCCAATAATGGGTAGAAGGATTTTAGTACGCTGTAATCCACATCTGTTTCAAGGGGCATTGCAGTTCCTCATAATTTTTGAAAAGCCTTCCATTCACTGCTTAGGCCAACAGTGTACAGGAGACCCAGTTGCTATAAATGGAAAAAACGGTTTAGTTAAGGCCCTCTGACCTCCATGTCATTTCCAAGGGGCATTGGAGTGCCTCAAAATTTTTGGTAGGCATTGCACTCACTGTATGCCCTATAACTGTGTAGCCGAACCGCTCCTTTTGTTACAGAAACATATCCGACAAGACATATGTGGTTGACTGGCCTGATATTGATGTGAATGGTTCCTGTTCCTCCTGCTCTTTCTCCTTTGCCACCACCTCATCCATCATTCTTCACCTGTAGCTTTGTTTTAACAGGAGTCATAGAACTGGGATAGTAGCATGAAAACATCCAGCAATCCTCGGAGGAGGTAGGATATGCGCCAAAACGCTGACCACCTCAGGCCTAGCCGCTACTACATACATGCGCTTGCATTCCAAGAAAACAAAGCAGATGCTAACTTCTATCATCATCATCATGCTCCTCACCTTGGCACTCTCAACTCCCCTGATGGAGAAGCCAGGGCCCACTGGAGGAGTCTGGTTCTCTGGTGGGCTCGTCCTATGCTGCCCTAAAGCAGGTCGGGCTAAGAAAAATGTGTGGGGAGATGTTCCAAGGAGAAATAGGGGCGGCTGGGGACCGTTTATAGACACCCGGCTGCCCCCAGGCGGCTGGGGACTGTGTGTGGACACCCGGCCGCGGGGCTGCTGGGGACTGAGTATGGATACCAGGCCGCCCCCTGGCGGCTGGGGACCGAGTGTGGACTCCCGGCCACCAGGCTGCTGGGGACTGAGTATGGATACCAGGCCGCCAACGCAGCCATGACGTGGTGGCCAGATTCCGCCTCCACATGCATAAAAGGCCCAATTTCAAGTACAAGCAAGCAAGCAGTATGGTATTGCAGCCTGGGGGTGGGTGGGTGGCAGGCTGCACACTTACGCTTACATTCCAAGAAAACAAAGCAGATGCTAATTTCTATCATCATCATCATGCTCCTTTCCTTGGCACTCCCAACTCCCCTGATGGAGAAGCCAGGGCCCACCGGAGCAGTCTGGTTCTCTGGTGGGCTCGTCCAATGCTGCCCTAAAGCAGGCCGGGCTAAGAAAAGTGTGTGGGGGGGATGTTCCAAGGAGAAATAGGGGCGGCTGGGGACCGTTTTATGGACACCCGGCTGCCCCCAGGCGGCTGGGGACCGTGTGTGGACACCCGGCCACCGGGCAGTTGGGGACTGAGTATGGATACCAGGCCGCCACCGCAGCCATGACGTGGTGGCCAGATTCCGCCTCCACATGCCTAAAAGGCCCAATTTCAAGTGCAAGCAAGCAAGCAGTATGGTATTGCAGCCTGGGGGTGGGTGGGTGGTTGGCTGCATATTTGCGCTTGCATTGCAAGGAATGGGGGAGGTACAATTGAACACTGCCCTGGGACAAGAACTTGCACGGGGATAGTTGCAAGTCTGCATCTTCTGATGCGGCAAGGATGACTTCTGATGGGCACACTTTTAGGCAGTGACCTGGGTGTCAGAGATGCTTCAAGGGGTCTTCCCCATGCTGTTCCCATGTCTTTTCAGCACTGTATGCATGTGTCACACAGCACATGGCCAGATAAGTTTGTAAAATGTTAAAATGACGTTTCCCGGTGAAAGCATTTGTCACGGTTGAAAGCAATACAAAAGTGCAAAAGCGCATAATAAATGATACTTGTGAACATAGCCCAAGGTGTGGAGGAGTATTTATTTTTTATTTTACCTTATACACAAGTCTTTACCCTGGAAACGAACTTCCCTAACATATTTCACAGGAAAGCAGTTTCAGTTTAGTTTTTGAACGTTTTATTGTGAGCCCTTAACAGTGGCTTAATACCTCTGACCACGTTGTTGACAGCAGTGACCTGGGGGTCAGAAATGCTTCCTGGGTTGATCCCCATGCTGTCCCCATGTCATTTGAGCACTGTCACTATCGTTTTGGGCACTTGTTAGGCTTTTAAAAGACTGCCGGGGTGCCGCTGCAAAAATGCTCGGGTATCCCATAGACTAACATTGGGCTCGTTGCTCGGGTCGAGCACCCGAGTATCACGGCGAGCTTGGCCCGAGCTTCGAGCACCCGAGCATTTTAGTGCTCGCTCAACACTAATCACCAACTTTCACCTTTGTAATGCGACACATGCAAATTCCACCACAGATTTTTGTGTGAATTTCTACAATGGTTTAACATTGTAATTTTTTGATATATGTGCACCTAAACTTAGGGCCCATTTAGACGTGTCGACAATGGCTGATTCTCACATCTCCACCTATTTGATTCTTGTTTCTGACATTAATCCATTTGCTGACTATCCTTCAGCCTGAAAATTCTGTTCCTGTTCTCTGACCTATTGGTATTGACCTGACTTTCTGACCACTGTCTTCCATTCTACTCCATCAGTTAGTAGCTACTCTGTAGACTTAACCTAATTGTCCTTATTAATGATGGGCGAGCACTAAAATGCATGGGTACTCGATGCTCGGGTCGAACACATTGGAAAACTCGGGTGCTCGACCCGAGCAATGAGCCCAATGTAAGTCTATGGGAAACTCGAGCATTTTTCAGGCGGCTCCCGCGGCGGTCTGCAGAGGGCATAAAAATTTCCCAAATCGATGGGAACAGTGCTCAAATGACATGGGAACAGCATGGGAAAGACCCCTGGAAGCGTTTCTGACTCCCAGGTCACTTCTGTCAACAACGTTGTCAGAGCTATTATGCCACTTTTACAGACTCACAATAAAACATACGAAAACAATACCAAAATGGATTTTCCTGGGAAATATGTTAAGGAACATCCTTTCCAGGGTAATGACTTGTATATAAAGCAAAATAAATAACCAAAAACAAAAATACTCCTCTACACCTTGGGCTATGTTCACACTTAGCATTTTTGATGAATTTTTGCACTTTTGCATTGCTTTCAACCGTGACAAATGCATTCACCAGGAAATGTCATTTTAACATTTTACAACCTTATCTGGCCATGTGGTGTGTGAGATATCATTAGACACACCGTGTTTCAATTATGAAGGAGGGACTCTGAAAGTCACAAAGCCTATCTTTATAGGGCCATCACGCGGCCTTTACTGTTCTTAAAAGGTCAGCAGTCGGCCCTCACTATGCTTATTGAGCCATTAGCCGGCTATGTTTTATTGTTCCCAATACTAAAGAGTGGGTCTCCTATACTGTTATTGCGTATGCAGTGAGTGGCAGGGCTGACCAAAATTTGGACGCACCCCAATATCCCTTTGAAGAGACTTAGAGGAGGGCCTCCTGAAAACAATGTTCCTATTATTCGGAAGTGGGTCTCCCATTGTGTTTGCCTATGCAGTGAATGCAAGGGTTGCCAAAAATTTGGAGGCACTCCAATGCCCATTGGAAGAGATGCAGAGGGCCTCATGAAAAAATGTTCCCATTATTAGGAAGTGGGTCTCCCATAGTGTTGGCCTATGCAGTGAATGCAAGGGTTTCCAAAAATTGAGACACTCCAATGCCCCTTGGAAGAGACATGGAGGAGGGCCTCATAAAAAATGTTCCCATTAGAAAGGAGCGGGTCTCCTATACTTGTAATGCCCATGCACAAAGTGTATGGGCTGACAAACATTTACCCCTGGAGGGTATAGATTAGTGTTGAGCCACCCCCGTAGTGTTCGAGTTCGGTTCGTCGAACACCCGTGTGTTCGCCGAACTGTTCGTCGAACTGTTCGTCAAACACCTTCGAACACCGTTAAAACCAATGGCAGGCAAACAAAAACACATAGAAACACATAGAAAACACCTTCAAAGGTGTCCAAAAGCTGACAAACTGCTCAGAAGACATAACTAACACATGGAAAAGTGACAAGTACATATAGTCATGCGAAAAGAAAAGAGATGGAGGAGTAAAAGGAGGGGGAGACACAGATATAGGCATGTCATGCCCTTCTAAAATCCAAAAAGTGAGAAGCCGACACGGCCAGTTCGTTCCTGCCCGTGCCACCTCCGTGTCGCCGGGTTTGTGCCAGAGCCGCGGTGGACCCTGATGGCCAGCCCCCCTCTCCCAATACTGGTGCCTGTCCGCTGGTGGGTCGAGCCCCCCCGCGGTGGGGGGGGTAACATCTGCAGAAGAAAGACCATCTTCCAGCCAAACTAAGATGTCGACTTGTTTTCGTGGACAATGTGATACGATCCCTTTCTTACGGACACGCCCATCGCTACAAATTCCAGATGAGGCACAAAAACAGCAGGTGCTTCAGCGGATATCAAGTGCTCCTTCAAGTGGGCTCTCCTCCACCTCAATTTCAAAATCACAAATACTCCAGTCCTCAGAGGTGTCACTTGCTTCCTCACAGCTCCCAAGTCTCCAGCTGCCCGTCTGAGTATGGGGTAACACAGATGGTTGAGTCTGCAGAGCTGTTTACTCATACTGTAGCCTGGGAAACGGAGGTCTGCTCCAGAGCTTCTGTTAATCCAGACGAGGAAATGATCTGCACTGATGCCCAGAATCTTTATAAGTCGGATCCAGGACCAGATGAAGAAGGTTCTGAGCATAATGTAGACCCTCGTTCCCAAACTGTCACTCCTGTTGGTGGAGACAATGATGAAGACGATGATGAGACTCAAATGCCTGATTGGAGCGACAACTTGACTTTTCGGTCAGGGCAGGAAGAGGTTGGCTTTGAGGACGACGGGTGTGATAACACACAGGGTGATGATGACGAGGTTGGAGATCCCACTTACTGTCAACCCACAGTCAGCCAGTCGATGAGGTTAACGGAGGAGGTGGAGGAGGATGTGACTAGCCCAGGGGATGGGGATGACTCGGTACCCGGGCCTTTGCCTGGCCTTGGGGATGTCGCGGTGGTCGGCTCCCTGGCCCGTACCCTGGGGTCACTCTTTAAAAGAGTGGATAATTGTTAATTTTATAAGAGTTCATGATGCCACCTGTGGTATCTGGTGAGAAGCACCAGCGCTGCAGCAGTCCACTGAGACCCGTGATAAGGCAGCTCGATGGTATAGCTCCCCACAGGTGGAGCTAGGTCTCAGGGCAGCGTATGCAGGGGGAATGCAGGACAGGCGAGACCCAGCTGGGTCAGAGCAAGAACGGGAACGGACACGGTAGTCACTTTAGTACCTTTTACTGGAGGAAATTCAGGCACATCCCGGAGCACTCTAGGGTGAAGAGTGAATATCAGGATCCTCCCCAATGAGCGGGTGTAGGGCCTCCTGTTTCTTGCCTCTGCGTAGTAAGTTTCTGACCTGCCTGGAGCTAGGCCTAACTTTGTCTCTGTCCTGCGCTGGCTGACCTTGTGGTAGGGCCTTCTCTTGGAGTTCACGCTCCCACTATGCGGGGCCTAAGCGTCTCCTGGCTCTGTTACGTATCAGCACCTTAGCGATCCTGGGACTTGTAGTTCTCCAGGGATTCTGGTTATGCCTTACTGAATCTAGCTAGCAGGAGCCTCGTGCTCCACTGCTGAACTATTAACTGAGTTCTCTAGACTAGACTGAGCTCCACTGCAGACTGACCTCTCTTAGGTTTCTCTACTGCAGGAACTCTTCAGAGGAACTGAACTGCCTAGCTCCACCTTCCCTATTTATATCCCTAACTGGCTCCCTCTGCTGGTCTGAGGTGGAAGGTGGAGATGTGTGAATGTTTATGGGGGCCTCTTGTGGAGGATTCCATCAATGCACTCTTCTAGGATCTGTGATACCAAGCGCAGCTGGGCGTCACAGATGCTATTGATGACGAGGTTAGGTTGCGCCTTCCTGGACAGAGACGGAGTACTGGAAGCAAGTCAACAACTGCATCCTCAACCACAACTCTGCCTCTGACCACAAGTCGTAGTGGCTCTTCAGGTCGCATGGGCTCTAAGCCTTGCATAGCCTGGGCATTTATGCAGAATAAGGATGACCCAACTCATGTTATCTATAATATTTGTCACCAAAAGCTTAGTAGAGGCCAAAAAATCCATAGTTTGAGTACTTCATGCATGTACCGTCACATGGATATGAAGCATAAGTTGCAGTGGGAAGATCACTGTGCTACAATGCGGCCTAGCAGGCTGGGCCAACCACCGTGTGCCCCATCTTGTGCATCCGCGGCCTCTTCATCCTCTGACTGGGGGGACAGCAGTCACACATGTTTTAGGACGCAGACCTGCCACCTCTTTACCTGCAACAGCCAGTGTGATTGGCAGGTCGTCAGTTCATTGGGAAGTGGAAACACCTGCTGGTGATGAGCGCTCTCTGACATCGAGAGCACCACCTTTGGATCAAGGCAACCTAACATGTCCGCCTGCATCTTCCTCACAGACCGGTAGTTTGCCGGGGACACCCTACTCAACCCCGTCTAAGCACAAGAGCCAGCCTTCGGTCCCTCAGATGTGGACAAGTAAAAGACCATTTCCTCCTAGCCATGAGAAAGCTAAGAGGTTGAATTTCACCATCTGCAAGCTCTTGGCTACTGAAATGCTGCCTTTCCGCCTGGAGGACACAGTGGATTTTCGAGACCTTATGTCCATCGCAGTGCCCCAGTACCAGATGCCCAGTCGGCACTACTTCTCAAAGAAAGGTGTGCCTGCGCTCCACCAGCATGTTGCACACAACATCACCTCTTCTTAGAGAAACTCTGTGTGTGACAGGGTGCATTTCACCACAGACACTTGGACGAGTAGACATGGACAGGCGCGTTACATGTCGCTGACTGGACACTGGGTAACTATGGTGACAGCAGGACAAGGGGCTGCTGTCCAAGTCTTACCGTCCCCACGAGTTGTGCGTCAATCCTCTTTATCTCGAAGTTCCTCCACTGCTTCTGCCTCCTCAACCTCCTCTCGGTCCTCCACCTGCACCCAAAGCCTGTCTGGTAATGCCACCTGCTTTCTAACTGCGCAGAAGGAATCCTGCACACCTCCTTACTATGCTGGCTGCAGGGCTCAAGGCATCAGTGTTTACTTTGAAATGTCTGGGAAATGTGAGTCACACAGCTGAGGAGTTGTGGTCAGCTCTGGAGACCCAGTTTCATGAATGGTTGTCTCCACTGGACCTGAAACCAGGGAAGGCCGTGTGCGACAATGCTGCAAACCTGGGTGCGGCCCTTCGCCGGGGCAATGTCACACACGTGCCTTGTATGTTTCACGTGTTGAACCTGGTTGTCAATAAATTGTTAGCCCACTATCCCGGACTAGATGGCCTTCTGCAGAGGACACGGTCGCTGTGTGCTCACTTCCGCCGTTCGCATCCCGCAGCTCAACGACTTACATCTCTACAGAAGTCGTTGGGCCTGCCAGTTCACCGGCTGAAATGCGATGTGCCGACACGGTGGAATTCAACTCTGACCATGTTGCAGCGACTGTGGCAGCACCGACAAGCCCTGGTGCAATACGTTCTGACGTATAGCCTGGGCCAACGAGATCCAGAGGTGGGGCAAATCACGCTGCAGGAGTGGTCTCAGATCAGGGACCTATGAAGTTGACGCGCCCCCCTGGGCCGTGGGGTACCCTGAGCCGGGCCGGTAGACGCTGGGGGTTGTAGTCACTGTGGCGGTGACCCGGTCCGTGATCCAGGGCGGTCAATCCAAGGGTAATTTGTATATATGGGTTTTATAATGTCCGACTACGCCACCTCTGGAGTGGGGCAAAAGGGGCCGCCGCTTCGGAACAGTCCTCTGAAGCTGGTGGTTTTGCAGCAATGGTATTATTACTCACCACAGGAAGAGTGTAGCTTCAGGGCAGTGTGGGTGGATGATGGTGGTTGTAGTGCAGGGAGTCAGTAATTAACACAGAGTCCGTGCGATGCAGTCCCAAGATCTTTACTTACAGTTGTTGCAGTCCAGATTACAGGTACCAGAGCAATCTCACCCGTCGTGCTGTGCGTACTCAGTGAGGGGCTCAGTCCACCCCCAGATAGCTCCGGAGTACTTAGCAGGACCCCCTTCTGTGTGTCCTTTCTCTGGCCTTCTCCCTGCACCTCACACCCAGTGACACTTCTATCCGGTATCCTCGGGCCTTGACGGGCGACTTGTGTTCCATCCCCTGGGTCCTATGTGGCTACCTTCTTAGTGAGACTGGTGTGGACTTTTACCTGCAGTACATGAAATGCTGCAGCCTCCGGTTTCTAGTTGAGCCTTGCTGTTCTCCGCTAGTTGAGGGACCGGTTCCCCTTATCTGGCCTGACCCCTCTACCTCCTGGTAGCAGCAGGAGTACGGGTGGCCTTCTGCACGGCCCGTAGCCCTAGGGTCCCTTCGGTTCCTGGAGCCTTCCTGCTCCCACTCCTCCCTTCTCTCCTTCAGTCCTGGGCCTCCCAGGCTAGGCCCGCCTCTGGAGCAAAGCTCATGCCGAGCCTCTGCTCCTGTCACTTTTCCTCCTCTGACTGGCTTGCTCTTTCTAAGTTGGCTTCCTATTTATACTCTCCCTGTCATGTACTCCGCTAAGCTGCTCCCCTAAGCACCCACTACATAGGACCCTCCCACCAGCTAGGGACCTGGGACTGTGCTCTCCCTTAGGAGCAATCTCGCCCTACCCCCACTGCGGGTATGTGTTGGATGCAGGTGTTAGGGTCCCGAGCCATATGCCTTCCTTACCTGAGGGTGAGATACCACACCTCTGGGTGAGATGCAGTAACTCTGTGGCGACTGAACCGTCAGGGGCGCCACACACCCTTCTGCACAGTTTTGAAATGGCGACGAAGATGTTTAGTGCTGACGACGATGCCATTATCAGCATGACTATTACGGTGATTTACATGCTGGAGCACACATTAAACAGAATTCAGAGTCAGGTGGTGGGACAAGAGGAGGTGGAGGAAGTAGAGGAGGAGTCGTATGCGGAAGGGATAACATCTCCAAGGTCCAGACGGTTGGCAGCACCAAGGCGACAGGCATGGGAGGGTGGGGGAGAGGGATTAACCAGGGCGCATGGTAGCAGCCAAACTGTTGAGGAAGGTGCAGGAGCCGAGAAAGAAGTGGAGGACGAACTGGCGATGGGCATGGAAGACTCATCAGATGAGGGAGACCTTGATCACATGTCTGTTGTGCGAGGTTGCGGGGAGAGGGCAGAGGAAGGAAGCATGATTCTTACCTCGCTACCAACACAACAAGGACTTGGTCCTCCTGGATGCGCAAGACACATGAGTGCCTTCTTGCTGCACTACGTGCAACATGACCCTCAGATTGTCAGAATTCGAAGTAATCCCGACTACTGGGTTGCCACACTCTTAGATCCCCGGTACAAAAGTAAATTTGCCGAAATAATTCCTGCCATAAAAAGGGATTGACGCATGCAGGAGTATCTGCAGACACTGTTGCAGAATCTTACATGTGCTTTTCCACAAAACACCAGTGGTGCACGTAGTGAATCTCACAGTTCTAACTTGCCAACCGTGGGACTGTCGAGTCTTCATCACTCAAACCGTAACAGAAACACAGTATCTGCTGGTAACAGCAATTTTGTGGAATCGTTTCAAGACTTTTTTAGACCATCCTTTGCAAGGCCACAGGAGACAAGAAGTCTGACACATAGTTAATGCCTAGAGAGGATGGTGCAGGAGTATCTCCAAGTGAACATCGAAGCCATGACTGTGTCACTGGACCCTTGCTCATTTTGGTATTCCAATCTGGAAAAATGGCCGGAGCTCGCCACTCACGCCTTGGAGATCTTGTCATGCACTGCAGCCAGTGTTCTCTCTGAACGTGTGTTCAGCGCTGCTGGTGGTGTGCTGACAGATAAGCCCACTGAGAATGTAGACAGACTCATGTTCATAAAGATTAACAAATCATGGATTCGCAAGGACTTTTCTACCCCTGTGTTATCCTTGGGAGACTAAAGCCTTGAGGATTTGGTAAAATCACCTCACCAACCGTTTTAAGCAACTGTGGGGCAATTGATGCCACTTAACCCTAGAACGCATGACCATAAAAATCTACACTTTAATATACCTGGGGCCTTTTAGGCCCGTGTGCTAATAACATGGAATAACTCAAACTCAAATGACAAACAACATTATACATGAAGAATACCTAGAGTTTCAAAATTCTAACTAAAGTAATCTTGCAGAAAACAGAAAACAATTAACAGGGCGGGCCTGCGAGGCCCCAGGTATGCGTTCTAGGGTTAAGTGGTGTCTGTGCCACAACTTTAGGAAAAAATGGAGACTCTTTTTGGAGTCCCCTTGCTGTGTCTTACGTGACGTTGGCATCGTCAATTCCAGGTGGGTTGGGTCGCTCCCCCCCCCCCCCTTTTAACTGTAAGAAACTACATACACTATGGCTTGGGGTAACACAGATGGTTGAGTCTGAAGAGCTGTTTACTCAGAGGTCTGCTCCAAATCTTCAGTGTCTGCTAGTCAGCGTAGAATTTTTAACTGCATCTAGCCTAGGCAATACTTTGGGCGTAGTAGCCCAGCTGCAAAGCAAGCTGCACCGCCTGTGTATCTAATAAGAATTTTTAAATGCATCTAGCCTAGGCAGACTGTGGGGACCCCCAACCAAACCCAGACGCTCAGCCCCCCTTCGGCCCCCCTTTCCTTGACAATACAATAATGTAACTCTTATAACTGGATGGGTGAGGATCGGTCACAGCTTTATTAACTCTTTATACTCATTCCATTAGAAAGGCATTTTATTTCTAAAATAATTCAGCTTGTTGCAGCATGCCCTGGGTCTCCACTCGGCAAGTTGGCCAACAAGTGTAACTCTCCAACATGTCCTTTCTATTTCCAGGCCACGGAGGATCCTGCATACTCGTATGCAGGACTCTGACCCCCACCCATCACTCTTAACGCTTGTTCCACTCCGTCCTGGAGTCCTGACAGGAATATGTCCAGTACAATATCCATTAAGTGAACAACGTCGGGCCGTATGTGGCCTGCTTTATCTCCTTCCAGTTGTCGGTGTCATACCACTACACCGCCTCTGTCTCTTCTAAATTTTGCCATCCGAATATGTATTACCCGTCTTGTCCGTTCGATGGCCGTGATGTCTCGCGCACCTTGCCATACCGCTATCGGCACAATCTCTGACCATACTATAGCTAGTTTTGTGAAAAATTCTCTGAAGCGCTCAGTGTCTAGTTTCATTATTGCCATTAGTTATGCGCTGTTGTGATGACCTAGGTTGTTTCCCCCGGCCTGTATAACTAAGATGACCAGACATCTTGCCTCTCTCCCTAACTTGATTACCTCCATTAGTACCTGTGGCCATAGCAGGCCTCTAATACCTCTCTAGTTGAAATATGTGTTAAGAAACTCTAATTTCCTCCCGCCTGGGCAGACTTTCGCCCTTTTTTCTGCCCAATATATATACGAGTGGCCTATCACCCACACTGTTGGCTTAGCGTCACCTGTAAAAGAAACAAACCACGTTAGGATAACAAGTCCGGTCTTATGTATCTTGCCAAACACGTGGATCGCCATCTCCCTATCTTCTGAACTTCCGTTTCTGACAGTCCTGCTCTTGCTGCTTCCGTGGCCGCGCCTATGCGGAATGAGTGTGTCCCGTAATCTTTGGGGTGGTTCCCTGCCGATGTTATGCATTTATTAAATATAGCTTGGAACTGGTATCTTGATAATGGCATTCCATCAATGTGTGATAGGAAGAAATTACTTTGTGATCTGATGGTTAGATTTGTTTTTACTATTGTTACCCGACTCAGTGTACCGTTTGTGGGTTGTAGAAGTACCCAAGTGCCCCTGCCCGCTGGAACCGTTTTCGATTTGTGTATGCGTAGACGTATTGCATTATTGGCTATGACTACGTCCTGGTGTAATAAGCCTCCACTGGTGGTAATTTTGGATTGAGGGACTAATTCACTAATGCATAGCGCCCCGAAGAAGGCGATCACAAATGCAGTAGACAGTAGTGTTGCTTCAAATTGTGAGTGTCATGTTAATGGTGTTAGGGATATGATGTGAGAAATCAGTTTTAGTGACACGGGATGGGACGTCTACACTCCTGACTTGGCTGACCCCTTTTCCACCCTTTTATGGATTGTCTGATGATGAACCTTTGTCACATTTCCCCAATTCAGTAGTTGGAAGTGAAATGCTACTGCGGTCAGACACCGCTGCGCTGACGCCCCTGATATACCCCTCATAATTAGCTGGTGGAGAAATTCTATGGTGACTAGTGATCTGGCTTGTTCACATTGGTCAACCCATCTGCCTGCTACTAGTCATGTCCACTCTTCCCATGCCTTACCGTATGCGTGCCACGACGACGGGGCAACTGACGCTCTGATTAATGGCATCAACTATTCGCCACTAGATCCCATAGGGAAGGTGGGCAACTGTTGCCTGATGGGTGGGCGTTGTGGAAGAGTTCTGTGAAAATCTGCCAATTGAATTGTTATAAAGCGTTATCAGCAGCTTTAGACCCCTCAGCATAGTGGCTAGCGTGGACCCATGCATTGTGTTTTAGGCACAGGAATGCTAGCCTGGGTAGTAGGCCTAGCACTGGGAGAGACGATGATGCCATCTTATTAATGCAGTGCGCTAGGCTGGTGTTTTTTGTTATGAAGCGTATATTTTTGTAAGCCATGCGCGCGCCCCATATTTCTATTGCTACCACTATTGGGAAGAAAAATTATTTTCAGGGCTAGATGCAGCTAAAAATTATTATTAATTTAAAAGCTGGTGGAGCTTGGTATAGATGGCCTAATACTATGAGTCCCACAAACTGCTAGAAGGCCAAATATTTTTTCAGAGCTAGATGCAGAAAAAAATTATATTCAGTTTGCAACCTGATGGAGGTCAGTATAGATAGACTAATAGAACAAGTCCCACACACAGCTAGAAGCCTAAATATTTTTTCAGAGGTAGATGCAGAAAAAAATTATATTCAGATTGCAACCTGATGGAGGTCAGTATAGATGGACTAATAGAATGATGCTATGCCCAAAAGGTTTTACTTCACTAGGTGCAGTAAAAAAATTGGTATTCTATACACAGGTGGTGTATCTTGCAACACAGATAGGCTACTCCACTGACTAACACACTCTGCAATAGGCCAAAAAGGATTTGCTTTGCTAGATTCAGCCAAATGCTGTGAAAAAAACTTGCACAGCACTGGCACAGACGTGCCTGGCAAAAAGTGATAGGAACTGATGTAACCTAGCCCTGAAAAGGACTGCAATTACAATTAGTCTTTACTCCCAACTAGTGTTGAGCCACCCCCGTAGTGTTCGGGTTCGGTTCGGTTCGTCGAACACCTTAGAACACCGTCGAACACCGTTAAAACCAATGGCAGGCAAACAAAAACACATAGAAACACATAGAAAACACCTTCAAAGGTGTCCAAAAGCTGACAAACTGCTCAGAAGACGCTTTCTTTAAAAAAGCCGGCCGGCAATTCAGCAGCGGCATACACCGGTACCCGACAATTTAGACAAGAAGGAATAGAGCCTCACACATAGATTAGATAGATAGAAACATGTCAGTCACATATATATGAAGTACAGTGACAGTGTTGCTTACTGTACTTGTCATTTAGTGTAAAGGATTTATTAAAATATATAATAGTGTTTTCATGCACTGTCTCTTTAAAAAAGCCGGCCGGCAATTCAGCATCTGTACCCGACAATTTATAACAGACAGAATAGAGCTTCACACATAGATTAGATAGATAGAAACATGTCAGTCACATATATATGAAGTACAGTGACAATGTTGCTTACTGTAGTTGTCATTTAGTGTAAAGGATTTATTAAAAAAAATAATAGTGTTTTCATGCACCGTCTCTTTAAAACAGCCGGCCGGCAATTCAGCATCTGTACCCGACAATTTATAACAGACAGAATAGAGCTTCACACATAGATTAGATAGATAGAAACATGTCAGTCACATATATATGAAGTACAGTGATAGTGTTGGTTACTGTACTTGTCATTTAGTATTAAAATAAAGGATTTATTATTAAAAAAAAATTGGCGTGGGGTTCCCCTTAATTTTAGTCTCTAGCGGAGGTTAAGCAGACAGCTGGGGCAGATGTTTGAAGCCTGGGAAGGGGGTAATACCCACGGAGCTTCCCAGGCTACTAATATGAGCCCCCAGCTGAATACATAGCCTTTACTAGCTATTAAAATGGGGGACCCCCCCAAAAAAATGACGTGGGGTCCCCCCTAATTTAATAGCTAGCAAAGGCTAGGCAGACAGCTGGGGGCTGATATTAATAGCCCAGGAAGGGAGCCATGAATATTGGCCCTCTCCCAGGCTAGAAACACCAGCCGTCAGCCGCCCCAGAAATGGCGCATTCATAGGATGCGCCAATTCTGGCACTTAGCCTCGCTCTTCCACGCTGCCCTGTAGCGGTGGCAGGGGGTAATAGGGCTGGGGTTGATGTCAGCTTATAATGCCAGCTGACATCAAGCCCAGGTTAGTAATGGAGAGGCGTCTATAAGACACCCCCATTACTAACCCCATAGTCAAAGTTAAAAGAAAACACAAACACCCAGAATAAAGTCCTTTAATTGAAATAAAGACACAATCCTTTATTGTTCTAAATTAAACCATACTTACCATCACGCCCATTCCAGCTGAAGCCAACGATCTCCTGCAATAAAAGAAAAATAATAAAGCAACATCATCCTTACCTTTCCATGGTTCCCACGACAGCTTCAGCTCTGCTACATCGAGATGACAGGCTGGACCGCAGCAGAACGCTGCCATCCAGCCTGTCATCCCGCAGACACTGAGAAGCGCAGGCTTGCTTGCGCTCTGCAGTGTCTGGCTGTGACGGCATAAAGATGAGACGAGTTCATGTCCAATGAACTCGGCGCACCTCATGCACGTCACTGACAGCGTGGGAAAATTCTCACGCTGAAGCGCTGAGTGCAGGAGAATTCTCCCATGCTGTCAGTGACGTGCATAAGGTGAGCTCATGTCCAATGAACTCAGCTCACCTCCTGCACGTCACTGACAGCGTGGGAGAATTCTCCTGCACTCAGCGCTTCAGCGTGAGAATTCTCCCACGCTGAAGCGCTGAGTGCAGGAGAATTTTCCCACGCTGTCAGTGACGTGCATAAGGTGAGCTCATGTCCAATGAACTCAGCTCACCTCCTGCACGTCACTGACAGCGTGGGAGAATTCTCCTGCACTCAGCGCTTCAGCGTGAGAATTCTCCCACGCTGAAGCGCTGAGTGCAGGAGAATTTTCCCACGCTGTCAGTGACGTGCATGAGGTGAGCCGAGTTCATTGGACATGAACTCGGCTCATCTGGATGCCCTCACAGAGAGACACTGTGGAGCGCAAGCAAGCCTGCGCTTCTCAGTGTCTGCGGGATGACAGGCTGGATGGCAGCGTTCTGCTGCGGTCCAGCCTGTCATCTCGATGTAGCAGAGCTGAAGCTGTCATGGGAACCATGGAAAGGTAAGGATTATGTTGCTTTATTATTTTTCTTTTATTTCAGGAGATCGTTGGCTTCAGCTGGAATGGGCGTGACGGTAAGTATGATTTAATTTAGAACAATAAAGAATTGTGTGTTTATTTCAATTAAAGGACTTTTTTCTGGGTGTTGTGTTTTTTTTAAATACTTTACTAGAAATTCATGGTGGTCATGTCTAATATTGGCGTGACCCCATGAATTTTGGGCTTAGGGCCAGCTGATAATGCCAAGCTGGCCCTAACCCCTTTATTACCCAGTGAGCCACCGCATCAGGGCCCTGGATGAGTTGGGTACAGCGCCAGAAGATGGCGCTTTTATGAACGCGCCATTTTCCGGGGTGGCTGCGGACTGCAATTTGCAGCGGGGGTCGCCCAGAAAGCTTGGGCCTCCCTGCGCTGCGGATTCCAGCCCCCAGCTGCCTAGTTGTACCTGGCTGGACACAAAAACAGGGCGAAGCCCCACGTCAATTTTCTTTAAATTATTTCATGAAATAATTAAGAAAAAAAGGGCTTCCCTATATTGTTGTGTCCGGCCAGGTACAAATAGGCAGCTGGTGGTTGGGGGCAGCCCGTTCCTGCCTGCTGCACCTGACTGGACACAAATATAGTGCGAAGCCCCACGTCAATTTTTTTTTAATTATTTCATGAATTTCCTGAAATAATTTAAAAAAATTGAAGTGGGGCTTCGCACTATATTTGTGTCCAGCCAGGTACAGCAGGCAGGAATGGGCTGCCCCCAACCACCAGCTGCCTATTTGTACCTGGCCGGACACAACAATATAGGGAAGGCCTTTTTTTCTTAATTATTTCATGAATTTCATGAAATAATTAAAAAAAAAATACGTGGGGCTTCGCCCTATTTTTGTGTCCAGCCAGGTACAACTAGGCAGCTGGGGGCTGGAATCTGCAGCGCAGGGAGGCCCAAGCTTTCTGGGCCCCCCCGCTGCAAATTGCAGTCCGCAGCCACCCCGGAAAATGGCGCGTTCATAGAAGCGCCATCTTCTGGCGCTATACCCAACTCATCCAGGGCCCTGGTGCGGTGGCTCACTGGGTAATAAAGGGGTTAGGGCCAGCTTGGTATTATCAGCTGGCCCCAAGCCCAAAATTCATGGGGTCACGCCAGTATTAGACATAACCGCCATGAATTTCTAGTAAAGTAATAAAAAAAACACAACACCCAGAATAAAGTCCTTTAATTGAAATAAACACACAATTCTTTATTGTTCTAAATTAAACTATACTTACCATCACGCCCATTCCAGCTGAAGCCAACGATCTCCTGCAATAAAAGAAAAATAATAAACCAACCTCATCCTTACCTTTCCATGGTTCCCACGACAGCTTCAGCTCTGCTACATCGAGATGACAGGCTGGACCGCAGCAGAACGCTGCCATCCAGCCTGTCATGCCGCAGACACTGAGAAGAGCAGGCATGCTTGCGCTCCTCAGTGTCTCGCTGTGACGGCATCCAGATGAGCCGAGGTCATGTCCAATGAACTCGGCTCACCTCATGCACGTCACTGACAGCGTGGGAAAATTCTCACGCTGAAGTGCTGAGTGCAGGAGAATTCTCCCACGCTGTCAGTGACGTGCATGAGGTGAGCTCATGTCCAATGAACTCAGCTCACCTCATGCACCTCACTGACAGCGTGGGAAAATTCTCCTGCACTCATCGCTTCAGCGTGAGAATTCTCCCACGCTGTAAGTGACGTGCATGAGGTGAGCCGAGTTCATTGGACATGACCCCGGCTCATCTTTATGCCGTCACAGAGAGACAATGTGGAGCGGAAGCAAGCCTGCTCTTCTCAGTGTCTGCGGGATGACAGGCTGGATGGCGGCGTTCTGCTGCGGTCCAGCCTGTCATCTCGATGTGGCAGAGCTGAAGCTGTCGTGGGAACCATGGAAAGGTAAGGATGAGGTTGCTTTATTATTTTATTTTTATTACAGGAGATCGTTGGCTTCAGCTGGAATGGGCGTGATGGTAAGTATGGTTTAATTTAGAACAATAAAGAATTGTGTCTTTATTTCAATTAAAGGACTTTATTCTGGGTGTTTGTGTTTTTTTTAACTTTGACTATGGGGTTAGTAATGGGGGTGTCTTATAGACGCCTCTCCATTACTAACCTGGGCTTGATGTCAGCTGGCATTATAAGCTGACATCAACCCCAGCCCTATTACCCCCTGCCACCGCACCAGGGCAGCGTGGAAGAGCGAGGCTAAGTGCCAGAATTGGCGCATCCTATGAATGCGCCATTTCTGGGGCGGCTGACGGCTGGTGTTTCTAGCCTGGGAGGGGGCCAATATTCATGGCTCCCTTCCTGGGCTATTAATATCAGCCCCCAGCTGTCTGCCTAGCCTTTGCTAGCTATTAAATTAGGGGGGACCCCACGTCATTTTTTTGGGGGGGTCCCCCATTTTAATAGCTAGTAAAGGCTATGTATTTAGCTGGGGGCTCATATTAGTAGCCTGGGAAGCTCCGTGGGTATTACCCCCTTCCCAGGCTTCAAACATCTGCCCCAGCTGTCTGCTTAACCTCCGCTAGAGACTAAAATTAAGGGGAACCCCACGCAATTTTTTTTAATAATAAATCCTTTATTTTAATACTAAATGACAAGTACAGTAACCAACACTATCACTGTACTTCGTATATATGTGGCTGACATGTTTCTATCTATCTAACCTATGTGTGAAGCTCTATTCTGTCTGTTATAAATTGTCGGGTACAGATGCTGAATTGCCGGCCGGCTTTCTTAAAGAGATGGTGCATGAAAACACTATTATTTTTTTTAATAAATCCTTTACACTAAATGACAAGTACAGTAAGCAACACTGTCACTGTACTTCATAGATAGAAACATGTCAGTCACATATATATGAAGTACAGTGACAGTGTTGCTTACTGTACTTGTCATTTAGTGTAAAGGATTTATCAAAAAAAATAATAGTGTTTTCATGCACCATCTCTTTAAAAAAGCCGGCCGGCAATTCAGCATCTGTACCCGACAATTTATAACAGACAGAATAGAGCTTCACACATAGATTAGATAGATTAGATATATATGTGACTGACATGTTTCTATCTATGTGTGATTCTCTATTCCTTCTATTCTAAATTGTCGGGTACAGATGCTGAATTGCCGGCCGGCTTTTTTAAAGAGACGGTGCATGAAAACACTATTATTTTTTTTGATAAATCCTTTACGCTAAATGACAAGTACAGTAAGCAGCACTGTCACTGTACTTCATATATATGTGACTGACATGTTTCTATCTATCTAATCTATGTGTGAAGCTCTATTCTGTCTGTTATAAATTGTCGGGTACAGATGCTGAATTGCCGGCCGGCTTTTTTAAAGAGATGGTGCATGAAAACACTATTATTTTTTTTGATAAATCCTTTACACTAAATGACAAGTACAGTAATCAACACTGTCACTGTACTTCATATATATGTGACTGACATGTTTCTATCTATCTAATCTATGTGTGATTCTCTATTCCTTCTATTCTAAATTGTCGGGTACCGCTGCTGAATTGCCGGCCGGCTTTTTTAAAGAGACGGTGCATGAAAACACTATTATTTTTTTTGATAAATCCTTTACGCTAAATGACAAGAACAGTAAGCAGCACTTTCACTGTACTTCGTATTTATGTGGCTGACATGTTTATATCTATCTAATCTATGTGTGAAGCTCTATTCTTTCGGTTCTAAATTGTCGGGTACCGGTGTATGCCGCTGCTGAATTGCCGGCTTTTCATGTTTCACTGTTGGCACTGTTCCCATCGATTTGGGCAATCACTGTAATGCCACAACCACCATGGCTGTGGCATTACAGTGAGTGGCAGACAATCCCTGCATGATTGGTGCTCTAAATAGCGCCAGACATGCAGGACACGCTTTTGGTGCACGAACAGTTATCGAACATAACCTCGAACAGCCGAATTTTTTGCAAATCGTTCGGGTTCGTCGAACAACTCGAACACCGCCCAAAACAGCTCGAATTTGAGATTGGCGAACAGTTCTAGTCGAACACCGCTCATCTCTACTCCCAACCTATTTAAGAGCACAGACCTGCCTGATAAAAGTCGTATGAAATGATGTAACGTAGTCCTTAAAAGGACTGCAATCACAACTATTCCCTACTCCCAAGCTATCTGTAGATTTGTGCGAAAATTGGCTTGAAATTAACAAGGTATAGCGCACACAGCAACAGCGGTGCCGTCTAACACGCAGCTGCAGCAGTGAGAAAATGGTGGCGACGGGGAAAATGGCTGGGTCTTATATCGCAAGGACATGTGACATACACTGCCAATGACACATGCCCTTGCTTGTGTGAAAAAAAGCACTTCGCTCCGTGTGTGCGCTGCTGATAGGCTGACAGATTGCACCTCCCCACTGTAAATGCGGGAAAGAGAAAAAAAAATGGAGATCTTCATTATTCCTGCAGAGATCCATCCCCTGCCCCTCCCCCCGCCCCGCTGTACACTCAAACTGCGTATTAACATTAATTTTCATCATTACTGAGAAAAAATCCAGTTATGATTTTGGTGCACGAACAGTTATCGAACATAACCTCGAACAGCCGAATTTTTCTCAAATCGTTCATGTTCGCTGAATGGCTCGAACACCGCCCAAAACAGCTCGAATTTGAGATTGGCGAACAGTTCGAGTCGAACAACGCTCATCTCCAGTATAGATGAGCATAATATATAAAAAAAAAATTTACGGGCATCATAAACACCCTTTCAAAAAATTATATGGGTGTTGCATCACGGACCACAGTCACCCTGGGGATATGGTGGTGGAGGACGAGGATGAGGAAAAGGAGGAGGACAAGAGCAAATAGCCAAAATCAGGAAGCGTATACCCTTGTGTGGGTGTGAAGAGATGCATGGGAATACACCTCCCAAAAAAAGACACTGGATTTGAGTTTATGTTATGCTGCTATCATTCGGTGGTGTTGAGATGTCTGGCCCAATCCAGCCCTTGTTCATTTTTATAAGTCAACCTGTCAGCATTTTCAGTTGACAGGCGGATGCGCTTATCAGTTATGATTCCACCAGCGGCACGAAAATCCCGCTCTGATAAAATGCTAGCGGCAGGGCAGGCCAGGCCCTCCAAGGTGTTGAGAGCCAGCTCATTCCACGTATACAGCTTGGATACCCAATAATTATAAGGCACAGAGGAATCAGGGTCGTTGGTACGGGCGGCAATGTACTCCTTCAGCATCTTCCCAAACTTTGCACTCCTTGTGAGAGTACCCCGCGCCTCAGGGCCTGTGCAATGGGAGGGCCTAAGAAAATTCTCCCAGAACTTTGACAGTGTTCCCCTGCCTCTGCTGGATTGAAGTTGTGTCTCTCTCGCCTGTACTCCTTGGTTGTCCAACGAACTGTGATCTCTGCCGCCAGCGTTTTCAGATGGGAATTTTTCTAATAGTTCCGCAACAAGAGTCTTCTGGTGCTGTCCCATTTTTGTAGACCTGTCCGCCTCAGGAATAAGAGATATAAAGTTCTCCTTGTAGCGTGGGTCTAAAAGTATCACCAACCAGTAATGACTGTCACCCAAAAGTTTGAGAATGCAAGGGTCATGGGAAAGGCAGCGTAACATAAACTCAGCCATGCGTGCCAGACTGCTAACAGGCAAGACTTCCGTGTCTTCACCAAGAGGATGACTGACCATGCTCTCCTCCTCCTAATCCTCTCTGTCCTCAGGCCATCCGCGTTGAACAGACGATATAACAGTTGTGCAGACGGTACTCTCTATAGCGCATGAAACTAGCTCCTGTTCTTCCTCCTCCTCCTCCTCTTCCTCATTGTCATCCAATCCACGTTGGGATGAGATGAGGCTGGGCTGTGTGTAATCACCCTGTATGGTTCCTTGCTCCATCTCATCATGCTCCGCCTGCAATGCATCCTCTTTGATTGTGAGCAGATAGCGTTTCAGAAGACAGAGAAGCGGGATGGTGACGCTAATTGTGCTGTCATCGCCGCTCGCCATCTTGGTGAAGTCCACAAAGTTTTGGAGGATGGTACATATGTCTGACATCCATGTCCACTCCTGAGGTCTTATGTGTGGAGTCTGAACTGAATACCGATGGCCTTGTTGATGCTGGTACTCAACAACTGCCCTCTTCTGCTCACAAATCCTTCCCAACATCTGCAGTGTAGCGTTCCAACATTTGGGGACATCACACACCAGTCTGTGAGCCAGAGGCTGCAAACACTGCTGAAAAACGGCAAGGGCGGTGGAAGCTATAGGTGACTTTCTAAAATGGGCACACAGGCGACGTACTTTAACAAGCAGATCCAGAAGCTCCGGGTAGGATTTGAGAAACCACTGATTCACGAGGTTAAGCACATGGGTCAGGCATGGTATGTGTGTGAGCTCGCCTAACCTCAGAGCCGCCACCAGGTTCTGGCCATTGTCACACACGACCATGCCTGACTGTAGGTTCAGTGGTGTGAGCCACAGATGTGCCTGCTGTTTCAGAGCTGTCCACAACTCTTCAGCATTGTGCTGTTTGTCACCTAAGCGTATTAGCTTCAGCATAGCCTGTTGCCACTTGGCCGAGGCAGTGCTGCAGTGCTTCCAGCTTGTGACTGATGTGAAGATGGAGGCTGAAGAGGAAGAGGAGGCTGAGGAGGATGATGTGCAAGAGCTGTAGACTGTGGGGGCAATCCTGATTGACCTAGGGCCCGCAATCCTTGGCGTCGGGAGGACGTATTCCGTCTCATGGTCCGACTGGGTCCGGCTTCCACTATGTTAAACCAGTGTGCAGTCAATGAGATGTACCATCCCTGCCCACAAGCACTTGTCCACGTGTCCATCATTAGGTGGACTTTCCCGATCACGGCTAATGTTTTGGGACACATGCTTGTGTAATGCGGGAATGGCACACCGGGAGAAATAGTGGTGGCTGGGGACCGAGTACCGAAGGACCGCCGCCGCCATCAGGTTCCGGAATGCTTCCGTCTCCACGAGCCTAAAAGGTAACATTTCGAGAGCAAGCAGCCATGAAATGTGGAAATTTAGTAGTGTGGCCTGTGGGGCGTTGGCTGCGTATTTGCGCTTGCGTTCCAAGGACTGGGGTATGGACAAGTGAGCACTGCGCTGGGACAAGGGACGTGGACGTGCTTCCTGATGTTGCTACTTGAGAGTGTGCAATGACAGGTGCAGGGCAGGAGGCATTTTCGCATGCACCATGGACAGGGGATTGGCTTGCATGCACAACAGCGGAAGAAGCAGTGGTGCCAACCGCAGACACTGTTCATGGACTCTGGGATTCGTCCTACAAAGTCGGGTGCTTTGCTGCCATGTGCCTGATCATGCGGTGGTGGTCAGGCTGGTAGTTTTGTCACCCCTGCTGATGCTGGCCTGGCAGGTGGTGCAAATGGCCTTTTTGGGGTTATCGGCAGAGTCTTTAAAAAACAACCTGTCTCGGGAAGACCTAACAGTTGTGACGCGCCCCTGGGCCTGTGTCGCGCTGCGTTGCGCACGCGGGAGCTTACCCGGAGCCGGATCTGTTGAGGGTTGTAGTCTCGTGGCGGTGACCCGGTCCGTGCCCAGGGAGTCAAACTGAGCGGCGATGTATCAGCGGTAGATGTTGGACGACTACGCCACCCATTGAGTACAGCTAAGGAGCTGCTGCTGCAGGGCAGACCGCTGAGGCCGGTGGTAGGATTGTGCAGCGTGATAGTATAACCCCCAACGGGAGGGGTATGGCCTCAGGGCAGCCGACGTGGATGATGGGGGTAGCAGGAACCACTCGGAGACGGTACGGTGTAGTTCAGGGTCTTTACTGGTGACAAAGATAGACCCTCCCGGAGTACTGGCTAGCGATTGGGGCCTGGTCAGTCCTTGAGCAGATGGGATCTCCCCTGGCCAGGCGGAGTTGTAGGCCTCCCAAACTAACTGTACTCTTCTGGCTACCTTGCTAGAGGCGGGTATAAGTAGCCCACGTCCCTCAGTGTACCGTGTGGTGCTCACCCGTATGGCCGGTGACTCGGGGCCTTCGGGTTTCTTGGCCAGAGGACCTGGAATCCCCTGCCTGACGGATTCTGCTGCTGGGTAGGAGTTAGTCCCCACAGCCTCGGACTCCGGGTCCGGTAAGAAATCTTCTCAGTCAGGGCGAGCTCTGCAGCTGCCAGCCCCTGACTCCTTGTAACACTGCTCCCAAAGAGCTCCTGATGTTCTGTTCCTATATTTGCTTCTTTTCTCTGTCTCTACTTCTTCTCTACTCACTAACCCTGCCTCAGCCCTAGGTTTATATAGGGGAAGTTCTTCCCCTCCCAGGACTGGGCAGGAGGTGTGGCATGCATAGGATCCCTGACCAAGAGACCTCCCACCTGCTCTCAGACGTAATATCTCTATCACTGTGGCAACCAGACCCCTGGGGTGTCACATTCCCCCCTAGTGAAATTTAGTACTCCGGGACTAAACATATTTTTAGAAAAACATAACAAGGTATAAACAAAAACAGTACAATAAAGAAAGACATTAGGATGGTCACGGCATGTCCGCAACCGGGTGCAGTCTTTGAAGAAAACAAAGGTGTCCATTTCACCAAAACAGGGAGACGTAACCAGGTAGGGGTCTGTCCTGCCCCGAGTCCTTAACAGTCTTTTAGTCCATCCTGGGTTACGCTCCAACTAATTGTACAAGGATTCCCAGTAAATCCACCAAGGACTCCTAAAAATAACTAGAAACACATAATTATTTACAAGTAACAGACAGGTGACCACAAATAAAACAATTTAAACACTTCAAATCCTCCAACGTGCGGGTAACTGGCCTCTAGTGGCCCTAGTGGACCTACGGAGCTGACTGTCTGGCCCTGAAGTACAGGGTGTAGGAGCTGTCAAGGGTAAACTGGGCAGCTGTTTACGGGCTCTTTGGCTCACTAGGGATATGGCAGGCTCACTGCAAGCAGAGGGTTGATCCTCCTGATCTGCTGGTGTGGGGTCTTCTGCCTCCTGGACCGGCTGTTCTTCCAGCTCTACCTGTTGCTCCGTAGGTGCTTGGGATGCTGGTTGGAGGAAGGTGAGTACGGGTACCACAACTGCACCATTGACTTGAGTCCAAGACCGAGGGAAGTCTCCGAGCACAGTACTAACCATATCTTCCCTTTCCTCTACGGGTCGATGGTCTTCTTGTTCCTCTTCAGGGTTCCGTAGCTGTTCAGGACACTTCTTCAGGTGATCCCGGGATACAATGGCTGTGGTCTCCCCTCCGTCTTTACTGATGGTACAGACCTTCGGGTTCTCGTGGCTTGAGGGCAGTACGGTGTACGGGTCCTTCTCCCACTGGTCGTCCAACTTGTGGAGCCGTCTTTTCCTCTTCAAGACCTGCTCTCCGGGCACCAGGGGAACAGCGGGAGCATACTGGTTGTAAGTTTTCTCTTGTCTCTCCCTAGCCTGACAGAGACTTCGCTCCACGCTCTCCTGTACTTTCCGGTACTGCTGCTGCCTCTCTGTGTCCCAGTCTGCTTCTGGTGAAGTGTCCTCGGGTGTCAGGACTCCCATTTCCAGGTCAACAGGTAACTTACCAGGTCTCGCCCTCATTAGGTAAGCCAGGGTACAGTTGGTGGAACCTACCGGGATGTGGTTGTATAGGTCCACCAGATCGGGCAGCTTCTCAGGCCACAGACTGCGTTCTTCCAGGGGCAACGTTTTCAGAAGATCCATTACCACCTGGTTCATTTTCTCACAAATTCCATTAGTTTGCGGATGATAGGGTGTCGTCCTTATCTTCCGGCAGCCATACAGATTGCAGAATTCCTGGAAGACCTCCGCTTCAAAGGCAGGTCCCTGGTCCGTCAGCACTTTGTCCGGGTACCCGTGTGGACGGCAGAAGTGCTGCTGGAAGGCTCTAGCTGCTGTTTGAGCCGTTAAGTCCTTGACTGGGACGACAACCAAGAACCGGGAGTAATGATCCACGATGGTTAACGCGTAGACGTAGCCACTTCTGCTTGGGGTCAGTTTTACATGATCCAAGGCTACCAGTTCCAACGGCTGCCGGGTGACGATGGACTGCAGGGGAGTCTTCTGGCTGGCACGGTCCTTCCTTCTTAGGTTGCACGGGCCACAGTCTCTGCACCACCTCTCGATGGTTCCCCTCATGCCTACCCAGTGGAACCGCCCGCGCAGCAGGAACTCCAACTTCTTCCATCCGAAGTGTCCAGCCCCGTCGTGGTATGCCTCCATCACCATGGCTGCGTCTCTTCGTGGCACCACTACTTGCCAGATTAGTTCATGCGTCCGGGAGTTAACCATTCTGCGGCACAACTTCCCCTTGTAAAGGAACAGTCGACTCTTCTCAGCCCACAGTTGTTTGGCTTCCTCCGGAGCGTCTGGGTCAAGGCAAGCCTCTGGCCGAGTCAGCATCTCCTTCACCAGTCGGACGGCAGGGTCACTGTCTTGCGTTTCCTCCCAGTTGTAGTGAGGCAAGGGGTTAAACCTAGCGGCTTGCTTACTCCTTACCTGATGGGAATACTGGATAGTCCCATGACGGTGGAACGCGGGGAGTTCGACTTCTTCCAGTCCCTCTGGATCTTCTCCTACATCCGGTAGGTTTGGCATCCTGGACAGGGCGTCCGCGTTGGTATTGGAGCGTCCTGCCCGGTATTTGATTGTGAACTCGTAGTTGGACAGACGGGCCATCCATCTCTGCTCTAGGGCACCGAGTCTTGCCGTGTCCAGGTGTGTCAACGGGTTGTTATCCGTGTACACGACGAACCGGGAAGAAGCGAGGTAGTGCTTAAAGCGTTCGGTGACTGCCCACACCACTGCCAGGAACTCTAGCTTAAATGAGCTGTAATTCTCAGGGTTTCTTTCGGTGGGTCGCAGTTTTCGGCTGGCGTAAGCGATTACTCGCTCTTTCCCCTGCTGGATCTGGGACAGCACGGCTCCTAGCCCGATGTTACTTGCGTCGGTGTAGAGGATAAAGGGCTGGCTGTAATCCGGGTACGCCAGGATTTCATCCCCCGTGAGGGCCATCTTCAGCTGGCGGAAGGACTCTTCTTCCAACTTCTCCCATCTGAAGGGCGGCTTCTGGTTCTTGGCCTTCCGGGACTGGCCTATCAGGAGGTCCTGCATAGGAGCTGCCTTTTTGGTGAAACCGGGGATGAACCTGCGGTAGTAGCCTACCAACCCGAGGAACTGCCACACTTCCTTTACACTGGAGGGACTTGGCCATTCCTTAATTGCGGTGATCTTATCAGGGTCGGGAGCCACTCCGTCAGCGCTCACCACGTGTCCCAGGTACTGCACCTTTGGTTTCAGGAGGTGACACTTGGAGGGTTTCACCTTTAGGCCGTAGCTTGCCAGAGCTTCGAACACTTCCGCCAGGTGTTTCAGGTGGTCCTCATAAGTCTTAGAATATACGATGACATCGTCCAGGTACAACAGGACTGTCTCGAAGTTTCTGTGGCCCAGACAGCACTCCATTAATCGTTGGAAGGTTCCTGGTGCGTTGCAGAGTCCGAACGGCATACAGGTAAACTCGCTAAGTCCCATCGGGGTGGTGAATGCGGTCTTCTCCCGGTCCGCCTCTGCTACAGGAACCTGCCAGTACCCACTAGTGAGATCCAAGGTAGAGAAGAAGTTAGCAGATCTTAAAGCAGCCAAAGACTCCTCTATCCTTGGTAAGGGGTACGCATCCTTGTGTGTGATACGGTTGATTTTCCGGTAATCTACACACATCCTCATGGTGTTGTCTTTCTTTTTGACTAAGACTAGTGGAGCTGCCCAGGGGCTACAGCTATCCCTGATCACCCCAGCCTCCTTCATGTCTCTAAGCATCCCCTTGGCGTGTTGGTAGTGTGCAGGGGGTACGGGTCGATACCTCTCTTTTATGGGAGGATGGTCTCCCGTGGGGATGTGGTGTTCTACCCCCTTGACTCGCCCGAAGTCTAACGGGTGTTTACTAAACACTCTCTCGTACTCTTGAACCACCCGATAGACTCCCTGTTTCTGGTGTGAGGGAGTGGAGTCAGTACCCAAATGTAGTTGCTGACACCAGTCCTCCATTGTTTTCTTAGAGCCGTTACCTTCCTCCGGGTGAGATGGAGGCAAGGGTTCCACAGATTGTATAGCATTTTGGTTAATGGTATATAATTTGGCTAGCGTGGCATACCGGGGCAGGTACACTTCCCTCTTCCCGATATTTATTATGCGAACGGGCACCCTCCCATGGCGTACATTGACCACCCCCCGTGCTGTCAAAATGGTGGGCCTACTGTCTGAGTAAACTGGTTCTACCATTGCCTGGTAATCTCTACCTCTCAGACCAATAGCTGCCCGGCACCAAATCATCATTTCACTTTTTGGGGGCATGGCAATAGGGAAAGGGTCACACATTCTCACGCTACCAATCTCACCGCCGGAGAGTTCCACCTGTTGCCGTCGCATCAGTGCCCGGATCTCTTTTTGGAGCACTCGCTGCTCGCCGGAGCTGGCGTTCTTGGCAACCTGCTGTAAAAGGAAAATCACCTCTGCAAGACAATTTTCAATTACATTAGTTCCTAGAGTTATCTTTGGGTGACTCGTGTTTGTCAATGTCTACAATGATCAGTCCCTGTGCTGCCAGTTCGACTCTACCGATTTTAATGGTCACCTCTTTAAATCCAATCTGTGGCACGGGCTGACCATTGCTGGCGATGATACTCAAGTCGTCGTCAGGGTAGCGGGTGATATCTGAGTCATTCCAGTACTGCTTGAAGAGCACGTACGGGATGGTGGTGACCTGTGACCCGGTGTCCAGTAGGGCACTCATAGGAATGCCATCCAGTACCACGGGTAAGACTGGACGTCCTCCCACATATTTGTCGCGCCAGTTCGATGGGCCTGGTGATCTTTTTCCTGGGGGTTGGCCCTCTACCCCAGGTTGTGCCAGTTTAAAGGACAGTACCTTGCCATATGTCCGGGTTGATTGCAGCGGCGGCAGATGGGTCGTCCGTCCTCGTTGTATCGGTCGCTGGGTCTCCCTCTGGCCGGTGGGGTCCTCCTTGGTCGACGCCACGGGATGTCCTCCGGTCCGGATGCCAGCTGGATCTTCCCTGGAGTGGAAACCTGTAAAGACTGCACAGTTCGGGTTAGCGCAGCAACGCTTTTAGCTAGCTCTTGGACCTGATGGTGCAGGTCTGGAGCCGGGTCATTGTTCAAAGCCTGTGCATCAGCTCCCACAGGCCCTGCCGACAAGGGTGCCGCCTCCTGGTGGTAAGTGGTAGTGGGGCGTCTGTGGGTCACAACGCCACCTGGTGCCGGTTCTCGGAGCACCCGGATGGCTCTGTCCTTGAACTGTGCAAATCCCAGATGAGGGTCCTGTAAGGCCATTGCCCGCAACTGGGTTCGGTGGGCATTGCAATATAAACCCTCTATAAATTGTTCAGTCAACAGCCTGTCCTCGTCTCCCACGCCATCAGGGTCGGTCTGCTTAATGGCTCTCAGGGCCTCTTGTAGGTTCAGGGCATAGTCCCTTATACTCTCGTATGCTCGCTGCTTGCACCCGTAGAATCTAAGCTTGATCTCGGCTGAGGTGCGGGTATCAAAGGTGTCCCTCAGCCGGGTTAGTATCCCTGCGACAGTCCTCCCCCCAGGTGGCCAGGACTTTACCTCCCTTCGGGCTGCCCCAGTTAATTGGGCCACCAGGATGCTCACTTTTTGCTCTTCTGTGAGGGGGTACACCTGGAAGAGGCTATCCAGCTTTTCTCTAAAGTCATGCAGGGTATGTGACTCCCCTGAGTACTGGGGTAGCCAGGCCGCTCCCGGGATATAGGGCATGGTGAAAGGCATGACTGCAGCAGCGGTGGCGCTGGCGGGGGTTGAGGCAGTGAAGCTCTCCTCCGTATCCGACATCCTCCTCCCCCCCAGTGGACCGTAGCCTACCTTGCGATGATCCTCTTCCGTAGGCCGCGGCTCCGCAGTAGATCGTCAGGGTTGAGGACCTTCCGTCGCGTTCCTGTGACGTCGGCGTCTGCTGGGCTCCTTCCAGGACCTTACGCGACGTCCGGACGTGAGGCGGGGCTTCAGTTCTCGCGCGCTTTCGGAGTCCACGCCCCTCTTCTTCCCGCGCGACGTCCTCAAGATGGCGTCCAACGGCGGGAAAACTCCACGGAAGGCGGGAAGAAGGCTGAAAATGGCGCCGGATGGCGGGAATCTTCACCGATGGCGGGAAGAAGGCTGAAGATGGCGCCGGATGGCGGGAATCTTCACCACAGGTAAGTTTGAACAGTCTTTTTCAGGCACGCAGTACCCGGTGGTTGCGGGCACGAAATCCTGCCGACTACGCCAAAAGTTGACGCGCCCCTGGGCCTGTGTCGCGCTGCGTTGCGCACGCGGGAGCTTACCCGGAGCCGGATCTGTTGAGGGTTGTAGTCTCGTGGCGGTGACCCGGTCCGTGCCCAGGGAGTCAAACTGAGCGGCGATGTATCAGCGGTAGATGTTGGATGACTACGCCACCCGTTGAGTACAGCTAAGGAGCTGCTGCTGCAGGGCAGACCGCTGAGGCCGGTGGTAGGATTGTGCAGCGTGATAGTATAACCCCCAACGGGAGGGGTATGGCCTCAGGGCAGCCGACGTGGATGATGGGGGTAGCAGGAACCACTCGGAGACGGTACGGTGTAGTTCAGGGTCTTTACTGGTGACAAAGATAGACCCTCCCGGAGTACTGGTTAGCGATTGGGGCCTGGTCAGTCCTTGAGCAGATGGGATCTCCCCTGGCCAGGCGGAGTTGTAGGCCTCCCAAACTAACTGTACTCTTCTGGCTACCTTGCTAGAGGCGGGTATAAGTAGCCCACGTCCCTCAGTGTACCGTGTGGTGCTCACCCGTATGGCCGGTGACTCGGGGCCTTCGGGTTTCTTGGCCAGAGGACCTGGAATCCCCTGCCTGACGGATTCTGCTGCTGGGTAGGAGTTAGTCCCCACAGCCTCGGACTCCGGGTCCGGTAAGAAATCTTCTCAGTCAGGGCGAGCTCTGCAGCTGCCAGCCCCTGACTCCTTGTAACACTGCTCCCAAAGAGCTCCTGATGTTCTGTTCCTATATTTGCTTCTTTTCTCTGTCTCTACTTCTTCTCTACTCACTAACCCTGCCTCAGCCCTAGGTTTATATAGGGGAAGTTCTTCCCCTCCCAGAACTGGGTAGGAAGTGTGGCATGCATAGGATCCCTGACCAAGAGACCTCCCACCTGCTCTCAGACGTAATATCTCTATCACTGTGGCAACCAGACCCCTGGGGTGTCACAGTTGTACTGGCAACTTCCTTCGTGTTGGTGTTACAGGTAACAATTGCCTGCCTTCTCAAGAAAAGAGAAGGGTGGGCACTCCTACAAATATATATAGCGGGGTGCTATAGTAGTCTGAAGGAACTACAGCAAAATGATACAAGAAAAAGCACAGGCTATTGGAACTATGCACACCCACAACGATATATAAAAAAAAATCACAAAAACTTTATTGAATTTTTATACATGATTATCTACCACAGTACATAGAATAAAATCATTTAAAAATTGACAAAGCATTGCTCTATTCAGCATCCGAAAAGGGGAAGGACATAAATGTCTTAATCCAAAAACAATAAATCCCCTTAAAACCGCAAGTAAATGATATACTACTTGTTATATCCCATAGTGCAAAACATGATCATTAGATACATAAGAATAGCATACCACATTTAATTGTCAATAGCAGAAGGTGCATGCATGCATATAATAAGCCAGGTCACCCTGGATGACCATGTCAAGAGTCAAAATGTGTAGAGGGATTGAATTGGGATAGTTACCTGCCGGCACTAGAAACCCTATGCGTTGCGCTGCCGTACCGCAGCTTTGTCAGGGGTAGATTGTAGTGGAGCATACATGCTCCTAAATACTGTGGCCAATTTGGCGTGACCTCTTTCAGGTGAGTGTCCATACCCTCATGTGATTGCTGCGCCCACATGGGATGCCAGGCAGCCACTTCCTACCTAAGATGCTTTCAACGTGGATTGCGCGGTGGAGCGCAACCGGAAGTAGCGATACATCATATCCGGCTAAGGGCGCCGCCCCCTCTATGTCGTCATGTATCTCGCATGAGATGCCATTATCGCGCGATCACAGCAAAAAGAAAAACATGCGTTCCAGCTCATAGTGGAGCGCAAAAAACGGAAGTAGCGCATCCGCTACAGGATCATACACCGGTGAAAAAACCAAATCAATGAGGTGCTGATTGTATGAACGCAAAGGTGGGATAGATGAAGGCTGGACCAAGAAAATGAAGAAATATGGTCCATTAGAAACCAAAACCACCATGTCCACACACAAACATGTGGCCACATACAACAAAAAACAACCGACACAGAG
Organism: Phyllobates terribilis; assembly: GCF_046119375.1. Lineage (NCBI taxonomy): Eukaryota > Metazoa > Chordata > Amphibia > Anura > Dendrobatidae > Phyllobates > Phyllobates terribilis. The sequence continues at coordinate 78,886,359 of NW_027362771.1, read as the reverse complement.
ATAAACAACATAAAACAAACTCAATACAAACAATACAAAAGACAGATGACATAAGACCAACAAACATAAGACAACCATATAAGACCACATAATTGTATGGGACAACAATACTGGGGAGACAACACAGTGTCGCTACAAGTATGTAAGAGAAACAGCTATACATGCAGCTGCATATGTGCATCTAAATATGCGCACATGTCAAACAGAGCTTGACCTTCTTCCACTATTAGTATGTGGTGCGAAGGGTATAAACATATGAAAAATAGGAGAGAACGGACGGATATGCACAAGTCACCAACAAGACACAGGGCATAGAACTAAATAAGCACCAATTGAATGGTGGAGTCCCATGCAAATAAAGAGTTAAGCCAAATAGCCAGTAAAGGAAAAGTCCTCATTTATGCCCCTAGGGGCCACTGAATCTAGAGTAAAAATCCACCTAGACTCAGATCTCAACAAGTCGCCAGTGTAGTCCGATTTGCGTGAGTTGGGCCTCATCTTTTGTAGGCCCATCACACGCAAATTTTTGGGACTACCAGAGTGAAATTGGAGAAAGTGCAAAGCAACTGTGGAAATTACTCTGCCTTTCTTCAAGTCCTGCTCAGCCAAATTGATGTTAGAGATGTGTTGTTGCACCCTCCTGCGAATTTCCTGGGATGTCTGTCCCACATAAACCTTCAAACAGGGGCACACTAGTGCATATACAACATTGGTGGACCTACAGTGAGTAAAATCTTTCAAAAAGTACTGGTGATTATCAATAGGATTTATAAAGACTTTTCCCGGTGTGAAGTATGGACATGCGGAACAATCATCACACGGATAGGAGCCCTTGATTCTACTACCACCAGAGGTTTTGTGCGTAGGGCGTGCATAATGACTGTGTACGAGTTTATCCCTTAAATTAGGGGCACGTCTGGCCCTCAAAAGAGGTCTGTCTGGTAATAAATTGGACAGACGAGTATCTGTCTTCAATATGCTCCAGTGTTCACGAAATAAACTACCCAATTCATTCCACTGGTTGTTGAATCTGGTGATAAACCTAATCTGTGTATCCTCCACATTGTCTTGTGATTGCAACAATGTCTCCCGTGGTTTAACCAGCACCTTTTGATGGGCCTTGGAGATTACTGTTTTTGGATATCCACGCTCGCGAAAACGAAGGGTTAGATTTCTGGCCTCAGTTTTGTAGTCCTCAGGCATTGAACAGTTCCTTTTGGCCCTTGAAAATTGACCCACCGATATGCCATTTCTTAAGTTCCTGGGATGGAAGCTCTGATAATGGAGCAGGCTATTTGTGGCAGTTGCTTTTCTGTAGAGTTTAGTTGTAAGTGATCCGCCCACTACTTTGATTTCCAAATCCAAGAAATTTACTGCAGAAGAAGATATGCAATGAGTAAGATGAATATTGAGGTTATTGACATTTAGCCTATCAACATAATCAAGTGCCTCAGTTTCTGTGCCTGTCCAGATGATCAGTATATCATCTATAAAGCGGAACCACTTAAAGACATGTTGGCCATACTCCTGAGAGGGATACATGTGTGCGCCCTCCCACCAACCCAGAAACAGGTTGGCAAAGGAGGGCGCACACCGTGCACCCATGGCGGTCCCAGAAACCTGTCGGTAGATTACATGATCAAAAACAAAATAATTGTGGGTGAGCACAAAATTCAAAAGATCCACAATAAAAGAATCATGTAAACGATTACCTCCACTTGTGGCATCCAAGAAGTGCAGGACCACTGTTATGCCATTTTTGTTGGCTATGTTCGAATATAGCGATTCAACATCAATGGTTATGAGCAGGAACTGATAAGTAGTGTTTACCAAGTTTACCAAGAGGAGGCCCGAGGCAGCCGGACAGAAGCATTGGTAAGAAAGGCCAGACAAAGGACACACAAAGGGGGTCCTGTGAAGCGCTCCAAAGTTATCTGGGAGTTGTCTGAGCCCCTCACCTAGTGAGCACAATACGACGTGGGCAGCCGTTACCTGCAGAAGTGGTCTGGATAATAAGAACTGTGAGTAAAGGCCCTGGAATGCATCACTGACTCCTTGTCTTTACTGCCGCTGCCCTGCACCATCACCCCCATCCACCGCATACACTGCCCTGAGGCTATACTCCTCCCGTGGGGAGTTATACTACGCTCTGCTGCACCCACAACACCAGCCTCAGCGGTCTGCCCTGCAGCGGCGGTTCACTCTGACCGCAATCCACGGGTGGCGTAGTCGGACATTTAAACATCAAAACCACATAAATAGTTCCGCTACTGGTTTGACTGCCCTGAGCCACGGAACCGGGTCGCCGCCACAGAGAGTACTACCACCAGCACCCACCAAAAAGGGTCCGGCTCCGGGTGTCCCAAGGCCCAGGGGGCGCGTCAGAACATTTTCATCACCTTTCATAATCACCAATGGGACAAGGCAGGGATGTCCTCTGTCCCCTCTCATACATCCTAGTGACAGAGCATCTGCTCTCATCAATTCGCCATAACCCCAATATTAGGTGGATTGAGGTGGGAGGCACCGAGTACAAGTGCTCGGCATTTGTTGATGATGTCCTAGTATATTTCACTCAATCACATACAGTACAGACCAAAAGTTTGGACACACCTTCTCATTTAAAGATTTTTCTGTATTTTCATGACTTTGAAAATTGTACATTCACACTAAAGGCATCAAAACTATGAATTAACACATGTGGAATTATATACTTAACAAAAGAGTGTGAAACAACTGAAAATTTGTCTTATATTTTAGGTTCTTCAAAGTAGCCACCTTTTGCTTTGATGACTGAATTGCACACTCTTGGCATTCTCTTGACGATCTTCAAGAGGTAGTCACCGGAAATGGTTTTCACTTCACAGGTGTGCCCTGTCAGGTTTAATAAGTGGGATTTCTTGCCTTATAAATGGGGTTGGGACCATCAGTTGTGTTGTGCAGAAGTCAGGTGGATACACAGCTGATAGTCCTACTGAATAGACTGTTAGAATTTGTATTATGGCAAGAAAAAAGCAGCTAAGTAAAGAAAAACGAGTGGCCATCATTACTTTAAGAAATGAAGGTCAGTCAATGCGAAAAATTGGGAAAACTTTGAAAGTGTCCCCAAGTGCAGTTGCAAAAACCATCAAGCGCTACAAAAAAACTGGCTCACATGAGGACCGCCCCAGGAAAGGAAGACCAAGCGTCACCTCTGCTTCTGAGGATAAGTTTATCCGAGTCACCAGCCTCAGAAATCGCAGGTTAACAGCAGCTCAGATTAGAGACCAAGTCAATGCCACACAGAGTTCTAGCAGCAGACACATCTCTACAACAACCGTTAAGAGGAGACGTTGTGCAGCAGGCCTTCATGGTAAAATAGCTGCTAGGAAACGAATGCTAAGGACAGGCAACAAGCAGAAGAGACTTGTTTGGGCTAAAGAACACAAGGAATGGACATTAGACCAGTGGAAATCTGTGCTTTGGTCTGATGAGTCCAAATTTGAGATCTTTGGTTCCAACCACCGTGTCTTTATGCGACGCAGAAAAGGTGAACAGATGGACTCTACATGCCTGGTTCCCATCGTGAAGCATGGAGGAGGAGGTGTGATGGTGTGGGGGTGCTTTGCTGGTGACACTGTTGGGGATTTATTCAAAATTGAAGGCATACTGAACCAGCATGGCTACCACAGCATCTTGCAGCGGTATGCTATTCCATCCGGTTTGCGTTTAGTTGGACCATCATTTATTTTTAAACAGGACAATGACCCCAAACACACCTCTAGGCTGTGTAAGGGCTATTTGACGAAGAGGGAGAGTGATGGGGTGCTACACCAGATGACCTGGCCTCCACAGTCACCAGACCTGAACCCAATCGAGATGGTTTGGGGTGAGCTGGACCGCAGAGTGAAGGCAAAAGGGCCAACAAGTGCTAAGCATCTCTGGGAACTCCTTCAAGATTGTTGGAAGACCATTTCCGGTGACTACCTCTTGAAGCTCATCAAGATAATGCCAAGAGTGTGCAAAGCAGTCATCAAAGCAAAAGGTGGCAACTTTGAAGAACCTAGAATATAAGACATATTTTCAGTTGTGTCACTCTTTTTTGTTAAGTATATAATTCCACATGTGATAATTCATAGTTTTGATGCCTTCAGTGTGAATGTACAATTTTCAAAGTCATGAAAATACAGAAAAATCTTTAAATGAGAAGTTGTGTCCAAACTTTTGGTCTGTACTGTATATCCATCCCTGCTGTCATGGCTGAAATAGATCACTTTGTTACATGGTCAAATTTTAAAATCAATGCAGCGAAGTCTGAGGCCCTCGATGTCTCCCTCCCCAAATCCATACAGGATTCCATCCAGTCCAACTTTCCCTTTGCCTTGCCCTCACAGGGTATCAAATACTTAGGAATTCCTATTCATAGAGACCTCTCCCGTCTATGTTATCTTAATTTTGGGCCCTTTATTGAACAACTCCATACAGACCACGGTTGGCAAGTTTGAACTGTAAGATTCACTACGTGAACCACTGGTGTTTTGTGGAAAAGCACATGTACACTGTGTTCCAAATTATTATGCAAAAAGTGTTTAGGAGTGATAGGGAAGAATTTGTTTGTTTGTCAGTTAAACTCATTGATGGTGATGTGTGTCAGGGCTCTTTATATCACTGTAAGCAATTGCAGACACCTGTGCTAATTAGTTTGGCAGGTGTGTCCAATGAAAGGCAAGACTACTTAAGAAGGCTGTCCCACATTATTAAGCAGCCTACATTTTCTGCCAAAATGGGAAAGAAAAAGGATGTGTCGGCTGCTGAGAAGCAACAAATTGTGGAGTGTTTAGGTCAAGGCATGACTATAATCAACATTGCCAAGACACTTCATCCTGATCATCGCACAATCAAGAAGTATGTAGCTGATTCACAGTACACACATGTGCGTGCTGATAAGGGAAAATTGAGGACTCTTTCCTACAGGCAATTACGTCAGGTTAAAAGAGCAGCGGCAAAAAAGCCTTGTCATAGCAGCAGACAAGTTTTTGAAGCTGCTGGTGCCTCCAACGTCCCCCGAACAACAAGATGCAGAGTCCTTCAGAGGTTTGCAGCTGTGCGTAAGCCATCCTGTCGACCTTCTCTATCCACTGCACACAAGCAGAAACGGCTCCAGTGGGCCAAACAATACATGAAGACTGACTTCAAAACTGTTTTGTTCACCGATGAGTGCCGTGCAACGCTCGATGGTCCAGATGGATGGGAGTGGAGGATGGCTGGTTGATGGACACCCCACGCAAACACGGCTACAGCGCCAACAAGGAGGAGGTGGAGTAATGTTTTGGGCTGGAATCATGGGGAGAGAGATTGTCGGCCCCTTTAGGATCCCTGAAGGGGTAAAGATGAACTCTATAATGTATGTGGAGTTTCTCAAACAGCACTTCCTGCCATGGTTCAAGAAGAAGAACCGTGTATTCCACAGCAAGATCATTTTCATGCATGATAATGTACCGTCTCATGCTACACATAACACATCTGTATCTCTGGCTGATATGGGCATAAAAGGGGACAAACTTATGGTGTGACCCCCATGCTCCCCTGACCACAACCCCATTCCGAACCTCTGGAGCATCATCAAAAGGAGTGTCTATGATGGCGGGAGGCAGTTCACATCTAAGCAACAGCTCTGGGAGGGTATTCTGTCCTCATGCAAAACAATTGAAGCAGAAACCATCCAAAACCTGACAAATTCAATGGACGAGACAGTTCAGAAGCTCCTTTTGAACAAGGGGTCCTATGTGCAAATGTAACATCACCTAGAATAAAGTTTTGAGTAGAAAACTGTTTGATTTCAGTTTCTAATAACCTGCTAATGCTTATCATTTCAAAAATGACCATTTTTTTGTTCTTTATTAAAATGAAAAGGTTGATCGAAGAGTGTGGGGGATCTAAGAGTGTGGCAACCCAGTAGTCAGGATTACTTCGAATTCTGACAATCTGAGGGTCATGTTGCAGGTAGTGCAGCGAGATGGCACTCATGGGTCTTGCGCATCTAGGAGACCCAAAATTATTTTCCGGGCTAGATGCAGCTAAAAATTATTATTAATTTTAAAGCTGGTGGAGCTTAGTATAGGTGGCCTAATAGAATCAGTATTGCACACAGCTACAAAGCCCAAATTATTTTCCAGCCAAGATACAGATAAACATGATTAGTAATTTTTTCAATCTGGTGGAGCTTAGTATAGATGGCCTAATAGAATCAGTACTGCACACTGCTACAAAGCCCAAATTATTTTCCAGCCAAGATACAGATAAACATGATTAGTAATTTTAAATCTGGTGGAGGTTAGTATAGATGGCCTAATAGAATCAGTACTGCACACTGCTACAAAGCCCAAATTATTTTCCAACCAAGATACAGATAAACATGATTAGTAATTTGAAAGCTTAAAATGGTTGGTGAGGTGATTTTAACAAATCATCAAGCTTTTACTCTACCCAGGATGACACAGAGGTAGAAAAGTCGTTTCGGATGCATGATTTGTTCATCTTTATGAACGTGAGTCTGTCTACATTATCAGTGGAGAGCCGCGTGCGCTTATCTGTCAGCACACCACCAGCAGCGCTGAACACACGTTCAGACAGAACGCTGGCTGCAGGGCATGACAAGATCTCCAAGGCGTAAGTGGCGAGCTCCGGCCATTTATCCAGATTGGAAGCCCAAAAAGAGCAAGGGTCTAGTGACACAGTCATGGCTTCAATGTTTACTTGGAGATACTCCTGTACCATCGTCTCTAGGCGTTGACTATGTGTCAGACTTCTTGTCTCCTGTGACCTTGCAAAGGATGGTCTAAAAAAGTGGTGAAATGATTCCGCAAAATTGCTGTTACCAGCAGATACTGTGTTTCTGTTACGGTTTGAGTGCTGAACACTCGACGGTCCCACGGTTGGCAAGTTAGAACTGTGAGATTCACTACGTGCACCACTGGTGTTTTGTGGAAAAGCACATGTAAGATTCTGCAACAGTCTCTGCTGATACTCCTGCATGCGTGCATCCCTTTCTATGGCAGGAATAATTTCTGCAAATTTACTTTTGTACCGGGGATCTAACAGTGTGGCAACCCAGTAGTCAGGATTATTTCTAATTCTGACAATTCGAGGGTCATGTTGCACGTAGTGCAGCAAGAAGGCACTCATGTGTCTTGCGCATCCAGGAGCACCAAGTCCCTGTTGTGTTGGTGGCGAGGTAACAATCATGCTTCCTTCCTCTGTCCTCTCCCCCCAACCTCGCACAACAGAAATGTGATCAAGGTCTCCCTCATCTGATGAGTCTTCCATCAGTTCGTCCTCCCCTTCTTCCTGGGCTCCTGCACCTTCTTCACTAGTTTGGCTACTACCATGCGCCCTGGTAAAACCATCTACCCCACCCTCACATGCCGCCGCTTTGGTGCTGTCGACCGTCTGGACAGATGTTAGCCCTTCCGCATACAACTCCTCCTTCTCTACTTCCTCCACCTCCTCTTGTGCCACCACCTGACTCCGAATTCTGTTTAACATGTGCTCCAGCATGTAAATCACTGGAATAGTCATGCTGATAATGGCATCGTCAGCACTAAACATCTTCGTCGCCATTTCAAAACTGTGCAGAAGGGTGCATAGGTCCCTGATCTGAGACCACTCCTCCAGCGTGATTTGCCCCACCTCGGGATCTCGTTGACCCAGGCAATACGTCAGAACGTATTGCACCAGGGCTTGTCGGTGCTGCCACAGTCGCTGCAACATGTGCAGAGTTGAATTCCACCGGGTAGGCACATCGCATTTTAGCCGGTGAAGTGGCAGGCCCAACGACTTCTGTAGAGATGTAAGTCGCTGAGCTGCGGGTTGCGAACGGCGGAAGTGAGCACACAGCGACCGTGCCCTCTGCAGAAGGCCATCTAGTCCAGGATAGTGGGCTAAAAATTGCTGGACAGCCAGGTTCAACACGTGAGCCATACAAGGCACGTGTGTGACATTGCCCCGGCGAAGGGCCGCACCCAGCTTTGCAGCATTGTCGCACACGGCCTTCTCTGGTTTCAGGTCCAGTGGAGACAACCATTCCTGAAACTGGTTCTCCAGAGCTGACCACAACTCCTCAGTTGTGTGACTAACATTTCCCAGACATTTCAAAGTAAAAACTGCCTGATGACGTTGAGCCCTGCTGCCAGCATAGTAAGGAGGTGTGCAGGATCCCTTCTGCGCAGTTAGAAAGCTTGTGGCATCACCAGACAGGCTTTGAGTGCAGGTGGAGGACCGAGAGAAGGTTGAGGAGGCAGAAGCAGTGGAGGAACTTTGAGATAAAGAGGATTGACGCACAACTCGTGGGGACGGCAAGACTTGGACAGCAGCCCCTTGTCCTGCTGTCACCATAGTTACCCAATGCCCAGTCAGCGACATGTAATGCCCCTGTCCATGCCTACTCGTCCAAGTGTCTGTGGTGAAATGCACCCTGTAACACACAGAGTTTCTCAAAGAAGCGGTGATGTTGTGTGCGACATGCTGGTGGAGCGCAGGCACACCTTTCTTTGAGAAGTAGTGCCGACTGGGCATCTGGTACTTGGGCACTGCGACGGACATAAGGTCTCAAAAATCCTCTGTGTCCACCAGGTGGAAAGGAAGCATTTCTGTAGCCAAGAGCTTGCAGATGGTGAAATTCAACCTCTTAGCTTTGTCATGGCTAGGAGGAAATGGTCTTTTACTTGTCCACATCTGAAGGACCGAGGGCTGGCTGTTGTGCTTAGACGGGGATGAGAAGGGTGTCCCCGGCAAACTGCCGGTCTGTGAGGAAGATGCAGGCGGACATGTTAGGTTGCCTTGATCCAAAGGTGGTGCTATCGATGTTGGACAGCTCTCAACACCAGCTGGTGTTACCACCTCCAAAGAAAATGATGACCTGCCAATCACGCTGGCTGTTGCGGGTAAAGAGGTGGCAGGTGTGCATCCCAAAACAGGTGTGACTGCTGTCCCCCCAGTCACAGAGAATGAAGAGGCCGCGGATGCACAAGATGTGGCAGACGGTGGCAGGCCCGGCCGGCTAGGCCGCATTGTAGCACAGTGAGCTTCCCACTGCAACTTATGCTTCATGTCCAAATGTTGAAGATACCACGAGTTGGGTCATCTTTATCGATCTGAAAAAATGCCCAGGCTATGCAAGGCTTAGCACCCATGCGACCTGAAGTGCCACCACGACTTGTGGTCAGAGGCAGAGTTGTGTTTGAGGATGCAGTTGTTGACATGCTTCCAGTACTACGTCTCTGTCCAGGAAGGCACAACCTGACCTCGTCGTCACTAGCATCCTCCTCCACCTCCTCTGCTGACCTCATCTCTTGACTGACTGTGGGTTGACAGTAAGTGGGATCTCCAACCTCATCATCATCACCCTGTGTGTTATCACACTCGTCGTCCTCAGAGCCAACCTGTTCCTGCCCTGACAAAAAACTAAAGTTGTTGCTCCAATCAGGTATTTGAGTCTCATCATCATACTCCTCATTGTCTCCACCAACAGGAGTTACAGTTTGGGAACGAGGGTCTACATTATGGTCAGAACCTTCTGCGTCTGGGCCTGGATCAGACTCATAAAGATTCTGGGCATCAGTGCAGATCATTTCCTCATCTGGATTCACAGAAGCTCTGGAGCCGACTTCTGATTCCCAGGCTATAGTATGAGTAAACAGCTCTGCAGACTCAACCATCTGTTCTACCCCATACTCAGACAGGCAGCTGGAGACTTGGGAGCTGTGAGGAAGCAAGTGCGATTGGGGTGACACCTCTGAGGACTGGAGTATTTGTGATGTTGAAGTTGAGGTGGAGGAGAGCCCACTTAAAGGAACACTTGATATCCGTTGAAGCACCTGCTGTTTTTGTGCCTCATCTGGAATTTGTAGCGATTGGCGTGGCCGTAAGAAAGGGATCTTATCGCATTGTCCGCTAAAAGAAGTAGACATTTTAGTTTGGCTGGAAGATGGTCTTTCTTCTGCAGATGTTACTGTTGCTTTAACACCTACCCCACGGACACAACCTTTTTTCCCCTTCCCAACATGCCTATTCCCCTTTCCACCAGCAGCAGGCCTTTTTCCACTCATTTTGGTGGTTAACTAATTCACAACTCTGGAGTTGTTTGCACAAAAAAACAATGGATGGGAACCGAGCAGAGCTGAGTGGCCAAACTGTGGTATTAGGCCAAAAGTATTGGCTGGGTTAGATGCAGATAAAAATTATATTGAATTTGCAACCTGATTGAGGTCAGTATAGATGGACTAATAGAACAAGTCCCACACACTGCTAGAAGCCAAAATATTTTTTCAGAGCTCGATGCAGAAAAATATTATATTGAATTTGCAACCTGGTGGAGGTTAGTATAGATGGACTAATAGAATGATGCTATGCCCAAAAGGTTTTACTTCACTAGGTGCAGTAAAAAAATTTGTATTCTATACACAGGTGGTGTAGCTTGCAACACAGATAGGCTACTCCACTGACTAACACACTCTGCAATAGGCCAAAAAGGATTTGCTTTGCTAGATTTAGCCAAATGCTGTGAAAAAAACTTGCACAGCACTGGCACAGACCTGCCTGGCAAAAAGTGATAGGAACTGATGTAACCTAGCCCTGAAAAGGACTGCAATTACAATTAGTCTTTACTCCCAACCTATCTATTTAAGAGCACAGACCTGCCTGATAAAAGTGATAGGAACTGATGTAACCTAGTCCTTAAAAGGACTGCAATCACAACTCTTCCCTACTCCCAAGCTATCTGTAGATTTGTGTGAAAATTGGCTGGAAATTAACAAAGTATAGCGCACACAGCAACAGCGGTGCCGTCTAACACGCAGCTGCAGCAGTGAGAAAATCGTGGCGACGGGGAAAATGGCTGGGTCTTATAGGGCAAGGACATGTGACATACACTGCCAATGACACATGCCCTTGCTTGTGTGAAAAAAAGCACTTCGCTCCGTGTGTGCGCTGCTGATAGGCTGACAGACTGCACGTCCCCACTGTAAATGCGGGAAAGAGAAAAAAAAAATGGAGATCTTCATTATTCCTGCAGAGATACATCCCCTGCCCCTCCCCCCGCCCTGCTGTACACTCAAACTGCGTATTAACATTAATTTTCAGCATTACTGAGAAAAAATCCAGTTATGATTTTGGTGCACGAACAGTTATCGAACATAACCTCGAACAGCCAAATTTTTTTCAAATCGTTCGTGTTCGCCAAACGGCTCGAACACCACCCAAAACAGCTCGAATTTGAGATTGGCGAACAGTTCGAGTCGAACACCGCTCATCTCTACTGATAAGGTAATTGTAAAGAATTCAGAATCGGTATCAGATGGAACGAATCTTTGAGGTATGAGGGCAAATCAATGACAAGCGGCTGCAAGAAAAAAATTGATGTAAACACACTCTTTTTCGCAGATGTGTCGGGCATAGGCCCGACACAATAGGCCTTCCCGGGGGACATTTCAGATTTTTATGAACTTTAGGCAAGACATAAAATGTAGGTATTATTGGTTTCTTAATTAGCATGAAGTCCTTCTTCAATTTCACTCTGGTAGTCCCAAAAATTTGCGTGTGATGGGCCTACAAAAGATGAGGCCCTACTCACGCAAATCGGACTACACTGGTGACTTGTTGAGATCTGAGTCTAGGTGGATTTTTACTCTAGATTCAGTGGCCCCTAGGGGCATAAATGAGGACTTTTCCTTTACTAGCTATTTGGCTTAACTCTTTATTTGCATGGGGCTCCACCATTCAATTGGTGCTTATTTAGTTCTCTGCACGGTTCCCTCGTGTCTTGTTGGTGACTTGTGCATATCCGTCCGTTCTCTTCTATTTTTCATATGTATATACCCTTCGCACCACATACTAATAGTGGAAGAAGGTCAAGCTCTGTTTGACATGTGCGCATATTTAGATGCACATATGCAGCTGCATGTATAGCTGTTTCTCTTACATACTTGTAGTGATCCTGTGTTGTCTCCCCAGTATTGTTGTCCCATACAATTATGTGGTCTTATATGGTTGGCTTTTGTTTGTTGGTCTTATGTCATCTGTCTTTTGTATTGTTTGTATTGAGTTTGTTTTATGTTGTTTGTTTCTGTGTCGGTTGTTTTTTGTTGTATGTGTGTGGACATGGTGGTTTTGGTTTCTAATGGACCATATTTCTTCATTTTCTTTGGTCCAGCCTTCATCTATCCCACCTTTGCATTCATACAATCAGCACCTCATTGATTTGTTTTTTTCACCGGTGTACGATCCTGTAGCGGACGTGCTACTTCCTTTTTTTGCGCTCCACTATGAGCTGGAACGCATATTTTTCTTTTTGCTGTGATCGTGCGATAATGGCATCTCATGCGAGATACATGACGACATAGAGGGGGCGGCGCCCTTAGCTAGATATGATGTATCGCTACTTCCGGTTGCGATCCAGGTGGAACGCATCCTAGGTAGGAAGTGACTGCCTGGCGTCCCATGTGGACGCAGCAATCACATGAGGGTATGGACCCTCACCTGAAAGAGGTCACGCCAAATTGGCCACAGTATTTAGGAGCATGTATGCTCCACTACAATCTACCCCTGACGAAGCTGCGGTACGGCAGCGCAACGCATAGGGTTTCTAGTGCCGGCAGGTAACTATCCCAATTCATTCCCTCTACATATTTTGACTCTCGACATGGTCATCCAGGGTGACCTGGCTTATTATATGCATGCACCTTCTGCTATTGACAATTAAATGTGGTATGCTATTCTTATGTATCTAATGATCATGTTTTGCACTATGGGATATAACAAGTAGTATATCATTTACCTGCGGTTTTAAGGGGATTTATTGTTTTTGGATTAAGACATTTATATTCGTCCCCTTTTCTGGTGCTGAATAGAGCAATGCTTTGTCTATTTTTAAATGATTTTATTCTATGTACTGTGGTAGATAATCATGTATAAAAATTCAATAAAGTTTTTGTGATTTTTTTATATATCCTTGTGGTTGTGCATAGTTCCTATAGCCTTTGCTTTTTCTTGTATCAATTGCCTGCCTTCTATCTGCGTCCACCACACTGCTTCTTCCTGCCTTTTGGGGTGCTCTGCCTCCCTCCCCCTGTGTGCTGCTGTCCTCCTCCTGACTTTCTGGCAATTGTGTTTCATCATCGTCCCCCTCTTGTGACACTTTTCCACCGTCGCCTTCGTGTGACCGTGGCTGCTCAAATATTTGGGCATTGCTGCATGCGATCTGCTCTTACCCCGCTTCAAATGGACCGGGCTAGAGGGCACTCCGCATGGTGGGAGGAAGGAGGATCAGGGTGAGGAATATGCAGTCCAGACTCACGGCTTCTGAGACTTGACCGCGTGGAAGACAGGGTGGTGGTGGTGATGGTGGAAAAGTGACTGTAAGCATTATCCGCTATCCAACCAACAACCTTTTGACACTGCTCTAGGTTCAATAGTGGTGTGCTGCGGTCCCCTATGAATTGGGACAGGAAGGTCGGGCGAGAAGATGTGGGTGTTTGTTGTGGCACAATTTCAGCTTGCCCACGGCCTCGGCCTCTTCATGCACCATCACCATCACATCCAGTTCCCTGTCCCTTGCCACGCGCCTTGCCCATTTTAAATGGAGGACAATATCTTCCACGCTTACTACAAATGGCTGAATTTGGAGCGAAGTTGTATGTAATCCATGTGGTGGAGAAACCACAGTTTTAAATACCTGGCCTGTAGGTAACTATTTTGAACAGCAAACCGGTGTGAAAAACTTTGCTGACACACTGAAAAAAAATTTGAATGGAGGCCAAAAATGGCAGTATTTTTAGCGCAATTATATGTGATCCGTGTGACGGACAAACCAAAGTTTTAAATAGCTGGATTTTTAGCGCTGTAATATGGAAAGGACCTGGCTGTATTCTGCGCTGCCAACAAGCAAATGACGCAGAAAAACATTGTTCTCTGGATTGCTTTTTAAGCAAATAATGAGGATTAAGATCTAAAAAAAATGATTCCTGGCCCCTGAGACCTGGGTCTTTGTCTAGAAATGTCTAACAGCAGCAGAAGGCCGAACTGGAATGGAGCCTGTTGTGCTATATGCACTGCAGTCTGATATATACACTGCCTGCCTGCCTATATACACTGCCTGCCTGATATCTCTGCAGACGGATTAGTCCTCAGAAGGACTGTTTTGTTGAGATGGATATGTGTACTGTACTTGTTTTTTCCCTACACTACCTAATACACAACCAAATCTCTCCCTAGCTCAGCAGCACCTCTCCATACTCTGCCTGATTGCAGAGTAGACTGACGAGCACAGCGGCGCCAGGTCTGATATAGACCTGATGACGCTATGCGGCCAGCCAATCACTTTAATGCCACAACCAACATGGCTGAGGCATTATAGTGAGTAGCAGGCAATCCCTTCATGTTGACTGGCATTCTGAAGAGCGCTAAACATGCAGGGAGGGAACCCAAGCATCCACCCAAGCATCTCGCAAGTACTGAGCGAGCTCCGAGCATCTCGAGTACTGAGATGCTCGGGCGAGTACCGAGTACTTGCGAGTATGCTCGCTCATAACTAGTCCTTATGTAAGTCCAGATCCCATTTTACCCAATGAACGAGTATTTGACTAATTTGTCCAGTTATTGACGGTCTGTTTAAACAGGCCAATCATTGACCTGTTTAAATTGGGCCTAGCCCAACATATGATATCTAATTCTGGCTTAAATCAGTATTTATGTTCACAGGCAATTCTATAAAGTCTGCCCGATGAGGGTCCCAGCACTAGTCCCCATACTGACTAGAAAAATGTTCCTTGATATCCTCATTGCTTGTTTGAATTGGTTGCAAAGAAAAAGAAATGTAGGGAAGAGAAGCCAGACATTGATATATATGGGGCATTCCAGAAATAACCAAGTTAATAGTAGTGTTGAGCCACCCCCGTAGTGTTCGAGTTCGGTTCGGTTCGTCGAACACCCGTGTGTTCGCCGAACTGTTCGTCGAACTGTTCGTCGAACACCTTCGAACACCGTTAAAACCAATGGCAGGCAAACAAAAACACATAGAAACACATAGAAAACACCTTCAAAGGTGTCCAAAAGCTGACAAACTGCTCAGAAGACATAACTAACACATGGAAAAGTGACAAGTACATATAGTCATGCGAAAATAAAAGAGGTGGAGGAGTAAAAGGAGGGGGAGACACAGATATAGGCATGTCATGCCCTTCTAAAATCCAAAAAGTGAGAAGCCGACACGGCCAGTCCGCTCCTGCCCGTGCCACCTCCGTGTCGCCGGGTTTGTGCCAGAGCCGCGGTGAACCCTGACGGCCAGCCCCCCTCTCCCAATACTGGTGCCTGTCCGCTGGTGGGTCGAGCGAGCCCCCCTGTGGTGGAGGCAGCTCTAAGCTTTTTAATTTAAATTGTCTCTCTAATTTGAATGAATACACTTTAAATCCATTTACAAGGATCTATTGGAGGGCAAGTCTCATGCCAGCAGCCGCGGTAATTCCAGCTCCAGTAGCGTCCACTAAAGCTGCTGCAGTTAAAAAGCTTTTATAAGGATCGAGCTCGGCTGTCCACCGCAAGGCATCCTACTGCTAGTCCCAGCCCCTATGCCTTGGGGTGCCTCCTGATGCTCTTCACTAAGTATCCCATTGTCCCGAAGCATTTCCTTTGAAAAAATTAAGTGTCTAAACTACAGGTGGTGTAGCTTGCTTAACAGCCGGGATAATCCGCTGACTAGCAGACACTGCTACTAGGCACAAAGTATTTCCTGGGCTAGATGCAGTTAAAAATTTGTAATTAGATACTCTCGTTGGATGCTGAGAAAGCATTCCATAGAGACTCCTGGCACGCCATATATGATTCTCTTAAAGAGCTTGGGGTAGGGGTCTAGGGGACCCTTCTATAGCCAAAATCACGGCCCTGTATCGCAATACGTCACCTAGGCTGAAGATAAATGGAACTGTAGCACCCTGAGGGCTTGGTTGCTACAGACATATTGCACCTCACCCAGAGGTGTGATATCTCACTCTCAGGTAAGGATGGAGTGTGGATCAGGACCCGACACCTGCATGCATTACACCACATTGCCGTGGGGCAGGGCGACCAATATGCCCCTGAGATGGGCACGACAGTCCCTGTCCCTGGCTGGAGTGGGGGGAGGGAACACTGAGGAAGGGGAACCCTGTAGTGCAGGAGCAGGGAGGAAGCAGTTCCTGGGTGCATTGAGAAGGGAGTATAAAAGGTGGGCACCATCTTAGTTCAGTGCAGAGAAGTCTGAGCAGAAGTGGCAGGGAGCAGGGGCTCTGCATGAGCTCTGCTCCGGAGGCGGGCCTAGTAACAGAGGCCCAGGCCTGCAAGAGGGAGAAGGAAGGAAGAGGAGCGGAGAAGGCTCCAGGAACGAGGAATGAAGGGATCCCAGGGGTGCGGACGGGCGAGTCGCCACCGCACGCCCGAATCCACCTGCGTGGAGGGGTCAGGCCAAAGGGGGAGACTGGTCCCCGAACTAGTGGAGGCAGGAAACGACCCTCAGCTAGAAACCGGGGGCTCTGACATTTTATGTGGCGCAGCCCCTTGCTCCACCCGCTAGGAAGGCACCACATAGGGTCAGGGAAACTGGCGCCAAGTTTACCAAGAGGAGGCCCGAGGCAGCCGGACAGAAGTGTTGGTAAGAAAGGCCAGACAAAGGACACACAAAGGGGGTCCTGTGAAGCGCTCCAAAGTTATCTGGGAGTTGTCTGAGCCCCTCACCTGGTGAGCACAGTACGACGTGGGCAGCCGTTACCTGCAGACGTGGTCTGGATAATAAGAACTGTGAGTAAAGGCCCTGAACTGCATCACTGACTCCGTGTCGTTACTGCTGCTGCCCTGCACCATCACCCCCATCCTCCGCATACACTGCCCTGAGGCTATACTCCTCCCGTGGGGAGTTATGCTACGCTCTGCTGCACCCACAACACCAGCCTTAGCGGTCTGCCCTGTAGCGGCGGTTCACTCTGACCGCAATCCACGGGTGGCGTAGTCGGACATTTAAACATCAAAACCACATAAATAGTTCCGCCACTGGTTTGACCGCCCTGAGCCACGGAACCGGGTCGCCGCCACAGAGACTACAACCACCAGCATCCACCAAAAAGGGTCCGGCTCCGGGTGTCCCAAGGCCCAGGGGGCGCGTCAGAGCATTTTCATCACCTTTTATAATCACATATGGGACAAGGCAGGGATGTCCTCTGTCCCCCTCTTATACATCCTAGTGACGGAGCACCTGCTCTCATCAATTCGCCATAACCCCAATATTAGGTGGATTGAGGTGGGAGGCACCAAGTACAAGTGCTCTCTATTTGCTGATGATGTCCTAGTATATATCACTCAATCACATATCTCCATCCCTGCTGTTATGGCTGAAATAGATCACTTTGTTACATGGTAAAATTTTAAAATCAATGCAGCGAAGTCTGAGGCCCTTGATGTCTCCCTCCCTAAATCCATATAGGATTCCATCCAGTCCAACTTTCCCTTTGCCTGGCCCTCACAGGGTATCAAATACTTAGGAATTCCTATTCATAGAGACCTCTCCCATCTATGTTATCTTAATTTTGGGCCCTTTATTGAACAATTCCATACAGACCACGGTTGGCAAATTAGAACTGTAAGATTCACTACGTGAACCACTGGTGTTTTGTGGAAAAGCACATGTACACCGCGTTCCAAATTATTATGCAAAAAGTGTTTAGGAGTGATAAGGGAAGAATTTGTTTGTTTGTCAGTTAAACTCATTGATGGTGATGTGTGTCAGGGCTCTTTATATCACTGTAAGCAATTGCAGACACCTGTGCTAATTAGTTTGGCAGGTGTGTCCAATGAAAGGCAAGACTACTTAAGAAGGCTCTCTCACATTATTAAGCAGCCTACATTTTCTGCCAAAATGGGAAAGAAAAAGGATGTGTCGGCTGCTGAGAAGCAACAAATTGTGGAGTGTTTAGGTCAAGGCATGACTACAATCAACATTGTGCGATGATCAGGATGAAGTGTCTTGGCAATCAAGAAGTATGTAGCTGATTCACAGTACACACGTGTGCGTGCTGATAAGGGCAAATTGAGGACTCTTTCCTACAGGCAATTACGTCAGGTTGAAAGAGCAGCGGCAAAAAAGCCTTGTCATAGCAGCAGACAAGTTTTTGAAGCTGCTTGTGCCTCCAACGTCCCCCGAACAACAAGATGCAGGGTCCTTCAGAGGTTTGCAGCTGTGCATACGCCATCCTGTCGACCTCCTCTATCCACTTCACACAAGCAGAAACAGCTCCAGTGGGCCAAACATTACATGAAGACTGATTTCAAAACTGTTTTGTTCATGGATGAGTGCCGTGCAGCGCTCGATGGTCCAGATGAATGGAGTGGAGGATGGCTGGTTGATGGACACCCCACGCAAACACGGCTACAGCGCCAACAAGGAGGAGGTGGAGTAATGTTTTGGGCTGGAATCATGGGGAGAGAGATTGTCGGCCCCTTTAGGATCCCTGAAGGCGCTAAAGATGAACTCCATAATGTATGTGGATTTTCTCAAACAGCACTTCCTGCCATGGTTCAAGAAGAAGAACCGTGTATTTCACAGCAAGATCATTTTTCTGCATGATAATGCACCATCTCATGCTGCACATAAAACATCTGCATCTCTGGCTGATATGGGCATAAAAGGGGACAAACTTATGGTGTGACCCCCATGCTCCCCTGACCTCTACCCCATTCAGAACCTTTGGAGCATCATTAAAAGGAGTGTCTATGATGGCGGGAGGCAGTTCACATCTAAGCAACAGCTCTGGAAGGGTATTCTGTCCTCATGCAAAACAATTGAAGCAGAAACCATC
This sequence comes from Phyllobates terribilis, assembly GCF_046119375.1. Taxonomy (NCBI): domain Eukaryota; kingdom Metazoa; phylum Chordata; class Amphibia; order Anura; family Dendrobatidae; genus Phyllobates; species Phyllobates terribilis. Next base: position 78,867,505 of record NW_027362771.1, on the reverse strand, counting down.
CAAAACCTGACAAATTCAATGGACGAGAGAGTTCAGAAGCTCCTTTCGAATAAGGGGTCCTATGTGAAAATGTAACATCACCTAGAATAAAGTTTTGAGTTGAAAACTGTTTGATTTCAGTTTCTAACAACCTGCTAATGCTTATAATTTCAAAAATGACCATTTTTTTGGTCTTTATTAAAATGAAAAGGTTGATCGAAAAGTTTGGGGGATCTAAGAGTGTAGCAACCCAGTAGTCATGATTACTTCGAATTCTGACAATATGAGGGTCATGCTGCAGGTAGTGCAGCAAGAAGGCACTTATGTGTCTTGCAAATCTCGGAGCCCCAAAATTATTTTCCGGGCTAGATGCAGCTAAAAATTATTTTTAATTTTAAATCTGGTGAAGCTTATTATAGATGGCCTAATAGGATCAGTGCTGCACACTGCTACAAAGCCCAAATTATTTTCCAGTCAAGATACAGATAAACATGATTAGTAATTTGAAAGCTTAAAATGGTTGGTAGGGTGATTTTAACCAATCATCAAGCTTTTACTCTCCCAGGATGACACAGGGGTAGAAAAGTCGTTTCGGATCCATGATTTGTTCATCTTTATGAACGTGAGTCTGTCTACATTATCAGTGGAGAGCCGCGTGCGCTTATCTGTCAGCACACCACCAGCAGCGCTGAACACACGTTCAGACAGAACGCTGGCTGCGGGGCATGACAAGATCTCCAAGGCGTAAGTGGCTAGCTCCGGCCATTTATCCAGATTGGAAGCCCAAAAAAAGCAAGGGTCCAGTGACACAGTCGTGGCTTCAATGTTTACTTGGAGATACTCCTGTACCATCGTCTCTAGGCGTTGACTATGTGTCAGACTTCTTGTCTCCTGTGGCCTTGCAAAGGATGGGCTAAAAAAGTGGTGAAATGATTCCGCAAAATTGATGTTACCAGCAGATACTGTGGTTCTGTTACGGTTTGAGTGCTGAACACTTGACGGTCCCACGGTTGGCAAGTTGGAACTGTGAGATTCACTACGTGCACCACTGGTATTTTGTGGAAAAGCACATGTAAGATTCTGCAACAGTCTCTGCTGATACTCCTGCATGCGTGCATCCCTTTCTATGGCAGGAATAATTTCTGCAAATTTACTTTTGTACCGGGGATCTAACAGTGTGGCAACCCAGTAGTCAGGATTATTTCTAATTCTCACAATTCGAGGGTCATGTTGCAGGTAGTGCAGCAAGAAGGCACTCATGTGTGTTGCGCATCCAGGAGCACCAAGTCCCTGTTGTGTTGGTGGCGAGGTAACAATCATGCTTCCTTCCTCTGTCCTCTCCCCCCAACCTCGCACAACAGAAATGTGATCAAGGTCTCCCTCATCTGATGAGTCTTCCATCAGTTCGTCCTCCACTTCTTCCTGGGCTCCTGCACCTTCCTCACTAGTTTGGCTGCTACCATGCGCCCTGGTAAAATCATCTCCCCCACCCTCACATGCCTGCCGCCTTGGTGCTGCCGACCGTCTGGACCTTGCAGATGTTAGCCCTTCCGCATACAACTCCTCCTCCTCTACTTCCTCCACCTCCTCTTGTGCCACCACCTGACTCCGAATTCTGTTTAACATGTGCTCCAGCATGTAAATCACCGGAATAGTCATGCTGATAATGGCATCGTCAGCACTAAACATCTTCATCGCCATTTCAAAACTGTGCAGAAGGGTGCATAGGTCCCTGATCTGAGACCACTCCTCCAGCGTGATTTGCCCCACCTCTGAATCTCGTTGGCCCAGGCTATACGTCAGAACGTATTGCACCAGGGCTTGTCGGTGCTGCCACAGTCGCTGCAACATGTGCAGAGTTGAATTCCACCAGGTAGGCACATCGCATTTTAGCCGGTGAAGTGACAGGCCCAACGACTTCTGTTGAGATGTAAGTCGCTGAGCTGCGGGATGCGAACGGCGGAAGTGAGCACACAGCGACCGTGCCCTCTGCAGAAGGCCATCTAGTCTGGGATAGTGGGCTAAAAATTGTTGGACAACCAGGTTCAACACGTGAGCCATACAAGGCACGTGTGTGACATTGCCCCGGCGAAGGGCCGCACCCAGGTTTGCAGCATTGTCGCACACGGCCTTCCCTGGTTTCAGGTCCAGTGGAGACAACCATTCATGAAATTGGTTCTCCAGAGCTGACCACAACTCCTCAGCTGTGTGACTCACATTTCCCAGATATTTCAATGTAAAAACCGCCTGATGACATTGAGCCCTACTGCCAGCATAGTAAGGAGGTGTGCAGGATCCCTTCTGAAAGCTTGTGGCATGACCAGACAGGCTTTGGGTGCAGGTGGAAGACCGAGAGGAGGTTGAGGAGGCAGAAGCAGTGGAGGAACTTTGACATAAAGAGGATTGACGCACAACTCGTGGGGACGGCAAGACTTGGACAGCAGCCCCTTGTCCTGCTGTCACCATAGTTACCCAGTGCCCAGTCAGCGACATGTAACGCCCCTGTCCATGCCTACTCGTCCAAGTGTCTGTGGTGAAATGCACCCTGTCACACACAGAGTTTCTCAAAGAAGCGGTGATGTTGTGTGCGACATGCTGGTGGAGCGCAGGCACACCTTTCTTTGAGAAGTAGTGCCGACTGGGCATCTGGTACTGGGGCACTGCGACGGACATAAGGTCTCGAAAATCCTCTGTGTCCACCAGGCGGAAAGGCAGCATTTCTGTAGCCAAGAGCTTGCAGATGGTGAAATTCAACCTCTTAGCTTTCTCATGGCTAGGAGGAAATGGTCTTTTACTTGTCCACATCTGAGGGACCGAGGGCTGGCTATTGTGCTTAGACGGGGTTGATAAGGGTGTCCCCGGCAAACTGCCGGTCTGTGAGGAAGATGCAGGCGGACATGTTAGCACCACCTTTGGATCAAGGCAACCTATCGATGTCGGACAGCGCTCAACACCAGCTGGTGTTACCACCTCCAAAGAAAATGATGACCTGCCAATCACGCTGGCTGTTGCGGGTAAAGAGGTGGCAGGTCTGCGCCCCAAAACAGGTGTGACTGCTGTCCCCCCAGTCACAGAGGATGAAGAGGCCGCGGATGCACAAGATATGGCAGACGGTGGTTGGCCCGGCCGGCTAGGCCGCATTGTAGCACACTGAGCTTCCCACTGCAACTTATGCTTCATGTCCATGTGCCGGTTCATGCATGAAGTACTCAAACTATGTATTTACTATATATACATACTATGTATGTATTTTTTGGCCTCTACTTAGCTTTTGCTGACAAATGTTACAGATAACACGAGTTGGGTCATCTTTATCGATCTGAAAAAATGCCCAGGCTATGCAAGGCTTAGCACCCATGCGACCTGAAGAGCCACCACGACTTGTGGTGAGAGGCAGAGTTGTGTTTGAGGATGCAGTTGTTGACGTGCTTCCAGTACTACGTCTCTGTCCAGGAAGGCGCAACCTGACCTCGTCGTCACTAGCATCTTCCTCCACCTCCTCTGCTGACCTCATCTCTTGGCTGACTGTGGGTTGACAGTAAGTGGGATCTCCGACCTCATCATCATCACCCTGTGCGTTATCACACCCGTCGTCCTCAGAGCCAACCTGTTCCTGCCCTGACAAAAAACTAAAGTTGTCGCTCCAATCAAGTATTTGAGTCTTATCATCGTCTTCCTCATTGTCTCCACCAACAGGAGTTACAGTTTGGGAATGAGGGTCTACATTATGGTCAGAACCTTCTGCGTCTGGTCCTGGATCCGACTCATAAAGATTCTGGGCATCAGTGCAGATCATTTCCTCGTCTGGATTCACAGAAGCGCTGGAGTCGACCTCTGATTCCCAGGCTATAGTATGAGTAAACAGCTCTGCAGACTCAACCATCTGTTCTACCTCATACTCAGACGGGCAGCTGGAGATTTGGGAGCTGTGAGGAAGCAAGTGCGATTTGGGTGACACCTTTGAGGACTGGAGTATTTGTGATGTTGAAGTTGATGTGGAGGAGAGCCCACTTAAAGGAGCACTTGATATCCGTTGAAGCACCTGCTGTTTTTGTGCCTCATCTGGAATTTATAGCGATTGGCGTGGCCGTAAGAAAGGGATCTTATCACATTGTCCGCTAAAAGAAGTAGACATTTTAGTTTGGCTGGAAGATGGTCTTTCTTCTGCACCTACCCCACGGACACAACCTTTTTTCCCCTTCCCAACACGCCTATTCCCCTTTCCACCAGCAGCAGGCCTTTTTCCACTCATTTTGGTGGTTAACTAATTCACAACTCTGGAGTTGTTTGCACAAAAAAACAATGGAAGGTAACCGAGCAGAGCTGAGTGGCCAAACTGTGGTATTAGGCCAAAACTATTGGCTGGGTTAGATGCAGAAAAAAATTATTTTTAATTTGCAACCTGATGGAGGTCAGTATAGATGGACTAATAGACCAAGTCCCACACACCGCTAGAAGCCCAAATATTTTTTCAGAGCTAGATGCAGAAAATTTTTTTATTCAATTTGCAACCTGATGGAGGTCAGTATAGATGGACTAATAGACCAAGTCCCACACACTGCTAGAAGCCCAAATATTTTTTCAGAGCTAGATGCAGAAAAAAATTATTTTTAATTTGCAACCTGATGGAGGTCAGTATAGATGGACTAATAGACCAAGTCCCACACACCGCTAGAAGCCCAAATATTTTTTCAGAGCTAGATGCAGAAAATTTTTTTATTCAATTTGCAACCTGATGGAGGTCAGTATAGATGGACTAATAGACCAAGTCCCACACACTGCTAGAAGCCCAAATATTTTTTCAGAGCTAGATGCAGAAAAAAATTATTTTTAATTTGCAACCTGATGGAGGTCAGTATAGATGGACTAATAGACCAAGTCCCACACACTGCTAGAAGCCCAAATATTTTTTCAGAGCTAGATGCAGAAAAAAATTATTTTTAATTTGCAACCTGATGGAGGTCAGTATAGATGGACTAATAGAACAAGTCCCACACGCTGCTAGAAGCCCAAATATTTTTTCAGAGATAAATGAAGAAAAAAAATATTTTTAATTTGCAACCTGATGGAGGTCAGTATAGATGGACTAATAGACCAAGTCCCACACACCGCTAGAAGCCCAAATATTTTTTCAGAGCTAGATGCAGAAAAAAATTATATTCAGTTTGCAACCTGATGGAGGTCAGTATAGATGGACTAATAGAATGATGCTATGCCCAAAAGATTTTACTTCACTAGGTGCAGTAAAAAAATTGGTATTCTATACACAGGTGGTATATCTTGCAACACAGATAGGCTACTCCACTGACTAACACACTCTGCAATAGGCCAAAAAGGATTAGCTTTGCTAGATTCAGCCAAATGCTGTGAAAAAAACTTGCACAGACCTGCCTGGCAAAAACTGATAGGAACTGATGTAACCTAGTCCTGAAAAGGACTCCAATTACAATTAGTCTTTACTCCCACAATCTATCTATTTAAGAGCACAGACCTGCTTGATAAAAGTCGTAGGAAATGCTGTAACCTAGTCCTTAAAAGGACTGCAATCACAACTATTCCCTACTCCCAAGCTATCTGTATATTTGTGCGAAAATTGGCTTGAAATTAACAAGGTATAGCGCACACAGCAACAGCGGTGCCGTCTAACACGCAGCTGCAGCAGTGAGGAAATGGTGGCGACGGGGAAAATGGCTTGGTCTTATAGGGCAAGGACATGTGACATACACTGCCAATCACACATGCCCTTGCTTGTGTGAAAAAAAGCACTTCGCTCCGTGTGTGCGCTGCTGATAGGCTGACAGATTGCACCTCCCCACTGCAAATGCGGGAAAGAGAAAAAAAAATGGAGATCTTCATTGTTCCTGCAGAGATCCATCCCCTGCCCCTCCCCCCGCCCCGCTGTACACTCAAACTGCGTATTAACATTAATTTTCATCATTACTGAGAAAAAATCCAGTTATGATTTTGGTGCACGAACAGTTATCCAACATAACCTCGAACAGCCGAATTTTTCTCAAATTGTTCGTGTTCGCCGACCGGCTCGAACACCGCCCAAAACAGCTCGAATTTGAGATTGGCGAACAGTTCGAGTAGAACAACGCTCATCTCTAGTTAATAGTTGACACCTATTTATGAGAAATCAATGCCATTTTATTCTCATGGGCCTAAGAGATGACAGGCAGGTGCCGTATTTTTCAGACTATAAGACGCACCAGACCATAAGACGCACCCCAAATTTTGCGGTGGAAAATGGGAAAAAAATATTTTTTATAAGATGAGGGACTGTCTTATAGTCTGAATAGGTACGGTATCTTACCTGGGCTGTGGAGTGGGGGTCACAGGAGGCAGGGTCCTTTCTGGAAGCCAGCGGAAGTGGAGGAGTGCTGCGGACCCTTGGTGTGAGAAGGCAGTGCTCCAGCAGCTGGGAGTTGCGATGGTGGTGGAGCAGGACCGCAGGGCCCTCTGTTCCTCCTTCCCTCAGGAACCTGGAGGTTGCTGCAGAAGAGGGGAGATGCTGTGGGGCCAATGCCTGGCAGAGCGGCGTGTGGCTGGCAGAGCGGTTTGTTAGAGCGGCGTGCGCGGCTTTCCAGTGGCCGCGGCCATCTTCCTGAAGCTGTGATCTTCAGGAAAATGGCTGCCTGAGCTCGCAGTCTGCACATGCACCAGCTCGGGCGGCAATTTTCATTAGATCCCAGCTTCAGGAAGATGGCTGCAGCCATAGAAATGCCGCGGACGCCGCTCTGCCTCATCACCTCACCGCCGACAGCCAGACACCGGACCATCTCACCTCTTCTTCTTCTGCTGCCACTGTCACCGGGTTCCACAGGGAGAGAGGGAATGGAGGGCCCTGCAATCCCGCTCCACCACCACCGCAACTATCTGGTAAGTTACGTTCGGATCATAAGATGCACCCCCCATTTTCCTCCCAAGTTTTGGGGAACAAAGTGCGTCTTATGGTCCGAAAAATATGGTAGTTTATAACTACTTGAATGATCTGTTGGGCACCAGCTCAGAGCAATTACAGACGTCTGCTGCCGGCTATTCTGCTGCTTCACCTCAACAGGCAGCTCTTCCTCTACTGGGCTGTTCTGTTGATGGGGTGTGACTGCCAATGTCATACTGATTGACAGCCTGCTTTCTGGAGTTAGACAGCAGGCATTCTGCTGTCAATCAGCATGACATGGGCAGTCACACCCCATCAACAGAGCAAAGCAGAAGAGAAGCAGCTGCTCTGTGGATGTGACATCACCGGAAGCTGCAGAATCACCGTGACTGCTATTACCTGCGAAAGATCGGCATCAGGCACAACAGACAGATAGTGAGCAACTACCTGCCTGTAAGTTCTTAGGCCTATGTAAAAAAAATAGTCCTGGATAACCCAATTAAATCTGTATTGTCAGAATACCTTTTACATTATAACAATCCGTGTATCAATGTAACAATATACAGGTGCTTCTCACAAAATTAGAATATCATCAAAAATGTTATTTATTTCATTTCTTCAATACAAAAAGTGAAACTGATATATTATATAGAGTCATTACAAACAGAGTGATCTATTTCAAGTGTTTATTTCTGTTAATGTTGATGACTATGGCTTACAGCCAATGAAAACACAAAAGTCATTGTCTCAATAAATCAGAATAATTAACAAAAAACACCTGCAAAGGCTTCATAAGTGTTTAAAAAGGTCCATTAGTCTGTTTCAATAGGCTCTACAATCATGGGGAAGACTGCTGACTTGACAGATGCCCAGAAGGCAGTCATTGACACACTCCACAAAGATGGTAAGCCACAAAAGGTCATTCCTAGAGAAGCTGGCTGTTCACAGAGTGCTGTATCCAAGCATAATAATGGAAAGTTGAGTCGAAGTGTGGTAGAAAAAGGTGTACAAGCAACCGGGATAACCGCAGCCTTGAAAAGATTGTTAAGAAAAGACCATTCAAAAATTTGGGGGAGATTCACAAGGAGTGGACTGCTGCTGGAGTCATTGCTTCAAGAGCCACCACACACAGACGTATCCAGGACATGGGCTACAAGTGTCGCATTCCTTGTGTCAAGCCATTCATAACCAATAGACAGCTCCAGAAGCGTCTTACCTAGGACAAGGAAAAAAAGACCTGCACTGTTGTCCAATGTGTTGTTTTCTGATGAAAGTAAATTTTGCATTTCATTTGGAAATCAAGGTCCCAGAGTCTGGAGGAAGAGTGGAGAGGCCACAATCCAAGCTGCTTGAGGTCTAGTGTGAAGTTTCCACAATCAGCGATGGTTTGGGGAGCCATGTCATCTGCTGGTGTAAGTCCACTGTGTTTTATCAAGACCAAAGTCAGCGCAGCCGTCTATCAGGAAATTTTAGAGCACTTCATGCTTCCCCCTGCCGACAAGCTTTTTGGAGAAGGAAATTTCATTCTCCAGCAGGACTTGGCACCTCTCCACACTGCCAAAAGTACCAATACCTGGTTTAAAAACAAGAGTATCACTGTGCTTGATTAGCCAGCAAACTCGCCTTACCTTAACCCCATAGAGAATCAATGGGGTATTGTCAAGAGGAAAATGAGAGACACCAGCCCCAAAAATGCAGACGAGCTGAAGGCTGCTATCAAAGCAACCTGGGCTTCCATAACAGTGCCACAGGCTGATCGCCTCCATGCCACACCGCATTAATGCAGTAATTGATGCAAAAGGAGCCCCGACCAAATATTGAGTGCATTAACTGAACATACATTTCAGTAGGCCAACATTTCGGATTTTGAAAACATTTTTCATGCTGTTGAAATAGATCACTCTATATAATACATGAGTTTCACTTTTTGTATTGGAGAACTGAAACAAATTAAATTTGAGGATATTCTAATTTTGTGAGAAGCACCTGTATATTCATCCTCTATTCTTCCCCAGGCAGGAAAACATACCATGTGAATAAATACTACAAATATAGTGAAACTTTTATTTAATTTTGGCTGAGCTTATAGCCTACTGCATGTGCTCTGCAGGATACTCACTGCTTGGAGGCTACAGATTTTGGTAAAAAAAGTCTGTATTTCCATTAAAGCAATCAGAGGTAGGTTTACTAGGTAGGAAGATATTAAAAATAAACTATAGTAGGTGCGGCTCTGAACAGTAATCTCCAGTTTTGCAACACAAAACTTGCAGGGTTAGAAAACAAGATCTTATAGCTCTTATAGAATTTGCAATAACCATATTTTCCTATAACCATTTAAACAGTGAACCCTTCACTTAATTTAATGCTGTAAGTTTATATACTCACTACACAGTAATAGCAGAATATGAAGTTTAGATAGCTTCATAATTCATAGCATTTCTCATTTCGAGTATTGCAGACATTCTCCAGTTCTCAAAGCATTCAACAATACACCATTATGATTTCTGAGTCATAAATGGGCTCAAGCCAATGGAAAAGCCAGCGTCTTAGGGCAGCAAGCTGTAGTACACATCTCTGTGGCATAGCTTGTTTCTCTGATGACTTCACAGCTGTCAGACATCCTGGCCCATATCAGCTAAGTCATGTTACAAAAGATGTGTAAAATGTGAAATATGCAGGCTCATAGTAGCTGGACGCCATTCCAAATGTCTGAAATTTTATATGGAACCTGATCGCCAATGTAGGAACAGCAGATTAAAATGCTACAATGATTTCATAGTAGGAAAATGTAACTGTATAGTACAAATTTCTAAAGAAATTATAGCATTGTATAACAAATGTATGCCAAATATTTCTTTGTCAAATATACATTTCTTACATTTAATAAATACCATGTATTTACAGTTTTTTGGTACAAGTTTTCTGGCTTCGTCTGTAAATGGTTACTCGTAGTGATGGGCGAGCACTAAAATGCTCGGGTGCTGGATGCTCGGGTCGAGCACATTGGAATATTCGGGTGCTCGACCGGAGCAACGAGCCCAAAGTCTGTCTATGGGAAACTTGAGCATTTTTCAGGCGGCTCCCCCTGGCGGTCTGCAGAGGGCCTAAAAATTGCCCAAATCGATGGGAACAGTGCTCAAATGGCACGGGAACAGCATGGGGAAGACCCCTGGAAGCATTTCTGACTCCCAGGTCACTGCTGTCAACAATGTTGTCAGAGGTATTACGCCACTTTTACGGACTCACAATAAAACATACAAAAACGATACCAAAATGGATTTTCCTGGGATATATGTTAAGGAACATTCTTTCCAGGGTAATGACTTGTATATAAGGCAAAATAAATAACCAAAAACAAAATACTCCTCCACATCATAGGCTATGTTCACACGTAGCGTTTTTGATGCGTTTTTGCACTTTTGTATTGCTTTCAATCGTGACAAATGCATTCATCGGGAAATGTCAGTTTAACATTTTACAACCTTATCTGGCCATGTGGTCTGTGACACATCATTAGACACATCCTGTTTCATTTATGAAGGAGGGACTCTGAAAGTCACAAAGCCTATTTTTATAGGGCCATCAGGCGGCCTTTACTATTCTTAAATTGCCAGCAGTCGGCCCTCACTATTCTTAGAGACCCATCAGCCAGTTATGGTTTGCTGTTCCCATTAGTAAAGAGTGGGTCTCCTATACAGTTATTGCGTATGAGTGGCAGGACTGCCAAAAATTTGGACCTACTCCAATGCCCCTTGAAAGAGATGTAGAGGAGGGCCTGAAAAAAAATGTTCCCATTATTAAGAAGTGGGTCTCCCATTGTGTTTGCCTATGCAGTGAATGCAAGGGTTGCCAAAAATTTGGAGGCACTCCAATGCCCCTTGGAAGAGACATGGAGGTCATAGAGCCTCCTGAAAACAATGTTCCCATTATTAGGAAGTGAGTCTCATATTGTGTTAGCCTATGCAGTGAATGCAAAGGTTGCCAAAAATTTGGAGGCACTCCAATGACCCTTGGAAGAGACGTGGATGTCAGAGGGCCTCATGAAAACAATGTTCCCATTATTAAGAAGTGGGTCTTCCATTGTGTTTGCCTATTCAGTGAATGCAAGGGTTGCCAAAAATTTGGAGGCACTCCAATGCCACTTGGAAGAGAGTTAGAGGGCCTCATGAAAAAATGTTCCCATTATTAGGAAGTGGGTCTCCCATAGTGTTTGCCTAAGCAATGAATGCAAGGGCTGCCCAAAATTGAGAGGCATTCCAATGCCCCTTGGAAGAGACGTGGAGGATGGCCTCATAAAAAAATGTTCCCATTTCAAAGGAGCGGGTCTCCTATACTTGTAATGCCCATGCACTAAGTGTATTGGCTGACAAACATTTACCCCTGGGGGGTATACATGAACATAATGTATAAAAATTTTTTTTACTGACATCATAAACACCCTTTCAAAAAATTATATGGGTGTTGCATCACGGACCACGGTCACCCTGGTGATATGGTGGTGGAGGATGAGGATGAGGAGAAGGAGGAGGATAAGAGCAAATAGCCAAAATCAGGAAGCATATACCCATGTGTGGGTGTGAAAAGGTGCATGGGAATACACCTCCCAAAAAAAGACACTGGATTTAAGTTTATGTTATGCTGCTATCATTTGGTGGTGTTGAGAAGTCTGGCCCAATCCAGTCCTTGTTCATTTTTATAAGAGTCAGCCTGTCAGCATCTTCAGTTGACAGGCGGATGCGCTTATCAGCTATAATTCCACCAGCGGCAATAGAAACCCGCTCTTATATAACGCTAGCGGCAGGGCAGGCCAGGACTTCCAAGGCGTAGAGAGCCAATTCATTTCACGTATCCAGCTTGGATACCCAATAATTATAAGGCACAGAGGAATCAGGGACGTTGGTACGGTCGGCAAGGTACTCCCTCAGCATCTTCCCAAACTTTGCACTCCTTGAGAGAGTACCTTGCGCCTCAGGACCTTTGCGATGGGAGGGGCTGGGAAAATTCTCCCAGAACTTTGACAGTGTTCCCCTGCCTCTGCTGGATTGGAGTTGTGTCTCTCTCGCCTGTAGTCCTTGGTTATCCAACGAACTGTGACCTCGGGGGCCAGCGTTTTCAGATGAGAATTTTTGTAATAGTTCTGCAGCAAGGGCCTTCTGGTACTGCCCCATTTTTGTAGACCTGTCCGCCTCAGGAATAAGAGATATAAAGTTCTCCTTGTTGCGTGGGTCTAAAAGTGTCACCAACCAGTAATGACTGTCACCTAAAAGTTTGAGAACGTGAGAGTCATGGGAAAGGCAGCGTAACATAAACTCAGCCATGTGTGTCAGACTGCTAACAAGCAAGACTTTCGTGTCCTTACCAAGAGGATGACTGACCATACTCTCCCCCTCCTCCTCTTCCTCCTCTCTGTCCTCAGGCCATCTATGCTAAACAGACGGTATGACAGTTGTGCAGGTATTACCATCTATAGTGCAGGAAACTAGCTCCTGTTCTTCCTCCTCCTTTTCCTCTTCCTCATTGTCACCCAATCTACGTTCGGATGAGATGAGCCTGGTCTGTGTGTAATCACCCTGTATGGTTCCTTGCTCCATCTCATCGTGCAATGCATCCTCTTTGATTCTGAGAAGAGAGCATTTTAGAAGACAGAGAAGTGGGATGGTGATGCTAATTTTGGCGTCATTGCCGCTCACCAACTTGGTGGAGTCCTCAAAGTTTTGGAGGATGGTACATATGTCTGACATCCATGTCCACTCCTGAGGTCTTATGTGTGGAGTCTGATCTGAATACCGATGGCCTTGTTGATGCTGGTATTCAACAACTGCCCTCTTCTGCTCACAAATCCTTCCCAACATCTGCAGTGTAGAGTTCCAACGTGTGGGGACATCACACACCAGTCTGTGAGCCAAAGGCTGCAAACGCTGCTAAAACACGGTAAGGGCGGCGGTAGCTGTAGGTGACTTTCTAAAATGGGCACACAGGTGCCGTACTTTAACAAGCAGATCCGGCAGCTCTGGGTAGGATTTGAGAAACTGCTGAACCACGAGGTTAAGCACAAAGGCCAGGCATGGGAGTTGGCTATGTATTTGCGCTTGCGTTCCAAGGACTGAGGTATGGGCAACTGAACGCTGCGCTGGGACAAGGATGTGGATGTTCTTCCTGATGCTGCTACTTGAGAGTGTGCAACGACAGTTGCAGGGCAGGAGGCATTTTCGCATGCACCATGGACAGGAGATTGGCTTGAATGCACAAGAGCGGAAGAAGCAGTGGTGCCACCCGCAGACACTGTTCCTGGACCCTGGGGTTCGGCCCACAAAGTTGGGTGCTTTGCTGCCATGTGCCTGATCATGCTGGTGATGGTCAGGCTGGTAGTTTTGCCACCCCTGCTGATGCTGGCCTGGCAGGTGGTGCAAATGGCCTTTTTGGAGTTATCGGCAGAGTCTTTAAAAAACAACAAGACTCTGGAAGACTGAACAGTTGTACTGGCAACTTCCTTCGTGTTGATGTTATGGGGAACGGTTCCCTGCCTTCTGTCTGCAGCCACCACACTGCTTCTTCCTTCCTGTTGGGATGCTCTACCTCCCTCCCCCTGTGTGCTGCTGCCCTCGCTCTGCATGTCCTCCTGCCAGATTGGGTCAGTTACTGTTATGATAGGCTACAAGCACTAAGGAAAGACAGGAGATCTGTCCCTACAATAGAACTAAGCTAGATCCCTACGATGTAACGGGGAACCTGATCCTGCGATCAGACCCGCTAAAGTCCTCAGCTAGTCTGAACAAAGACCTATAGATGTGAGGGAGGGATCCCTACAAGAACTAGGGACTGGGAGAAAGATGGACACCTCCTAGCAGAAATTGTAGCAGTAAAAAGACAAACACACAACATAGAACAAAAAGGTCAAAAGACATAGCTAAACTGACTGAGAAAGGTTACAAAGCACCTGGTTAGCTTAAGAGTAGAAATTACAATGAAGTCCAGCATGGCCAGAAGGGCGGAGCAAGATTAAATAGGCAAAAAGGTCATGTGACCAGCAAAATAGAAAAAACCTAACAGGAGAGTTCTAACAGTACCCCCTCTTCTAAGAGGATCCTCCGGATCCCCTAGGCCCAGGCTTATCCAGAAACCTCTTGTGAAATGCTCTGACAAGTCTGGAAGCAGAAACATCATCCGCCCTCACCCATGAGTTATCCTCGGGACCGAAACCCTTCCATGCGACGAGATACTGCAAACTCCCCCTATAACGTCTAGAATTAAGGATGCGGGAAATTTCATATTCCCCGTCCTCCACCACCGGAGGAACAGTGGCAGTGGCGTCTCTATCTGATACATCAGCTTTTTTCAATAGAGAAACATGAAACACCGTATTAATCTTCCAGGAAGTAGGAACCTCCAATCTAACAGCAGATTGGTTAACTACCTGAAGCACCTTAAAGGGCCCTACAAACTTGGGACCCAATTTTTTAGAAGGAATCCTCAACCGCAGATTCTTAGAGGACAACCAAACCATGTCACCAACTGTAAACAAAACCTCTTGACGTTTCCTGTCAAAGTACCTCTTAGATTTTTTGTTAGCCTCCTGAAGATTACCACGCACATCGGTCCAAACTCTCTCCAAATCACCGGAAAAACTCTCCTCCTCAGGCACAGCCGATACCAATTTGGAGAATGACCCAAAAGACGGATGTCTCCCAGAACAAAAAAAAGGCGAACACCCAGCAGAAGAGGATGTATGGTTGTTAAGAGCAAATTCAGCAAGCAGCAGGAACTCAGATCACCCCTCTTGATTGTCTGCCACAAAACAACGCAAGAACTGCTCAACATCCTGATTCTTCCTTTCTGTCTGGCCATTAGACTCAGGATGATATCCAGATGAAAACGACAAATGAACTCCCAACCTGTCACAAAAGGCACGCCAAAAACGAGCCACGAACTGAGGTCCCCTATCAGAAACAATGTCAGTAGGAACACCATGGAGTCTGACAATTTCCTTGACAAAGGCCTTAGCGAGTGTCTTAGCGCAGGGCAGTTTGATGAAGGGAACCAAGTGAAACATCTTGCTAAAACGGTCCACGACCACCCAGATGACCGTGAAACCCTCAGAGGAGGGAAGGTCAGTAATAAAGTCCATAGCCAGATGTGTCCAAGGTGCACTAGGAACCTCCAGAGGGCAAAGCAACCCCGCAGCAGGAGTATGAGAAGACTTAGATCTAGCACACACAGTACATTGACGCACCCACTTAATGACTTCCTTCTGCCATCCAGGCCACCAAAAACTGCGACCCACAAGTCTCTTGGTCTCAGAAATTCCTGGATGACCTGCCAACCGAGACTCATGACACTCAAACAAATCTCTCCTAAAGGTCCTAGGCACAAACAACCTCCCATGGGGAGTGTTAGATGGGGCATTCTCCTGTGCTTTAAGAATCTCATCTTCCAAAACGAAGTCCAATGCAGCAATCACAACACCTTCTTGTAAAATGCTCACCTCCTCCTCAGCACCGACCATGGGAGAAAAGCTGCGAGACAACGCATCAGCTTTAACATTCTTGGTTCCCGGGATGTAAGTAATGGAAAAATTAAACCGCGAAAAAAAAAGTGCTCACCTAGCCTGACGGGCATTCAAGCGCTTGGCAGCATCAAGATAGATCAGATTTTTATGATCAGTGAAAACCTGAATGGGAAATTCAGCACCTTCCAAGAGATGACGCCAGTGTTCAAATGCGAGTTTAATAGCCAGCAATTCCCGATTACCAATATTGTAATTAAGTTCAGTCTCAGAAAAATTTTTTGAAAAAAAGGCACAGGGATGTACTCCATCCTTGTTTTCCTGAGACAACACTGCTCCGACCCCCACAGAAGAAGCATGAACCTCAACCAAAAACGGCTTAGTCACATCAGGCTGCGTAAAGATGGGGCAGAGCTGAACCTCTCTTTTAGAAACACAAACACTTCAATGGCCTCAGTAGTCCACTGAACCGTATTAGCACCTTTCCTGGTGAGATCAGTCAGTGGTTTAACAATAATAGAAAAATTTTTAATGAATTTTCTGTAATAATTGGCGAAACCCAAAAACCTCTGTATCGATTTCAAACCAATAGGCCTAGGCCATCCCTGCACCGCTTGAACTTTCACCGGGTCCATCTCAAAGCCCTCACTGGAGATAATGTAGCCCAAAAAACTAATTCTCTGTACAGCGAACTCACATTTCCCTAGCTTAGCAAAAAGAGAATTGTCAATTAATAATGGTAATACCTCATGTACGCTCCGCCAATGAGACTCCAGATCAGGCGAATAAATCAAAATGTCATCCAAATACACAACCACATTTTTGCTTATCAAAGGTCTAAGGATGTCATTAATAAGATTCTGAAAAAATGCTGGTGCATTGGTAAGACCAAAAGGCATAACCAGATTCTCAAAATGACCCACAGGAGTGTTAAAAGCAGTCTTCCATTCATCACCCTCCTTCATGCGCAACAAATTGTATGCCCCCCAGAGATCAATTTTAGAGAACCACTTGGCCCCCACTAACTGGTTAAACAAATCAGGAATCAATGGCAGTGGGTAGGGATTACATACAGTAATTTTATTAATCTCGCGAAAGTCCAGACAAGGACGTAAACCGCCATCCTTTTTTTTAACAAAAAAAAATCCAACAGCCACAGGTGACTTACAGGGTCTGATATGACCGGCGGCCAAGCTCGTCTGTATGTATTCCTCCAAAGCCTTTCTCTCAGGAATAGTAAGATTAAATAAACGACTTTTAGGAAGAGTCGCTCCAGGGACAAATTCAATGGTACAGTCATAGTCTCTATGGGGAGGCAAAATTTGCGACTCCTCCTCAGAAAAAACTTTCCAAAAATCCTGAATAGGTACAGATAATTCCCCTTTATCCACAGCAGCAAGGCGCCCGTTACAACACTTGTCATAACACTCGGGCTCCAGGACTTAATTTCATTAGTAGACCAATCCAGTACAGGATTGTGCAATTTTAACCAGGGTAACCCCAAAATTACTGGAGAAGGCAAATTATTTAATACTACCAAATCCAAATTTTCTTGGTGAATACCATTAATAGTGAGGGAAAATTCATAAACCTTGTGAGTAACACATTTCAAGGGAGAGCCATCGACAGAAACCACGGCAATAGGGGATGACAAAGGTTTGGGTTTTAATTTAAGTTTTTCCAAGAATCCCCCATCAATCACATTCAGAGTAGAACCACAATCCACAAATACCTGAAATTCAATTAATTCTTCCTGAGCTGCAGTAGTTGCAGAAAGAAATACCCCCTTAGTGTTTAAACAGGCTATACGGGCATAACTGACCTTTTTTTTTTTCTTTGTTCATACGAAGCACACAGTTCTTAATGAAATGGTCAGATTTTCCACAATAAAAGCACAAACCTTCAGAAAACCTGCGGTCTTTTTCCTGAGAGCGGGGTGACATCGCCCCAATCTCCATCGGCTCTCCAATGTTAGTACAGACCCTCTCAAGACTAGGAGCTGACATGGCAAAGGATTTACTCTCATTAACCCTTGCACGCAGTCTCCTGTCCACCCGTATAGCTAATTGCATTGCCTCCTGCAAGTTTCCAGGTGTAGGATAAGCAATAAGCAGATCCTATACCCTTTCACCTAGCCCAGCAAGAAACAAACTTTTCAGAGCTGAATCGTTCCACCCCACCTGAGCAGACCACCGACGGAAGTGAGTACAATAATTTTCCACATTACCTGATCCCTGTCTCAAAAGTCTCAATTACGTCTCAGCTGATGAGACACAATTAGGATCATCATACAACAACCCCAAAGCAGAAAAAAAACTATCCACTGATCTAAAGCACGGATCACTAGGTTGGAGAGAAAAGGCCCATCCCTGAGGTTCTTTGCACAAAAGTGACATTATGAACCCTATGCGCTGTGATTCATCACCAGAGGATCTGGGTCTCACACGAAAATACAATAAACAAGCATTTTTAAAGGAAAAAAAATCTTGTTGTTCACCAAAAAATAAATCAGGCAATCGTACCTTTGGCTCCACAAAATGCGCTCCAGAACAGCTACTCACGTGTTGTTGGAGCTCGGCCACCTCCAGAGAGAGTCCCTGCAGGCGTTGAGCCAAATCCTGAACTGACACCATGATGGAAACTGGAGGTCTTTCCTTAGAGATATTTTTTGGCTGCACTTACTGTTATGATAGGCTACAAGCACTAAGGAAAGACAGGAGATCAGTCCCTAAAATAGAACTAAGCTAGATCCCTACGATGTAACGGGGAACCTGATCCTGCGATCAGACCCGCTAAAGTCCTCAGCTAGTCTGAACGAAGACCTATAGATGTGAGGGAGGGATCCCTACAAGAACTAGGGACTGGGAGAAAGATGGACACCTCCTAGCAGAAATTGTAGCAGTAAAAAGACAAACACACAACATAGAACAAAAAGGTCAAAAGACCTAGCTAAACTGACTGAGAAAGGTTACAAAGCACCTGGTTAGCTTAAGAGTAGAAATTACAATGAAGTCCAGCATGGCCAGAATGGCGGAGCAGGATTAAATAGGCAAAAAGGTCATGTGACCAGCAAAATAGAAAAAACCTAACAGGAGAGTTCTAACAGTTACTATATCATACACCACCTCGTCTTCCACTTCCGCACCCTGATCCTCCTCCTGACTTTCTGGCAATTGTGTCTCATCATCGTCCATCTCTTGTGACACTTTCCCACCGTGGCTGCTCAAATATTTGGGCATTGCTACATGCGATCTCCTCTTGCCCCGCATCAAGTGGACCGTGCGAGAGGCCCAAATCTGTAAATGGAAAAGTGAACAGCTCTTCAGAGTGTCCAAGTGTGGGATCAGTTGTCTCCGGGCACTCGGCATGGTGTGAGGAAGGAGGATCAGGGTGAGGAATAAACCCCCTTAATATATGCTGCAATGTAGGTGCGCTTTTTGAGGTGGTAGGCATGACCCTAACCCTGATAAGACAGGCTCTGGAGATGTGGCAAACAACTCTGAGACGAGTTGCGTTCCACCTCAGAGCTTGCGTTCCAAGGGCTGGATATATGTCACGGGGAAACCGGAAGTGACCTGGAATATCGTCCGCGAGTGCATGTGCAGTAGGAGACCTTGCGCTCCAGTGTGCGTGTCAGGAAATACACACAAGCACGATCATGGAGCACAATGCTGAAGGGATACGGGTACTGGAAATACACACCACATGGCAGGTCTGGCGGTTAGCATATAAAGTGTATGTAATCCACTAACAGTGTCAGACATTTCTGGAAGATGGCATAAGGCTCTAAACTCCCCTGAAAAATAAGGAAACGCGTTGGGAGCCGAAGCATGATGTAACCTGCACTGACTCCAATGAAGGAGACTTTGTGAGAGATAAGTCTGCCTATATATAAAAAATTGGTGAAATGGTTTAATTATGCCAAACTATTTAAATTGCACTAGAATCCGTGGACTGCTAAGAGAGTTTGATAAGCAGCAGGATGGTGTATAAGTTATGATATTGTACTTTGAGGTTTATGGTTTCTTAGTGCCTCACAAACTGACAGTATGCCAAATCAATCAATTTCACTATAAACCGAGGGCTGCTAAGACAGTGTGGCAAGCAGCAGGAGTGTGCAATAATTGATAAGGTATCAGTCATGACATAGTAATTGAGACCTATGGTGTTTTTGTGTCTCACAAACCTTTTTTTGTATAAATCTGACTGAAAAAAAGGGGGGTACGAGATTTACTCACTCCGATCCCTTAATTAAGTGGGATAATAAGAGCGTTTGATAATTAGAAATAATATAGAGAAAGGACTTCCCATATAGAAGTGCTCTAGTTGTGGCATAATGATTGATTAACTATCAGTAAGCCGTGTTTGAGCCTCCTGTAATAAACAGGGTATACGAATAGGAAATTGCACAGTCAGTTCAATAACTTGGTCTCATAAAGGTATAAATCCAGGAGTATTGTTTGTCTTCTTAATCAGATTGCATATATGTATATCTGAGGTTTTATATGCACAGTGCACTTTTTGGGGGTATAATTCTATATGTTTTTATTAGAAACAAATAAAACATTGATATTTTAACTTCTTGCTACTATCTTCTGATATCTATTATTGAGGTCATCTATATTAGCTGAATTAAGGGTGAGGAATATGCAGTCCAGACTCACGGCTTCTGAGACTTGACCGCGTGGAAGACAGGGTGTTGGTGGTGGCAAAGTGACTGGAAACATTATCCACTATCCAACCAACAACGTTTTGACACTGCTCTGGGTTCAATAGTGGTGTGCTGCGGTCCCCTAGGAATTGGGACAGGAAGGTCGGGCGAGAAGATATGGGTGTGGCACAATTTCAGATTGCCCACGGCCTGGGCCTCTGCATGCACCATCACCATCACGTCCAGTTCCCCGTCCCTTGCCACGCGCCTTGCCCATTTTAAATGAAGGACAATATCTTCCACACTCACTACAAATGGCTGAATTTGGAGCGAAGTTATATGTGATCTGTGTGACGGAGAAACCACAGTTTTAAATACTTGACCTGTAGGTAACTATTTTGAACAGAAAACCGGTGTCAAAAATTTCGCTGACACACTGAAACAAATTTTTAATGGAGGCCAGAAATGACAGTATTTCTAAAAACGTATATGTGATCCGTGTGACGGAGAAACCACAGTTTTAAATACCTGGCCTGTAAGTAACTATTTTGAACAGCAATCTGGTGTCAAAAACTTCGCTGACATTCTGAAATTCAGCAGGCAGAGTCTGTATCAGGAGTGCAGCAATGACTGGTACGCAACCTTACACAACTTAGACTGCAGAACAGGAAGGTTCCACTACAGCCAACCCAATAGATGGAGACCCAATCAGGATTCCCCACATTTAAAAAAATTAGTGGCAGACACCAGCAAAGTGGCATCAATTTCGCTACTGTACAAATAGTGTAAATAAGACCCACACCTCTTCCAGTACAGCCAACCCAGGAGATAGAGACCTAACCAGGAGTGTTCACATTGCTCTAAATAAGGGCCTAACACCTCCGAAGTGGCATCAATGTCATAAGACTACAAGTAGTTTAACGCAGACCCATACCTGTCCAACTACAGCCAACCCAGGAGATGCAGACTCAATCGGAAGTGTTTACATTTAAAAAAATAGGGCCTAAGACCACCATTTCTGTGGCCAACAGATTGGAGATGGTGGAGTTCAACTTCTTAGCTTTGTCATGTGCAGGATTACATGACCACAACAGCGGGATTGAGGGCTGGCTGCAGTGCTGAGAGAGGGCAGAGTACGGTGAAACGGACAAACCGATAGACAGTGAGTGAGGTACAGGCGGAGATTTTACGGTGGATTGAGAAGCCTGTGGTGTGCTCAGAGAAACAAACACAGCAGGCACAGCAGGCAAACACAGCTTGGCAGGGTAACAGAGGAAGAGAAAGAAGCAGCAGAGGTGTTTGATGAGGTGGGTGATGGTTGTTTATTAAAAATCAATTTAGAGTTTATCATGTTTGTGTACCCGTTTGGGGAGAATAATATCTGCACCAAATGCTCAATTTCACTACAGTATAACTATAGAAATTCATGGAGACCAAAACCTCTTCCATTACAGTCAACCCAATGGATGGAGACCCATTCAGGATTCCCAACATTTCCAAAAATTAGCGGCAGACGACAGCAAAGTGTAATCAATTTCACTACAGTAGAAATAGTGTAAATGAGACCTACATCTCTTCCAGTACAGACAACCGAAGAGATGGAGACTTAACTAGGAGTATTCACATTGCCCTAAATGAGGGCCTAACAAACACCACCGAAGTGGCATCAATTTTACTAGAGTATAAGTATTGCAAAGGAGGCCAAAACCAGCTCCTTTACAGCCACCCCAATAGATGGAGACCCAATCATGATTCTACATATTTCAAAAAATTAGTGGCGGACACTAGCAATATCTAATCAATTTCACTACAGTAGAAATAGTGTAAATAAGACCAACACCTATTCCAGTACAGCAAACCCAGGAGACGGAGACCTAACCAGGAGTGTTCACATTGCCATAAATGAGGGCCTAACACCACCAAAGTGGCATCAATTTCACTATAGTATAAGTATTGCAAAGGAGGTCTAAACCAGTTCCACTACAGCCAACCCAATAGATGGAGACCCAATCAGGATTCCCCACATTTAAAAAAATTAGTGGCAGACACCAGCAAAGTGACATCAATTTCACTACTGTACAAATAGTGTAAATAAGACCCACACCTCTTCCAGTACACCAAACACAGGAGATGGAGACCTAACCAGGAGTGTTCACATTGCCCTAAATGAGGGCCTAACTGTCACGCTGTCTCTGCATACTGGAGGTCAGGGGCCTAAGCTGACCCTAAGCTGGGGCCCTGACTAACCCCTCTACCTGGAGGTACTGTTAAAGGTACAGAGGTCCAGGCCGCCAGCGTAACCCCTACCTCCTGAGGATCCCTGCACCTCAGTAATCTAGTCCTGAGAAGGACCCCGATCACAACAATAGGGGACAGGAAATAATATGCCAACACTCAGTACTTAGACGAACAAGACAGTACAAGGGTCAAACCAAAAACCACCTTGCATACAAAAACTACTCACAACAACAGAGGGAACACCAACGGGAAAGGAGATAAATGATAAAGCGAGGAAGGGAAAAATCACACCAAATACACTTAGCTCAGAACTCCAAAACACCACGATCCGCTCTGTATGTCTGTATGAAATGCTTTCACCGACACTTCCCTAACAGACCGGCAGGCATTTGAAGGAGTCCCACTACAGCAGCATTGATTGCAGCTGGGCGAGGCTGGACCTCGTCTAGCACAGAGAGAGAGAGAGTTAACTCCCTCACTGCCGAAAAACACAAAGCACCAAAAACTCAGCTGCGAGAAGTCAGGCTGTGTAATCGTGACGATCTTCGTGGCGACACACCCGTGACAGTACCCCCCCTTCTACGAGGGGCCTCCGGACCCTCAGGGCCAGGTTTATCCGGGTGAGTCGTGTGGAAGGCCCGAACTAATCGGTCTGCGTTAATATCCGACGCAGGAACCCACATCCTCTCCTCAGGACCATACCCCTTCCAATGAACCAGGTACTGAAGGGACCGGCGATTAAAGCGTGAATCGATGACCCTCGATACCTGGAACTCCAAGTTACCATTGACCACCACTGGAGGGGGAGGTAAAGGTGATGGTACTACCGGCGCCACATACCTCTTAAGCAACGATCTGTGGAACACGTTGTGAATTTTAAACGTAGGGGGGAGGTCAAGACGGAATGCCACCGGATTAATTGTAGAACTGATCCTGTACAGCCCGATGAACCTGGGACCCAGTTTCCAGGAGGGAACCTTAAGTTTTATATTCCTGGTAGACAACCATACCCGATCGTTCACACTTAGGTCCGGACCAGACACTCTCCTCCTATCAGCCATACATTTGTATCGGTTCCCCATAGTATTCAGATTATTCAGTACCCCTCTCCATACTGAAGCGAGTGATGAGGAAAATCGTTCCTCCTCAGGAACCCCCGAAGAGCCCCCCCTACTGAAAGTACAAAATTGGGGGTGAAAACCATATGCCCCAAAAAACGGGGACTTACCAGTGGACTCGCTCCGCCTATTATTAAGAGCAAACTCTGCCAGAGGTAAGAAAGAAGCCCAGTCCTCCTGGTTCTTTGACACAAAACACCGGAGATATGTCTCCAAGCTCTGGTTCATACGTTCCGTCTGACCATTGGTCTGAGGATGAAAAGCCGATGAGAACGATAAATGCATCCCCCGCCGTATACAAAACGCCTTCCAGAATTTGAACACAAACTGAGACCCCCGATCTGACACCACCTCGGAGGGTACCCCGTGAAGCCTCACAATCTCCCCAATGAACACCTGCGCAAGAGTTTTAGCATTAGGAAGAGCAGGAAGAGCGATAAAATGTGTCATCTTGCTGAACCTGTCCAGTACAACGAGTATGACCGTTTTACCCGAAGACGGCGGGAGGTCCGTAATAAAGTCCATAGACAGATGAGTTCAAGGACGCTCCGGGATCTTCAAAGGTAAGAGGGCCCCAGATGGACGGGTATGTGAGGTCTTAGAGCGCGCACAAACCCCACAGGACGCGACAAAAGTTACCACCTCCTTATGTAAGTTAAGCCACCAAAACCGACGCGAGAGGAGATCCACCGTTGCTTTACTCCCCGGGTGTCCTGCCAAAGCTGAGTTATGGTGTGCCTCGATCACCTTTTGTCGCAACTGATCTGGAACAAACAGTCTCCCCGGAGGTCCAACAGGGGCGTCCCTCTGAGCCTCCAATACCTCCTCCTCAAGCTCAGAGCATACTGCCGAAACCACCACCCCCTCCTGAAGGATAGGAACCGGGTCGTCCGTATTCCCGGCCCCAGGGAAACTACGAGATAAGGCATCCGCCTTTACATTTTTTGACCCAGGACGATATGTAACGACAAAATTAAACCTGGTAAAAAACAATGACCACCTAGCTTGTCTGGGATTCAGACGTTTTGCGGACTCCAGATATAGCAGGTTCTTGTGATCGGTGATGACGGTGACCGGATGGACTGCCCCCTCTAAAAAATGGCGCCACTCCTCAAAAGCTAACTTAATGGCCAAGAGTTCCCTATTGCCGACATCGTAATTCCTCTCAGCAGACGACAATTTTTTAGAGAAAAAGGCGCACGGATGCCACTTACCAGGGGACGAACCTTGTGACAACACTGCTCCCACCCCTACCTCGGAAGCGTCTACCTCTACAATGAATGGCTGTGACGCATCAGGTTGAATGAGCATGGGTGCCGAGGCAAAACATTTTTTCAAGGAGGAGAATGCTTGACAAGCCTTGTCAGACCACCTAGAAAAATCTGTCCCCTTTTTAGTCATGTCTGTGAGAGGCTTAACCATGGAAGAGAAATTCCGAATGAACTTCCGGTAATAATTAGCAAACCCCAGGAAACGTTGTAGTGCCTTAAGATTCTCTGGCCGATCCCACTCAAGAACTGCCCGCACTTTCCCAGGGTCCATACGAAAACCGGACGCTGAAACCAGGAAGCCCAAAAACTGGAGTTCCTGTACGGCGAACACACACTTTTCCCATTTGGCATACAGTTTATTATCCCGCAAGATCTGTAACACCTGCCTAACGTGCTCCTGATGAGACACCAGATCCGGCGAGTAAATTAAGATATCATCCAGATATATGACAACAAACTGTCCCACCAGGCGGCGAAAAATGTCATTAACAAACTGTTGGAACACCGCCGGGGCATTAGTCAGACCGAATGGCATGACAAGGTTCTCATAATGCCCCTCCGGAGTGTTAAACGCCGTCTTCCACTCATCCCCCTCCTTCATCCTAATCAGATTGTACGCCCCCCTGAGATCCAATTTAGAGAACCAATTGGCGCCCACGATCTGATTAAAGAGATCGGGAATAAGTGGGAGCGGATACGGATCTCGGACCGTAATCCGATTAAGTTCACGGAAATCCAGGCAAGGGCGTAGGCCTCCATCTTTCTTCTTAACAAAGAAGAACCCCGCGGCCACCGGTGAAGATGAAGGTCTAATATGCCCCTTAGCCAGACTTTCTGAAATATAATCCTTCATGGCCTGCCTCTCAGGACCAGAAAGGTTATACAACCAAGCTTTAGGTAACTTGGCCTCAGGGAGCAGTTTTACAGAACAGTCATACTCGCGATGAGGAGGTAGTTCCTGACACCCTTTCTCCGAGAATACATCCTCAAAGTCCACCAGAAATGGAGGCAAGACCCTAGGAGTAACCGCACCGATGACCGTATTCATGCAGTTTTTATTACAGAATTTACTCCATTGGCTTATCTCTCTGGATTGCCAATTAATAACCGGGTTATGCTTAGTTAACCAAGGAAGGCCCAACACTATAGGAGTAGGAAGACCCTCCAACACGTAGCAAGACAACAGTTCTTTATGTATCGCCCCCACTTGAAGTTTTACGTTATGCACAGCTTGCAAAAAACTTCCCTGACCGAGAGGCCTGGCATCGATCGAGAATATGGGGATGGGTTTAGCCAACTCACTGAATCGCATACCTTGAACCCGGGCAAACCGAGCGTCCACCAGATTAGCCCCGGCCCCACTATCCAGAAGAACAGATATCCTCTCAGTTCTCGTACCCACCACCACCTCCGCCGGTACGAGAAACTGAGACGAACCTAGGGACGAAATACCTACTCCCAGATTGCCGTCCACCACACAACCTGGGATCAACAGTTTTCCGACGACTCTTCACTCTGCAAGGGACGGGATGGACACCCCCCAATAAAATGTCCCTTTCTCCCGCAGAAGAAACACCTTCCTGTCTTATGGCGCATCACCGGTCCCCTCCCCCGAAATGATGTCCCTCCTAATTGCATAGGCTCCTCTGGACTGACCAGGGGAACTACCATATGAGGGGACCTTGTAGGAGGTGGAGTCATCACAGGGGGTGGAGTTATCCCGCACCTCTCCCGAAGCCATCTGTCAATGCGAATAGCAAGGGCCATAGCGGCTTCCAGTGACGCGGGAGAGTCATACTGTGCCAACACATCCTTTAATTTGTCGGATAAACCTTGACAAAACTGGCTCCTAAGAGCCGGGTCATTCCACTGGGTGTCCGTGGCCCACCTACGGAACTCCGAACAGAATTCCTCCGCCAGACGATCTCCCTGCTGGATCCTATGTAACTTAGATTCAGCAAGGGAGATCCGATCTGGGTCATCATATACGAGACCCAGAGCTGCAAAAAACCTATCCACTGACTGGAGAGCCGGGGAGCCCGGGGGAAGAGAGAACGCCCAAGATTGTGGGTCCCCTTGTAGGAGCGAGATGATTATTCCCACCCTTTGTTCTTCACTCCCCGATGACCGAGGCCGCAGCCGAAAGTACAACTTGCATGCCTCCTGGAAAACAAAAAACTTGTCCCGCCCCCCAGTGAACCTGTCAGGGAGAGCTACTTTAGGTTCTCGTCCGGCTTGCTCCTGGGGATATAAAACCTTAGACCTAACGTCCGCCAGCTCCATGGACAAACTCTGCAACTGCCGAGCTAGACTGGCTACTGGATCCATGGTAGCTGGAGAGAATCTTAGTTGGTCGGTGAAAATGTCACGCTGTCTCTGCGTACTGGAGGTCAGGGGCCTAAGCTGACCCTAAGCTGGGGCCCTGACTAATCCCTCTACCTGGAGGTACTGTTAAAGGTACAGAGGTCCAGGCCGCCAGCGTAACCCCTACCTCCTGAGGATCCCTGCACCTCAGTAATCTAGTCCTGAGAAGGACCCCGATCACAACAATAGGGGACAGGAAATAATATGCCAACACTCAGTACTTAGACGAACGAGACAGTACAAGGGTCAAACCAAAAACCACCTTGCATACAAAAACTACTCACAACAACAGAGGGAACACCAACGGGAAAGGAGATAAATGATAAAGCGAGGAAGGGAAAAATCACACCAAATACACTTAGCTCAGAACTCCAAAACACCACGATCCGCTCTGTATGTCTGTATGAAATGCTTTCACCGACACTTCCCTAACAGACCGGCAGGCATTTGAAGGAGTCCCACTACAGCAGCATTGATTGCAGCTGGGCGAGGCTGGACCTCGTCTAGCACAGAGAGAGAGAGAGTTAACTCCCTCACTGCCGAAAAACACAAAGCACCAAAAACTCAGCTGCGAGAAGTCAGGCTGTGTAATCGTGACGATCTTCGTAGCGACACACCCGTGACACTAACACCACCGAAGTGGCATCAATTTCACTATAGTATAAGTATTGCAAAGGAGGTCTAAACCAGTTCCACTACAGCCAACCCAATAGATGGAGACCCAATCCGGATTCCCCACATTTAAAAAAATTAGTGGCAGACACCAGCAAAGTGAAATCAATTTCACTACTGTACAAATAGTGTAAATAAGACCCACACCTCTTCCAGTACACCAAACACAGGAGATGGAGACCTAACCAGGAGTGTTCACATTGCCCTAAATAAGGGCCTAACACCACCAAAGTGGCATTTATTTCATCAGACTACAAGTAGTTTAACGCAGACCCAAACCTGTCCCACTACAGCCAACTCAATGGTTGGAGACACAATCAGAATTCTCCAAATCTTCCAAAATTAGGGCCTAAAACCTGCAGCAGCAAAAGCAGGCACAGAAGCCATATCACAGACTGCAATTTCAAGAGATCAATGCAGCACACTCAAAACAACAACATTGCCTACTCTGTACAGTCTGCAATTGGGGTGCAAAAGTCCTTGGAGATCCATGACTTATTCATCTTGATGAAAGTTTGGTGTTCTACACTTTCAGGGGACAGCCGAGTGCGATTATCCATGAAGACACTACCAGCAGTGCTGAAGACACGTTCACAGAGAACGCTGGCTGCCGGGCATGATAAAACCTCCAAGGCGTGAGAGGTGAGCTCAGGACATGCATCCATTTTTGAAGACCAAAATGTAAAAGGGTCCAAACCCTCCCTGATGGTATTGATATTGAACTCTAGGTACTCCTGCACCATCCTCTGCAGTCGCTCACCACGTGTCAGACTTGTACTCTGTGTGAAAGGACTCCCAGGAATTGCTTCTGCCACTTATTCTGCAGCTGATAATGTTTTGGCCTTCACGAACAGTCGTGCCGGAGGTTGAAAGACTACAACTGCGAAGCATACTGTGTGCCTCACTGTTATCTTGGGAAAACCTCTATTAAGGTTATTTAAAAGCTTGTTTTGATACTCCAACATAAGCGGGTCACTTTCCAGGGCGGGAAGCATCTGGCAAAATTGACTCTTATAACGTGGATCTAACAGAGTGGCAATCCAGTAGTCAGCATTATTTTGAATCCTAACTATACGGGGATCATGTTGCAGAAAGTGCATCAAAAAGGCACTCATATGTCGGGCTCTTACAGAGGTCCAAAGTCAGGCTGTATTGTGGGCTGCGTAACACTGATGCTTGTTTCCTCCGTCCCCTCCTGCCAACCACGTTCAAATGAGAGGGGATGATTAACTTCTTCATCCTCTGACAGCTACTTGCCCATCACCTCTTCCTCCTCCATTAGTTCCTTGGCTCTTGCACCTTCACTAACAATTTGCCTGGTATCACCAAACCCCCTCGATCGCTGTAATCTACCGTCACTTGGCATCCGCCTGTGTGACGACAGACTGGAAATTTGAGACATTGGTATTCTCCTCCTCTTCTTCTGGGGCCACCACCTCCTTCCGCAGGTTATTCAAAGTTTGCTCCAGCATGTATATGACCAGAATAGTGATGCTGATAACAGCATCGTCAGCACTTACCAGTTTAGTAGCCATTTCAAAATAATGCAGAAGGGTGCAGAGGTCCTTAATCTGTTCCCACTCCACAAACGTGATATGCCCCAAGTCCGTACTGCATTGCTCCAAGCTATATGTCATGACATACTGCGTCAGAGCTCGTTGCTGCTGGCACAGTCGCTGCAACATATGCAAAGTGGAATTCCACCGTGTCGGCACATTGCAGATCAACCTGTTAACTGGCACTGATAAAGACCTCTGTATAGATTCAAGTCGAAGACATGAGGGGTGCGAACGGCAGATGTGAGCACACAGCTTCCGTACTTTGTGAAGCAGCTCATCCAGGCCAGGATAGTGGTGGAGAAATCGCTATACCACCAGGCTGAGGACGTGAGCCATTCAAGGCACGTGTGTGAGCTTGCCTCGGCTTAGGGCCGCTAACAAGTTTGCACCGTTATCGCACATGGCCTTCCCTGGCTCTAGGTTCAGCAGAGACAGCCATTGCTCAAGCTGAGCCTGGAGAGTTGCCCACAACTCTTCACCTGTATGACTGCGATCTCCAAGGCATATTAATTTGAAGACTGCCTGACTACGATGAGACATGACTGCACAGTACGGAGATGGTGTGCATTCGCGCCGCACCCTTGCAACGCGTGTCTCATTAAGGCAGAGGTTGTGTGTGCAGGTGGAGGCCCTAGAGGAGGTGGAGGGCGCAGAAGCAGCGGAGGAAGTGAGAAATACAGAGGTCTCTTCTGCAAGCCTTGGGGATTCCAATATTTGTGGAGCAGCCCCTTCCCCGTCTGCCCCCACAGCCACCAGAGTCATCCAGTGCCCAGTCAGCAAGATGCCACCCAAGCGCCCATCTATCTAGCTAATATCTCTCATCACACAGGAGAACACTGAGCTGCGTCTGTCTCCAGCAGTGACATGGATATAATGGTGCTGAGGGAACATGGCCGCTTTTTATATTGAGAGTACATGTGATTTCTGCAGCCAATTGCAGAAGCCCTTATGTCTGGACAGTGTAAATGCTTCCTGTGCTATGATTGGCTGGCCGCGCTTTCCTCAGTTAAAGTTACTGCCCACAGGAAAAAAAACAAACAAACAGTGCCCCATTGATCTGACCTGTTCTAAGCTCTCCACAGCCCCTACACTCACCTGGCACACGTCACCGCTCATCATACACTTGCACTATGCTAACAAAACTGTTCAAAACGCTGTGGTTGTACTGTATTCGTGGTCCCGCCCAAATTCATCAAACTTTTCCGATTTTAAGAAAATTTGCTCGCCTTTGCGATCACGAATCTGAATGTGCCATATTCATGCCGTATTTGAAACTTTCGAACATTCATCAAACAAATTCGCTCAACACTAATTGTAATGTCACTGATGATCACTGTATTACCTGTATACTTCACTATACACTATATGCCATCTACACAGTTCCTGTGTATAATTTTATCAGTGATCACTGTATTACTTGAACCCTTACACCAGGGGTGCACAAAATTTTTTGGTCAAAGGCCATATTGCCATACTTAACCATTCTCAAAGGCCGCAAAAAAATGTAAAGGGGTACTTACATGAATACATCACCAGAACCACCATCAGTACATTAATACATCACCAGAAACAAGTTTTAAGCATATGAGGAGGATTTGGAGAGTTTCTGCTCTAAAAAAACCTTTATGAATGTGTGGCGCCCAGGGGATGGGGACTACTCGGCGCCCGGGCCTTAATGCCTGGTCTTGGGGGACGTCGCGGTGGTCGGCTCCCGGGCCCGTACCCTGGGGCCTCTCTTAAAAAAGGGGAAAATAAAATGTCAAAGTTCGTGACACCACCTGTGGTGTCTGGTGAGGATCACCAGCGCTGCGGCAGTCCACTGAGGCCGGTGTTACGGCAGCTTTGATGGTGTAGCTCCCCACAGGTGGAGCTAGGCCTCAGGGCAGTGATGTTTGATGAGGTGCACGATATGGCGGTGACCCAGCCGGGTCCAAGGAAGAACATTGGACACACACACGGTTTGCTTCTGTACCTTTTACTGGTGGGAATGCAGGTACCGCCCGGAGCACTGTAGGGTGAGGGGTGCACTGCAGGACTCTCCCCAGTGAGCAGGTGTAGGGCCTCCTGTTTCTTCGCCGCTTAGTGTTAGTCTCTGGCCTGCCTGGAGCTAGGCCTAACTTAGTCTCTGTTCTGCACCGGCTGATCCTGTGGTAGGGCCTTCTGTTGGAGTACACACTCCCTGGTATATGGGGCCTCGGTAACTCCTGACCCTGGTATAACAGTCAGCGTTTGGTATTCCTGGGACCTGTAGTTCGCCAGGGGTTCTGGTTGTCTTCTGCTGGGTATAAAGAATCCCTGCAGACTCGGACACAGTGTCCGGTATATGGTTTCTGGGGTGAGCTGGTAAAGCTCCTCTGCCCCCAATGCTACTCACTCCTCTAGCCTTCGGACTACTAGGGCCCTCACTAGGCTATACACACTGGCATTTAGGTGGCTGCCTCTTCTGCTGCTCTCTGAGCGTCAGCAACGCTCCTAGCTCACTTAACCCGAGCTGCTTGAGTCTGACTGAGCTCCACTGCAGACTGACCTGTTTCTCTGTGTCTCACTCTGCAGGAACTGGCTGTGGACTCCAGACTGTTCTGTCTCCACTCTCTTCCTGAGGAGAACTTACTCACAGACTCTCTCCTTCTGTGTCTGAGCAGAAACTGCTGAATCATTCTCTGGGCTGCCTAGCTCCACCATCCCTATTTATTTCCCTATCAGGCTCCCTCTGGTGGTTTGAGGTGGAAGGTGGAGGTGTGTGTATGCTCTGAGGGCCTCTTGTAGAGAAAACCTGAAATGCACCCCTCCAGGATCTGGGACTCCATGCACAGCAGGGCGTCACAAATGCATTAACGCAAGCTGGGTTTTTGGAGCAGAAACTCACCAAATCCTTCTCATAAAAGACTCCAAATTTTGAGATTTGAGATTAGGTTTTATCATAGCCATGAAACGCATTATGAATTGCTATATGTGTATAAGATCAGAACCACCAACAGTACATGAATGCAGCATCAGAATCACCATCAGTACATGAACACAGCATCAGAACCACCATCAGTACATGAATACATTGCCAGAACCACCGTCAGTACATGAATACAGTGCCAGAACCACCATCAGTACATGAATGCAGTGCCAGAACCACCGTCAATATATAAATGCAGCGCCAGAACCATAGTCAATATATGACTGCAGTGCCAGAACCACTATCAGTACTTGTATACAGTACTAAGCATAATGCAGTGATTAAATGTAATGTCAATTCAGCAACATATACTGTATAATTTTATTGCATGAATCTACAATTCCCAGTATGTCCTTAACAAAGGTAAGGAGACTCTGGGAGTTAGCAGTCATCTTCAGACTGTGGACCATAAAGGAACCAGAGCACTGATGAGACGCAGGCAGTATCAACGCTGACTGGAGTAGTTCCCATCTCTTTTATCTCCATGTAGCACAGATGCCATTATGAGATGTGCTGTCCAATACTCATCTCTCCAGACTTACCTCTTTCACGTCTTCGGCAGCACTGCCCGACACAGTGCCCTTAAAAATAAAAGTATCATTATACTGCCCCATAAATATCTTCCAAGCTGCATTCCTGAATAATTTCAGTTATTCCCCTCACTGTTCTTCCTATGCAAAATATCCCCTCATTTTGCACCTATCCATAATCTCCCCCACAATTTTTGTCCAGTCTATTTTTGTGGTTTTGTGTGAAGTTATGTCCAATTTGTCTTTTTTTCTCTGTTTTTTTGTGTTGTTCCAATATACACAAAGGAAATAAACATGTGTATAACAAAACATGTGTAATTGCAATAATTTTCTGGGAGAAATACTAATTTCTAAAACAATTTCAAGGATGCCAACGGTTATGGCCACGACTTTAGGGGACTCATACTGCATATAGGGGGGCTCATGCTGTATATAAGAGACTATATGGGGCTCATGCAGTATTTATGAGTCTATGTGGGGCTCATGCTGTATATAGGGGGCTATGTCGGGCTCATGCTGTATATAAGAGGCTATGTGGGGATATTGTACATAGGTGGCTTCGAGGGGGTCATGCTGTATATAAGAAGGTATGTGGGGCACATGCTGTATAAATGAGGCTAGGTGGGGCACATGCAGTATGTAAGAGGCTATGTGGGGGCTCAGGCTCATGCTTCATGATCAACAGAATGAGGAAGTTTTATCCCTGCTAGAATAGAGCAGCATGTTCCGACAACCACTTAATTAATTTCCCACATGACTGCCGAGCAGGGCCAGGATGAGGAGTAGGGCGTTACCTCTTGCTTCTCTGAGGGGGGTGCACTTTGGGAGAGAAAAAAAAAAAACATTTCTGAATGCCAACGGCTGCCCGGCACCTTCCACCAGGCCCCAGACATTCAGCACAGTAACGGCCGGTGCGCAATCACACAGGGGAGCAGTGTCAGTCACCCACAGCGCTCGCACCTCTCTCTGCCTGCGCCCCAGCTGACGCCCCCTCCCTGCACTCAGTTGTATTCACATATATAAGATCCAGATATAATTGCTGTGAGTGCCGCATAGGTCTGGAACAGAGGAGCTGTAATCTGTTCCCTGCTCCGCCAGAAACTCTATCAGAATGCAAGCCACTTCTGACCTAGGCCCACTTGGAGATGACACAGGCAGGGAATGTCAGATGTCTGAATGCAATGACGACATGGAGCCATTGAGCACCCACTGCTGTACAGAAAAGAAGAAGAGACGGTGGCCGTGGTGTACAGGGAGCCTGGATTAGGTGAGTTTAAGCCTTTTTTCATTTTTCTGATATTTTCTGCTATTATTTTGCCAATGAATGGGGGATATTATATGAGCCGCTGGTTGTGGGTGACATATGAGGGGCTAGTTGTGGGGGGACAAATGAGGGCTGGCTGAGGTGGCATAAGAGGTTCTGGCTGTGGGGGACTTATGAAGGGCTGGCTATGGGGACATAGGATGGGCTGCCTGCAATGACATAAGAGGGTCTGGCTGTGGGGGGCTTTTGAGGGCCTGGCTGTGGGGACATACAAAAAGCTGGCAGCGATGAGAGATAAGATAAGAGTCTGGCTGTGGGGAACATATGGGGAGTGGCTGTGGGAACATAAGAGTGGCTGGCTGTGGGGACATATGAGGGGCTGGCTGTGGTGACATATGAAGGGCTGGCTGTGGTGACATATGAAGGGCTGGCTGTGGGGACATACGAGGGGCTGGCTGTGGGGACATAAAAGGGCAGGCTCCATAGGCTTTTGACGACGGTTTATTGGAACGTTGTGGGAAGTGCTGGACTACGTCGGATCTGTGTGGGAACTCTTTTTTATAATAAGTTGGTGAACAAGGGACAGTGTCTTGTTTGGTTTCTCTCTTTTTATGTTTTTCAGGTTTCAGTTTGTAGACTACGGAGGATTCCCTGAACTACATTGAACTTGCGTGGGATTTTTTCTTTTTTTTTTAATAAATTGGTGAACCAGAGAAAGAATTGGGGAATGTTTTTTTAAATAAAGCATTTTTGTGTGTGTTTTTTTCTTTTTAGTACTGGGTCAGTAAAGCGCGTGTCTGAAAGACACTTCTCATTACTAACACTAGGGCTTCATATCTGCTGTGTTTTTGGACAATTCACAACTGACATCAACCCCAAACCACATTGCCCCAATTGCCAACGCACCAGGACAATCGAGAAGAGCGAAGGCATCTCATGTGAACCCCACTTCTGGGGCGGCTGTAGGCTGGAAAGAGCCCAATAACCATGGACCTTCACTGCCTGATAATAGCAGCTCTCAGCTGTCTGCTTTACTTTTTTAGTTACCAAAAATATTGGGGGCCCACGTAATTGTTTTCATTTATTGATTTATTAGGTTAATCCATGTAAAGTAAGCAACATAAGCAAGGCACTAATTATATATCTCATGGATATCTATCTATCTATCTATCTATCTATCAATTTACCTCATATCTAACTATCTCTTTCTTTTCACATCTTTAACACATACAAATCTTTACTTTCTATTTTGCATTCTAATACGGTACATGTCACATGGATGGCACACGTATATCAACTGTGTGCAGTAAGGATTGTCATCAGTGCTGCCGGAAAAAAACAAACATGTCTACGTGTGTGTCACACGGACACACGGTCCATGTGAAAACACGGACATGTACCTAGTCCCATAAATAATATTGGGTGTGCGTGTATATGTGTCTCCGCAACGCGTGGAAATGGATGTCACGCACCGGGGTGGATTAAGAGCAGCCAGGGCCCCAGGCAGTTTAGAAGGTGTGGGCCCCCCCCCACAGGTACCCGATGTATCACGTGACATGTCACATGATCCCCTTTGATAGATCATGTGACTGGTCATGTGACTAACACACAGATGCTTTGGTCACATCTGTAGACGGAAAATGATGGAAATTTTTTTCCATTATGTACACAGCCCTATACATAACATAGCGCTATATATAGTAGAGCAGCGGTGGGAGATTAATTTCCTTGAGGGGCCACAGGAGAGACCGTGACTGTTGTGGAAGCCAAACCAATAGGCTGAAATTAATTCTACTCAATATTAAAAATATTAACAAAATAATAAAAAAATATATATTAATTGTATGACTTAATATTGCGCAGGATTAAGCATGCTGACATCCCCCTATATACAGTATGAACCCCCACATAACTCCCTAAATACAGTATGAGCCCGCACATAGCTCCCTAGATACAGAATGAGCCCCACACATAGCTCCCTACATACAGTATGAGCCCTCGCATCGCTCCCTAGATACAAAACGCTACTCCAAAAGCATAAGTAATGCATACTGGCTAGAGAAAGAATATATCATATCTCCCCATCTAGTCAAAATGGACAACAACATGCAGTGGGTCACCTATAATAACTAGTGTTGAGCCACCCCCGTAGTGTTCGAGTTCGGTTCGGTTCGTCGAACACCCGTGTGTTCGCCGAACTGTTCGTCGAACTGTTCGTCGAACACCTTCGAACACCGTTAAAACCAATGGCAGGCAAACAAAAACACAGAGAAACACATAGAAAACACCTTCAAAGGTGTCCAAAAGCTGACAAACTGCTCAGAAGACATAACTAACACATGGAAAAGTGACAAGTACATATAGTCATGCGAAAATAAAAGAGGTGGAGGAGTAAAAGGAGGGGGAGACACAGATATAGGCATGTCATGCCCTTCTAAAATCCAAAAAGTGAGAAGCCGACACAGCCAGTCCGCTCCTGCCCGTGCCACCTCCGTGTCGCCGGGTTTGTGCCAGAGCCGCGGTGAACCCTGATGGCCAGCCCCCCTCTCCCAATACTGGTGCCTGTCCGCTGGTGGGTCGAGCGAGCCCCCCTGTGGTGGAGGCAGCTCTAAGCTTTTTAATTTAAATTGTCTCTCTAATTTGAATGAATACACTTTAAATCCATTTACAAGGATCTATTGGAGGGCAAGTCTCATGCCAGCAGCCGCGTAATTCCAGCTCCAGTAGCGTCCACTAAAGCTGCTGCAGTTAAAAAGCTTTTATAAGGATCGAGCTCGGCTGTCCACCGCAAGGCATCCTACTGCCAGTCCCAGCCCCTATGCCTTGGGGTGCCTCCTGATGCTCTTCACTAAGTATCCCATGGTCCCGAAGCATTTCCTTTGAAAAAATTAAGTGTCTAAACTACAGGTGGTGTAGCTTGCTTAACAGCCGGGATAATCCGCTGACTAGCAGACACTGCTACTAGGCACAAAGTATTTCCTGGGCTAGATGCAGTTAAAAATTTGTAATTAGATACTCTCGTTGGATGCTGAGAAAGCATTCCATAGAGTCTCCTGGCACGCCATATATGATTCTCTTAAAAAGCTTGGGGTAGGGGTCTAGGGGACCCTTTTATAGCCAAAATCACGGCCCTGTATCGCAATACGTCACCTAGGCTGAAGATAAATGGAACTGTAGCACCCTGAGGGCTCGGTTGCTACAGACGTATTGCACCTCACCCAGAGGTGTGATATCTCACTCTCAGGTAAGGGTGGAGTGTGGATCAGGACCCGACACCTGCATGCATTACACCACATTGCCGTGGGGCAGGGCGACCAATATGCCCCTGAGATGGGCACGACAGTCCCTGTCCCTGGCTGGAGTGGGGGGAGGGAACACTGAGGAAGGGGAACCCGGTAGTGCAGGAGCAGGGAGGAAGCAGTTTCTGGGTGCATTGAGAAGGGAGTATAAAAGGTGGGCACCATCTTAGTTCAGTGCAGAGAAGTCTGAGCAGAAGTGGCAGGGAGCAGGGGCTCTGCATGAGCTCTGCTCCGGAGGCGGGCCTAGTAACAGAGGCCCAGGCCTGGAAGAGGGAGAAGGAAGGAAGAGGAGCGGAGAAGGCTCCAGGAACGAGGAAAGAAGGGATCCCAGGGGTGCGGACGGGCGAGTCGCCACCGCACGCCCGAATCCACCTGCGTGGAGGGGTCAGGCCAAAGGGGGAGACCGGTCCCCGAACTAGTGGAGGCAGGAAACGACCCTCAGCTAGAAACCGGAGGCTCTGACATTTTATGTGGCGCAGCCCCTCGCTACACCCGCTAGGAAGGCACCACATAGGGTCAGGGAAACTGGCGCCAAGTTTACCAAGAGGAGGCCCGAGGCAGCCGGACAGAAGTGTTGGTAAGAAAGGCCAGACAAAGGACACACAAAGGGGGTCCTGTGAAGTGCTCCAAAGTTATCTGGGAGTTGTCTGAGCCCCTCACCTGGTGAGCACAGTACGACGTGGGCAGCCGTTACCTGCAGACGTGGTCTGGATAATAAGAACTGTGAGTAAAGGCCCTGAACTGCATCACTGACTCCGTGTCGTTACTGCTGCTGCCCTGCACCATCACCCCCATCCTCCGCATACACTGCCCTGAGGCTATACTCCTCCCGTGGGGAGTTATGCTACGCTCTGCTGCACCCACAACACCAGCCTCAGCGGTCTGCCCTGTAGCGGCGGTTCACTCTGACCGCAATCCACGGGTGGCGTAGTCGTACATTTAAACATCAAAACCACATAAATAGTTCCGCCACTGGTTTGACCGCCCTGAGCCACGGAACCGGGTCACCGCCACGAAGACTACAACCGCCAGCATCCACCAAAAAGGGTCCGGCTCCGGGTGTCCCAAGGCCCAGGGGGTGCGTCAGAACATTTTCATCACCTTTCACAATCACCAATGGGACAAGGCAGGGATGTCCTCTGTCCCCTCTCTTATACATCCTAGTGACGGAGCACCTGCTCTCATCAATTCGCCATAACCCCAATATTAGGTGGATTGAGGTGGGAGGCACCGAGTACAAGTGCTCTCTATTTGCTGATGATGTCCTAGTATATATCACTCAATCACATATATCCATCCATGCTGTTATGGCTGAAATAGATCACTTTGTTACATGGTCAAATTTTAAAATCAATGCAGCGAAGTCTGAGGCCCTCGATGTCTCCCTCCCCAAATCCATATAGGATTCCATCCAGTCCAACTTTCCCTTTGCCTGTCCCTCACAGGGTATCAAATACTTAGGAATTCCTATTCATAGAGACCTCTCCCATCTATGTTATCTTAATTTTGGGCCCTTTATTGAACAACTCCATACAGACCACGGTTGGCAAGTTAGAACTGTAAGATTCACTACGTGAACCGCTGGTGTTTTGTGGAAAAGCACATGTACACTGCGTTCCAAATTATTATGCAAAAAGTGTTTAGGAGTGATAAGGGAAGAATTTGTTTGTTTGTCAGTTAAACTCATTGATGGTGATGTGTGTCAGGGCTCTTTATATCACTGTAAGCAATTGCAGACACCTGTGCTAATTAGTTTGGCAGGTGTGTCCAATGAAAGGCAAGACTACTTAAGAAGGCTCTCTCACATTATTAAGCAGCCTACATTTTCTGCCAAAATGGGAAAGAAAAAGGATGTGTCGGCTGCTGAGAAGCAACAAATTGTGGAGTGTTTAGGTCAAGGCATGACTACAATCAACATTGTGCGATGATCAGGATGAAGTGTCTTGGCAATCAAGAAGTATGTAGCTGATTCACAGTACACACGTGTGCGTGCTGATAAGGGCAAATTGAGGACTCTTTCCTACAGGCAATTACGTCAGGTTGAAAGAGCAGCGGCAAAAAAGCCTTGTCATAGCAGCAGACAAGTTTTTGAAGCTGCTTGTGCCTCCAACGTCCCCCGAACAACAAGATGCAGGGTCCTTCAGAGGTTTGCAGCTGTGCATACGCCATCCTGTCGACCTCCTCTATCCACTTCACACAAGCAGAAACGGCTCCAGTGGGCCAAACATTACATGAAGACTGATTTCAAAACAGTTTTGTTCACGGATGAGTGCCGTGCAGCGCTCGATGGTCCAGATGGATGGAGTGGAGGATGGCTGGTTGATGGACACCCCACGCAAACACGGCTACAGCGCCAACAAGGAGGAGGTGGAGTAATGTTTTGGGCTGGAATCATGGGGAGAGAGATTGTCGGCCCCTTTAGGATCCCTGAAGGCGCTAAAGATGAACTCCATAATGTATGTGGATTTTCTCAAACAGCACTTCCTGCCATGGTTCAAGAAGAAGAACCGTGTATTTCACAGCAAGATCATTTTTCTGCATGATAATGCACCATCTCATGCTGCACATAAAACATCTGCATCTCTGGCTGATATGGGCATAAAAGGGGACAAACTTATGGTGTGACCCCCATGCTCCCCTGACCTCTACCCCATTCAGAACCTATGGAGCATCATTAAAAGGAGTGTCTATGATGGCGGGAGGCAGTTCACATCTAAGCAACAGCTCTGGGAGGGTATTCTGTCCTCATGCAAAACAATTGAAGCAGAAACCATCCAAAACCTGACAAATTCAATGGACGAGAGAGTTCAGAAGCTCCTTTCGAACAAGGGGTCCTATGTGAAAATGTAACATCACCTAGAATAAAGTTTTGAGTTGAAAACTGTTTGATTTCAGTTTCTATCAACCTGCTAATGCTTATAATTTCAAAAATGACCATTTTTTTGGTCTTTATTAAAATGAAAAGGTTGATCGAAAAGTTTGGGGGATCTAAGAGTGTGGCAACCCAGTAGTCATGATTACTTCGAATTCTGACAATATGAGGGTCATGCTGCAGGTAGTGCAGCAAGAAGGCACTTATGTGTCTTGCGCATCTCGGAGCCCCAAAATTATTTTCCGGGCTAGATGCAGCTAAAAATTATTTTTAATTTTAAATCTGGTGAAGCTTTAGTATAGATGGCCTTATAGGATCAGTGCTGCACACTGCTACAAAGCCCAAATTATTTTCCAGTCAAGATACAGATAAGCATGATTAGTAATTTGAAAGCTTAAAACGGTTGGTAGGGTGATTTTAACCAATCATCAAGCTTTTACTCTCCCCAGGATGACACAGGGGTAGAAAAGTCATTTCGGATCCATGATTTGTTCATCTTTATGAACGTGAGTCTGTCTACATTATCAGTGGAGAGCCGCGTGCGCTTATCTGTCAGCACACCACCAGCAGCGCTGAACACACGTTCAGACAGAACGCTGGCTGCGGGGCATGACAAGATCTCCAAGGCGTAAGTGGCTAGCTCCGGCCATTTATCCAGATTGGAAGCCCAAAAAGAGCAAGGGTCCAGTGACACAGTCGTGGCTTCAATGTTTACTTGGAGATACTCCTGTACCATCGTCTCTAGGCGTTGACTATGTGTCAGACTTCTTGTCTCCTGTGGCCTTGCAAAGGATGGGCTAAAAAAGTGGTGAAATGATTCCGCAAAATTGATGTTACCAGCAGATACTGTGGTTCTGTTACGGTTTGAGTGCTGAACACTTGACGGTCCCACGGTTGGCAAGTTGGAACTGTGAGATTCACTACGTGCACCACTGGTATTTTGTGGAAAAGCACATGTAAGATTCTGCAACAGTCTCTGCTGATACTCCTGCATGCGTGCATCCCTTTCTATGGCAGGAATAATTTCTGCAAATTTACTTTTGTACCGGGGATCTAACAGTGTGGCAACCCAGTAGTCAGGATTATTTCTAATTCTCACAATTCGAGGGTCATGTTGCAGGTAGTGCAGCAAGAAGGCACTCATGTGTGTTGCGCATCCAGGAGCACCAAGTCCCTGTTGTGTTGGTGGCGAGGTAACAATCATGCTTCCTTCCTCTGTCCTCTCCCCCCAACCTCGCACAACAGAAATGTGATCAAGGTCTCCCTCATCTGATGAGTCTTCCATCAGTTCGTCCTCCACTTCTTCCTGGGCTCCTGCACCTTCCTCACTAGTTTGGCTGCTACCATG
Organism: Phyllobates terribilis; assembly: GCF_046119375.1. Classification (NCBI taxonomy): domain Eukaryota; kingdom Metazoa; phylum Chordata; class Amphibia; order Anura; family Dendrobatidae; genus Phyllobates; species Phyllobates terribilis. The sequence continues at coordinate 78,826,007 of NW_027362771.1, read as the reverse complement.
CGCCCTGGTAAAACCATCTCCCCCACCCTCACATGCCTGCCGCCTTGGTGCTGCCGACCGTCTGGACCTTGCAGATGTTAGCCCTTCCGCATACAACTCCTCCTCCTCTACTTCCTCCACCTCCTCTTGTGCCACCACCTGACTCCGAATTCTGTTTAACATGTGCTCCAGCATGTAAATCACCGGAATAGTCATGCTGATAATGGCATCGTCAGCACTAAACATCTTCGTCGCCATTTCAAAACTGTGCAGAAGGGTGCATAGGTCCCTGATCTGAGACCACTCCTCCAGCGTGATTTGCCCCACCTCTGAATCTCGTTGGCCCAGGCTATACGTCAGAACGTATTGCACCAGGGCTTGTCGGTGCTGCCACAGTCGCTGCAACATGTGCAGAGTTGAATTCCACCGGTTAGGCACATCGCATTTTAGCCGGTGAAGTGGCAGGCCCAACGACTTCTGTAGAGATGTAAGTCGCTGAGCTGCAGGATGCGAACGGCGGAAGTGAGCACACAGCGACCGTGCCCTCTGCAGAAGGCCATCTAGTCTGGGATAGTGGGCTAAAAATTGCTGGACAACCAGGTTCAACACGTGAGCCATACAAGGCACGTGTGTGACATTGCCCCGGCGAAGGGCCGCACACGGCCTTCCCTGGTTTCAGGTCCAGTGGAGACAACCATTCATGAAATTGGTTCTCCAGAGCTGACCACAACTCCTCAGCTGTGTGACTCACATTTCCCAGACATTTCAATGTAAAAACCGCCTGATGACATTGAGCCCTACTGCCAGCATAGTAAGGAGGTGTGCAGGATCCCTTCTGCGCAGTTAGAAAGCTTGTGGCATTACCAGACAGGCTTTGGGTGCAGGTGGAAGACCGAGAGGAGGTTGAGGAGGCAGAAGCAGTGGAGGATCTTTGACATAAAGAGGATTGACGCGCAACTCGTGGGGACGGCAAGACTTGGACAGCAGCCCCTTGTCCTGCTGTCACCATAGTTACCCAGTGCCCAGTCAGCGACATGTAACACCCCTGTCCATGCCTACTCGTCCAAGTGTCTGTGGTGAAATGCACCCTGTCACACACAGAGTTTCTCAAAGAAGCGGTGATGTTGTGTGCGACATGCTGGTGGAGCGCAGGCACACCTTTCTTTGAGAAGTAGTGCCGACTGGGCATCTGGTACTGGGGCACTGCGACGGACATAAGGTCTCGAAAATCCTCTGTGTCCACCAGGCGGAAAGGCAGCATTTCTGTAGCCAAGAGCTTGCAGATGGTGAAATTCAACCTCTTAGCTTTCTCATGGCTAGGAGGAAATGGTCTTTTACTTGTCCACATCTGAGGGACCGAGGGCTGGCTATTGTGCTTAGACGGGGTTGATAAGGGTGTCCCCGGCAAACTGCCGGTCTGTGAGGAAGATGCAGGCGGACATGTTAGGTTGCCTTGATCCAAAGGTGGTGCTATCGATGTCGGACAGCGCTCAACACCAGCTGGTGTTCCCACCTCCAAAGAAAATGATGACCTGCCAATCACGCTGGCTGTTGCGGGTAAAGAGGTGGCAGGTCTGCGCCCCAAAACAGGTGTGACTGCTGTCCCCCCAGTCACAGAGGATGAAGAGGCCGCGGATGCACAAGATATGGCAGACGGTGGTTGGCCCGGCCGGCTAGGCCGCATTGTAGCACACTGAGCTTCCCACTGCAACTTATGCTTCATGTCCATGTGCCGGTTCATGCATGAAGTACTCAAACTATGTATTTTTTGGCCTCTACTTAGCTTTTGCTGACAAATGTTACAGATAACACGAGTTGGGTCATCTTTATCGATCTGAAAAAATGCCCAGGCTATGCAAGGCTTAGCACCCATGCGACCTGAAGAGCCACCACGACTTGTGGTGAGAGGCAGAGTTGTGTTTGAGGATGCAGTTGTTGATGTGCTTCCAGTACTACGTCTCTGTCCAGGAAGGCGCAACCTGACCTCGTCGTCACTAGCATCTTCCTCCACCTCCTCTGCTGACCTCATCTCTTGGCTGACTGTGGGTTGACAGTAAGTGGGATCTCCAACCTCATCATCATCACCCTGTGTGTTATCACACCCGTCGTCCTCAGAGCCAACCTGTTCCTGCCCTGACAAAAAACTAAAGTTGTCGCTCCAATCAGGTATTTGAGTCTTATCATCGTCTTCCTCATTGTCTCCACCAACAGGAGTTACAGTTTGGGAATGAGGGTCTACATTATGGTCAGAACCTTCTGCGTCTGGTCCTGGATCCGACTCATAAAGATTCTGGGCATCAGTGCAGATCATTTCCTCGTCTGGATTCACAGAAGCGCTGGAGTCGACCTCTGATTCCCAGGCTATAGTATGAGTAAACAGCTCTGCAGACTCAACCATCTGTTCTACCTCATACTCAGACGGGCAGCTGGAGATTTGGGAGCTGTGAGGAAGCAAGTGCGATTTGGGTGACACCTTTGAGGACTGGAGTATTTGTGATGTTGAAGTTGATGTGGAGGAGAGCCCACTTAAAGGAGCACTTGATATCCGTTGAAGCACCTGCTGTTTTTGTGCCTCATCTGGAATTTGTAGCGATTGGCGTGGCCGTAAGAAAGGGATCTTATCACATTGTCCGCTAAAAGAAGTAGACATTTTAGTTTGGCTGGAAGATGGTCTTTCTTCTGCAGATGTTACTGTTGCTTTAACACCTACCCCACGGACACAACCTTTTTTCCCCTTCCCAACACGCCTATTCCCCTTTCCACCAGCAGCAGGCCTTTTTCCACTCATTTTGGTGGTTAACTAATTCACAACTCTGGAGTTGTTTGCACAAAAAAACAATGGATGGTAACCGAGCAGAGCTGAGTGGCCAAACTGTGGTATTAGGCCAAAACTATTGGCTGGGTTAGATGCAGAAAAAAATTATATTCAATTTGCAACCTGATGGAGGTCAGTATAGATGGACTAATACAACAAGTCCCACACACAGCTAGAAGCCCAATATTTTTTCAGAGGTAGATGCAGAAAAAAATATATTCAGTTTGCAACCTGATGGAGGTCAGTATAGATGGACTAACAGAGAAAGTCCCACACACTACTAGAAGGCCAAATATTTTTTCAGAGCTAGATGCAGAAAAAAATTATTTTCAGTTTGCAACCTGATGGAGGTCTGTATAGATGGATTAATAGAACAAGACCCACACACAGCTAGAAGCCCAATATTTTTTCAGAGGTAGATGCAGAAAAAAATATATTCAGTTTGCAACCTGATGGAGGTCAGTATAGATGGACTAATACAACAAGTCCCACACACAGCTAGAAGCCCAATATTTTTTCAGAGGTAGATGCAGAAAAAAATATATTCAGTTTGCAACCTGATGGAGGTCAGTATAGATGGACTAATACAAGTCCCACACACAGCTAGAAGCCCAAATATTTTTTCAGAGGTACTGTAGATGCAGATAAAAATTATTTTTAATTTGCAACCTGATGGAGGTCAGTATAGATGGACTAATAGAGAAAGTCCGACACAATACTAGAAGGCCAAATATTTTTTCAGAGCTAGATGCAGAAAAAAATTATATTCAGTTTGCAACCTGATGGAGGTCAGTATAGATGGATTAATAGAAAAAGACCCACACACAGCTAGAAGCCCAATATTTTTTCAGAGGTAGATGCAGAAAAAAATATATTCAGTTTGCAACCTAATAGAGGTCAGTATAGATGGACTAATACAACAAGTCCCACACACAGCTAGAAGCCCAATATTTTTTCAGAGGTAGATGCAGAAAAAAATATATTCAGTTTGCAACCTGATGGAGGTCAGTATAGATGGACTAATACAACAAGTCCCACCCACAGCTAGAAGCCCAAATATTTTTTCAGAGGTACTGTAGATGCAGATAAAAATTATTTTTAATTTGCAACCAGATGGAGGTCAGTATAGATGGACTAATAGAGAAAGTCCGACACACTACTAGAAGGCCAAATATTTTTTCAGAGCTAGATGCAGAAAAAAATTATATTCAGTTTGCAACCTGATGGAGGTCAGTATAGATGGATTAATAGAACAAGACCCACACACAGCTAGAAGCCCAATATTTTTTCAGAGGTAGATGCAGAAAAAAATATATTCAGTTTGCAACCTGATGGAGGTCAGTATAGATGGACTAACAGAGAAAGTCCCACACACTACTAGAAGGCCAAATATTTTTTCAGAGCTAGATGCAGAAAAAAATTATATTCAGTTTGCAACCTGATGGAGGTCTGTATAGATGGATTAATAGAACAAGACCCACACACAGCTAGAAGCCCAATATTTTTTCAGAGGTAGATGCAGAAAAAAATATATTCAGTTTGCAACCTGATGGAGGTCAGTATAGATGGACTAATACAACAAGTCCCACACACAGCTAGAAGCCCAATATTTTTTCAGAGGTAGATGCAGAAAAAAATATATTCAGTTTGCAACCTGATGGAGGTCAGTATAGATGGACTAATACAACAAGTCCCACACACAGCTAGAAGCCCAAATATTTTTTCAGAGGTACTGTAGATGCAGATAAAAATTATTTTTAATTTGCAACCTGATGGAGGTCAGTATAGATGGACTAATAGAGAAAGTCCGACACACTACTATTAGGCCAAATATTTTTTCAGAGCTAGATGCAGAAAAAAATTATATTCAGTTTGCAACCTGATGGAGGTCAGTATAGATGGATTAATAGAACAAGACCCACACACAGCTAGAAGCCCAATATTTTTTCAGAGGTAGATGCAGAAAAAAATATATTCAGTTTGCAACCTGATGGAGGTCAGTATAGATGGACTAATACAACAAGTCCCACACACAGCTAGAAGCCCAATATTTTTTCAGAGGTAGATGCAGAAAAAAATATATTCAGTTTGCAACCTGATGGAGGTCAGTATAGGTGGACTAATAGAACAAGTCCCACACACTGCTAGAAGGCCAAATATTTTTTCAGAGCTAGATGCAGAAAAAAATTATATTCAGTTTGCAACCTGATGGAGGTCAGTATAGATGGATTAATAGAACAAGACCCACACACAGCTAGAAGCCCAATATTTTTTCAGAGGTAGATGCAGAAAAAAATTATATTCAGTTTGCAACCTGATGGAGGTCAGTATAGATGGATTAATAGAACAAGACCCACACACAGCTAGAAGCCCAATATTTTTTCAGAGCTAGATGCAGAAAAAAATTGTATTCAGTTTGCAACCTGATGGAGGTCAGTATAGATGGATTAATAGAACAAGACCCACACACAGCTAGAAGCCCAATATTTTTTCAGAGCTAGATGCAGAAAAAAATTAGATTCAGTTTGCAACCTGATGGAGGTCAGTATAGATGGACTAATAGAATGATGCTATGCCCAAAAGATTTTACTTCACTAGGTGCAGTAAAAAAATTGGTATTCTATACACAGGTGGTATATCTTGCAACACAGATAGGCTACTCCACTGACTAACACACTCTGCAATAGGCAAAAACTATTAGCTTTGCTAGATTCAGCCAAATGCTGTGAAAAAAACTTGCACAGCACTGGCACAGACCTGCCTGGCAAAAACTGATAGGAACTGATGTAACCTAGTCCTGAAAAGGACTCCAATTACAATTAGTCTTTACTCCCACAACCTATCTATTTAAGAGCACAGACCTGCCTGATAAAAGTCGTAGGAAATGCTGTAACCTAGTCCTTAAAAGGACTGCAATCACAACTATTCCCTACTCCCAAGCTATCTGTATATTTGTGCGAAAATTGGCTTGAAATTAACAAGGTATAGCGCACACAGCAACAGCGGTGCCGTCTAACACGCAGCTGCAGCAGTGAGAAAATGGTGGCGACGGGGAAAATGGCTTGGTCTTATAGGGCAAGGACATGTGACATACACTGCCAATGACACATGCCCTTGCTTGTGTGAAAAAAAGCACTTCGCTCCGTGTGTGCGCTGCTGATAGGCTGACAGATTGCACCTCCCCACTGTAAATGCGGGAAAGAGAAAAAAAAATGGAGATCTTCATTGTTCCTGCAGAGATCCATCCCCTGCCACTCCCCCCACCCCGCTGTACACTCAAACTGCGTATTAACATTAATTTTCATCATTACTGAGAAAAAATCCAGTTATGATTTTGGTGCACGAACAGTTATCGAACATAACCTCGAACAGCCGAATTTTTCTCAAATTGTTCGTGTTCGCCGAACGGCTCGAACACCGCCCAAAACAGCTCGAATTTGAGATTGGCGAACAGTTCGAGTAGAACAACGCTCATCTCTAATCATAACACCTATGCTTGGAAAAGAAATTTTCCAAATACCACTTGCGAGTAAAAAATACCAATTTTATTAACAACAAATAGCGATTAAAAGATCATAAACAGATAATCACATAGAATTTTTTAAAAATATTGTCATGAGGAAAAGGATGAGACAAAAAATTATCAAGCGCACAGAGACAGAATAGGCATAAATATTCTGAATTACAGTAGATGATAACAGTAAAATCTCCCAGGCTAAATAATGGAGCAAGCCATATGGTGCAATTTATAACTAGAATAATGTCCACAAGTGTCCATGGATCACAAATAATTCAGACTAGTATGAAGAGAGTAACAGAAGAGTACTAGCATAGTTGCAAGCATCTAACCTAAATCATTATGCTTACCCATCAGGAGTATGGATAGGTTCTGTCTTATGCCATCAATAACGCCCTGACGCGCGTTTCGCACACCCTGTGCTTTCTCAAGGGGAGTGCTTGTGAGTGTTCAGACACCAATATATATATTTAAAAGAGTCTGGTGTAGGCCAAAGAACTAGAACTGTGGTTTTCCTTTTCCACGGTTCAAATCTCCTTTTTAGTACCCTTTTGCCATTGATAGTGCGAGTGTAAGCTATTTTACTTCATTTACAATGGGCAAGGCGCGTGGCAAGGGACGTGGAACTGGACGTTCTGGTGATGGTGCGTGCAGAGGACGGGGCCGTGGCCAAGGTGAAAATGTGCCACAATCAACAGCCGCATCTTCTCGCTCCCAGTTCTTGACCGAATTACTAGGGAAGCACACAGCAACACCACTATTGTGAACTGATCAGTGTGAACAGGTTATTAATTGGATAGCAGATAATACTTCCAGTCACCTGGGCACCACCACCTCTGGTCTGTCTTCCACATGGTCAAGTGTTAGTAGCTGTGAGTCTCGACTGCATACTCCTCCTCACCCTGATGCTCGTTCCTCCCACCATGCCGAGTGTCGTCAGACAGCAACTGATCCCAAAGTTGGACACTCTGAAGAGCTGTTCACTGGTCCATTTTCATACTTGTGCCCCTCGCTTGCTCCGCTTGAAGTGGTGGAAGAGGAGATCCCATGTAGTGATGGCCAAATATTTGAACAGCTACGGCCACAGGAAGGCGACGCTGGCAATTTGTCACAAGAGGTGGACGATGACGAGACAAAATTGCCACGAAGTGAGGAGGAGGACCGTGGTGTGGAAGTGGAAGAGGAGGAGGTGGTGGATGATCTAGTAACTGACCCAACGTGGCAGGAGGACATGCAGAGCGAGGCCAGCAGCACAGATGGGGAGGGAGGCAGAGTACCCCAACAGGCAGGAAGAAGCAGTGTGGTGGCCACAGACAGAAGGCGGGCAACCGTTCCCCGTAACACCAACACGAGGGACATTGCCAGAACAACCGGTAGGTCTTCCAGAGTCTGGAATTTTTTTAAAGATTCTGCTGATAACCCCAAAAAGGCAATTTTTACCACCTGCCAGGCCAGGATCAGCAGGGGTGACAAAACTACCAGCCTGACCACCACCTGCATGATCAGCACATCGCAGCAAAGCACCCGTCTTTGTGGGGCGAACCCCAGGGTCCACGACCAGTGTCAGCGGTTGTCACCACTGCTTCTTCTGCTGTTGTACATGTAAGAGAACCCCCTGCGTGCAAGGCTATCCTCTGTATGCATGCAAAGATGCCCCTCCTCTCAGTCTTCACTTGTTATGGCAGTTTCTCAAGAAACAGCATTAACGTCCACGTTCACGTCCCACCGCAGCGTTCAATTGTCCATATCCCAGAGCTTTGTACGAAAGCGCAAATTCGCATCCAACGCCCCACAGGCCACAGTCCTAAATTCGCACATTTCACGACTGCTTGCATTGGAAATGCTGCCTTTTAGGCTGGTGGAGACGGAATCCTTCCGCAACCTTATGGTGGTGGCCGTCCCTCGGTACTCGGTCCCCAGCCGACACTATTTTGCCCACTGTGCCATCCCCGCACTACACAAGCACGTGTCCCAAAATATCTGCCGTACCCTCAACAACGCAGTTACTGGAAGAGTCCACCTGACAACGGACACGTGGACAAGTGCTTGTGGCCAGGGACGGTACATCTCCCTGACACTGGGTAAACATAGTGGAAGTCGGGACCCAGTCGGATCTTGGGACGGAACACATCCTCCCCACACCGAGGATTGTGGGCCCTATGTCAGTCAGAGTGGCCCCCATAGTGTACAGCTCCTGCGCATCATCCTCCTCCTCCTCCTCATGTTCAGCCTCCATCTCAGATATCAACACACCATTTACAAGCTGGAAGCACTGTAGTACTGCCTCAGCCAAGCGGCAACAGGCTGTGCTGAAACTCATAAGCTTAGGTGATAAATCTCACACTGCTTGTGAGTAGTATACAGCTGTGAAAGAGCAGGCAGATCTGTGGCTGAGACCGCTGAACCTACATCCAGGTGTGACAATGGCCGTAACCTGGTTGCGGCTCTGAGGCGATGCGAGATCACACACGTACCATGCCTGGCTCATGTGCTTAACCTCGTGGTTCAGCGGTTTCTTAAATCATACCCTGAGTTGCCAGATCGGCTCGTCAAAGTACGCCGCCTGTCAGCTCATTTTCAGAAGTCGGCTACAGCTTCCGCCGCCCATGCTGTGTTGCAGCAGCGTATGCAGCTTCCGGCACACCGACTGGTGTGTGATATCCCCACGCGTTGGAACTCTACCCTCCACATGTTGCAAAAGATTTGTTAGCAGAAGAGAGCAGTTGTAGAGTACCAGCTGCAACAAGGCCGTCGATATTCAGGTCAGACTCCACACATAAATCCTCAGGAGTGGACCTGGATGTCTGACATATGTACCATCCTGACAAACTTTGAGGAGTCCACCAAGATGGTGAGTGGCGATGATGCCATCATTAGCGTCAGCATCCCACTTGTCTGTCTTTTGCAACGCTCTCTGCAGAAAATTAAAGAGGAGGCATTGCAGCCAGAGTATGATGAGATGGATCAAGAAGCCGTAGCGGGCGATTACATTCAGCCCAGCCTCATCTCATCCCAACGTGCATTGGGAATAATGAGGGAGAGGAGGAGGAGGAGGAGGAAGAACAGGAGCTGGTATGATGCGCTGTAGACGGTAGTACCTGTACAACTGTCATACTGTTGGTTCAGCGTGTGTGGCCTGAGGACAGGGGGAGGAGGAGGAGAGCATGGTCAGTCGTCATCTTGGTGAGGACACGGAAGTCTTGCCCGTTACCAGTCTGGCATGCATGGCTGACTTTATGTTACGCTGCCTTAACCTTGACTCTCGCGTTGTCAAAATGTTGGGTGACAGTCATTACTGGTTGGTGACACTTTTAGACCCCCGCTACAAGGAGAACTTTCACTCTCTTATTCCTGAAGTGGAGAGGTCTACAAAAATGGGGCAGTACCAGAAGGCCCTTGCTGCAGAACTGTTAAAAAAATTCCCATCTGAGCACGCTAGCTGCAGAGGTCACAGTTCATTGACCAACCATGGCGTACAGGCGAGAGAGATGCAATTCCAAACCAGCAGAGGCAGGGGAACACTGTCAACGTTCTGGGACAGTTTTCTGAGACCCGCCCAGCTTACAGGCCCTTAGGCACGGGGTACTCTCAGAAGGAGTGGAAAGTTTCAAAAGATGGTGAGGGAGTACCTTGCCGACCGTACCAGCATCCTCCGTGATTCCTCTGTGCCTTTTAATTATTGGGTATCCAAGCTGGACACTTGGAATGAACTCTCTCTGTACGCCTTGGAGGTCCTGGCCTGCCCTGCCGCTAGCGTGTTATCGGAGCGTGTTTTTAGTGCCGCTGGGGGAATTATAACTGATAAGCGCACTCGCCTATCAACTGACAATGCTGACAAGCCTCCCCTTATCAAAATGAACAAGGGCTGGATTGGGCCAGACTTCTCATCACCACCAAATGACAGCAGAGTAACAAAGTCAAATCCACTGTGTTGTTTCGGGAGGTGTATTCCCATGCACCGCTTCACACCCACACATGGGTATACACTTCCTCATTTCAGCTGTTTTTTGCTCTTCTCAGCCTCCACCACCACTATACCACCAGGGTGACCATGGTCCATGTTGCCAGCATTGCAAGTTCCTCCAACCTAATTTTTGGCAGCTTTTGCTTGGAAGGCATAGGCAAAGACTATGGGAGACCCACTCCCCAATAATGGAAATAATGTTTTTAATATGCTGTACTGCATGGCTCTTGTAAGGGGCATTAAAATTGTCTTGTTAAGCTACTGTGACCTCCACGTCTCTTCCACAGGGCATTGTTATTGTCTTTTTCTTTCACTGCGACCTCCACCACTCTTCCAAGGGGCATTAAAACCGTCTTGTTAAGCTACTGCGACCTCCACCACTCTTTCAAGGGGCATTGATATTGTCTTTTTATTCCACTGCGACCTCCACCACTCTTTTTTTTAAGGGGCATTAAAACAGTCTTGTTAAGCTACTGCGACCTCCACCACTCTTCCAAGGGACATTAAAACCATCTTATTAAGCTACTGCGACCTCCACCACTCTTCCAAGGGGCATTGATATTGTCTTTTTTTTCCACTGTGACCTCCACATCTCTTCCAAGAGGCATTTAAACCATCTTGTTAAGCTACTGTGACCTCCACGTCTCTTCCAAGGGGCATTGATATTGTCTTTTTATTCCACTGCGACCTTCACCACTCTTCCAAGGGGCATTAAAACTGTCTTTTTAAGCTACTGTGACCTCCACGTCTCTTCCAAGGGGCATTAAAACCGTCTCGTTAAGCTACTGTGACCTTCACGTCTCTTCCAAGGGGCATTAAAACCATCTTGTTAAGATACTGTGACCTCCACGTCTCTTCCATGGGGCATTGATATTGTCTTTTTATTCCACTGCGACCTCCACCACTCTTCCAAGGGGCATTAAAACCGTCTTGTTAAGCTACTGCAACTTCCACCACTCTTCCAAGGGGCATTAAAACCGTCTTGTTAAGCTACTGCGACCTCCACCACTCTTCCAAGGGGCATTGATATTGTCTTTTTATTCCACTGTGACCTCCACGTCTCTTCCAAGGGGCATTAATACCGTCTTGTTAAACCACTCTGAACTCCACAGCTCTTCCAAGGGGCATTGAAATGTTGTTTTTAATCAACTCTAACCTCCACGACTCTTCCAACAGGCATTGAATTTCCTCCTAATTTTAGTCAGTTTTTGCTTTTCAATGCATAGGCGAACACTAAGGGAGACCCACTCTCCAATAATGGGTAGAAAGTTTTTAGTACGCTGTAATCCACGTCTGTTTCAAGGGGCATTGCAGTTCCTCATAATTTTTGGAAGGCCTTCTATTCACTGCTTTGGCCAACAGTGTACAGGAGATCCAGTTGCTATAGATGGAAAAAACGGTTTAGTTAAGGCCCTCTGACCTCCATGTCACTTCCAAGGGGCATTGGAGTGCGTCGAAATTTTTGGTAGGCATTGCACTCTCTGCATGCCCTATAACTGTGTAGCCGAACCGCTCCTTTTGGTACAGAAACATATCCTACAAGACATGTGTGTTTGACTGGCCTGATATTGATGTGAATGGTCCCTGTTCCTCCGGCTCTTTCTCCTTTGCCACCACCTCATCCATCATTCATCACCTGAAGCTTTGTTTTAACGGGAGTCATAGAACTGGGATAGTAGCAGGAAAACATCCAGCAATCCTCGGAGGAGGTAGGATATGCGCCAAAACGCTGACCACCTCAGGCCTAGCCGCTACTACAGACATGCGCTTGCATTCCAAGGAACAGAAAGCTAAGCAGATGGATGGCCTCATGATCATGAATAATTTACTCGTTGTGTAGGAGGCTGACCACTGCTGCTGTCTACCTTCTGAACTTTGTGTTGAAGCCTGATTGACCCAGGACCCGCAATCCTCTATGTCTGGAGGACGTGTTGCATCCCAGTGTCCAACTGTGTCCCGGCTTCCACAATAGTAACCCAGTGTGAAGGCGTCAGTGAGATGGACCATCCCTGGCCACATTCACTTGTCCACGTGTTTGTGGTTCGGCTGTCCTTCAAATAGGGGCGGCTGGGGACCGTTTATGGACACCCGGCCCCCCCCTGGCGGCTGGGGACCAAGCGAGGACACACGGCCGCAGGGCGGCTGGGGACTGAGTATGGATACCAGGCCGCTGACGCAGCCATGACGTGGTGGCCAGATTCTGCCTCCACATGCCTAAAAGGCCCAATTTTAAGTGCAAGCAAGCAGTATGGTATTGCAGCCTGGGGGTGGGTGGGTGGCAGGCTGCATACTTGCGCTTGTATTGCAAGGAATGGGGGAGGTACAATTGAACACTGCCCTGGGACAAGGACTTGCACGGGGATAGTAGCAAGTCTGCATCTTCTGATGCGGCAAGGATCACTTCTGATGGGCACACTTTTAGGAAGTGACCTGGGTGTCAGAGATGCTTCCAGGTGTCTTCCCCAGGCTGTTCTTATGTCTTTTCAGCACTGTATGCATGTGTCACACAGCACATGGCCAGATAAGGTTGTAAAATGTCAAAATTACATTTCCCGGTGAATGCATTTGTCATGGTTGAAAGCAATACAAAAGGGAAAAAACGCATAAAAAATGCTACTTGTGAGCATAGCCCAAGGTGTGGAGGAGTATTTTTGTTTTTGGTTATTTATTTATTTTACCTTGTACACAAGTCTTTACCCTGGAAAGGATGTTCCTTAACATATTTCACAGAAAAGCAGCTTCAGTTTCGTTTTTGAACGTTTTATTGTGAGCCCGTAAAAGTGGCTTAATACCTCTGACCGTGTTGTTGACAGCAGTGACCTGGGGGTCAGAAATGCTTCCTGTGGCGATCATCATGCTGTTCCCATGATATTTGAGCACTGTCACTATCGTTTTGGGCACTTTTTAGGCTTTCTACAGACTGCCGGGGGTGCCGCCGCAAAAATGCTAGGGTCTCCCATAGACTAACATTGGGCTCGTTGCTCGGGTCGAGCACCCGAGTATCACGGTGAGCTCGGCCCGAGCTTCGAGCACCTGAGCATTTTAGTGCTCGCTCAACACTAGTAATATCACAATCAAATCAACCTATACAATGCTTAAAATTGCTCTCTTTTGCATTTCTGCTTAACTGTTTAAAATCATGGCAACTACATAAAATACAACTCATGCCACACAGAACAAAGTCTGCTTCAGCTATATATATCAAAAATAATAATAATATGATCCCCAAAGTGCAAAAGAAAAAATGAAAATTTTATTAATATCTCTAAGGCTAAAATTAATTAAAATCTTACAGTCCAGTACTTAAATTGAAATAAAGTCAAATCAAAGCAGCATCACACAAAAATCCCTGTGTAATCTGGAGCTTAAAGAGAATCTGTCAGCAGGTTTTTGCAACCTCATCTGAGACCAACATAATGTAGGCAAAGAGAAGCTGAATCCAACGATGTATCACTTCGTTTAATGGGTGCAGCAGTTCTGGCACAATCAGAGCTTTTAGATTTAGCATGTAGCAGAGCTGAGAAAGCTAATATCGCCCACACCAGGGTCTCTATATACAATGGCTATAGACTCTGAGCTGCTTATCAAAGAAGAGGGCGGAGTCAGACTTGGGTTCAAAATGATAAGCTCCTGGTGCTAAAACAATCATTACAGATAAACAAAACCACAGAGCTTGATAAGAGAGGCTTAGCTGAAATCTTGTTTTTTAACCCTTAAAGCATACTGTCTTGAGCTTACATAACAAAAACCTGATGACAGATTCTGATTAAGTTTTAATGTTTATGAGCAATTATTACTTAAGCTGTGATAGCTATGACAACATTAAAAACACTAATTCAGTGCTGTAACTAATTTAAAAAAAATGTCAGTATGCTGTTTAGCTTTTCAGATGATGTTGAAAGTGAAAAATATTTTAAAAGCAATTTTTTTAACTCCTTTGCATTATGTTCTGTGCACATTACGACAATACAGTTATTCATAGATCAAAAGTATTTTTCTAACGGCATGATGTAACTCAGACTCTCAGACATCCTGGCTTATGTCCTACATCTTCCCGGTACAAGACTCATGTACCGTAAGAATGAATGATTGTTCAACTTCTGTGGACGTGATAAGTATCAGGACACTGTTGTAGAAGTGTTTACTTTGCAATGTACTAGAAAATTGATATAATAAAATTCAGTGTGTCCTTCACACCGATAAGCACATAGATCTGCATTCAGACTGGCTTTATTGAGATTGTGAGCAGAATTTGTTTTCTTCTTTTAAGAATTGTATATATACTGTTTTTGTATAAACAGTGGGAGAAATACTTATTTGATCCCTTGCTGTTTTTGTAAGTTTGCCCACTGACAAAGACATGAACAGTCTATAATATTAAGGATAGGTTAATTTTAACATTGAAAGATAGAATATTCAAAACACATCAAGAAAATCACATTGTATAAATTAGATATTTTTTTTGGCATTTTGCAGTGATAAATAAGTATTTGATTCCTCTGACAAACAACACTTAATACTTGTTGGCAAAACCCTTGTTTGCAAGCACACCAGTCAGACGTTTTTTGTAGTTGATGATGAGGTTTGCGCACATGTCAGGAGGAATTTTGGTCCACTCCTCTTTGCAGATCATTAAGATTTTGATGCTGTCGCTTGGCAACTCGGAGCTTCAACTCCCTCCATAAGTTTTCTATGGGATTAAGGTCTGGAGACTGGTTAGGCCACTCCATGACCTTACTGTGCTTCTTTTTAATTCACTACTTTGTTGCCTATGTTTTGGGTCATTGTCTTGCTTGAAGATCCAGCCACGACCCATCTTCAATGCTCTTACTGAGGGAAGGAGGTTGTTGACCAAAATCTCACGATACATGACTGTGCCACTCCGAGCTCCAGGTCCATGGGCAATTTTCCAGGTCTTGCTCTCATAAGGTACGCTGGGGTACAATTTGTAGAACTCACGGGTATGTGGTTATACAGGTCCACTAGGTCAGGTAGCTTTTCTGGCCACTGGTTCCTTTCTTCCAAAGGTAGGGTTTTCAACAGGACTATAACGATGTTGCTCATTTTTTCGCACATACCGTTGGTTTGTGGATGATATGGCGTAGTCCGGATCTTCTTGTATCCATACAGGTGGCAGAACTCCTTGAATAGCTCAGCTTCGAAAGCAGGGCCTTGATCTGTGAGCACCTTTTCCAGATATTCATGGGGTCTGCAGAAGTAGGCTTGAAACGTTCTTGCTGCAGTTTCTGCTGTCAGATCCTTGACAGGGGCTACCACCAGGAAACGGGAATAGTGATCCACCATGGTCAGGGCATAGTAGTAGCCTGATCTGCTGGGTGACAGTTTGACGTGATCCAGAGCGACAATCTCCAGGGGTTGGGTTGTTTTGATGGACTGCAAGGGTGCTTTCTGGCTGCCGTAGTCTTTCCTTCTGAGGCTACAGGGTCCAAAATTCCGGCACCACCTTTCTATGGAGCTCTGCATTCCAACCCAATAGAACCGGTCCTTCAGCAGGGTCTCCAGCTCCTTCCAGCCAAAGTGACCTGCTTGATCGTGGTAGGCCTCTAACACCATCTGGATATCTGTCCTGGGTACAACAATCTGCCACACCATTTCATGGGTCTTGGGGTTGACATACCTTCTGCACAGCTTCTCTCTGTAGATGAACAGCCAGCTTCTCTCATTCCACAGGTGTTTGGCTTGTGGGGGAGCATCTTTCACCAGGTGAGAACCTTCTTGGGTTATCAGTCTTTTGATGAGGCTGACAACCGGGTCACTGTCCTGGGTCTCCTTCCAGCTGTGATGCGGTAGAGGGTTTGGCGTCCTACCATGACATCTTCTGGAGGCGTGCTGCTCGTGGACCATTCCATTTCTGTGGAAAGCAGGTAGTTCAATTTCTTCGAGATCATTCTCTTCATCCTTGGTGTCCGACTGGTGGGGCATTCTTGACAAGGCATCAGCATTGGTATTCTTGTGACCTGCCCGGTACACCTCCAGGTGTGTCAAGGAATTATTGTCGGTAAAGGCTGTGAATTTAGTTGAGGCTAGGTAATGCTTGAATCTTTCAGTGATAGCCCAGACCAAGGCCAGGAACTCCAGCTTGAAGGAACTGTAATTCTCCGGGCTCCTCTCAGTAGGGCGAAGCTTCCTACTGGCATACGCAATTACCTTTTCTCTGCCGTTTTGCTTCTGGGACAACACAGCTCACAGTCCCTCATTGCTGGCGTCGGTGTACAACAGGAAAGGCTGGCTGTAGTCAGGGTAAGCCAGGATTTCTTCACCAGTTAGGACTTCCTTCATTACTGCAAAGAATTCAGCCTGTTCCTTACCCCACTGGAATGGGGGATTTTTACCACTCTTGGACTGTCCTACCAGGAGATCTTGTAAAGGTGCTGCCTTTTTGGTGTAATCCTTTATGAACCTCCGGTAGTACCCGACCAGTCCCAGAAACTGACGTACTTCCTTGATGTTTCTCGGTTCAGGCCACTTCTGGATGGCAGTGACCTTCTCCGGGTCTGGTGCTACTCCCTCCGAGCTGACTAGGTGTCCCAGGTACTGAACCTTCTGTTTGAGCTGGTGGCACTTGGAAGGTTTTAGTTTCATCCCATACCGGGACAATGCTTCAAATACCTCTGCCAGGTGCTTCAGATGGTCTTCATACGTTATCGAGTACATGATAACGTCATCCAGGTACAGCAAAGTTCCGGTGTCCTAAGCAACACTCTATCAGCCTCTGGAACGTCCCGGTGGCGTTGCAGAGCCCAAATGGCATACTGTTGAACTCGCATAATCCCATCGGGGTGGTGAAGGCTGTCTTCTCCCGGTCTTCCTCAGAAACAGAGACTTGCCAGTACCCGCTAGTGAGATCCAATGTAGAGAAGTAATTGGCTGATTTTAGTGCAGCCAGGGATTCCTCTGTACGGGGCAAAGGGTATGCATCTTTTTGTGTTATTCGATTAATTTGTCTATAATCTACACACATTCTCATGCTACCATCCTTCTTTCTGACCAGGACCAGGGGAGCTGCCTAGGGGCTACAGCTATCCCTTACTACCCCTGCCTTTTTCATGTCATGCAACATTTCCTTGGCTTTTTGGTAATGTGCTGGTGGTACGGGTCTGTAACGCTCCTGAATGGGTGGATGGTTACCGGTGGGTATGTGGTGTTGTACCCCTTTAACCCTTCCAAAATCAAGTGGGTGTTTACTAAACACTTGTTCATATTCCTAAACCACTCTGTAAACACCGTGTGTCTGATGGACAGTGGTGGCGTCAGTCCCATCATGGAGCTATTGACACCAATCCTCCATCTGATCTTCGGAGTCATTGTCCTCCACTGTATCAGATGGGGTCAAGGATTCCACTGTGTGTATGGCATCATTATTCACAGTATACAATCTGGCAACAGGGGCGTATCTTGGCAATTTAACTTCCTCCTCCCCACAATTTAGGAGACGTACAGGTACCCTTCCATTGTTTACATCAACCACCCCTCTAGCAGTTAGGAGTGTAGGTCTGTGTTCTGAACTGATGGGCTCAACTACCACCTGGTAGTTCTGTCCCTTGAGACCTATTGCTGCCCTACACCAAATCAGCATTTCACTCATTGGGGGAATCACAATGGGTATCGGGTCTGTCACCCGTACATTACCAATCTCACCACCTGTTAGTTTTACCTGTTGCTGGTACAGGAGGGCTCGAATTTCTTTCTGGAGCACCTTCCTCTGCCCTGGTTTGGCGGTGTCACCAATCTGTTGGAGTAAAAACAGCACTTCTCCCAAACAGTTACCAACAATATTCGTACCAAGTATCATATACGGATTGGTATCGCCAGGGTTAGATTCTATGACAATTAGTCCTTGGTCTTTTAGTTCCACTCTCCCCACCTTCACTGTCACGTCCTTAACCCCTACTAGGTTAAGAGAAAGGCCGTTAGAGGCATACACATAGTGGTTCGGGGCTGGCGCGTGGAGTTCATCTATGGACCAGTACCTTTTGTAGAGGACATCAGGTATGATGGTTACCTGTGAGCCGGTGTCCAGTAATGCAGGTGTTGCTATGCCGTTCAGCACCATGGACAGGAAAGGCCTTCCTCCTTCAAACCGATCGTACCAGCTTGATGGGCCTGATTGATCTACTCCTGGGTGTCGTCCCTTGGCCCCAGGGTTTGCCCGTTTAATGGACAGTTCCGCGCGGTGTGGCCTGCCTTGTGGCAACGGTAGCAGATGAAGTCCGGGGTGGCGTTGTCCTCCTTCTCCTCATCCAGGGGACATCTTCAGGACAGTCGGCGAGTAGGATCCCTCCTTCCGGCTCGGGCTCCATCTGTAGCTGCAGGGTGCTCAGGACAGTGGCCAGGGTTTTACTTAGCTGACGCACTTCAGAGCGCAGGCTTTCCAGCTCGCTAGGGTTCACTGTCTGCATTTTTGTTTCAGCCGTTAATGAAGGAGCAGTGGGTGGCCCCACCCTGGTAACACTGGATAGCAGTATCTGATGGTTCCAGGGGCTGCAGACCCTTAATAGCCATGTCCTTCAGGGCGTCAAAGGTGGCATTTGGATGATCTAAGGCCCACCACCATACGGTTCTGCTCTCCTCCTGAGACCTCAACCCCCGGATGAACTGTTCTGTCTGCATTTTGTCCTCACCATGTATGCTGGCTGGACTAACCTGTTTCAGGGCCCGCAGGGCTTCCTGTAAGCGCCAGGCATAGTCGCGGATACTGTCCTCAGGTTTCTGGGTACAGTGGAAGAACCTCATCTGGAGATCTGTCTCAGTGCGGTTTTCAAAGACAGTTTACAGTCTCTTAATGATAACGGATACTGATTCCTGGTCTGCGGCTGGCCAGGTTTCAACTTCCCGCTCTGCGGCACCAGTCTATTGTCCCAGCACAACAGCGGCTCTCTGCTTACCAGTCATTGAATACATGGTCAATACACCGCATATCTTTCTCTTGAATCCAGACAGGGTGTCTGGCTTGCCATCATACTGGGGAAGCCATTTAGCTCTGGGGATGTACGGCAGGGCCATCGGCATGACTGGAATCGCGACTCTGCTGGTGGGGCGGCTGCTCTGGCCTGAGCAGCGCTGGGCGCGAGTTGAGCATCAGGAGCGTTAACCGGTGCTCCAGCGTTTTGCTGGTCGTCGGCCATGGTTGCGCCCCCCCTAGTGAAGTGGCCTACCTCCTTTACTTTTGATCGGGTAGGCTGCAGCTCCGCGGACGACGGTCTCCTTCCAGGACATGACGCTTCCTGGAGCTGCGTCAGAGCGCGAGGCGGGGCTTGAGTTTCACGCGCTTCCAACAGTCACGCATTTCTGGCTCCCGCAGATACGCCCCTCTTCTTCCCGCGCGGTGACGCGGTAATGGCGGCGATGTTCACCACAGTTAAAACACAATTCAATACGGCACACAGTACTCGATGGGAACGGGCACAAAATCCTGTTCGTGAAGCCAGGAAGAGAGATGTGTCACCCAGGGGGACATAGGGGACTCGGTACCCAGACCTTTTACCTTGCTTAGGAGGTCACGGCAGTCGGCTCCCGGGCCCGTACTCTGGGGTCTCTCTTGAAAAAGGGGTTTTTAGTGTATAGTTTGTTTCGCGATGCCACCTGTGGTTTCCGGTAATGGTTACCGGCAGTGCTGCAGACCTCGGGGGGTGATGAAATGGCAGCTGGGATGTTTCTGCTCCCCACAGGTAGAGCGGACCCCCGGGGCAGAGTTGATGGAAGGATGCAGGTGAAAGATGGCCAGGTCAAGGTGAATGACGGACACGCACACAGGGGGTTCGCTTCAGTACCTTTACTGGAGTAACGGCAGGTATGGTCCATGGTACTTGCTAGGAAGGGTGCACTTCAGGACTTCTCCCCAGTGAGCGGGTATAAGGCCTCCTGATCCGTGTCTCCCTCTCTCTAAGCTTCTAGCCAGCCTGGAACTTGGCCTAGCTTCTGTGTTGTGTTGCTCTCTCACCTGACCGCTTGGTAGTAGGACCTTTCTTTGGCAACCACTATCCCTGGATGCCGCGGCCTTCGTGGTTCCTAGTCCTGTTATTGCTGGTAGCTTCAGGATGACCAGGGTTCTGGAAGCCTCCTGGTATGCCGGTTGTCCCTACTGGGTATAGAGGACCCTGTAGGGGCGGACCCAGTGTCCGGTTTGTGTCTTGGGGTGAGCCTATGATGCTCCTCTGCCCCCTCAACTCCTCTCTCCTCTCCTTACTGCCTCCGGCCACACTCGGGGCCCTCAATCCAGCAGCAGACGGGCTGCGTCTTCACTGCCCTCAGTGGCAGCACACTCTCTGAACTCTCTCACTCAACTGAACTGCCTGACTCCACCATCCATATATATATCCCTAACAGGGCTCCCTCTGTTGGTATAAGGTGGAAGGGTGGAGATGTTTGCATGTGATGAGGGCCTCTTGTGGAGAAGTCCATCCATGCACCCTTTTGGGTCCTGTGGTACCTGTGAACAGCAGGGTGCCACAGTCATCATGTTCCCTTTGCAGAAAAGCACCCCCAAAGTATAATGATTCCCTCACCATGCTTCACAGTTGGGACGATGTTCTTAGGGTTGTACTCACCCTTCTTCTTCCTCCAAACATGGCAAGTTGAGTTAATGCCAAAGAGCTCAATTTTTGTCTCATCTGACCACAGCACTTTCTCCCAATAGATCACAGAATCATCCAGGTGTTCATTGGCAAACTTCAGACGGGCCTGCACATGTGCCTTCTTTAGCAGGGGGACCTTGCGGGCACTGCAGGATTTTAAACCTTTAAAGCATAATGTGTTACCAATGGTTTTCTTGGTGGCTGTGGTCCCAGCTGCCTTGAGATCATTAACAAGTTCGTCCCCTGTAGTTTTAGGCTGATCTCTTACCTTTCTCATGATCAAGGATACCCCACGAGGTGAGATTTTGCATGCTGCCCCAGATCGATGTCGATTGACAGTCATTTTGTATTTCTTCAATTTTCTTACTATTGCACCAACAGTTGTCTCCTTCTCACCCAGCGTTTTGTAGCCCATTCCAATTTTGTGCAGGTCTATGATCTTGTCCCTGACATCCTTAGAAATCTCTTTGGTCTTGCCTGTGTTGTAGAGGTTAGAGTCTGACTGATTAATTGAGTATGTGGACAGGAGTCTTTTATACAGGTGACTATGTAAGACAGCTGTCTTTAATGCAGGTAACAAGTTGATTAGGATCGTCTAACTGATGTGTAGGAGCCAGAACTCATAATGGTTTGTAGGGGATCAAATACTTATTTCTCAGTGCAAAATGCAAAAAATAATTATCTAACTTATACCATGTGATTTTCTTGATTCTTTTTTGGATATTCTATCTCTCAATGTTAAAATTTACCTACCCTTAAAATTATAGACTGTTCATGTCTTTGTCAGTGGGCAAACTTACAAAAACAGTAGGGGATCAAATACTTATTTCCCCCACTGTATATATGTATGTGTGTGTATGTGCAATTTCAGAGTCTGGTGACTCAGATAAACTTATCCTCAGAAGCAAAGGTGACTCTTGGTCTTCCTTTCCTGGGGCGGTCCTCATGTGAACCAGTTTCTTGTAGCGCTTGATGGTTTTTGCAACTGCACTTGGGGACACTTTCAAAGTTTTCCCAATTTTTCGGACTGACTGACCTTAATTTCATTAAGTATTGATGGCCACTCGTTTTTCTTTACTTAACTGATTTTTTCTTGCCATAATACAAATTTTAACAGTCTATTCAGTAGGACTATCAGCTGTGTATCCACCAGACTTCTGCACAACACAACTGATGGTCCCAACCCCATTTATAAGGCAAGAAATCCCACTTATTAAACCTGACAGGGCACACCTGTGAAGTGAAAACCATTTCTGGTGACTACCTCTTGAAGCACACCAAGAGAATGCCAAGAGTGTGCAAAGCAGTCATGAAAGCAAAAGGTGGCTACTTTGAAGAACCTAGAATATAAGACATGTTTTCAGTTGTTTCACACTTTTTTATTAAGTATATAATTTCACATGTTTTAATTCATAGTTTTGATGCCGTCAGTGTGAATGTACAATTTTCATAGTCATGAAAATACAGAAAAATCTTCAAATGTGAAGGTGTGTCCAAACTTTTGGTCTCTACTGTATATATATATATATATATATATATATATATATATATATATATATACAGTTGAAACCAGAAGTTTACATACACTATAAAAAGACACATATGCATGCTTTTCTCCATATCTGACATGAAATAAGAATAAACCTTTCCCATTTTAGGTCAATTAGGATTACCATAATTTTTAATATTTGCTAAATACCAAAATAATGAGAGAATGTTTTAAGGCATTTTTATTACTTACTGCAAAGTCAAAAGTTTACATACACTAAGATTACTATGCCTTTAAACAATTTTGGACTGCCAATACAATGATGTCATGTGTTTGGAAGATTTCGATAGTTTTTTTGGCAACATCTGAGCTAATTATAGACACACCTGTGGATGTATTTTAATGCACACCTGAAACACACTGCTTCTTTGTGTAGCATCATGGGAAAGTCTAAAGAAATCAGCCAAGATATCAGGAAGATGGGAATGTCCAGCCATCATACCGTTCAGGAAGGAGACAGGTTCTGTGTCCCAGAGATGAACTTGCTTGTAGAAATAGAGATCATATCTCATTAGACTGCCATTCACTCGTGTGTCCCGTGTTCTGATAGTATAGGTGGATAGGGAATTTTTGATCATACCAATGAACCTACAGGCCAGGTATTTAAAACTGTGGTTTCTCAGTCACACGGATTACATATAACTTCGCTCCAAATTCAGCCATTTGTAGTGAGCGTGGAAGATATTGTCCTCCATTTAAAATGGGCAAGGCACATGGCAAGGGACGGGGAACTGGACGTGATGGTGATGGTGCATGCAGAGGCCGAGGCTGTGGGCAAGCTGAAAATTGTGCCACAACAAACACCCACATCTTCTCTCCCGACCTTCCTGTCCCAATTCCTAAGGGACCGCAGCACACCACTATTGAACCCAGAGCAGTGTCAAAAGGTTATTGGTTGGAAAGCGGATAATGCTTCCAGTCACGTAGCCACCACCAACACCACCCTGTCTTCTCGCCCGGCCCACTTGAAGCGGGGCAAGAGGAGATCGCATGAAGGCAACGGGGTGAAAGTGTCACAAGAGGTGGACAGTGATGAGACACAATTGCCAGAAAGTCAGGAGGAGGACCAGGGTGCGGAAGAAGAAGACTAGGTGGTGAATGAAATAGTAACCAACCTGGCAAGAGGACATGCAGAGCGAGGACAGCAGCACACAGGGGGAGGGAGGCAGAGCACCCCAAGAGGCAGGAAGGAGCAGTGCGGTAGCCGCAGACAAGAGCCAGGCAACCGTTTCCTGTAATACCAACACAACGGAAGTTGCCACTACAACTGTTAAATCTTCCCGAGTCTGGCTGTTTTTTAAAGATTCTGCCGATAACTCCAAAAAGGCCATTTGCACCACCTGCCAGGCCAGCATCAGCAGGCATGACAAAAATAGCAGGCTGATCAAGCACATGGCAGCAAAGCACCTGACTTTGTGGGCCGAACCCCAGGGTCCAGGAACAGTGTCTGTGGGTGGCACCACTGCTTCTTCCGCTGTTGTGCATGCAAGCCAATCCCCTGTCCATGGTGCATGCGAAGATGCCTCCTCTCCTGTACCTGTCGTTGCACACTCTCAAGTAGCAGCATGAGGAAGCACGTCTACTTCTTGTCCCAATCCAAAACATTGAACGTGCCCTCAACAACGCAGTTACCGGGAAAGTCCACCTAACCATGGACACGTGGACAAGAGCTTGTGGGCAGGGACAGTACATCTCACTGACGGCACACTGGGTTAACATAGTGGAAGCTCGGACCCAGTCGGACCTTGGGACGGAACATGTCCTCCCGACGCCAGGGATTGTGCGCCCTAGGCCAATCAGGGTTGCCCTCACAGTCTACAGCTCCAACACCTCATCCTCCTCAGCCTCCTCCTCTTCAGCCTCCATCTTTGAAATGACCACATCAGTCACAAGCAGGAAGCACTGCAGCACTGCCTCAGCAAAGCATTCACAGGCTGTGCTGAAGCTAATATGCTTAGGTGACAAACCACACAAAGCTGAAGAGTTGTGGACAGCTCTGAAAGAGCAGGCAGATATGTGGCTCACACCGCTGAACCTACAGCCAGGCATGGTCGTGTGTGACAATAGCCGGAACCTGGTGGCGGTTCTGAGGCGAGGCGAGCTGGCCCATGTGCTTAACCTCGTGGTTCAGCGGTTTCTCAAATCCTATCCAGAGCTGCCGGATCTGCTTGTTAAAGTACGCTGCCTTTGTGCCCATTTAAGAAAAGTCACCTACATCTTCTGCCACCCTTGCCGTGTTTTAGCAGCCTTTGCAGCTTCCGACTCACAGACTTGTGTGTGATGTCCCCACGCATTGGAACTCTACACTGCAGATGTTGGGAAGGATTTGTGAGCAGAAGAGGGCAGTTGTTGAGTACCAGCATCAACAAGGTCGTCGGTATTCAGTTCAAACTCCACACATAAGACCTCAGGAGTGTACATGGATGTCAGATATATGCACCATCCACCAAAACTCTGAAGACTCCACCAAGATGGTGAGCAGCGATGATGCCATAATTAGCGTCACCATCCCGCTTCTGTCTTCTGTCTTCTGGACCAAGGAACCACACAGTGTGATTACACACAGCCCAGAACAGGAAGAACAGGAGCTAGTTTCATGTGCTACAGACGGTACTACCAGCATAACTGTCATACTGTCTGTTCAGCGTGGATGGCCTGAGGACAGAGCGGAGGAGGAGGAGGAGAGCATGGTCAGTCATCCTCTTGGTGAGGACACGGAAGTTTTGCCTGTTAGCAGTCTGGTACGCATGGCTGAGTATATTTTACGCTGCCTTTCCCATGACCCTTGCGTTCTCAAAATTTTGGGTGACAGTCATTACTGGTTAGTGACACATCTAGACCTACGCGACAATGAGAACTTTATATCTCTTATTCCTGAGGCGGACAGGTCTACTAAAAGGGGGCAGTACCCAAAGGCCCTTGTTGCTGAACTATTAAAAAAATTCCCATCTAAAAACGCTGGCGACAGAGGTCACAGTTCGTTGGACAACCAAGGGGTACAGGCGAGAGAGACACAACTTCAATCCAGCAGAGGCAGGGGAACACCGTCAAAGTTCTGGGAGAATTTTCCTAGCCCCTACCATCACACAGGCCCTGAGGCACGGGGTACTCTCACAAGGAGGGCAAAGTTTGGGAAGATGCTGAGGGAGTACCTTGCTGACTGTACCAACGTCCTCCGTGATTCCTCTGTGCCTTATAATTATTGGGTATGCAAGCTGGATACGAGGAATGAACTGGCTTTCTATGCCTTGGAGGTCCTGGCCTCCCCTGCTGCTAGCGTTTTATCAGAGCGGGTTTTTAGTGCTGCTGGTGGAATTATAACTGGTAAGCGCATCCGCCTGTCAACTGAAAATATTGACAGGCTGACGCTTATAAAAATGAACAAGGGCTGCATTGGGCCAGACTTCTCAACACCACCGAATAATAGCGCAACATAAACTCAAATCCAGTGTCTTTTTTTGGGAGGTGTATTCCCATGCATCTCTTCACACCCAGACATGGGTATATGCTTCCTGATTTTGGCTATTTGCTCTTGTCCTCCTCCTTCTCCTCATCCTCATCCTCCACCACCATATCAGCAGGGTGACCGTGGTCAGTGATGCAACACCCACATAAATTTTTTAAAGGGTGTTTATGATGCACGTAAAAAATTTTTTCATACAGTATGTTCATGTTTACCCCCCAGGGGTAAATGTTTGTCAGCCCATACACTTAGTGCATGGGCATTACAAGGATAGGAGACCCACTCCTTTCTAATGGGAACATTTTTCAGGAGGCCCTCCTCTACGTCTCTTCTAAGGGGCATTGGAGTGCCTCCAAATTTTTGGCAACCCTTGCATTCACTACATAGGCAAACAAAATGGGAGACCCACTTTCTAATAATGGGAACACTGTTTTCAGGAGGCCCTCTGACCTCCACATCTCTTCCAAGGGGCATTGGAGTGCCTTCAAATTTTTGGCATCCCTTGCATTCATTGCATAGGCAAACACAATGGGAGACATACTTCATAATAATGGGAACATTGTTTTCAGGAGGCCCTCCTCTAAGTCTCTTCAAAGGGATATTGGGGAGCATCCAAATTTTGGGCAGCCCTGCCACTCACTGCATACACAATAACAGTATAGGAGACCCACTCTTTAGTATTGGGAACAAAAAAACATAGCCGACTAATGGCTCTATAAGAATAGTGAAGGCCGCCTGAGGGCCCTATAAAGATAGGCTTTGTGACTTTCAGAGTCCCTCCTTTATAAATGAAACACAGTGTGTCTGATGATATCTCACACACCACATGGCCAGATAATGTTGTAAAATATTAAAATGACATTTCCTGGTGAATGCATGTGTCACGGTTGAAAGCAATGCAAAAGTGCAAAAACGCATCAAAAATGCTAAGTGTGAACATAGCCCAAGGTGTGGAGGAGTATT
This sequence comes from Phyllobates terribilis, assembly GCF_046119375.1. NCBI lineage: Eukaryota > Metazoa > Chordata > Amphibia > Anura > Dendrobatidae > Phyllobates > Phyllobates terribilis. Next base: position 78,799,162 of record NW_027362771.1, on the reverse strand, counting down.
TTTGTTTTTGGTTATTTATTTTGCTTTATATACAAGTCATTACCCTGGAAAGGATGTTCCTTAACATATTTCCCAGGAAAATCCATTTTGGTTTCGTTTTGGTATGTTTTGTTGTGAGTCTGTAAAAGTGGTGTAATACCTCTGACAACGTTGTTGACAGAAGTGACCTGGGAGTCAGAAATGCTTCCAGGGTTCTTCCCCATGCTGTCCCCATGTCATTTGAGCAATTTGGGCAATTTTTAGGCCCTCTGCAGACCGCCGGGGGGAGCCACCTGAAAAATGCTTGAGTTTCTCATAGACTTACATTGGGCTCGTTGCTCGAGTCGAGCACCCGAGTATTCCTATGTGCTCAACCCGAGCATCGAGCACCCGAGCATTTTAGTGCTTGCCCATCACTTGTCCTGTGGTGTGATGAAACTAAATTTGAACTTTTTGGGCATAATGATCATCATTACATTTGGAGGAAAAAGAGAGAAGCTTGGAAGCCTAAAAACACCATCATGTTGTGAGGTTGTTTTGCTGCAAAAGGGACTGGTGCACTTCACAAAATAGATGGCATCATGAACAAATAAAATGATGTGGCAACACTGAAGCAACATCTCAAGACTAGAAATGAGCGTTGTTCGACTCGAACTGTTCGCCAATCTCAAATTCGAGCTGTTTTGGGCGGTGTTCGAGCCGTTCGGCGAACACGAACGATTTGAGAAAAATTCGGCTGTTCGAGGTTATGTTCGATAACTGTTCGTGCACCAAAATTATAACTGGATTTTTTCTCAGTAATAATGAAAATTAATGTTAATACGCAGTTTAAGTGTACAGCGGGGCGGGGGGAGGGGCAGGGGATGGATCTCTGCAGGAATAATGAAGATCTCCATTTTTTTTTCTCTTTCCCGCATTTACAGTGGGGAGGTGCAATCTGTCAGCCTATTAGCAGCGCACACACGGAGCGAAGTGCTTTTTTTCACACAAGCAAGGGCATGTGTCATTGGCAGTGTATGTCACATGTCCTTGCCCTATAAGACCAAGCCATTTTCCCCATCGCCACCATTTTCTCACTGCTGCATCTGCGTGTTAGACGGCACCGCTGTAGCTGTGTGCGCTATACCTGGTTAATTTCAAGCCAATTTTCGCACAAATCTACAGATAGCTTGGGAGTAGGGAATAGTTGTGATTGCAGTCCTTTTAAGGACTAGGTTACAGCATTTCCTACGACTTTTATCAGGCACGTCTGTGCTCTTAAATAGATAGGTTGTGGGAGTAAAGACTAATTGTAATTGCAGTCCTTTTCAGGACTAGGTAACATCAGTTCCTATCAGTTTTTGCCAGGCAGGTCTGTGCCAGTGCTGTGCAAGTTTTTTTCACAGCATTTGGCTGAATCTAGCAAAGCTAATCCTTTTTGGCCTATTGCAGAGTGTGTTAGTCAGTGGAGTAGCCTATCTGTGTTGCAAGATATACCACCTGTGTATAGAATAACCAATTTTTTTACTGCACCTAGTGAAGTAAAATCTTTTGGGCATAGCATCATTCTATTAGTCCATCTATACCTCCATCAGGTTGCAAAATTAAAAATAATTTTTATCTGCATCTACCTCTGAAAAAATATTTGGGCTTCTAGCTGTGTGTGGGACTTGTTCTATTAGTCCATCTATACTGACCTCCATCAGGTTGCAAACTGAATATAATTTTTTTCTGCATCTAGCTCTGAAAAAATATTTGGCCTTCTAGCAGTGTGTGGGACTTTCTCTATTAGTCCATCTATACTGACCTCCATCAGATTGCAAATTAAAAATAATTTTTATCTGCATCTAGCTCTGAAAAAATATTTGGCCTTCTAGCAGTGTGTGGGACTTTCTCTATTAGTCCATCTATACTGACCTCCATCAGGTTGCAAATTAAAAATAATTTTTTGTCTGCATCTAGCTCTGAAAAAATATTTGGGCTTCTAGCAGTGTGTGGGACTTGTTCTATTAGTCCATCTATACTGACCTCCATCAGGTTGCAAACTGAATATATTTTTTTTCTGCATCTACCTCTGAAAAAATATTTGGGCTTCTAGCTGTGTGTGGGACTTGTTCTATTAGTCCATCTATACTGACCTCCATCAGGTTGCAAATTGAATATAATTTTTTTCTGCAACTAGCCCAGCCAATAGTTTTGGCCTAATACCACAGTTTGGCCACTCAGCTCTGCTCGGTTCCCATCCATTGTTTTTATGTGCAAAAAACTCCAGAGTTGTGAATTAGTTAACCACCAAAATGAGTGGAAAAAGGCCTGCTGCTGGTGGAAAGGGGAATAGGCATGTTGGGAAGGGGAAAAAAGGTTGTGTCCGTGGGGTAGGTGTTAAAGCAACATTAACATCTGCAGAAGAAAGACCATCTTCCAGCCAAACTAAAATGTCTACTTCTTTTAGCGGACAATGTGATAAGATCCCTTTCTTACGGCCACGCCAATCGCTACAAATTCCAGATGAGGCACAAAAACAGCAGGTGCTTCAACGGATATCAAGTGTTCCTTTAAGTGGGCTCTCCTCCATATCAACTTCAACATCACAAATACTCCAGTCCTCAAAGGTGTCACCCCAATCGCACTTGCTTCCTCACAGCTCCCAAATCTCCAGCTGCCCGTCTGAGTATGAGGTAGAACAGAGGGTTGAGTCTGCAGAGCTGTTTACTCATACTATAGCCTGGGAATCAGAGGTCGACTCCAGCGCTTCTGTGAATCCAGACGAGGAAATGATCTGCACTGATGCCCAGAATCTTTATGAGTCGGATCCAGGACCAGACGCAGAAGGTTCTGACCATAATGTAGACCCTCATTCCCAAACTGTAACTCCTGTTGGTGGAGACAATGATGAAGATGATGATGAGACTCAAATACCTGATTGGAGTGACAACTTTAGTTTTTTGTCAGGGCAGGAACAGGTTGGCTCTGAGGACGACGCGTGTGAAAACGCACAGGGTGATGATGATGAGGTTGGAGATCCCACTTACTGTCAACCCACAGTCAGCCAAGAGATGAGGTCAGCAGAGGAGATAGAGGAGGATGCTAGTGACGACGAGGTCAGGTTACGCCTTCCTGGACAGAGACGTAGTACTGGATGCCCGTCAACAACTGCATCCTCAAACACAACTCTGCCTCTCACCACAAGTCGTGGTGGCTCTTCAGGTCGCATGGGTGCTAAGCCTTGCATAGCCTGGGCATTTTTTCAGATCGATAAAGATGACCCAACTTGTGTTATCTGTAACATTTGTCAGCAAAAGCTAAGTAGAGGCCAAAAAATACATAGTTTGAGTACTTCATGCATGAACCGGCACATGGACATGAAGCATAAGTTGCAGTGGGAAGCTCACTGTGCTACAATGCGGCCTAGCCGGCCGGGCCAACCACCGTCTGCCATATCTTGTGCATCCGCGGCCTCTTCATCCTCTGTGACTGGGGGACAGCAGTCACACCTGTTTTGGGGCGCAGACCTGCCACCTCTTTACCCGCAACAGCCAGCGTGATTGGCAGGTCATCATTTTCTTTGGAGGTGGTAACACCAGCTGGTGTTGAGCGCTGTCCGACATCGATAGCACCACCTTTGGATCAAGGCAACCTAACATGTCCGCCTGCATCTTCCTCACAGACCGGCAGTTTGCCGGGGACACCCTTATCAACCCCGTCTAAGCACAATAGCCAGTCCTCGGTCCTTCAGATGTGGACAAGTAAAAGACCATTTCCTCCTAGCCATGAGAAAGCTAAGAGGTTGAATTTCACCATTTGCAAGCTCTTGGCTACAGAAATGCTGCCTTTCTGCCTGGTGGACACAGAGGATTTTCGAGACCTTATGTCCGTCGCAGTGCCCCAGTACCAGATGCCCAGTCGGCACTACTTCTCAAAGAAAGGTGTGCCTGCGCTCCACCAGCATGTCGCACACAACATCACCGCTTCTTTGAGAAACTCTGTGTGTGACAGGGTGCATTTCACCACAGACACTTGGACGAGTAGGCATGGACAGGGGCATTACATGTCGCTGACTGGGCACTGGGTAACTATGGTGACAGCAGGACAAGGGGCTGCTGTCCAAGTCTTGCCGTCCCCACGAGTTGTGCGTCAATCCTCTTTATCTCGAAGTTTCTCCACTGCTTCTGCCTCCTCAACCTCCTCTAGGTCCTCCACCTGCACCCAAAGCCTGTCTGGTCATGCCACAAGCTTTCTAACTGCGCAGAAGGGATCCTGCACACCTCCTTACTATGCTGGCAGTAGGGCTCAACGTCATGAGGCGGTTTTTACTTTGAAATGTCTGGGAAATGTGAGTCACACAGCTGAGGTGTTGTGGTCAGCTCTGGAGAACCAATTTCATGAATGGTTGTCTCCACTGGACCTGAAACCAGGGAAGGCCGTGTGCGACAATGCTGCAAACCTGGGTGCAGCCCTTCGCCGAGGCATTGTCACACACGTGCCTTGTATGGCTCACGTGTTGAACCTGGTTGTCCAGCAATTTTTAGCCCATTATTCCGGACTAGATGGCCTTCTGCAGAGGGCACGGTCGCTGTGTGCTCACTTCCGCCGTTCGCATCCGGCAGCTCAGCGACTTACATCTCTACAGAAGTCTTTGGGCCTGCCACTTCACCGGCTAAAATGCGATGTGCCTAACCGGTGGAATTCAACTCTGCACATGTTGCAGCGACTGTGGCAGCACCGACAAGCCCTGGTGCAATACGTTCTGACGTATAGCCTGGTCCAACGAGATCCAGAGGTGGGGCAAATCACGCTGGAGAAGTGGTCTCAGATCAGGGACCTATGCACCCTTCTGCACAGTTTTGAAATGGCGACGAAGATGTTTAGTGCTGACGATGCCATTATCAGCATGACTATTCCGGTGATTTACATGCTGGAGCACATGTTAAACAGAATTCGGAGTCAGGTGGTGGCACAAGAGGAGGTGGAGGAAGTAGAGGAGGAGGAGTTGTATGCGGAAGGGCTAACATCTGCAAGGTCCAGACGGTCGGCAGCACCAAGGCGGCAGGCATGTGAGGGTGGGGGAGATGGTTTTACCAGGGTGCATGGTAGCAGCCAAACTAGTGAGGAAGGTGCAGGAGCCCAGGAAGAAGAGGAGGACGAACTGATGGAAGGCTCATCAGATGAGGGAGACCTTGATCACATTTTTGTTGTGCGAGGTTGGGGGGAGAGGACAGAGGAAGGAAGCATGATTGTTACCTCGCCACCAACACAAAAGGGACTTGGTGCTCCTGGATGCGCAACACACATGAGTGCCTTCTTGCTGCACTACCTGCAACATGACCCTCGAATTGTGAGAATTAGAAATAATCCTGACTACTGGGTTGCCACACTGTTAGATCCCCGGTACAAAAGTAAATTTGCAGAAATTATTCCTGCCATAGAAAGGGATGCACGCATGCAGGAGTATCAGCAGAGACTGTTGCAGAATCTTACATGTGCTTTTCCACAAAACACCAGTGGTGCACGTAGTGAATCTCACAGTTCCAACTTGCCAACCGTGGGACCGTCGAGTGTTCAGCGCTCAAACCGTAACAGAACCACAGTATCTGCAGTAGTGTTGAGCCACCCCCGTAGTGTTCGAGTTCGGTTCGGTTCGTCGAACACCCGTGTGTTCGCCGAACTGTTCGTCGAACTGTTCGTCGAACACCTTCGAACACCGTTAAAACCAATGGCAGGCAAACAAAAACACATAGAAACACATAGAAAACACCTTCAAAGGTGTCCAAAAGCTGACAAACTGCTCAGAAGACACAACTAACACATGGAAAAGTGACAAGTACATATAGTCATGCGAAAAGAAAAGAGGTGGAGGAGTAAAAGGAGGGGGAGACACGGATATAGGCATGTCATGCCCTTCTAAAATCCAAAAAGTGAGAAGCCGAGACGGCCAGTCCGCTCCTGCCCTTGCCACCTCCGTGTCGCCGGGTTTGTGCCAGAGCCGCGGTGAACCCTGACGGCCAGCCCCCCTCTCCCAATACTGGTGCCTGTCCGCTGGTGGGTCGAGAGAGCCCCCCTGTGGTGGAGGCAGCTCTAAGCTTTTTAATTTAAATTGTCCCTCTAATTTGAATGAATACACTTTAAATCCATTTACAAGGATCTATTGGAGGGCAAGTCTCATGCCAGCAGCCGCGTAATTCCAGCTCCAGTAGCGTCCACTAAAGCTGCTGCAGTTAAAAAGCTTTTATAAGGATCGAGCTCGGCTGTCCACCGCAAGGCATCCTAGTGCCAGTCCCAGCCCCTATGCCTTGGGGTGCCTCCTGATGCTCTTCACTAAGTATCCCGTGGTCCCGAAGCATTTCCTTTGAAAAAATTAAGTGTCCAAACTACAGGTGGTGTAGCTTGCTTAACAGCCGGGATAATCCGCTGACTAGCAGACACTGCTACTAGACACAAAGTATTTCCTGGGCTAGATGCAGTTAAAAATTTGTAAGTAGATACTCTCGTTGGATGCTGAGAAAGCATTCCATAGAGTCTCCTGGCACGCCATATCTGATTCTCTTAAAAAGCTTGGGGTAGGGGTCTAGGGGACCCTTTTATAGCCAAAATCACGGCCCTGTATCACAATACGTCACCTAGGCTGAAGATAAATGGAACTGTAGCACCGAGGGCTCGGTTGCTACAGACGTATTGCACCTCACCCAGAGGTGTGATATCTCACTCTCAGATAAGGATGGAGTGTGGATCAGGACCCGACACCTGCATGCATTACACCACATTGCCGTGGGGCAGGGCGACCAATATGCCCCTGAGATGGGCACGACAGTCCCTGTCCCTGGCTGGAGTGGGGGGAGGGAACACTGAGGAAGGGGAACCCTGCAGTGCAGGAGCAGGGAGGAAGCAGTTCCTGGGTGCATTGAGAAGGGAGTATAAAAGGTGGGCACCATCTTAGTTCAGTGCAGAGAAGTCTGAGCAGAAGTGGCAGGGAGCAGGGGCTCTGCATGAGCTCTGCTCCGGAGGCGGGCCTAGTAACAGAGGCCCAGGCCTGCAAGAGGGAGAAGGAAGGAAGAGGAGCGGAGAATGCTCCAGGAACGAGGAATGAAGGGATCCCAGGGGTGCGGACGGGCGAGTCGCCACCGCACGCCCGAATCCACCTGCGTGGAGGGGTCAGGCCAAAGGGGGAGACCGGTCCCCGAAACTAGTGGAGGCAGGAAACGACCCTCAGCTAGAAACCGGAGGCTGTGACATTTTATGTGGCGCAGCCCCTCGCTACACCCGCTAGGAAGGCACCACATAGGGTCAGGGAAACTGGCGCCAAGTTTACCAAGAGGAGGCCCGAGGCAGCCGGACAGAAGTGTTGGTAAGAAAGGCCAGACAAAGGACACACAAAGGGGGTCCTGTGAAGCGCTCCAAAGTTATCTGGGAGTTGTCTGAGCCCCTCACCTGGTGAGCACAGTACGACGTGGGCAGCCGTTACCTGCAGACGTGGTCTGGATAATAAGAACTGTGAGTAAAGGCCCTGAACTGCATCACTGACTCCGTGTCGTTACTGCTGCTGCCCTGCACCATCACCCCCATCCTCCGCATACACTGCCCTGAGGCTATACTCCTCCCGTGGGGAGTTATGCTACGCTCTGCTGCACCCACAACACCAGCCTTAGCGGTCTGCCCTGTAGCGGCGGTTCACTCTGACCGCAATCCACGGGTGGCGTAGTCGGACATTTAAACATCAAAACCACATAAATAGTTCCGCCACTGGTTTGACCGCCCTGAGCCACGGAACCGGATCGCCGCCACGAAGACTACAACCACCAGCATCCACCAAAAAGTGTCCGGCTCCGGGTGTCCCAAGGCCCAGGGGGTGCGTCAGAACATTTTCATCACCTTTCACAATAACCAATGGGACAAGGCAGGGATGTCCTCTGTCCCCTCTCTTATACATCCTAGTGACGGAGCACCTGCTCTCATCAATTCGCCATAACCCCAATATTAGGTGGATTGAGGTGGGAGGCACCGAGTACAAGTGCTCTCTATTTGCTGATGATGTCCTAGTATATATCACTCAATCACATATATCCATCCCTGCTGTTATGGCTGAAATAGATCACTTTGTTACATGGTAAAATTTTAAAATCAATGCAGCGAAGTCTGAGGCCCTCGATGTCTCCCTCCCTAAATCCATATAGGATTCCATCCAGTCCAACTTTCCCTTTGCCTGGCCCTCACAGGGTATCATATACTTAGGAATTCCTATTCATAGAGACCTCTCCCATCTATGTTATCTTAATTTTGGGCCCTTTATTGAACAATTCCATACAGACCACAGTTGGCAAGTTAGAACTGTAAGATTCACTACGTGAACCACTGGTGTTTTGTGGAAAAGCACATGTACACCGCGTTCCAAATTATTATGCAAAAAGTGTTTAGGAGTGATAAGGGAAGAATTTGTTTGTTTGTCAGTTAAACTCATTGATGGTGATGTGTGTCAGGGCTCTTTATATCACTGTAAGCAATTGCAGACACCTGTGCTAATTAGTTTGGCAGGTGTGTCCAATGAAAGGCAAGACTACTTAAGAAGGCTCTCTCACATTATTAAGCAGCCTACATTTTCTGCCAAAATGGGAAAGAAAAAGGATGTGTCGGCTGCTGAGAAGCAACAAATTGTGGAGTGTTTAGGTCAAGGCATGACTACAATCAACATTGTGCGATGATCAGGATGAAGTGTCTTGGCAATCAAGAAGTATGTAGCTGATTCACAGTACACACGTGTGCGTGCTGATAAGGGCAAATTGAGGACTCTTTCCTACAGGCAATTACGTCAGGTTGAAACAGCAGCGGCAAAAAAGCCTTGTCATAGCAGCAGACAAGTTTTTGAAGCTGCTTGTGCCTCCAACGTCCCCCGAACAACAAGATGCAGGGTCCTTCAGAGGTTTGCAGCTGTGCATATGCCATCCTGTCGACCTCCTCTATCCACTTCACACAAGCAGAAACGGCTCCAGTGGGCCAAACATTACATGAAGACTGATTTCAAAACTGTTTTGTTCACGGATGAGTGCCGTGCAGCGCTCGATGGTCCAGATGAATGGAGGATGGCTGGTTGATGGACACCCCACGCAAACACGGCTACAGCGCCAACAAGGAGGAGGTGGAGTAATGTTTTGGGCTGGAATCATGGGGAGAGAGATTGTCGGCCCCTTTAGGATCCCTGAAGGCGCTAAAGATGAACTCCATAATGTATGTGGATTTTCTCAAACAGCACTTCCTGCCATGGTTCAAGAAGAAGAACCGTGTATTTCACAGCAAGATCATTTTTCTGCATGATAATGCACCATCTCATGCTGCACATAAAACATCTGCATCTCTGGCTGATATGGGCATAAAAGGGGACAAACTTATGGTGTGACCCCCATGCTCCCCTGACCTCTACCCCATTCAGAACCTTTGGAGCATCATTAAAAGGAGTGTCTATGATGGCGGGAGGCAGTTCACATCTAAGCAACAGCTCTGGGAGGGTATTCTGTCCTCATGCAAAACAATTGAAGCAGAAACCATCCAAAACCTGACAAATTCAATGGACGAGAGAGTTCAGAAGCTCCTTTCGAACAAGGGGTCCTATGTGAAAATGTAACATCACCTAGAATAAAGTTTTGAGTTGAAAACTGTTTGATTTCAGTTTCTAACAACCTGCTAATGCTTATAATTTCAAAAATGACCATTTTTTTGGTCTTTATTAAAATGAAAAGGTTGATCGAAAAGTTTGGGGGATCTAAGAGTGTGGCAACCCAGTAGTCATGATTACTTCGAATTCTGACAATATGAGGGTCATGCTGCAGGTAGTGCAGCAAGAAGGCACTTATGTGTCTTGCGCATCTCGGAGCCCCAAAATTATTTTCCGGGCTAGATGCAGCTAAAAATTATTTTTAATTTTAAATCTGGTGAAGCTTATTATAGATGGCCTAATAGGATCAGTGCTGCACACTGCTACAAAGCCCAAATTATTTTCCAGTCAAGATACAGATAAACATGATTAGTAATTTGAAAGCTTAAAACGGTTGGTAGGGTGATTTTAACCAATCATCAAGCTTTTACTCTCCCCAGGATGACACAGGGGTAGAAAAGTCGTTTCGGATCCATGATTTGTTCATCTTTATGAACGTGAGTCTGTCTACATTATCAGTGGAGAGCCGCGTGCGCTTATCTGTCAGCACACCACCAGCAGCGCTGAACACACGTTCAGACAGAACGCTGGCTGCGGGGCATGACAAGATCTCCAAGGCGTAAGTGGCTAGCTCCGGCCATTTATCCAGATTGGAAGCCCAAAAAGAGCAAGGGTCCAGTGACACAGTCGTGGCTTCAATGTTTACTTGGAGATACTCCTGTACCATCGTCTCTAGGCGTTGACTATGTGTCAGACTTCTTGTCTCCTGTGGCCTTGCAAAGGATGGGCTAAAAAAGTGGTGAAATGATTCCGCAAAATTGATGTTACCAGCAGATACTGTGGTTCTGTTACGGTTTGAGTGCTGAACACTTGACGGTCCCACGGTTGGCAAGTTGGAACTGTGAGATTCACTACGTGCACCACTGGTATTTTGTGGAAAAGCACATGTAAGATTCTGCAACAGTCTCTGCTGATACTCCTGCATGCGTGCATCCCTTTCTATGGCAGGAATAATTTCTGCAAATTTACTTTTGTACCGGGGATCTAACAGTGTGGCAACCCAGTAGTCAGGATTATTTCTAATTCTCACAATTCGAGGGTCATGTTGCAGGTAGTGCAGCAAGAAGGCACTCATGTGTGTTGCGCATCCAGGAGCACCAAGTCCCTGTTGTGTTGGTGGCGAGGTAACAATCATGCTTCCTTCCTCTGTCCTCTCCCCCCAACCTCGCACAACAGAAATGTGATCAAGGTCTCCCTCATCTGATGAGTCTTCCATCAGTTCGTCCTCCACTTCTTCCTGGGCTCCTGCACCTTCCTCACTAGTTTGGCTGCTACCATGCGCCCTGGTAAAACCATCTCCCCCACCCTCACATGCCTGCCGCCTTGGTGCTGCCGACCGTCTGGACCTTGCAGATGTTAGCCCTTCCGCATACAACTCCTCCTCCTCTACTTCCTCCACCTCCTCTTGTGCCACCACCTGACTCCGAATTCTGTTTAACATGTGCTCCAGCATGTAAATCACCGGAATAGTCATGTTGATAATGGCATCGTCAGCACTAAACATCTTCGTCGCCATTTCAAAACTGTGCAGAAGGGTGCATAGGTCCCTGATCTGAGACCACTCCTCCAGCGTGATTTGCCCCACCTCTGAATCTTGTTGGCCCAGGCTATACGTCAGAACGTATTGCACCAGGGCTTGTCGGTGCTGCCACAGTCGCTGCAACATGTGCAGAGTTGAAATCCACCGGGTAGGCACATCGCATTTTAGCCGGTGAAGTGGCAGGCCCAACGACTTCTGTAGAGATGTAAGTCGCTGAGCTGCGGGATGCGAACGGCAGAAGTGAGCACACAGCGACCGTGCCCTCTGCAGAAGGCCATCTAGTCTGGGATAGTGGGCTAAAAATTGCTGGACAACCAGGTTCAACACGTGAGCCATACAAGGCACGTGTGTGACATTCCCCCGGCGAAGGGCCGCACCCAGGTTTGCAGCATTGTCGCACACGGCCTTCCCTGGTTTCAGGTCCAGTGGAGACAACCATTCATGAAATTGGTTCTCCAGAGCTGACCACAACTCCTCAGCTGTGTGACTCACATTTCCCAGACATTTCAATGTAAAAACCGCCTGATGACGTTGAGCCCTACTGCCAGCATAATAAGGAGGTGTGCAGGATCCCTTCTGCGCAGTTAGAAAGCTTGTGGCATGACCAGACAGGCTTTGGGTGCAGGTGGAAGACCGAGAGGAGGTTGAGGAGGCAGAAGCAGTGGAGGAACTTTGACATAAAGAGGATTGACGCACAACTCGTGGGGACGGCAAGACTTGGACAGCAGCCCCTTGTCCTGCTGTCACCATAGTTACCCAGTGCCCAGTCAGCGACATGTAACGCCCCTGTCCATGCCTACCCGTCCAAGTGTCTGTGGTGAAATGCACCCTGTCACACACAGAGTTTCTCAAAGAAGCGGTGATGTTGTGTGCGACATGCTGGTGGAGCGCAGGCACACCTTTCTTTGAGAAGTAGTGCCGACTGGGCATCTGGTACTGGGGCACTGCGACGGACATAAGGTCTCGAAAATCCTCTGTGTCCACCAGGCGGAAAGGCAGCATTTCTGTAGCCAAGAGCTTGCAGATGGTGAAATTCAACCTCTTAGCTTTCTCATGGCTAGGAGGAAATGGTCTTTTACTTGTCCACATCTGAGGGACCGAGGGCTGGCTATTGTGCTTAGACGGGGTTGATAAGGGTGTCCCCGGCAAACTGCCGGTCTGTGAGGAAGATGCAGGCGGACATGTTAGGTTGCCTTGATCCAAAGGTGGTGCTATCGATGTCGGACAGCGCTCAACACCAGCTGGTGTTACCACCTCCAAAGAAAATGATGACCTGCCAATCACGCTGGCTGTTGCGGGTAAAGAGGTGGCAGGTCTGCGCCCCAAAACAGGTGTGACTGCTGTCCCCCCAGTCACAGAGGATGAAGAGGCCGCGGATGCACAAGATATGGCAGACGGTGATTGGCCCGGCCGGCTAGGCCGCATTGTAGCACACTGAGCTTCCCACTGCAACTTATGCTTCATGTCCATGTGCCGGTTCATGCATGAAGTACTCAAACTATGTATTTTTTGGCCTCTACTTAGCTTTTGCTGACAAATGTTACAGATAACACGAGTTGGGTCATCTTTATCGATCTGAAAAAATGCCCAGGCTATGCAAGGCTTAGCACCCATGCGACCTGAAGAGCCACCACGACTTGTGGTGAGAGGCAGAGTTGTGTTTGAGGATGCAGTTGTTGACGTGCTTCCAGTACTACGTCTCTGTCCAGGAAGGCGCAACCTGACCTCGTCGTCACTAGCATCTTCCTCCACCTCCTCTGCTGACCTCATCTCTTGGCTGACTGTGGGTTGACAGTAAGTGGGATCTCCGACCTCATCATCATCACCCTGTGCGTTATCACACCCGTCGTCCTCAGAGCCAACCTGTTCCTGCCCTGACAAAAAACTAAAGTTGTCGCTCCAATCAGGTATTTGAGTCTTATCATCGTCTTCCTCATTGTCTCCACCAACAGGAGTTACAGTTTGGGAATGAGGGTCTACATTATGGTCAGAACCTTCTGCGTCTGGTCCTGGATCCGACTCATAAAGATTCTGGGCATCAGTGCAGATCATTTCCTCGTCTGGATTCACAGAAGCGCTGGAGTCGACCTCTGATTCCCAGGCTATAGTATGAGTAAACAGCTCTGCAGACTCAACCATTTGTTCTACCTCATACTCAGACGGGCAGCTGGAGATTTGGGAGCTGTGAGGAAGCAAGTGCGATTTGGGTGACACCTTTGAGGACTGGAGTATTTGTGATGTTGAAGTTGATGTGGAGGAGAGCCCACATAAAGGAGCACTTGATATCCGTTGAAGCACCTGTTTTTGTGCCTCATCTGGAATTTGTAGCGATTGGCGTGGCCGTAAGAAAGGGATCTTATCACATTGTCCGCTAAAAGAAGTAGACATTTTAGTTTGGCTGGAAGATGGTCTTTCTTCTGCACCTACCCACGGACACAACCTTTTTTCCCCTTCCCAACACGCCTATTCCCCTTTCCACCAGCAGCAGGCCTTTTTCCACTCATTTTGGTGGTTAACTAATTCACAACTCTGGAGTTGTTTGCACAAAAAAACAATGGATGGTAACCGAGCAGAGCTGAGTGGCCAAACTGTGGTATTAGGCCAAAACTATTGGCTGGGCTAGATGCAGAAAAAAATTATTTTTAATTTGCAACCTGATGGAGGTCAGTATAGATGGACTAATAGAACAAGTCCCACACGCTGCTAGAAGCCCAAATATTTTTTCAGAGATAAATGAAGAAAAAAATTATTTTTAATTTGCAACCTGATGGAGGTCAGTATAGATGGACTAATAGAACAAGTCCCACACGCTGCTAGAAGCCCAAATATTTTTTCAGAGATAAATGAAGAAAAAAATTATTTTTAATTTGCAACCTGATGGAGGTCAGTATAGATGGACTAATAGACCAAGTCCCACACACTGCTAGAAGCCCAAATATTTTTTCAGAGCTAGATGCAGAAAAAAAATATTTTTAATTTGCAACCTGATGGAGGTCAGTATAGATGGACTAATAGACCAAGTCCCACACACTGCTAGAAGCCCAAATATTTTTTCAGAGCTAGATGCAGAAAAAAATTATTTTTAATTTGCAACCTGATGTAGGTCAGTATAGATGGACTAATAGACCAAGTCCCACACACCGCTAGAAGCCCAAATATTTTTTCAGAGCTAGATGCAGAAAATTTTTTTATTCAATTTGCAACCTGATGGAGGTCAGTATAGATGGACTAATAGACCAAGTCCCACACACTGCTAGAAGCCCAAATATTTTTTCAGAGCTAGATGCAGAAAATTTTTTTATTCAATTTGCAACCTGATGGAGGTCAGTATAGATGGACTAATAGACCAAGTCCCACACACTGCTAGAAGCCCAAATATTTTTTCAGAGCTAGATGCAGAAAAAAATTATTTTTAATTTGCAACCTGATGGAGGTCAGTATAGATGGACTAATAGACCAAGTCCCACACACCGCTAGAAGCCCAAATATTTTTTCAGAGCTAGATGCAGAAAAAAATTATTTTTAATTTGCAACCTGATGGAGGTCAGTATAGATGGACTAATAGAACAAGTCCCACACGCTGCTAGAAGCCCAAATATTTTTTCAGAGATAAATGAAGAAAAAAATTATTTTTAATTTGCAACCTGATGGAGGTCAGTATAGATGGACTAATAGACCAAGTCCCACACACTGCTAGAAGCCCAAATATTTTTTCAGAGCTAGATGCAGAAAAAAATTATTTTTAATTTGCAACCTGATGGAGGTCAGTATAGATGGACTAATAGACCAAGTCCCACACACTGCTAGAAGCCCAAATATTTTTTCAGAGCTAGATGCAGAAAAAAATTATTTTTAATTTGCAACCTGATGGAGGTCAGTATAGATGGACTAATAGACCAAGTCCCACACACCGCTAGAAGCCCAAATATTTTTTCAGAGCTAGATGCAGAAAAAAATTATATTCAGTTTGCAACCTGATGGAGGTCAGTATAGATGGACTAATAGAATGATGCTATGCCCAAAAGATTTTACTTCACTAGGTGCAGTAAAAAAATTGGTATTCTATACACAGGTGGTATATCTTGCAACACAGATAGGCTACTCCACTGACTAACACACTCTGCAATAGGCCAAAAAGGATTAGCTTTGCTAGATTCAGCCAAATGCTGTGAAAAAAACTTGCACAGCACTGGCACAGACCTGCCTGGCAAAAACTGATAGGAACTGATGTAACCTAGTCCTGAAAAGGACTCCAATTACAATTAGTCTTTACTCCCACAATCTATCTATTTAAGAGCACAGACCTGCCTGATAAAAGTCATAGGAAATGCTGTAACCTAGTCCTTAAAAGGACTGCAATCACAACTATTCCCTACTCCCAAGCTATCTGTATATTTGTGCGAAAATTGGCTTGAAATTAACAAGGTATAGCGCACACAGCAACAGCGGTGCCGTCTAACACGCAGCTGCAGCAGTGAGAAAATGGTGGCGACGGGGAAAATGGCTTGGTCTTATAGGGCAAGGACATGTGACATACACTGCCAATCACACATGCCCTTGCTTGTGTGAAAAAAAGCACTTCGCTCCGTGTGTGCGCTGCTGATAGGCTGACAGATTGCACCTCCCCACTGCAAATGCGGGAAAGAGAAAAAAAAATGGAGATCTTCATTGTTCCTGCAGAGATCCATCCCCTGCCCCTCCCCCCGCCCCGCTGTACACTCAAACTGCGTATTAACATTAATTTTCATCATTACTGAGAAAAAATCCAGTTATGATTTTGGTGCACGAACAGTTATCGAACATAACCTCGAACAGCCGAATTTTTCTCAAATTGTTCGTGTTCGCCGACCGACTCGAACACCGCCCAAAACAGCTCGAATTTGAGATTGGCGAACAGTTCGAGTAGAACAACGCTCATCTCTAATCTGCAGGTAACATTAATTTTGCGGAATCATTTCACCACTTTTTTAGCCCATCCTTTGCAAGGCCACAGGAGACAAGAAGTCTGACACATAGTCAACGCCTAGAGACGATGGTACAGGAGTATCTCCAAGTAAACATTGAAGCCGTGACTGTGTCACTGGACCCTTGCTCTTTTTGGGCTTCCAATCTGGATAAATGGCCGGATCTAGCCACTTACGCCTTGGAGATCTTGTCATGCCCCGCAGCCAGCGTTCTGTCTGAACGTGTGTTCAGCGCTGCTGGTGGTGTGCTGACAGATAAGCGCACGCGGCTCTCCACTGATAATGTAGACAGACTCACGTTCATAAAGATGAACAAATCATGGATCCGAAACGACTTTTCTACCCCTGGGTCATCCTGGGGAGAGTAAAAGCTTGATGATTGGTTAAAATCACCTCACCAACTGTTTTAAGCTTTCAAATTACTAATCATGTTTATCTGTATCTTGGCTGGAAAATAATTTGGGCTTTGTAGCAGTGTGCAGCACTGATTCTATTAGGCCATCTATACTAAGCTCCACCAGATTTAAAATTACTAATCATGTTTATATGTACCTTGGCTGGAAAATAATTTGGGCTTTTTAGCAGTGTGCAGCACTGATTCTATTAGGCCATCTATACTAAGCTCCATCAGATATAAAATTAATAATAATTTTTAGCTGCATCTAGCCCGGAAAATAATTTTGGGGCTCCGAGATGCGCAAGACACATAAGTGCCTTCTTGCTGCACTACCTGCAACATGACCCTCATATTGTCAGAATTCGAAGTAAACCTGACTACTGGGTTGCCACACTCTTAGATCCCCCAAACTTTTCGATCAACCTTTTCATTTTAATAAAGACCAAAAAAATGGTCATTTTTGAAATTATAAGCATTAGCAGGTTATTAGAAACTGAAATCAAACAGTTTTCAACTCAAAACTTTATTCTAGGTGATGTTACATTTTCACATAGGACCCCTTGTTCGAAAGGAGCTTCTGAACTCTCTCGTCCATTGAATTTGTCAGGTTTTGGATGGTTTCTGCTTCAATTGTTTTGCATGAGGACAGATTACCCTCCCAGAGCTGTTGCTTAGATGTGAACTGCCTCCCGCCATCATAGACACTCCTTTTGATGATGCTCCAGAGGTTCTCAATGGGGTAGAGGTCAGGGGAGCATGGGGGTCACACCATAAGTTTGTCCCCTTTTATGCCCATATCAGCCAGAGATGCAGATGTTTTATGTGCAGCATGAGATGGTGCATTATCATGCATAAAAATGATCTTGCTGTGGAATACACGGTTCTTCTTCTTGAACCATGGCAGGAAGTGCTCTTTGAGAAACTCCACATACATTATGGAGTTCATCTTTACCCCTTCAGGGATCCTAAAGGGGCCGACCATCTCTCTCCCCATGATTCCAGCCCAAAACATTACTCCACCTCCTCCTTGTTGGCGCTGTAGCCGTGTTTGCGTGGGGTGTCCATCAACCAGCCATCCTCCACTCCATCCATCTGGACCATCGAGCGTTGCACGGCACTCATCCGTGAACAAAACAGTTTTAAAATCAGTCTTCATGTAATGTTTGGCCCACTGGAGCCGTTTCTGCTTGTGTGAAGTGGATAGAGGAGGTCGACAGGATGGCGTATGCACAGCTGCAAACCTCTGAAGGACCCTGCATCTTGTTGTTCGGGGGACGTTGGAGGCACAAGCAGCTTCAAAAACTTGTCTGCTGCTATGACAAGGCTTTTTTGCCGCTGCTCTTTTAACCTGACGTAATTGCCTGTAGGAAAGAGTCCTCAATTTGCCCTTATCAGCACGCACACGTGTGTACTGTGAATCAGCTACATACTTCTTGATTGCCAAGACACTTCATCCTGATCATCGCACAATGTTGATTGTAGTCATGCCTTGACCTAAACACTCCACAATTTGTTGCTTCTCAGCAGCCGACACATCCTTTTTCTTTCCCATTTTGGCAGAAAATGTAGGCTGCTTAATAATGTGGGACAGCCTTCTTAAGTAGTCTTGCCTTTCATTGGACACACCTGCCAAACTAATTAGCACAGGTGTCTGCAATTGCTTACAGTGATATAAAGAGCCCTGACACACATCACCATCAATGAGTTTAACTGACAAACAAACAAATTCTTCCCTTATCACTCCTAAACACTTTTTGCATAATAATTTGGAACACAGTGTACATGTGCTTTTCCACAAAACACCAGTGGTTCACGTAATGAATCTTACATTTCTAACTTGCCAACCGTGGTCTGTATGGAGTTGTTCAATAAAGGGCCCAAAATTAAGATAACATAGATGGGAGAGGTCTCTATGAATAGGAATTCCTAAGTATTTGATACCCTGTGAGGGCCAGGCAAAGGGAAAGTTGGACTGGATGGAATCCTGTATGGATTTGGGGAGGGAGACATCGAGGGACTCAGACTTCGCTGCATTGATTTTAAAATTTGACCATGTAATAAAGTGATCTATTTCAGCCATAACAGCAGGGATGGATATATGTGATTGAGTGATATATACTAGGACATCATCAGCAAATAGAGAGCACTTGTACTCGGTGCCTCCCACCTCAATCCACCTAATATTGGGGTTATGGCGAATTGATGAGAGCAGGTGCTCCGTCACTAGGATGTATAAGAGAGGGGACAGAGGTCATCCCTGCCTTGTCCCATTGGTGATTGTGAATCGTGATGAAAATGTTCTGATGCACCCCCTGGGCCTTGGGCACCCGGAGCCGGACCCTTTTTGGTGGATGCTGGTGGTTGTAGTCTCCGTGGCGGCGACCCGGTTCCGTGGCTCAGGGCGGTCAAACCAGTGGTGGAACTATTTAAGTGTTTTTGATGTTTAAATGTCCGACTACGCCACCCGTGGATTGCGGTCAGAGTGAACCGCCGCTGCAGGGTAGACCGCTGAGGCTGGTGTTGTGGGTGCAGCAGAGCGTAGCATAACTCCCCACGGGAGGAGTATAGCCTCAGGGCAGTATATGCGGAGGATGGGGGTGATGGTGCAGGGCAGCAGCAGTAACGACACTGAGTCAGTGATGCAGTCCAGGGCCTTTACTCACAGTTCTTATTATCCAGACCACGTCTGCAGGTAACGGCTGCCCACGTCGTACTGTGCTCACCAGGTGAGGGGCTCAGACAACTCTCAGGTAACTTTGGAGCGCTTCACAGGACCCCCTTTGTGTGTCCTTTGTCTGGCCTTTCTTACCAACCCTTCTGTCCGGCTGCCTCGGGCCTCCTCTTGGTAAACTTGGCTCCAGTTTCCCTGACCCTATGTGGTGCCTTCCTAGCGGGTGTAGCGAGGGGCTGCGCCACATAAAATGTCACAGCCTCCGGTTTCTAGCTGAGGGTCGTTTCCTGCCTCCACTAGTTTCAGGGACCGGTCTCCCCCTTTGGCCTGACCCCTCCACGCAGGTGGATTCGGGCGTGCGGTGGCGACTCGCCCGTCCACACCCCTGGGATCCCTTCATTCCTCATTCCGAAGCCTTCTCCGCTCCTCTTCCTTCCTTCTCCCTCTTCCAGGCCTGGGCCTCTGTTACTAGGCCCGCCTCCGGAGCAGAGCTCATGCAGAGCCCCTGCTCCCTGTCACTTCTGCTCAGACTTCTCTGCACTGAACTAAGATGGTGCCCACCTTTTATACTCCCTTCTCAATGCACCCAGGAACTGCTTCCTCCCTGCTCCTGCACTACAGGGTTCCCCTTCCTCAGTGTTGCCTCCCCCCACTCCAGCCAGGGACTGTCGAGCCCATCTCAGGGGTATATTGGTCGCCCTGCCCCACGGCAATGTGGTGTAATGCATGCAGGTGTCGGGTCCTGATCCACACTCCATCCTTACCTGAGAGTGAGATATCACACCTCTGGGTGAGGTGCAATACCTCTGTAGCAACCGAGCCCTCAGGGTGCTACAGTTCCATTTATCTTCAGCCTAGGTGACGTATTGCGATACAGGGCCGTGATTTTGGCTATAAAAGGGTCCCCTAGACCCCTACCCCAAGCTTTTTAAGAGAATCATATATGGCGTGCCAGGAGACTCTATGGAATGCTTTCTCAGCATCCAACGAGAGTATCTAATTACAAATTTTTAACTGCATCTAGCCCAGGAAATACTTTGTGCCTAGTAGCAGTGTCTGCTAGTCAGCGAATTATCCCGGCTGTTAAGCAAGCTACACCACCTGTAGTTTGGACACTTAATTTTTTCAAAGGAAATGCTTCGGGACCATGGGATACTTAGTGAAGAGCATCAGGAGGCACCCCAAGGCATAGGGGCTGGGACTGGCAGTAGGATGCCTTGCAGTGGACAGCCGAGCTCGATCCTTATAAAAGCTTTTTAACTGCAGCAGCTTTAGTGGACGCTACTGGAGCTGGAATTACGCGGCTGCTGGCATGAGACTTGCCCTCCAATAGATCCTTCTAAATGGATTTAAAGTGTATTCATTCAAATTAGAGAGACAATTTAAATTAAAAAGCTTAGAGCTGCCTCCACCACAGGGGGGCTCGCTCCACCCACCAGTGGACAGGCACCAGTATTGGGAGAGGGGGGCTGGCCGTCAGGGTTCACCGCGGCTCTGGCACAAACCCGGCGACACCGAGGTGGCACGGGCAGGAGCGGACTGGCCGTGTCGGCTTCTCACTTTTTGGATTTTAGAAGGGCATGACATGCCTATATCTGTGTCTCCCCCTCCTTTTACTCCTCCATCTCTTTTCTTTTCGCATGACTATATGTACTTGTCACTTTTCCATGTGTTAGTTGTGTCTTCTGAGCAGTTTGTCAGCTTTTGGACACCTTTGAAGGTGTTTTCTATGTGTTTCTATGTGTTTTTGTTTGCTTGCCATTGGTTTTAACGGTGTTCGAAGGTGTTCGACGAACAGTTCGGCGAACACACGGGTGTTCGACGAACCGAACCGAACTCGAACACTACGGGGATGGCTCAACACTACTCAAGACATCAGCCAGGAAGTTAAAGTTTGGGCGGAAATGGGTCTTCCGAATGGACAATGACCGAAAGCATACTGCCAAAATGATAACAAGGTGGCTTAAGGATAACAAAGTCAGTATTTTTAGTGGCCATCACAAAGCCCTGATCTCAATCCTATTGAAAATTTATGGGCAAAGCTGAAAAGGCAGGTGCAAGCAAGGCGACCTACAAACCTGGATCAGTTACAGCAGTTTTGTCAGGAGGAATGGGCCCAAATTCCGACCAACGATTGTGAGAAGCTTGTGGAAGGCTATCCCAAAAGTTTGACTCAAGTCATTCAGTTTAAGGGCAATGGTACCAAATACTAATGAAATGTACGTAAACTTTTGACTTTGAGGTAATAAAAATGCCTTAAAACATTCTCTCTCTCTCTCATTATTCTGGCATTTGGCAAATGTTAAAACTTATGGTAATCCTAATTGACCTAAAACGGGAAAAGTTTATTCTGATTTCATATCAGATATTGAGAAAAACATGCATATGTGTCTTTTTATATAGTGTATGTAAACTTCTGGTTTCCACTGTGTATATACACACGTGGTCAAAATTGTTGGTACCCCTCATTTAATGAAAGAAAAACCCACAATGGTCACAGAAATAACTTGAATCTGACAAAAGTAATAATACATTAAAAATATTTGAAAATGAACAAATGAAAGTCAGACATTGCTTTTCAACCCTGCTTCCACAGAATTTAAAAAAAAATTAAACTCATAAAATAAGCATGGACAGAAATGAGAGTACTCAACTTAATATTTTGTTGACCAACCTTTTGAGGCTATCACTGCAATAAAACGATTCCTGTAACTGTCAATGAGACTTCTGCTCCTCTCGACAGTATTTTGGCCCACTCCTCATGAGCAAACTACTCCAGTTGTCTCGTGTTTGAAGGTTGCCTTTTCCAGACGTCATGTTTCAGCTCTTTCCAAAAATGCTCAATAGGATTTAGGGCTTTGCTCATAGAAGACCACTTCAGAATAGTCCAACGTTTTCCTCTTAGCCATTCTTGGGTGTTTTTAGCTGTGTGTTTTGGGTCATTATCCTGTTGCAAGACCCATGACCTGCGACTGAGACCAAGCTTTCGGACACTGGGCAGCACATTTCTCTGTAGAATCCCTTGATAGTCTTGAGATTTCATTGCAAAGCAGCCCCAGAACATAACAGAGCCTCCTCCATGTTTCACATTAGGAACAGTGTTCTTTTCTTGATATGCTTCATTTTTCCATCTGTGAACATAGAGCTGATGTGCCTTGCCAAAAAGTTCCATTTTTGTCTCATCTGCCCATAGGACATTCTCCCAGAAGCTTTGTGGCTTGTCAACATACAGTTTGGCAAATTCCAGTCTGACTTTTTTATGATTTTTTTCAACAATGGTGTTCTCCTTGGTCGTCTCCCATGAAGTCCACTTTGCATCAAACAACGATGGATGGTGTGATTTGAAACTGATGTTCCTTGAGCTTTAAGTTCACCTTTAATCTGTTTAGAAGTTATCCTGGGCTCTTTTGTTTCCATTCGTATTATCCGTCTCTTTGATTTGTCATCAATTTTCCTCATGCGGCCACGTCCATGGAGGTTGGCTACAGTCCCATGGATCTTAAATTTCTGAATAATATGTGCAACTGTAGTCAAAGGAACATCAAGCTGCTTGGAGATAGTCTTAGAACCTTTACCTTTAACATGCTTGTCTATAATTTTCTTTCTAATCTCCTGAGACAACTCTTTCCTTTGCTTCCTCTGGTCCATGTTGAGTGTGGTACACACCATGTCACTAAACAGCACAGTGAGTATCGGCAGCCCTATATACAGGCCCACTGACTGATTACAAGATTGTAGACAACTGTGATGCTAATTAGTGGACACAACTTAAATTAACATGTCCCTTTTGTCACATTATTTTCAGGGGTACCATCATTTCTGTCCAGGCCTATTTCATGAGTTTAATTTTTTTTTAAATTCTGTGGAAGCAGTGTTGAAAAGCAATGTCTGACTTTCATTTGTTCATTTTCATAGATTTTTAATGTATTATCACTTTTGTCAGATTCAAGTTATTTGTGACCATTGTGGGTTTTTATTTCATTAAACGAGGGGTATCAACAATTTTGACCACATGTGTGTTCATATATATATATATATATATATATATATATATATATATATATATATATATATACACAGTTGTGCTCGAAAGTTTACATACCCCGGCAGAATTTTTCCTTTCTTGGCCTTGTTTCAGAGAATATGAATGATAACAAAAAAACATTTTCTCCACTCATGGTTATTGGTTGGGTGAAGCAATTTATTGTCAAACTACTGTGTTTTCTCTTTTTAAATCTTAATGACAACCAAAAACATCCAAATGACCTTAATTAAAAGTTCACATACCCTAGTGATTTTGGCTTCATAACATGCACAGAATTTGACACAAATGGGTTTGAATGGCTACTAAAGGTAACATCCTCACCTGTGACCTGTTTGCTTGTAATCAGTGATCATAAAAGCTGAGTGAGTTTCTTGGATCCAGACAGACTCTTGCATCTTTCATCCAGCCACTGACGTTTCCGGATTGTGAGTCATGGGGAAAGCAAAAGAATTGTCAGCGGATCTAAGGGAAAAGGTAGTTGAACTGTATAACACAGGAAAGGGATACAAAAGATATCCAAGGAATTGATAATGCCAGTCAGCAGTGTTCAAACTGTGATTAACAAATGGAAAATCAGGGGCTCTGTAAAAATAAAACCACGGTCAGGTAGACCAACAAAAATTTCGGCCACAACTGTCAGGAAAATTGTTCGGGATGCAAAGAAAAACCCACAAATAACATCAGCTGAAATCAGGACTCTCTGAAAACTAGCGGTGTGGTTGTTTCAAGATGCACAATAAGGAGGCACTTGAAGAAAAAGGGGCTGCATGGTCGAGTCTCCAGAAGGAAGCCATTACTGTGCAAATGCTACAAAGTATCTCGCCTACAATACGCCAAACAGCACTGAGACAAATCTCAAAACTTCTGGAACAAGGTAATTTGGAGTGATGAGACCAAAATTGAACTTTTTGGCCACAACCATAAACGTTACATTTGGAGAGAGGTCAACAAGGCCTATGATGAAAGGAAGACCATTCCTACTGTAAAGCACAGAGGTGGATCGCTGATGTTTTGGTGATGTGTGAGCTACAAAGGCATAGGAAACTTGGTAAAAGTTGAAGGAAAGAAGAATGCAGCATGCTATCAGCAAATATTGGAGGCAAATTTGCACTCATCAGCCCGGAAGCTGCGCATGGGATGTACTTGGAAGTTCCAACATGACAATGATCCAAAACACAAGGCCAAGTAGACCTGTCATTGGCTACAGCAGAACCAAGTGAAGGTTCTGGAGTGGCCATCTCAGTCTCCTGACCCAATATCATTGAGCCACTCTGGGGAGATCTCAAGCGCGCAGTTCATGCTAGACAGCCCAGGAATTTACAGGAACTGGAGGCTTTTTGCCAAGAAGAATGGGCAGCTTTACCATCTGAGAAAATAAAGAAACTCATCCACAACTACCACAAAATACTTCAAGCTGTCATTGATATTACAGGAGGCAATACACGGTATTAAGAACTGGTGTATGTGAACTTTTGATCAGGGTCATTTGGATGTTTTTGGTTGTCATTAAGATTTAAAAAGAGAAAACACAGTATTTTGACAATAAATGTCTTCGCCCAACCAATAACCATGAGTGGAGAAAAAGTTTGTTATCATTCATATTCTCTGACACAAGGCCAAGAAAGCAAAAATTCTGCCAGGTTATGTAAACAACTTATATATATATATATATATATATACATATATATATATATATATATATATATATATGTGGCACCCCAGGGGTCTGGTTGCCACAGTAATAGAAATATTACGTCTGAGAGCAAGTGGGAGGTTTCTCTGGTCCGGAGCCCTTAAGCATGCAACACCTTCCTGCCCAGACCTGGGAGGGGAGGAATCTGCCCTTATAAACTGGGTCTGGGGCGAGATTAGTTGAGTCAGAGCCTGGAGAGGGAAAGTTACAGCAGAAGCTCTGTAGGAGCTAGGAGCAGAAGACCAGGGGCTGGAAGCTAAGCAGAGATATAGCTCGCCCTGGCAGAAGAATCTGATAACCGGACACCGGAGTCCGAGGCTGTGGGGATGGATATTCACCCAGCAGCAGAAACCAGCCGGCAGGGGATTCCAGGTCCTCTGGCCATAGAAGCCCGGAGGCTCAGTCACAAGGAAGGGACCAGCACCGCCATCCAGGAGCGGAGGCTAACAGAAGGCCCCAAGTCACCAGCCATATGGGTGAGCACCACACGGTATACTCAGGGACGTGGGCTACTTCTACCCGCTTACAGCAAGGTAGCCAGAAAGAGTGCAGATAGACAGGGAGGCCTACAACTCCACCTGGCCAGGGGAACTCCTGTTTGCTCGCAGACTGACCAGGCCCCTTATGCTAGCCAGTACTCCCGGGCGGGTCTGCCTTCGTATCATCAGTAAAGACCCTGAACTGCACTGCAAAGACTCTGAGTCGTTCCTGCTCATCGCCGCACCAGCACTACTAGTGCTGGGACGCCCGCACACCATCACTCCCATCATCCACATTACCTGCCCTGAGGCCATACTCCTCCCGTGGGGAGTTATCCCATCTTTTGCTGCGCACACCACACCAGCCTCAGCGGACTGCGGCTGTACACCCTGACCGCAATCCACGGGTGGCGTAGTCGGACAATTAACCTAAAACCCCCACAAAATACCGCCATTGGCCTGACCACCCTGAGCCACGGGACCGGGTCACTGCCACGGATACTACAACCCCCAGAAGCCCGGTTCCGGGTGCCTCTCGGCCCAGGGGGCGAGTCATATATATACATATATATATATATATAATATATATGTGTGTATCTTCTGTACATGTATATACATTGGACATGGTCAAATTACTCAAAATGATTTGAATTCTGCTGAAATGTAAAAAAACCTCATTCTGGAAAATATAAATGATTCAATCCTGCTTGAATTCAGAAAAGTGATGGCCAGCTACGGGTGCCATCTTTCTGAAAAGTAAGGGGCTGAAAAAAAAAATATCCTCAAATCAATGCTCACATGTACGACTGCTCCTGCTGCTCCCTGCACACTGTCTGGTCCTCTTTGCCTCCATTGCGTCACTTCTTTGGCCTAGTGTTCACTATAGCCCAGGGCATCCCGCTGTGAGCAGGTTTTGGAGCATGCACAATGAACTCTGGGAGATACTTGCAGCCTGAAGCTTTAGCCTATATTGAATACTAGGTTGGAGATGCAATGCAGCAGAGGTGTGGAGGACCATACAGCAAGCTGAGAGCAGGGGGGAGACCGGAGATTTGAGCAGTGAAGTGAGTATGTTTTTTTTCCTAACCTTTTGCATGCCTCCTACCCCTCCGGCCACCCCCACTGCTCCCTGCCCAGTGTCTGATCCTTATGCTTCCATTGCACTGTATCTCCGAAACACTGTTCACTCTTGTTTAGGGGCTGGAAGCCCCGGAGACCACTGCACATGCTCTGGGGACTATCTGTAACTATCTGCATCGGATCAGAGATGTAACACGACAGAGGTGCTGAGAATCAAACTGCAGGCAGGGAGCAGCAGGATTGGGCAGAGAGATGAGCGATTATTTTTTACATCTTAGGTTTTTTATGCTGTGACCCCAAATCCACACAAACATGAGACTGATGTGCACATCTCTAATATATATATATATATATATATATATATATATATATATACAGTACATACACACCTAAATAAAGTGGGAATGGTTGGTGATATCAACTTCCTGTTTGTGGCACATTAGTATATGGGAGGGGGAAAACTTTTCCAGATGGGTGGTGACCATGGCGGCCATTTTGAAGTTGGCCATTTTGGATCCAACTTTATTTTTTTCAATGGGAAGAGGGTCATGTGACACATCAAACTTATATATATATATATATATATATATATATATATATATATATATATATATGTATATATATTGTAAGGTTGCTAATGGACACATAGTAGATGGGAAGCATGTATCACAAAGATGGCTGTCCTTTGTGATGTAATCCGCAGTGCTGCTCTAGTGCAGTTAAGCACTAAGAGGACTGTTTGGTGCACCTGGGACCAGGTTGCGGGTAGTTTGAGAGATGGGTGGGTCTTGCTGCCCACATACCTCACCTCTGGGTGTGGTTAAGATATAAAATGGAGTCCGTTGTTTGGCACATGGTCTGTGTGTTTGGAGGGAGAAGACCTCCTGTGTGTCGTGGTCTCCCGACTGAGCTAGTGGACTGGAAGCTACCCAGCCTGTGTGCTCAGAATTTGCCTTAAGGACTCTTTACTTTGTTTTTGCCTGAACTATAGGCTGTTTGTATTTCTTTTTGCTTCTGTCAGGTTTATGACAGAATAAAACCAGATGGACATTTAAAGGAACATGCCTCCTTTTTGCCTCCCAAAGCACTTGAGTGAGTAGAACCCCTTCAATATATATATATATACAGTACAGACCAAAAGTTTGGACACACCTTCTCATTTAAAGATTTTTCTGTATTTTCATGACTATGAAAATTGTACATTCACACTGAAGGCATCAAAACTATGAATTAACACATGTGGAATTATATACTTAACGAAAAAGTGTGAAACAACTGAAAATATGTCTCATATTCTAGGTTCTTCAAAGTAGCCACCTTTTGCTTTGATGACTGCTTTACACACTCTTGGCATTCTCTTGATGAGCTTCAAGAGGTAGTCACCGGAAATGGTTTTCACTTCACAGGTGTGCCCAGTCAGGTTCAATAAGTGGGATTTCTTGCCTTATTGAGCCATGGGGTGATCAGTATCTGGAGAGGCTTGCTCCAGAGAGGAGCTTGCATTTGTTGTGCTAAAACTGAACGGTGTGCGTTAACCCTGAGTGGCCAAACCCCGGCCGATATACGGACTGTGCTATATCTTTTTATTTTGTTTTGACATTATGCCAAATGGGCTGTGTTTACTTTTTGTTGGTTTATGTTGCATTTTAATAAACCAACCAGAAGTTTAAAGAGACAGTGTACCTGTGTCTACCTCCATGTGCAGCTGAGTGAGCGATCTACCACAATATATTGTAAGATAGCTCACGGACACATAGTTGATGGGAGATGGTTGTCATCTGTGATGTAATTCTGAAATGTTGCTCTAGTGCGTGTAAGCACTAAGAAGATTCTTTGGTGCTCCGGGCCAGCTTTTACGGGTAACCGGAGAGATGGGCGGGTCTGGCTACCCACATACCTCATCTCTGGGTGTGGTTCACAAGTTAAAATGGAGGCCGCTGTTTGGCACATGTTCTGTGTTTGGACGGAGAAGGCCTCCTGTGTATTGTTGTCTCCAGACTGAGCAAGTGAACTGGATGCTATCCAGCCTGTGTGCCCACAGGACTAGCTAACCAGAGACTTTGCCTAAAGGACTGTTTACTTTGTTTTGCCTTCACCAAAGGCTGTTTGTTTTCCTTTTGCTTTTGGCCGGTTTATGAAGCAATAAACCGACATGGACATTTAAATGAAAATGCTTCCTATTTGCCTACCGACGCACCCAAGTGAGTAAAAACCCCACAATTGGTGTTAGAAGTGCGGGCAGCGCTCCCAGCAGACACGTGTGACTGCTACAAGACGTACTGCATGTCCTGAGTGAAGTCTGCCACAAGCCAGCAAGTGACGCCAGACAAAATGTAGAACCTGCTTAAACACCTGGTCCAGTTGCAGCAGCACCAGCAGGAGACCAACAGGCTGTTGATACAGCAAATCCAACAGCACCAGCAGGAGCAAAGACAGCAGATGTAACTTCTGGCAACCGCCATCCAGGGTAGGAAGAGTGCCCCAACCCCAAGTCTAGCTGATAACTCCCATATCCGGAAGGCAGTAAGACCGGCCTTGCAGAAGAAGACCCCTGGGGATGATGTGGAAGCCTTTTTGACTGTGTTTGAAAGGGTCACCAAGAGGGAGAAACTTCTGCTATACCAGTGGGCAGAGGTGCTGGCACCATACTTGAGGGGGAGCCCCAAAAGGCTTACTATGACTTAGCTTTGCAGGACGTCAAGGAGTCTGGCAAGCTGAAAAACAAAATTCTGGCACGCTTGGGGGTGACAATGACGTTTGGGCATATTACCATGACAAACCACCTCACTCCCAAATGTTTGACCTTCGGAACCTCGTACAAAAATGGCTGCCGCCGGAGTCCTCTACCCCTACGCAGATGGTAGAGAGACTGGTGATGGACCAGTTTGTGCATTCCCTGCTGAGGCCAATGCAGACTTGGGTTACCAAGGGTGATCCCCGGATTGCCGTTAAACTGATCGCACTGGTCGAGAGATATCAGGGGGTTGAGGGTTCCTTGGGAAGGGAGCCCACTCCATACTGGGGATCCCAATTGGGGGCAGAGGCCCAAAAAGTGGTGGGGCATCCAAGGTCCAAAGGGGAGTGGGAAGTAATGCCAAAGGTCCCTACGGATGATATCATATGCTGGAAATGCCACTGCCCGGGCCTTATAGCCGCCCATTGTCCCCTGACCCCCGAGCAAATTGACTGCAGCCTGGGATGCCGCTTTTCATACTACGCATATCCGGCCTGCAGTGTGAACTGTCCACCCAGTGAGTGGCCACAAGCATGTTCCGTGAAGGTAAATGGTTGGCAGGTAACTGGATTGCTACATTCCAGGAGTCTGGTGACCCTTGTGAGGGCCATACTTTCTCTCCAACTAATCCCAGGGAAGAAGGTTTGTGTACACTGTATTCATGGTGATGCTAAAGACTATATCGTGGTCAGAGTGGACATTGAAATGGTCCACGGTACTGAGTCCCATGATGTCAGCGTCGTCCAGAACTTGTTGCACCCCATTATTATAAGCCAGGACTTTTGTTTGTTTTGGAATCTGTGGGAGAAGAGTTTAGGGTTCAGTGGCTCGGATATGAAACCAGTTGACCCTGAAGAGGTATCATCGCACCCAGAGTCGGACGGGTTTCCCTTCTGTGTTCTTGTGGGAGATGAGGATGTAGTGTCCCCTGAAACTGACATTCATGAGTTAGGGGTGACAAGCCAGAATTTTGGGTCCGCCCAACATAGTGACCTAACTGAGAGAAGCCTTTAACAATCTCAGTCATAAATGGTATTGCACAGGAGCCGGGGGCTGACACAATATTTCCCTATTTTATGTTGAGTGGGGAGTTGTTGTACTGGGTTACAAAAGTGAGGGAGGAGCTTTTGGAACAGTTATTGTTGCCAGGGCCCTAAAGACAGAGGGTGTTGGATATGGCCCATTCACATGTCTTGGGAGGACATCTGGGAGAGGAAAAAATGCAGGAAAGGATCGTGCAGAGTTTCTATGTCACCGGGAAATCTTAAAGTATTGCAGGTCCTGCCCTACGTGCCAGTTAACAGCCCCCACCTCTCACTTTTGAATTCCCCTTGTGCCATTGTCCATCACTGAAGTGCCGTTCGAGAGAATTGCTTTGGATTTGGTCGGTCCCCTGGTTAAATCTGCTTAAATATATATTGGTCATCTTGGACTATGCCACCCGCTATTCTGAATCAACCCCCCTGAGAAACTCCTCTGCAAAGAGTATAGCTCGCGAATTGGTCCACATTTTTTCCTGGACAGGGTTACCAAGGGAGATCCTGACTGACCAGGGAATACCTTTTATGAGTAAGGTGATGATGCAATTGTGTAAGGCGCTTCAAATCTCCCAACTGAAAACATCAGTATACCATGCTCAGACAGATTGCCTTGTGGAAAGGTTCAACAAAACTCTGAAGAGTATACTGAGGAAGGCCATAGAAAAGGACGGTAGAGACTGGGACTGTCTTCTGCCGTATCTGTTGTTCTCTATCCGAGAGGTTTCACAGGCCTCTACTGCGTTCTCAACATTTGAACACCTGTATGGCCGACATCCGCGGGGTCTTCTAAATATAGCAAAGGGAACCTGGGAAGCCGAATTCACGCCCCACAGGAGCATCATCAAGCAATTCGCACAGATGCAGGAGAGGATTGCGAAGGTGATGCCCATCGTAAAAGGACATCTCCAGGCACAAGAAGCTCAGCCCAGGGTCTACAACCATTCAGCCAGAGTGAGGCAGTTCAATCCTGGAGACCGAGTTCTCGTGCTAATTGCTACTGTGGAAAGTAAATTTTTGGCCAAGTGGCAAGGGCCATATGAGGTGGTGGAGAAGTTTGGTGAAGTGAACTATAAGATTCATCAACCAGAAAGACCTAAACCATACCAGATCTACCACATCAATCTCATCAAGCCATTTCAGGACAGAGAGCCTGTTGAAACTCCGTGCTTGCTGTGCAAGCTAGAAGGCAAGGTTGGAGGAGTTGCAATAGCAGAGATGCTGTCAAAGGCCCAAAAACAGCAGTGTCGGGAATTACTGCAAAAGAACAGGGACCTGTTCTCGGAATTGCCTGGGTGCACAAAGGTCATAGAACACGAGGTTCTGATGGAGCCACATGTGCGGGTGAACTTGAAGCCCTATCGTAATCCTGAGGCCCAACAAGAATTGATCTCCAAGGAAGTGGCTCTTATGTTGAAACTCGGGGTCATTGAGGAATTCAAGAGCGGTTGGTCGAGCCCGATTGTCCTAGTTCCAAAACCCGATGGCGAATGGAGATTCTGCAACGACTATAGGAAATTGAATGCGGTCTCCAAATTCGACGCATATCCAATGCCACGTGTTGATGAGGTGATCAAAAGACTTGAGCCAGTGAGGTATGTAACTACCTTGGATTTAATGAAGGGATATTGGCAGATCCCCATGTCACAGGGAGCCAATGAGAAGACTGCATTTTCTACGCCCTATGGGTGCTTCCAATATGTTCGGATGCCTTTTGGTCTGCAGGGGGCCCTGGCCACCTTCCAGAGAGCCATGGACCGAATCCTTGCATCCCATAATAAATACGCTGGGCATACCTGTACAATATTGTTATCTTCAGTCCAGACTGGGGAAATCATTTGGAAAAGGTCCAGGTGGTGTTTGATGCTCTAAGAAAGGCAGGGTTTTCACTAAATCTTAAAAAATGTGCCATGGGGAAAGAAGAAGCCAAATTCCTGGGATATGTAGTGGGTAGAGGCGAGATCAAACCCCAAATCAGTAAAGTGGAGGAAATGCAAACCTTGGCGAGACCGCTGTCAAAGAAGCAAGTTAGATCCTTTCTAGGAATCGTGGGATACTGCAGGAGGTTCATCCCAAACTTTGCCATGATGACTGCACCCCTGACTGACCTCCTTAAGGGGACGAAATCAGCAATGGCCAAATGGTCTGAAGAGGCGGAGAAGGCCTTTCAAGAAATGAAAGGGGCTCTGTGTAAGCAACGGGTTCCGGTTGTCCCCATCTTTAAGAGGGAATTTATACTCCAAAGAGATGCCTCAGATGTCAGTTTTGGAGCCATCCTGTCCCAGGAGATACACGGGGACAAGCAAGCTTTTCTCTACCTGAGTAGGAAGCTATCCTCATGTGAGAAAAATTATTCTGTCATAGAAAAGGAATGCTTGGCCATAAAGTGGGTGGTGGACACGTTACGGTACTATCTGTTGGGACGAAAGTTTAAATTGGTGTCGGACCATGCCCCACTCACTCAAGTGGATGAGGGAGAAAAAAGGGAAAAATGCTAGAGTCACCCGCTGGTTTTTATCCCTACAGGATTTCAGCTTCCATGTGGAACATAGAGCCGGGAAGCTACATGGGAATGCTGATGCCCTCTCAAGAATTCCATGTCTTGTAGTAAAAGGTGCCAAGCCCCACGGCTTTAGGAAGAGGGGGGAGGTATGTAAGATAGATCACGGACACATAGTTGATATGAGGTATGTACCACAGAGATAGTTGTCATCTGTGATATAATCCAGGAATGTTTCTCTAGGGAATGTAAGTACTAAGAGGATTGTTTGGTGCTCTGGGCCAGCTATTATGAGTAACCGGAGAGATGGGCTGGTCTTGCTACCCACATACCTCATCTCTGGGTATGGTTCACAGGTTAAAATGGAGGCCGTTGTTTGGCACATGTTCTGTGTTTGGAGGGAGAAGGCCTCCTGTGTGTTGTTGTCTCCAGACTGAGCCAGTGAACTGAATGCTATCCAGCCTATGTGCCCACAGGACTGTCTGACCAGAGACTTTGCCTAAAGGACTCTTTACTCTGTTTTGCCTGCACCAAAGGCTGTTTGTTTTCCTTTTGATTTTGCCTGGTTTATGAAGCATTAAACCGACATGGACATTTAAAAGAAAACGCTTCCTGTTTTCCTCCCAACGCATCCAAGTGAGTAGAAACCCCACAATATATACAGTCATATGAAAAAGTTTGGGCACCCCTATTAATCTTAAGCTTAATGTTTTATAAAAATTGGTGTTTTTGCAACAGCTATTTCAGTTTGATATATGTAATAACTGTTGGATACAGTAATGTTTCTGCCTTGAAATGAGGTTTATTGTACTAACAGAAAATGTGCAATCTGCATTCAAACAAAATTTGACAGGTGCATAAGTATGGGCACCTCACCAGAAAAGTGACATTAATATTTAGTAGATCCTCCTTTTGCAAAAATAACAGCCTCTAGTCGCTTCCTGTAGCTTTTAATGAGTTCCTGGATCCTGGATGAAGGTATTTTTGACCATTCCTCTTTACAAAACAATTCCAGTTCAGTTAAGTTTGATGGTCGCCGAGCATGGACAGCCTCTTCAAATGATCCCACAGATGTTCAATGATATTCAGGTCTGGTGACTGGGATGGCCATTCCAGAACATTGTAATTGTTCCTCTGCATGAATGCCTGAGTAGATTTGGAGCGGTGTTTTGGATCATTGTCTTGCTGAAAGATCCATCCACTGCGTAACTTCAACTTTATCACTGATTCTTGAACACTATTGCCAAGAATCTGCTGATACTGAGTGGAATCCATGCGTCCCTCAACTTTAACAAGATTCCCAGTGCCGGCATTGACCACACAGCCCCAAAGCATGATGGAACCTCCACCAAATTTTACTGTGGGTAGCAAGTGTTTTTCTTGGAATGCTGTGTTTTTTTGCCACCATGCATAACGCCTTTTTGTATGACCAAACAACTCAATCTTGGTTTCATCAGTCCACAGGACCTTCTTCCAAAAAGAAATAGGCTTCTTCAAATGTGCTTTTGCATACCTCAGCCGACTCTGTTTGTGCGTACTTGCAGAAACGGCTTCTTTCGCATCACTCTCCCATACAGCTTCTCCTTGTGCAAAGTGCGTTGTATAGTTGACAGATGCACAGTGACACCATCTGCAGCAAGTTGATGCTGCAGCTCTCTGGAGGTGGTCTGAGGATTGTCCTTGACTGATCTCACCATTCTTCTTCTCTGCCTTTCTGATGTTTTTCTTGTCCTAACACTTCTGGCCTTAACAAGAACTGTCCCTATGTTCTTCCATTTCCTTACTATGTTCCTCACAGTGGAAACTGACAGGTTAAATCTCTGAGACAGCTTTTTGTATCCTTCCCCTGAACAACTATGTTGAATAATCTTTGTTTTCAGATCATTTGACAGTTGTTTTGAGGAGCCCATGATGCCACTCTTCAGAGGAGATTCAAACAGGAGAACAACTTGCAAGTGGCCACTTTAAGTAGCTTTTCTCATGATTGCATACACCTGGCTATAAAGTTCAAAGCTCAATGAGGTTACAAAACCAAAAAAAGTGCTTTAGTAAGTCAGTAAAAAGTAGGCAGGAGTATTTAAAACAAGAAAATGATAAGGGTGCCCATACTTATGCACCGGTCAAATTTTGTTTGAATGCAGATTGCACATTTTCTGTTAGCACAATAAACCTCATTTCAAGGCAGAAACATTACTGTGTCCAACAGTTATTACATATATCAAACTGAAATAGCTGTTGCAAAAACACCAATTTTTATAAAACATTAAGCTTAAGATTAATAGGGGTGCCCAAACTTTTTCATATGACTGTATAGATAGATAGATAGATAGATAGATAGAGAACGAGAGAGCAGGTTACAACAACATTAGATTGGTGTGATGTTTTTAAAAAGTGACCATATTTCTGGGTCCGGGTTTTAGGAGCAGCTAGAAGAGCTGAGTGGGATTAGCTGCTCCCATATCTCCAATCTATCCTGGGCAGCCCATTTCAAAGACAGCTGAATTGCCTCAATAGTGTCTGTGTGTGGGAAGAGGGAAGGACTCTAATGGTTTTTAGTTTCTGCAAGAGACTGAGAGTGTGCACTTTAACCTGAGCGGATGAGCATGTACAGGTGCATCTCACTAAATTAGAATATCAACAAAAAGTTAATTTATTTCAGTTCTTCAATGCAAAAAGTGAAACTCATATATTATATAGAGTCATTACAAACAGAGTGATCTATTTCAAGTGTTTATTTCTGTTAATGTTGATGATTATAGCTTGCAGCCATAAATTAACTTTTTGATGATATTCTAATTTAGTGAGATGCACCTGTATTTGTTGGTGCATGAACTTTTTATTATTGTGTTAAATCTTCATACAAGGAAGAGGGTATTTTTGTTTTGATTATATTATGGCAACCTATATATTATGGCAATCTACTAAAACTTGGAAGAATAGGGACCCACTTGAAACCCTGTGCTTGTTGGCTCGGTTAGAAGCAAAAACATTACAGATGTCAAAGTAGCAGAAACTTTGCTGCCTTCCCAAAATCAGAAGAGCCAAAAATGAGAACCCAAAAATAGGGGCAGGTTCTTGGAGTTACTAGGTCATCAAGCATGAGGCTCCCGCTCTGGTCAATTTAAAGCCCTGTAGGCTTTGTGTTGGCAGACGGTGCCCAGCCCCTGACATTGCGCAGAGGGGGAGGGTATGTAGGAAAGCCAGCAAAGACAATGTTAAATCATAGCACTAGAGGCACTAATTAGATGCACCTGACTACCTAGGACTAGATCCAGTCCATGTATTCACTAGAGGCTGACAGCTAGGGAAGTTGAGCAGAGTGGGTTTTATTGGTGCTGCAGAGAGACAAAAGTTCCAAGAATTCTGAGGCACCAGAGAGTATATAGAGATAGGGATGAGTGAACAGGAACGGGTAAGTTCGGGGTATGTACCAGACACCTAGTGTCTGTTAACGAACCCTGAACATGGACATGTACGTCCTGTTTCCTGTTTGGGTTCGCCAGTGTAAGAAAGTTTGTTGAAAGGCTGCAGCAAAGCCAATCAACATGCTTTTAGACTGTGGGCACTTCTGGGGCCATCCTAACCATGTCAAGTATTAGGATAGAGGTGATTTGGTCAGCGCACCACGTGACCAAGCTTATATAAAGGCCGGCTCACAAATGCTGCTGCAATTATGCTCTCATTAGTGTATGGAGAGGACGCAGCTGGAGTGAAGGACAGATTCTGACTGTGCACGCTGCAAAAAAATGCTGTGTGTATTCTGCAACCCCTACGTGGTAGTACTGTGCTAGTGCTAGTACTGTGCTAAAAGCTACTAAGGGTAGTCTGCAAACCTGTCTGTGAGAGTTCTGTGCTAAAAGCTGCTGTGTGTACTCTGATCCCCCACCTGTGGAAGTACTGTCTTTTAAGCTGCTGTGTGTACTCTGCACTAGTGTTGAGCCACCCCCGTAGTGTTCGAGTTCGGTTTGGTTTGTCGAACACCCGTATGTTCGCCAAACTGTTCGTCGAGCTGTTCGTTGAACACCTTCAAACACCCTTAAAACCAATGGCAGGCAAAGAAAAACACATAGAAACACATAGAAAACACTTCAAATGTGTCCAAAAGCTGACAAACTGCTCAGAAGACACAACTAACACAAGGAAAAGTGACAAGTACATATAGTCATGCGAAAAGAAAAGAGGTGGAGGAGTAAAAGGAGGGGGAGACACAGATATAGGCATGTCATGCCCTTCTAAAATCAAGAAAGGCTGGAGTAAAAATCTAAAATCAGCCTACCAACACCCAGACGTCGTGACAAGAAAATTAAAAAAAGAAATATCTTTAGGTAGAATGGCGGTTCCATTCAGAACACTTTCCTTACAAGACGTAGTGGTATCCCCGTTGTGAGTTGTGCCAAAAACGGAACCCAATACATTCGGACTAATCCACCATTTGTCATATCCAAGGGGCAGGTCAGTAAACAACAACATCTACGCGGAACCAAGTACAGTAGTATATACTGTACGTCCTTTGACAAAGCAATCAGGTGGATCAAGAAGTTGGGAAGGGTCACCCTAATGGCCAAAACAGACATTGATGCAGCGTTCAGGTTACTTACTACCTGTGCCTCCGAATAGTGTCCACCTATTGGGCTGCTTCTGGGAAGGAGCATACTATATAGATCGCTGTTTGCCCATGGGGTGCTCCAGATCCTGCTCACTATTTGAGGTGTTTAGTTGCTTCCTCGAATGGGTTGTATGGACGTTTCTAAGGGGGCACATATTATCCATTACCTCGACAACTTCTTATGCCTGGGCCCAAAAGATTCGCCACAGTGTGAATACATGCGGTAGTCCACCTGTGAGAAGGAGAGAGCTGGAGGGAGAGCAGACACTATAGAGCCGAGGGGTTAGATGTAGAACAGAAGAAGGAAAGAAGGCGAGGGAGGTAAGGGAGTACAGTGGAAGGCCGACCTGAGCTCCCCCACGTTCCTGCTGGGCGGGGAATAGCCCTGGAAAGAAAAGACGCTTGTGCATCCCTTTGAGGTTACGGGCGCGAGCGGGCAGAGGGACTGCGCTGGAGTGCGAAGCTGACACGGCCAGTCCGTTCCTGCCCGTGCAACCTCCGTGTCGCCGGGTTTGTGCCAGAGCCGCGGTGGACCCTGACGGCCAGCCCCCCTCTCCCAATACTGGTGCCTGTCTGCTGGTGGGTCGAGCCCCCCCGCGGTGAGGGGGAGTAACATCTGCAGAAGAAAGACCATCTTCCAGCCAAACTAAGATATCTACTTCTTTTCGTGGACAATGTGATACGATCCCTTTCTTACGGACACGCCCATCGCTTCAAATTCCAGATGAGGCACAAAAACAGCAGGTGCTTCAACGGATATCAAGTGCTTCTTCAAGTGGGCTCTCCTCCACATCAACTTCAACATCACAAATACTCCAGTCCTCAGAGGTGTCACCCCAATCGCACTTGCTTCCTCACAGCTCCCAAGTCTCCAGCTGCCCGTCTGAGTATGGGGTAACACAGATGGTTGAGTCTGCACAGCTGTTTACTCATACTATAGCCTGGGAAACGGAGGTCGGCTCCAGAGCTTCTGTTAATCCAGACGAGGAAATGATCTGCACTGATGCCCAGAATCTTTATGAGTCGGATCCAGGACCAGATAAAGAAGGTTCTGAGCATAATGTAGACCCTCGTTCCCAAACTGTAACTTCTGTTGGTGGAGACAATGATGAAGACGATGATGAGACTCAAATACCTGATTGGAGCGACAACTTGACTTTTCGGTCAGGGCAGGAAGAGGTTGGCTCTGAGGACGACGGGTGTGAGAACACACAGGGTGATGATGACGAGGTTGGAGATCCCACTTACTGTCAACCCACAGTCAGCCAGTCGATGAGGTCAGCAGAGGAGGTGGAGGAGGATGTGACTAGCCCAGGGGATGGGGATGACTCTGTACCCGGGCCTTTGCCTGGCCTTTGGGATGTTGCGGTGGTCGGCTCCCGGGCCGGTACCCAGGGGTCATTCTTTAAAAGGGTGGATAATTGTTAATTTTATAAGAGTTTGTGACGCCACCTGTGGTATCTGGTGAGAAGCACCAGCACTGCAGCAGTCCACTAAGGCCGGTGATAAGGCAGCTCGATGGTATAGCTCCCCACAGGTGGAGCTAAGCCTCAGGGCAGTGTATGCAGGGGGAATGCAGGACAGGCGAGACCCAGCTGGGTCAGAGCAAGAACGGGAACGGACACGGTAGTCACTTCAGTACCTTTACTGGTGGAAATTCAGGCACATCCCGGAGCACTGTAGGGTGAAGGATGCATACCAGGATCCTCCCCAATGAGCGGGTGTAGGGCCTCTTGTTTCGTGCCTCTGCGTTGTAAGTTTCTGACCTGCCTGGAGCTAGGCCTAACTTTGTCTCTGTCCTGCGCTGGCTGACCTTGTGGTAGGGCCTTGTCTTGGAATTCATTCTCCCAGTATGTGGGGCCTAAGAGTCTCCTGGCTCTGTTACGTATCAGCACCTTAGCGATCCTGGGACTTGTAGTTCTCCAGGGATTCCGGTTATGCCTTACTGGGTCATAGAGATCCCGGTAAGCTCGGATCCGGGGTCCGGGGTGAGCTGGTTAAGCTCCTCTGCCCCCTATGTACTAACTCTCCACTCGCCTTTGGCCTACTCGGGCCCTCACTAGGCTATACACACTAACGGCAGCTTGCCGCGCTTCACCGATCTTATGGCGCCGGCACACCTTAAGCTCTAACTGGGCTCCCTGAATCTAGCTAGCAGGAGCCTCGTGCTCCACTGCTGAACTATAAACTGAGTTCTCTAGAGCTCCACTGCAGACTGACCTCTCTTAGGCTTCTCTACTGCAGGAACTCTTCAGAGGAACTGAACTGCCTAGCTCCACCTTCCCTATTTATATCCCTAACAGTTCTCCCTCTGCTGGTCTGATGTGGAAGGTGGAGATGTGTGAATGTTTATGGGGGCCTCTTGTGGAGGATTCCATCAATGCACTCTTCTAGGATCTGTGATACCAAGCGCAGCTGGGCGTCACAGATGCTATTGACGATGAGGTTAGGTTGCGCCTTCCTGGACAGAGATGGAGTACTGGAAGCACGTCAACAACTGCATCCTCAACCACAACTCTGCCTCTGACCAAAAGTCGTAGTGGCTCTTCAGGTCGCATGGGCTCTAAGCCTTGCATAGCCTGGGCATTTTTTCAGATCGATAAGGATGACCCAACTCGTGCTATCTGTAATATTTGTCACCAAAAGCTAAGTAGAGGCCAAAAAATACATAGTTTGAGTACTTCATGCATGAACCGTCACATGGATATGAAGCGTAAGTTGCAGTGGGAAGCTCACTGTGCTACAATGCGGCCTAGCGGGCCTGGCCAACCACCGTCTGCCCCACCTTGTGCATCCGCGGCCTCTTCATCCTCTGTGACTGGGGGGACAGCAGTCACACATGTTTTTGTACGCAGACCTGCCACCTCTTTACCCGCAACAGCCAGTGTGATTGGCAGGTCATCATTTCATTTGGAAGTGGAAACACCAGCTGGTGTTGAGCGCTCTCCGACATCGAGAGCACCACCTTTGGATCAAGGCAACCTAACTTTTCCGCCTGCATCTTCCTTACAGACCGGCAGTTTGCCGGGAACACCCTACTCAACCTCATCTAAGCACAACAGCCAGTCCTCGGTCCCTCAGATGTGGACAAGTAAAAGACCATTTCCTCCTAGCCATGACAAAGCTAAGAGGTTGAATTTCACCATCTGCAAGCTGTTGGCTACAGAAATGCTGCCTTTCCGCCTGGTGGACACAGAGGATTTTCGAGACGTTATGTCCGTCGCAGTGCCCCAGTACCAGATGCCCAGTCGGCACTACTTCTCAAAGAAAGGTGTGCCTGCGCTACACCAGCATGTCGCACACAACATCACCGCTTCTTTGAGAAACTCTGTGTGTGACAGGGTGCATTTCACCACAGACACTTGGACGAGTAGGCATGGACAGGGGCGTTACATGTCGCTGACTGGGCACTGGGTAACTATGGTGACAGCAGGACAAGAGGCTGCTGTCCAAGTCTTGCCGTCCCCACGAGTTGTGCGTCAATCCTCTTTATCTAGAAGGTTCCTCCACTGCTTCTGCCTCCTCAACCTCCTCTCAGTCCTCCACCTGCACCCAAAGCCTGTCTGGTAATGCCACCCGCTTTCTAACTGCGCAGAAGGAATCCTGCACACCTTCTTACTATGCTGGCAGTAGGGCTCAACGGCATCAGGCGGTGTTTACTTTGAAATGTCTGGGAAATGTGAGTCACACAGCTGAGGAGTTGTGGTCAGCTCTGGAGACCCAGTTTCATGAATGGTTGTCTCCACTGGACCTGCAACCAGGGAAGGCCGTGTGCGACAATGCTGCAAACCTGGGTGCGGCCATTCGCCGGGGCAATGTCACACACGTGTTGAACCTGGTTGTCCAGCAATTTTTAGCCCACTATCCCTGACTAGATGGCCTTCTGCAGAGGGCACGGTCGCTGTGTGCTCACTTCCGCCATTCGCATCCCTCAGCTCAACGACTTACATCTCTACAGAAGTCGTTGGGCCTGCCAGTTCATCGGCTGAAATGCGATGTGCCGACATGGTGGAATTCAACTCTGCACATGTTGCAGCGACTGTGGCAGCACCAACAAGCCCTGGTGTAATACGTTTTGACATATAGCCTGGGCCAACGAGATCCAGAGGTGGGGCAAATCACGCTGCAGGAGTGGTCTCAGATCAGGGACCTATGAAATTGACGCGCCCACTGGGCCGTGGGGTACCCGGAGCCGGGCCGGTAGATGCTGGGGGTTTTAGTTACTGTGGCGGTGACCCGGTCCGTGACCCAGGGCGGTCAATCCAAGTGTAATATGTATATATGGGTTTTATAATGTCCGACTATGCCACCTGTGGAGTGCGGCCAAAGGGGCCGCCGCTGCGGAACAGTCCTCTGAAGCTAGTGGTTTTGCAGCAATGGTATTATTACTCCCCACAGGAAGAGTGTAGCTTCAGGGCAGTGTGGGTGGATGATGGTGGTTGTAGTGCAGGGAGTCAGTAATGAACACAGAGTCCGTGTGATGCAGTCCCAAGATCTTTACTCACAGTTGTTGCAGTCCAGATTACAGGTACCAGAGCAATCTCCCCCGTCGTGCTGTGCGTACTCAGTGAGGGGCTCAGTCCACCCCCAGATAGGTCCGGAGTACTTAGCAGGACCCCCTTCTGTGTGTCCTTTCTCTGGCCTTCTCCCTGCACCTCACACCCAGTGACACTTCTATCCGGTATCCTCGGCATTGGCGGACGACGTGTGTTCCGTCCCCTGGGTCCTATGTGGCTACCTTCTTAGTGAGACTGGTGTGGACTTTGGCCTGCAGTACATGAAATGCTGCTGTTAGAACCTTGCTCTTAGTTTTTTTTTCCTTTGCTGGTCACATGACCTTGTTGGCCTATTTAATCCTGCTCCGCCCTTCTGGCTTTGCTGGACTTCATTGTATATCTACTTTCTAGCTAGCCTGTGCTCTGTGTCTTGCTCTGTTAGTTTGCTTGGTCTACTGACCTCTTTGTTCTATATATTTTGTTTGTTCGTCTGTCTGCTACTATTTCTGTTAGGAGGTGTCCCATATTCCTCCCAGTCCTTAGTACTTGTAGGGATTCCTTCCCCACATCTATAGGTCTCCGTACAGATTAGCTTAGGACTTTAGCAGGTCTGATCGCAGGATCAGGTTCCCTGTTACATCGTAGGGATTAAGCTGAGTTCTATCGTAGGGACAGATCTCCTCTCTTTCCTTAGCTCTGGTAGCAGAACATAACAGCTGCAGCCTCCGGTTTCTAGTTGAGCCTTGCTGTTTCTCCGCTAGTTGAGGGACCGGTTCCCCTTATCTGGCCTGACCGCTCTACCTCCTGGTAGCAGCGGGCGTACGAGTGACCTTCTGCGTGGCCCATACCCCTAGGGTCCCTTCGGTTCCTGGAGACTTCCTGCTCCCCCTCCTCTCTTCTCTCCTTCAGTCCTGGGCCTCCCAGGCTATGCCCGCATCCGGAGCAGAGCTCATGCAGAGCCTCTGCTCCTGTCACTTCTCCTCCTCTGACTGGCTTGTTTTTTCTAAGATGACTTCCTATTTATACTCTCCCTGTCATGTGCTTCCATAAACTGCTTTCTCCTCCCACACCCACTACATATGACCCTCCCGCCAGCTAGGGACCTGGTATTGTGCTCTCATTTAGGAGCAATCTCGCCCTACCCCCACTGCGGGTATGTGTTGGATGCAGGTGTTAGGGTCCCGAGCCATACTCCTTCCTTACCTGAGGGTGAGATACCACACCTCTGGGTGAGATGCAGTACCTCTGTAGCGAATGAACCCTCAGGGGCGCCACAAACCTTTCTGCGCAGTTTTGAAATGGCGACGAAGATGTTTAGTGCTAACGATGCCATTATCAGCATGACTATTCCGGTGAGTTACATGCTGGAGTACACGTTAAACAGAATTGAGAGTCAGGTGGTGGGACAAGAGGAGGTGGAGGAAGTAGAGGAGGAGTCATATGCAGAAGGGATAACATCTCCAAGGTCCAGACGGTCGGCAGCACCATGGCGGCAGGCATGGGAGGGTGGGGGAGAGGGATTAACCAGGGCGCATGGTAGCAGCCAAACTGTTGAGGAAGGTGCAGGAGCCGAGGAAGAAGTGGAGGACGAACTGGCGATGGGCATGTAAGACTCATCAGATGAGGGAGACCTTGATCACATTTCTGTTGTGTGAGGTTGGGGGGAGAGGGCAGAGGAAGGAAGCATGATTCTTGCCTCGCTACCAACACAACAAGGACTTGGTCCTCCTGGATGCGCAAGACACATGAGTGCCTTCTTGCTGCACTACCTGCAACATGACCCTTGGATTGTCAGAATTCGAAGTAATCCCGACTACTGGGTTGCCACACTCTTAGGTCGCCGGTACAAAAGTAAATTTGCCGAAATAATTCCTGCCATAGAAAGGGATTCACGCATGCAGGAGTATCAGCAGAGGCTGTTGCAGAATCTTACATGTGCCTTTCCACAAAACACCAGTGGTGCACGTAGTGAATCTCACAGTTCTAAGTTGCAAAACGTGTGACTGTCGAGTCTTCATCACTCAAACCGTAACAGTAACACAGTATCTGCTGGTAACAGAAATTTTGTGGAATCGTTTCACCAGTTTTTTAGACCATCCTTTGCAAGGCCACAGGAGACAAGAAGTCTGACACATAGTCAACGCCTAGAGAGGATGGTACAGGAGTATCTCCAAGTGAACATCGAAGCCATGACTGTGTCACTGGACCCTTGCTCATTTTGGGATTACAATCTGGAAAAATGTCCGGAGCTCGCCACTCACGCCTTGGAGATCTTGTCATGCCCTGCAGCCAGCGTTCTCTCTGAATGTGTGTTCAGCGCTGCTGGTGGTGTGCTGACAGATAAGCGCACGCGGCTGTCCACTGAGAATGTAGACAGACTCACGTTCATAAAGATGAACAAATCATGGATCCGAAACGACTTTTCTACCCCTGTGTCATCCTG
Organism: Phyllobates terribilis; assembly: GCF_046119375.1. Taxonomy (NCBI): domain Eukaryota; kingdom Metazoa; phylum Chordata; class Amphibia; order Anura; family Dendrobatidae; genus Phyllobates; species Phyllobates terribilis. The sequence continues at coordinate 78,754,819 of NW_027362771.1, read as the reverse complement.
TGGAGACTAAAAGCTTGAGGATTTGGTAAAATCACCTCACCAACCATTTTAAGCAACTCTGGGGCAAATGATGCCACTTAAGTGATGTCTGTGCCACAATTTTTGGAAAAAATGGAGACTCTTTTTGGAGTCCCCTTGCTGTGTTTTACGTGACGTTGGCATCGTCAATTCCAGGTGGGTTGGGTCGCCCCCCCCCCTTTTAACTGTAAGAAACTACATACACTATGGCTTGGGGTAACACAGATGGTTGAGTCTGAAGAGCTGTTTACTCAGAGGTCTGCTCCAAAGCTTCAGTGTCTGCTAGTCAGCGTAGAATTTTTAACTGCATCTAGCCTAGGCAATACTTTGGGCGTAGTAGCCCAGCTGCGAAGCAAGCTGCACCGCCTGTGTATCTAATAAGAATTTTTAAATGCATCTAGCCTAGGCAGACTGTGGGGACCCCAAACCAAACCCAGACGCTCAGCCCCCCTACCGCCCCCCTTTCCTTGACAATACAATAATGTAACTCTTACAACTGGATGGGTGAGGATCAGTCACAGCTTTATTAACTCTTTATACTCATTCCATTAGAAAGGCATTTTATTTCTAAAATAATTCAGCTTGTTGCAGCATGCCCTGGGTCTCCACAACGGCAAGTTGGCCAAAGAGTGTAACTCATCAACATGTCCTTTCTATTTCCAGGCCATGGAGGATCCTGCGTACTCGTATGCAGGACTCTGACCCCCATCCATCACTCTTAACGCTTGTTCCACTCCGTCCTGGAGTCCTGACAGGAATATGTCCAGTCCAATATCCATTAAGTGAATACCGTCGGGCCGTATGAGGCCTGCTTTATCTCCTTACAGTTGTCGGTGTTGTATCACTACACCGCCTCTGTCTCTTCTAAATTTTGCCATCTGAATATTTATTACCCGCCTTGTCCGTGCGATGGCCGTGATGTCTCGCGCACCTTGCCATACCGCTATCGGCACAATCTCTGACCATACTATAGTTAGTTTTGTGAAAAATTCTCTGAAGCGCTCAGTGTCTAGTTTCATTATTGCCATTAGTTATGCGTTCTTGTGATGACCTAGGTCGTTTCCCCGGGCCTGTATAACTAAGAAGACCGGACCTCTTGCCTCTCTCCCTACCTTGATTACCTCCATTAGTACCTGTGGCCATAGCAGGCCTCTAATACCTCTCCAGTTGAAATATGTGTTATGAAACTCTAATTTCCTCCCACCTGGGTGGACTTTCTCCCTTTTTTCTGCCCAATATATATACGAGTGGCCTATCACCCACACTGTTGGTTTAGCGTCACCTGTAAAAGAAACAAACCACGTTAGGATAACAAGTCTGGTCTTATGTATCTCGCCAAACACGTGGATCGCCATCTCCCTATCCTCTGAACTTCCGTTTCTGACAGTCCTGCTCTTGCTGCTTCCGTGGCCGCGCCTATGCGGAATGAGTGTGTCCCATAATCTTTGGGGTGGTTCCCTGCCAATGTTATGCATTTATTAAATATAGCTTGGAACTGGTATCTTGATAATGGCATTCCATCAATGTGTGATAGGAAGAAATTACTTTGTGATCTGATGGTTATATATGTTTTTACTATTGTTACCCAACTCAGTGTACCGTTTGTGGGTTGTAGAAGTACCCAAGTGCCCCTGCCCGCTAGAACCGTTTTCGATTGGCATATGCGTAGACGTGTTGCATTATTGGCTATGACTACGTCCTGGTGTAATAAGCCTCCACTGGTAGTAATTTTGGATTGAGGGACTAATTCGCTTATGCATAGCGCCCCGAAGAAGGCGATCGCAAATGCAGTAGACAGTAGTGTTGCTTCAAATTGTGAGAGTCATGTTAATGGTGTTAGGGATATGATGTGAGAAATCAGTTTTAGTGACACGGGACGGGACGTCTACACTCCTGACTTGGTTGACCCCTTTTCCACCCTTTTATGGATTGTCTGATGATGAATCTCTTTGTCACATCTCCCCAATTCAGTAGTTGGAAGTGAAATGCTACTCCGGTCAGACACCGCTGCGCTGACGCCCCTGATATGCCCTTCATCATTAGCTGGTGGATAAATTTTATGGTGACTTGTAATCTGGCTTGTTCACTCTTCCCATGCCTTACCGTATGCTTGCCACGTCGACGGGGCAACTGACGCTCTGATTAATGGCATCAACTATTCACCACTAGATCCCATAGGGAGGGTGGGCAACTGTTGCCCGATGGGTGGGCGTTGGGGAGGAGCTCTGTGAAAATCTGCCAATTGAATTGTGATAAAGCGTTAGCAGCAGCTTTAGACCCCTCAGCATCGTGGCTAGCGCGGACCCATACATTGTGTTTTAGGCACAGGAATGCTAGCCGGCTTAGTAGGCCTAGCACTGGGAGAGACGATGATGCCATCTTATTAATGCAGTGCGCTAGGCTGGTGTTTTTTGTTATGAAGCGTATATTATTGTTAGCCAGGCTCGCGCCCCATATTTCTATTGCTACCACTATTGGGAAGAAAAATTATTTTCCGGGCTAGATGCAGCTAAAAATTATTATTAATTTCAAAGCTGGTGGAGCTTACTATAGATGGCCTAATAGAATGAGTACCACACACTGCTAATATGCCCAAAATTATTTTACAGGCAAGATGCAGCTAAAAATTATTAGTAATTTGAAAGCTGGTGGAGCTTAGTATAGATGGCCTAATAGAATGAGTACCACACACTGCTAATATGCCCAAAATTATTTTACAGGCAAGATGCAGCTAAAAATTATTATTAATTTCAAAGCTGGTGGAGCTTGGTATAGATGGCCTAATACAATACGTACCACACACTGCTACTATGCCCAAATTATTTTCCAGGCAAGATGCAGCTAAAAATTATTATTCATTTCAAAGCTGGTGGAGCATAGTATAGATGGCCTAATACAATGAGTACCACACACTGCTAATATGCCCAAAATTATTTTACAGGCAAGATGCAGCTAAAAATTATTAGTAATTTGAAAGCTGGTGGAGCTTGGTATAGATGGCCTAATAGAATGAGTACCACACACTGCTAATATGCCCAAAATTATTTTACAGGCAAGATGCAGCTAAAAATTATTATTCATTTCAAAGCTGGTGGAGCATAGTATAGATGGCCTAATACAATGAGTACCACACACTGCTACTATGCCCAAAATTATTTTCCAGGCAAGATGCAGCTAAAATTATTAGTAATTTGAAAGCTGGTGGAGCTTAGTATAGATGGCCTAATAGAATGAGTACCACACACTGCTAATATGCCCAAAATTATTTTACAGGCAAGATGCAGCTAAAAATTATTATTAATTTCAAAGTTGGTGGAGCATAGTATAAATGGCCTAATAGAATGAGTACCATATTCTGCTATTATGCCCAAAATTATTTTCTGAGCTAGATGCAGCTAAAAATTATTTGTAATATGCAAGCTGGTGGAGCTTAGTATAGATCGACTAATAGAATAAGTCCCACACACTGCTACAAGCCCAAAATTATTTTCCGAGCTAGATGCAGATAAAATTTATTTGTAATTTGCAAGCTGGTAGAGCTTAGTATAGATGGCCTAATAGAATCATGCTATGCCCAAAAGGTTTTACTTGGCTAGGTGCAGTAAAAAAAAATTGTATTCTATACACAGGTGGTGTAGCTTGCAACACAGATACGCTACTCCATTGACTAACACCCACTGCAAGAAGCCAAAAAGGATTTGCTTAGCTAGATTTAGACAAATGCTGTGAAAAACACTTGCACAGCACTGGCACAGACCTGCCTGGCAAAAAGTCCTAGGAAATGCTGTAACCTAGTCCTCAAAAGGACTGCAATTACAACTAGTCCCTACTCCCAAGCTGTTTATTTAAGAGCACAGACCTGCCTGCTAAAAGTCTTAGGAAATGCTGTAACCTAGTCCTCAAAAGGACTGCAATCACAACTATTCCCTACTCCCAATCTATCAGTATATTTCTGAGAAAATTGGCTTGAAATTAACACTGAAAGTATAGCGCACACAGCAACAGCGGTACCGTCTAACACAGCTACAGCAGTGAGAAAATGGTGGCGACGGGGAAAATGGCTGGGTCTTATAGGGCAAGGACATGTGACATAAACAGCCAATGACACATGCCCTTGCTTGTGTGAAAAAAAGCAGTTCGCTCCGTGTGTGCGCTGCTGATAGGCTGACAGATTCCACCTCCCCACTGTAAATGCGGGAAAGAGAAAAAAAATTGGAGATCTTCATTATTTATGCAGAGATCCATCCCCTGCCCCTCCCCCCGCCCCGCTGTACACTCAAACTGCGTATTAACATTGATTATCAGCATTACTGTGAAAGAATCCAGTTATGATTTTGGTGCACGAACAGTTATCGAACATAACCTCGAACAGCCGGATTTTTTTAAAATCGTTCGTGTTCACCGAACGGCTCGAACACCGCTCAAAACAGCTCGAATTTGAGATTGGCGAACAGTTCGAGTCGAACACCGCTCATCTCTACTCTGCACCCCCCGCCTGTGGGAGTACTGTCCTTTAAGCCACTGTGTGTTATTTGCACCCCCACCTGAGAGAGTACTGTCCTCTAAGGCGCTATGTGTACTCTGCACCCCCCACGCCTTTGGAACTACTGTCCTTTAAGCCGCTGTGTGTAATCTGCACCACACACCCCCGCCTCTGGGAGTACTGTCCTTTAAACCATTGTGTGTTTTCTAGTAGTCTGAGAAATAAATAATTGGAATCAACCGTCTCATTTCCATTAGAAATAATTTTTCAGGACCGCTGTGTGTTTTCTAGTAGTTTTGTAAATAAATATATCACATCAGCCATCTCGTTGCCATTTCTATACCCAAAATACAATTTTTCTAGACTGGTCTGTGTTTTTTAGTAGTCTAGGAAATAAATAATTGGCATCAATTTTCTGGTTGCCATTTCTAGGCCCAAAAAAACTATTTTCCTGGACTAGTGTGTGTTTTTTAGTAGTCTGGGAAATAAATAATTGGCATCAGCTGCCAAGTTGCCATTTTTAGGCCAAAGAAATAATTTTTCAGGACCGCTGTGTGTTTTCTAGTACAGTTAATCTATGAATAAATAAATAATACATAAAATAAATAAATCTGCTCTTCCGCAATCTGTTTGCAAGTAGTGTTTAGAAAAACCACTTCCAAAAATGAGGAGAGCATTTAATAGGGGACATGGACATGGCCGTGGTGGTGCTGGTGTAGCTGCTGATCATGGTGGTGGTGTAGCTGATGCATGGAGAGAACGTGGTCATTCTGTATCAGCTACATGCCCAAATACAACACCTTTCTCTGGTGTACGCAGGCGACAGGACATTATGCATCCTTTTGTAGGCCAGAATACCGCTGCACAAATGGTGAGGCCACAAGATGTTGAAAAGGTGTTAGATTGGATAGCTAAGCATGTTCCTTCACATTATCTTCCACCCAGTCCACTGCAGAAATTGAAGAGTTGGCACCTGAAGACCATGGTCATCCGGCTTTCACCTCACTTGCTTGCAAATCAGCCAAGCAGTCTGTGTTATGATCTGCAACAAGTACTAAGGAAAGACAGGGGAAAGCTGTCTCTACAGTAATACTAAGCTGAATCCCTACGATGTAGCGGGCTGCCTGTTCCTTGTGAACAGACCCGCCTTAGTCCTCGGCTAGTCTGAACGAAGACCTATAGAATTAAGGGAGGGGTCCCTAAATGAACTAAGGACTGGGACAAAAATGGGACACTTCCTAAACAGAAGTTGTTGCAGAGCACAAAAGACAGACTGACAAAAAGTACTAGAGGTCCCAGAGGACCAAGCGAACTGACAGAGATAGGCACCGAAGCACCTGGCTAGAAAGACAGTCAAACAACACTGAAGTCCAGCAAAGCCAGAAGGGCGGAGCTGGAATATATAGGCAGATGGTCACGTGACCGCAAAACACAAAATAGCAAAAACTAACAGGAGGGTTCTAACAGTACCCCCTCTTCTATGAGGATCCTCCGGATCCTCCAGGCCCAGGCCTATCAGGAAACCTCCTGTGGAAAGCTTTAACAAGCCTAGGAGCAGAGACATCATCTGTCCATACCCAGGAGTTGTCTTTGGGACCGAAACCCTTCCAGGAGACAAGATACTGTAATTTCCCTCTATACCACCTAGAATTCAAAATAAAAGAAATCACATATTCGCCGTCTTCCACCACAGGAGGAACTATGACAGTGGCGTCCCTATTAGATACATCAGCCTTTTTCAACAAGGAAACATGAAACACAGGATTAATCTTTCAGGAAGTAGGGACATCCAACCTAACAGCAGAGGGGTTAACAACTTGAAGCACTTTAAATGGACCCACAAACTTAGGACCCAGTTTTGTAGAGGGAATCCTCAACTGCAGGTTCTTCGAGGACAACCAAACCATGTCACCCACAGTAAACAAAACCTCTTTACGTTTCCTGTCAAAATACTTCTTGGACTTCTTGTTAGCCTCTTGCAGGTTACAACGTACATTAGTCCAAACTCTCTCCAAATCACCGGAAAAATTCTCCTCCTCCGGCACCACCGACCCCAATTTGGAGAACGAACCAAAAGACGGATGTCTCCCAGTACAACAAAAAAAGAAGAACACCCAGCAGAGGAGAATGTATGATTGTTAAGAGCAAATTCTGCGAGAGGCAGAAACTCCGACCACACCTCTTGATTGTCTGCCACAAAACAACGCAAAAACTGTTTAACATCCTGGTTCTTTCTTTCAGTCTGTCCATTCGACTCCGGATGATAACCAGACGAAAATGACAAGTGGACTCCCAACCTGTCACAAAAAGCACGCCAAAAGCGAGCCACAAACTGAGGTCCTCTATCAGAAACAATATCCGTGGGAACGTCATGGAGCTTGACAATCTCCTTAACAAACGCCTTAGCGAGTGTCTTGGCGCAGGGCAACTTAATGAATAGAACCAAATGACACATCTGACTAAAACGGTCCACGACCACTCAAATGACAGTAAAACCCTCAGACACAGGAAGATCAGTAATAAAATCCATAGTGAGAAGAAATGCAGCAGTCTTGTGAGTAAGGAGTGTTATCAATTGCAACCACAGAAATAGGTGATGACAAAGGTTTGGATTTCAATTTAAGGTTTTCCAAAAACCCTTTGTCAATCACATTAAGTGTTGAACCACAATCCACAAATACCTGAAATTCAATCAAATCTCCCTGCAGAGTAGTACTCCCAGAAAGAAACACTACTGCAGAGCGTAAACAAGCTATATGGGCATAACTGACCTTTTTTTTTCTTTACTTAAATGACGCTCACAATACGTAATAAAATGATCAGCTTTACCACAATAAAGACACAAACCCTCGGCGAATCTCCGATCTCTTTCCTGAGAGCGGAGTGACATCGCCCCAACGTCCATTGGTTCTCCGCTGTCAGAGCAGATTTTCTGGGAACTAGGATGTGAAGTTACAGGAGTCTTTACATCATTAACCCTGGACCTCAGTCTCCTGTCCACACGAACAGCTAACTGCATAGCTTCCTTGCAGAGTCTCAGGTGCAGGGAATGCAATTAGCAAATCCTTAACCCTTTCACTCAGACCAGCAAGAAATAAACATCTTAGCGCAGAATTATTTCATTTAACTTCTGAAGCCCATCTCCTGAAGTGTGTGCAATAATTTTCAACATCATCTGACCCCTGATTCAAACATCTAAGTTATGATTCAGCAGATGAGATTCGATCAGGATTGTCATATAATAGCCCCATAACAGAAAAAAATTCTTCAACAGAACTTAAACACGGATCATTTGGTTGGAGAGAAAAGGCCCACCCCTGTGGTTCTTTGCGCAAAAGTGACATAATAAAACCAATGCGCTGTGATTCATTCCCTGAGGATCTTGGTCTCAAACGAAAATATAACAAACAAGCATTTTTAAAGGAAAAAAAATCTTTCTGTTTACCATAAAAAACATCAGGCAGTCCTACCTTGGGTTCGACAAAATGCGCTCCAGGACAGCTACTCACGTGTTGCTGAAGCTCGGCCACCTCCAGAGACAATCTCTGCAGGCGTTGAGCCAACTCCATACTGATCCCCGAATTTCTTTCCTTTTAGTTTTTTTTTTTGGGCTGGACTTACTGTTATGATCT